>NC_058094.1:20005000-21275833 GCF_020171115.1 Neogale vison | reverse complement strand
ATTTTATGGAGGAGACTCAGGCACCTCCCCAGAGAGGCCCACATGGAGAGGAACTGGGTGGACACTTTACTGGAACCTCATGAGCAATTCTGACCCAGACACGCCCAACCAAGCCACTCTGAAATTTGTAACCCTTGCAAGAAAGAATAATCTTTGTTTGAACAGCTAAATTTTGGCGGGGGTGGGGAGCAAATTGTTATGCAGAAATAATGAATACAAAATTTGAGAGCACAGAAATTCATCTTCAGACAGTTCTAGATCGGCACTCCAGCTCTGCCAGTTATTAGCTTTGAAACGTTGGGGGACTCAGTCCATCTCCCTAAGCTTTAATTTCCTCATCTGCAAAAGGGGGAGAGTAACAGTACTGATGCCCATGGTTTGCCCCCGCCTCCCCAGAGTACATAAAATGATGCTTGTTCAACACAGCGCTTGGCACATAGCAAGCGGTATTTGGAAGTCATTATTATTATTGCTATTATAATCTTTCGACCTCATTTTGGCAAATATTTGAAATACTCATTCTTCTTGAATCCTACTTAAGCTTTGCTTAGTTGGATTACAGAGAAGGAACCTTCTAATGAGGAAGACATGCTCAGTCAGAGAACCCCGGTTTGGCCTGCTATCGCCCGTGGTGCTGAAGGACATGCCAAGATTAAAAAAGCTCTAAACAAGCAGCAGCCAACTGAACTTTCTTCTCCTTGCCCACAAAGTGCTGATGAACAGCATTTTGTAATGTAATTAAGATCGCCCTGAAGAATGAGTCCCCCATCACCCCCTCACTCCATCACCTTTCCCGTCACCCGCAGGAGCCCAGAGCTGGGCTTCCTCTTCCCCTACAAACAATCACCTGACCTCCAGCTCATCAGTCCCATCCCTGGGACAGTATTCATTGACTGTAGGGGCCAGAGCCAACATTTCTCTTGAATCTGTCTTCGTATGGTCTGCACTGAGGTCAAAATGAACTACATACTCATTTTCTGGGACGACACTGTTTGACGTGACAGTGATTAGAAACTCTTCCTGCTTCCATCTGCGTACCCATGTTTATGCTCTTCTTGGCCCTGGGGTGCAGATTCTGTCTCTAAGTTGAGGGCAGGTAAGGAAGACAGATTCTCCTGAAAACCGTGATTCATCCACAGTCACCGTCTTCGGAACAGGACCCAATAAGGCAACTTATTGCCCGCAACAGCGTTCAAAGAGATGAGTGGCCCCCTTCCCACATGACACTTCTACCTTTTTTGAGAAGACCATGGAGCTCATTTCTTAGACCAAAATGACGGGTCAATCCAGATCTTTTAAAACATATGTTCTGATGTGACGATCTCATCAGGCTGCCAATGACTGACTATCTCATGGAAAAGTTTAAGATGACTGTACTTTGTTGGAAACAATCCTAGCTCTTAATAAGCTGCACAGGGAGATTGCTCAGGGATAAGAGGTCTGACTGTTGATCTTGACTTGCTCACCAATTAGCTACGTGAACTTGGGTAGGAAACTCCATGTCTTTGAGTCAAATCAGTTTCCTCGTTCATGAAATGGGGAGGATAATCCCTGTTTCACCTAGTTTTCAGGGTTTTTAGAAAGATCAAATGGGATGATAGTAATAAAAGTACTCTGAAAATAAATTAAATGCCTTTCACTTATGTAAACATTCCGGTTATAACAAGAAACTCTACAATAAATTAACTAGGTTTAACCAGCAACCTCCCACCCAACAGAAAATAATGGCATTGGAAAGATATGTACCATATATATAAATCAAGCTCTAAGGACGAAAAAAAGATAAGAATTTATGTTTGGCAAAAAACACTACAGAAAGAAAGTTAACACAAAGATGACAGACTGTAAAAATACAAACAATGTCAAAAACCTTAAAGTAGGTATTATCCTTTTTTTCTTAAAGATTTATTTATTTATTTGAGAAAAAGAGAGAGCGAGAGGGAGAGAGAGTGTGTGTGCACAGGAGTGGGGGGGCAGAGGATAAGAGAAAGGATCTCAAGCAGACTCCCCACTGAGTGCGTAGCCCCACATAGGGCTTGATCCCAAGACATGGAGATCATGACTTGAGCCAAAATCAAGAGTCAGATGCTTAACTGACTGATTCACCCAGGCACTCCAAAGTAGGTATTGTCTTAAATCTACAAGAAAGTCAGGCAAATAAACAGAACAAGAGGCAGGATCCTAAATAATCTAAGCCTTCAAACCGTCTAATCTTAGAATGGGGAAATTGAACTGGTTAAGAAGTATGGAAGGCTATGCTCAAATTCCTTGATTATCAGAAAATGTGAGTTAAAAGAGCCAGATACTACTTTGCATCCATCAGATTGGCCAAAATTAGAAGTCAGGCTTATGACAACCACTCCGAGGGAATCACACTGGTTCAGCCTCAGGAGCTGTAATCTGACTCCACTTGCTGATATTAGACACAAAGGTACCTTATGACCCAGGAATCTCCATCCTTGGTCCAGAGAAGAAAAATTCTTCCCAAGTCTTTGCATGAGGCAACCCAAGCCTATGTAGGGTTGTAGCTAAGTAAACTGTGACGGGATGCTAGGCAGCATTTAGGACTAGGGACTAGATAAAGATATAGCAATATGGAGAGATATCAAAAATAGTAGTGAATGGAAAAAAAGAGAAACTAGGAGTTCTATAACAGAATCTCATTTGCATGGATTATAAACATTCACACAAAACAACAGTCTATATCCATAATACGTCAAACACACTGCAGTTTTTGCTTAAGTGGGTGGGGGTAGGATTGGAAATGAAATTTGGAAAAAGAAGGGAGAGGTAAACCCCACAAGAGTCCCTTGAAAGACCAGAAAACACTGTATGCCATGAACCAAGTAATATAGTTAAATAATATAAAAATTATATACCTAGGTGAACATATACACCCAAAAGGTTAAAAGCATTTGCAACAAAATAATCACAGTGGTTACTTTTGTATACTTCTGGAATGGAGTTCAACTATTTCTTTCTTCTTTTTGGTATCTGCATCTTCTACACTTTCCATAATGGACATATATTCCTTTCTTTCTTTCTTTTTTTTTTTTTTAAAGTTTCTGTCTATATTCCAGTTAGATAAGATACAACATAATATTAGTTACAGGTGTACAATATAGGGAGTCAACTCTCCATAGAGATGAGCACACCTGGTGCTCATCAGACAGGAGCACTCCTTAATCCCCCTCACCTGTTTAACCCAGCCCTCCACCCACCTCCCCTCTGGTAACCATCGGTTTATTCTCTACAGTCAAGAGTCTGTTTCTTGGTTTGTCTCCCTCTCTCTCTTTTTCCCTATGCTCACTTTTGTTTTGTTTCTTAAATTCCACATATAAGTGAAGCCATATGGTATATCTTTCTCAGACTGACTTATTTCACTTAGCATAATACACTCTAGTTCCAACCACGTCTTTGTAAATGGTAAGATTTTTTATGACTAATATTTCATTGTTTATCGACATCCAATGGACATTTATGCTGTCTCCATAATTTGGCCACTGTAGGTAATGTTGCTATAAACCTTGGGGTGCTTGTGTCTCTTTGAATCAGTATTTTTGTATCCTTTGGGTAAATACCTAGTAGTGCAATTGCTGGATTGTAGGGTAGTTCTATTTTTTGACTTTTGAGGATACATTCTGTTTGTACAAAGGCAAGAGACTTTACTTAAGACTCCTAAAGATAAGGAGGGTGCCTGGGGGGCTCGGTTGGTTGATTATGTGACCCTTGATCTTGGGCTTGTGTATTTGAGCCCCACGCTGGATGCAGAGATTACTTACAATTTTAAAAAGTTCTCATTTCTGGTTGTCCTCATGAAAATGGAGAGGGTGCAAAACTTTAAATAGTTGAGATTTGGCTATTATATTTACTAAAAGAAAGGATTCTGCAGGAAGAGAGAGAAAATGGTGCACTGGGGTAATGATTTTTTTTTTTTATTGGCTCCCCCAAGAAACCCAAGTGTTGAAAAATGTTGTCTTAGTTTATGAGCTGCCAAGTCTTTTTTCCCTGTGAGAAGTCCACTGGCAAGGAACACATAAAATATCTGCCCTTCTCCTCTTCGGGTATCAAATAAAGCCACTGGCTTCTGTTTTGTAGTCACTAGAATTTTAGAACATTTGCAGTCCTTGCCACGGGATGGCTCCTTCTGTATATTTTGCAGGAACAAAAAAATCTACTCACATTTATATATGAGATGAATATGTTATTAATAATGGCTATTAATAGCGGACATTAGAATTCTTCTGAGGAAGGGAACAAGCTTTGTTCAATAAAATTTTTTGATGGGCTCTACAGGGTATGAGATTAGTAGTCAAAACCACAAAAACGAATGATAAAACACCCTGAATGAGATTTTGTTTTGTTTCCAAAAGGAAAGTGGAGCAAACAGTGGGAAGAGATTATCTAGACAGGAACCAAAAGGAAGTAAGAAGCTCTGAAGGCATAACCAGGTAACAGCCCTGTGTGGGGTTCTAGAAACAGGATCTCTAATGATAAATGTGACATTGTCTGAGGTCGATAAAGAACTTCTCTTCCCCGCCAAAGTTTTAAGTAAAGTTTATTTTTGGCCCCAGGAGACGACACTGAGTTTTATATTGGGGAGACAGCATGTGTGGGAGCCAGAGCCTAGAGATGGAGAAGCCCTGAGGATGCTTAAAGCTCCTCAGACTCCTGGGTGATCGACGTACACGCCATCCTATCTATTTCTTCAGAGTGACCACAGCTGGCAAGCTCTTTTCTATTTTGCCAGGACAACAAAACCAGGGCATGCCCATGTAGGCAGATGCCAGCCATTGGGGGAAGGGGGGACTGGACAAATTCTCAAAGATTGGTAAGGAGTCTCCAGTTCCCACGCATAGACATTGGGAGGGCAGACTAAGCCTCAGTAATGATGAGCTTCCTCAACAGCCTGCATCACGTGAAAACTGGAAAGAATTATGGAGCTGAAGTTAGGTGTACCAGGACTGCACTCTGGATGGCACAGAGAGAGGAGGAAAGTGCCATCGATTGACTGTGCACTGTCCCAGCCCCATTACACATCTCATCTGATTTAACCTTTATTACACTCCTGGGAGGCGAGTATTATTATCCCCATTTTGCACAGGAGGGGGCTGAACTCAGGAAGATTGAATCACTTACCCAACATTCCACAGAGTTAAGAAGTGAAGGCACCAGCATTTGACCCAGGCCCGTTTGCAAAGTCTAGTCTCTTTGTACTCTGCTATCCTCCTTCTTTTGAAGAAACAATCAGAAGGTACATAGCAGCTACCTTCGGGGAATATTCAATAAAAAAGGACCAGCTGACCAACCATTCTCTTTTGATATTTCCCTCATTTGGGGTGACATGTTTGTGCATTTATCACAGAATCTTCAACTTGTAAGGGAAACTTCAGAGAGCCTCTAAACAGGAAGATCTTTTTGCAACTGGGATGGGGGTGGGTGCGGTTAAAGGTGAATTTGGTTGAGAAAACTTAACCAGGATAAGGGAAGTGGGGACTATTTTCAAGCGGAGCTCGTCCAGTGGAAGGGCGGGAAGCAGCTGTAGGAGGTGGTCAGCATGGAGGTGGAATCTGTAGGACGGAAGAGAGGACCATGGATAAAGAGGGGCATGGATACAGGTGTGTCTTTACTTCCAGGAAGGCTCAATTTCCTTTAGCTGAGCGAATACGGATTGATGACCTACGCTGCATAGAGCAAACACTGTGCTACATGCTGGGAACCCAAAGATGACTATGGCAGGGAA
Organism: Neogale vison; assembly: GCF_020171115.1. Classification (NCBI taxonomy): domain Eukaryota; kingdom Metazoa; phylum Chordata; class Mammalia; order Carnivora; family Mustelidae; genus Neogale; species Neogale vison. The sequence continues at coordinate 21,270,090 of NC_058094.1, read as the reverse complement.
TGCAAGACTATTGGGAGCCTAGTCTAATTGGAAATTACACTGAATGTTGCTGATGGCCTCCAAAGTATCCTCTCCCCTTACCCCTTCTTACAAGGACTTGAACTTCTCAGTCACAGAGTTCTGGCCGGTGAGCAGACTCCCACCTCTTTTGTACTCATGATCGGTTTAAGGATGGGCACCCATCTTTTCACAGACTCAGTCAGTGAAACCTCAGAACTTTCATTGGCTGGGGAGGAGAACAGAAATTCTTCTCATCTGGATACCAGTGAGAAAACTTGGTAATCACTTTGATACCATAAAGGGCAAATCTGAGGTTAAAGCCAGGAAGACAGGACCAAAAGAAATATAAAAATGAGGCCCAGTGATTCTACAAATCTCTAGATCAAACTATACCTGAAGCCTGCTACCTCTTTTCATGTATGTGGACCAATATATTCTAGTTTGAGTTGGATTTTCTGTATCATGCAGGAAAAACACTATGATTTACGGAAATATAAAAAGAGATCATTCCAATATCATAAGGTGAACGCTACAATAAAAATATGAACAGAGTGACATGGGATTTTAGAGGAGAGGCACTGACTCCGACTCTGGGATAGAAGAAGCATTTCTTTTTGAAAAAAAGATTAATTTATTTTATAGAAAGAGGGAGAGAGAGGAGAAAGAGAGGGAGAGAGAGTGCTAGCGGGGGAGGGGCTGAGGTAGAGAAGGAGACACCCCGCTGAGTGGGGAGCCCTACATGGGGCTCTATCTCATGACCCCGAGATCATGACCCAAGCCCAAATCAAGAGTTGGATGTTCAACCAACTGAGCCACCCAGGCATCCCAAAGGAAGCATTTCAAAGGGAATGATGAAGGTAATTGATGATTTTAACTGAGCTTTGAAGGATGAACTAGAGTGAGGTGGGGAAGGAGTTTCAGGCAGAGGGAATCTCAGAAGCAAAGACACAAAAACACGAACCGTATGATCTTTGCTGGGAACGTCAAAGTTTAGTCTTACTAGATGATCAAGTGCAATGCTTGGCTGGTCGGCACTGTGGCTGGACAGTAGTTTGGGTTTCACTCAGTGGGTGAAAAGAAGATAAGGTTTTAGGCAGGAGAGTGAGGTCTTGATTTACATGTAGCTGTAAGGTAGATGATAGCATTAGAAGAGATGGGGAGCTCCTTGGGGGGATGAAATCATTCATACTCACTCACGACGCCAAACGGTACTAGGCACTCACTACAACGAATGACAAGGCACACAGACACAGTCCCTGCCCTTGCCAAGCTTACTGTTGGCTGAGATTATTACAGAAGTTAAGGTAAGAGATGGTAAGTGGCCGACAGTGTCTCTGCAGATAGATGGGGTAAGAACATTTCAGCAGTGGATGACATGAAATTTATACACAGTAGGAACTATCTTTTCCTTACCTTACCCATTTAGAGCCTGACTCCAAACGAACCATTGTTTTCCTACACTGAAAGCCACTTCTGCTGGTAATACAGGGATCATGCGGTGTGATTTAAACAATGACTATTTCAGTCTTTATTATTCTACATGGAATCCTGTTCCATGTATGATTTAATCCTGTTCCATGTGTGATTTAAACAGTGACTATTTCAGTCTTTATTATTCTACATGGAATCCTGTTCTTACTCTTGGCTACTCTTGTGTGGACATTGGCTCCAGCTACGGAGAGACAGAAGGACCCTCAGCCCAGGTTCAGACTGATGGCCAACAGCACTGGGTTGGTGGCTTCATGAGGATTGGGATTGAGAAGAATGTGAAGATTGCTCAGATTGATTTTTTAAAAGATTTTACTTATTTATTTGAGAGAGAGAGAGAGAGAGAACGCGCACAAGAGAGCACAAGGGAGGGGAAGGGCAGAAGAAGAGGGAGAGCAGACTCCCCAGTGAGTAGGGAGCCCAACTTGGGGCTTGATCCCAAAAGCCTGGGATCATGACCTGAGCCAAAGGCAGAAGCATAACCGACTGAGCCCCCCAGGTGCCCGTTAGTCAGATGGTTCCGACTGATTTCTGATGTCTGCCGTGGGCGCAGGCAGATCTGATGGCAATCAGACTGCATAACGGCCAACCTGGTCTTAGCCCAGTGTCTGTTTTGACCGCTATCTGATAACACCATTAGTTAGTAGGTGACTTTGCTTTTTTAAACATCAGAAGATACACGCCTTTTTCTGAAATGTAAGCGCAACAAATGGAAGCCAATTAAAATATGATCAGTACTAACAGAAAGCCCCAGAAATCTCTCTTATTAAAACACTCTTTAAAGTTCTTAACATACGCTTCTCCTTAAAATACGCAACTCACTAAAACAAATCCATTGTAAGATAAATACAGCGATGAGCACCTCTTTATTCATGAGAATCTGTTCATGCTCAAGGACCATCCGTTGAATGGAACTGCTCTTCTTGTCAAAATACTACTTGCACACCGACTGTTATTTCATTTTATTAAAAAGGAATATACATCTATATCCATACACACACGTATTTTTCTTCACCAGCAGTTTTCTATTCTCATAAATCGTTTTAGAAGTCCTATAGCAACAGCAACTCTGAAAATATGTTGTATTTTCGAAGGCAAGAAGGATCCTTCTTCTTCTTCTTTTTTTTTTTTTAAAGATTTTATTTATTTATTTGACAGAGAGAGATCACAAGTAGGCAGAGAGGCAGGCAGAGAGAGAGAGAGGGAAGCAGGCTCCCTGCTGAGCAGAGAGCCCGATGCGGGACTCGATCCCAAGACCCTGTGATCATGACCTGAGCCGAAGGCAGCGGCTTAACCCACTGAGCCACTCAGGCGCCCCAAGAAGGATCCTTCTAATGGCAGCTAGCGTCTCGCGAATAAAAGACACGCAGCCGTTCCGGGATTTCTGGTGCTGTCCGGACGCTCACAGGCTCCCTTCGCTCTTGCTGGAAGTGGCAGCTCCAGTCCCTGACCGAGATCACAGATGAAATGCGAACTTTAAATAGGATGATTTTTCAACCACACTGTGAACTTCTGATGGAGTCATGGGTGGACAGGGTTTGAGGCCCAGCGTGCTGCTGGCCTCATCACTGACTGGATGACCCAGAGCCTCTAAGCCAAAAGGCCATTCCGTTCTCCTGGTGTTGGGGTGACAGGCCTGAGGGGAGACTGCAGGAGAAGCTGGGCAGACCTCCCTGTGTCTCAGTTTAGGTGGCATGTCCAGCTTTTGGGGCAGGAGGGACCGCTAGTTAGGCTGAATGGGAATGGCCTCGATCCCATGGAGAGTGGTCTGCATCGGGAGGCGGGGCACGCCGGGATGCCCGCGTGCCCTCTGAGCGTCCAGTCCCTGGTCCGTGCAGGAGGCCGGGGTAGGGGGGAATAGTGCAGAGCTGGAGGGCCCTGTTAGAGCCCTGGCTCATTAAACGCCTGCTCATCACCTTAAGCCTGCTGTTTAAACTCCGAGTCTCACTTCCCTAACATTTAGATTGGAAAGAATAAGAGGGTTACAGAAGGATGAAGTAGAGTATTTTATATCAAGGACCTGGAACAACACGCATCACGCAGCGGGTGCACGATGCACGGGAACAACCTAGCTTGCTCAGTTTGCCGTGTGCCCCCCCAAATAGTCCAGGGCTTGAAGTGTGGAATGCTGGCCAGGCAAAACACGGAGAGCAAAAGTCAGTCAATCAACCATCTTTCCTGCTAAGCAGGGCTCAGCTCTAGAGTCAAAGACCAGGTCTGTGCTCCCCAGCCCTGTGTTGTTTACTGAGAGGAACGGGGTCTCCTCTGTCTACTGCTCCCTGGATCTTACTACCCCCACCTTCTCTGCGAGCGCCAAAAACCTTTGCTTTTTGGGTTACTCCTGCTTTAGAAGTTCTATCCCCAACTACTTCTTTGGCGGAATGGAAATTTAGTCTTCAAACCTGTTCTGCACTGCCGGCCGCAGAATTAAAAGCAAGCACCTTCAATGGGGGAAATTAAATGTATTTGATATACCTGCACATGTATAAAATTGGACCCAGCGTCCACTGCGTTTGCAGGCTCACATGAAATGCTTTTAGCTCTACTCGGCACCTAATACCTAATTCGAAACTCAAAAGGGGCCGACCTCAAAGACCTTGTCTTGTACTGATCCTGAGCAAGGTGATCATTAGCCACGAGCCGGCATCATTTTCTGTTAGAGTGTCTCCCCATGCACACAGTGTAATCGACAGCTGAGTCTTCCTTGGGGAACTAAATATTCAGTTGGCTGCATTTTCATTAAAGAGAGAGAGAGAGAGAGAGAGAGAGAGATAGGAGGGGAAGAGATACTTCAATTATAAATATCTGTATTTCATTTTACATTCTCCTTTCTGAAGTTTCTGAGCCGGGCTCTGCCTGGGTGCTGCAGAGGGCGGACCCTGATGTCCGCGTGTGCATGTATATTGGCTTTAAAGAAGAGGCTAAATGAAGATCTGTCCTCGACTTCTCTCCAAGTGCTGCCATTCAGCTCCTATGGAAACTGTAGTCGTGTTCCCCTCCCTGTTCATTCAGGGCACTCGTGCACCTGGTAAGAGGTAAAGACTAGGGAGCAGAGAGAGGGGCTGGGTCAGGGCGGTGGGTGCCCGGCGGTTTTGTGGATCCCTGGACGACCAGGCCAGACCGTGGAGGCAGGGGAGCTCATGCAGAGAGGGGCTCAGATCTGATCTCCTCCTGTCACACATTAAAGCCTTCCTTCCTTTATGGTCCACAAAGGCTGGTGACTTGCCCAGGGTCATTTCCTTTGGGCCCGGGGGGTACTCCTTTATCTGGATTAGGGTCGGGTACCCTCCCCGTCCAGTTCCAGCACCCCTTTGGCTGCCTTGCTTGCTTTCTGGGCTCCTTCTCCTTTCTCCCCTCTGACTTTTCTCATTTCTCTTTCTCCTTGCCTCTCCTTTCTCTTACCTATTCTCTTTTCCTTCACTTTTTCTACTTCCTTTTCTCTGTCTTCCTCTCTTTTGCACAGTTTCTCTTCCCCCACACCGTCCTGCCCCCTCTTCCCTTCACCTATAGCAAATACTGATCGCCTATTAAGGGCCAGCAACTGTACCAGGCACTGGCAACCCACGGGCGGCCCACGTTGTCCCATCCTCCTACCCAGCTGGAGGCTGTGCCAAGCCTTCAGAGGTAAGACAAGTCCCACCCTTTGTCCTCTGCGGGACCCTGGCTGCTCTGCCAGTCTCCACCTCAGGCCTGGGCCTGTGGGACTTGCTGCGGAATGTGGCCCTGGGGTGTGCAGACGGGGAGCACAGAGAAAGAAAGAGGAGCTCCATGGAATGAGAAGCTGAACCAAGTACAGGCACCTCCGGGCAGCCCTGATGGGGGTGGGGGGACGCTGGAAGTTCGTATCAGGGAGGTGGGGAAGCTGCCTTGGCCAATGTAGCTGCTTTGGCGAGAGATGGGACGCCGGCTGGATATTTCTTTGTGAGCCAATCATAGATAACGCACATACACACAAACATAGCCAGTCTTTTGTGTGTGCTTGGGAATGGCTGCTGTCTCCATGAGAAGCCTTGTGGAAGGGCACTGGGCTGTTAGCACTTCCTCTTCATGCGCGTGCAATCTCGGCTTGAGTCCCAGACGCTGGTTGATTTCGCAAGTCAACGTGGCTGGGTCACAGGACGCCCAGATGCTTGGTTCAGCACTTTCTGGGTATGTCAGTGAGGGTATGCCTGGATGAGATTTTCACGTGTGAATCAGGAGGCTGAGTAAAAGACACTGCCCTCCCCAGGGAGCGTATTGCTCATCCAATCCATTTGAGTTGGGACATCAGTCTTTTCCTGCCTTCGGACTCCTGACTTGGCCTAGAACTTAGGCCATTGGATCTCTTGGGCTTCCAGCTTGCCTTCCCAGCTTTCATATTGTGTGAGTTGATTTCTTATAGTAAATCACCGCCCGCCCCCCGCCACCTCCGCCCCCGCTGCCGCCACCGCCACCTCTGCTCCTATAGGTTCTATTCCTCTGGAAAACCCAGAATGACACATTTTTAAGTTCAAACTTACAAAACTCAGTTTTCTCAGTGCCAAAATGCGAATAATGACAAGACATATTTTGTACCACTTTTGTGCAAATGGTTCAATAAATTATCTATAGTAAAATACTATAAAGTTATATGCTATGTGTTCTTTTTTTTTTAAATCATAACTTTTATTTATTTATTTATTTATTTATTATTTCTTTTCAGCATAGTGCTGCGTGCAATCCGTGCCCTCCCTACACCCACCGCCTGGTTTCCCCTCCCTCCCACCCTCCGCTATGTGTTCTTATTTTAAAATAAAATGCCCCACGATCTTCTTGTATTTATGAGGCTATCCCATATAGTCTTTGTATCTCATGGCCCAGCAAGTTGTCTTGCACATAGTAGGTCCCCAGTTTGCCTTGGGACTCATAACTGGTGACCGCAGGAACTGGGAATGTTTATGTTCCTGCGGCTGAGATGTGTGCTCAGAGTGGTGATCCGTTTTCCAAGCCCCACATAATCTCTGATGTCTCGCATGTGTTCAGTTAGTTGAATTAACAAATGAATTAACCAACTCATCTATTTGTCAACCAAGGCTAGGCGCCAGAAGAGGAAGATAATCTGACCTATGGATAGGACACTAACAGGCAACAGAGAGGTATATTATGTGAAATCAGACCCACTATTCTTAATTCTTTTTTTTTTTTAAAGATTTTACTTATTTCTTTGACAGACAGATCACAAGTAGGCAGAGAGGCAGGCAGAGAGAGAGGGAGGAAGCAGGCTCCCTGCTGAGCAGAGAGCCCGATGCGGGGCTCGATCCCAGGACCCTGAGATCGTGACCTGAGCTGAAGGTGCCACCCAGGTGCCCCCCCACTATTCTTAATTCTAAAACATTGATCGTGTACCTGTTGTGCACCAAGAAGACAATACCCAGAACGGAAAATACAACACTTGGGCTTACAGTTTATAACTGTCCCCTCTATTAAAAAGTTCTTACATTTCAATCTCATTGAAAGGTTTCCATTGTATCAAAGAAAACTGTCTTACTCTCTAGAAATAGGTGACGTTGCAATGACAATGACAACCACCACCATAACAATAATAAAGCTAAAACCATAGTCTCTTGCCAGTCAAAGAGATTCCATCTATGTGAAAATCAGCCACATCTGTTATGGGCAAAAGATAAAAAATGTAGAGGAGGATGGTGGGAATAGGGGCTGGAAACCACTCGTTTCAGAATATAACAAGTTTTGAAAAATCATTCCCGTCAACCCCCTGTATGTCAAGTATTAGGTTGCAGCGAATGCCTCTACCCTGGGGTCTTTCAGGCTGGGGCTGCCAGGAGGGTGAACAACAGGTACAGAAATGGCGGTGACGTAACATCCCGCCAACAGCCTTTATCAGTGCTGCAGCCTCCTTGCTGGAAACAAGAAAGTTCCAGAGATGATGATTCATGCCACATGGAAGGAGACAGTGAGCTATGTTGGGAGGGATTTAAGAAATCTCCCCTATGTCATCATTGGTCTTGCCACACCAGGCTCTTTGGAGACAATAATTAATAACACGTATCTAAATTGTTTCCATTCCTTCTGTCCTGGGGGCCTTGCTCCTTCCTCCTACACAACCGCCACCCCCAACCCACCCCTTTGCTTCCCATCACAAATGAGTCACGAGAGTCCCTCTGCTTTCTACATGATCACACCATGTGACGAGCCTTGCGAACACACCAGGGCCCAGGGCATGTGGGTGCCGTTCCTCAAACTTTCCACCACACAGCTCGGAACTTGTCTACTTCGTCTCCTTGGCCCGTGTTTTTCTGTCTTTCGAGGGCCCTTCTCTGAGATTTGCCCCTTGTTCCTCTCCCAGACTGATTTCAGAGGCTGTAACCGACAATTCTGGTGTGAGTTTCCCCCGTGCTCATCTCCTCCTTCAAAATGATGCCTCCCAGTGAGGGTCTTAAAGATCAGGTATTTCTATTCCTTCCCTCTGGTTTCTCATATTTCCCCCTCAGGGACTTCCCCAAAGGTTCTCTCAATCCTAATGATCACAATGGGCCCCAGTTTTATTGAGTTGATGCTTTTGTCACCTTCAAATTGATCACTTAAGCTGCATCATCGTGATGAAACCTGTACGGAAGGAGGAGCAAACTGTAGGCGGGAAGATCAAATACACCTGAATCTAGAATGAGCCAGGTGTGTGCCTTCTTTACTTCTTGTCTTTAAGAAATACACTTTGTGCTCCGTTCCCATGATAGGAAGACATTTTAGATTAGGAATAAACAAACATAATCTCTTCCAATCCCGTCCATGTTGCTACAAAAGTTGGATATTCGTCCTTTCTGATGGAGGCATAATACTCCATAGTGTATATGGACCACATCTTCCTTATCCATTCATCCGTTGAAGGGGACCCATGAGAGACTATGGACTCTGAAAAACAATCTGAGGGGTTTGAAGTGGCGGGGGGGTGGGAGGTTGGGGTACCAGGTGGTGGGTATTATAGAGGGCACAGCTTGCATGGAGCACTGGGTGTCGTGAAAAAATAATGAATACTGTTTTTCTGAAAATAAATAAATTGGGAGAAAAAAAAAAAAAAAGAAGATTCTTTGTACATTAGGAGAAGGGAGAAATGAAGTGGGAGAAATAGGAGTAGGAGACAAACCATGACAGACTATGGACTCCAGTAAACAAAGGAAGGGTTTTAGAAGGGGGATGGAAGAGCCTGGTGTTGGGTATTAAGGAGGGTATGGACTGCATGGAGCGCTGGGTGTTATATGGAAACAATGAACCATGGAACACTACATCAAAAACTAATGATGTATTGTATGATAACTAACATAACACAATAAAAAATTTTTTTTAAAAAAGAAAAAAAAAAAAAGGAATAAACAAACACATAAATAAATAAATAAAAGGAAGGGACTGTAAATCCTGGAGATAGCTATTGTTAATGTTTTAATATCTATTCTTTCAGAATTTTTCTGGGTTTAGTGGCTATAGGATACATAAGTAAATAGGTAATTATGTACATATACATATACACACATATTTACTTACTATAAAGAGAACTTATTCTTTATAACTAGTGCAAACATATGTGGTTAGCCTACAAGTTACAAATGGGCTATGTGTTGACAATGTTTTACATTTACTATGAGAAGACTTTTCTTTTTTTTCCTTATTGAAACAGGCCTCTTCCTGGTGGTTAGTTTCCTAGACCAGAACTCAAAAACTAATTTAACCTATGCAGGATAAGAAGAACTTCATGTAGTAGAAAATGGACAAAACAGAATCAGAAAACCACTTTTCCAGTTTTAGTTCTCCTATTCCCAAATAAAGCCCTACTACACGTCAAGTTTCAACCCGAAGCAGGTTAAGACTAACATGGACAAAGCCCTCATCAGTCCATCTTCAAAATAAAGATAATAATACACATCTCAAAGGCTTGGAGAGATTCTCTTAAATCACAGATGGGAAAATGGTGAGCACCTAGCAAGGACTCTACGTGATTATGAATTGGACAGCAGGAGGATCTCTTTAAGATCTCTGCATTTCTTTTGAGCCACAGACTCATTGTTCAAGGTTTTTTTTTTAAATTTTAATTTTTTAAATTTTTGTAAATTTAAGGATACTTTGGATTTGAGCAGATCACAAGAATTCAACCCAGAATTTATCAACTGCTCTGCTCCCACCTTTGCCTACGCATCGGCCCTCGTCCCTCATTTCCGGATAGTTTACTATGAGCCCTGCCTCATCTGAGCTCATCTCACACCACTCCCCTGTTTGCTCCCACTCTAGACACACTGACTGGCCTCAAGAAACTGCCACAGGTTCTGTGTAATCATCTCCTCAGAAAAGGCACTCAGAACCACTAACGGCTGCTCTTTCTTGTGAACGCAGACAAAACAAAGCTAAGTTTCCGCCATGTTCTAAAGTCACTCCATGTAGTCCTCCCTCCCCCCAAGCTCTGTAGTCTCTGGGGAGGCTAAATGCCACAGAAGCAATATCTTTCACCCATAGCAGCCCATGATTTAATCAGGCCCCTTCTGCCAGAAAGATGGGCAAAAGTCACCATAATGAAAAGAGCCATTAACCCAGCCCAATTAACCAGTGACCTATCTGAAATGTCGAGACTGCAGAACCCAAGGCACATAGAGAGATGTTTTCATTGCCTTTTTGAAAATACAAATAGATGGTTACTCTGTTGTAAGATTTGTATTTTGAGGACTGGCCATTTTCCTGACTTCGGCCTGGTCGATTGTTTGGATGACGTCAGCGGAACTCCTTACAGAAGTGACGGATAAAATCTGAAAGTCACAGCATCCCTGGGTTCATTCCTTCAGGAGACGAGATACACTGGGGTTAGCATGGACCCCGGGACAAGCTCTGACGGTGATCTCGCTATCAGCATGGTCTCAGGTTTCATATTCTCTGGTGGAAACTGGGCAGTCTTGGCCTCCTTTCTCAAGGGTCTGGCTGGTCCAGAATCACCATCTGGAAACCTGTCACCCATGGGGACTGTTAAGACCAGTCATGACCTTGAGAAAATGTAGCAAGTCGAACGCCATTCCTCCGGCGGTGTTTAGAGTCCTACTGGACACTGATCGCTTACTCGTGATGCACAGAACCGTTCTGAAACGGGATGCTTTCCTCGGACCTTGCACAGCACTCGGGGAAAAGTTCTCCTACAGGCTGCTTTATGCTGGCGTGACGGATCACTCCGTGCTACAGGAGACAGAAATAGCCTAACAACGTGGACGAGTGAGCTGTTAGAGACCCCTGAAATGCTACCCGCTGGTGTCAGGCAGACACGGAGAGTCTTAACCTCCCCTCACGCCCGGTGAAAAACACGAGCACTGGCAAAGGAGGAAATAAAGGGAGGCGGACTGATGCTGCGAGCCCGAACCGCCGCCGTCCCCAATCAGTGCTCTTTAGAGAGAGCTGCGGCAGAAGAGGAAACACGCTGACATTCAGTCATTTTATTTTGCTGTCTCTGGGCCTATTAGGGCTCCCTCTTTATCTGTGACATGAAAGATTAGCCTGTGCTTTGGCGACAAACCGCTTGCCTCATCTGGAGTTTTGAAGTCCTTATCTCTGGCTTGCCACACCTCATATGAGTTTTTTTCCCCCACGGACAACTGGAAAGTGGGGTTCTATTCTTGTTCCTCACGGACGGGGTTCCTCCCACAAACAGGGCCTACTGTGTGCCCAGGACCACCCCACTAGACCAGGGCTCAGACCCTAGACTTACTTTGTTTCAGGTATCACCGATGGCTTATCGACGTACGCGATACCAGGCTCTGGGCGGCCTCGTAGACAACCGAATGATGTACTGCCTTCCCTATAATTTCTAGACGGAAGCAGGAGTGAGGAAGGGGGTGGGAAAAATCAAAGACTCATTGTTCTCCGAAGTGTTGCTTTGCAATTGGCGGGCAGGTTTCAACTGTTCTCAGACACCCATCCCCTCTTCGTTCATCCGAAATCGAGGCTATGGGAAAGCTGATGTTCCTAACATCCTCCAGTCATATTCTAATAAGCAGGATGACACCAGGCTTACCTGGCAGATGTCCCTGACGGCAGAGGAGCTGGGAAGTGAGAACAGGAAGGCCTCTGCAAGGCTCCCACGGACCAAGTCCATCTGGCAGGCTCCTGCACACCCTAACTCAGGGACTGTTGATTCTCATTTTAGATGCGTTCTAGGAAAGCTGGCTAACTGCTTTTTAAATCCTGAGCAGATTAGAAATAGCAAATTAGTACACTTCAGTGCTTACGGGAAAATGACAGCTGTCAGCCTCACGGGGAGAGAGGGAGAGAAGAGAAAAATGCCTGAAATGCAGGCATGAGGAACGACACGACACAGCAGACCAGGGGCGTGGGCAAACACTGCTAAGCCATTTTAAAGATTCTATGATGGTTGCAGCCAGTATTCTCCTGTAGTGACTCAGGAGCCTGTGTTTAACGGTCAAGGATGTGACCAACATATTTTAGAAAGATTTCCATCTAGAATGGGTAAGGAAAAGGAATGTTCAAGGCAGTGGTTCGCAACCAGGGAACGATTTTGCCCTCTAGGGGACATCAGGACGTCTGGAGACATTTTTGGTTATCACAACCAGTCGTTGGGGTAGAAGGGGGGGCGGTGGGCACCGATGGCTGATGGGCAGAAGCCAGGGCTGTTGCAAAAATATCTTGAAATGCAGAGGACAGCTTCCCACCCCCCAGGTATTCTGGACCCAAATGCAGATAGAGCTGAGAACAAGAAACGCTTGTTAATGGAACATGACTGCATTATTTGAAAAATTCACTTATGTGGCTCCTATCAGAAGCTACGGACGTGGGAGGAGGAGGCATCTCTGCGTCTTACCTGTCAAGTTCTTTATACCTGTCAAGGCACCTTTGATCTGCTTGATCTCCACAGTAATCTCACGAGATAGCTGCGGCAGGGAGCACGATTTTCACTTTCCAGGCCGGGTGGCTGAGATGCGGAAGGTGAAACAGTGTTTCCAGCAAAGCACAGCTATCCTGACTCCTCATCCCGTCCCACAAAACGGCTGCTCTTTAGATCTACTTACTTCCAGGACCCAAAGGGAAGACTCAAAATAGTACTCCCTGAGAATCAATATCAAATTTAATTGTAATAAATTAAAATGCAGTCTTGGGACTCAGGTTCACTTGTTCCTCCATTTTCCAAAGAGCTCTCGAGCACGGGCCGTGTGCCAAGTGCTGTCCCTGGCGCGGCTCGCACAGAGAAGCCTGCCCTCAAACAGGCTGCTGGGCACGAGAATCACCTGTTGCAGGGCTTCGGGGCCATATTCTCCCCCCGTGCAAACAAAGCCTTGCAGAATCCCAAATCTTTCCCCGGGTCCCATATACCTCACGCTGGAGTCATACTTGATTTCTAAGCAGGCTTTGCATATTTGGGTGATTTATAGATTGGCCCTTTCCTCTGCCCCTTGTGCTAGTCCTCCTTCTTCCTCTGTCATCTGGCGAACTTGTACTCGTTTTTTTGAGATCCAGACTGAATGTTCCCTAGGACCAGAGCTGGTAGCCTTGTCATCGGCGCTCTCTTATTATTCTGTAAATAGCATACCATGTTAATTACTATGGGTATTACGTTTATCTGCTTGTGCCTTCTACCGTTACACGGAGTCTCTTGAAGGAGGTCACGTTGGGCTGATTTTCCCCTCTGCCCTTTCCAGATCCTTCTCCACTCTGGTCTGTGCTTGGGGAGGCTGACCTCTGTGAAACACACAAGGGCACCCTCTTTCCCCTCTGGCAACTGGGGTGGGGGTGGGGGTGGGGGGCTTAAGGGACTTTGTCCTCTTCAGCTGCCTCCAGGACAGGCCATTCTGGATGGCCTAGATCTCGCTGCGTGAGGCCTGTGCATGCCCTAGCGGTGGCGGTTGCCTACCAGCCTCTCTCCGGGCTCCAGGCTTTACTTCTTCCCCTTGTTCATTGAGACCACGGGGCGGTCACGGCTCCCCACTGTCACGATGGCTGGGATGCAGCACCATCCTCTGTGACTTTATCTAAACTCATTCCAGACATTCACAATGAGCTCCTTTCAAAAACACTCCTAAAATTACAGAATTCAACTAACCACTTCTCTCCTTTTACAATAAGTTTCCTCATTTTAACATCCCAGTATCTAACAATATACCTGGCCCACGGAAGATGTTCAACAAATGTTTGCTAAAAATGCAAATGCACGAATACAGATGTTACCAAAAAATTTTTTTACCGTCAGTCTTAGAATTTTTCATTTGTCAAAAGAGCTCCCCTCATCAAAGGCTTCGATTTCCTCAGAAGTAGTGAATTACATTTTTGAACTCGACTAGACACAGTACCACTTATTAGCATTGCTGTTCTTTGTCATTTGCAACTTTCCGAAAGCAGAAAGCGGTGACGTCCGTGTTTCCCCTAGAGCATCTAACAATTCTCCTTCTGAGCTCTTCATTACGAACCTCAAACACAAAACAAAATCAAAGCACGAAACTCCTGTCCTAACCAAGCCCCGGTCAGAAGACTTCCACCTCTGAGGGTACACATCAGTTGGGTAGACAAGAAAGGAAAAAAAAAAATAAATAAATCCAACGAGCCTCTCACATTTCAGCAAAAGTTTTCACCCAAAGCGAATATGACACATTAAATGAGCATCAGCGTCAAAGACCTTCTTTTGGAGCCTCGTTGGTAGCTGTGTTTTCTAAGTTAGCAAATGCCTGCTGTTAATGTGAAAATTGGTTTCAACTTAATTTGGCAACCAAGAAAACACATTATTTTTTTTTTTGTAGCTATTACGGTCCATAGTTAGCACTTTCCCATGCTGTCAGTGACTTGTAGAGTTAATAGTAATTATAGCTACTGACCATTTCTGAAGTTTTGGCCATAGATAATGGGTTCTGTGCTAGAAATTTCGGGAAGGTGATCTTCATGACAATACTCCAAAGTGGGTACCATCCTACTGCTCTACAGAGGACCCAGCTAAGCCAGGGGAAGGCCACTTGCAGAGGTGGGGTTTTAAGCCACCTCTGCTGACTCAGAAGCCAGAATTTGGACGCTGCCCTTTCCTGATTGAGAGCTGCTCACCCAGAGTATGAAAGAGAGACACGCAGACCCAAGGGGACCTTGGCTTTTCAGTCCACTATATACCAGTCCTTTCGGTGTGGAGTGTTTAACTTTCATTTCAATCTGTCCAAGAAGACCAAATCACTTAGTTCTGAGAGTTCTGAGACAGTGGGTAGGGATGATGCTAAGGAAGAAGGTAAAGAGAAAAAAAATTTATAATGACTGAGAGAGAGAGAGAGAACAAAAGAATTTTTTTTTAAGATTTTTTTTTTTTAAATTTCACAGACAGACATCACAAGTAGGCAGAGAGACAGGCAGAGAGAGAGGAGGAAGCAGGCTCCCTGCTGAGCAGAGAGCCTGATGTGGGGCTCGATCCCAGGACCCTGGGACCATGACCTGAGCCAAAGGCAGAGGCTTTAACCCACTGAGCCACCCAGGCGCCCCAAAAAAAAGAATTTTTAAAAGGCAGGTTCACAAATTTCCAAAGGTAAAGTGATTTCCACCTGGTGACAAACACCATTTTTATTTCTGTTAAGAGAGAAGAGATAGAGAGACGGAGAAAGCTCAAGACTCATGCTCACTTGACTGTCTCTTTAAATGTTTCCTAGCACCTAATATATTACAAAGAAACTACAATGCAGAGCAGATGGAACCACATAAAGCAGATGCAGATCCAAAGCCTACACAGAGACGAACCATTCTTCAGTTAACAACAAGAGAATGAGGTGGCGGTACAGTTAACATGGAAAGGGAGCAGCTTACACTGGAGAGAAGCTGCGGGGAAACACACACATTATCACAACGGTGCAAAAAGATGATTTCATGGCATTTGAAATGACATCCCCTTATGTCTTCCTGGGGTACAACACAGGCTTCCATGGAACGCTCAGGAGGAAATGTGAACAATTGAAGGCCACGGGCAGGTGATAACAATTGGAAACGCACGGCCCAGGGTTTCAACGGACTTCTAGCAGAGAGCCCAGCTACTGCGAGCATTTTCTACGGTGCGGGGGGCGGGCTGGGCAGTAATCTTAACCGTGGGGTAGATTCAGAAGAGATGCTCTTTCTCCCAAGGGTTAAATTTAAGGAGTCTTATTTTTATAATTCTAACACTTTTCCTTTACAGACCTTTCCAAACATATACAAAAGTAGCGAGAACAGCATTTTGAAACCACACTGCGATTGCCACTGTTTCCACAACCGTCGCCGTCTGCCACTCGTTTCATTTCTTGACTCCCTCTCTACTTATGTTTCTTGGTAATTTTACTTTATTTTATTTTTATTTTTTATTTTTTTTAAGATTTTATTCATTTATTTGACAGACAGAGATCACAAGTAGGCAGAGATAGAGAGGGGGAAGCAGGCTCCCCGCCGAGCAGAGAGCCCGATGTGGGGTCCGATCCCAGGACTCTAGGACCATGACCTGAGTCGAAGGCAGAAGCTTTAACCCACTGAACCACCCAGGTGCCCCTTTCTTGGTCATTTTAAACTGGTCTGGATGAAATGCTTTATCTTAGTTTCCCTGTTTGTAAAATGTACCTACTTCCTCTAGTTGATGTTGGGGAGAAAGTCTGTAAGATGTTCAGCAGGAAATTCTGCAAAAGGAAATACTCAAAATGCTCATCTTAATTCTTATACATGGACATGATGGCAGAGGGTATGAAAGATGAGACTTTCATTGTCAAGTGTGGGGACAAAACAGGGAAGGACTATTAGATGCTTTTATGTTCTGACATTGTTTCAAGCATTGGCTCGTGGGAAGTGTGAGACTCTTCAGACACATGTTTAAGCAAAGTAACGGAATTCCGTTCCGAGGTGCAGAGGCCTGGAGCTCAAAAAAAAAAAAAAAGATCTATTAGTGGGTCAGTCCATGGGTTTTAGGGCTGGATTTTTAGTTGTAGTATTGTCCCAAATGCCACCAAAAGATGGGGGGAAATGGCTGCTAGCTGAGAGGAAGTTGACTTCTATGTTGAAGCCAGAGCGGAAGCCCTTCACGAGAAAGACCCCAGCAAAGAGAAAGAGGAGCACATGTGAGAATATTCCAGAAGGATCTTCTGTGTAAATGCTTAGGAGATGCTGAGTAGCGGGTCCTGCCCAGAGGCAGTGCGGCACAGGGCAGAGCAGTAGGCCCAGCCCGAGAGGCGGTGGGAAAGGAGAGGGTATGCTCCGTCAAGGCGCTGACAGCCAACGCATAAACACTCCTTAAGTCTTGCATGAAATGGAAACACACGGGCCCCTCCTCTCCTAAACCCCAAGAAGATGGTTTTAATCATGTAATTTGAAACTTCCTTTACTTTGTGAAACCTAAAGCTAGATTCCGTGGCGGTGGAAATAGGGCCCCATTCTGTTGTCTCTGAACGTAAGTTTCAGTTTTATTTTCGGGGTGAGTCCAACTTTCTTGCATTTATTTATTTTTTTTTTAAATAAAGATTTTATTTATTTATTTGACAGAGAGAGATCACAAGTAGGCAGAGAGGCAGGCAGAGAGAGAGAGAGGAGGAAGCAAGCTCCCTGCTGAGCAGAGAGCCCGATGCGGGCTCGATCCCAGGACCCTGAGATCATGACCTGAGCCGAAGGCAGCAGCTTAACCCACTGAGCCACCCAGGCGCCCCTTGCTCTGATTTTGAAGAACACCCTACAAAAACCAACACCATCTCCTAGTGAACTCACTGTCCGTAAGGCAAGTGGCTCGTGGGTGACCACCCTGGCGGCTGGCTTTCATTCCATTGGTGCCTCCACCACCCTTGGAGGGGTCTTGGTGACATCAGCACTCATGCCACCTCCTGCCCCCCTCCCCCCGCCCTTCCTGAGAGCCACTAAAGGATATGCTCACACCTGGATTTCAGGCCATCTTTACAGAATGTTCCACCCTAACAGGTGTCCTTGTGGTTCAATGTAATGACACCAATAATCAGGTTCTGGAGTTGTCTTTGGGTTTTTAGAACCAGAAAGGGAAGACAAAATTGTTATTATAGAAAACATTCCAGGGCAGAGGCCCATAAGGGAAAGGAGGGAATACTGCACGGGTAGAAATCAGAGAGGGAGACAAACCATGAGAGACTGCTAACTATGGGAAACAAACTGAGGGCTGCTGGAGGGGAGGGGGGAGGGGGTGGGCATCAAGGGGGGCATGTGATGTCATAAGCACTGGCCGTTAGACACAACTGACAAATTGCTGAATACTACATCTGACACGAATGATGTACTGTGTGTTGGCTAGTTGAATTTAAATTAAAAAAAAAACAAAACCAACAAACATTCTGCACAACTTGGTGACTCATCACGGTCTTTGGGATACTCATAGCTGATCGCTTAGGAGAACCACTAGCATGAAAGTCAGACTGTGGCTCTGTGCACGGGGGTGAAACAGGTGAAGGCAGAGGCCAGGGGAAGAAAATGAGGTGAATGTATTTGGAGTGACAACCGGAATCTCTGGGGTTGTGCCATGGGCGTCTGCCTGGCGTTCCAAGTCTTTCCAGGGCAAACCCGAGGCACGAGACAGTGTACATTCCCCACAGCTGTTCTTATCTGGCTGGAGAACCAGCTGATGAAGAAGGGGATGATGATGAAATTTTATGGGGTTGGCAGCACTGCGAGGGGAGGACTTCAATGGAGACATGACCGCCTTTCGGAGAATGGGAAGGACCAGCAACAGAGTAAGGTTAATTCCTCAAGTACCTTCCTATGACCTCTACTATAGAGCTCTTCCCATGGCCACGGCAAGTTTTATTATTCTGCATGAGGCAGGGCTCAGGTAAGGCTGCCGTTCCCTCCAATGCTGATTACCTGAGGGAGCGGAAATGGACATTATCCTAATGAGAACTTCCGGGGCGCAGGTCGTCCCAGTGCGCTCATCACTACTCAACTTGCCAAGTGTTCTCAACTCTCCCTAGGACTTGTACATCTTCAAAATGTCTGCAACTGCCTAATGGATTAGGACTTGGCCAGACGGCTCCAGGTGGCTAACAGGTAAAGCAATGTCTTGAAGAGGAATTCGTCATTAATTATGGGCATCTGACATCTTGATGTAGGTTTTATGAGATATTAAACACATTTTCACCAGACATCCACTGAAGCCTTATGGCAGCCTTGAATATGTGGGACAAACTGGGCATAATGGAGCTTGATTGATTGATTGATTGATTGATTTTAGAATAGCAACACGTACTGTTGAGAGTAGTTTTTACAAGTTGAGGCTAGAAATTTAGGAGTCTAGGTAGTAGGGAAGACACTCTTTCTGTACTGCTTCAGGATAAATGGAGAAGGATACAAGGACCGACAGAGCCCAAAGAGCAAGGAGAGAAAGATTCAAAACCAATTTTCCATATTCCAAGAGGAAAATCAAAGACATAAAATAAAACACTGCATTGATTGTGTGTCCTTGTTTTCACCTACCAAGTCAGCTGGAACTAGAGTTCCTCTCTTTGGGTCCATTCATTTGATTCAACACTTATTTAGAATCTATTAGTATAGCCAGTGATACGGATCAGACTCCTAACAAGTTCATGAACACTTAAGTGATCCATGAATGGGCATCAGGGACTCTGTAATTCTCTGCAAGTGTATGTAAAATCTGTCTATAGGAATTTTTCTCAAGAGCCAGCCCACCCCTTTAATGAGATTAAAAGCCTCCTGACTGAAAAAAGGTTAGGAGACACACAGCTCCGCATCCGAGACTGTAAGACACACCAGGGAAAGTGAGAAGCGACTGGTCCCTTCCCCACCCAGCCTTCTTAAGTAAAAGGCATATGTCTGATTTATTCTGAAGGAAGTTGGTAAGAGAGACTGTTTCAAGTCTAATGATGTTACGATTCTCAGAAAATAATTCTTAACTATCTGTAAGACCCAAACAGTGTCCTAAAGAAGTACAATCAAAAGTGGAAGATAAATAAAAGCAATTGGAAATGAGATGTTTTGAGAAGGCTGAGGCCATCTGGTTCCCATTATCCTTAAGCTAGGATCCATCATTTCATCCGCCCCACACCAAGGCATCACTTGAACAGCATGTGGACGGAGTGCGTTTGCTAGCAGAGGCATGAAGATGGAGAGAGTACCATTCTCTTTCCTCCTCACCTCTGGCTGTGGGAACAAACACGAAGTTGGCTTTTCAGCAATACGTCCAGCTTATTTTTATTAATCGGTTTGAAATCAAGAAATAATATATGGATTTTTATTTTTTTTTGGTGAATTTTAAATCGAAGTTTTCTAGGCCTAATTTTACAGAATTGAATTGTTCTACAAGATTTGTTATGAGAAACGTCCTACAAGAGCCCTCTACCCTCTTCCCTCCTCCCACAGCTGATTATTTTGGCATTTACTTCTTTTATCTCTAAATCACGTACTTACATTGCTACTTAAAAAAAAAAAAAGTGTCCAACTTTAAGGGGTGCCTGGCTGGCTCAGTCAGTAGAGCATACGACTCTTGATCTCAGGGTTGTGAGATCAAACCCCGCACTGGGTGTGGAGCCTACTTTAAAAAAAAAAAAAGAAAAGAAAGAAAGGACTGACTCATATGTAGAATTTAAGAAACAAAATAGATGTTCATAGGGGAAGGGAAGGAAAAATAAAATAAGATAAAAACAGAGATAGAGGCACACCATAAGAGACTCTTACCTCTAGGAAACAAACTGAGGATCGCTAGAGGGGAGGTGGGTGGGGGCTGGGGTAATTCGGTGATGGGCGTGAAGGAGAGCACGTGATGTTATGAGCACTGGGTGTTATACGAAACCGATGAATCATTAAATTCTACCCCTCAAACTAAGAATGCAGTAAATGTTAACTAACTTAAATTTAAATAAAACATTAAAATGTCCAACTTAAAAAAATCTGATTTCACACTAGGAAGAGAGGCCAACTTCTTTCCTCCCTCTACGTCTACGGCACATGTTCTTCTCATCCCCTCTTCACCCCACTATGGTCATTTTCATTAAATCAAGATGTAGTGTTTACATTATTATAGTATTCAGATGTTACCCAAAACTGAGCCCGGAGTAAACTACCATCATGATTCCTCCCCTGCCTGCCCACTTTTCCCGAGAGGTAAAATTATCTTGTTTCTTAATGTGTTTGGTTTTCTAAATACTTATGGCTCCCTTAGGCCCAAACTCTTTCCCACTTATGTAAATATCCCGCTAGGATGTCTCATACTAGGTACTCCGTCAATTTCCTCTTCCCAGAGAAGTCCCTTCCGGATCGTTGTTCTCATCTGTGCCTGGTGCACTCCATTCCCAGAAACTGTTCTATCCTCTTCAGAAATAAAGCTTCAGCCGTCAGCTCGGCTGGGAGCATGGCAATCTCCTGAACTGAGTGTAAGGACTGGGAGACGAGGTCTGGGGATCTGGTTGTTTCTCTAACTTTTCAACGATCTTCTTGATTTTAGCTCAGCTGTAAATAGCTTGGGTCTGCTAATGCATTGACCACGGGCCTGTCTGCTTTCTGGCCTCCACAATGTGTGCACTGCCATCTTCCCTTCTGCTTCCCAGATCTTGATAGATTTGTGTTCTTAACGTTTGCCTTTGCTGTTGTTTTTCTGTGTTTTCTTTTTTTTAAGTGGATGACAAATGTAGAAGTGTGTATCCAATCTGCCGTCATTGTTTTTTGTTTGTTTGTTTGTTTGAAAGATTTTATTTATTTATTTGACAGCGAGAGAGACACAGCAAGAGAGGGAACACAAGCAGGGGGAGTGGGAAAGGGAGAAGCAGGCTTTCCACCGAGCAGGGAGCCTGAAGTGGGGCTCAATCCCAGGACCTTGGAGTCATGAGCTGAGCCGAAGGCAGGTGCTTAACGACTAAGCCACCCAGGTGCCCCTGCTGTCATTGTTTTTGACAGTGTTTTAGAAATCAATACTAGCAAAAACCCAGGCACATACTTTAAGTAGGCATTTCATCAACAGCTCTTTACAAGACAATCACCAACATATGCTTATCTGTTAACTTACAGGTGAAGAAAATGAGGCACTTTCTGCTTCAAATATGTCACTTGATAGATTGATATAAATACAGATCACTTCATGCCCAAGTCCCCTTCTCGCTTCACTTTCCTAATTGCAGGCTTCTGTAGAGCACTGCCTTCCTGAAAGTCTAGGGCTGCTTTCAGGTCCCAAATACCTGAGAATTGCTTCAGTCAATCAATACCTCTGTCATGCTCTATTACAGCCGATCAATATGGACAAGATGCAATGAGCTGGAAGCAAGATGTTTTATTCAATCAAGTTTTTGGTCTCTTTTATTGACCCCCCCCCCATATAAAACTTCTCTGTTTACAAAACTTCTATACTCCTCTTGTTTTATTCCAGCTAACAAAAATTGTTCGCATAAAAACACATGCACATGCTTCCTCCCTCATGGTTTCAGACTTTGTCCACCATATTGAACAGCTCTGGATCCTAGACTCACCTCTGCTCTTTGCGTGATTTTGGGTAAATCACTATCTCTACTGGTGTCTCCCATCTGTGCAATAGGAGTTGTTAAAGCTCACAAACTGGTATTCCATGGGCCAGCAGACATATTTAGTGTGGTTGGCACGATAAAGGAAGTTTCCAGAAGCGATTGCCTTTAGTAAGAGTGGGGAAAGGGAAAGTCCTCTAAAGTTTTCTGCAGTCATCACTGCTTCCTCCTCTGGTTACATCACTAGGTTATCTCCCCAAATCCCATGACTTTTCCACGTCTTAAATGTATTTGAGTTTTTTCGCATGACTGTTCTATCGTATCCCCTCCAGCACTAACCTCCTTTGAGTTTATGGGCACTGCAAACTCAGGGCGCATAGCTTTAGCCAAAATACCCCAGGACCCTGGGGGCAGTGGAGGTGGACCAGCTGGGTAACCACCTAACGTCAGAAGGAGGATTTTATAAAATAAAGTGACCTTCCTCTCTCTATATATGTTTTCTCCTTTGATCAATGCCCAAGAGCTAGCTGACTCTTCTTTCTATATATTTCTATTTCCTGAACAGACATTAGTGTCAGCAATATCATTACCACCCACTTTCTTTCCTCCTATCTCACTCTATGTGTATGTCATAGTTAGACTGTGAATTCCCAGAGGGTAGAATGGTCTTGTTTGAGTTTTCGTCTTTCTTTTCTAAATGTTTATTTGGATTACAATTTTTGCATTGTACATGCAGCACACCGAATGGAAACATTCCTCATTTTTATTTGTTTCTTTCTTTTTTTTTTTTTTTTTTTTGAGAGGTTAGAAAGTCACAGTACATACTGTGTGCTGAATTTTATTACTTTTTAGAGCTTGGCTATTAAAAGGAAAATAAATGATACAGATATAAGATAGTCTTTCCTTGCAATCTCCTCTGTACATTCTTGGTCATTCTCTTTAGATCATACACTTGAGTTTATAATCCAAAAGACAACAACACTGATGTAAGTCCTGGATTATAGAAAGAACTCATAGCGAAACAAAACAAAACAAAAAACCCAGAAAACAAACAAGGATAAAGAAGAGGTATTTATACTATAAGCAGGCCAATGAGTAACTGCATCAGTTGAATATAATTATTGGGTAAGTGGGGTGGGGAGGGGTCACAGGTGTTCCAAGTTGAAACCAAATGGAGCGGGGTTAAGTTATCACATCTCTCCTACCAGTCTGGGAAGCCATGATTCATTGTTGGAATCAACAATGCATCTATTACCAGCTCAAGATACAGAAAATTATCACAAGCCCTTCCTGGATCCTTTCCACCCTGTTCCCCACCAATGTAATAAAGATTTTAAATTTTGTGTTAACCATTCCCTTATTTTTCTTTACAGCTTATATATATTAGACATACTTTGAAATATGCCTACTTATGAAATTTACATAAAATTCATATAAGTGGAATGATACTGTACATGTATTCTGTGATTGGCTTTTCTGCTTTATATTATTCATCCATGTGGACACACATAGATCCAGTCCATTTGTTTTCCTGCTGTATAGAAGGCCATTGTATGAAGATGCCACAATTGATTTATCCATTCTAAGTCAAAGGATAATTGAGTAATTTCCAGCTTTCTGCTATTAAAATCAAAGCTGCTACGAACATGCTGGTTGCCTGTCTCCTCGCATACAAAGTTATTTTCGAGGTCATGTGTCTTTAGGACTTCCAGAATTACGTGGAATAGAAGTCATGAGCTAGCATCCTCAGTTGGATCCTGATTTTAAAGGGGTTTTAAAAAATATTTCACCATTGAATACGATGTTTGCCGTAAGTTTTTTGTGGGTATCCTTTATCAGGTTAAGAAAGTGCCATTTTATTCCTAGTTTGCTAAGAATTTTTATCATGGATAAATTTACTGAATGATTATTTACTGAATGATTTTCTTTCTGAGTATATACTGACATGACATATGGCTTCCTCCTCTAATTAGCAGATATGATACATTACATTAAATAATTTTCTAATAATGCACTAACCTTGTTTCCGGGGATAAACCGAAATTTATGGTATATCATTTTAAAATCCATTGCTTAATTTGGCTTGCTAATGTTCTTTTTACTTGTTAGTGTTCTAGATTTTTGAAAGGTGTGTACTTTTATTTTCTCATACTCTGTCAAGTTTTGGATCCAAGGTTAATATTGGCCTTGTAGAGTAAGTCTGGGAATATTCCCACTTATTCTGTTGTCTAAAGGACTTTATGTATTTTGGATTGACTATTTGGCAGAATTCCTATGGCAGACCTTCTGCTCCAGTGTTTTCCAGTAGGAAAAAAATTTACCAATTTCATTTCTTTCATGGTTAAAGGATCATTCAGTTTTCTTCTCAAATTAGTTTTGACAATAAATATGTATTTTTATAATGTCCACTGTACATAAATTTTCAAATTTATCTGCCTAGTTTATAACTTTGCCTTATTATCTAATTAACTTCAGGTGCATGTGTAATTAAAGATGCCTTTACATCCTTTATGCTATTTGTGCAATTTCATTTTTTTCAATCTTATTGATTCATTATTCTTTTCACAAAATGGACTTTTGATGTCGGTGATCCTCTATTTTTGTGTTCTACCTCATTAGTTTTTGTTATCTTAATTTTTCCTCATTATCTTTGGGTTTATTCTGCTCTTTCTCTAAATTTTTCAGTTGATAGCTATTTTTAAAAATATAAACATTCAAGGCTATAAATTTCTTGTTAAGAACTACTTTAGCTTCATCTCATCTATTTTGTTAAGTAGTACTTATCATTCCCATAGTTTCTATTATGATTTATTATTTGACCCATGGGTTATTTAAAAGTGGATTTTAAAATTTCCCTGTCTCCATTTATTTTTATAACTGATTTGTTTATATTCTAATGATAAAATGGGTTCTTTACCATTTGTTGAGACATGCTTTATGACTTACAACATGATTAAATTTTTATAAATTTTCTGTATCTCCCTCAATGGAATTTCTACTCATAAGTGTTGGAACAGTGTTTTATGTACGTCCTTGAGGTTAAGCTTATTGTTTGTGTCATTCTAGTTTTCCATATTCTACTGAAAACTGTTAAGTAAAAATCTCTTATTATGATGTGGAGTTGTATATTTTTACTGTAATTCTGTTAATTTACTTTTAATATTTGAAGCTATACTACTCATTACCTATAAACTCAACACATATTTCCTGAGAAATGTTAACTTTCGAGAAAATTCACCTCTTTATCTCTAGTGTATTATTTTTTGCATTTCATACTGCTTTTGTTTGATATTATTATATTAATGAAGGCTTCCTTTAGGTTAATGTTTGCCTGGAATACCTTCTCTAACCTTTACTTTTAACCATCCTGTGCCTCTTATAAACAACATGTGGCTGGATTTTGTGAGTTTGTGAGTGTGTGTGTGTGCGTGTGTGTGTGTGTTTGTGTGTTTGTGTGTTTTAGTCTAGTTCGATAATCATTGTCTTTTAACAGGGGAGGATAATACAGTTGCATTGATTTTTGGTTACTAAAATATCTGGATTCATTTTTACAACTTTATTTTGTGGTATCTATTCCACTTTTCAATATTTCTTTTATTACTTTTCTTTCTTATTGAAGCTTTTTGTATTTGAAGTTTTTCTCTCTTTCCAGTTTTTCATCTCCAAGTTTAGAAATTATAGACTAGAGGTACCCTCTATCACTTGGAGTCGTGAACAGCAACTCTTTGGTGGTGTGGGTTTTTTTTCCCTCCCCTAATTCATCTACCAAGAATGTCTTCTTTTGGGGTCCCGGCTTTTTGTAAACATTCCACCTCCCATCCCGCTTAGGGATGCTTTAACTCCTGTCCAGCTCTCTCCCACACTGGTCACAGCTCTAACACCTAGACCACAAGATGGCAGCTGTAGGACTTGCTTACCCTGGTGAAGCAGAGATTTCTGGATGTTTCTTGACATGGACTGTTCTCTCAGTCTCTGTATCTGTCTGCCTATTTATCTATCATCTAGTGTATGTGTATTTAAGTGCGAACTGGGAAGGTTTTCTCTAAACATCTGGTCATTTATCTTGCTAGAAATGGAAGACCACACTTTGGTGCTGGTGCAATCATTTCCTTGGGTAGTTTTGACAGGTTTATGCAAGCCTGGGACAAAGGGGATAAAGTACTATATTTGATTTGTATGTCTCCTGCAAATTGGCAGATATAAACTCTCAGATGATATTCCTCAGGGAATTAAGGAAACAAAAGGGATGAACCCTAATAAAATGATTTCCTTCCACTATGTGTATTAGCTCATATACTCTCTTTATTTAATCCTTAGAATGACTCCACGCAATAGTCATTATTACCCTTATTTTATGGATGGGGTACCTGAGACCACATTTTAAGGTTATTAAATCACTGAATTGGGATTCAAACTCTTGCCTATCTAATTCCACAGTCTGTAACCTTTCCTGAATGATGCTGCATTTCTCCAGAAGGCTCTGGGGGATTTTTTATGGAGCTGGTAAAAGCAATCCTGGTTAGTCTTTCCCTGGTAATTTTCACAGCAAACAATGCAGCTATTTACCCGGCATCACTTAGAACTCTGCTAATTGCTAGCGCTCATTCTGTTAGCAAACATGGTATTTGTTGACTCCAGAAAGAGTCCAGATTGTGGGAAAACATAAACAGTGATAACACAAACAAATGCTTTCAAAGCAAGCCTTTGTTTGGGTCCTAGTGTCAAGCAATTTTTATTTTTAATTTTCATTTTTAAAAGCAAAAATGACCAAGTATCTCCCATTGAACATTCTTTAAACCTCTGAGAGTAATTAAGCCCTCCATAAAATCTGGAGATGTCAGTTCCTATACTCAATCTCATAAAATATATATATATCTGTTTATTCAAGAGCCCATACAGCCCTGCAGGCTAAGCCTAAGCTGTTACTGAAGGCCACATTGCCAAGTCTAATGGATGACCCAAGAGTGCCATAGATAAGCTAATCTTATTTTCTCTCTCTGCTTTATCACTGTGGAACTCACCAGAGGCAAAGGATTGAGGAAAAGGCTCTCTCTCCCTGTCTTTCTACATGTTGCCCTTTAGACAAAATGTCTAAAGTGGGTCCAAGAAGAGCTTCAGCATCTGGGCAGCTTAGAGAAGAAACCAGAAAGATGGCACATGGGCCCATTTTCACCAGTCATGTCACAGGACCATTCACGGGTCATGGGCTGCCTCGCCAGCATAACCATTTCTCCTCAAAATCAGGCTGGAAGCAACATACTCAGGCAACTCATGCTCAAGCCATATGGGAAGGGGTTAGGGTTTGAATCACTTTAATTCAGAGGTCAGTGATCACAAATGCAAACCAAGCCAGGCAAGTTTTCTATTTCAAGGCTTCATACATGATCAAAGAGACCAACATGGCAGTATAAAGTGAAAAGAAGTAAAGGTACATTGTTTCCATTACATGTCGCCATATGTGTTTGCAATGTGGCTCATAAGATGTTATTCCCTGGGTTATAAAAGGTTCTAAATCATTCTTTGTGCAAGGTTTGCCCCAAAATATGATTTCTAGGGGGGAAAAGTATTAGATGCTCTCCCAGTGGATGTCCTTAGTTCTGTTATTAAAACGAAATGGGTGTGTTTACATAATCTGGGCATTCAGGGAAAAAATTACGCACTTCTGTGTAATTTTCCCCAGAGTTGAAATTGAACAAAAATCAATTGCACATCTGGGTCTGGGGCTGCTTCAGCCTCTGATGCAAAAACGAAGATGAATTCCAAGTGATCAAAATGTGCAGAAGAGCTCACCCCTGACAATTTTTTCCCTTCCTGGAATGGAAAATATAACAACTGTTTTTCTGAAAGATAAATTACAATCAGCTGCTGTTAGTTTTATTATTTTTAAGACTTTCTACTGATCAGACTGATAGTCTTTCATTATTGAGTACACACGAAAAGAAAAACATCCTAACACTTTCCCATGATTTTAACTGGGAGGAAATTAGATCAAATTGGGTGTGCCTTGTGTATTTTAATATTAGGCAATAATCATACACTATGTTTGTGATTAACATTAATTGGGAATGGTTACATGCAAAGTGATGCAAACACTATCTTTTTTTTTTTTTAAACATTTAAGCAAATTTAATCTTCCCATCCAGGTATTTTAAAGCAGTACATAATTTCCAACTGAAGGTCATAAAATAGCTCAGAGAAAGAAAATGGAAATATCCTTTGTCTTTAAATAAGATATTTAAAGAAGATATTTCCATGGGCCAGAGTGACTTGGGGAAACCTTAAAGAAAAACCAAACACTGTATCTTTCTAAACTTGATTTTAATCACCCATTGCCACATTTGAATGATGCTTTGAACTGTAGTGAAGACTATAGCTGTGAGATGCAGAACTGAAATAGTTAATTCCCCCACATATCCTCATTCTGACATTGTGGGGTACGTCGTCAGTGTTTTATATACATAAGAGGGAATATGTAAAAAATCTATTTTAACACTCGAATTAAGACAAGCATATTTGATGTATTTTGCTGATTTCCGTGTAGCACAACCCTGTTCCCTGTGTGCCTGAGATGGCTTTGTCTCTTTCTGGGGCAGCTAAGGGGAGATGTACTGCTTGGCCCTGTGAGATTCAGTTTACCAAAGAGATAGCTGGGCAAGCAGACAACTTGTGCCCAGATAGCAACACGCATTCCAACACATGGATGCACGACTTACTTTGGCAAATTTCTCGTCTGCAAATAATTCCCCTCTAAAGGACACTGTGGAGATTCAGAGCTGACCCTTGTACTTTCTTTCCACTCACACGTGGGACTGGGCCCTGGTGGTGGGGGAAGCACAATAAATGCTTGTAGGCTTTATTCTGTTGCAAGCATTCAGATAAACCACAAAATCAACAGTCATAACATTTTTTTAGGGGAACGAGGAATTCCGAAAACAAATCCCTGTGTAAAGGCTAGCACGAGGTCTTCATTCTTAGTCAAAATACACTTCTGAGTCCGGTTGTTATGGTGTCGGGGCAAATGGAAAGCATTCCGCTAGCGCCACCTTGTAGCCAAGCAACTCCGAGAGGAGCCCGGTCACTCAGGGCCCATAGAGCGGATCTCCAACCAGCTGCATCACCCACTCTAGGCTACAAGGGCAGGGTAAACTCAAGTCTGAGATAGAACCAAGGACAAAATTAGCATCACTGATACCTCTCGGGTGATTCTGTAGTACAGTCCTCAATAGAAATATGGCAAAGGTGGTCTGCACGCCGCTGATGGTACTCAAGGACCTGGGCGGAGAGGGCGATGCTTCTGGAATCTCGAGCTTAGGGAAAATAAAGACGGTGTAGGTTGGCTTCTAAAAGCAAGCTCCAAACAGCAGCAAAAGGGAAAGAAAAGGTTCAAGTGCTCTTTAGCAACAAGAAGAAACCAGTTTGAGCCTAGCTCCTAAGGAACATACATAAATGGTGGCAGGAGGCTATTTTCTCATTAGGCAACAGAGACTTCTCAGCCCCAAGCACTCTAGGTCCTCTAGACAGAAGAGTTTCTAATAATTGCAGGCTATGTCAGCCACCTGTACAGGGCAGGTGTCTCCAAGATTTTAGTTTAGGTGGCAGGTGTGTACACTCTGGGTCCCCAAGAAATCACAAGGCTGCCCTCCTTCTTCCTAGCTTAGTGATCGCATCCTAATAAGAGTCTTCATAGCGCCGGACGTTGACCCTCCACATAGTTCAAACACATTCACCTATTACCTAAACTCGGTTTCGAAAACAGCTAGTGGTGATGGTGGGGAGAATGTCATTATTTCTCTTTAATATATGGGAAAGCAAAGCAGAGAATCTCCTAAGGTCAAGCAATTAGCTTATTCTAGAAATGAAAGGGTCCTAAGAGAACTCATTTCGGCCTCCAGTGTCACAGATTAGGAAGCACAGGATGAGAAAGAAAGGTCCCAATGGTGAGTCAGTAAGAGAGAAAGAACTGACACTTCACAAAGACTCCGAATCCAGTGCTCTTTTAAAACGCAGCATCACACATGTCCAGATGGGAGGTCCCTCTCGTTCAAGGGCTTTCCTGTGTGTAGTGGTTGTGGGTCTAGGGACACAAATGCTGTGAGGCAGGGACTCTTTCTGTCTTGCTCACCACTTTATTGTGAATTCCTAGCGCAGAAACCATTCTGAGATGTTAGGTGAATAAATGGATGTCTTCTAGTAGATACAAGGCATTTTTGAGAATAAATTGCTGACGTTTGGTACAAACTAACAATCTCTTGACCAGAGACAGTTTGTCATCTATATGCCAATCATCTCTGTAAATGACACGAAACATCTGGAACTAGCTTAGGAATCTGCCCTGGAAGGAGGAGGGGCTCTGATTCAGGCCTTGAGATGTCGGTAGGGTAATCAGTCATAGACTCCCTTAGTTTGACTCAGGAGACCCCCTACTGAGTAGAATTCCAGGGAAGGTTAGAAACCGGTCCCCAATTTCTAGACCCATATCTCCTCTACCCTCCCTAAAGTTTGCTCAACATCCATTAAAATACATTAAAGGCTAGGACTCTCACCAGGGGGTCCTGTCAAACTGTATCTCCTATTCCACCATCTAGGTACAGAAAGCCACTGTTTCACACAGGAGTTGTATCCGTCAGGTGTTTTTGGTGGAAATGAGGTCCATATCCCTGGAGAAAGACTTTAACCATCTCTCTTTGAAAGCAAGTTATTGGGACAAAGGGTTAAGCAACTGGGCTGGAGTGACACTGGGTGGTAACAGCATCATTTGCCGTGGTTGTAGTTTATCAAGTCCTCTGGCTTCCATCTTCTTATCTGGCCATCATGACCCCCATAGTGTATGTTAAAATGACTATTTCCTTGTTTCAGAGGGAAAAGCAGGGCTAAGTCACATCTGGGAGAAACTTGAACTTGGGTCTTCTCATTCCACGTCCGTTGTCCTTTCCATTTTCCTAAGGATGTGAGGTCTGAGCCAGGTAAAGGCTCTCCCGTCTCTGATCTCCCCAGAAAGTTTGGTGCCAGCTATCCACTGAGCAGTCAAATGCTGGGCTCCTAAAGCTGCCTGTTTCTCCTATGACCTAAAGAACCTGAAACTCCTCTGTAAACCCAACCTCTCTGTCCTCTGCAAGTTTCTCTTATTTTTCAAACATACATTTTGCTCTAAGCTTCCAGAAATCGTTGAAGTTGAAATTCCAATTAACCCCAGCAGTAAGTACTGTAACTATAGGGAGGTGTTTTTTTTTGGTCTTTTTTTTTTTTTTTTATGAAATGAGAATGAATCTTGAATGTTACTGGAATTTGCTAAAAATGGACAGAGATCAGGATTCGGATGCTTCCGTGGACACCACCCGGTTGTTCCCTCTAGAAGCACAGGAAGAGGTGCAAGTTTTCAAAGCAAATATGACTATTTTTATTAGGCAGGCTGTTTTCATTAGCCCTGGTGCCCCACCATATTTTCATTTTATTTTTTCATCAGTCAGATATATTTTGTATTTGTTCCCTTTTCCCTTGAAGCATACTATTTAAGCCCAAATGAAGCACCAGGGAGAGGAACTGAACAAAAAGTACCAAGGATTAAATATACAAACAATAGAAATTCCAACAAGCCTAAACATATTACAAATAAATCTAGTTCTAAGTGTGGTTGCATGGGGAGTTTCACTTTATATTTGGCTAGGACTCATAGAGAAAAATACTTAGTACTCCTTCTCTGGCACTTTCCTTCTAGGGGAAGAGTTGTCTCTTGGTAAAAACAAGATATTACTTTCCAGACTCATTTGGAACTTATTCCCTATTGTGTTGATTGCAACTTTGGGATGTTGATCAACAAATACCATGTAAGTCCCTACCATGAGGTCAGAAACACACCAGATATGCAGAGGATATAGGCAAGAGAGAGAGATTCTTATTCCTTAGGTGCTTAAGGGCTAGTTTTTGGAAGGGGAGACACATGACCCAAATGTCCTATTCCTCACTTGTACACCCAAGAAAGATGCTGTTAATCCACCAAGCATCCTTTTCACAGACTTGGTAGATGGTCTTGAAATCTTCATCTAATCAGCTATATCCAATCTGAATTGGTCAAGAATGGGAAGAAGAACCCACTGGCCATACCTGCACGAATCTGTGAGACAAAACTAAAGACAAAAGTAAGAAAAACCAAGCACTGAATCCAAGGGAAGGGAGGAATATCTTAGACTCCGGTGATGGGCCTTCTGTAAAGACAGAGGGTTTCCACTGGGTCTTGTCAATATGGCTAGAACCTAGAGAGATGAAGTGGAACAGAAGTAACAGACTCCAAGAGAGCAAATGTGTGGGTAGAGGAGATGAATATAGAAAATGAATATGGAATAGGGTTGCCTTGGGATTACAGAGTTCCATTCTGGTCTCATCATCTAGGAGCTTCATTGAGAAACTTCCCCTGTTGTGGTTATGTTCTGATCCATAAAGTCTAAGCACAGAGACCTAGTGCTTCCTGATCTATAGATGCTCAGTGGCACCCTAAAGCATTATGTATCATATTCTAGAAGGTGTATTAGCTCACTTTCAAAGAACAAAGATGACTGATTCATAGTTTTCATGTCAATAAAATGGGTAACATAAAGGTGACTTGAGCATAACAAATAGCATGGAGGACATGGGGATTTAGAGAGGAGAAGGGAGTTGGGGTAAATTGTAAGGGGAGGTGAACCATGAGAGACTATGGACTCTGAAAAACAATCTGAGGGTTTTGAAGGGGCGGTGGGTGGGAGGTCGGGGTACCAGGTGGTGGGTATTATAGAGGGCATGGATTGCATGGAGCACTGGGTGTGGTGCAAAAATAATGAATACTGTTATGCTGAAAATAAATAAAAAATAAACTAAAAAAAAAAAGTTTGCCAAATCTTCTACCTACCAAACTTTTTTTTCCCCTACCAAGCTCTTTCAGTGAAGCCTTTCCAAATATATTCCTTTAGATGCATTAGAGGTGACCTTGATAGTCACTTTTTGTCTTCTTTATGATAAAATGAGGAAAGCACTAGCTTTCTTGCACTGTTTAAAGGTAGATGAAAGAAGCCAATCCCTCTGTCTTTGGCCGTTTGGGCGGGTACCTTGCTTGAGGCAGAACTGGCTAGCATGACTTCATTACTCCAAGAATTCTATAAATTTTCCCACTGAATTGGACAAGAATCTGCATATCCTGTTTGAAACATCTGAGCAATTAGATTGACAAGTGAATGCTTGTGATTGCCCAACATATCGCTGTTCCTTCTAACCTTCATCCACAAGAAGTGTGTAATAGTTCCCCTTACCCCTTCTATCTAGATAAAAAGGAACATCAAGACTGGCTGGAAAGGGTAAATTTCATTAAATCTCTTGCAATTACCAAAGGTGATGTACACCTTCATTGTTTTTCTAGAAAATGGGCATTAGCAGAATCTTGGAGAAGGAGTGGATAAAAAAATCATCTGATGCTGAAACTACATGATTCCAGGCAGATAAGGGACCTGGCTGAAGTTCCTTCTAATTTTCATGTAAGTTCAGAAGTCTGGGTTATGTGCTGGCTTATCCTCTTATACTCAGGCAGGATTCTTCTGATTTTCCTATTCAATTTATCTTCTCTCGGTGATAGAAATGGTTGCAGGAAAGAGCCTGGACTATGAGTTGCATGGGTGGACCTCTGGACTGCATCTCACAGTTCTGAGTGGTTAGTAATCTTTTTTGCCTAAATTGCACAGTGGGCATTCATGAGTCTTGAATCTTTCCATGAGAAATCTGATAGCACCCATGTAATAGTGATCAAATACACTTTGGGAGAACATAGGAATTTTTAAAAAAAAGACATAGGTAAGCAGAAAAAGCCAAACAATCCAAATAGTAGCTTGAAGGTTTTGTTGTATTTCATGAACTATGAATAATGCCATTAAAAAAAATAATAAGAAGAAACCAATGCTATTTTCTCAGGTTGCTGCAGCATCAACAAACTTCACTAAAACCCTTTTCCCATTTCTACTGCTAGCCCTCCAGAAGACCTACTAATCTAGAATGGCATGTTTGGAAAACTGTCCTGGCACAGGTAATGTGGCATCGTGGAAATGGACACAGGCTTTGGGGACAACATGGCGTCATTTCAACATCAGATCTGTTCCTTCCCAATTGTGTGACAGCAGACAATGTGCTTACATTTATTTGTTCCACCTTGGCTTTCTTGTCTGTAAGCTGGGAACAGTGATTTACCAATTTCACAGAGTTACTGCAGAGACTGAATGGGACCTAATCCAGTATCTGGCACAGGATGGGTGAGCGATAGTTGCTAG
Source organism: Neogale vison (assembly GCF_020171115.1). Taxonomy (NCBI): domain Eukaryota; kingdom Metazoa; phylum Chordata; class Mammalia; order Carnivora; family Mustelidae; genus Neogale; species Neogale vison. The sequence continues at coordinate 21,235,913 of NC_058094.1, read as the reverse complement.
CAATTTCTATTATAAAAACATGACCCTGTGAGAACCCTTGTCTGATACTTGGAGAAAGACACGGAATGGCTGGTTGTAGAACAGTGATGCTTGGATTTGGTGGGTGGGGGTAAGCATATGTTAGAAAGATGTGTTGGGCTCTTCTGTCTAAGATGTAGTTAGGGATGGCAATTTTCTTGTCTTTGTTGGGGCCTGTTCGTGTCTGAATGTGGTTTCCTGTTTCTCATCAATCTCTCTTCCTTCCCTCTTCTGAAATCCACCCAACCTCTTCCTTCCAGTATCTTTAACAAAAGTAATAAAGGCTAACCCTACCACTCCCTTACTCTACAGCGATGAGAACATTTTCTTCTGTTACCCCTGAGGCGATGTGTCATGCACTGGCAGGGTTCTCCTGTTCCATTTAACTCGGAATCCAGGGTAATGGGACCAGAAGGTGGTGAGTAGGAAGGGGATGGGTCAAGGGAGGAAGGAAGAAAGCTTGGGTGTCAGCTGGATTTGTGATTCTTGATCAACCTATGTACCAGAAGACCTGGGTAGATTCCATGAGAATGGTAAGAGAGGTTTGGATAAGTCAGATTAAGGATCCCCAGTGTCAGTACCCATCATAAGCTCTACATTCAGAATCAAAATTTGGTTTCTCTGGTGGGTATTCCAACTGAAACCACTACCAGTCTGCCTACCACCGCTCAAAGTCCTGAATAAGGCCAGGAGGGTAGCCTGGTTTCATGAACCTGAAATTACTCACTGAAACTGTTGGTCTACCATTTACTATCTCTATGACCTTACAATTTTTTTTCCCCCTCAGCTCTAATATGGAGCTGTTTTAAAGACTAATTAAGATGACTTATGGGAAGCACCTTGTGTCTGGAATATAAGAAATGATCAGTAAACTCAGTATCTGGAGCCAAGAAACGGGGGAAGAACGTTCTCTAAACCAACAACAAAATAAAAAATGAGCAGCCAGAGAAAAGAGTTAAGGACAGTACGAAGAAATAGTTTATCAATGAAAAGAGTTGGGATAAAGCAAGGAGTCCGAAGGAAACCTCGACCTTGACATTCATCATTGCCACCGCCCAAGAAAAAGAGCTGGTGCCCAGTTTTTACTTACCATGTAACTCATTATATTAATTTGTAATAAACAGTGAGAAAAAGAGGACTAGGGGAAAAGGGTCACAGACAAGGCACATCGGTAGGGGTTCTTGTTATTCAATGTTCTGATTTACTATTACTGCTATTTACATTTTTATTTTCCTGTTGTCTTAGGGAGATGTTGGCAAAGTGTGGAACTTCATGAAGTTATGAATGGGTGGGGTTTTAAGAACTTGTTGGTTCCTGGGAAAGCCCCTAATTGATATACAGCCTGTATAGTCATATTTTCTACCCATGCTTATCCTGGCCTTGGATCACAAGGATAGGAAAGAAACATGGAAAACTTCTGCTTTTCTGGATTAAAATTTCTGAACTTAAATCCCTTGTTCTTGGAAGATCCAAACTTGCTATTGAAAACAACACTGAAACAGGATGCCATGAGCCAACTGTCCTAAGACCAAGCTCTAGCCTCTAAGCAGTAGTACATTTTCCTATCACAAAAATAACAATAGAAATGATGATAAACAATGATAACAGCTTCTGTGCTAAAAATTTCACAAATATTATTTTCATTCTGAAAATAAGGCTGCAAGGTAGATAGCATCCCCACTCACAAATGCACAAGTCAAGGGTTAGAGACATTAACTAACATTCCAGGGATCATAGTTTGGTTCTAGTAGTGCTGGAATGAAATTCAGGTCCATGTGACAATAAAGGTATTTTAGGCCATCTCCCCGCACAGCTGGCTATAATGACCTTCAGAAAGTCAGATCTTTTCAAAGTTATGAAAATTCAGATTTTGAAGGCCTTAGACCTTCTTTTCCATCATTTGCATTTCCTTCTGGAATTCAACTTGCAGCCATCAGGGACTGGGCTCTAGGGCAGTGATTTCAGATTTCTAGTAGACCATCCTAAACTACAATTAGTTTGCAATAATTAGCAAGAAACAAATGCTTCTTTAAAAAAAAATCCATTCACTTAAAATGATTTTTAATTTTATAATGACCAGTATATAATTGTAGCAGAACAGAGCTATTTAGTTGGAAAAAAAGAACTTCAAAGATGAGAGCTCATCTAGTGTTTATTTGCTCTGGGGTTCTAATTACTTTGAAAACTACCAAAACTTTGTATATGATTACTAATAGCATTCAATAGCAGCCTTGAGGGAAGATGAACCAATCTCTCTCTCTCTCTCTCTTTCCTCTTTCTCTCTCTTCCTTCCTTCCTTCCTCCCCCTCTCTCTCTCTCTCTCCATTAGCATGGTGGGAATAAATGACAAATGTTAAATACCAGTAGTATGTACTCATGATTACTCTCCTGCTCTGTTGCCCCTTCAGGTCTCATGTGTTAAAAAAAGAAATAAATAAAAAATAAAACCAAACCCGTCTTCCTGGTCATCTTCAAAAGGAGACCAACCAAAGACGACCAGTGAGGAACACGAAACACGATATTGTTTTCCTGTAATCTATTAGCAAATCCTGGTGGCTTCAATTTGGCTTCATTACATTTCCAATATATGCAAGCATCGATTCATCTTTGCCCATAGTTAAGATTTATGCACTTTATTAATCACCTCCCGACAGCCATCTCAGCAGTTTCATTTAGCAGAGTAAACCAGTCAGACCTCATCGGACTTCTAGAGATGTCGCACGGCAAACTCCGGATTCCTGGCAACTTGAATTACTCTTGCCAATATGAGATTTTTCAGAGCGATCCATCTTAGGGCCATCTAATATATCACAGCTGACTCTGCTCTTTTCCTAATTGATAGGTTGAGAGAGACACCTGCTAGATCTTGCGACTGTCCCCCAGAAGCCGCCTCGGGATACCCCAGGTGCCTTGGCGGTGGCAGCTCAAAATGGCAGGCAGCTCAACGTTCTGTTTTCCAAATGTGACTTGACTGATATGGGGGGCTCATGTGACATTCAGCGAGCCCACATTTCACGAAGGGTTTTAATAAGCCATGGCAGCCTTCCACACATTCATCGTGGGCTCGGGCAGTCTAAAAATAGGATGTCGCCAGGTGTGACGGACCAGCCATCCATCACGGCGTCCCAGCCTACAGCAGAGCTCACCAGACTCAGGGGCTGCGGACGCTTCACTAAGTTGCTGTCACCCATTCTAATTCTTGGCCGTGTGGCAATTTTTTTTTTTTTTCATGTGTTGACTTTTCCAATGTCAACTCTATTCTCCTTAAAGTTGTGGAAGGACACAGTTCTAAACATACTTTAGCATGACTCCAATACATTTCACATCATCGTTATTGAGCCCCGAGGAGCACATGTGAGTTACTGGCCAGCTTGCTTTGCGATACAGAGCATGGAACGGGCTGGTAAATGCAGCCATAAGCAGAAAGGAGCAATCTGAACGCACTTGGTCATTGATGAGCGGGGTCTTCCGACGCTTCCTGGTCTAACCTGATTACATGAGCAAACAGAAGGGTTTGGGGGTGGTGCTTTTCATACTAAAGGACTCAAATAGAGAAGATGTGCTGATCTGCAAACTGTTAGAGTGGGGCAGCTGAGTAGATTATGTAACAGCATGGCACAGGAGTCCAAAAATTTCAAAAAAAGTTACCAATTTGATATTAAGAAAAACCTAATGAAAAATCCTGAGAAGAAAAATGGGTTACCCCCGGGCTATTTCTATGGTCTTTCAAACGCAGTAGCGCTTCTAAAATTGGAATGAACAGTACTCAAAACTCCTCAGCCTCACAAGTTTATAAAATGGCGGTGCGCTTCAGCAGAGAGGGCTCGATGAAAAATTGGGAGACCTGTATTTTTGCCTTGACCTTGTACAAAAGTGCATGGCCTGAGGCTGAGCTATCAAACTCACCATGCAATAAAGGGGCCAGAAGAGACAGTGGCTTCCAACCATTCGCCTCAAAGGTGGCCGTGGGCCTTCTTGCCCTATTTTTCCTTTTCAGAAAAAAGACTCACAGAAATCACACATTTACCCATAATAAGATTACACAGGATAATCAAAATGTCACATTTATTTGCTTTTTGCTTAAATTATATTAACTGAAAGAGGTACCACTCGTTATTTCGTGCTAATCCATACTCTAATTGGAGGATCATGTTTTTACTTAGTGGGAAATCAAGTTAATTGGCAGTTAATAAGCACAAATTGTAAAGGGAATCTTTCAAAAAGTAAAACTCACAGGCAAGAATGAGTTTTAAAGGGGGACTTGATGGTGGCCAGTTTAGAAATGGTTTCCCAAAAATGCCTTCCAGCTCAGGATTTCTCTAACTATGAATATATATTAAAAATGTGTGTATATATATATATACATATACATATATATACACACACATTTGGTCCTTTTCTGGTTGTCTTTTGACTTTCACTGTAGGACAGTTTTTCTCTATTAAACTCATGGCTTTACAACTTTTTCATTCAATTCTGTGTATGCTTACAGTGAGAGTAATTGTGAGGTTTTAGCCAAACCTCACAATTTCCTTGGCTTACACGCTCCTCGCTTCACTGGCCTAATTATTTTAATAAGCAGCTTAACTGAAATGCTGGCTTATATTTATATCTCAAGTTAATTGTGTACAGTTCCTGGTATAATGAAAACCTTGAAAGTCTTCCCCATTTGTGACTGTTTCACTGTGTCTCTTTGCTAGAGACACTCACAAATAAAGTATCTTCCTTTATCTAGAAACATATATCTTCTATTTTCCTTTTTTTTTTTTTCTTTCCCAGATTAACAATGCAAAGAAAAGATCCCCAGGTTCTATCATCTTGGCTGCCTACACGAAGAGAACAGACAGTCCCCGTCCAGGCATGCAGAAGAGCCTGGGCCTCCTGGATCGAAATAAAAACCCAGCAGCACAACCTGGGGTCAGCCGCCCAGCTCAGGACGCGTGAGTACCCCACCCTACTCATTCCCATCATGAGCAATTTTCTTAAAGGGGGAAAAAAAAACAGGAAGTGGAAAAAAGAATGACCTGGAAAGTCACCTACTAATCATGGTCTCTGGGGAATGGAAAACAGAATTCCCCTTATGGTCTAATTATTCTTTGGTATCGTTAATGAAACCAAATCATGAGAGTTTCCAGGTTCCGGCTTGATGTTTCAGAGGCCTGATTTTCACGTGTCTTGGGCTCTGAAAGAAAATATTTAATAACTTCCCGAAGTTTCCTTATTATCCTCTATTCCCATTTAGTTCCCAGAAAAATGTTGGTCACTTTCCTAATGCTAGAGGAAGGGAAGAGCTAGAGGAACATCAAAGATGTTAGGCCAACTGTCATGCCTTTTGCTTCTTGAAACCGCAACAGTGTGACTTCAGAATTTGTGAACAGGGAACCGGCAACACGGTCAGGTTGACACGGAGCAGCTGACTCTCCGATGACAGCTACTTGGGCACATGGCAATGGACCCTCAGTGGCCCCTGCTCTACCAGGCAAAAGTAAATATGTGCATCTCTTTTTATCTATGCTCTTGCATGTGGGCCTACAGAAAAAGAAAAATGCTACTGGGTGATGCTTTAGAAACCCAAATCTATTGCCTACTATCAGCTGTGGCATGCCAGAATCAGGGGATTTTGGTAAATCTAATAAAACACATTCTGCAATCCTTGGATCAAAAGCAGTATTTACAGATTCACAGAAAAAAAAATAGCAACAGTACAATAATAGCTACTTCTGTTCTGCAACACTGTTAGGCCAAGCTGGACTTTAATCTTCATTCCATTAAGAAACACGAAAACATAAACCGTTGCAGATTGGGGACTATTTTGTTTGACTTCGGCAGGGTTCGTGACTCAGAAATGGGAAGCAGCTTCCAAACAAGAACACACAGGTGCTCATGGCCAAGGCCAGTGGAATGTCTTCCAGGTACCTTAAGCGTTCCCCAGATGCAGTCCCCTTCATTGACACACAAGATGCTGAAATTTAGAGCCCAAATGTATTCAGACAATGTAGAATAGTGGGTTTGAAGTGTTAAGGCTATGGATTTATACACAGTCAAGTCTGATGACTCATGATACTTGAATGGAATGGGACTCTGACGGTGAGCTTCTCGTGGGCCAGAAAAATGTCTGTTTTGCTCACCTTTAGTGGTAGCATGCTCTAGGCATTTCATCAATGTTTGTGAATGAAAAGCCAATATATAAAACTGAAAACAGAAAACATGTAAGTCAATTTACATTTGGTTTTGAAATACATGTTCTCTGCAGATTTATCTCAGGAAATTATATCCTTCTTAGGACTACCACAGCCAGTTTGCCTTTTTTTTTTTTTTTTTTAACACTTTGGGGAAAATCAGGGCCAGATGTGCGCTGCTAGAAACCAGCTGAAGATGTGAAATGCAAAATACCCCCAACATGCAGTCAGACCATAGGTGCCGACAGACGCTAGCTCCGACCCCTGGGGCTCGGAGGCCATTTCTGCAGGCACTCCAAACACCTTCTCCCAACACTCGACGGGCACACTCAGGTCCTTAGCCGTGTGTGAGGTGTGGCAGGGAGAGGGGAGGGCTCGTGCGGTGAGACAGCAGGCCCCTCATCAGGTCTGCAGGCACAAGCCAACTCTCTCCAAACACTCTCATCCTTGGTTTTCTCGGCATCAGAGGCACCTCTCCAAGCTGATCATGGAACCCACAGCAAAGTAAGATTCGGCACAACCTCCTCAGTTGAACAGAACTGGCCCCAGATTTGGGGTGTCCTAGCTTCCCAGTTGGAGGGTAGCCTGCTTTTATGTCAGACACATCCGCCTGTCAGGTTAGCTGGGGAAAAGACTCACTCAGCAATGAGGCGTGAGCTGACATTCGGGGACACAAGCAGAGCCTGCTGGGCAACGTCGGAGAGAAAAGCTCTTCCTTCCAGAATGACAGCCAGGAATGCCATTTTCTTGTTCGATGAGTGCAGATCTTTTCATTTCTGCCTACAATCTCTGGAGCCCGGCTACACATTGCGACTCTCCCCGAGCCGAGCAGGCTGAACGGACTGACACGGGCTTAACAAACATGACCGACTTACGTGAGCGTCATTGTGGGCAAACGGAACATGAAGTTAATTGTTTCCCTGGCACGAGAAGAGCTTCAGAGGCTTGCTTCACTGGGAGAGCCGGGCTGCTTCCGGCACCCTGTAGTTCAGCTCAGATTACCAGTAGCTACATGTCAGGAGGGCCTGTTTCCGAATGGGACTTGACGCTGTGACATTAGTAATTTACGAACAGGCCAGTATGCAGAACTGTACTTGTATGAGGGACTAAGAGGGGGACTCGACAGGAACTTAACTTCTTAATAAAGGCAGAAGGATGAAATAGACAAGAACATAGGCCCTTGCAGGTAAATGTGAGGCGTAAATATTACCTAGTTTCTTCCATCAGTAATGGTGGGGGCGGGGGACAAAGAAAAGACCCAAGTAGGCTCTTGTAACAGAAGGTGACACTTTGTACCTTCCCCTCTGATCTGCTCTCTGAGCAGCTGGGTTGGGTCTGAGAGCATGCGTCTGATTCAAGGTGGTTTTTACAACTGTTTAGGCTCATCCCCTTAAGGAAGATGGGGGTCGGGGGTGCATTTTCTCCTGGCTTGTGTATTGTCACTGGAATAGTCAGCCAAGTGTAAAGGGCAGAAACTTTACTATGTGCTTATGTGGAAGAGAAAGAGAAAGAATCAGCTCTACTTGGCCATTTTAGCAGTTATAAAAAAGAAGACCTTTTTTTTTTCCCCCTCTCTCCATTTGAAAATTGGGAAAATCGGGCATACAAGTCATCTAGACACAAAAGAAATGGAGTATGTCCAAGTCAATTTTTGGAATATTGATCCACTTAGACTTCTCCATCAATTAGATACAATATAACATGAAATAAAAAGAGAATTAGATTCCTCTAATCAGCTGAATTACAAGGTCAGAGATCTAAATTATTGCTTTGTTGTCTGAGAGGCACATTATTGGTGAAAGGATATTTTTATTTTATGCATTCATTTAATCTCTGTATTTATATGCTTTTCTAATAGCCATCAGAAGATGCTATGATGCAAATAACATGTTGCAATTCAATATATATAGATTACATTTTTCATCATCTTAAATCTTAGAGATGCTTTGAAGCTCTGAAATAACCAATACTCCACTTATTGGAAAATAAAACCATGTCCAGACTACACAAACCCCAAATGGCGGCAGATAACAAAGATGCATAATTCCACATACGGAAGTATCAGATGCTAGAAACTCAATTTATTACTACAAACCTAAGGTAATTTTTTATTAAGTAAAAACCCATGTAAGAAAATATATATAAAATCCTGGCATGCAAAGGGCTCCTTGGAAACCTAACTGCTGGAAACCCAGTTGTCACATACCGAGCACTCACCAAGCAGTTCGCAGCCAGCATGGGCACAAACGGGAGCCACTGAAATATAAGACCAAATTCTTGCTTTTCATGAACTCAGAATATGGGTAATAAAAGAAAGAAAAAAAAGTGACCCTAACTGAGCATTTCCTATGGACCTGACATTAAGCAAAGAGGTACACATATGTTTTATACTCACGAAAGACCAGGTGGGTAGGTGCTACTAAGCCCACGCTGCTGGCAAAGGTCAGGGTATCCCTCCTTCCTCCTACAGCAAAGAGCAGTAAAGACCCTCTCTCCAGCTTCATCCCTCAATGCTCTGCACCCTCTCAGTGCTTCCCTATAACCTTTCTTCCTCCATTTCTCCAATGCACAGAGCTCTTTTTTTTTTTTTTTTTTTTTTGGTCTTTGAACTTGTGTTCAATTTTAGTATATGTGCTGCTGAAGCGAGCACTGAACTTGTGTTCAAAATGTTCCCTCTCCCTTAGTGTCTAGTTCAAATATCCCTTCTCCCGAGAAGGACGGCTTCCCTGAGCTCTCCGTCCAGGCAAGCCTGTTCTAGGCCAGGCACTCAGCAGTGTCCCTTATTCCCAACTTTCCAGAACATGGGATGGCTATCCATCTCTCAGCAGATGGTATATTCCCTGGGGGCAGGGCCTGCAGGTCATCCTGCTTTGCAGGTGCTCCGCCAAGTGCACGGCAAGGCTGACATTAGCAAGATGGCGGATGGGGAGGCTCCAAGGCGCACCTCCCCAGTGAAAACAATCAACCAGAACTTCAAGTGGATGAAAACAGCTCTGGGAAAGCAAAGGACTGCAGCGAAGAAGCACCCAGAGTCCCAAGGAGGTCACTGACTGAAGGAGAGCATGGAGCCACGTGCAGGAGCTACTTCACCACACGTCATCCCTTCCCTGGAACCGAGCACCTCCGCACCAGGAGGGCATCCCTGGGGACCAGAGGGATTGCACCCCATAAGGAAGAGGATAACCCAGCTGATGGAGCTGCCTGTAGTCCTCCCCAGGCTGGAGCTGTCACTGAGGAGAGATCCCTGCCCTCAGGGGCCTGAGTGGCCACTGTGCCCTCCTCTAGAGGACTGGGATGCTTAGAACTTTGCCATCTACAGGAACCGAAGCTGAGTCTGGGGTCAGGGCTTTGAGCTGCCATCACCTGGATGTGCGGCTGTTGCTCTGAGCCCCACTCCCTGGTCCTGAGTCTGAGCACTGATCCACCTGCTATGCGGCCCCGATTCAAGGCTTTGACATCCCCACACTGGGCCATGCTGTGGCTGTGTGCTGCTCTCTGGGTCCTGAGTCACAGATCCCACTCATGATCACCAGGGCCGAGCTGCTACTGTTCTGCACCTTGTCCCCTGAGGCCCGGGGTCAGGGTCAGACTACCATTCTGGGGTGCACTGCTGCTGCCCCCTTCCCCCGCAGCTTTGGGCCACCACTGCTCCCTGGGACCTCCAGAGCCCTACCCGCCATTGTGACCACAGACACCTCCAGGATGCCTGCAGCTTTGGCCACTGAGAAGCCCCCAGTATTTGCCAAAATTAACCTCAACTTGATGGACCCTCACGGAGAGTATGCCTCTGTGCTCTTCCCGAGAGCAGAGATGCTGTAACCCAGCACAGTGGTGCACTGTTGGCAGGGATGTATCTGGTACCGTCATAGAGAAAAGTGTGGCAGTTCCTCAAAAAATCTAAAATAGAATTACCATATGACCTGGCAACCCTGCTCCTGGAAATATAGCTGAAGGAAATGAAATCAGTACCCTAAAGACATACTGTGCCCCAAGCTCATTTTGGCACCAGACACAATTGCTAAGACATGGACACAGCCAAGTGTCTGCTGAAGAGTGAACGGAAAAAGAAAGCGTGGACTACTACTCAGCTGTAAAACGGAGGAAATTTTGCTATTTGTGACAATGTGGCTGGAACGGTAGGGTACGGTACTAAGTGAAATAAGCTAATCAGAGAAAGGCAAAAACTGCACAGTATCACTTATGTGGAATCCGAACAAAAGCTCAACTCATATAAATAGTATAAAAGTGGGTGCCAGTGACGAGGCATGTGGAAATGGGAAGATGTAGATCAACGGGTACAGACTTTCAATTATAAGAGGATAATTTCTGGGGATCTGACATACAGTGTGGTGATTATAGTTAATAATACTGTACTGTGCACTTGAAATTTGCGGAGAGGAGATCTTAAGCATTTTCCCCCCGCCCCAAGGAGTCACCTAGGGAGATGATGGATGTGTTAATTGTTTTCATCTTGACAATGTCTATCAAACCATCGGGCACAACTTTAAGGATAGGCAGTTACACCTGTCAGTTATTCCTCAATAAAGCTGAAGAGAAATAGTGCAGAGCACATAGTAGGTACTCAATAAACACTGATGGAGTGAATGACTTAACAGCCGCTCCCTGACAGAGCTACGGTCAGAACTGAAGCTTGGTCTTTGTCCGTCCCCTCAGCTTTCGTTATGTATTTCTCACCAGTATTATTCGAGAGAATACTGTGCCATCATGTGTTATCTTACAAAACAAGGTAAATGAGGCTTGGCTCTTGAAGTCCAGGGGTTAAGTGCTGGTTGGTTCATCCATTCACTTATATTCTCATCATGTATTCATTTACTCAAGAAATACTGGTCGGAGGATGGTACCTGTGTGGCTCAATCAGTTGAGTGCCTGACTCAGTTTTGGCTCAGGTCATGATCTCACAGTCGTGAAATTGAGCCCTTCATGGGGCTATACACTGAGCAGGAATCTGCTTGAGATTCTCTGTTTCTTTCTCTCCCTCTGCTTCTCCCCCTAGTCTCATTCTCTCAAATAAATCTTTTTTTTTTTTTTTAAAGATTTTATTTATTTATTTGACAGAGAGATCACAAGTAGACAGGAAGGCAGGCAGAGAGAGAGAGGGGAAAGCAGGCTCCCTGCTGAGCAGTGGGGCTCGATCCCAGGACCCTGAGATCATGACCTGAGTCGAAGGCAGACACTTAACTGACTGAGCCACCCAGGTGTCCCTAAAATAAATAAATCTTGAAAAGAAAGAAATACTGGTTGATTGCCTGGTGTGTGCTAAGAACTCTCCTAGCTGTCTGGGATAGAACACTGAATAAACCAGACAAAAATTGTGAGGATGAATGACATTCTAGTAAAAAATATGCTTAGTCCACAATCTCGATCCAATTTTTATGTGTCTGCCATGTATCAGGAGATGTGTATAAGGCTGCATGACACATTGACATGTCTACTAGTGGACAACTTTTAATTACGCTATTAAATATGAAGTCTATGAAATGAGGTGGAGGTGGGGAGAAGCCTTCCATAAAAGGTCTATCCAAATGACTGTGGTGCTGTACTACAGCCAGGTGTTTATTCTGCTCATGTTCTCAGGGCTCCAAGGACAGTTATCTTCACGGATGGTTTAGGAACACAAAGAAAACTGAGGTTATCATCATGCAGGGGCTCTGCCATGCGTCCCTAACCTGACAAGGTAACTGATGCTAAGGAGATCCAAAAGAATGTCGCTCTGACTTTGACGGTCATTCAAAGAAGGAATTATCCAAATATTGAAGCCATGGCCTAGTCACTGGTACAAGGATACCATGTTCTAAAGTGACTGATTTCACCGGAACCGCATACATCAAATGTATGAGCTTTGGTATGTTCATTTTAAAGCCAAAGGAAGAAATCTAAATGGCCAGTAAATCAGATAGGAAAGCAATTCAGCCTTATCAGTAAAATAAATGCAAATTTAAATTGAATGTCATTTTAAACCTAATTAGGAAATATTTAAAAGGAAAAAGAAATATCTAGTTTGTAGAGACTTTTACAGGAAGGGAGCTGTTTCACACTCCTGATGGGAGGATAAATTGTTATAAATTTTCAGAAAGTCAGCTTGTTCATATGGGGATATTACATGAACTTTTAAAAAAAGCCATACCCTTTTTTGAGGCATAATTGTGTTATACTTGGAAAAAAATAACTTTCACAATATCATGTTTATTTTTAATCATAATACAAAAGCAGAAAAAGTAAAATGTAGTACTTAAAATGGAAAACAGCATTAACCTGCCCATTTCTGTCCACCCTTGTAAACTTCTTACCAGACATAATCACTTTTAAACATCTTAGCTCTTTTTTGTACCTCAACTGTTCATACACTTCTACCAAGCTATTTCCTTGCAGAGAATCTACTCTAGAAATATTACCAGGAACGGCTATAAGATTTAGGTACAGGGATGTTCATTCTGTTATTATTTATACTAAGAAAAAATCAGAAGCAACATTTGTTTGGATTGTTTGAATAAATCATGACCTAAACATACAACTGAATATTCAGTATCCACTTATCTATAAATAGCATGGCAATCAATAAAAACACTTATAAATTACATAAATACATAACAGATTACCTTTGGGTAGAGGCTCATATCAAAGATGAATTTTTCTTTGTTTACTTCTCTTAATTTCTTTTCAATTCAAAATTCTCTTCAATAAATGTACGTTTTCTTATAATCAGAAAAATGGACACTGCTTTACTTTATATTTCTTGTTTCCTTATTTAAATTCAACCAACATATAATACACTGCTTTAAAATGTGAATCTTGGGGCACCTGGGTGGCTCAGTGGGCTAAAGCCTCTGCCTTCGGCTCAGGTCATGATCCCAGGGTCGTGGGATCGAGGCCCACATCAGGCTCTCTGCTCAGCAGGGAGCCTGCTTCCTCCTCTCTCTCTGCCTGCCTCTCTGCCTACTTGTGATCTCTGTCTGTCAAATAAATAAATAAAATCTTTAAAAAAAATAAAATAAAATGTGAAACTTTTCTGTAATCCTGAGACTCTGATTTCATGTCATGGACTGGGGGGGCAGTTTGTGAGAAAAGAGTTGAAGGAAGTGCATATTTTCATAAGACATATTTGGGAGATTGCTGTTGGTCCAATTCTGTGTGTGTAAAACATAGTAACAAGGGCGATGATACAGCATCTGCACAACAGAAGGAAAAGAGTTTGATTACAGTCTACTTTAGTCATGCAGTGCGATGTACGTGGAGGTCTTATAGGAGAGCCACCCGATGAATGGGCTACCAACGGCCAGCAGAAACCCAAGTAGGCAAGTGGTCAGATTCACCTGGCAGGTGCAGGAGGGGGGACATGCATGTCTAGGCAGGGTTCAGAGAAAGGGGGTGCATCACATTCACCAAAAGTAGTACCAGCAGTAAAGTTATGAAAGCAATTTTTCTGGAGGTCTCGTGGCTTAGGACTGTGATGAAAGAGGTGGGTCATTTGGGGCCCATGGCCTGACTCTGAAGAAACCTGAGGAGAAAATCTGTTCTAATTAACTTAGAGTTAGAAATTCTGGGATGATCTCCTTGGGAGAGCTAGGTAGGGGAGGAAGGAGGACAGAGTAGGGCAGAGCTGTCCTGTCATGGACTTTGAAGGGAAAAGTGCATTGGTCTCATCCAACTTGAGGCAAAGGACTTGGTGGGTGTAACTATTTTGAGAATTCAAGAATACAGGGGTTCCAGAAGCGGAAGCGGGTGGAAAATTTCACATGAAAGCTCACCCAAAATGTATTAAGGTAGATTTAAGAGATGTCCTGAAGGACTGGCAAAAATATCTTAGTGGCCTACTGACATGTGGTTTCCGGTTAAGTATGTATAAACAAAGTTAAATATATATATATATATATATATATATATATATATATATACATTGGATTGGGAGAGTATATGGTAGATTAATATAATCTCCACTCAAATTTACATAATAAAAGTGTCCTCAGAGTTGGGCATGGTTCATCTCCTGAGCACAGGAAAGTCATGTACATGGGGTAAGTTAGGCAATGCTGCCCCCAATCTCAGCGACTTGCTACAACAAAGGTGTATTCCTCTTTCACTTGACAATTTTATGAGAGTAGGGCAGCTTTCCTCTATGCACAGACTCACAGATCCAGGTACCTTCTGTTTCAGCAGGCCACCATCTTTTTTTTTTTTAATTAAAATTTTTTTTTTATAAACATATAATGTATTATTAGCCCCAGGGTACAGATCTGTGAATTGTCAGGGTTTACACACTTCACAGCACTCACCATAGCACATACCCTTCCCAATGTCCATAACCCCACCACCCTCTCCCGACCCCCCTCCCCCAAGCAACCCTCAGTTTGTTTTGTGAAATTAAGAGTCTCTTATGGTTTGTCTCCCTCCTGATCCCATCTTGTTTCATTTATTCTTTTCCTACCCCCCAAACCCCCCATGTTGCATCTCCACTTCCTCATATCAGGGAGATCATATGATAGTTGTCTTTCTCTGATTGACTTATTTCGCTAAGCATAATACCCTCTAGTTCCATCCACGTCATCGCAAATGGCAAGATCTCATTTCTTTTTATGGTTACATAGTATTCCATTGTGTATATATACCACATCTTCTTTATCCATTCATCTGTGGATGGACATCTAGGTTCTTTCCATAGTTCCGGTATTATGGACATTGCTGCTGTAAACATTCGGGTGCACATGCCCCTACGGATCACTACGTTTTATCTTTAGGGTAAATACCCAGTAGTGCAATTGCTAGGTCATAGGGTAGCTCTATTTTCAATTTTTTGAGGAACCTCCATGGCAGGCCACCATCTTTAATAGGTAGCCTCCACAAGGTCTAGGAAAGGGGCGAGAGAGAGTGGAAGCCAAGGCAGGAAGTTTTTGTGTCTAGACTTGGAAGTGGTGTATGCATGCCTCTGGCCTGGACACAGCCATCTGTCCCCACGTCACTATGGGTGCAGTGGGGAAAGGCAGTGTTTCTGTGCACTCAGGGACAGAACTGGGCTAGCAATGGTTCTCAACATGTGGTCCCAGAAAAACAGAATCAAAATCATCTGGAATCTTGTTAGAAAAATAGGCTCCAGGGGTGCCTGGGTGGTTCAGTGGGTTAAAGCCTCTGCCTTCAGCTCAGGTCATGATCCCAGGTTCCTGGGATCGAGCCCCGCTTTGGGCTCTCTGCTCAGCAGGGAATCTGCTTCCTCCTCCTCTCTCTGCCTGCTTCCCTGCCTACTTGTGATCTCTGTGAAATAAATAAATAAAATCTTAAAAAAAAAAAAAAAGTAGACTCCACCACTGACTGAGTCAGGGGCTCAGTAGTGTTTCCGCAAACCCTTCAGGTGATTGATGCCACTGAAGTTGGAAAAAGCCCACAGGCACGGGACTGTTTAGGCCGTCTCTTTCATATGTTTTTCGTTAATGTGTCAATGCTACAGATTACATCCAGGTAGTGCGTGTTCGTAAAAACTGTGTAGGTTTTTAAGCGTTTATACACTTACTTGACCAGGAAGTAAACTTGGCCAACTTAAGTCTATTTTACCAATTTTGACCTTAATACAGTACACAAAGATGTTCGGCGGAACTGACTGCATTTTTGAGCATTCATAGGTGGTGTCCAGCAATTTTATGCATTTGGAAGCATTTATTTACTTAAAGGTTGAAAGGTTTAAAGATGTCTAACAATGGTTGAGCCATCTGCAGCAAGTCAAAACAAGCCCGTGTGGAAAGGCTAATGACAAATTAGAAGCATGATCGGGTAGACTGGCATGGGAATAAGACACCAGACACAAGCGACATAATCGTCAAGAGAAAGAAAAAAGTTGGAGCTGCGAAGAGAGCCATGTGGTGGGACCACTAGATGGGGACAGTTAGCAAGTTGGAATCATCATGGCGGCCCGCACCATGTGAGATGTGTTACAAACACGTAAAAACACGAAATAACAACATGAAAAAGCTTTGATGCATGTGGTTCTCTTGATCCACTGATGGAAACATCTTCTATATTATTAAAATGCTCCCGGGCAGGGGGCGTGCCATTCAAAGCTAAAAGCCTGGGATTCAAAAGCAGCTCAGCCATTGTCCACCCCAGCACGAATCACTGACCAGTATTTACTTACAGACACCGGTGACACGCTACACACGCTGGACCCCTGGACTCCTTAAGCTGTGTATCTTAAAATGATGAAACTGCTGATTCGTTTCCAATAATCATAAAACTGCACCAATATTTTGTTCACATTTTTAACACCTGCTAGAATGGCATATGTCACCATGAATGTAGGTATTTTATGCCTAATCCGTTTATAAGTAATAAAAGTAACACAGGCTCTGGGACAAAAATGATCCACACACATGGTTACAGAATAAGAAGTAAACATGTCCTCTTCCACATTTCTACATGTCCCACAAATAGCCACGGCCACTAGTTCCTTATGTTCTTCTTAGGGAAAACTTCTCCAGGTAGAGAGTCCCTGACCTGTATTTTAGGAATATCTCATTTAAAAATAGGCATCTTTTTAAAAAGCTGTCACAAATAAGGCAAAGACAACATACTTAAAATAACAGCGGAAACTGAGAGAACACAAGATCTCAAGCTAAGGACAAGAATAAAGGAAGCTTATACATACACAGAGGCTCGAAAGTGGGTAAAGCTCTTCACGATACTTTCTAGTAATACGGAGTTGAGCGTTTTTGCTGGGGTAGATTAAAAGGGCAAGGGATCAAAGGGAAAGAAATTAAGCCTGTATATTATTCATGGAAGCCAGAGGAGAAAAACTGGGATGGCTTCCAGGGAAGACTAGGGAACATCCTCACTTCTTTCCCGTTCTCTCATTTCTTAGGTCACATCGCACATGTGAATGGTGGCATCTTAAATCCGTAGCCACAACTATGCCTTTGCTTGTTAATTTATTTGCGGTATATTTATTAAATGTCTGCTGTGTGACATTAGGTCTGATCTCCAAGAGTTTATAAGAGAGATGGAGAAAACAAGATGAGCATACATGAACCATTTGGAGAACAGTCAAGGATGGTATATAAAAAGATAAATTGAATATAATTAAGTGCCAGCCTGCTCGGTGCCATGAGCAACACTTAATTAAATTCAGGCCATAATCCATGCCCTGGTTCTAAGAAAAGAGCTTCCTACAATTTCGTACTTTCCACTGTAACTAATACCTGGAGTTCAGTCCAGTAATGCGATTTAGCAATGATTGTATTTCCATTCTCCAAAGCGAAATCTGTTGTTCTTAAAATGTGTGTGTGTTTATATGTGTGTAAAATACCTAGTTAGTTTCAGGGGGAGGCAGGTGGATTTGATTGCCTTGGGTGATTGATTGTTCAAATTTAGTAGCTCTGGGAAAAGATGTCATAGGAATCATAAAATCTAGAGAGAAGCCTGAGAAATCAGCAAGGTCAATCCCTTGCCTCCAGGTGGGATGGAACTCCTGACTGATTACCTAGCCAAAGAGTTACAGTGACATTCCTGTATATATTTCCTTCTTGCATATATTGAATCAGAGTGTAGCAAGGCATCTGGTATTGGAACATTATAAAGCCATATGTGAGGTTCGCTAATACAAAATGCCTGGAAGGAAACTAAGTTAATACATATGGCTTTATATTTACAAATGAAGACTCATCCATCATCAAAGACCCGGAATGAACACTGCCGAGACATACAAAAGAACTTAAGGGAGATAGCTGTTTTCATTTGTGTATCATCCTTTCAACACAAGCAACGAGAAGAGACGTGTGTATTTCCTGGACTTGATCTGGGTATGCAACACATTTTACAAAGGGATTAAAGGACCCAAGATCTCTTAGCCAAGACTATGTGCCAATTTCACATTACAGACAACTTATGTTGTGAAGTCTGCAAAAGAATACTACTCATGCATTATGCTAAGGCCGTAAATGGTACTGGAGGTTCTTTAAAAAATTATGAGACAAAGCAGCAGACTCTAGAATGGAACCCTGTGGCTACACTCCAATCACTGCATGGTTTCCCTTTCCAGGAGAAAGAAAACCACTACATGGTTTCCCTTTCAGATTCCACCACCTCACATTTCTGATCAGAGAAGACATTAACAAGAGAGCTTTTTAAAAAATTCTATGATTAACAAAAGTGAAAGAGGAAACAGAATCTTCCCATGTTTTTTCAATGTTGGCAGTATCTTCTTAGGATCTCAAAATCAAAGTTTCTTTCCCTTCCAATTTTGACCTTTTCTATTTGGCAGACGTTGATTTTTTTTTTTTTCCCTCCCCAGCCTGTGTTTCTAATGGAGCTTGAAATTAACATGGCTTTTTGTTTACCTCCTAATTTGCGTGCCGCCATCATCAATGTTGTCAGCACAGTTCTGGGAATAGGGTTTGTTTACTGCTTCTGTTGAGCAAGCAAATAGAGAAATACAGAGAAGACTGTTCTGCTCATCCCATCTCAGTCCAGATTCCCCCTCTGTTCACAGAAATGGCCTTCATCAAGCAGCCAATGACCTTCTCGGGTCCAGGCGCCAACAACCATCTTCAAGTGCTTGTCCTCAGTGACATTTCTGGGCTGTCTTTGACATAGCTGAGTATAGCCTGACCCCTTCCACTCCTTGTTACCAGGTGACCCAGAAACGGAACCTTTCCCCAGGTATCTCCATTCTTCAAAGGAGCCCTGGCAGGCTTTCTGGGTTCTTACCTCTTCCCCTACTCCTTTGTGAGGTTACCTATTTTTGAGTTTTCAGATGTACACACTCTCTCTATATATAGGTGACATCCTGTTCTACCTGCATACCTCTGATGCTGTCTTGGCCTTTTCATCTGGACTCATGTCTGTGCTTCCTGACCCTATCAATTCCAGTTTGGGAAAGGGGGAAGTGATATTTCTTTCCCCAGAAAGTGTTGTTAAAACTTCACAGTGAATCTTGGAAATGAAGTTTGGGTTTTGTTTTTTAAATTCTTCATGGTTTTTTTGATCCCATACTTTTGTCCGTTATTTAGCTTCTGTGGGTTGACGGCCAATGTCCACCTTTTCACAAAGAGTTCTACCATCAGTAAACATATTTGGGAAGTGGAAGGACCTTCTTAATTTATGCTTTACCTGTGAAAAGGTTTTGTTTTTAAAAACTCACTATTTAATGATTTTCCAAAGTAAAATCCACTGCTGCTAAGTACGTTGACAATATTGTACAACCATCACCACTGTCCATTTCCAGAATTTTTTCGCCATCCCGAATAGAAACTCTGTACTCATTGAATGACAGTCTCCATTGTCCCTAAGCCCCCAGCCACAGGTAACCACCAGTCCACTTTCTGTCTCTGTGAATTTGCCTATTCTAAGTACCTCATATAAATGCAATCATAAGTATTTGCTCTTTCACATCTGACTTGTTTCCATTGACATGATGTTTTCAGGGTTCATTCACATTCTAGCATTTGTCAGAATTCCACTCCTTTTGATGGTTGCATGATACTCTATTACATACACATCACATTCTGTTTATCCATTCGTGTGTCGATGCATGTTCGGGTGGTTTCTACCTTTCTGCTATTGTGAATAATGCTGTGAATATGAATGTACAAGGATCAGTGTAAGTCCCTGCTTTCAACAGAAGGACCCTCTTTTGCTTTGCAATCTTCTCAACTTCATCCAGGAATAATATCCAGCAAGGTCTCAATGATTCATTTATCCCCGTCTGCGACTTGGGTTTGGGTAGTGCTCCAAGTCACCTGTTGGGACTTCAGGTCCATGCTTGACTTTTTCTTGCCTGCTCTGTTTGCATGGAACTACATTCCCCTCAGGGAAGGGAGAAGCTTCCTACTGCCACTGACCTCTGTGTCATCTCAGTTTCACACTTGAGCTGCCAATTCCCTTCATCAAGTTCCGTCTTCTAAATAGACAGGGAGTCGTTTCTGGGTTCCAGACAGGAACTTAACTGACTTCTATTAGGAAAAGAAGATCTAAAATTTCTCAGGACGCAGAACCTACAACAGCAACCGTACACTGTCTTCAGAGCACCCTCCCCTTATAGAATATTTAGCTACGATTCCATTCCCACGTGGCCACGTGAGCAAGAGCTGGGCAAAGTGACATAATCAGGTGTGTTGTGTGGCAAATCCTAAACCTTCCCTGTCGGTGATCTGCTCCATCCTGTCTGGCCCCTTGTCCCGTGGCTGGAGCGTGGCTATGATAGCTAGAGTTCTATCCCTGGAACAAGAGGGCAGGGGCCCCATTGTGGGGAGAGCAGGCCCCAAAGCTGGAAGGAGCCCAAGTCCTTGAGAACCCCTGGGGGGTAAAAAAACCACCACCACACTCCTGCTCTGTCTACCTCTGCAATTTTACATGAGAAGTGAATACAATTCTCTTTTGTCTCAGCCACTGCTATTTTGAGTCTCTGTTTATTGCAGCCAGTCTGAACCCTTACGAATTGAGAACCCATATCAGCAACTTGATTTCAGTCCCACGCTGCTGATGAATTTTCTTACGCCTTTTCTTGCTAGATTAAAGCAAGGTCCCTGATCCTCTGATCTTATTCTAAGTCTCAGATACCTCCTGTTTATACTTGGAATTGACCTATTCTCATTTACAAAGCTTTCAAAAAGCTTTCTTCTCTTTAACAGCCTCTGCTTTGCTTATTAAATTTTTTTCGGTGGGGGGGGGGTAAAATCCAGCCCCTCACCAAGCCCATATCCAACCTAGAAAATGATTAGGGCCTTGGATGTTAGAGAATTTTTAATTAAAAGCTTGGGAACATTGTTCCTCGAGTATTAATAAAGCCCATGAAATGGAGCAGCAGCACGGCCTAACACAGCACGAGAGACCGTTAGTGTCCTGGCCGGATGGCCCCTCTTCACGGAGCTGATGGGCTGGAACTGTACCTCATGGCGGCCAAGCCCAGATAAATCTCACCTATACGTGACCCCCGTGGGCGTCAATTAGAAATATGGACGTCTAGGATGATGGCTCTCAAACTTTATTGTGCGTAAAAACCACTTGGGGGAACTTGTCTGAAATGAGGATCCCCTCCCTTCTGCTTGTGATTTAGATGGTCTGAAGCGGGGGCCACAAACCCGCCTGTTAAAAAGGACCCCAGATGCCTCTAAAGCACGTGATCTGTGGACCACACGATGCAAAATTCTGCTCCCGAGGAGCTCACGAAGGCTGGAAAACGGCCACAAGTGGAGAGAGCAGACATCAGCTGCTGGAGGGGCCGGAGGACATTAATTGATGTCTCCTATGCTCCAGGGGCTCTGCTAGGCATTTTGCAGACATCACCTTAGTTGATGCTTATGATAACCTGCAGAGTTGTAACTATTAATAATGACTAGTATTATTATCCTCCCTTTATAATAAGCAACCCGAGGCTCAGAGAAATTAAGGGACTTGCCTAAAGTTGCAAAGTAGCTTCGATGCTGGTCATGTGTGCGCTGGATATATCCTCTTTATTCCTCGAGTTTTGCTCGGCATCCCTCCCTATCATGCTCCGTAGTCCTAGAAGCTGACCTGTAGTGACTGCATCCCAGAGTCCTCTACCCTCCAGTTGGGCTGGATCCTGCCAGTGGGAGGTGCTGGGAGACGACGCGGGTGGGGGGCGGAGATTGAGGTCAGGGTACGGATCCCCCAGCCTCCCTCACTGCAGGCCATACCTTTCCTACCTGGGATTGTCTCTTTCCAAGTTCCTGTAACTGTTCCCTCTTCGGGGCTAGGGTTGGTAACTGCTGTCCTTCCTCTTCTAACGAGGATGAAGTAGGACACTGACCTTTCCCTTTCCCCACAGCCTGCCCATGACTTCGTAAATACAATTATTTCTTTATTAAATTCACTTCCAAATCATCCCATTTGAGGATTACATCTGTTTCCTCCCAGGAACCTGACAGATACAGTTCAATGACTCCAGAGTCTTCCTCCATCCCCTGTTCTACACCGTCTCCCTCCCTCCCCTGGGGGTGAGGACGATGACACCATGGATAATGGCAATAGTGACCACGTGGGCTGCTGGCAAACAGGCATGCTGCGGTGCTGAGTGCTTCCCATAGACATTCTTACTTAATTTCCACAAGTACCTTAGGCATCAGGCCCCGTTCCGCCTTTGCACAGAGGAGGAAAATGCTGCTGAGTATACTGAAGTCATGGAAGCCAGCGAAGCCGGCAGAGGGCGGTGTCTCGGGGCATGACCGATGTCCCCTCCTTTTACCGGGTGTCAGCACCACCGCGTTACTTTCCCCGCTAACCGTGCATGAGTTACAGTTATCAAATAAAGATGTTGAAAGAAAAGCCCGTGTCACTTATTTTTCAAACTTGAGTCTGAAAAAAGGCATTTCACTCCAAAAGGGAATAGGGTGCTGCGTGATGGTCTTCTTCCTTCCTCGTCGAACAAAACTCAGCGCAGACCCTTCCAGTGCACGCACTGTGGGCCGTGATGGCTGCCCCGTCACCCTCCGGGACTGTGTTCCTTGTATCCCTCAGCATCCTGCTTATCACAGTGCTAGACAAATGATCAACAGACTCCGAAGATTACTGCTAAGAGAAACCAGAATTCTAGGGTAAGATCTTTCTGGACTGCCAAATTATTTTTCTAGCCTTGAATGCAACTACTCCCTTACATAACCAGAAGCCTATAAAATCAAACTGTATTCATGATTAAGCCACACTCTTTGAATATGTCTTATGCTTATGACATATGGGCCTTTGCTTATGGAGTTCTCCTTGCTGAGAATTCCACTCTCTCTCAAAAATGCCAGAGAGACATCTCTTATCACCTTTGCTCAGCTCTTGGGTCTCTGATGACATTACTTCCATATTTATCATCTTGCCTTATCACAATTTATGCTCATGCTTCAGGAAAGTAGTTCTGCTCTTGTCTGCGGAGCCCCTTCTATGCTGGGGACACTCCGTAAGGCCCCGCACCCATGGAATGAAACAGACTCACTCCCTGCACTCATGGAATTTACTTTCTGGTGGCAGGCACTACTGGAGGTATACTCAAAGAATCATTTTTGAAGGACAGAAATCTTTGAAGCTTCTCCTGCTTTCCTTCAGGAAAAGCGACTCTTTATCCTCCAGATGCTTGCTGTCACTTCCAGGAACAGGGACGGGAAGAAGTGCTAACATTTTGCCTGCGCTGTTTCTTCTGCTCAGAATTCTTGTCGTGTATCTATATGCCTCATCAGTTTCTTTTCATCCTTCCTCCCCAGCAACTGCCTCCCTGGTTAGAAAACAATCCCTCCCTTCTTTGTGGGCCCATTTCCTTTGTATAGTCTCCTTTAGTTCCACTTGGGGCTCAGTCCTAAGGATCGCTGGTTTACCTGCATGTCTCTCTGGTGCTGGGTAGGAGGTTTTCAATATCGATTCTACTTTGTTTCTAGCATGCTCATCCTTCTCCAGAGGCTGGGAAGCCAAAGTACTATATTTTCCAGACTCCTTTGCAGCTAGATTATAAGTTTGATAAATTACTCTATCTTGAGATTTTGATGGAGAAAGTGAGTTGGAGGCTGTATATCCCCAGTGGTGGGGACACTGCCTATTTGGGTCAGAGCTCCTAGAACAGCCATTACTCCAAGGCTCATCTCTGGATAACAGCTAAGGCGATGTGCTCTTAATGTCAATGATTTCCCTGGTACTCTCCTGAATCCATACCTTCCTCACTGAGGCAGAGAGAGTAATTGACCTCGCAAGGCCAGATGGGTGGTATTCTTTGGGAGTCATTTCTAGAATTCTCAGTGAACCTGGACCTTCTCTAGCCCTTCCAACAATTTTTAGAAGGCTCTGCTTCCCTAATTAAATATTCTCTGCATCAGAAAGTTAGAGTAGCTTTTATCTCCTACTTTTGAGCCCTGACTGACATCCCTACCAGACACAGCTGTTGATGGCAGGGTCTCTACATCTTATCTTTGTACCTTCCATGTCTTGAACAGTGCCTGCTGTCTAGTAGAAAGACTTTAAAGCATGTCAGTGTGAGTAAGTACTTTAAGAGCCCCAAAATGTGCTAAGTATTCTCTAACTATGAATCCATTTAATTCTCATAACTGTTCTCAGGTGGGACTAATTTGCCTCATGTTACAAATAGGCTTAGAGAGATTTAGTAAATTGCTCCAAGAATCTGACACAGGACCTGGTATCTGCCGCCAGATTTAAACCGAGCTTTTCAGTCCTCAAAATTCTTGTTCCTTTTACTGTGCCCCTGCCTTCTTATAAGATAAAGGTATTTCACATGAAGACAGAAAATATATGACTGATTGCCTTAGTGATACACTGAAAACACTTTTACAGGGCTGAGAAATTGGACTCTTGAGGGTGAGGATTACATCCTTAAAATAGTCTGTTTCTTACTGTGTATGTAAGATACTGTAGGAAGTGGTCTATAGTGTTCCCTGGAATATTATCACATCCTCATGCCTTAGTTATAGTCACCAGGTGGTCAACAGAATATTTGTGGGCAAACTAAGATATTGCTAGAGATACATACCAAAATTTTAATTTTCCCTTTATCAAGAGCCATTGATAACAAAACCATTAACGAAACCATTTTAGAGATTCCTTCCTGCCACGTGTCTTTTGTGGGATTTAAGGGAGACACTTTCTATCGTGAATATTTATGCACCCAAATTAGAAAGCCCATATAGAACATAAACCACGTTCTGCTCCTGTATTGACATATTAATTAGTTCTGAACATGGATGGTGTGCAGGTGTGAGAACAGCAGGGAGGAAAATTAGACAATCTCTTGGTAATTTGCTAGTTTACAAGTTGGGAGAGGTATTCTGGCTGTTCTTCACTTATATTTCTCCACTTGGCCAAATAGAAAACAACAATTGAGATGGCCACTATGGCATTCCTCCGTGATATTAAATGTGGGACCTGGTAATCTACCGGCAACCTGCAACTGCCAATGTTTATCAAGAAGTATGCGGAAATTGATGAATTCAGGCTCTTTCTATAGAAAGAGTGTTATATTGGGACCATTTGGGATAGCAGACAGGATGTCTGCAGACAGGATTTCAAAGAGCTATATGATTCCTCCCCAAAGAATGTGGCAGTTAGGGATGGGATGAAGCAGAGAAGGCTAGTTAATACAGCTTCATCAGGAACCTCTCCTGTGACCTCATTTATTGCATTTTTTCCCTCACTCTGAAATAATTCACTCCCGGTTTCCATGATTAGATGGAAAGAACAAATGCTCTAATATATAAAGGCAAGCCCGGGTGACTGAAAATAAGACATGAACTCTGAGGTTCCTGAGTACTTGGAATCAATGTCGGAGCCTCTCAGCCCTGATTAAGTCTCCCAGAAGACGTTCCTCTTTTGGTTTTCTTAGTGGGATGATCTTTCTCCTCCCGCCTCTGACTAGGACCCTCCCTCTGTGCAACTCTGCTTTTCTTAGCTCTCATCTTCTCTCTGTCCTGCGAGAGCCACCTTTTCAGCCGACTTCAAACAATCTCCTCCACGTTTTGAATCACAAGGTTTTTTCTCTAGTTCATTCCCTCTGACATCTACAACCAAATGCCCAATAGCGTGTCAATCATCTTTGCTTCTATATCTTACTCTTATCTCAAATGTAATATGTCCAAAAGGCAATTAATGATCTTTCTTCTCTTCAGTGTTTTGTCTTTAGTGCAACCCTATGATGCTTTCTTATTTGGCCTTGAAATCAAGTGGCCTCCTCAATCTTATTTGCCTTACAAAGGGTTTGCAATATGCTATTTCTTCTTTATTCTTGAAATCACTACTCCTTTACAAACATTCACCCTCTCGTATTTGGATTGTTATTATTTTTAAAGATTTTATTTATTTATGAGAGAGAGAGAGAGAAGCCCAAGCAGATTCCATGCTGATCATAGAGACAACATGAGGCTTGATCCCGTGACCTCGGGATCATAACATGACCGAAACCAAGAGTCAGACACTTAACTGACTGAGCCACCCAGGAACCCCTGGATTAATCTTTCTAAGTAATCTCTACAGCCAAAGTGGGGCTTGAGCCGACAACCCTGAGATCAAGAGTCCCCTGCCCGACCAACTGAGTTAGACAGTCGCCCCTCCAGATTATTTTAATAACCACTTAGAGTTCTCACCACAGTTCTGTGACTCCTATTGGAGTCCACATCTCCAATCCTTACTATTCTTTAAACTGACTATATTCCCTATGCTGTGCTTTTCATCACCATGATTTATTTATCTTTTAGCTGTAAGTTTGTACGTCGTAATCCCATTCACTTATTTCACACTCTCTTCTCAGGCAACCACCAGCTTGTTCTCTGTGTTTATGAGTCTGTTTCTGGTTTTTGTTTTGTTTTTTAGATCCCATCTATAACTAAAATCCTATACCATACATCCCAGTAATTCCACTGCTGGATTCACCCCCCAAAACCAAAAACATGAATTCAAAAAGACATGCATTTTGATGAAGTCCCAAAAGTTTATTTTCGCTTTTGTTTCCTTTGCCTTTGGAGACGTATCTTGAAAGAAGTTGCTGTGGCTGATATCGAAGAGATTACTGCCTATGTTCTCCTCTAGGATTCTGATGGATTCCTGTCTCACGTTGAGGTCTTTTATCCATTTTGAGTTTATCTTTGTGTACGGTGTAAGAGAATGGTCGAGTTTCATTCTTCTACATATAGCTGTCCCATTTTCCCAGCACCATTTATTGAAGAGACTGTCTTTTTTCCACTGTATATTTTTTCCTGTTTTGTCGAAGATTAATTGACCATAGAGTTGAGGGTCCATATCAGGGCTCTCTACTCTGTTCCACTGGTCTATGTGTCTGTTTTTATGCCAGTACCATGCTGTCTTGGTGATCACAGCTTTGTAATAAAGCTTGAAATCAGGTAACGTGATGCCGCCAGCTTTATTTTTGTTTTTTAACATTTCCTTAGCGATTCGGGGTCTCTTCTGATTCCATACAAATTTTAGGATTATTTGCTCCAGCTCTTTGAAGAATGCCGGTGGAATTTTGATCGGAATGGCATTAAAAGTATAGATTGCTCTAGGCAGTATAGACATTTTAACAATGTTTATTCTTCCGATCCAAGAGCATGGAATGGTCTTCCATCTATTTGTGTCTTCTTCGATTTCTTTCATGAGTGTTCTGTAGTTCCTCAAGTACAGATCCTTTACCTCTTTGGTTAGGTTTATTCCCAGGTATCTTATGGTTCTTGGTGCTATAGTAAATGGAATCGATTCTCTAATTTCCCTTTCTGTATTTTCATTGTTAGTGTATAAGAAAGCCACTGATTTCTGCACATTGACTTTGTATCCTGCCACGTTGCTGAATTGCTGTATGAGTTCTAGTAGTTTGGGGGTGGAGTCTTTTGGGTTTTCCATATAAAGAATCATGTCATCTGCGAAGAGAGAGAGTTTGACTTCTTCATTACCAATTTGGATACCTTTTATTTCTCTTTGTTGTCTGATTGCTGTTGCTAGGACTTCTAATACTATGTTGAACAAGAGTGGTGAGAGTGGGCATCCTTGTCTTGTTCTTGATCTCAACGGGAAGGCTGCAAGCTTTTTCCCATTGAGGATGATATTTGCTGTGGGTCTTTCATAGACAGATTTGATGAGGTTCAGGAATGTTCCCTCTATCCCTATACTTTGAAGCGTTTTAATCAGGAACGGATGCTGGATTTTGTCAAATGCTTTTTCTGCATCAATTGAGAGGACCATGTGGTTCTTCTCTCTTCTCATATTAATCTGTTGTATCACATTGATTGATTTGCGAATGTTGAACCATCCCTCTGTTTATTGAAGCTTTATTTGAAAACTACCTAAGCGTCCACTGACCGATGAATGGATAAAGATGTGGTATATACATATACACAATGGGATGTTCCTCAGCCACAAAAAAGAGTGAAATATTGCCATTTGCAACATGGATAAAAGTATTATGCTAAGTGAAATAAGTCAGTCACTACTTAAGGCTCAGACCAAGTCTCAGCTCATGAATATTGGTGTGACTACATTTTCCTCACCTTTGCTCTGTTCTCCAAGCCCTTAGGGTCTTTGTAACGTTTAATGATATATTGTCCTTGCACATTCCTTAATGTGGGTTCGTCTTTTCTTCTTCATGTGAATATGTCTATGCCTCTCCCACAGTTGCTACTGCCCCCTGCCCCTTACGTGACCATCACCCACTACAGCCTCTACTGAACCTTTTACAAAGTGGATGAACAGGTGGGACGTGCTCTATGCTTTTTTTTTTTTTTTTTAGCATATCAAATACAACATTTATGGTTGTGATTTTATCTAAAGCGTATACTTGGGGAAGTTGAGGTTCAGAAAGATGAAACGACATGCCCAAGGAGGTACACCCAGGAGCTTGGTTCCAAGGCCGGGCCAGTGTCAAAACTCTTGGTCTTCCCAGGCTCAACTCCCGGATGACACACAGAATTAGCACAGGGAAAGCTCATTACCTTGGTGTGGTATTAAAGAACAATATTCCCCTATTACTACTAAGGGATCTTGTCCTTTCTTAAGATGGCTGAACCAAACTGAGAAATAACCAGGAAAAGAAATATTTAGAATTTGCAACCACAAAGAATAGATTATACCACACAGATCTTTACTCCTGGTGGTCACTTAGCAGTTATCTGGGATTCAGATGCGGCATATTGTTCTTCGACACATAGAGCCCAGCTGTGGAGGAGGAGCTGAGTCAAGGAGACTTCCTACAGATGACACGTGAGCAGCCACCCCTGCCGGGACTGACATCTCTGGGCTGGGGCAGGGGATGGGGGGTGCGGACAAAGTGACACCTCTGGGCTGCGGAGTGGGGGTAGGGCAACAACCACTGAGAGGCTCACCCTGAGAGCTGCAGGGCCAACATCAGAATGAAGAGCTCTAACTGCTCAGAGATTTCTGGTACCCTCTTCTTTTTGGTGTGATTTACCATCAAAATCTTGGGATAGATGTGGAAGGGCCAAATTTCAAAATAATAATCGTAATCACCACAATAAAGATATTGGCACTGCCAACTTATTTTTCTGCCTAATGATGAAAAAAACAAGTAAACAGAAATTCTAGAACTAGTTAACGTGACATTGGGATGACATTTTCCATGAATGCAATGGATGTCACAAACTTTGCATATATAACGCAAGGTTTGCAACAGAGGAGTGAAAGCCACTCGCATTACCTTTATCTCTCAGTCGATCAAGACCATATCAAGGCTGGGAGCTTACGTTTAAAAATTTCTTAAAAAAAAAAAAAATCATCTCTTGGTGAGGATGTGGAACATCCAGAACTTCCATATGCTCCTGGAGGGGATGTTCATCGGTACAACCACTTTGAGACAATGGAAGGATATTCTTTCACTTTTTTTGTTTTTTAAGATTTTATTTATTTATTTGACAGAAAGAGATCACAAGTAGGCAGAGAGGCAGGCAGAAAGAGAGGGGAAGCAGGCTCCCCACTTGAGCAGGGAGCCCGATGCGGGGTTTGATCCCAGGACCCTGGGATCATGACCTGAGCCGAAGGCAGAGGCTTTAACCCACTGAGCCACCCAGGCACCCCAATGGAAGGATCTTCTAAGGCTGAGGAGTATGTACAGATGAACTGTGTCTCTCCCGCCTCCACACCCCAAATTCATATGTTGGCGGTTCAGACGCTCATCACCTCACAATGTGACCGTATTTGTTGATGTGACCTTAAGGAGGTCACTAAGGCAAAATGAAGTCATGACGGTGAGCTCTAATCCAGTATGACTGGTATCCTCATGCAGAGAGGAAATGTGGACACAGACACATACAGAAAGACCATGTGAAGACACCGAGAGAAGACAGACACATCCACAAGCCAAGGCGAGAGGCTACAGAAGAAATCGACCCTACTGACGCTTCTACCTCAGACTTCCGGCTTCTGGAACTGTGAGAATATAAGGTTCTGTTTACGCCAGCTGGTCTGTGGCACTTGGGGATGGCAGCCCCAGCCGACCAAGGCATCAGACCTCCCCAGTGACTCAGCAGATCTACTTCTAATACGAACCAACTGAAACGTATGCTTTTATCACTTGAAGACATGTTTAATAATATTCAGAACATGCCTTTCTGCAGAGTAGTCTCAAACTAGAAACTACCCAAATGCCTGTGAACCGCGGAATACTTAAGGAAATTGTGAAGTGTTCACATGTTGAACAGTTTAGAGCAGCGAGAATAAACAACCTAAAACTTCAGACAACAATGTGGACAAATTTCAAGGATAATGTTGAATGAAAGAGGTCAAACACAAAGCGCACATAATGAATGATTCTATTGATAGAGTGATCAAAAACAGATGCTGCTGTTCTTTACTATCAGTATTTAGAAGAGACTTCACCCTCTGGGGAGGTGGGAAGCAACTGGAAGGAAACAGCCAGGAGGGCTTCTTGGATAGAAGTCATCTTCTGTTTCTTGGTGTGGGTGCTATTTCGTGGGTGTGCTCCATTTGTGAAAATTTAGTGACCTATACAGTTAAAAAAAATCTATGTGTGTGTATGTAAAATTACATATATACATATGTGTGTATAGTGTGTACACACACATATGTAATTCAATGAAAATGTTTTAAGGCATTTTTAAGAAACAATTTTATTTATCTATTTGACAGAGAGAGAGAGACAGAGCGAGAGAGGGAACACAAGCAGGGGGAGTAGGAGAGGGAGAAGCAGGCCTCCCATGGAGCAGGGAGCCTGATGTGGGGCTCGATCCCAGGACCCTGGGACTATGACCCAAGCTGAAGGCAGATGCTTAACGACTGAGCCACCCAGGTGCCCCTCAATGGAAATGTTTTAGAAGGAGGTTTTCTATTAAGAAAGCTGGGCACGAGTCCATGACAGCCTAACCTGGCTCTGTGTGCTTTGGAGGTAGGGGAGAGAGAGGAAGGGCTGCTTCCTGATCCCAAGTCTCGCAAGGAGGCTTCAAGAGAACTCTTAACCTGGCATGTGTCTCTGGAGGACAAAGTGAGACATCTAACAAGCCAGTGCCTGTGGCTTGCTCACTCCTCTGGGGACAGACCAAACAAAAGATTCTGATGCTCGGGACAGTCTGTCCTTGTTTCTCAGGGCAAGGACTGCAGAATCATTTCCCAGGGGCCAGATCTGGGCCATCCTGCAGGAGAGAGCTGGTGTGGAGGAGTTAAGACCTCTCCAAAATGGCACTTAAAAGGTGAAAACACCACTCCAGCTGAAAGGTTGATGCACTGCTGAAATGCTGTTGGTTGAAGAAAAATAGACTTGTGGAAGAACACTGATGCATTTTCTCTTGTCAAGGGAACTGCAAGTGAGCCGTCCCCAGCAATGGGAGTGGGGGGCACTGGTGTCCAAAGAACCCCTAAGAACGCATCAAAGACCAAACACCTGCTAGGCGTCAAGAGTGAGAGTTGGCGCCTACCAGGATCTGTCATATAAGAACACTCCTGAGCCACATGCCCCCCTCACCTGGCTCTCGTCAGGAAAAGGCTAGAGACCTCTCGGCAGCAAGGGAAGGGGTTCTATGGGATGCCAGGCAGAGGAACGTGGCCTGTTTTCCCAAGTTCACACTGAGAGAAGAACCATTACAATCTGATCTTGAAGTCATGTCAGCCATCAGGCCCCTGGGAAGCTGGGGCCCAGAGAAAGACAGTTAAAGTCACAGAGGAATTTTCAAGGGGCTATACATTGATCTTATACTCACAAAACGTACACCCAGTGAATCCACTTGTCTCCCAGTACTAGACATCATTCTTGGGCTAGATCAACCCCACTTCTTCACTAGAGTACACCAGTGCTCAGCAGAAGGAGGAGTGGGGGTGTGGGGGGGAGAACTGATACAGCCCTGAAATGTTTCACTCATCAGATCAGAAGACCTGATGTCAATAATCAAAACACGGATGCACGAGAAAGAGCAGGCTGGGGGCAGAGGCAGTATGTGAGTTCAACTTGGATGTGCTGCGTTGGTGGTACATCGGGGCTATTAAGGGAAAGACCTTCCTTGGGTAGCTGGGAATGACGGAAGGAAATTTAGAAGCACTAGCTCTGATTAGAATAATCGATGTATAGACTCAGCCCATGTCTGAGTCATGGGTAGATGTGGTTTCCCAAGGAGAATATTTGGAACTTTATTTTATGAGGAGTGAAGACCAGAGTAGCTTGTAAAGACACAGTGAAGAAGGTAAGAAAGGAAGAGTGATTTTCCTGAAGCGGAAGCAAGAGAGAGTGCCCTGAAGAGAATTGGGACCAACAGCGGCAGAATTCTACAGATGCAGGAAAAAAGACATGGGAAGTATTTATTTAACACCAGAGGACTCCAGTGACCTTAGAGTGGTCATCTTGTGAAAAGAAGGTGGAGACCAAGCCAGGAAACAGAGAACTATGGAATCAATGGGACATGAGAACATCTAGACAATCCATAGACTAGAAATCTGGTGACACGGGAAAGGAGGGCAAAAGTTGAAACACAGAAGAGGTTAAATGGATTCTTACTTCTTGTGTGCCATGGACTTCTTTTTAACATATGCCACACTAAGAAAGAATCACCATTAAAATTAGAATCGTAAGTCGTAAGTCAGCCTGAAGGCTTTTTTTTTCTTAAAATATTTTACTTATTTATTTGACAAGAGAGAACACAAGTAGGCAGAGAGGCAGGCAGAGGGAGAGGGGGAAGCAGACTACCCGCTGATCAGAGAGCCCAATGTGGGGTTTGATCCCAGGACCCTGAGAGTATGACCTGAGCCAAAGGTAGAGGCTCAACCCATGGAGCCACCCAGGTGCCCTGGCCCAATGGCTCTTGGTGGAAGCTGTGGCATGGGGAAACATAGTTAAAATCACAGAGGAATTTTCAAGGTGTTATAAATTCATATTTATCTGGCAGTCTAGGGAAGCCTATAGATTCCTTCTCAAGAATCTATTTAAATGCAAAAAGGAAAATATAGAAGATTAAAAATAAATAACTTATATTGAAAAACAGCTACCAAAATAGTTTTTAAAAAGTTGTTGATGGAACAATGCACGTCTTTTTTTTTGGAATCAAGGCATTCAAGAATAGGATTTATTGGCAGAAATAGTAACTTTTACAATTTGACAGTAGTGATGAGTGCAAATGACGTTTCAAGAATTCTTCAGCAAGTCTTATGTGATTAAGAATTACTTGTGATTCTAGTGACAAATCACATAAACTGCTAAGAATATGGAGGTTTTGTTATATTCACGATAGAAAGAAATGTTAAATTTCAGTAAAAAGTTGACTAAATAAAGTATGTCCTATATATAATATATATTCTGTACAATATTATCAACACATATATCTGGATTCTTCGGTCCCACTAAATTCTGTCCAGGGTTCCCTTCCAGGTGGGAGGGATCCAGAAATCTTAGGTTCAGAACATTTAGGTAAGAGAAAGAGGTGGTTTATTACTTTCATTTTTTAAAAAAGATTTATTTATTTGAGAGAGAGAGAGAAAGAGAGAGTGAGAAATCCTTAAGCAGATTCCCATATGCGCATGGAGCCCAACATAGGCTTGATCTCACCACCCTGAGATCATGATCTGAGTCAAAATCAAGAGTCAATGCTCAACTGACTGAACCACCCAGGTGCCTCTTGTTTTTTTTTTTTTTTTTTTTTAAGATTATTTATTTATTTATTTGACAGAGAGAGAGAGATCACAAGTAGACAGAGAGAGAGGGAAGCAGGCTCCCCGCTGAGCAGAGAGCCCGATGTGGGACTCGATCCCAGGACCCCGAGATCATGACCTGAGCCGAAGGCAGCGGCTTAACCCACTGAGCCACCCAGGCGCCCTCTTGTTTTTAATTAAAGGACAGAAAAACTATTTTTGGAGAGTGAAGCCTCAGAACCTTCCTCTGGCAGTATGACAGTATAAGGCAAGAGTATAGGAGTAGATTTTGTAACCAGACTCCTTGAGTTTAAATCTTGGTCCTGTTAAACAGCTGTGTGACCTTAATTACACAAGTAATTTAGCCCTGTAACTTCTTTATGCCTCAGTTTCCTTATATGTAAAATGGGGATGACGGTGGTAACCCACCTCACAGGTTGTGAGGGTGAACTTTAGCTGTGATTCTCTTGACCACTGTCACTCACTCAATATCCCTAGCCACGAGGGACACCTTCAGTTCCGTGAAGGTGCCACATTCTTGCTCAGACCATGAGTATACAGTGTTTCTCTGTCTGAAAGTCTCCCCTCACCTGTTCTTCACATTGCTGACTTCTCATCCTGTGAGACTCAGCTTAAATACTACCTTCTCAGAAATGCCTTCCCAGAAGCCCCTGTGGAAAGAGGCCTTCCGCCATTATTCTCTAGGATGAGCTCCATAGTGGACGGACTTGTGTCTGTCTTGATCCCCTCTACAGCCCTGTGCTTCTCACATAATAAGCTTCTCATGAATCATCTTCAGACGAGCCACTGGATAGGGAGCAGCTAACGAGGCCAGGGCTCTATTCGCACTTGTGAACAGTGCTTTGACTTTCAGCGTGGTGCGGATTTTATTAAGACCATTCTCAGACTTGTTTTGGAGGTGCTGGAAAGCCAAACACACTGCCTACGGTAATATGTCTGCGAGGTAGCATTTAGTCTTTTTTCAAACTTTAGGAGGATTCCCCTCTCTGGTCTAGACCAAATAAAGCAACACAGGAACGTCGAATTCTGGGCCATGCTAGGACTGTTCAGACTCCCGTCGTCCGTAGACTGCACAGGGGGAATCCACAGGCTATGTGGCTACAAAGCTGGTATCCGTGATCATTTATTTCTAGGCAACACAAGTGATGGAAGAGACAACCCTCATCTAGCATTCAGGAACCTGACTTCTGATTCTGATTTTTCATGTTTAACTGGGTGATCTTAAGCATCTTAAGCAGGTCAACCTCTTGAAGCCTTAATTTTTTACATCCTATAAGGCAATTTAAAAAATGTCTGCTGTGGCAGAGACTGCAGCTACCAAGCAAAATCCATTTGTCCCTTCTCCCTGAACCCAAGGCTAGACAACAATTCCAAATTTCCCTCGAGGCTCATGTGGTTATGTGATTAAGCTCTCGCCAACAGAATGTAAGCACCAGTGTTGCTTGTAAACCTGTGTTTACTTGGTCAAGGCCCTTTACCTCCAGGTTGGAATGGCAGGGACTGGAGCAACCTCAAAAATGGCTTATCCAAGGTAGCAGAGCGGCTGTCAGTCTGGGTCCCTAAATGACTGTGTAAAATAGACATTCTCAGATCTGCAACCTTCGGCGAGGATTGTTAAATCAGACAGAATTAAGCCACTAGCTTTTCAGAATATATTTGTTACAGCAGCTCATGTATTTGTGACTAATATGCACATCCTATTTACTTTATAAAATTGTGGGACAGAGAGTAGTTCTAATGTATAGGAAAGACCTTTGAGAGGCAGCGAAGGCTCTGGAAGTTTGTCATGGTTATTTTTTCCTAGCCTTATTGAGATGTAGCTGTACGTTTAAGGAATACAATATAAGCAACACTGTACGTTTAAGGTAAACAATGTAACAATTTGATACACATATATATTACAAATCGTCATTGCTATTAACAAAGAAAAGTGCATATTAGAGTGCCTGACACATAGTAGATATTTATTTGTTGAATGAATGAACATCTTGCTGATAAAAAGGCCGAGATTAAAAAAAAAAAATTCTTTTCACACAGCAGTATTGGCAAAATATTTGTTTGGCCAGGGAGAACCTTTAATTGATTCACCTGAGCTCATATAAGTAAAGCAAAACTAGATATAAGCTTCTTTCAAGAAAATTCTTGTTTTACTTTATAATACTTTTTCCATCAAAATAAGTTATAAAATATTAAATAACATTTTGAAAAAAGGAAAAGAGACCCTTAATCTCACCATCCAAACACACTGCCTTCTAACTACATGCATGCCTATTTTTTATAGATGTCAATCTGTTTCTTCTTCTCCTTTTCAAAATAAATTTTCATTTGTCCTTGGTAAGGAAAACACAGGCTTGGTAATTTTCCAGAAGTGATTCCAACAACAACAACAACAAAACCCACCTAATACTTCTAACAGTTCCAATTTAATTTTGCCAAGGGGTTCCATTCTTATTAAAAAGTATACCAGGGAGAGGAGGTGATTTTCCTAAGAAAGTATGTGGGGGTGTTAATTCTCACTACAATTAGGGTGATCAAGATTACAAATGTCACAATTGCTCCACTTGCGATTTAAGAGCTATCTTGAGGCCCTTACGAAAGTTACATGGAGGGCAAATGTGTGGATACGGACCTTTTTCAAGGATATACATGAATTCAACAAACATTTATTGAGTTCCCAAGATATGTTAAGCAGAATGTGGACGATAAAACACAGGCTCTACCCTTGAAAAGGTTAAGGCAGGGATGAGAGACGTGAAGACATACTGTGGTGAGCTCGGAGGAGGGGTGAGGCCTGGGGCAGGAGCTGGAGGAAATGAGACAGGAAGGACATGGGGCTGGGAGTTAGGCCGGTGAAGGGGCAGAACGTGGTCCAGGCTCCCCAAGCACGTGGACCAGAATGAATGAAAGCAAGAAAAAGCACGATACTCACGGGAATGCAAGTTATTGTTCCCACTAGATGTTAACAGAGCACACTGCTGGTGAACGGGTAAGAATGGAGAAGCAAGGGAGGGCAGATCATGAGGCTGATCGTGGATCAGCTTCCCTGGGGCAGTGATGGTGCTCGTTCAGGGCCACTGGGGACAGCATCCCGGCAAATAGGCATTCCATCTGTATTTGTGGAATGAATTAACGCACATCGTGCTACACAGCTGACCCATCCCTGGTCACCGGGACTGGCCGCTGGTTACAAAGGAAGAGCACACACAGCTGCGAAGGGCAGCCGTTCCTTTCTCTCCGGAGACTGCAGCCGTGACGGAGCCCTGTGCCCTGCTGGCTGAGCTACGTGACCCCCACTTGCTGCTTGGCGCGGGGGTGCTGTTTTACTCCTTGTGGTGCTGAACTGCTAAATAGCAGAGTCAGAAACACTGAACCCTAGTCTGAGACATGCCCCCTTACCTCTATTCCATTCTTTCATGGCATCCAGAATGCCGCACAGGTAGCCCCTCGGGACAAGTTTGCAAATGCAATGTGGAAGTGCCACTTCCAATTCCTAATCCTACAGGCAGAGAATCGGGCTGGGTGGGGAGAGATGTGGGGGAGCTGGGCAGGGAACGGGCTAAGACGAAAGGCGGTACAGTCTTCTACTCATTTCTCCATCCTTGATCCCAGTCTTCTCTATGGTTCGAAATGACTTTAAGTTGCAACTGAGCCTCCGTGATGTAGAAGTAACAGAAGCCTTACCAGTAGTACCAGAAACCTTCCAGGGAGATTAATGGATTAATAACCCAGATCTAGCAATACTGAATAATTTGGAGGCAAAACAGATTTGACTCACAGCAGCCCAGCAGGGTGGCTTACTTTGGAAACATTCTGCCACCGCTCCGCTGGGCACACCACGAATGCACCGTGCAGGCTGACTGCACGGGGCGGTGGGAGCTCGTGGATTCAGCTGCTGAAGAGTGATGTGAAATTAAAGAGAGAATGAAATGTGTGATCTTATTTAATCACACCTGGTGCTTCAATTTCTCAATAACGGCACCCTGCTCCACTGTGTCAAACTGGTGTGTGTGTGTGTTTGTGTGTGTGTGAATTACAGCTAGAGGATGGATTTACTCTTTGATGCCTGCCCATCCATTGTGAGGGATCTAATATGCAAATGCAAATGAGATTTTCTCGTAAAGAATTTGAGAGTAATTATCCTTGGGCCTTGACTGGCATAAAACTACTTTAACTGAGGGGTAGGCAGTGAAATGTCACCTCCTAAAAGAGGCCAAAACCTCAGGGTCTCAGGCTGGGGGTGGCTTGGGGAAGATGATGTATTTTAATACCCAAAGAACATTCCAGGTCCCACTCCTGCCCTGATAGCTGAATGTGTGTTTTGTGTTGCTTCGGATTTCCAGGAGAGTCAGGTACCAAGAAGAGAGCAAATGAGCCATTCCAGCTTATTTAGGAACGTATGTTAATGAGTTTAAAAGTTCATAAATTTGTACTGGAATTGGTACATAGGGAGATGACCTCTTCCTCTCTGGCCCTCCACTAAGATACTGCTACTTCAGGATTATTGTAGATTTATAATGAGTATCCAATGCAATGTCTTTCCGTAGGGACCTGTGCGTGGTTCCCTGGCTAGTCAGATACTTTATGGCAAGGAGGCTCTGAAGGAGCCTTATGGCAAGGTGCCTCCTCAATGTAAAAACTGTTACTGTAATTAAGTGTTCCATGTTCTGCATTTTCCGGGGTGAAGGGGGAGTTGTCTACTACATGATTCTATTTAGCAGCAGAAAATAAATGCTGCTTAACACTGTCAGCTTTACATCACACTCACAGTGAGGCAAATACAAAATGAGAACCAGACAACAGCTATTTTGATCCCTTCCAGGGAGTAACCAGCCAGGTTGGCCTGCAAACATGGACATCAGTGGTCCCCAAGGATGCCCTGCTAGTTTAGGGAAAACCTGTTTGAAAAGCTTGACTCAGTGAAAGGAATTACATAGGGAACACACATGTGGGCTGACATACTCAAGTTTCTGAACATCGGGCTTTCAATGAATATTTTTAAAATAGTCTATTAAAAATAATTCTTTACTGCTGGAGACCCGGGTAACTGAAAGTCCTCTTGGCTTCTCTCTTGCTTCTGAAAATCCCGGGTTGGTTAGCCATCTTGGGAGCAGCTAGATCACAGTCTGTTGAGATCTTCTGAATCTCATCTGAAACCAGAGGCCTCTTGAAGGCAGAAAACCTGGCTCATTCATCTTTGTCACTCATTTTTGAAGTGTATGACGAAGTACCTCCATGCCATTGGTATTCAATAAACAGGTGTGAATTGGACCATTCATCACTGTAGGTCATATTATTCTGGAAAGTAATTAGTTATTTCCCAGGATCTGAGCAAACAATGGGTAAATGTCAGAGGAAGTGGACGTGGGAGGAGGGATGGCAGACAATCCGATGAAGTTATATTGAAATTAATTCTCTGGTATTAGAAAAGATCTACGGAATGGACGCTTTATCATCATTCAATGAGAATCTATAAAAATAAAATGCTGATTCAGAATGAAGGCCCATCCGTTTTGCTATGTGGCATATTTCCTTGGCCTACTGAAAATCTTAAGGCGTCTTTAGTTCACGGCCCCCACCTTTCAATGGCAGGAAGGCAGGCAAGTCTGACCAGCAGGGGTGGGCCGGGGTAATATCCATGGGATTTCATCAAGATTCTGACTTCTATTCAAAAGACACATCTTCAACTTGAAAAGCTGTGAAATCAGGGATGTCTCTCTACTTTTTAACCCCTGCAGAACTTGCCCTAACTTTAGCCTAACACCCAAATCCTGGTCATCACGGTTTACACAGCTCTGCAAAGTGTGTTGCTCCCCCATCTTGGGTCACTACCCACCTTCCTGACTGTGCCTTTATGCTAATTACTTTAGCTTGCCAAGTTATTCCCAGCCCCTGGGCTCTTCCTGCTGGATCTGACTTTATTGTACTGCAGTTCTCCTGGTTTCTTTGTTTAACTTGTTTATTAATTGGGGTTCCTATTATTGGTCATTAAGAAACCCTTCCCCTAGCGCCAGTCTGGGTTCCCTCCTTTTCACTATTATACAGTAACTTCTTTCCAACTGCCACTAAATAGCTTTTCATGCAGGGGCACCTGGGTGGCTCAGTCATTGGGTGTCTCTGCCTTAGGCTTGAGTCATGATCCCAAGTCCTGGGATCAAGCCCCACATACTCCCTGCTTGTATTCCCTCTCTCGCCATCTCTCTCTCACCATCAAATAAATAAATAAAATCTCAAAAAAATAGTTTTTCATGCAATTCTTTAATGTCCATGTTCCATTTTACATTTTAAGTGTCGTGACAGCAGTGAAGATGTCTTATTCATTGCTGTATCTTTAGCACCTGGCCCAGCACATAATAGGTGCTCAATTAATACTTGGTGAATGATTGGATGTATCTTTCAGTTTGAGTCATCTGTAGATTTGAAGCATCAGGCATTGTGATGTACCGGACAGTGAGCAGACTGGACTCCATTCAGCTTCTGTCTTTAACAGCAAGAG
The DNA here is from genome assembly GCF_020171115.1 of Neogale vison. Classification (NCBI taxonomy): domain Eukaryota; kingdom Metazoa; phylum Chordata; class Mammalia; order Carnivora; family Mustelidae; genus Neogale; species Neogale vison. The sequence goes on along the minus strand of NC_058094.1, from coordinate 21,195,641 downwards.
GGATAAGTCACTCTTGGTGTTTTCCATTTGACTCTTCATTCAGTTTTGTTTTTGACATTTGTCTATATGTCAAAATAACCCATGGCTACTTGGGTTTGCATTCTGTTGTACAGCTGCACGAATTTACTAACCATAACTGTAGATGGATATTGAGCTTGTTGCCATGCTTTGGCTATTACTTGCCTTTTCCTGTGGGCTGACTCACTTTGTCTGACATCTAGGGGAAGAGTTCTTCCTATGGAGGCTGGGGATCTGAAGCCAACTGCATAACCAGGAGGTGGAGGGACTCACTGATAAGGAACAGTGTGGAACATGCAGTGTGGGCAAGAAATGCACACAGCTCAACCCGCAAGTTCTGAAGGCAGAACTTTTTCTTTAACCCAATTGTTACCAGTGTGGCCATTCCTAAAAAAAAAAAAAGGAAAAACATCGTGGAGATAGGCGGGATGCTGCCTCAACTCCTGTCAGTTCTATCCAAGTCAGGTGGACAGACATTTGTGTGATGTAATAGAGGAAGCCATGCTCAGTACACAGAAGACTGGGCCGGGGAAATGAACCCAAGATATGAAGAGGTGGGTCTTGATGGAAGAGCTCCCAGATGTGGAGGAAATGCTGAGTAAGGCAAAATTCTACCACTGGGTCTTGACATAAGGCTGGTTCCTCTCCACGGTCCTCCAGCTGGAAAACAGGACTTAGTATCTAGAGACATACCACGCAGTCCTCAAGGGACGGGGGCCTGGGGATGCAGAGAAGTCACCTACGGCACCACTGAAGAGTGAGCCATCAAACAGGTCCCAACCCAGAACACAAAGTGTTCCACAATACAAATTATAAACATAATATGAACATCAGGAACTAAACATATGCATAAAAGAGAAAAAGATAGCATCCTTGAGAAAAGATTTGCCACAAGACAAAGACAAAAGTTTAATAGTAACTACTTTGTATTCTCAAAGTAATTACTCAACACTCCAAGTTGCTATAAGAGAGGTAATGAGGCAACAAACAGAGATAAAAAAGGGATTTTATGAAAAGAATACAAGCAACCAAATAATTCCATTGCAGAACTTAAAACTGCATGAAAAGCAGTAAAGAGCAGAATCACTCCTGAATTAAACGGAATTAGATTAGTGAAATAGGACAGTGGTTCTCAAACCTACCTAAAGAAGCGGGGGGAGGGACACTTAAAATATACATTCCTAGGGTGAAATAGAGCCGATTTTGAGTCAGTGGGCCCTGGGTGAAGCTATGAAACCTATAATTACAAAAAGTCCCTGAAGTGGATCCGAAACTCAATCTGATTCAGAAACTATTAAGGTGAGTGCAAATTGAAGACAATCACCCAGAGTTCAGAGGGAAAAAACAAACTCCGAGTGGAATGAAGAAAGAGAAACAGATGGACTAGAATCACAGGACAGAGTGTCTGTAGCAGATGCCTAATGCGAGTAAATGAGGAAGCAGTAAGAACCAGAACTAATGCAACAGAACCAACCTCAAAATTGCATATTGAAGGGCACCTGGGTGGCTCAGTGAGTTAAGTGTCCGACTCTTGACTTTGGCTCAGGTCATGGTCTCAGCAGTTGTGAGACTGAGCCCTGATGTCAGGCTCCACGCTGGGCAAGGACTGCTTAAGATTCCCCTTCCTCCTTTCCCTTTGCCCCTCTCCCTTGCAAAGAAGAAGTCAAAGAAGAAGAGGAGGAGGGGGAGGGAGGGGGGAGAAGAAGAAGAAAGAGGGGGAGGAGGAGAAAAAGAAAGGAATATTGAAGGAAATTTCCCTGAAATGAAAAAAATTTGTCCAGTTTAAAAGGTTTTCACTGTGGACTTCATGAAAATATTTTGATCTACTGCATATTAAGTCTAAAAAGATCTTTCCCAAATCCAGGAAAAAGAAATAAATCCCATATAAAAGAAAAAGATGTTGGGGGAATTTGTCTATGTAGTTTACAGGGATGATGCTTGGCTATGATTCCCCAATTTTATTATCTGCCCAAGATGCTGTCAGTGCCAAGTGAAAGGAACAAGAAGACGTTTTTGGCTGGGAAAAGGTTCTAGAACACTGATGCTGTCTATGGTAACTGAGATTAACCAGCGGCACAGAAAACAGGCAATGCAGACCCTGCTAAATAGCACTATTCCTATGAAGAATGTAAACACTGTCGTTCTTCAAACAAGAGGTCCAATCCATGAGAATCAATGATTTAGCTACTGCCGACTGCGGTAACAGTCTCAGAGAATAGCAGAAACTCGGTGGGAGGGGTACCGTGCCTGCGGAGCTGGAGGAAGGAGCCCCTGGTCATCTTCCATTTGTGTACAGCGGTGTGTCAACAGACACTGCTTCATTCTTGACAGTAATAACTTGAGAAACACAGGTTTAGAATGTGGGTTTTAAACATCACTGTTTTTTTTTTTTTTTTTTTTTTATTTGACAGAGAGAAATCACAAGTAGACGGAGAGGCAGGCAGAGAGAGAGAGAGAAGCAGGCTCCTCGCTGAGCAGAGAGCCCGATGCGGGACTCGATCCCAGGACCCTGAGATCATGACCTGAGCCGAAGGCAGCGGCTTAACCCACTGAGCCACCCAGGCGCCCCTAACATCATGTTATTTAAACATTCATCAGAAACTATCAGAGGGACTTAGGACCATAGCTTCCAAATCCCTGGAGTGTGACGGGGAAGAGGAAATGAACCAAAGAAAACCTCAGATCACAGAGCAAAACCGGCCCCCACTTTAAAAAAAAAAAAAAAAAAAGAGGAGGGAAACAAAGGATAACAACAACAACAACAACAGAAAGTCCAATGTAAACTAAGACAACATAAGAAATAACTAAATAATCGGTTTTCATAAATATACATGTTTACGAAAGTCTGAAAGTATCCGCACCAAAATGTTGATGGTCATTTCTGCCTGGTGGGTTTAGAGTAACTTTTCTTTATTTTTGTATAACTAAATTTAAAAAAAAAATTCTGGCAATGATTACAAATTACGTATGTGATTGAAAATAAAACATAAACCTAAAATTCCTCTTCGTTCATGAATGAGCACTGATCACGAAGCCACTCATTAAAGCTAGAAATGACCGGCATAGCGGCAACGGCTGAGATTGGCATTTGCTGTGATTATGCAACTTGTTTCACTAATTTGACTCATTTCCCCAAACAGGATGCACAGGTGGTGTTCATTTATTTAGTCACAACACTAATTACTCTTTACAATTGTGCTCTTCTCTGGGTTTCTCAACATAACCGCCACGGTACGAAAGCGCCCTTGAATGATTGCCCGAGCGAGCGTGTGCGTGCAGAAGATGGGGGGACCTTGGCTTACAGCCCACGGAGTCTGGGTCCTCTGCCCTATGAGGGCTCAGAGGCGACATTCCAGTCCCTTACCCCATACACTTTTATCTACGCTGCGGTCTCAGCCACAAAGAGCCAACGCCAGCCATACTGAGCACGGGTTTTCTTGAATCTTGCTGCCATGCCTGGAGCTCTCCTCCATCTCAGGGTGAGTCAGGGGCTCCTCTAAGGTCCGAGATGTCCTCTGCTTACCGTCTTCTTTATCTCATGTTGTATGGTGACTGCTTATTCAACTGCTTTGCAAAGGAAATGTCTGTCTCCAGAGGAAAAGCTGGGACGCCTGCTGGTCAGGAATGTATGGTATTTGCCTCCCGGCTCCAGCGCGGTGCCCAAAAAGGAGACAGTAGTCAGTAGACAGTCATGCACGGAAGGGTACTTTCAGAGCGGACACGCCTCAGCTCCTACCCTTTTCTCCCCCTTTCTCGGTGGGAGCAATGAGAGGGTCCAAGAGGCAGCGTTTTCCACAGCAGCTTGCCCCCTGCACTTCTGAGCTCTGCAGAGCTACCGTGTCCCTGTGCACAGAGATGTTTCTCCAAGAAGTTGGCAGGAGCTAAATAGCATGTTCTCTGTGCTCTGTGGCTCCAACCTCATTGAGAATTGCAGCTAGCTTGTGCTTTCTTCTCCTGGACCTCCTACACGAAGCCTCACCACTCTCTAGAAAGACACCGATGCCGGGCCTCTTGGGTGTTCTGTACCATGACCATGAAACGTGTCACTGCTCAAAGAGGAGGGACGTTGGCAAATTCCAAGGCTGGGGTCAAACATTGCCAAACTGAAGGATCACCTTGCTTATGCCTATTTTTAGAATATGAGCAAGCAACCCTTCTTTTGCTTTACGAGTTTACAAATGAAGCTCAAAAAAGTGCTGTCCTGGGGCACCTGGGTGGCTCAGGGGGTTAAAGCCTCTGCCTTCAGCTCAGGTCATGATCTCAGGGTCCTGGGATCGAGCCCCGCATCGGGCTCTCTGCTCAGTGGGGAGCCTGCTCCCTCCTCCCTCTCTGTGTGCCTTTCTGCCTACTTGTGATCTATATCAAATAAATAAAAAAAATCTTAAAAAAAAAAGTGCTGTCCTATTTTCAGGCCAGGCCAGGAGAGTATTAAATAAGGTAGGACTTGACTTAAGTAACTAAAGCATGAAGAATCATGAGGCGCTCAAGAGACTCTGAAGGACTGGGGTTGTGTACTTGATTCTACTCCCGCCTCCTCTCCGATGACCGGTCCTCCTGTCTCTACTGCGTAACCTCCCCTCCAGTCACACGGAACCAGCATGCAAATAGCCCAACGTCATGCCTCAGGTGTGTGCCCCATCCCTTCATTCCCAACTTGCAGACTGACAGTCACCTTTCAAGATGCTCAAAGGCCAACTCTTTTGCAAAGCACTAATTACTTTACCCATAGTTAGAATCTCAATACTGGGATAGCTATTAGTACTATATGATTGTGTTAGAATTTATCTATTTATACATCTCCATTTACGTACTTATTCAACAGCTACATACTGAGCGTGAAGCAGGGGTCAGTGAGCTCCAGGAAGACCTGGTCTCTGTCCTTCACCCATATGGCCCTAAACCTCAGCACTGCACTTGGCATAGCTTATGCACACAATATCTCCTTGGGAAGAAAAAAGGATGGGAAGATAAAGCCCGGTTCTTTGAAATGCAGGGATGACTATGCTTGTCACAGAGAGATGAGTGCCTTCATATCTAAGATACGTAGAGGAGATGTCTCAATTTCTTTCTTTTTTATTTTTATTTTTTTTAAAGGTTTTTATTTATTTATTTGACAGACAGATTCACAGGTAGGCAGAGAGGCAGGCAGAGAGAGAGAGGAGGAAGCAGGCTCCCTGCTGAGCAGAGAGCCCAATGCGGGGCTCCATCCCAGGACCTTGGGATCTTGACCTGAGCTGAAGGCAGTGGTTTTAAACTGCTGAGCCACCCAGGTGCCCCAATTTCTTTCTTTTTTAAACAGATTACTATCAGGAAGTCTTCTCTGATCTGAATCATATCTCCTATAATTCAAGCCACCTCCTGATTCCCCCTTGCTTTGAAATTATAAAATGTTGTTCTTCATCACTCTTCACATATGTGAAAATTATTCTAAACATTTCTCAGCTGGTCCCAACGTCCCAAAAATGTGGCGCTGAGAATCTCAGTTATCTTTATTCTTTTCAAAGAGGCCAGTTTTCAAGGCTAGACCTCTTTTTATTTTTATATACTTTAAAGATTAATTTATTTGAGAAAGAGAGAGAGAGAGTGTGTGTGTGCGCAAGTGGTGGGGGGGCAGAGGGAGAGGGAGACAAGCAGACTCCCCGCAGATCATAGAGCCCAATGCAGGGCTCGATTTCAAGACCCTGAGATCATGACCTAAGCTGAAACAAGAGTCAGACGCTCAACTGAGCCACCCAGGCATCCCAAGCTTTTTTTTGTTTTAAAGATTTTATTTAGTTCTTTGAGAGAGAGAGAGAGTGAGCACGAGCAGGGAGGAGAGGCAGAGGGAGAGCTGTCTCCCCACTGAGCAGAGAGCCTGATGCAGGGCTCCATCCCAGGACCCTGAGATCATGACCTAAGTCAAAGGCAGACACTTAACTGACAGAGCCACCCAGGCACCCCATCTTTGGCTCATTTTAAAATATTTTCTCCTTGGACTGTTGAACGTCTTTGCATCCCGTTGCAATTAGGGGGCCAGAAGCTTTCTACCCCTGGTGGGGGCACAGCCCTGGCTAGACGTAGAGAGACCTCCCAGATCTGAGAAGACCACACAGCCCCTGTCTCTAGAGCTCTTTATCATGGAATTCTCCTGATGTGGATCAAGTGGGATCTCTCTTGGGGTCTCACCCTTCGGTGTCCCTGCTTCCTCTCGCCTCCGTCTTCACGGAGGTTCTCCGTTGGGACATTTCTCTGCTCTCCTTGCACGTGAGGGGCCCCAGCTTGGTTTTCTAAATAGTGGTCTTCCTGCACTACGTGGGGGGCTGGCTGCAAAGCTACTCTGTCCTAAGTACCAAATATAACATCAAATAGTGCCTGACAAAAGATTTTTAGGAACTGCTACCTCACAACCTAGCGTGTTAAGTGAACTGTGCATCCCCAAAACTCACAGAGGAAGTTCTCACCCCCAGTAAATCAGAATGTGATCTGACTCGGCGCTGTAGATGTAATTAGTTAAGATGAGATCAAACTGGAATACTGTGGTCCCCAATTGAATATGACAAGTGTCCTTACAAAAATGGGGACTCTGGGGGCATGTGTGTGCGCACGCACACACCCACACACCCACACACCCACACACACACTAGAACGCTGCATGAAGGCTGGAATTATGCAGCCATAATTCCAGTAGCCCAGAAGCTGGGAGAGAGGCCTGGAACAGACCCTCCCTGATGCCCTCACATGGAACACGGCCCAGCTGACCCCTTGATCTGCCGCCACCAGCCTTCAGAACTGTGAGCTGACACATCTCTGTTGTTCCAAGCTATCCAGTCAGTGGCACTGTGTTATGGTGGCCTTAGTAAATGAACACATGGCGATGCGCTAAACACTTCCTCACTTCATCTTGCTTTCTGGGAGGTAGTAGCAAGCCAGCTTCCCTTCCAAGTCTGTGCCGAGTCACGCTATCTACTAGGTTGGGGAATGATTAGACATTTGACATTGTCTCTCCACCATGAACCAGAGGACACCAGGAGTGCAACAGGAGGGCACCTGCATGTATCCCTTTACTCCTAAAAACCACCTTGTGATGTAAGTAGACTTGTTATTTATTCTGTGTTACAAATCAGTTTACCAAGATCAGTCATCTGCTGACAATCCTACAACCAGAGAGTGACAATACAGACTTCTGAATCCAGGTGACTCTGATACTATTCCAGGACTTTTCTTCAGGGGTAGATAATTAAGCATCAGGCTAGGTTACCAAAGGAAGCTGACTGCAGTCATTTTCCCGAATGCATAAAAACAGGTGCATTGTTTTCCTTTATGGACAGGATGTGCATGGTTTTACCTAAGTCCAAAGCATGGACAAGTGATCTTTCAAAGTTCCTTTTGGGTCTGTGATTTTTATGATTACAGAACAGTCTCCATGAATTGAGGAGGAAAGAGCCTCAAGCTTCAGAAATTTAGTCCTCATTTTAAATGCTCAGCTCGCTAGATGAAGGGGACAATACTAGGCAACCAAGCAGGGCCCTCATAATTGCTGGCTTTGGGCCAGTAATCCATGAAACTTTGCCATTTCTGTTTTTCTAGCTCAGTGAGCATCCCTTTCCTGCCCTGGGTCCCCATGTACTAAGTGTCTGTAATCCCTTCGAGGCCAGGAGACCAAGCATGCTGTCTTGGCATTCTTTTTCTCTCTCTCTCTCTCTCTCTTTTTTTTTTTTTTTTAGATTTTATTAATTTATTTGACAGAGAGAGAGAGATCACAAGCAGGCAGAGAGGCAGGCAGAGAGAGAGAGGAGGAAGCAGGCTCCCTGCCAAGCAGAGAGCCCGATGTGGGGCTCGATCCCAGGACCCTGAGATCATGACCTGAGCTGAAGGCAGAGGCTTAACCCACTGAGCCAGCCAGGAGCCCCTGATATTCTTTCTTTAACCTTATTTCACCTTCCAGTCACCTCCTACAGGTAAGGCAATAAAACTATCATTCTCTTAATAACATAATGCCTATGGAAAGACAGGATTCTTGGGACGTGAGATTCTAGATTTAAATGCGCTGGAATCACCAGGGCTTGCAGGTCACGTAGGAAACACTTGAAACAGCAAAGAGCAATGGACTACTGACCTACAGATCAAAGAAAGCGAGTGACACTTCGAAGAATAAAGTCAAAAATTAGCGAGCAAAGGCGGTTCTCAGGAAGATACAAAGTCCTTCCCCATTTGAGGGGGGATCCCCTCAGGCAGAAAGAACTAGGTGAAGCTGACCATTAGCAGCCCAGCCTGTGTGCGCTAGTCGCCACTTCTGCACTTGCTGTTTAATTTGAGTAATACCTTGATTTGTCTTGATAATTCTACCTTATTCCTAAGACAATGAATTTATACTGACTCTGGATTCCAATACTGAAATGATGAAAAGCTATTTTTTAAAGAAAAAAAATGACCCTTGAAAAAGATGATATTTTCTCCTTAGAATGTTAAGATGTTGATGGTTTTTAAAAACTTTAAGAAATTGGGGATGCCTGGGTGGCTCAGTGGGTTAAGCCTCTGCTTTTAGCTCAGGTCATGATCTCGGGGTCCTGAGATCAAGCCCTACATTGGGCTCTCTGCTCAGTGGGAAGCCTGCTTCCTCCTCTCTCTGCCTACCCCTCTGCCTACTTGTGATCTCTGTCAAACAAATAAATAAAATCTTAAAAAAAAAAACCCAAATTATAAGAAATTGGAGGGGAATCTGGCTCCCTTGGTTCTGGCTTTCACCTTTCCTTCTGCGATTTCTCCTTGGAGAAGCTTAGAGTCCACTGAACAAACACAGCAAATTAACTCCTGGTTAAGCATTTCATTGGGTTCTACCTCACAGACAGAAAGTCACTCCCCGCCATGGGGTCTGGCCTCCCTGGGCTCGAAGGTGGCTCTGCTGTTTGGAAATCAATGCGACAGCCCCAGCATCGCCCCCGATGCTAACACATGCATGGTTGCTTTTTAACATAAGCAACAAAAAGTCCTCCAAAATCCCAAAGCATTTTATTTTTGTTTTTAAGATTTTATTCATTTAGGCAGACAGAGCAGGGGCAGAGGGGAGAAAGAGATTCTCAAGCAGACTCCCCTCTGAGCACAGAGCCCATAGCAGGGCTCGATCTCACGACCCCGAGATCATGACGGGAGGTGAAATCAGGAGCCGGACGCTAAACCCACGGAAAACCACCCAGGCGCCCCCAACAGCATTTTAATCAACACTGGGCAATGTTGATCATATCACTATATTGACAATGATGCTCAATCTCACTGGGAGAATGAAGAACGAGAAGTCTTCATCTTTGAATCTTTAAGATTAAGCAAATGCTTTTGGGTGCTCTCTGTCCAATTTCACAAAGTGCTCAATTAGAAAGGAAGGAAGGTGGGAAATGTACATTCTGCCCAGCAGACTTGGGAATGAAAAAAGAGAATTCCCCAAAGTCCGTACGGGACAGGCTGATTAAAACCAAGGCCTTCCTCCATGTTTCCTTTAAAAAAACAAAACAAAACAAAACTTCGGGGTTTGCCCTGAATCCTTCAGCGCTCACGGTAGCCTTGAGGAGTCGTACTGGCCGAGCAGCCTCATAGCTGTTTCTGCAGCGTGTGCAGCACAAGCCTGATGGAAGGATGCCTCAGTGATTCTGTTCTTGCTTTTCTGATGGGCCCCTGAGGGGGCTTCTGAGAAACTGTGCCTTGCTTCCCACAGCCCTGATGGGACCCAGCTCCCTCCCTCCTTAAACTCAGCATGCAGAGATTGTGTCTTCTGGGGAGGTGGCTTGCAGTTCTCAGTCGCATTCCAGGCTTCTCCACCATATGTACCCCTCCCCCACCAACTGAGGTGTAATTGACATGTAACATATTAGCTTCAGGTGTGCAAATTAAGGAATTGATACTTGTATCCACAGCCAGATGAGCACTAGCACAAGCCTCCTTACCACCTGTCAGCATACACAGTTACATTTTTTTTCTCACTTAGCTTACTGTTTCATCTGGCTATGGTGTGAATAGCCCAATAGCAGGCTAGACACAGATGAAATGGTGTTTTTGAAAAAAAGAATGTGCTACCCAGGAGGCATAACGAGTATTTAATTTTCTGCCTGTGTTCGATAGACTGTGAGCTCCTCAAGGGCAGGGACTGTGTCTCATTTGTCTTTGTATTCTTGGTGACTAACACACATTCATTTGTCCATTCATTTATTCAACAAATATTTACTGAGAGCCGGGGGTACAAGATGGGAAAGGCACAGCTTTCAACAAAGAACTAGACATTTCTTTTGCCCCACAGGCCGGAATGTCATGGAACAAATGTACTTTCTAATATATTACAAGATACACAAATACACACTCAAAATAAATAATATGAAAGCCGAGCTATCTTACTTAGGAATCATTGAACGTCCAAGATGAATGAGACTTACTTCTAAAGATAAGCAAGAGAATGCTAAGAAACAGCTGACCAGTCCTTGGTCTTAGGCTCTTCTCACCTTGAGCAAAGTGGTTCACTGAAGTTAAAATCCTACTGCACGTGGAAATTTCCATTTTGCTTTGTATCCCTCCTGCCTTCAGAACATAATTTTTCATATATATTTTTAATATTTTAATTTTCAAAAGTTCACATAATTCAAGGATCTCCAGACTATGGTTTAAATAAAGATTATGAACCAAATTCCTACAGGAACCAGGATATAAAATAATTTAAACAAGTGAAGCCAGGACAAAGAATGGAGGTTAGAATAGAGCAAACCAAAACTCAAGCTCTTGTCTGGTTATCTACTCCAAATTTATGGCTTAAAGCAATTATTTTATTTAGCTTATGATTTTGTGGGTCCAGAATGCATGAAGGGCTCAGCTGGGTGATTCGTCTCTTATCCATGCGCTGTGCCCTCACGGGGATGGATGATCTGCTTCCAAGGTGGCTCCTTAATCATGTGTCTGGCACTTTGATGCTCCTCGACCTTCTGTCTTTGTCCATATGTGTCTCTTCTTCAAGGGCCTCTTCTAGTGGCTTGGGCTTCTGACAGCATGAGGGTATCAGGGTAGCTGTGCGTCATCTATGACAGCTCATTCCCCTGAACTGGTATCTGAAGAGACAGGAAGTAAATGCTGCCAGTTTCTTAACTCCTGGGTCCAAAAACTGTCACAGTATTACCTCTGCCATATTTTACTGGTCAAAGCAGTCATTATCCCTTCCCAGATTCAAGGGGAGGAGACCCAGACCACACATGTCAATAGGAAGAGTGTTAAAGAATTTCTAAACATCTTTCATGTGCCCTAGTCTATTGCAGAGAGTAGCTACCAAGATATCAGGTTGTTGCATTGTGGGACTGCAGTCCAGTATGAGATATTAGGAATATTTAACATAGAGGATGGAAATTTAAATTTAAAAATGTGCAATCTCCTGATTTTTTAAAGAAGATTTTATTTACTTGAGAGAAAGAGAGAGACAGATGGACAGAGAGAGCACAAGCTGGAAGAGGGGCAGAGGGAGAGGGAGAAGCAGACTCCCCACTGAGTAGGGAGCCTACCACAGGGCTCAATCCTGGGACCCCAAGATCATGACCAGAGCTGATATCAAGAGCTGGTTGTTTAACTGACTGAGCCATCCAGGCCACCCTGTAATCTTCTGACTTTTCTATTCTGTTCTTTCTTTTTAATTTTTTTTTCTTTTCCTAATTTAAATTGCAATCTCCTGACTTTTAAATGCTGGCAACAGATTCAAATTTTCTGAAAAACCATGTCAGGCACACACATTTGCAGATACCGCCCATGCCCATCAGCATGTCCCCTTTCCTTCAAGCCATAAACCAAATTCTTATAAAGGAGATTTAAGAAAGTACTGACATGCATTTGGAAATATTTTGCCTGCAACTGAAAAATGAAGATCTCAAGAGCTTTTTGACTATCTTTGACAATAGATTTTTATTGAAAACACAACAGTCGGCAAGTGAGGGATCTTTCTGTAGAATAGCCATGACCCACAAGGGAAAATTGAATTTCTCCCATTCTGAGAGCTCCCTTCTCCCATTTCTATCTTAGCCAAATCACGGTTTGATGAAAAGTATCATGACTTTCATTTCTTAAATTTGAGAACTAAAAATACAAGATGATAGAGTTAACCGACTTAATGCCCCAAAGGAAAGAAAACCAAAGAGGAGCCCAGAAACCAAGTAAGAAGTCACAGATAGGAACAGTACAAGCTTCACATCGGTGTCTCAACTTTAGTGACCAAAGCACCTCCTGCCTCAGAAGAACCAGGTCATGGCCCAAGCCTCAGCATTTTAAGTCAATACTTGAGATGACTCTGACGCAGGTGGTCTGTGACCCACATCGCTGGGACTTGATGACAACGATAAGTTCTGAGGGAGAGCAAAACTGGGCACAGCTACGGTAGGAATCACTTTATGAGGTGGTGCTAGCTTTGGTAATAATGAAGACATGAGAAGAATGTATACAGTGGGCCCGGCTTCCCTGCCTCAGTCTCAAAAACATGATAGGAGCAGGAGACAGGGTTTCGGGCTCTGACTTGCATGAGCTAGCTAACGGAGCTTAGGGGAAGTCAATTCCCCTCTTGTGGACTCAGTTTCCTCTTCTGTAAGATGAGGAGGGTTGGCTTGGGTTCCAACAGTGGCAAGTACCACTGTCCCTATTCTGTGCCCAGTGGGGACGTGTTGTTGGGAGAGGTCATTGAGAAGACATGACCTGCAAACCAGACCCAGGAAATCAAATGCTCACAACCCCTCCCCACCGCTGTCCTTGGAATGTACGTTCTGCCCACCATCTCTCCTCAGTGGGAGCTGTTCCAAAGACCGAGCCTTAACAGAGTAAGGTGTTGCTGAGACCATCTGGATGGATGTGACTGAACCCCATTAGGGCCTTTATATAGACTTGAAGAATCTGGCGGGTGGGTGTGGAGATCCACTCGTCCTGCAGTTGCCCAACACAAGCCTTGTGTGTAAGTTTTCCTGCTTATTAATACTGTTACCTGCCAATCTAGATTGGACTGCCTCTTTCTTTGGTCTCCCCTTGCCCCCTGTGCAGAAGGGCTGGTTTGCAAACCAACATGCTCTCACCCAGAGCACCATGTCGTCCACCAAGCCCTGGCCTGGCCTCATGGGCCTTCTCTCCCAGATACTTCCAACAGTCGGGCACTGACACGGGGCTTGAAACCCACTCAGTAGCTGTGGGGGAGGATCTCTGTAGTTTCTTCTGCTTGTGTGGCATGTTATAATTTTGGAGGGAAAGTCGGACAAAAAGGAGTCCTGAAAGGTAGTTCTGAAGGGGGGAAAATAGTTTTGGCGCAGGAGCCATCCAGGAAGGGAAACATGGGATCTGCGAAGGGTAGGAGAGCCCATGTGCCAGCCGATCTCGGTTATCTTGGTGATGGAGGTCTTGGTGTACTTGCCTCCAGCAAATCCCAGCTGCTGTGTCCCAGGACCAGCAGCAGGAAGAAGAGCAGGGTTGGGATTAGGCCGAGCAGCCTCGTGGGTCTGCTCATACATGAACCTGGTGTTGACTGCCTCCTCACGTTTGGCACCGGGCACCTCGCTTGCCTCAACCTGCTCCCAGGCTGAGGAAGGGTGTTAGAATGACGGAGTTGGGGTCTCGCTGAGACGCTGTCCTGTCTCCCACAGACTCACTGGGCACACTGGGAATGGGTTGTGTAGAAGGGGCAGGGCACACAGATCAGGCCAGATGAGGTCAGGAATCTCACGAATTTCCTGAAGGGCATTCAAGGTTAAGGGCAGAGGCTTCAAATCTATGCTGGGTTAGCTACGCAACTCTGCCTGCCTATTAAACCTCTTCATGTCTCAGTTTTCCAGTCTTCCTCCCTCCTTCCCTCCCTTCCTCCTTTCTTTCGCTCTCTCCCTCCCCCTTCATTTCTTCCTTCCTTCTCCCTCCTTCTTTCTTTCTCTCTCTCTCTTTCTTTCCAGCCTCCATTCTGCCTTGGGTGAATATCCGGAAATGAAGCAAGCCGGGGACAGCAAACTTCATGCCAAAAATGGATGTAAAAATCCACATCCTTGTGCAGAGGAAGCCTGGCAGGTCTGTACAGGCATTGTTGACTTTCTGACTCATAACTGTTTTCTCTTTTAAACCCACCCATTCTGCTGAGGGTCGACCTGCCGCAGGAAGGCTGACAGTACGATAGGATCTTGCCCCCCAGGAAGTTTCCTGGTGCTGCTCAGAGGCTTTTTCTAGGGGAAAAAAGAGTGACACACCTTGTGCCATGGGCTTGCCTAGTAAGAATTACAGCTACCATTCACTTCAGCGATTAGTCTGTGGTTGGCCCCGTGCTAGGCACTTACGAACCTTATTTAAGTCAGCCCTTCTGGTATTATTAAGTAGATACGACTCCTCTTGGTTTACAGATGAGGAAATAGAGGCTAAGACGGCTCCTAAACTGTAGAAGTGAAGAGAAGCCAGATCTTTCCCTGAGTTCCTACCCACTATTTAGAAATGAACACTTGTCCCTCTGGAAATGCAAAAAAACACAAGAGGAATTTATTGTTTCCCAGAGAGTTTAGAGATGCGGAGAAGCATCACGACCAGCATATGAAAAAGAATGGGATGGCACGTCACGTGGAAGCTTAACCACACTGGGTGCTATTTGGGGTGGGAGCTCTGTGTCATTCTTTTTTTTTTTTTCTTATGGCCCTATTTTCTTGGGCAATGGATGGTCCTTAGTAGGAGCTTCATCAGTGTGTGCTAGATGTACAGGCAAAGTAAGTGCTTTGGTAGGTGCTCCAGACCCGGAGATTCATGGGGGTTCACGGTCCTGGAGGTCCACGGAGAGGGTTACGAGAGTGGAGGCCCGCCTCATGGAAAACAGACTGAGACCTGGCATGGGGTTTAGATAAGTTGAAAAGAGCAAGGATGACAGAGAAAACACATCAATGATGACATGACGCAGCACGGGGTGCTGTGTAGAGACAGGAGGGCAAAGTGCTTAGAGGATTATCCGTGTGCCAGGCGGCTTGGCAAAGAGCCAGCCAAGTCAGACCTTGCAGGGCCTTGGTGTAAGACCGGCCATTATCTGGGAACGTGTCCACAAGGGCTGGCAATGCAAGGTCAAAGGAAACACAGGGCAGGCTGGTCTAGACACCCAACGTAGGGAAGTAAGCTGGAGTGGGCTGGATTGCAGGAAGTGAGGTTCCCACCCATGGTAGAGGATATGCAAATATAACTCTTGGCAGCTGTGAAAAACACAAGAGGAGGACAAGTCAGCCATGAAGAATGTGGAGGAGGAAGAGTACCAGGGAAGGTCTTGGAGGAACACATGTTGGGGCTGATCACCCTCTCCAGTTGGATTCTCATGCACCATAGCAGCCTCCCTGCCCTCAGGAGACCCTTGGGGCATCTGTGTATTCTGTAGAATGAACTCAGGGAACTCCTAGTTACCAACTTATAAAAGTCGTGATCTGTGGGGTTCAAAAAGCCGTAAAATCCTCATAGTAGGGTTGTCTAGATATATAAAAAAAGCTCCTATGCACATATATGATTTTATATAATTTAATACATTTTCACCTAAGTGCTAATATAATTTTATATAAATTTTTACAAGTAATTTTATCCTGGGCTAAAGAGCTAAGTCTAAAAATGGAAGAACATAACAGATGGCTCTATCTCGAGGCTATTGGTTCCATCCTTACCCTTCCCACCCAATTGTTCCAAAAGAATGATGAAATTGTATCCGTCAGTTCTGCTCTGTCAGTATATATTTAATCCATGTGTCCCAGCCAGGAAGAAAATTGTTCCTTGGTAATGACCTCCATGAGGACCTCAGGGACCCTGGGATTTTTCACCAGGAAGCCCGGAGTGGTGGTGTGGGACAATCTCAGCCTCTGACTTAGGAGACTGAACAGCTCATCATGGCCCCCACTGTAGGCTCCAGGACCCTGGTGGCCGTGGCATGTTAGGAAACATTATGAGCCAAGGGATTTTCTGGTTGTAACATGGGGTCCCTAAGAACATCCCCGGGGTTGGAGATCCGCTGGGAGAGCCTGTAGGACTCAGCACATACGTGTACTCACAGCTAGGCTTTATTACAGTGAAAGGATGCAGAGCAAGAGCAACAAAGAGAAAGACGCACAGGGCGAAGCATGGAGGAGGGCAGGCACAGGCTTCCAATAGCCCCTCCCGGGAGAGTCACACAAGTTGCATTTAGTTCCTCCAGCAATGAGTTGTGACAGCATCGTGTGAAATGCTGTCTACCAGGAATGCTCACGAGAGGCTCCCTGCCCGGGATTCTTAACTGGAGGCTGTTCGTACGCACCCCCTCGGCCTCACGTGGACCCAGACTCCAGACTCCCAGAAGGACCACAATGTTCAACATCCACGAGATGGTTCATTCAGCCAGGGTACACACAGGGGCCATTCTGGGACCGGAGTGCTGGGAACCCTCCTAAAATCCAAGTCGGCAGATGACAAGCAACAGCCAGCCTCATACATAGGAAAAGAATCTTGGGCCTGCTTCACGAACTTTTCCCCACACAATGGTCTAGTAAGTCCAGGGAACCCTGTGTTCCATGGCCACCTTATAAAAATAAATAATTCACCTTAGTATATTCAAGGATCTGAGAAGTACCGCAGTATAAAATACTTAAAAAAAATACTTATTTATTTGACACAGAGAGAGAGAGTACAAGCAGGGGGAGTGATAGAGGGAAAGGGAGAGGGAGAGGCAGGTTCCCTGCTGAGCAGGGAGCCCAATGGGGGCTCGATCCCGGGACCCTGCAATCATGATCTGAGTCAAAGGCGGACACTTAACTGACTGAGCCATCCAGACACCCCTAAGAGACTTTTTAAACCGACATTTCTCAAATCTTTTTGATCATTATACTTTTTTTTTTTTAATGGAAAATTTATTATATCCTCTGGAGCCTAGCATTCTATGGGATAGGGCTTGGGAAATCCTGGCCTAAATGTATAGACTTACATCCCTTCCATGGTCTCAGCTTTCACCCTTTATTAAACATGCAGACAGCAAGAGCTAGCACACAAATCACTCTCAGGGTGTGTCAGCAGCTTTTTAGGTAATAACTCATTTGACCGAAAGAGAAGCTGGGCAGGGCAGCCTGTGAGCCTGGAGCAGCGGTATAGCAGGGGTTCTGGGTGCAGACCCTGACTTAGCTGTGCTCCTTTCCTGGCTTTGCCACTTACTGGCTACATATCCGCTTTCTTAACCTTTGCGTGTCTCGGTTTCCTCATCTGTGAAGGGAGAAGAGGGCTTCAAACACATGAGTAGCTCCAAATGGGCTTGTTGATTTTTTAAAGATTTAATTAATTAACCGATTAATTAATTTGACAGAGAGACACACACAGGGAGAGAGGGAACACAAGCATGGCGAGTGGAGGAGGGAGAAGCAGGCTTTCTGCTGAGCAAGGAGCCCAACGTGGGGCTTACACCAAGGCCCTGCAAGGTCTGACTTGGCTGGTTCTTTGCCAAGCCGCCCGGCACACGGATAATCCTCTAAGCACTTTGCCCTCCTGTCACAACACAGCAGAACTCTAGGATCATGACCTGAGTTGAAGGCAGAAGCTTAATGACTGAGCCACCCAAGTGCCCCTCCCCCCCCTTTAAAAAAATAAATGAAGTTCTTTACAGCTTGAGAAATTTCAATCCTTTGCTCTATGCCATGAGTCATGGCAGGTGCAGCAATGGACTCAAGGGGCTTCAGAGATGACAGGATGGGATGTCAGGTGAGGGTGGCCTGGGGGACCCAGAAGGGTCCCAAGAAGGAAAGACACCTAGGCCGGTCAAAACCAGGGCCACTCCAGAGAGTAACTGCAGACTGTCACAGGCCAAGAGGCGCTGTAGATTTCCAGGGAGTCTAGGACCACGGCCAGCAACAGAAGTGATCTGCTTCTGACTGTCAGTAGAGCAAGACTCGAAACAAACTTTGATTAAACCTGGCAATGTGGTCCACATGCTTGAAGAAAGCACCTTGCAAGAAAATCCCCCCTGATTCAAGGCTCCTACAGATCTGCATGGTAGAGAAGAACAGGGAAAGATGCCAAATTGAAAAATGACAAACTGCCACCAGGAAAAAGCCAGTTTTTAATATGCCTTACCGCAGTTTCTTTGTCCCGCTCATGCTATCACCAGTTAAGGAATGTTCCATGTAACTGAACAATCCTTCCCCGAGATATATGAAGAGTCAGCATTGTCATCCTGGAAACTGAAATACAGTGAGACATTCCATCGTGTGCTGACACAGGTGGGTGTAAAAAGTGGGGGTGGGGGCACTGCTGGGGGAAGACCCCTCCGTGCACTAGGCTGCGTTAAAAGATTCACTCAAATGAAGAATTTCTTAAGGGCTTGCTGAAGAAATTAGTCTGATAATCTCCTTGAGACAATCCTAGGCTTGTCACATTCACAATGGTTCTCACATATGATTCCTTGTGGCCATTTTCCATTTTCATCTCTTTTTCAAAGTCAGGATCTAGAATATTCCATATATTTCCACAGCACCATGCCTCTCTATCCCAAACTAACATTGAGCTGGGTGTTTGGCACCTGTGTAGGCTCAATCAATGTGGGTTGAAGAAGCAAAGGCCTTTGCTCACAGATGCTTCCACTTCAAGCATCCAACATTTGCTTCCCCACCGGGCAGCATCCAATACATCAAAGCCTGTTTCCTCTCTGAATCCTAGGAGCCTGACATGCCCAGGCAGTACCAATTCTCACAGGATGCTGCACTTTGTGGTCAGTAATAGGAGGTACCAGCGTGGGAGCCCTGACTTTGTTCCTGCTATTGCTTAAGGATCTTCACGCCAATCGACTTTTGTACTCCACAGAGTACCCACAAAGTTCTTTTTACCCCCTTCATTTGCGCAGGTGCAGGACAGTGAAGCTCAGAGAGAAAAAGAACTCGCCCGTAGTGCCCTCGCTAGGAAATGGCGGAGGCCTCTGGTCTAGAGGTCTCAGTCATAGGATTCACACCATCATGTTGTGGTTCATCATGGTCTAACCATTCACTGGTCCACACTAATGCCAGCCTGGGAGCTATCTGCAACAGGACAGGCGTGTCCCTTACACAGTTCCTCAAATGACAGATTGAACAACTCATGACAACACAAATCAAAACACTTAAAAAAGAAAGAAAGAAAGAGAAAGAAAGAAAGAAAGAAAAAAAGAAAGAAAGAAATCAATCAAGGATCTTGGAGTCAGATTTGGCTTGAGCTCCGGCCTTTCCAAACCCTAACCTTGTGACCTCAACTGTATTATGTTAGTCCTTCAGAGTATAAGTTTCTCCTGAATAAAATGGAAGTTATAGAACTGACTTCATGGTATCTGTTGTAAGAAATGAATGAGTTAAAGAACATGAAGCACAAACTCCAGCGCCTCGCACACAGTCTGTCTAAAGCTAACACTCGCTGAAGGGTTCGTTTGATAACCACACTGCCTAAGATGTACCCGAGGCTTAGTGGGTGTTCTATAAACATCAGATGAATACCTATCTGTTTCAATTTGGGCATCGGATGCAGTAGGCCGCACACAGAACAGCTAATTGTATTTGGGTTGCCATAAAACAGATATTTTTTTTTCTTTTCCTCTTCCCCCAGGATGCAAGCTTCATAAAACACGTGTGGGCTGCTGTCTAGACAGAGCAGAGTAGATTCTTCGATGTGGCATCCAAAGAAGGCATCTTCAGTCCAGCAAACCTGCTTGCCTCCTGTGGGCTAGTTTCACTTTCCCGGTGTCGTTGTTAGTCCTGATACTTACTTCCGTTCCTTTGATCATATCCCATCATCTCCCTGACATCACTCTGTAACAATCCCTTCAGCTGAAAACACAAAACTGCTCTTTATCTTGCTATGTAGGAATGAAGTCTTGAAAACTCACTTTTCCCACAGCCCCAACTTTATGCGCTAGATGCTGCTGCTTCTCAATATGAACGCATACATGTTAACCCGGTGATTGTCATGAAGTACAACGAGGGCATCAAGTACACGGTAACTGAGATCAGCACCTTTCCGGGTGCCTGCCGGTCTCACCGTGGCCACAGGGGCTGCTGTCCCTGGGCAGCACCACCCTCTGCGGCTGGCTGTTGCTGACTGCATCCGTGCTGGGCCACCCAGGGTTCCTCTGTCCAGGGATTATGGATTTGGGATGAGGAGGGGCAGAAAGTAATTGGAAGCAGAGAGAGGACAGATTGAGAGCGCACTCGAGGACATTCTGAGCCCTCTAGCCATGGTCAGTAAACTCAAGAGCAGTAAGAAATCACCCACCATTCTGTGATTTGAGTCACAGAGCTACTGTGGAATAGAGAACAAAGTAGAGCAAGGGCACAGTCTATTGTCTGGATTCTTGCTGGCTTTCACAGTCCTTCTTCCTGAGCTGTCGCTGCCTCTCTGCTCTGAAGTCCTGTCAAAGACTTCTGTCTGGGTATTATGAATACCCCACCAAGCCTCATTGTTTGGCTGACGCCACCTCCAGATTTCTGTTCCTTGCCACCCCAAGAATCTCAACTTAGCCAACACAAAACTATGATTTCAATTAGGGTTATCAACAATAATCCTTACAAGCACTTAGCGCCGTGCACATTTACTAACTGCTTATTATTATTAATATCTGCTACAAGCAAGAGCTAGAGAGATGCTGTAGGAGCAGCCATCCAAGAACTAATAATTGGATAGCAGCTGGAGGTTAAAAAGCAAGCCACGGAGAGGGAGCGGATTTACAGAAATGATAACCAATGAGGAGTCATCAAATCACTGGCGACGATTCTGCTTACAAGAGTCCATCAAGGTTGGACGATTGTAGATCAGTAAGAGAGTGGAGGGAAATGTTTTTCTATCAGGGAAGAATGAAACAATGAAACAGATGGATTGCTGTTTTTAAGATGAAATTTACAAGAGCAGGAAAAACTGGCTATGCTTAGGTGGTTCTGAAAAAAAAGCCTGGCCACCGTCACCATGGTTCCTAAGAAATATGCTTCCATCTTACAAATTTCAATAAACCATGACTCGACTGTCAATTCAGTAACGGAAGTGCCACCAAAAACTCATATGTAACAAACCCAAATGTAACAGATTATGAGGAAAGGTGATTGGTGGGTATCCGAATTAACTAACCAGGTTTGATTGAAGAAATGAATGAATAAAAATATGAATAGGAAAATCAGGCCATTCTCTAGGACCTAGAAGTTTCTCATTGGAATATTTTAGAAGAAGGGCATTTTATTGACTCATCCCAGTTTAAGGTTAAGAAATGCTCAGGTGCCTGTCATTCCTGCAGAAAAGGGTACGCGATGAAGCTTAAGCTAACTGAATGACTGATAAAAAGGAGCTTGGTCATGTATCTCTACTGAGTATGGCTTTGCCATCTATCCTGCAAACTGATCAAGAATAACAGAAACATTGTTCCAGATCAGAAATAGACAGTAATTATGTTGCCTTCAAAAGTCTGGAAAGCCCAGGAGGATGCAAAGAAGAAAAAACCAAACCACCATGAAGAGATACCACTGCTAAAATTTGGGTGCATTTCTTTCAATTTGGGTGCATTTCTTTCCAGTTTTCTGTTTTTTCCTCCAGTGATTGTGAATAATATCCACTTATATTTTACTGTATAGACACTATTAAAAAATAACATTTGGGGGGGTGGCTCAGTTGGTTAAGTGGCTGCCTTCGGCTCAGGACATGATCCTGGAGTCCCAGGATCCAGTCCCACATCAGGCTCCCTGCTCGGCAGGAAATCTGCTCTCCCTGTGACCTCTCCACTCTCACACTTTCTCTGTCTCTCATATAAATAAATAAAATTAAAAAAATAATGATAACATTTGGGGGAGGGCGCCTGGCTAGCTCACGTGGTGGAACGTGCGACTTTTGATCTCAGGGTTATGAGCAAGAACGCCATGTTGGGTGCAGAGATTACTTTAAAAAACATATAAATGAAATATAAAATAAATAAACAAATAAGATTTGGATCTTCCTGTATTCGCTCTAGTCATATTCTTCTTTTCACTTAATATCCAGTGAGGATTTTCTCTTGCCATTGTAAATAATTTCAATGTTGCACACTTTTTTTCAATTGTACAATTTTGTCATAATTTGACCAACATACTAGATATTTATAGGGTTTCCGTTTTACTATCAGCTATTGACTAAATGTTTGTGTCTTCCCAAAATTCACCTGCGGGAGCCCTTATCCCCAGTGTGCCGATGTTAGGGGGAGGTAATTAGGTTATGAGGGTAAAAGTCCTCAGGGATGAGATTAGAGTCCTGATGAGGTGAGATTCGAGAGAGCTTGCTTCCGTCTCTCTCTGCCCACTACAGGAAGACAGAGCAAAGAGGTACTTATCTACGAACCAGGAAGAGCGCCCTCACCAGAAATGGAATCAGCTGGTGCTGTGATCTCAGACTTCCCAGCACCCAGAAAAACTGTGAGAAATAAATTTGTGTTGTTTAAGCTACCCAGAAACTATGGTGTTTTTGTTTTAGCAGCCCAAACTAAGGTACTATTCTTTAACATTAAAAAAAAAAAAGCTATTTATTCATACTTCCGTTCTTGCCTTTTCTGTCCATCTCTGCTACAGAAGCCTGACCCCCGAGGACTAGACTACCTGTGATTCCCCTGCCGTCCAGTCTCTGGCTGTGTTTAGTGAGGCACCAGTGGGAGGCAGCAGGCAAGAGGTTTGACTGTTCTCTCCTTCCTCCCCCACTTGGACCTGGTGCTTCTGGCACTGGCTACATCTTTCCACAAAGTTCTTGTGTCAGCTACCCTGCTTCCGTGCGTGGCTCCCGCTCCCTGACCCCTACAGCATCTGCTCTTGCTAGTCCCTGGGGGACTCAAGCCTTATAGGTACCTTTAACCTCTGCTGCAACAATGCTTCCTTGAAGCATCTTTAGATTGCTATCTCACAGGTATGGAAAGTGTCAATGACCAATTAGTACATTCTGTGGTATAACTCCATGGAGATTACTCGTCTATAAAAACTATAACAAAATCAACACTATGTAACCCATTCCAAATAATGGGAGGCTTACCACAGGCAAAATACTCACACAGAACTTATGAAATAGAGGGAACAGTCTAGATTCTAGAAACTTCTTTCCTGATATTTTCTATCAGGATCAATATCAAGAAAATATCAAGATATTTTCTACTTCTAAGTTCTGCCTGAATCTCTATTTCCTTCCTGAATTTTTGGAGGCCACAACCATCTCTCCTCAGAATTGTGGGAGCTAGGATTCACAAATGGCTACATCAATTAAAGTCAATTCAAATTAAATTTATAAATTCAGTTCCTTAGTCACACTACCCACATTTCAAGTCCTCAATAGCCAGATGTGGCTGGTGGCCACTGGACATAACAGTGCAGACCAAGACCATTTCCATTTCAGAAAGTTCTATGGCATGGCATTGTTCTAGAGCACTTAACCATGTAGGATTCCAAAGAGTATTAAATTGTAAATCTCTGGTATTGTTCTCTAGTTACAGAGTCAAGAATAATAAGGACTAACAAAGAAGAGTGGGCCATCTTCATTCTGAGTCCCAGCAGTGCTGGGCACATAAGAGACACTTTGTAAACACAGTTGCTCACTTGGATAACGACCATGACTCTTTCCCAGTAGAACATTCAAGCACAAGGAAGTATTAATAATCAAAGCCATGGTATAAAACAAGGGTGTCACTCCACAGCTGGCAGGTAGTGGTGGTAGGGAATCTTGTAGTCCCACAAAAACACGAGCATCCCAGACAATGCCCTTGAAGCATGCATGAAGAACCTTTCTACAATATCAGGGATGATTCTTCAAAAAGCTACATAGTCTGATCAAATGAAGTCATCAAAAGGACCCCAATCCACAGGTATATATGGAAGCTTCCATACCATCCTCTAGACTTGTTCACAATGAATAATTGTCTTTAGATATTGGTACACTTTTGACGGTGATTCTGGTTGAAAAACTGGCCTCCGTCAAAAGCAATTTAATGGAAGTGATAAAGCTATATATCCTACACGGTGCCCTTCCGCATTTCTCTGCCTTAAGATGATTGCAGAATTTAACAAAAATTCAGAGTCTGACTTATTGGAATAGCCTTATGAAATCCATATGTCAGCCTTACGCCAATCTCTGGCAAGGATGTCCTCTTTGTCATGGGTCCATCTATCATTTATTCCTATCTATCATTTATTTAGATCTCTGCTAATTATCACTTCACCAAAATCTCTTTTAATCCACACAGCAACCCTGAACTAGGTATTTTTGTTCTGATTTTACAGTGGAGAAAACTTGCTTTCGGAAAGGATAAGTCATCGGCCTAAAGTTGGATAGCTAGTGAGGGACAGAGCTGGGGAACAACTTCGATTTTTCTACAAAGGTCATGCTTTTGGTCACTTTGTCATAGTTCCCTGGACCCTGGGCAGAGGTGATGTCGCAAAAGGGGAGCCTGGCCCAGGGTGGAGCATGGTGACACGTCAGAGCACCGTTTTGTCATCATTCTTGTCCCTCCCCTGGCCTTTTCTGATGTTCGTTTGAACAAACCATCAGAAGACACGCAGGCAGTGTATGGAAGCTGACGGGCAGCTCAGTGCTCAGTGAAGGAAACCGACACAGGGCACTGGGCACTTGTCCCTCTAGCTCTCCTGTTGAACATTGAACGAGACCTGTTGTGAATCGAAGTCAGGAAGGCTTAGTGGCCAAGCAGCTGCACCGCCCCCGTGGCATCTCTGACACACATTAGGACAATTCCTCAGTTTACTGCTCAGGAAGGATCTCTCATGAGACCGTCATACCCATCTAAGTGCGTTCACCAGCGGTTCAAACATAACATGCACACACAACATGGCACAGCCTGACCTCTCCATTATTCTGCCTCATGCTCCCCCTTCCAGGTTCCTCCTGAGCACAGACCCTCCCGCTCTGTAGCAGCTCAGAGCAAGTATCCTGACTCACCCTTGGTTCTCCCCCTCTTGGCCACCTCTAATCCATCTGCACGCCCTGCGGCCCCTATGGGCAGATCCAACAACGATCATCTCTGTGGCTGCCACCGTTGTTGGGACCATCACCTGTTCCCACCTGGATTCCAGCAAAAGTCACTGGCGGGCCTTCCTGGTTCCATCTCTGCCCGTGTCCAATCCATTCTCCAAGCAGCTGCCAACATGATCTTTTATTTTTTTTATTTTTATTTTTTTAAAGGTTTTATTTATTTGTTAGAGAGAGAGAGATACAGAGCGCAAGCACAGGCACACAGAGTGGCAGGCTAGAGGCAGAGGGAGAAGCAGGCTCCCTGCTGAGCAAGGAGCCCGATGTGGGACTCGATCCCAGGACGCTGGGATCATGACCTGAGCCGAAGGCAGCTGCTTAACCAACTGAGCCACCCAGGCGTCCCCAACATGATCTTTTAAAAACATAAATATGACCTCCTCACTTCTCTACTTAAAATCTGTTAATGGCCTCTCACTGCACTTCCGGAGACCCTAATTCCAAATCCTTCATGTGACGTGGAGGCCCTGTGGGTCTGTCCCTTGCTGCGTGCAGGCCACAGGACTCTCTCTGGAGCTATGGGTTCCCACCCACAGTCTTCGCTGAGTTCTTAGGTAACATCAAACTCTTTTGTGCCTCAGGGCTTAGCACATACTTTTCCACCTGCCTGCCTGCTTGCTCGTCCTCTGTTTTCACTTAAGAGCCCTCATTTCTCTTGTTATCATTAAATATAAGTGTTATCCCCCAGGCTAAATTAGAGCATCTCCTTGCGTTTTATATTCTTCCTTCACTGCCCTTAAGTTTTTGTGGGATACGCACACAGCCCTCATCTCCTGTGGGTAGAACTCTAGAAAAGGCCGTGTTAACTGAACGGTTCTGCGGGGGCGGCGCCACACAGCCCCTACAGAGTCACCTCCCTGACGTTAGGCAGTGGGGACAGCTCTTCCCAATCCCATGAAAGCGCTCACAGAGTTACAGCAACAAACCTCCCTGGGGTCTAGGACCATGCGCTTTGGAGACCCCCGGGGGCTCAAATCCTCACTCCATCACTTTTCAGACTGGGGGACTCAGTTCAGAAGTCCCTTCAGTTCTCTGTGTATCAGGTTTTTGATCTGAATAGGGACACTCACAGCTGCTGCCTCACAGGTTGTTGTAAAGATAAAATGGCAGTGCAGACAGAGTGTTTAGGACAGTGCTGATCAGTAAGGAGCACATGCTAAGAGACAGTCATTACTGCTGCTGTTGCTGTTCACCTTGGCCTCATGCGGCACTACATGTCCTGGGTCTCTGAACCAATTCTTATAAGATTTGGGTAAAAGTTTAAATTTTTGGAATAGTCATCGGACTGAAGGCTCCTTGAGGGCAGGGGCTGTCTGGGGTCTCGTACAGTAGCTAGCACATAATAAGTCCTCAGTAAGCATTCATTCGAATACTCTATAAACGGCCCTCCGAGGGTCTGGGAGGGTCTCCAGCCTACCTCTGGAGATACCCTTTATCTTCTTCTCTCCACTTGGGAGGTGGGGTTTCTGCCAGAGTCAGCATGCTCAATGTCCCTATCAAGGGACAAAGAAGTCAACCCTTTTCAACCTGTTCTTTCTCAGCCCAGGACTCAAATAGGATAGGTTCCCTAGAGCCTAAGCAATAGTTATTTCCATTATCTTTCCTGTCACAGCACTTAGAAGCTAGCAGGAGCTATTTTAAGGATGAAGAAAGTCAAGCACTTGCGTTTCCTAATCCCAGTGCCAGGCTAACCCAGAAGCCGGCCCGACTCCCCATACACCTGCTTCTCCCCCAGCACGTGCTAAGCCATCATCATTTTAGCTCTTATTATGACCCAGAGACGAAAACGAAAGGATGACTTATTTAAAGATTAAAATTGTGTCTGTTTTATGGAGTAACTCTTTAAGCATCGGGAACTCAACTTTCAAGGCCTTTAAACTTGGTGTTGCCTCCAGATTATTTAAGGCAACAAACATACAGACAACATCACCACCAAACGGATGGAGTTAAAAACCTGCTTGTCGCCCAGGATGGACAGAGCAGTGTGTACATGAGGGCTACAGTTTTTTAGTATATTTTATTTTTTAAAAGATTTATTTGTCTGTTATTTGACAGAGAGAGTGAGTGGGAGTACATGAGAACAGAGCGAGGGGCAGTAGGAGAGAGAGAGTCTCAAGCAAACCCCACTGAGTGCGGATCCCCTCGTAGGGCTTCATCACATACCCCTGAGACCATGACCTGAGCTGAAACTGTGAGTCGAACACTTAACCAACTGAACCGCCCGGACTCCCCAGGACCGATTTTTTGGGCATGATACCTCAGAGATGTTCTTTGTACCCAAAGGGATTTTGCACAGGGTGGGTGATTAAGGTGTTCTTGTCTGTGACTGTGCGATCATCAGAAAGTCTCAATCAAAGTCTCCTTGAGCCATGTGGGCTCATTTCCGCCCTCCCAATAGGGTAGGGAATTGCTTAAACTGCCATTGTTTTTTCCTGAAAAGAATTCAAGGTAATATTGACACCCTTCAGTATGCATTCCGGGAAAGTGGGGTAGGGAGACTTAGCACCAGTGTGTATGCCTTCTAGAAGTACAACGTGATTTGCTGGTGCCACAAAGACTTTGGCAGCTACTCCCCTCGTCAGTTTCAAGGGTTACACTGTTTATCATGGAGTCCCAATACCCAGCCTGGCATGTAGTAGGTACTCAAAAGCTATTGAATGGGTGAACACATATGATTGTTCCATTTTAACATGCTATTACAATGATAAATATGTAGACCATAGTCAGTAAGTAATGCTTTAAAAAATAGGAAAGATTAGGTAGCATTTAAGCCTTGCACCCCCAATTAGCACTTTGAAGAGGCAAATAAAGACACACAGAGGATTCAAGGATGGCCTTTGACACTTTGTTAAAGTCGGAAGGGACTGGGTGCTGGGTTCCTCACTACCCTATTCTAGCACAAACAGATCCTCAAATATGTTCCCCTATACGCACCTAGAAAACGTCTACACAAGAAAACAACCATTCGCACATTTGTTAATCACGGCTTTGTTTATACAGTGCTTCTACTGGGAGGAGTAAACATTTGTGAGCCTTTTAAATTGCTGAAAGAGACATTTTTCAGTTCATTGTGTGAACAAATGTGATGAGCCCAAGTTCCTACTAAGAAATTCAAGCCTGGAGAACTGGATAAATAAATATAAATGAATTCATTTGACTGAGTGACATTTTCATTTAATTAAAGCAGAAAATCAGCTCTAAAACAAATGATTATCCCTGACAAAGCAGCAGAAACTGGTCCTTAATTAATAAATTTCTAATAGTTCTTCTACGGGCTGAGCAGTCTTTAGTGGAGAAGTACACTGGGGAGGAAAAAAGACGGAAGGAGAGAGAGAGAAGCCAGAAGATAATGTATGTTTAACTTTTAGAAATAGAAAGGATATTAGAGACCATTTCTTTATGCTTGAATACATGTCAAATCCTGCTAGACCAAAAGCACTATTACAGTAAAACTCTCTGTATAACAAAATAAAGAGTCAAGTCTCAGGAGAGGATCAATTTAAAAAAACAATACAAATCTAGGTCAATGAAATTTGTTGTTACTATTTCATCTTTTGCTCCTTTCCATGGCATGATCAAATGACAAAAGAAAAATCAAATTTCCCGATACTTAGAAGGATAAATATCTATCTATCTATAGTTTATAGTCAACATGAACGATCATAACCAACCAATGTGGTAGAAACGGGATGAACCAAAACATATACTCAAACGCTTCTCATATATTTTTGGAATCCCCACATACTACCTTTATCAATGTTCAAAGTTTAATAGTTTTTAGTGTTAAACACCTGTGTTTCTGATATAATGTGGAAAGAGTGAACCTTCAGATGTACACACCAAAGCTGTATCACCTCTTACATAGCAGACACCTGAAACCTTTCAGGTCACTCTTAATAATTTTCTGTGCATTCATTTATGTTGAATCAATTTCAATTAAATCAATTAAAATGGCAACTAGTAAAATTTCGTATCATTGATCGAAAGCGATTCAGACTACTCAGGATATTCGGGGCATCAGGAAATGCTAGGCTGGCATGTCTGCTTCATTGTGTAGTCAAGTTGGGAAAGAAATGACTTAGCATCCCAATATCTTGGGTATACAAGAAGAGCTTAGCAAAACCACACACATACCATTCCTAGCAGCCCAGAATAATGGAAAATGGATGATAGAGGGTGAAAACCACCTGTGAGAAGCAAGATATTAAGAGAAACCTTTTATGTAAATAGTCTCAAGCATTAGTTATTTTTTTTAAAGAGAGAAAGAGAGAGCACTTGTGAGAAGTGGGGTGGGGAGGAAGGGAAGAAGAGAGAGACTCTTAAGCAGGCTCCAAGTCCACTGGGCAGCCCGATGTAGGGCTCGATCTCATGACCCTGACATCATGACCTGAGCCGAAATCAAGAGCTGGACTTTCAACTAACTGAGCATCCCCTCAAGCATTAATTTTTTAAAAGTGCACTGGTGTCTTACCATTTATATTGACATGAATGGAACTGGAGGGTATAATGCTGAGTGAAATAACTCAATCAGAGAAAGATAAATATCATATGGTTTCACTCATGGGGAATATAAGAAACAGCATTAAGGATCATAGGAGAAGGAAGAGAAAATGGAATGGGAAGAAATCAGAGAGGGAGACAAACCATGAGACTCTTAACTACAGGAAAAAAACTGAAGGCTGCTGGAGGGGAGGTGGGGGGCATGGAGTTATTGGGTGACAGGCATTAAGGAGGGTACGTGACGTAATGAGCACTGGGTGTTACATACAACTGATGATTAGCTAACGTTACTTCTGAAACATGTTGGCTAATTGAATGAAAGAAAGTACATTAGTGTCACAGTTTTTTATGTAAAAGAAAAAAATGTATCTTTGAAAGCAGAGAGACTTAACAACAGGCAGGTAGGTCACCAGGAAAGAGCACTGTTTTTTTTGCCCACTGTGATAGCTTTATGGGTCAATTTGACCAGTCCACAGGGTACTCATACATTTGATCAAACATTATTTTGAGTGTGTCTGTGATGGTGTTCTGGGATGAGATTAACATTTGAATGGGTAGCCAGAGTAAAACAGATTGCTCTTTCCAGTATTGGTGGGCCTCATACAATCAGTTGAAGGCCTGAAAAGAACAAAAGGCTGACCCTCCTTCAAGTAAAAGGGGATACTTTATGCCTGTGAGGGCATTGGTTTTTCCCTGCCTTTGGACTTGAACTGAAACACTGGCTCTTCCTGGGTTTTCAGCCTGCTGATTTTCAAACTAGGCCACCACTGGCTTCTCCTGTGTCTTCAGCTCACTGACAATAGATCCTGGGACTTTCAGGCCTCCATAACTGTGAGAGCCGATTCCTTACAATAAGTCTCTCTCTCTCTTTCTGGATATATATTATAATTAAAACATTAAGTACCTATCCCCTAATGTTCTGTGTCTCTAGAGAACCCTGACTAATAGTCACACTTATTCTGCTGTGACCCTGAATGAGCACTGCAGCTCTCTGGGCCAAGTTTTTTCATCTACGGAAAGGGGCTCATGTTATCCATCTTGCAAAATTATTGTGGGGGCTAAATATAGAATTCAAAATGCCAAATGTGCAAATAGGTGCACAATAAATCTTAGCTCCAGACTTCCCTTGTGTAATAAATTGAAGATCTAGTAACTTGTGCCTTTGTACAGAAATACGGTATCTAATGCTGATGTTAGATATTAATGATTTTGAAACAACTGCCAAACTCTACAAAACCTTGATGGTTTCAAATATGAATCCCAAGGGACGCCTGGGTGGCTCAGTTGGTTAAGCAGCTGCCTTCGGCTCAGGTCATGATCCCAGCGTCCTGGGATCGAGTCCCACATCGGGCTCCTTGCTCGGCAGGGAGCCTGCTTCTCCCTCTGCCTCTGCCTGCCTCTCTCTGTCTGCCTGTGCTCTCTCTCTCTCTCCCTTTCTCTCTGACCAATAAATAAATAAAAATAAAATCTTAAAAAAAATATATGAATCCCAAATTGCTCCTTGTGGAGCTGAACCACTTTTCTTTCTCTTCTTCCCCCTTCTATCTTTAGAGGAGGTCCTACTATGACAGGCTTGCCTTTCCTCTGCCTTGCACAGGATATGGTGGAGTCTTGGTGTGAAGTCCCTTCCTTATTGCCCTAGGGGACTACCCAAGAGAACCTATTTCATGTTGCCTGGGGAAATGGGAGAAGTAGGATTTCAGTGGCGGTCTCCTGGGGAATGTGGGGAGGTGGGTCACTTTCTTGGACCTTGAGGGCATCAATTGCAAGGTAAGATGAGAGTGCGGATGGGCTCCACTCCAATTTGGGCTTTAATATGACATAGTCTCATTCACCGCAAGGGCTGAAGCGTTCCTCCGAGTTTACCTGGTCAATGCAGGCAAACTCATTATGCCCAAGAGAGCTCTACTCATGCTGGGAAAGGGGCAGAGCGCCTGGTACACTATGCACGTGGGGTCTGGAGAGCATTGGGCAGTGCCATTCACACTTTCCTCTGCTTAAGCGTCATAATGGGGGTGAAGCTGTGGAAAACACTAATGCCTGGGCCGGAGAGCCTAACTCCACAGGTCCAGGAATCTAGACTTGTGAAGAAGCATGAAGAAAATTCTGCTGCAGAGAGCATGGATTTGGGAGAGAAGAATGTGGTACGGAGATGTGAAAGATGATCCTTTACAGTCCTCTTCTTCGCTGTTGCTCACTCTCTCTTCATGGGTTGCCTCGTCTCTTGAGCTGACTTCTCTCCACTCCCACTGGCCACCACCCACCTTCAGGCTGTCCTCATCTCTTGCACAGATTAATGCAGGAGCTTCCTCACTGGAGTCTGGCCTCTTGTCTTGTCCTTCTTCAGTGTATCTGCTCTTCTTTTGTTATACAAAGCTGATCAGGATGGTCTCTGGTTCATCCTTTAGTGTTCCCCTACTGTCTCTAAATCCCTTGGGAGAGCAAACACCGAAGGTGTTCAATTCACCCCTCCCTTAGCCTTTCCCATCTTACTGCATCCCCTCCCGCCCACTCTCTCCACCTTCTAACCAGATGAGCCTTCCTTCTGGCCTTCCGCATGTTCCTGGGATGCACCAAGCTCCTTCTTCAATGTTGGCCACAAAACAGGCTGTTCCCTCCAACTGGGACACATTCTTTCCATAGTCCCTAAGCCCTACCTACCCTACTTCTCTGCTACAGCTCCTGAGGGAGACTGTCCTGATCACTCAGAGTCAGGGAAATCCTACTGCTTACTCACTCCCAAAGCATCATTATCACCACCTTTCACCTCGTTACAAAGATTATTTGTTGGAAATGTCTTCCTCATGGAAATGTGAAATCCGTGTATCTGAGAACCATGTCTCCCTTACTGAATTTCACCAACACCCAGTAAAGGTCAGGCACTCAGTAAATACAGATTTTTTTTTTTTTTTTTTTTTTTAGTAAATAGAAGTTTTACAGCATGGTATTTCTCTCTGAGGCTCTGATCATCTTGGCAATTTTATATTTGCTTGATGACTAAATCAAAAGTTAACATACACTAACTAAATATCTGGCTCAGTTTAGAGGTCACCGCCTCCTGGAACCTTTCCTGACATATTCTTTCTGGTTTAGAGGCATGTCTACATCATCCTTGAATTCTATGTTTACCTCTTTTATGTCTCTTTCACTTCACTTCAGCATCAAGGATTATTACATTCATCCCTGTTACCATCCCTAACACACAGCAGTGAGCACTAGGTACATGGTAGGATCTCAGTAAATGTTTTCTGGATGAATTACTGAATCAGTAGCTGTGTAATTGCTCCTATATAAAGCGATTAAAAAAGGGATACTAATAAAAAAGGTCTTATTTCAGAGAAGGAGAGATTTTGTCTCGTGGTGGGGGCACAAGGTTGGGGCAGTCACAGTGTAGACTACGTATGTGATGCCTTCTGGAATTGGCAGGTAGACACATGGAAACAACGAGAATCTTGAAAATCTATCCCTTATAAAACTTTACTCCAGGCACTGAGAATTGGTGGCCCCAAAGAAAAAGGCCACAGAGAAAGTAGGCAATATATATTAGGGAATGAAATTCTAAAGTATGCAGATGGTATATTTCTCTGTGTCCTCCTAGAAAAGCCAGAGAAGCTCAGCACATCCCTGAAAATGGCTTTGATTTTCTCTCATCAAGTCCACATGCCATTGTCTTATTACAACTGCCTTGCTAAATGAAGCCCATAGGAGATCTGAACCAAAATTGCAGGGTCTAGCCTAACCCTGAAGAAAGGAACCTAGTGTCCACTGTGGAAAACAAACCTCAGTACAGGATCAGTCATTCAAGGTCCTTCAAATTCATAGTCAAACCACAAGGTGAAATAAGAATGCAAACGCATAGCCATCTTGAACTGTCCCAACACAAGGTATCAAATACATTTTTAATTTCACCTAGAACACTGAAATGCAAAGAGGTGAGCAGTAAAGAATTCTGAGGTTAGCGATTTCTGCAGAGGCAGACACGAAACATTTGGCGTCCCTAACAGTTACTTTCTCAGCATGGAAAAATGCCATAAAAACACGGAGTTGTGCACAAGTTAGGCAAGCATAACTCCTGAAAGAACACGTCCAAATTAAAAAAAAAATGATGTGTGGATACTTCTCCCTTGTACTGGTTAGACAAACCCCTGGGGCCGTCGGAATAGATATTTTTCTACCACAAAGAACACAGCAGATAAGAG
The DNA here is from genome assembly GCF_020171115.1 of Neogale vison. NCBI lineage: Eukaryota > Metazoa > Chordata > Mammalia > Carnivora > Mustelidae > Neogale > Neogale vison. Next base: position 21,161,955 of record NC_058094.1, on the reverse strand, counting down.
AGGTCCATTTGATGCCCCACTGCAAACACCTTCTTGAGCGACCCAGCCATAACGAACTCCCACGATGAAAATGAAATTGGCGTGGGCGTGGCACAATGCTAACCCCTACCGGCATCCTCTTGTGGGAGCTCCGTACCCACTCCCCGCAAACAAGTCTATGTTTAGGCCTTTAAATATAAAACTATGACAGAGAGAATTTCTCTGAAGGCTCAAATACTTGACAAAATTAGAACTATTCCTGGCCCTACCATTTGTATAACAGGGAACGGAGATGATGAAACATGTTGGGGAAAAGCTCAAGAAGGTAACAGATTGAGGAAATGCTATCTTGGATGCAACTTAGAAATGACATGTGGCTTCTCCTAATCAAGTAGTACCAGATGAGGAAGTGGTAATGAAAGACCCCACGTGCAGAAGAATAATCACCACAAAGTCCTGTAAGACTCTTGCTCTGACATTCTCACCTACCAGGAGCCGGTAGGCAATTCCCTGGGTCTTAGGACAAAAGGCTCAATTTCTAGTTGCTTGAGAGTATCTCTCAGATCATTTAACATTGCAAATAGTGGGGGAAACAGCTCAAAGGAGGAGGGGCTTGTATACTGAAGAGCCCTTGTGACAGGTGTATTTGATTTAAGAGCCATCAGGATCACCTTTAAATAAGACGCCACCACCTGCAAAATAATACTAAAAGATCACAACAGGATAAAAGAGATTCTGCGCAATTCTGCTCACGGATGATACCAAAGGGCTCTGTAGCTACTCGTTTTTTTTTAAGTTATGAATCCATAAAAACTGATATTGCATTTATTGCTCTGAGAAGATGAAATTGAGAATACTTAGTAAATAAGAAAAAGAGGGGAACAATTAATTTTAAATCAGTAAAAATAAATGAAAGATTTACTCTCCGCTAAGCACTATGCTAGGAGGTAGGAGAGCAAAGGAAAATCAGAAGACAATGAGGCTGTCTGTGTTCTATAGGGGAGATGGACAGACCTCTCGCTACCATGCCTTATAGGCTCTTCCTTCTGCCTCATGCCCTTAGCTATCTGTCACAACTTATGTCATTTAAGATCTAGTGCATGTGGGGTGCCTGGGTGACCTCTGCCTTTGGCTCAGGTCATGATCTCAGGGTCCTGAGATCGAGCCCCGCAATTAGGCTCTCTGCTCGGCGGTGAGCCTGCTTCCTCCTCTCTCCCTCTCTGCCTGCCTCTCTGCCTACTTGTGATCTCTGTCAAATGGATAAATAAAATCTTTAAAAAAAAAAAAAGATCTAGTGCATGTATTATACTTTTGGCAAGTCTTCCTTTATCCCACCTCTTCCCAGGTGAGGCTAAGTTCCAGTTCTTCTTACTATACATCTGTGTATTTCTAGAAGGGCATACACAGTCTATCCTCATTGCTAGACTGAGTGTTCCTTTCTATCCCTACCACCACCGAACCTGGTGCCCAGTGGATGGGAGAATAAATGGATACTAAATAGATATTATGTAACAAATAAATTATTAGTATGCACAAAGTACTTACTCATGAAGAAGAGAGAATGATTGGTTCTGCCTGAGAGATGGGGTAAGGCTTCTCAGAAGAGGTGATCGCTCATCAAGATTGGTCCTTCCATGAGTTTTATTATACCATATCCATAACAACTCTGTGAAATAGGTCTTCCTCCCATTTTTACAACTGGAGAATCTTAATCATAGATTCATAGGTTCATAGATGTATTAATTTAACTTGCCCAAAGTTAATACATCTGTGAAATGCCCAGATTGGCTTTCTATGGAATGGTGAAAAGTTTGGATTTTATTCTGCAGGCAGCTGGGAGCCATCAAATGTTTTAAGGAGGGATATAATGTCATCCGAAATATATTTAAATTAAGTCTGGCAATAGAAGTAGGCAGATGTGCTTGCTTTGGCAGCACATATTTAAAAAAAAAAAACAGAAGTAGGAAGTTAATTAAAGGTGAATGAATGGGACAAGGTGGAGACTAGAGATCGAATAACTTAGTATGTTATTCTTATGGCCTGGGAAGGAGCTTAACAGGAATGGTTTAACAGTGGCTAGCATGGTCATGAGGCAGGAAAAGACTGGAAACCCATTGTACAAGCAGAATTCAAAAGATATGGTCACTGATTCCATAGGGGTGCTAAGGGAGAAGGAGTAATCACAGGTCAGGTGATTCTGAGCCTTCTACATTAGGTGATGGAAAGAATAATGGTATTAGCCTTGAGAAGAAACACAGGGGGAAGAATGGGCTGGAGAGATGGTGAGAAAGACAATGGAGTTGATTTAGAGCATTTTTAATTTGAGATATTCGCAGAATATTCAGAGTTCATGCCCTTTAGGGAGATTAAAGATCTGAAGCTTCATAGTGGTCTAAGATGTATTTGACAGTCACTGTGAAGGAGGGGATGGTTCAAACAATAACAGTGGGTGAGATTCTCCAGAGAGCATGCACAATGAGGAGACTTAAGGGGATGCATTCCCCAAGTGGCATCAACATTCAGGGAGTGAGAGAGGAAGGGGGCTTGCAATCGATCAGAGAAGTAGCCATGGGAAAAAGAGGAGGAGAACCGAGACATCAGGCTCACACAAAAAGGTGAGCACCAGGGAGGTAAAGCTCAGTGTCAACCAAGGACAAGGCAGAAGAGCTGAGCCTGAAGAGAACACACGTGTGAACATCAGATCTGTAGCACCAGAGGCACCACTAAATAAAAGACACGGAGGAGACTGGAAATTCAAAGAGTGTAATTTGGAAGATACTAGAAGGGGCCATCAAACATACCTCACATATGCATAAAAGGGAATCTGACTGGCTCAAGTTTTCTTTCCCAGGAGCTAGAAATACTACTCTAATTATCTTCCTCAGAAGAAGGACAAAGAAAGCATTTCTTTCTTTCTTTTTTATTTATTTGACCAAAAGAAGGAGAAAGTGAGTGAGCACAAGCAGGGGGAGCAGCAGGCAGAAGGAGAGGGAGAAGCAGGCACACTGCTGAGCAGAGAGCCCGACGTGGGGCTCGATCCAAGGACCCCGAGATCATGACCTGAGTTGAAGGCAGATGCTTAACCAGCTGAGCCACCCAGGGGCCCTGGTAAAGAAAGCATGTCTTAATGACAACTGAGATGCTAAGAAAAATTTAGTTAAATGAACAAGTGAACTATCAACATATTTGACCTTGATTTATTTTGAGACAATTTACTAGAAACTCTCAGGAAAACAGGGGCTGGTAGATGGTGGTAGCTCAAGGAAGTGCTAGGTAAGACTTCTACAAAGATGGAACGATTTTCAGAACACTTACAAGATTTTTGTATGTATGATAGCCAGCCTCTAACACTGTTCTTCTTCTTTTATTATCTTAAGAATACTGGCCTGGCAGTTTCTTAAGAAAATAATCATATAATTATGATAGAACCCAGCAATTTCTAGATACTCAGCCAATGAAGTGAAATCTCATGTTTATACGAAAGTGAGTACATGAATGCTTATAACAGTTTTATTAATATTTACAGAACTGGAAACAACCCGGATGTCCCTCACCTGAAGAATGTGGTATATCCAACTGTGGGATATCTATCTATTCAGTGGAATAGTAGGAAATTAAAATGAATGAACTAGTGATATACACCACAGTTCTGGTAAGTCTCTGTGAATCATAATAAGTAAAAGAAGTCAGACTTTCTGATTCCACTTAGCATGTTCTGGAAAAGACAAAACTAAAGGGACAGAAAACACAGCAGTGGTTGCCAGAGGCTGGGGTAATGAAAAGGGCTGACAACCAAGGGGAACCAGGAAGAGTAGTTTTTGGAATTACAGAACTTTTATTTAATATCTTAACTGGGGTGGTGGTTACACAACTATATGCCTTTGTCCAAAGCTGTAGAGCTGTACACTAAAAATGGTGCATTTACCGTGTATGAATTAAACCTTAACTGAAAACCATAAGGAAGAAAGAACACTAGTTTGGGAATTAGGAGAACAGGGATCTAGTTTCAGTTATGCTACTAACCAGCTGTGGAACCATGAACTATTCTCTAATCCTCTTTGGGTCTTGGAGCCCAAAACTATAAAATGAGATCGGAAAAATGTTCTCAAAGAGTCTATTGCTATGTGCTACAAAGACTTCCTTCTTTAAGCAATGTGGTGGACCAGATGGCCTATTTCAGATCAGATGGCCTACTTCGGTTGCTGAAGTATCACTGTGGGGGTGACGGGACTAAAATACCCAATCTGGACACATGGTTCTGGAAAGTCGTCTTGGATTAGAAAGTAGTGTTTCTAATTTGTGTCTTTCCAAAAGATGAAGCTCTAGGAAAGTCCTCTGGTCATGCAATTCTTAACTAAAATTTGCCACATATATTTGGACAATGTGGAAGAAGTCCTTCGGGAAACATTAATGTTTAATGAGCTCTAAGCGGCCCTGGTAAACAATCGTGGTCTTCTTCTTCTTCTTTTTTTTTTTTTTTTTTTCCACTTTGTAGGCACTCATTAAAAAGGCATTTGGTGCCGTTTACTGCCTGCGTCTGCTTTATCCTCCAGTTTGGATACTGGTTTCTACTGCCCAAAGAAACCCTCACAGTTGTGAGTACATTTTCACACTATCCACGTCCTTATAGCCAAGGAAGACATTGAAAAGGACACCCCAGGAGTGTGATATGTATATGTATCATATATATATATATATCATGTTCCTGAGATGAGGGAAGCATTTACAACTCAAAAGGGAAGATACTAAGAATAAAAATAGAATCTTGGTAACGATGGTAAAAGTTTGCATTTTTGCCCTTAGATTGCAGGAGACCACAAACCAGGACCTACCAACGATGCTTGTAAATTAAGTCTCCTTGGTGTACTGCTTTTTTCAATTCATTGAAGATTATCTGTGGATGCTTTTACGTGAGGTCATACTTGTCACAGATACTGCCTGGCCCTTAAAGACTAAAACACATCCATGTGGCCCTTTCCATGAAAAAAAAAAAAATCTGCCAACTCCTTTTCATAGAACACACCATAAACTATGCTATATGGTTTCCACATAAAATTCCATTTAACCACAAGAGCACCACCATGAAATAGGAATTACTAGCCCCATCGGACCGATCCGAGGGGCTGAAACGTAATGGACAGAAGCTTCCGGTGGAGTCAGATGGACCTGTGCTGTGCTCTTTACTAGCTGTCTGACTCTGGGTCTGTTACTTCGGTTCTTCATCCCGGGTCCCCAGATGTATGCTGGGACTGATAACAGCACTGATCCTGGTAGGGTAACTGTCGGGACTTGATGTGACAATTGTCACAATGTGCAGTGATGTATATACAATAACATTTGAAACTCATTAGCCACATAAGATACAGTCAGCTTTTGGTATCCTCAGGGTCTTTTTCTTCATACAAATATTGTAGGAAATATTGTAGAAAAATGGTAAAGATGCCCTCATATGCTTGGTTATGAATTAACTTGGTATTTTGCACCCCTGCTGTGTGTTACATAAGGAGCCTTTCTCCCGTCTCTCATGAATCAAGCGGGAGAGAAAGATAAGGATTCCAGCTCCGTACCACTCTCCCCAAGACAACTGGAGATGGGGGCAAGTTGTCTTTCAGGAACGTGCAAACCAGCAAGCCCACTGAACTGACATCCTGGCCACCTCCTGGGCAAGACACAGAAGACCACGAGGCTATACGGAGGAAGAAACCACCTCAATGATCTCCAAGGGAACAACATTCAGAGCAGGGCCAGGCGTCGCTTATGTTTCTTGCAAATGTAGGTAGTTACAGGGCCCTTGTGAATAAGAGAAGGGAAATCAGAGGCCAGCATTTTAACTGAAGGATAGTTCTGGCTTTTGATAATGAGCTGTTTTAAGATTTTTCTTTTGTCATGATTCATTGTTAGTGCCTATAACCCAATGTAGTTACTGAGTCCACATGCACATTTTTAAAGTACCTCATAGTTTTTTGTCTCTGGGTCAGCATCCGGAAGGAGGAGAGTAAGAAAAATCAGGGTAGAAACTCCATGTTCCCTGTGTTCAGACGACCCACAGTAGTCAGCAGGAACTTCCCCAGTCCTCTTGGGACCATCTTAGTCCTATTACTGTCATGGGGTTCCTGACCAACAGTGTGAACATGATTGGTACAGAACTAATAGACCAGTTTTAAAACAGCCATCGGGAAGTTGGAGAAGTAGGCTTAGCTATTGTTTCTTTTAGAAGCATGTTCAGGGATTTCCAGAAGCTAAGTAGCATTCTAAAATCTTTGTTTGGACTTATTCAGCACATTATTTCTACTGACTAACATTTGCAGAGTTGAGGAATCAAATATTCAATACTGAATCACATATCACCTCCACGGTGAATTTCCATATGATATATCTGTTAGGCCAGTCACTTACTTGGGTGGAACAGCATTCCTTTTTTTATTATAGCAAACCCAGACCCAAAATATTTTAAGCCTACCCCAGCTGTCTTTAGAACTTCTATTATCAGTCATAAAAACAACTTGTCAATTTTTTTGTTTCACTTTAAAAAAAAAAAAGAAAAAGAAACCATCACTTCAATAAGGCTATAGATTTTCTGAAGTCTGCCTGGCATGAAATGAGTTTGAACATTAACATGTAAAGGACAAGCAATAAAAAAGGTAATATGAGTGCAGACAGAATATCCAAGAGCTAGTGAACATGATCTCTTCTAAAGGGAGTGGAATGAAAGAATGCAAAATGCACAGCTTTTCCAAGCTAAAGAAAGTGACAACAACCGAATTGAAAAGGCTGAACTTAGCATTACCTTCCCAGAACACAAACATATATTTAGCTTAATAGACTTGAGTACTATCTCAGGAAAAACCTTATATATTATGCATCTAGGGCAATGAAAGCTGTAGAAAATGATTTTGCAAAGCAAACACACTGCAGGCTGACAGTAGCAGAGGGAAAAAAAAGAGTCTAAGGCACACGAGATGAGTTTTGGTCTCATTTTCTATATATCATCACAGGAGGAAAACAAAAGAGCAGAGACAACCTCAAGACACTAACCAGAACCTGGCAGAAGGATGCATGTGGCTGAAGCTTAAAACATGTGCATTATTTTCCGATTATAACCATAATATAGATTCAAATGAGAAAATTTGGAAAATATAAAAAATATAAAGAAAACAACTAAAATCACCCACAATCCCACCACCTAGAGAGAACCATTATCAAAACATTGGTACATTCACTGGCATCCCTTTTTCTGTGTACATATAAAAAAATGTTCTTTTTAAGAAATTTGGTCCATACTGTAAATAAAAATTTTTACATGGTCTTTACCACCCACCCCCACTTCTTTTTTATGTTTTTATTTCTTCTATTTTATTTCCAGTACTTCCCCATGTTGTCATATATTCCTGGAAGATTTAATTTTAATGACTGCATTATATTGTAGTTTATGAATTTAAGAAAAATTATTTGTTTCTTTCCATATTGCTGTTCATAATTTTTCAGTTTTGTAAACAGCACTAGGATAGACTTTCTTATAATAACTCTTTGAATCTCTATTTACTTCTTCAAAGAAACTAAAAAGTATATCAGTATGTCAGAATCAAATTTAAATCACTCAGAGTACTTGTACCTATAAATTTATCACTGGAAGCCTCTGGAGACAAATGCAAATAATGAATATCAAATAAACACACTAATTTGCCATCACTCCAAGTCTGCATTGATCCTTCTACAACAGTCATCTGTAGGCAGTACATCACTTTCTCTAGGCAAATGGCCTATTACTGAGTTATAATCTAAACGCAATAACATGAAACTTGGCTGACCCAGATTTCTCCAATATCAGTGTGCACGCAGACTATTCTACAGGTTGAAAAATACCCTCGGCTCTCAAAAATACATATTTTATCCTCCTTTCACTTAAAATGGTGTGCAATGGACATGAAAATAAAATAAATAAAGGGCTACAGCCAGTGGAGGTTGGTAGCAACCAAAGCCTATGTAGACACATGAGTTACATACATTTCAACTTAAAGTTTTCTGCAAATTCCAGCTTTTTTCGGCCACTTTTTAGGTCTCTGAAGTACTCCCCACATATCGAATTAATTATAATCCTTGTTTAGAATTATATGGTCATAATATTCCGGGCTTAAATTCTTTACAGTCTATTTTTAAGGAATGATTCTATTTTCAGGATGCTAAATAGAGTTCTCAAAAATCTCTCAAGAGTGTGTGTTCATATGCATAGATCTACACAGACACATACCTTTAAACTGTTTTTCTCCCATTAGTCAGCGAAAAGCAAAGTAAAATGAAACACAACAAAAACCCCACCTGTAACACGATCGTATGAACTATGGAGTCACGCAGATTCCAAGGCCTCCCTCAGAATTGGTGGTCAGACTAAGGGAGCTTGGGCTGCACCGTACAACTCTAGGGGTGCAAATATATCCCTATCTCTGGCATTGTGCAGTGCACAACCTACATAACTCTATGGGATGTCCTTGAAATTAGGTCATCAGATAATTCCATTTGCTCCTCCATTACTTGGTTGTGCATCCTTCCCCCAGTGACCTATAAAAAGAGTTTTAGGACGGAAGTGGCCTTTAAATCTATGCACCTTTTTTTTTTTTTAATAAAAGAAATTCTGCAAAGACACAGTAATAGTCTCTCCCTGGTTCCCCTTTGTCCTGATGGCAAGGGTTTCTTTCTTCCCATCCTCCCCTTCTATCCACCCACTAGGCAGCAGCAGGATACCTTGTGTGAGTAACTGTAGGTTTCTGACTTCTTCGCGCACCTTCAGCTGGAGCACCTGTTGTAGGATATGCTGCCGGAGGTTCTCCTGGGCAATCCCCATCCGCTCAAGCTTTTTGTCAGTCAGTCTCAGCAGGGCTCGCCCTGCAGGGTTTCAGAAATAAAAGAAAAAGCAAATGAACAATGGCTGGAAAGGATTTCCACCTTCGTTTTCGGCTAATCCTGCAGGAACAGTAGTTTCCTTCTAAACAGACACTTTAGGAGCCAAGGTCCTCAATTATTCTTACTGACAAGAATTGATCATCTGGATAAAGAAAATGCACAAATGTAGAAAAGAACCCCTCTTTTTATCTAATTTTGGCCGTCCTCCACTGAAAACACACAGAGTCGAATAGAATAGCAGAATTTTAACCTGGGTATTTCGGACCCAGACTGCAGGTTGCCATAGGAACAACGCACTTTGGCAGGCGACGGGTCCTGAGTCTGGCCTGTAGGAACTCGTGCCTGGACAGCCCAGAGGAAGACCGGGATGTGGTCGCTGTGGTTATAGAGAAACTGACCAATGTTTAACCCAGGTTACAATAACATTTCATGAAACATGCATGTACAGTTCCCATGGTCACCTGCATCCAGGCATTTGCCTGGTGCCCCCCTGGTGCTGAGCTAGACTTCCATTTCCAGACGGTGGGCACTAAACCTTGATTGCAATCTCTGGTCTCAGGCCAGGGCTGCAGAATCACTGGGAGTGAGGGGAGCAGGGCGAGCGAGGGCATCTAAAGATTGCAAAACAAGGAGCCTCCAGGAACGAGTGCTTGGCATGGCTTCCTGTTCCCCAGGATGTCTGCGTGACTCCCTTCCTACTAGTTTCCATCAAATTCCCAAATTCTCTCCCACTCTGTGCTTGCCCTGACAGAAGCAGACTTCCACTGTGAGGGCTTAGCACAAGAGATCCAGAGAATGATTGCGGTTCAATGCTGCAGCACCCCCGTTCTCTCCCCTCAGCCCTCTGTCATCAGACTTGCAGAGCTTTCTCATCTCAGCTGATGTCGAGTCAACCACGTGTGATCAATGTCTTGGGTATATTATCACATACACTTCAGAAACTAAATTCTCTGCTTCCTCAGAACCGCCCCCCACCAAGCCAGGAGACAGGGTTAATGGACATTTTCACCAGAGATATAGGGAAGTGTATGTGGCCTGCGAACAGAGACAGACAAACAGAAAGAATCAGGTAGGAGTGATCTGTGCTGTTTGCTCTTCTTTTTTACCCCCTTGTAAGCCTTGCAAAATGCACCGGTTGGGATAAGTTAGGTGACATGTTGCAGTAACAAATGATCCCTAACTATGGGGGTGGCTATAATAAGGTTTATTTCCTGCGTCCTATACACATCAAATGCAAGTCCACCCACCTTGAACATGGCTGATTATTGTACTGACGGGAAAAGAGAAGGTGTTAAAAGGTCTCACGGCATCACAGCCTAGAGGTCATTGACAAATCACTGCTCAGAGCTAATCACATGAACCTTCCCGCCTACACGTAAGCGTACATGTAAGAATTGTGCATCCATCACCTGCCAAGAAGGCGGTGGGAGGGGAGAGAAATATTTGGCAGGTGGCACTGATAAGAACTACACCAGTACAGACTTGGCTCTGGACCAGGGCCTGGCAAGGTCATGAGTACAGTGAACCGTGGCAGTCTGAAGCGTCAGTAAAAGCTACACCTGGCAGAGGATGGAGAGGTAGGGGAAAGGAATCCTAGGTGGCCATAGCTGACACCACCAGGAAGACTGTGGTGGTTTTCAGAAAGGAAGGAAAGAACATACAGACTCCAAGGAGTTCCAATTGTCTCCTGTGATAGATGGATGATACCCTCCCCTCCGAAGATGCCCAGGTCTTCATCTCTGAGACCTGTGAATGTGTTACATGACAAAAGGGACTTTGCAGGTGTGACTATGTGAAGGGTCTTATGGGGGGAGAGTATCTGGCATTATCCAGGAGGATCTAATCTAATCACACAGGCATCTATAAGGGGAAGAGACAGGAGAGCCAGAGAGAGAAGGGATAATGGAAGCGGAGGTCAGAGTGAGGTGGCCCCAGGCCGAGGAATTCAGGTTTCTGGAAGCTGAAAAAGACAAGGACATGGATTCTCTCTTCCACTCCCATCTCCGTACTCTCTCCCATCTCCCATCAGGAAGCATCTCTACCAACACTTTGATTTTCCATAAGACCCATTTTGGACTTCTGATCTCTACAGCTATAACGCAGTAAATTTGTGTGATTTTATGCCACTAAGCATGTGGTCATTTGTTACAGCAGCAATTGACCCTTTGATCGAAATTTAATACATTTAAAAACAAAACAAAACAACCAATGGTTTTAGATTCCCTCTCCTAACTTCTGGGCAGCGGCATACTCAAAGGTAGAGAGCGGAGGGTTGGTGAGCCCGAGTTCCAGGCCAGGACAGCCCTGCCTTCAAAGCCCTGCCTTCAAAGGCTCACCTCACCATCTGACCTTGGTCCTAAAGTTTCATTTGGGAAGTACAGAATGGGATCCGGTATCCTTTATGTGGGTAATTCGCTTCCAAATAAGACATCCAGCTCTTTATACATGCTCTCAACTTAAAACTACTGCATAAAAAACTTCCTGAAGTTCAGATGATCTAAATCCCTCTCAACACCAAAATATAGATCACCCATCCTCCTATCTGTTCCCCAGGACTCGAGCTGTGGTTTCATAAGCTGTGACACTCGGGAGCCGGTGCCGCTGAGGCCCTGGGAAGACACACGGGAGCTGGGTCACGGTAAGTTGGCTGGTCTGTCTCCAGAGCCCAGCGCTAGGAAGTCAGGATGAGGATTCTGTTCAGGGGGCATGGCTCAGCTTCTCTCTTTGGTGGCCCCGTGAGAACCTCTAGCCTCAGCCTTTCCAGTAATGCAGCTGACTGGTCGATGTGTGGAACCTTAAGCCCTATTAGAATGTTATCCCCCACTTGGGTGGGTCAATAGCTTTAGCTCTGAAAAATGCAAGTTGGGAAATTCTATTAGTTGTAAAAATCTGCACATTTTAGAATATGTGATGCAGACAATTGTGCCCATCAACATTTCACACGCTAAATACTCAGCTGCTCAAACTGCTGCTATCCAAGTCCCGAGAAAATAGGTATTATTTCCATTTTGTAGAAAGGAAAATTGAGAAGTTGAAAAATATTCAGATCATGAGAGCCTTCCCTAATTCCTTCTCCTGTAGCTTTAGTTGGGCTTTATCTTCCGTGGCAGGAAAATAAAGGACTCAGACTACAAGAAAGAGATTACGAGAAAATTGTATAGAAGAACTTCCTGATAAAACAACTTCTAGAAAAGATCACGATTTGCACACTGAGGATGGTCCGAACAAAATCTGATTCACTGTCTTCTTGGTTGGTTTCTACAGAGCCACCCAGGTCCACGGCTCTGAAAAATCTGCCCAATAATCAGATCATTTCCAGCAGCAAATGTCCTATTAACCGCTTGTCCCTACCCCCTACTGCTGACCACAAAACAGTGTCCAAAAAAGTGTGGTGCTTCTGATGCTGGGGTCAGGGAAGTGATAAGTAGTCAATCATCAATCACATTTTTTTTTTTTTTGTAATTTATGTTGTCACTTTGGTTGCTTAGCATAAAAATCCAGTTGTTAATTCAACAAATACTTATTGGGCACCTACTGTGTCCCTGTCACTTTGTCATTCACCTTGAGTATAACGAGAACAGGGTCAACCTTGGTGCCTTCAGAATGGCAAGGCAGGCAGCTAATGGTAAAAGCTGACAGGCACGGGATGAGCGCTGAGAAAGGGCAAATATGAGATCGCAGAACTGTGTGACCTAACCCAGTCTGGGAACCACGAGACTGTTACTGAGTAAAGAGCATTTAACTGAGGACTTCAGGAGTAAGAGGTTGTCAGACCAAGACCACTGGATAAAGCAAAGACCTCTTTAAACGTCCAGCAACCACGTGGACGAAGAGGGGGACCGCTGCTGCAGACAGGGGCGAGAGGCACGCCTTGATGCCTTTTGCCTTCCTTGCCTTTTCTCCAGAGAAGGTCTTGGGCACCTTCCTCTGCCCTCAGCGGTCCTCACAGGGAGGAGTCAAGAAGAGAGAAATCAATTCAGTCTCAGAAGCGGAGCACCAACGACATTTCCTGATCTTCCCACCTGGTTATAAATGGTATTTCGGGAATCCAGGCAGCTCAGCCTTCACAGACTCCTAGATTCTGAGAGCTGGAAGGAGCTTAAAGTGCTCCCCGTTGATCACTGGCTGACCTTTGACTTCTTTCCTTTGTTAAGCATTTTTTGAGCACCACTGTGTACTTGACACCATTCTGGGTACTGAGGCTGTGGGAGGACTCTTCTCCTCCATCTCAGTGGAGCTTACCATTTAGTGCCTGAGACAGACGATTTACAAAGGAACTGCTATGCGGGGGCAGACAGGGACCCCTACCGGAAGGACGGAAGGACGGCACTTTGTAGGTGGGGTGATGGGGCGAGGCCTCCTTCCACACCGGAACAGGGAGAAATGTCAAAGCAATGAGCGGAAGGGCAGGAAGGCTAGTGTCATGAGGGCCGAGGGCCGAGGAGCCAAGAGAATGATAAGAAAGGAAGTCTAGGGGCACCTGGGTGGCTCAGTGGATTAAAGCCTCTGCTTTCGGCTCAGGTCATGATCTCAGGGTCCTGGGATCCAGTCCCGCATCGGGCTCTCTGCTCAGTGGGAAGCCTGCTTCCCTCACTCTCTCTGCCTACCTGTGATCTCTGTCTGTCAAATAAGTAAATAAAATCTTTAAAAAAACAGAAAGATAGAAAGAAAGAAAGAAAGAAAGAAAGAAAGAAAGGAAGGAGTTCTTGGTGAGGACTTTGGATTTTATTCTGAACATGGGAAATATTAAGCCAGCGATGATGTGGGTGTGATCTTATGTATTAAAAGAATCCCTCAGGTCCCCATGTGAACAGACCGGGGGTATAAGGTGGAAAGGTAAGCAGCAGTGGGCAGAGTCCACACACTGTCCCAGTAGTTAAAGCAGGAGGTGCTGGTGGCTTGGATGTGGGTAGAGGGGAAGAAATCGCCAGAAACAGTAGAATTCTGAATTGCAGTGCCTCATACCTCAAAGTGGGGTGTGAGAAAAGACAGACCTCAGAGATGATGAGTTTTTCAACTGGAGTCTCCAAGGGCTGGGGGCACTATTTCGGTGCAGGAAGCTGGGTCCCCAATTCCGAGTGAGGAGTGTTGGTCGTGCAGGAGATCACGGGAGGGTGAGTGCTATTTTTTCTCTTGAGGTCACTTGGGATATAGAGAAGTAATGGAAAGAACAGAACTAAACAGGGGAGGATTCAAATAGTCTTCCTTCTTCCCCATAGTGCTTTTAGCTCTTCAACATTCTTCTCAAATCCCAAAGCTCTGAGCTGCCTGGGGTAAGGGAAGCACGGGGGCACATCCTGGTGGAATTTAGAGAAATACAAGGGACCAGTTATGACCCAAGCTCTGTACCGCTTTGCCCCCAACAGTGGTCCTCATGCTGAAAATGCTTTCCCAGGACCCTCTGCAGAAGCTCGAGCCAGGGAACAGGCAATGAGAGAGCTCGCCCAGCAGAAACACGTGTCTTTCGCTCTGCTAACGGGCCTGGAAAATTAGTACTTTGCTGTGATTTAAACTTGAGTGTAGACATAAAGGTTTTATCAACTGTGTCCACCACAATGCCTGCTCCGTAAGAATCAGTATCTGTCCTGTCATCTTCCCTACCGTCACTGTCCCCATGCCGGCATGTAATGCTCAAATATTCATTGAATGAATACACTTAGCGCTACTAAATGAATGTTCTCTTCTTTACTCACATACTGATGATCTCAAGGTCATTAACTGACTATCCTTCCTGATGTAAGAGACTTGGCTGGAAACCGACTCCCAGGATGAGGAGAAACTGAAAATAGCCGAGGGCGGGGGCCGTATTGTGTTGGGGACGACCGCAGATGCCAAGTTGAAAGGAAGAGAGAACTTGACGCTAAATGAGTACTTTGCCTCCCTGCAGGTTTAAAGAAAGACAAGCGTCTTGTCCTTCTTTTGAACAGGCACCAAGTGAGACGGCAAGGCTCCATGGGCAGATGGGCAGCGAGGACAGGACGGACGAGGGGCCGGGGACACAGAGGGCAGTGCTTTCGTTTCCTGCAGCTGCGGCCACAAACAGCAAACACGGGGACTAGAAACAACAGAAATGAATTCCACGTTCTTCTGGAACCCAGAAGTCCAACAGCAGTTTCCCTGGGCTGAAATTCAGGTGTGGCACGGCCACCCTCCCCCTGGAAGCCGAAGGGGAGAATCGGTGCTTGCAACTTGCCACTTCTGCTGGCTGCCAGCACTCCCTTGCTCGCGGCCCCGTCACTCTGCTCTGTGTATCTTCGCCTCACTTCCTTCCTCTCTCCTGTGTGTGTCCTCTCTGCCTCTCTCAGAAGCACGCTTGTGATGTGATGTAGGGCCTACTGAAATAACCCTGGGGAACGTCTTCCTGGGAAGACCACATCTTCGAAGACCCGTCTGCCTTCCAAGGTAAGCATTGACCGTTTCCACCTCTGGGTGGCCATCACGCAGACGACTCTAAGCTGGAAGGAATCTCTTCAGATTTCAGAGTCTGGCACAGGATTTGTCGTGTTCCACGTAGGTAAGTGAGGCTCAGAGAGGGGGAGTGGACCAAAGCCACACAGGGAAAGGGCGGGGGGAAGACTTAGGTCTAGACATGTGTTTCTGACCTTCAGGCCCAATCTGGGCTTTGGTCTTTAGTTCAGGTGTTCCTTACCTTCTGCGCAGAGAATTGTAACAGAAGCCCTGTCACAGCTTCTCAAGATCAGTGACTGTATGCCATAAGGCACAAGGGGACATTTCTGGGTAGGCTAACAGGGGTGCCAAGGATGTGGCTTCAGGTCCTACCCTACTGGGAAGTCTCAGTGCCACTCTAAGTGGTTGGGGACTGCTTCTTCTCCCAGAGAAGAGGCTGGATCACAGGGGCTCTTTGTTGCTAGAAACAGAGGTCACTTACAGTTCCCCTAAGAAAGGGCCATTTGTACCCTGGGGTTAGCTCCAAACCTGCTCTCAGGTAAGGGCCTGTGTCATGCACCAGGTAGAAGTTCCTGGCTCTACCCCTCTGTTGACCGGTCAAGAGCAACAGAGTGATGATGAATCTGGACGTACAGCCAGTGTCCCACAGCCTGACCCTTGTGTCCCCATCTCCTCATCATTCCGAAGCTGGGATATCTGGAGCAAAGAAATAGGGAGAGAGGGAGAATGACAAAAGCGAAAAGGTTTAGATAAATGCTCCGGGAAGCATACGTGAGTCTTAGCTTTCTCATCTCTGCAGTGGGGATGAAAATGACACTGTTTCATAGGGTGACTGAGCATCCAGTGACATAACACATACGCATGCCCTTTGCAAACTCGAACTGCTAAGATCATGCAATATGGGTCCTACAGTTCTTTGGCTGGCTGGGAATGATTCCTCCTCCTCCTGGCAATGATCACAACTGCAAACATTTATTGAATAGTCCCTGAGTTAAACACTGGAGAGTTAGACACGGATAACCTTACCTTCCACAATTCTCTGAAGACATTACTCTTACACCTGATGAAGAGCGACTGTACCCAGCTGAAGGTCATACACCCACTAAGCTACAGAGCTGGGATATCAGTATACATAAAGACCCTGCTCTTAGCCACCCACTGAACTGCCACGCCCCAATTTTTCAAATAGACCTTATGTGTCCCCAAGCCCATTTCTGCTGATTCTTGTGTAGGGAGCACCAATACAGCAGGTAGAGACTGAGGGTCAGAAAAATGTCATCATCTCTGATGACTTAAAGGCAAGCAGTGTAAACACTGGTATAACATCAGGAGACACAAGGCTGTGATGGCCTTTACTCTTTGGTCTTCACTGGGTAGAGGATCACAAAGGACTGAGTGGTCCTTGAGAGCAGCCAATAAACACATTCATCCTCTCCATCATACAGATTATCTATGTCTGTACCAGGTACTGAATAGACCACTAGCAGCTGGGAAGAGAAAGAAAGATGGTTTCCCTGCCAGAGGGACAAGCAAAAGTCTTCTGAGAGTCCACAGGAGGGGCGCCTCACTTAGCTGGGGTCCTTGAACAACAACAGCAAAAACAGCCAAGATGGTGAGGAGGTGGAAGGAGGGCATTCAAGGTACAGGAACAGCATAGGCTAAGACAGGGATCTGGAACCGGAAGGTGCATTTAGGGAACTCCAAGAAACCTGATATTATCACATGTGAAGCATGAGGAGGGGTCATGCCCTTTCATAATGTTCTACCCTAGAGAGGAACCAGTCTTACTCTTTCTTTCTCTGTCTGCCCTGAAGTAGCACATAGGAAACACTAAGGGATCATGTGCACCATCACAAAAATAGTCCCATTTACAGAATAAAGAGTATAAATTTCTCATTTTTGCCTACATTGTATCCCTAATCATTTCTGGTAAAAGAATCTCTCTTGATTTTGGAGAGCTGGTCCTCCTCACCTAGTGGGCCTTTTAATAATTAAAAAAAAAAAATTCCCATGGTACCTTTTACTTCTAAAGTACCATATAATGATCTTTTTCTTTTCTTTTTTTTTTTTGAAGATTTTATTTATTTGACAGACAGAGATCACAAGTAGGCAGAGAGGCGGGCAGGGAGAGAGGAGGAAACAGGCTCCATGCTGAGCAGGGAGCCCAATGCAGGGCTCAATCACAGGACCCTGGGATCATGACCTGAGCTGAAGGCAGAGGCTTAACCACTGAGCCACCCAGCCCCCCCCCCATTTAATGTTCTTGATTAGGTTTATTTTTCATTTTGATTCCCTTCCACCTCCTCCCACAATGTAAGAGCCACAACAGCAGGGTCGCAGGGATGTTTCCAAGTACTGGCTAGAGCCGAACTTGATTGGCTAGGGGTGGCTGGTGGCTCAGTCAGTCAGTTTAGCGTCCCACTCTTGGTTTTGGCTCAGCTTATGATCTCATGGGTCATGAGAGTGCGTCTTGCATCAGGTCTTTCACTGAGCGCCGCACTCAGTGCGAGCCTGTTTGAAGATGCTCTCCCTCTGCCCCCTCCCCCCATTCATATATGGGTGCACACAGGCGTGCGCACACATGTGTGCTCACTCTCTCTCAAATAAATAAATTAAAAAAAAATAAATACTGGTAAAATTAATGCTGGGTGTTCACTAGAATTCATTAGAATTGCTAAAATTTGCTAGGGTTGCCATGTTTTCTAAGAGAGAAGTTCTCTTTCTTTCTTAGATCATGTCCCAAGGGACAATATGAGCCTAGACTTGCTGTCAGTGGCTATCTTTGCCAACATATGGAGAGAATTTGCTAGAGAATTAAGTCAGCAGAGAGAGCAGAGCTGAGAGAAAAAGAAAAAAGGGGAGTGAGAAAGGAAGGTAACAATATAGGATTTCCTGAGTATAGTTTTGCCTTAAGTCAGATACCCCTGGGTTTCTCATTTATGTAATGTAATATTGGGGTGGGACAGGTTAGCAAGCTGAGCTCATTTACACCATTTGCATCCAAGGGAATCATGACTTACAGGTCCAAGCTCACGTGTGATGCTTGGTTGAGGCACTGTACTGTCTCTCTTATTCCTATTTTCAAGAAAGCCCATCATGGTGGGTAGATAAGAATATCCGAACCTATCTTATAATAATTGGCTTTCAAAAAGTTAATCATTGGCAAAGATTGGTATTTTAATTTTTATTCCTTACAAATTGTTTGAAATATACCTTAAATCTGACTGCGTGTTTCTATTGGACGCACCTGGGGCAAATCCTTATCCAGTTTATGACTGGAGGTCACAAACTCAAATGTTGTCAAATGTGTGAAGAGAATCACTCTAAGGGACAACAGGGTAGGTTGGACAGTTTGGTTTTTATATTTTCTAAAATGAGCAATTCCCACCTGTTTTCGCTAGGCCAGAATATAGGCTGAGTGTTGCAACTTCTATGAACAATTGAAAATCCAGAAGTTTTATGAAATCTCCCAATTTAAAATTTGCCTGTTTTCTCCCCACACTATGAGAGCCAGACCATTCATGCACATGGGTCCTAGTCAGCTCACAAGTTGCCACTTGTAACATCTGACTTTTAACCCTACCTCTCCCATGTCCCTCCCACTTGCAAAGGAAAGTGCTTCAGGAACCTCGCCTTCAGGGTTTCATCGGACTTTAGCAACAGACTCCAAGTAGTCTACAGACTATTCCAAATTAACAGCTAACCCAGACCAAGGGGAGTTGAAGACTAGTGAACCGGCCCTCTATTTTTTATGACCTGGATGTGCCTTGCAAATCCATCTTCTTAAGTAACCCCCACCCCAGTGCTAGATTTCCTAAAGGTGACTCGGAATCACCAATACCAGAGCTAACAAGGACTCTGAGGTTAGCCAACCTGTTGCCTCATTTGTTGGCAAGAACCGGTGCAAAACCTTCCAAAACCAATAAATCTCTTCTCGCTTCTACCTGATAGCACAGCCCACTGCCAAGCCTGGTCACTCACTTGGTTACATTAAGAATGATTAGCCATTAACGGAACGCTAAGACAAGGATTCATGGACATTTATTTGCACTGTTGTTACTGTAAGTAATTTACTACACTGATGGGAACAGGATGCATTGGTTGCTTTGTTTTGTTGTTGTTTTTAACCAGTCTGGAATAAAAAGACTGTTTTAGACAACCAAATTAAAAAAAAAAAATTAACCTAATTTAAATTTTAACTAAATTAAATTTTATTCAATTAATGAACATATAGTGTATTATTAGCTCCAGAGGTAGAGTTCAATGATTCATCAGTTGTATGTAACACCCAGTGCTCACTGTATCACGTGTCCTCCTTAATGCTAATCATCCAATCACCCCCTCCTCCCAATGCCCTCCTCAGATCTAGTTTTTTGGTTGCATATATTCAGATGCTGATGACGTTAATGGGAAGAAACTAGAATAATGTTATTTCCCATCTGAAACAACCCTTTTCAAAACAGAGTGCAAATGTGGCCTTGCATGATTCTTTGGCCCTTCAAGAAGGAATACACCTCTTCCAAACCGTAAATTAAAAGTTAAATCCTCTTATGTTGTTGGTAGTACATAGAGTTACCAAATCCCCTTCAAAAATTAATTTAAGAAACCCCTAAAACATTCTGTTGGGGGATTCTGTTTTAGTCCCTAGGAAGACTCAGTAATTACTTCCCTTGTACCTTAGAGCAGATTTTTCAAGCAAAGAAATGTAGTACCAACATAACTGAGACTAGAGCTGAAGATTTATGATATCATAAACAGCCTTCAAGGTCTTTTCTGTTTTTGATAAGTAGACCCAACCTCTCGGTATGTTTGCCTTTATTTATTAGCATTTGTATGCATTGTTTTGGGATTCTCTGTTAATTGAGTGTCACGAAGGTGAGCAACCCACTGTGCATTAGGCATCTTTTAAAATTAATTGCCAAGAAGCCTGTGAGATGTCTATCGACAAGGGTCCTCTCAGCCCTTGATATTCTGCTCATGGCCATAACAACCAGGTATGCCGTGTTCCTGTGTTGAAGACAGGCGCTAGGCACGCTGGCTTCTCCGTGTGAATTAATTTGAACTAGTGACTCATTTAGCCAAAATAATGTTTAAAGAAAAGTTTTAAAGCTACTTTGACTCCCTCTTCCTGATGCTTAGGGATTTGTTTTTTTCTTAAACTTTTAAATGCTTAACTTTATTAGCATCAGGGATTTTTTTTTTAGTAGAAAAATTAACAAGGGAGTGCTCTCCCCGGTCCAGAGACATCCAACAGAAGACATGGAAAGAGTACTCCTGCCTTCAGGGAGATGAAAAATTACCTGTGATGTAAGATCAGCAAACATTAAAGAGCCTTAAAACAATTATGTGATAAAACCTGTAGCAATGACCATGAGGACCGTGAGATCTTGAAAGTCAGGGTTGGATTAACCAGTTATTGGCTACCTGGTTATTGGTTTGTGACGATTCACCTTTTTCAGTTTCAGTTCTTTAACTGGTAAACTGGGGATGATGGGACACCATTTCTCCCATGTTGTCCTGATTAAGTACTCTAGAAAGTAAGCAAATAGAAAATAACGTTGCCACTTTTAGAAAGTAAGTCAAGCAGAGAGTGAGTTATCACATGGTTTCACTTACTTGCAGAGTATAAGGAATAACATGGAGGACATTAGGAGAAGGAAAGGAAAAGTGAATTGGGTGAAATTGGAGGGGAAGATGAACCATGAGAGACTGTGGACTCGGAGAAACAAGCTAAGGGTTTTGGAGGGGCAGGAGTGGGGAGGTAGGTGAGGCTGGTGGTGGGTATTAAGGAGGGCACGGATTGCATGGAGCACTGGGTGTGGTGCATTAACACTGAATCTTGGAACACTGAAAAAATAAAATGAAATTTAAAGAAAGAAAGAAAGGTAAGGAACCCACATGAGATCCTATGGGGAGTGGTGTAGCTCACTCCAAAACTGATGGGGTTCCCTAAAAGGATGGGACCCTGACAGTAGAGTGAGAATGCTTTATCAGGAATGAGGGGTAACAAGGAAAAGGAAATTCTACTTATGACAAGTGTCAAAAGCCATCAACGAGATACGCAAGGAGAGTGGAACTCATCTGCTTAGTCTACTTTGGCCCACTCACACTCGAGGCTGGATAATTCTTTGCTGTGGGGGGTGGAGGGTGTCCTGTGCATCGTAGGATGTTTTGCAGAGTCTCTGGCTTCTACTTGCTAGATGCCCATAGCACCTGCTCCCAGATGCACCAAACAAAATGTCTCGAGAGTTCTGCCAAGTGTTGCTGGAGGTCAAAATCCTCCTGGTTGGGAACCATTTATCTGGATGTTTGCTTCCAAGAGATTCTCAAAATGCTAACCTCCAAGACACAGACTAATCCTCAGAATTGAAGGTGGTTGAGGAGGCAAACCAAGCCAAGACTTACTTCTGGGAAGAGCACCTACTGTGTGTCAGATCATTTCCCACTCATTGTCCCATTTAATCCACAAAGCACCCTGGAAAGCATTCTTAACTCCATTTATAAGATGAGGACAATAGACTTCATGGAGGTAAAGCCCGAAGCACCCAACAGCAGAACAGGGATTTCAACTCGTTCTACAAGTAAAACTTCCCACACATTTGACCTTGACCTGTCGCAAGCCCATAAGCATAGCACTTCAAATGAGGTTTAACTTAAGGGGCCTCATTAGTAATAAAAGTTGACTGAAGTTTCCCTGTTTGATAAGTAACCAAAATTTGAGGGAACTGAGACCCTAAACGTTGACACTGGGATTGCTTCAACACTGAAGAGACATTCCAAATACACATATACATAATGTTCTCTTTTGTGCTCCAAAAGGGACTAAAAATAAGCTCACCAAGGTTGAAGCCCAAAATGTGAGGTCAACAGGTTACATCACTAAAAGTTATGTTCTATTTAGATAGGCCACATGAACAGATTCTCAGCGTCTTATTTATCCATGTCTCCATACATGCTTCCCCTTCTACCACCTTCCCTCCCTTCTTGTTTGATGGATTTTAAGGACTGGCTCAGGCCTCTCTTTCCCAGCAAGTGCCCTGACTCCCTTTGCAACTTACCTTTGGACAGGTAAAATAGAAGGTTGTAAGCACTCCAATAAGGGTCTCTATTTCTCTCCTTAAAAGCCCTTAAAGCAAAGGTATACCTTTTCATTTATACATTGCCAACATCCAGGAAACTGCTTAATAAAATACTGAAATGATATTTGGACCGTGTCACAGTAAAGTCCATCAAAGGAAACCCAAGTTTGGGAATGTGGCAGATTATAAGGACAGCAGCCTCACGTTGCGTCATCACGTCCATCTGGCTTTATCAGGTCTATAATGTCAAGACCTTGACTTTGCAAAAAGAGCCACAGGCTTGCAAGAGCCTTCTAATCGTGCAGCTGGTGATGGTGCTAAGGATTGTAGGACCTGAGATGAAATGGGTAACAGCTTTCTTCTCTTATTCTTTCATCTCAGAGATTGCAACGCTAGAGCAGGAAGAAGATGGGAAGAACAGGGAAGTCATGCCGTGATGAGTTTGATCACTCCTGTAGAGTGGCAGCACAAGGGGAAGGGGCACTGGATGGCCCTGACAGTGTGGATAAATGGCTTTAGGATGATTAAGGGCATAACCTATGGAGTCAGAGGTGTGGGCGTGAATCACATCTCTACCACAAACATGACACCCAAGCTCAAGCAGATTGCTTAACCTGATTTAAGTGTTCATATGCCCATCTCATCAGTGAGCATGATAAGAGTACTTCTGTCACAGACATATTTATAAAGAATAAATGAGAGGATACATGAAAGCACTTAGCACAAGGCCTGACACATAAGCCTCTTTGAACAGAACTTAGGAAAGGATGCTGATGAGCAGTCCTGAGACTGAGGAACGGCAATAGGTGAGCCTATTATCAGCGGGGAGGGTCCTTTGTTCCCACAGGTGAAATGTATGGAAACCTCCATGCTGATTACAAACTCCAACGCTTAAATAGCACACCTCTTGACTCAATGTTACTCTGCTTAATGGCTCACATTACTCGGCTGCCATCCATTTCCCATTTTATAATTCTACTTTATAGGATATGTGTCTCAGATATTTAAAGTAATTTCAAATTGATTTTTTTCTTTCCCTAAAGAACTCAAAGTTACAACGAGACATTTCAAGAATTACTTGGAAAGAAAAGCAAAGCAAGGCCAACTTGGGTTTTCTCTAAGCATGCTGGAGCCAGTGTTCTGGGACCAAACGGCCATGCCTGAGGGTTCTCCAATCTCAAAAGGTTTCAAATTATCATTGTAAGTAACAGTTTGTCCACTATGGGTACAAATAAAGACATGTTATGATCAGTAATGAACTCTACACAATCAGTTATAAATGATAATCAAAATGGGCCCCAAATAAGTTGAAGAAGCAGAGGAAGTTGAAGGAAAAAGTGAGACTCTTTGGTATGATTTTCTTTCTTCTGACTTAGATTTGGTTATCAAATATTTAGTTCATTGTTCATTCATTCTTCTCACAATAATGTATTAACTTACACTTTAGTTGTGTTAATTACTAGGGGAAGGGACCTGAACTTGTAGCAGAACGCTTGGGTTTAAAGCCTGGTGCCTCCACACTGTGGATGCCATGCACTTGGATAGCTTACTTAACGCCACTGAGTGGCAGTTTCCTCATCTGTAAAATGAGAATGCTGGTTTTAGTCAGTTATAGCTTTCTGTGTGAAAGTTAAATTAGGTAGTACATTCGAAAGTGCCTAGCACGGTATCTAACTCAACACATTTCTTTCAAATGAAACATACAGATTACATAAAGATGTGCCTTAGATGGGCTTCTCGCATTACACTTACTATAATATCACCATGAATTTGTTCACACGCTTGTCTTCCCTTCTAAACTCTGGGCTCTTTAATGAAGAGAATATGGCTTTCATTTAACTGAGTAACTCCAGCACTCGGCAGCTGATGATGTTCATTAAAGTGTTGCTAAATGAATGAACGGATTTCTGCTGTGAGAGAGGGAGAACAATGGTATTATCACCATTTTAAAGAAAAGAGGCCCAGAATAGTGAAGTGAGTGGCTCAAGGTCACATGGTTAGTAATCGGCAGAGCAAAACCCCGAACCAAGACACCTGATTCAGATTCATGCTGCCTCAATTTAGAAAAGTTCAGTGTTCATTTAATACACAACGAATGGTCTTCTCATGTCAGCCCTGAGGCTACATGCTGGGTGTAGGCCGTGATCCAGCCCATATGGCTGCTATGTTCACAGAGTTGCAGTTTAGTGAGGAAATACACATTAAAATAATTAACAAATAAAACTTTCCATAAACGAAAAACCCTAAATGTTCATGAGAACAACAGTAGAAACACAAGTGAGGCTGAGATACGGGGAAAGCAAATGGGAAAGAATCTTCTGGCTAACAGATGAAGGACGAGAAAGACAAGGGTAGAAGAGCGAAAGTGCTCTGTGGCAGAGGAAAATCTGTGCAACGTTCCCTGTAGAATGTTAATTTCAGAGAAGGCAAGAAGGCCAATGAGGTGGGCTTGTGGGAAGGGTGGAGGCCAAAAGCTCGAGAGGAAGTCAGAGGAGCAGACAGCAAGATCATTCATGGTCTTGGAGGCAAATCAAGGATCTCATAATTTACTGCAAGTGCAAGAAGAAGTCAGAAGAGAGCTTCAAGCAGGGCAGTGACATGATACAATTTATATTTTAAAACTCTCTCTGGCTGCCTATAAAAATAGTCTCAGTTGAAGATCTAAGTGACACCTGGAAGCAGAGAAACTGGTCAGGAGACTGGGGCTTTTGTTGAACCCCCAGATGGTGGTTGCTTCTACTAGAAAGGTAGTGATGGAAAGATGTGCATTTTGCATGTAGAATCAAAAGGATTTGGTGGTAGATTAGGTACTTGGGGCAGGAGAGAAGGGACTATTAAGGAGGATCCCATTATTTCTGGTTTGGGCAATAAAATAAAAGAAAGTACAGGTGCAGACATGGGGAATACTGAGTGAGCAAATTCAAGGAAAGATCAATACCTCTGCTTAGGGCATGCAGTTCATCTGAACCAACTATGAGCTCTTCAGTAGGAATGTAAAGTTGGTATGCAGGTGTACAGACTGGAGCTCCAATCAAAAGTCAGGTCTGGAGTTGAGCTTGGAGCCACCATCACAGATGTAAACCCATAGTCAAAGAGAATGGAAGCATGAACAGGGGAGAGACCTTAAGACAGATCTTTCGAGGAACTCTAGCATTGAGTGGGTAAACTAGTGAGATAAGCCAATGGGGACACGGCTAAGGGGTGGCTGAAGACCTGGAAAGAAATGTGGGAGCATGAGGTGTCAGGAGGAGGGTAGCTCCAGAAAGAGAAGGGGCCATTTGTGCTGAACGCTGGGAAGACTGGCAAAGTGTACTCACTAGAACATACCATCGGTCTAAGGTCCCTCATGCAGAGGAGCCCTGGGTACACACATTGTGTGAAAAGTGAAGGTGCTAACTCTTCAGGCCATTCAATAACTTTTCTCCCTGGTTAGACAGCTTTTGCTTGACCCAAAAGACAAATACAAAGGAGCTGCATGGAAACGGTTCCATGAACCTTTGACATCATCATTATCAATAATAAAAACATCACTATCAATAGTTTATTGGACAATTGTGATGGGCTGGGTGTAAATGAACAATTTCTTACTCTTCAGGTTACTCTTTGGGACAGGTTCAATTATTATCTACATTTTTCAAAGGAGGAAAACGGCACTTGGCAATTTGAACTCCTGTGATCACATGGATAGCAAGGGACGGTAGAATGGTTCAATTATTATTTTTCAATTCCAAAACTCATCTTCTCCTCCCATTCTATTGCCTGGGCTCTCTCTGCATATGAACAGATCTTTTGAAAAAGAAGGAAATTAAAAAAATGTCTAGCTCTCATTAGAGTCCCTGTTGCATAGTAGGTCATCAGTAAATGGCTGATGGAAGAGTGGAGAGAAGGAAAACATTGACAGAGAGAGACCGGAGAAGAGCAGAGACCAGATAACTTAGGCCAAATCAATGCTGTTCTATACCGACTGGTACAGACCTTGTGCTGTGCCACTCAGATCTCCCTAAGAACTAAGGAACTTCTCTGCTGGAAGGCACTGTTGCCTGGTGTCCCTTCCCAGTTGGTAACCCGTCTTTCAACCTGAGCTGAAAAGAGCCACCTTGCCCAAGGTCATGGCCCTCTTCCTGAGAGCAGCTGGCATCCAATGCCTGGTGGATAGGGATGGAGGGTGAAGGTATAGAGATCCAGGCCCCCAAGGTGACCCAGCTCTAGCCTGGGACAACCCCAAAGGTCAATCCCAGCCTCAGGGCTGGGGTTGCCTATGGTCTTATCATGACTGAATCACGACCTGACCCCCTCCCCCCTAGTACAGTCCTGCCTCTTTCACTTCCTCCATAGGTTTTGAACCTGAGGACACCACCCAATATACTTCCAACTTGCAAATCTCCTCTGAGTCTGCCTTCTGGGGAACTGCAACTCTAACAGGGGTTCACTGGGCAAAGGGATACCTGATCGATTCTCTGACATAAATATTACATGTTGCCTGTGGTGATTTTCAAACAACCCGGGTGGCTGCACTGTGCCATACAGCATGCTTCGAGGTCACTTATCTCCATTGTTAGTAGGTGTATGTGCAGGGAATGAAAATGAATTTTAATAGTGGCCTCTGCAATATATAATTAGTAAGACAAATCTGCCGCTAAAAATGCTCTGTGCGCACCATCTACTGATTTTGTAAATGCGCCTCATTTTCCATGAAACACAAGTAACACTATATAATCATAGTGTACACTGTATTTGAGCACTACACAAATCACAAAATACACAGATGTATGTGTCTACACATACACAGTATTTTCACATGTACATGAAAACCTACCGACAATCCATCTTACTGAGGGCTTACTCGATGCCAACCCCTGTGGTAAGTGCTGGACAAGAATTAACTCATCGTATTTTCACAAGAAATTCTCTCATTTTCCAGACGAGAAAACTAAACTCCAGAGAGATTAAGAATCCCGACAAAGACTTCCCAGCTACAAGAGCTGATGCCTCGAGTCACTTCTGGGACCACTAGATTTTTTTCCAAACTCTGTACCCTTAGTCACTATACCATACTGAATATTAATTTGAGCAAATTTCTTATAACAATCTGTGAATGTGATAAAAGGATAACAGAAACAAAGTAAGACTCATGGATCCTTCATTGTATAAATCTGGGTTTTGTATAATGGGTTTCCTTAAACCAGGACACACCTAGATATACAAGTAAGTCAAAGTCACACAACAACAGAGCCACAAGGAAATACGGCATTGTCCTTTGCCCCTTGCGAAGACTACATCTTCTCAACCGTTGCAGTAAGCTTGCATTTACAATCGAAATGTTTTCCTTTGTATGCAGAGTAATGGAGCATAGCAGAATACATGCCTTCAGCTACAGAAATCTGTAAATCAACACACACTCCACCATGTTGTGGCTGTGAGAACAAACACCCTCACAAACCAGGAGACAGCCTCTGTCAAAGGAAGGGCTGATTCCAATGAATACTGAACAGCCACTAAAAACAGAACTGAGGCCGAAAAAACCACCTTTTAACTGATAAATGTATTGCTATCATAACATCAACAGCTTGAATTCAATGAAAACTATATTGGTTAAATTAAGTCTTCTACATAAAGATGTCGAATATTACAACTTCACTATTACAGCAAAGAATAGCTTCAAAATGTGCCTAAACTGAAGAATTAGATGATACCATCCTTAGAAATGACTTTACGGAATTGTTAGGTCTAAAATCATAAATCTGTACTTGAACATCAGATTTCTCTTGGTTTGGGTTGTACAATTCAAGCCATCTGGACCATTATTTTTAAAGGGTACATATATAATCTTTTTTTTTTTAATTTTTAAATTTATTTTCAGCGTAACAGTGTTCATTGTTTTTGCACCACACCCAGTGCTCCATGCAATCTGTGCCCTCCCTAATATCCACCACCTGGTTCCCCCAACTTCCCACCCCCCACCCCTTCAAACCCCTCAGATTGTTTTTCAGAGTCCATAGTCTCTCATGGTTCAGCTCCCCTTCCAATTTCCCTCAACTCCCTTCTCCTCTCTAACTCCCCTTGTCCTCCATGCTATTTGTTATGCTCCACAAATTAGTGAAACCATATGATAATTGACTCTCTCTGCTTGACTTATTTCACTCAGCATAATCTTTTCCAGTCCCGTCCATGTTGCTACAAAAGTTGGGTATTCATCCTTTCTGATGGAGGCATAATACTCCAGAGTGTATATGGACCACATCTTCCTTATCCATCTGGACCATTTTTGTAACTTGCTTCAGACAAGAAGATCATATATATTTTTTGAATGTTCATAGAGTTCTCCCTTAATCATACAGTGTCATGGAAACCGGATACACCTGAAAATTTGAATTTATTAACATTTCTTTAAGATATTCTTTGATAGTGAAGCAACAGTTTTCCAGATTGCTTTTTGCCTTAGGTTCCATATATTTTCTGGATTGATTACAGCTCTGGGCTTTATTTAAAATACCAAAACAGGGGTGCCTGGGTAGTACAATCAGTTAAGTTATCTGACTCTTGGTTTCAGCTCATGTCATGATCTCAGGGTCATGAGATCAAGCCCCATGTTGAACTGTACACTCAGCATGGAGTCTGTTTGACATTCTCTCTCCCTCTCCCCCTCCGCACATGCTCTCTCTCTCTAAAAAATAAATAGATCTTAAAAAAATAAAATACCAAACGTTAAAAACTCTTGAAGACACAGAAGTCAGAACCCACGAGAATTCACCTTTCAGATGAGCTAAGTCAGGAGATCCATTGCTGGGATCTCTTTCTCTCTCTTTTTCTCTCTCTCAAATACACACACACACACACACACAGAAACAAAACTTTTAAATATATTGGGATTGCTCAAATATATACTAAATATGCTTCTACATTTAACCTTGAAATTTTATTTTCAGAAAGTCTTTTCATTATTTACAAAAGTATCCACATGATTTTTCATTCCAACTTTCAAGATGAAAGTAAGCCTTTCTTGAGCATGATTTACATTTCCTTTATTTGTTCCTTATAAATTATATTTTAAGCTCAATACTCTGATTTATGAAGCTCCACTTCCTTGTCTTTCCATAAGAAAAAAGGCACGCATCTCCACGATTAGATTCTAAACAATCCTTTGCATGTCATTATGAAAACCTGGGCAACACAGGAAGAAGTTGGAGAAGAAAATCGCTGCTCACAGAAAGAAATAATTCAGTATTACAAAATCACTGAAATTAGAGAGGGAAAATTCTTATTAGGTCATTTATCAAAGGAAGTGTGTGCCTTCGATACCCGGATTTAATATACCAGAGACGTCAGGTCACCCCAAGGTGCCTCCAATCTTTTGATAAAGTGGAGAAACTAAAACAGAACATTTAAGAATCAGTCCATAATCAAAGGCAAGTCCTCACGGATCAAAATATCAGAGAGAAATATGCAAGACGAAGACGAGAGGCAAAGTGAGAAGTAAGGCTGAAACATCAAGGAGAAGAAACTTGGAGATGCCAGTCCTGTGACATCCGGGCTGACAAAGAGTCCAGAGATTGGGGCTTAGAAGGGAATTTACAGCCAGGAAAGCCAGAGGGGTCAAAGGCTAAAGGATATTGTTGTGTGCAAGACCCTAACCTTTCATCTAAGGAATGTACCTGAACCCTCAGAAAGCTGCTCTGTTTTTCTTCTGGCAAAGAGCAAAGGCTATTCGTACACATTCTTCTGAGGGTGTTGGGGAGGGAGAACATGTTCCTGAGGGAGGCCAGGAGCAGGGCTCTGGCCGATAAAGCAAAAACGTAACAGAGCAGACGCTGGGATTTACCAAGATAATCTGGTCAGAAAAACCGCAAAACTTCAAGCGTCTTCCGATTTCATCGTATGACCTCTGATGACACAAACCTCTTGGGAGGCACGATCTTGTTGATCTTTTGTCTTTCTTCATTAAAAAGAAAACAACAACAACAACAACAATAAAACGGCACTACTAAGTAGTTGCTGTGGGCCACCTAAAAGGAGAAGCCTATCAGAAAATGTTGGAAAATGAGGTACAAAGAACTTGCTGGTAAACAATTGCTAAAGTTGATCAAAATCTGCGTGGAGAGACCACCCCCACATCCTGTACTGGGGAGTGGGTCTGAAGCTTCCCTCCTGAGGTGTCGCATCTCTCCACACAAACACCACACCAAGGCCAGCATCTGCCTGGGAGGGGAGCTCTGCACCTTTACATCAGCCCACCAATTCCTTTACAGCAACTCTTGGAATTCAAGAGTTTGTTCATTTCAAGCAGGTCGATGTTGCAACCAGACTAATGAAAACAAAGGGAAAGAGATAAAATGTGCCCTAACCTGTTGAGCAAATTGGGATAGAATTCTCAATGGAAATGGGGAATAAAGTCTGCTATAAATGTAAATATTACATATAGTATACAATCTCTCTGGTGGTGGTGGTGGTGGTTTTAAATTGAGATACAGTTATAGAATGGTTGAAAGTGGGGTTTTTCTCCCCTTACATACATATATCAAAATACGAAGTTACACACCTCAAATATATACAATTTTTATTTGCCAATTATACCTCAAAAAGATAGGGGAAAAAGAAGTAGCAGTTGTGGAGTCCAATTGTCTCTTATTTGCTTGGTAAATCTGAACAATTATTTTAAGCCCCTTTATCCTCAATTTCTACATGTATTTAAAAAAGGAATAATATCCCTTTAATAAGGTTGCCATGAGAATGAGGATAAAATGAGATGATACACATATACAGCTAGTATCTGACCCTCACAAAGGACCTAGTAAGAGACGCTATTATTAAATTAAAAACAAGGACGCCTGAGTGGCTCAGTTGGTTAAGCAGCAGCCTTCAGCTCAGGTCATGATCCTGGAGTCCTGGGATTGAGCCCCACATCAGGCTCCCAGCTCAGCAGGGAGTGTGCTTCTCCCTTGACCTCTCCCTTCTCATGCTCTCTCATTCTTTCTCTTTCACAAATAAAGAAATAAAATCTTTAAAATATATATTAAAAAAATAAAAACAAGAAAAATAGTTTCTAAAAAATAAGTTGTGAATATTTGGAGAAAATGACTTTAAGGGGTCGACTTTAAACATTGGCATCTGACAGGCATATGGCAAACAAATACAGTGAAGGGCACCATGAGAAATAAATCAGAGGGAGAGGAAGTTCAGGTGTGGTAGATAAATGACAGAAGAACCTATGCTCCTCTACAAGAACCAATAACTGGAATTCAGAAGGCCATGGGGTGATCAATGACAAAAATGCTTCCATGCCTTTGGAATAAAGACAATATATATCACTTGGTCTTTAGCAATAGGATAGGTCTCGGAGTGATGGGCTTTGTTTGATTTTTGGTATTTATCCTACTCGGTGTTCTAGGACTCTCTTGGATGCGTGGTTTGGTGCCTGTACTAATTTTGGACAATTCTTAGCCTCCTGAAAAAAGTGCAAAAACCTCCTTGGCTTCATTCTTTCTTTTCCTTCTGGAGTTCCAACTGTTTGTTTGTTAGAGCACTGCTACCAAGAGTGGCTGAAATGTTCTGAGACTGTTCTGATTTTAGATAACCTCAAATGTTAGCCTAGAAGTACAGGTGACAAAGATTGAACTCAATGTTTCTCAGTTGCCATTTGAGGTTTCTGTCATTTGAGAATATATGTAGCATTGTACATACAAACCCTCATGTCCTTAAGAGTTAACAAGGGGGCGTTCTTTATACATGCAGAATTCTGGGAGGAACTCTGACTCAGTGGACCAGAGGTGAGGCCAGAAGTACTTACCAAGTGCCCTGACAGAGGCTGAGAAAAGTAATCTGGGTATTATATTTACAGAAATATCAGCTCAACAAATCCTTTATTATTTTCTGCTTGTGGTACTCTAAGAAGCTCTCTAAGATTAATGGTCCTTTGCTTGAATCTAAATTTTCTTTTATGTACTTTAAAACTGCCCTCACTTCAACTCTCCTAGACTGGCTAAAGTTAAAAGCACTAACAATACCAAGTGTTGACAAGGATGTGGATGATATGAACCATCATAAACTACTGGTCAGGGTGTAAATTGGAATAATCATTCTTAAGACCTTCAAAGTGCCCATTAATTTGAATATACCTAAGACCCAGAAATTCTATTCCTGGGTATGAAAATGAGTGTTCATTTCCACTGACATTTACAAGAATATTCATAGCAGCTTTATTCAAAATAGTTCCAAACTGAAAATCATCCAATGTCTCTTAGCAATGGAATAGTGGAATTAGGAAATAGTCACACAGTGAAATATTATTCAGCAATGAAAACCAACCACACACTACAGCTATATTTGACAACATGGATAAATCTCATTGAGGAAATATTAAGTGAAAAAAGCCAGACACAAAGAATTAAAAAAAAAAGAGAATGAAAGAAAATAAATCTAATCTATGGTGGTAAATCAGAATTGTGTTCACTTTGAAGACAGTCAGCTGGGAAGAAGCACAATGGACTATAGTAATAATAGGAATATTCTCCGTTGACGAGCTGAATGAAGTTTACATGAGGTTACTGAGCTGTACATTTACAAACTATATTCTTTACTGTATGTAAGTTGCACCAGAAAAACAAAAAAAGGAAGGAAGGAAGAAAGAATACAAAGATAAACTGCTTTGTTCTAGAATTTGAAAATCTGGAAAATAAGTTTAGTTTGAAAGCCCTTTGGTCCTTTTCACTAATGACTTCACAGATTTTCTTATGCTCTTTTTAGCCATCACATTCCCAGACTAAAAAGAAAGCCTGGATGGAGAGAATATCTTGTTAGTAAATTTTAACAATCAATGGAAATCATATGGGCACACAGATAACAAGGGGAATCTTGCTGACTTCTTTTTGGTTTTCTCTCTATGGTCAGTCATAAAAAAAAGATCTCCCTGGATAAATGCAAGGTTCAATGGCTTCAGGAAGCCGGGGAAGGTTGATTTAACTAGAAATGCAGAAACTGGATTGAACCAGATTTAAGTATTTCCCTCTGACCAGAAAAGAGTCTTACAGAGGAAAAATATACAAGGCTTTCCCTGAAATTCCTGGCTCCAACATTTCTTATGCAACAATTAGGTTAAAATAAACACTATGCATTCTTAAAATAAATCGCAGAGTGATAAACTCAGCAGGGAAAATGTGAAGGTGGAAGATGGAGGTCAGTCCTCTATTTCTGTATTCATTAAACCAGGAAGGATGACACATGGATCAAATTCTCCATTTTATTTTACAATTTTTATTATCTTAAAAATTACCACCTAGGACTGTCCTCCTTCTTGCCTCATTGACAAATGTCACTGGAGGGGCAGTGAGGTGGGTCTAGGGTCACTGTAGGGAACAGCTTCCTCTTGCTGCTTCTAAATTACTACTCTGGGGTGCTCAGTTGGTTGGGCGACTGCCTTCGGCTCAGGTCACGGTCCGGGAGTCCTGGGGTCGAGTCCCGCATCGGGCTCCCGGCTCCATGGGGAGTCTGCTTCTCCCTCTGACCTTCTCGCATCTCATGCTCTCTCTCACTGTTTCTCTCTCAAATAAATAAATAAAATCTTAAAAAAAAATAAATTACTATGCTGCTCTTTTAAAAGAGATCCTTTCCCTTTGATGTTGGTGCTATCCTCCAACTGCATCTTTACCCTTCTCATCACGACCCAAGTTCTCGTTTACCCATGTCCCTCGAGGATTATGGTACCTGGATCCCAGACTGTTTTTACTCCAAACTCTACTTTCCACCACATAAATGAATTGGTTATCCAAGTATTACTCGACTTCAACCACCACCCTCATAGCCACACTCTAGACTTTGTTGTCACTGAATTACTTGAGCTCTTCAAGTTTAAACTTTGTCACCAACCTCATCTCTGTTCAGCTGTTCCCTCACTCTAGCTATTCCTGTCCCCCAGCTTTACGGACACTTAGGTTCTTTGCAGCTTCCTTTTCCCCATGCCTCTCAATTTCTCCATGTATTCATTTTCACTCCAATCCTACACTCAAATGCATACCAGACTCCCTCAACACTATCCTCCAATCCAGCATCCCTTTGTACCTATGTTGCAAAAGACTGGCTAAACTCAAAGATCACGCCAAGCACCTGCCTTCCCAACAGACACATTACCGGAGAGAAGTTGCTTTGTGGTCTCCTGCCACTCCAAGCTAAGTCATGCTCTCCACCCTCATCTGGACCCTCAGAAATCTGTTCTCAACTCTGCAACACTGCTATTCCACCTCTCCAGGATCCCAGCCTCCTTACTGAACAACTACCCAACACTGCCATCAGAGGAAGAGCTATGCTCTGCATAGAAACCCGGGAGGTGGCACAACTCTTTTACTTTTACGCTGTGACACCTACCAACAGATTGATTAAAAATTAAATAAATCTATAGTAGTAGAGGTCAGAAAACTGGGGAGGAGGCACAAGGGAGTCCTCTGGAACGACATAAATAGTCTATGACATGAGCTGAGTGAGGTTTACATGGTGTGCACATATATGTACAAATGTGGGACAGAAGTAGTCAAATTTTCATCTTCCACCTTCCATGAAAGGATTCTGAAAGCACCAGAACAGTGTGCTATCTTGGTGTTTCCAACCTACTGTCTTGTCTTCTAGCAACTCCATTCCACAAAATATCATTCATATTGAATGTGCTTTGCTAACTACTTTTAGTCTTGAAAGCTCCATTATTTGCTGGTCTAAAATAAAGTCCGCTTATTTAATCACCAAGAATTCTTTCATTTCAAGCAAAGATCAAAAAGCGATAGTGGCTCAAAGGAACCCAGGTAAAGCCTCCGAGCGAGAAACTTAAAAATTTAATCCCAGCGTGGTTATGGATGCTCTGTGAGGCCTTCAGCAAGAAATTTCAAGCCAATATGCCTTAGTTCTTCCATAGTAAAGGAAAAGATATTAATACTAATTCAACTCTACTAATTGTTGAAGGAAATTAAGTGATTTATGAGGCTGTTAGGAAATGTAAAACATCAGACATCAAGATGAAGTTACAAATAGGAAGGGTGTGAAGGGGAGGAAAAATTGTTAATCTTCACTGATACAGAAACTTAATTTTTCAAAGCGGCCTCCAGTGGGAATGTATTTTATAAGAAAATAAGTTCTCATCTTCCACAATGTTTTGACTAGTTCGAGGAGGAGGTGAGCTGTTGAGAACAATGGAGATTTTTTCAGTTTTCTTTTTGTTGCAGATAAAGGACTATTATCCTACACCCAACAAATAACTGAGTGTCTACTTCATGTCAGACATTTTTAAAAAAATTAGTGCAACATATTTATTAAAGGTCCTTTATGTCCATTGCTCTCATCATGGCACGTCTGCACTCTGTGGGGTGTGTGTGTGTGTGTGTGTGTGTCAGATGACTCCTGAGGGTGTGGTAAGGAAACACAAGGTGACATATTCTAATTTTTTATTTTTAATTTTTAAAATTTTTTATTTAAATTCCAGCATAGTTAACATGCAATGTAATACTGGTTTAAAGTATACAGTATAGTGATCAACACTTTCATACAACACCTGGTGCCCATCCTTAATGGGCCCTCCTTAATCCCCATCACCCTTGGCCACCTCCCCACCCTGGCAGCCATCAGTTTGGAATTTAAGAAACAAATGAGCAAAGGGTGAAAAAAGACAGAGGGGGGCAAACCAAAAAACAGACCCCTAACTAGAGAGAACAAACTGATGGTTGCCTTATTTTTATGTTAAAAATTCGTGGGAAGGTCATGTTGTATCCCCAAGATCAAAGTATCCCCTAGAGGAAAGGGAGATTCCATAGGCTTGAGGGATAGGAATGATGCTTCCACTTGGGGCTTCCTGATCAGTGGTGGGAGGTGTGGTATTGACCTGTCTGGTGACACGGATTTGTAGCTTATAACAATATTAACTAAACTGCCTTACCTAAAACTCAAGACAAAAAAGTTAACATTGTTCTGCAAAACCAATAAAATGATGAAACACATTTACTCCAATGAAAAACATTTAATTAAGCTGCACTCTAAGGTAAAAGCCATAATAATATACTATTCAGACAAGAAAATGGCTCCTGAACTCCAAATTATTGAGAAAGACCAATTCAAAGATATGTATTTATACTCCCTATTGCTAACTGTGAATGTTGTTTTCAGTACATCTTTCTGCCTTGAAATATGTTAATGCAAAGTCATCATAATTATCAAGATATTGAAGCATATTTTATATTTGAATTTACCAGGTCCATTTTAATTTAGTTTTATAATGAACATAATCTTACTTATGAAGTGTATATGTGAGAGTATTTACACACAGTGGGCATACATGTTCCAAAGTTTTTTACATTGGGATATGTGATTAAAAAAAAATTGGAACTATAAGAAAGCAAGATTTGGGGAAATGAAGGTTGAAAGGGAGAACTGTGCTATGTCTCACTGAGTACAAAGGAATATAGACAGTCCAAGCTCAAGTTCAAACCTTTCTGCAAGGGATATGAAAAATTTCTCAAATGAAGTATTATCTGTGTTAATGGTCCCTATGGTAGTTTTAAAAGATGGACTTGAATATTTTAACTTTCCTCTCATTGACAGGTAGGGGCTTTGTCCCTTCCTCTTGGATCTGGCTGGGTCTGTGTCTCATATGACCAGTAAAAGCCATTAATCATTTTCTTGGCACCTGGAATGCTTGCGATTCTACAGAGGAAGCTACCTGTCACATAACAAGTTCAACTACCCTATGAGGCCACATGTAGGTGAATGGTTCAGGTTGAGCCAAATCTTCTGAGCCATACATATAAGGGATACCATCTTGGACCTTCTGAATCGACCTATCTACCAGGAGAATACCAGTGAATGAACTCAACTGATATCACAAGGTACAGAACAATCACCTAGCAGAGCCTTGCCCAAGTTCCTTAAACTAAAATCTCTGAAATACAATAAAATGGCTTTTCAAGGCCACAAAACATGGGGGGTTGTAATACAGCAATAGATAACTCTAACAGAACCTGTTACCAGAAGTGAGGTGCTAAGGGACAGAGTAAACAAGTGGTCATGACTTTGAGAGTAGGTGGTAGGCAAGACAGAAAGTCCTGAAGTTCTCACTGATGTAAATGAGGAGGATATAGTTGGCAGGTGGAAGAGAGGAAACCATCATTCCATGGTGGTGGAAATCTTAGAAACACTGTTGCTTGCGGTATTTTAGAAAACAAACTGTACTAATGAATTGAAGAACCCAACTAAGGCAATTTCCAGCAGAAGATCCAAAGTTTCAACTGGTTTCTTTTAACTGTGTTTCAGAAGTTACAAAAATAGAGGGATGGACTAAAAAAGGAAATATGCTGCTTCAAGCAGAATTTAGAGAAAATATAAAGGAGTCAGGACTTGCTTAGTTCAAAAATAAAACTACTTCTCAGCCCCAGTGTCTCTCAGCGGAACGTTATCAAAGTAAGAAAGTAAGGGAAGGTATAAATGCAAAGACCAAAACCAGAATGCTATGCGGAAGATGTGTTCTCAGAGTAAATATATCAACATAAGGTGTGGCTATAAAACCACTTCTTAGCATCTCAGAAGATTTGAGGTGCTGTATCCTAAGTCATTTTGGTAAAACAAAAGAACCATAACAACAAAAACCCAAGATTCAGAAAGATCTTAAGGCTGTGCATTACAGACCCTCTTTGATAAAGAAATCTTAAGGACATTGTTCCTCGGTACTCTCAGAGGACCCACAATTAAAAAGGACATTTTTCAAAGACTTTTATGCATGTGACTTTTGTCTAATACAATGAATTCTAGTAAGACTCTAGAAAACCCACAAAACTTTTAAAAGAATTGTATTGGTAGAATACATTGCCACCTTGGACCTAAAAGGTCAGATAAAGACTTGTACTTCCTAAATTCTATGAGCTGGAAACACACTGAGATAATTACTCAAATATAAACACAGGCTATTTCCTTTCTGTAGGTAAGAGAAAAATGACTCAAGGGTAGAATCACAAGTATACAGCACGGGTTGACAAATTACGGCCTATAAGCCAAATGTAGGTGGTGGCCTGATCTTATATCTCCAGTTAGCTGAGACTGTTTTTACTTTATTTTTTTATTTTTAATTATTATTTTTTTTGTGTGTGAAGATTTGAGGGGTGAGGGGAGAGCGCATGTACACGTGTTGGTGGAGGGGCAGAGGGAGAGAGAGAACCTCAAGCAGACTCACCACTGAGCATGGAGCCCAATGTGGGGCCAGATCCCACAATCCTGAGACCATGACCTGAGCTGAAATCAAGAGCTGGATGCTTAACTGAGTCACCCAGGCACTCTGAATGTTTTTATACTTTTAAAGGACTGCTCAAAAATACAACTAAACAAAGGCTATACATAACAGGGGAAGACTATATACTATGTGGTCCTTTACAGAAAACATTTACTGATCTTTACCTAGAATTAGATGCCAAGAAATATGGAGGATCATTCCCAGGGAGCATTAAAGGGCACAGAACTGGCAGTATGGCCCTGGCTATATTTCAGAATTGATAGTAACTTGTGACTGTTAGGTTAGTCATTCCTGTTCTACCATTTTACATTGGAGAGCAGATACCTAGCTTCTTTCTGTGCTCCCTTACCTTCAGATCAAAAG
The DNA here is from genome assembly GCF_020171115.1 of Neogale vison. Classification (NCBI taxonomy): domain Eukaryota; kingdom Metazoa; phylum Chordata; class Mammalia; order Carnivora; family Mustelidae; genus Neogale; species Neogale vison. The sequence goes on along the minus strand of NC_058094.1, from coordinate 21,122,982 downwards.
GAACCATACCCAATGAGTGGTACCTGGATTAGAAAACAAGCTCCTGCATCACGCACCTAAGCCCGCCATCATAATGGGTCGTGTCTTTGGGGATGTGGGTCTTACAAGGAGTTGAGTCTGATTCACAACATGGTAAATGTATATAATTCATGGCTTGCAGAAAGAGCATGTGGTTTGGAAACAAATCTGCAGATTCTTCTGTATTTCCCATAAAGTGATGGGGTCTGTGTCCCATCTCCTGGAATTGGGGATGGCTTGTGTTTATTCTGTCCCACAGAGTAGAACGGCGATTACTTCATAAATTCCAAAGATTAAGTCAGAAAAGGCCACGTTATTTCTGCCTAGTTCCTTTGGGAGACTGGGTCTGGGAAAAGCCCCTGCCATGTAAGGCCTCTGATTACTCTAAGACCTCACCAAGTGGAGTGGAGTCCAGCCCCTCTTGACGGTCTGGCTGAGCCTGGACTCATAGGCAATGAGTCACATGAGTGACGTGGTCTTGGACCATCCATGTCAGTCCACCAAACCAGCTGAGTACCGCGAAGGCCACGAGGATGAAAAGAGCTCAGCCAAGCCTTTCCTGGCTTCCTGACGCACAGATTCAAAGAGGTATTACAAGTGGCTAATGCTTTAAGCAACTAATATTTGGAGTCTTTTGTTAAGCAGTGATAAATAATTGTAACGGTTCACTACGTGTACGTGGGATCCATGCTACAATGACGTGGCACTGTGGACCCCACCACGTGGCTTGCTTTGGTCGGTGGAATGATAATAACTGTGACATAAGCAGAAGACCGGAATTCCCCTCTCTCGCACCTCCACCACTGCTATGACAGATGCGCCTGGGCCAGTCTGCTGGTGGCAAAAGCCATGGCAGCAGAGGTCCCTGTCGTTCCTGACATCCTGCTCAAGTCTGTCCTACACAAAGGAATAGCCAGCTGACTCACAGACCAGAGAATGAGCCAAGAGCAGAAGGACCACTCATCAGATCTAGCCCAAATCACCAGGCCATAAACTTATGAGCTAATGTATTGTTCTATGCCATCCATTTGGGAAGTGTGTATGCCTGTTGTTAGGTACCTTCAGTAGCAAGAGATAACACCATGAGGATTTTCATTTCGAGGCACTCCTTTATTAAAAACACATTGTTTCTAATCATACAGTTTTGCACACTGTTCCTGAAATACTTGGCATATTCAATCTAGTCTATTTTTTTTTTTAATTACTCCCCTTCCTTCGAGAATGCCCTTTGCCCTCTTTCTGCCTCTCCTAATCCTGCATATTCTTAGTAGCCTGGTTAAAATTCTATAACCCTAGAATCAATTGGCGTCACTCTACCCCACAATAGCTTTACTTCTGGATTCGTGTAGAATTCACTTTCTTTACCATCTTCTCACCAATTAACTGTATATTGCTTTGCGATGCTACTTCCCTTATTTCTCCCTACCTGCATTTTGAGATCTCTAAAGGGGTGGTTATCTTGTGTCCTACGGCTTCTTATTATCCATCTCAACACCCTACACTGCATAGCCTAGTTTCATGCAAATAATAGGGGTTGAGTAGGAAGTCAAGAACACACCATAGCTTTGAAATTTCTTGCACGGGTAGAGACAACAGCATACACAGTTTGTAACCGGGCTTATGACCATTCCTATCACAGGTACCCCTCGCTTTTCGAAAGTTCCCATTTAAGTCACTTTGCTTTTAAGAAAGACTTATATTAGTGTACCTGGTTTCTTAGACTGAAAGAAATCGGAGAGGATTTTCACTTTACAGGAAAAAAAAAAAAGGCAAAAAGTGAAAATAGCATTCAGTGTTGGTTTTGCAATAGTCATTACAGAGCTCCGCCCCCTGACCCCCAACTCCTTCCCAGGGACCTACGCTCAGCATCTCAGCATCATACCTCCAGAGCTCAGATTTGTGTCTGTGAGCATCTGTGCTTTATCTTGATTTATTTTGTGCCTCCATTAGGAAGAGGTGTCCTAAGGTATCAGAAAGCCTAAAAGAGGTGATTTCTTTGGATCTGAGAACGCTCAAAAATTTTTCTGTATGAATTAATGGTACTGCTCTCTACTTTACATCATTTCAGCTTAGGAAAGGTTTCTTAGGAACTTTCTACTTTCAGATAACAGGGGGAAACCTATACGTCAAATTTGAAAGAATAATAGAACTCTTTATGAGAGATAATTGAGCAATTTGGTACAGGGTCAAGGGGTGGGAGGGAAATATGCTAAAATCTTGAATGTTTTCAGTGAATCAGAGTCTTTATGGGTAAAAAGGTATTAAACAATTGTTGTCAGGCTTGACTATCTGCCAAATGACTGATCATAATGGCAGAGCCGCATTTCCTAACTTGGAGGTTTTGCAAGTCATTAATAGCCAATGCAACATTTACCAGGTGTTTGGTTAAAGCGTGCTTACATAAAGAGTTTGCAAATATTTATATTTCACAGAAATCCTCCCACTGTATTTAGAGTTAAAACAGAAGAATCATTTTCCTGTAAAAGATTGTATTTCTCATGAAAGAGCATTATTTTTCCAAAAATTATAAAGGGAAGTGTTACTCACTTTTTCCCCCAAAGGAAATTATCCCCCTAGGATAACGGGGAGGCTAAATTAGGACAAAGAATCACCTTTTCAAAACCACATTTTAGTGACAATTTACCATATCTGAATTTCTTTTTTCTTGAAAATAAAAAAAATAGGAAATAATCTTCTAGCATTTATGGGAAAAAAAACCAAAGTCTTCTTCATACTTTCATTTCAACTACAATAAGAGGAAGCCCTGTTATTATATTTCCTCTTGCTTTTGCAAAAGATGGCCTTCAGTGTCTCTTAATGTCTGGATATAAGAGTTAGCTTAACCAGTCCTTACATCCAGACATTAAAAATGAGAATAAACAGGCATTCTACACTGAAATAGATTTATGTTGAAGGGACAGGGTTTGGAGGTGGGATAGGGGAATAGCAGAGGGTATGAGCAACCTCTTTTGCACCAAACATAAACTGGTACAACTTCTGTGGCAATATGAAATGGTAGGTTTGAATAACTCTATCCACAAAGAATGTTCTAATGGAAAGTACATGTCTAAGGCCCAGCTGTCACTGCTTTCATGCCTGAGTGGGAACATGGACCAGACTGACCACTCCCCTTACGTCCGGTAGGACACCTAACAATGAAGCTGATTAATTCATATCCAAGTATAACTTGACAAGATTATTTTAGAGATTGTAATTGGCTGGCTGTCGTCCTCCTTCGTGTCAATTAAGAGAGCAAAGCTTGCATATCAAAGGGAGAATCCCAGGCCGACTAAATGGATGGATAAAAAGGACCCATCAAAAAGTCCAAGTCAGACCGGAGAGGCGAGTTACATTAGTTAGCTTGTGGGAGAGCTCCCCCTTGAGGAGCTCAAAACAAATGCAAAATTCAACATTACATCGACGACCGTTCTTGTCCTTCGGAAGAAAAGGCTAAATACTTCTTTAGGACAAAGAAAGAAAAATTCTTCACATATATTCTTGCCAAAGACTATTTTACTAAAGACTTTTTTTCCCCTCTACCCAAGATATTATTTAACTGGTTCCTCTAACATGAAAGAAGACTCATATAATGAACCATACCGCCATGTTTGTTTTGTCTCCAGCCAGGACTCACCCTCTTCCCTACACTGAGGAAAAACCATGGGGAAAACAAAAAAGGTAAAAGACGACTCTGTTCTACGGTATTACTTTTTTGGGTGTAGACTCCTACCAATAACTGCTTTACATTCTGAGAATAATGTGAGGGGTAGAAACAACAACAAACCCCAAACACTTACTGACCAGAGGTTAAGCAATTGGGAAAAAATTGGGCTGGGTGAGTATTTGAAGATTCTGCTTTATGTTCAAGACAAGCATAGCCCAGAGCTGACTCTGCTGAGGTTTTGAAAGAGAGAGGAAGAATGAGGTGATGTTCTAGTCTAGTGTCTTCAGCAACCATTCTCCTCTGGGGTAAACAGATTCCTTTTCCAAGAATGTTTTCCGAATGAGCTATCCAGTCTGCCCACAGAAGTCAAATAGCAAACCTCCAGGGCACATTCCACAGGCGGAAGGGGCAACTTACAAGTCTGGATCCGTCCAGTTAGTGCTGGGACCGAGGAGCGGACTTAATCAGATCGACCTCCCCTGGGGCCGCGGATGATTCCAACAGATCTTCCCCGAAAGCTGTCTCAAAATCCCCATTTATCTAGCGGCCGCTTTACCCCTTGTCCTTTAAAGTTTTCGGAGACATTTCCCTCAGCGCAATGAAGAACAGACATCAATGCTCGGTGTTATAAAAGAAGAATAGGGTTTTCTTTCTATCAGATCAGGGCAGGTCAGTTCCAATAATAGTTTAATAGTTCCCACTGAAGTGGAATCAAGGAGGAAGTCTGCGAGAAGTTTGTCCGTCTAAGTCACAGGATGAAGGCATTAAATGCTGGACGTAGGGAAAGGCAGCAAATGTTGTACGAATGGAGAGGAGCTTCATAATTATATTAACCACATTAACCATTATTAACCATAATGATGAGTTAATCAGACCAGGGAAAGAATTTAGGACAAGGGGCATTAATTTTTCCCTCCCAGGGCGTACTACTCAAATTCTGGCCAAAGATAATTGATGATACTACACTCCTACTTAGTATATACCCTCAGGAGTCAGGTGAAATCAAGGAAGTCTTTAAACTTGGGCAAAATCAAGTAACAAAGACTGGGTCTCATCTAAAATAACACCGAGCTTGTTGAACAGAATGTTGCAGCTGCTAAATTTCAGATCGAAGGAATTGTCCTGTGTGAAAAATCAAACCATCTAGCAGTACAGAGTTTCATTCATTTGGGCTTGATTAGCCTGACCCTACCACCCAAGATAACAAGCATAAAGATACCAAAGGATAACCTTTAAGCCCCATTTAACTTGTTCAGCCCCCCCATCTCTGTCCATCTCTCTTTCATCCTTCAAATACTTAACATCTATATTTATTCCAAGACTACTATGTGTACTGTATTTCTGATAATACAAAAATCTAATCTCTATGATTCCATTACCTTTGTGCATTTTGACTTTTCAAAGTGTTCCCAGAGTATTAAAAAAAAGTTTTTTCATTTGACCAATCTTGGAAAACAAAAACGCATCCAATAAAATTTCCTAAATTTCACCTTTTTCTTTTTGGATTTGTTTTAATATGAAGCTAAACAGAATTAGGTTAATGAAGAGATATGAATATATGCACGTGGACTAAAGGAGACCCAGTTTCCCAGAAGTGACACGTAGTTTATTCCTTCTTTAAAGAAGCCCAGTTTTGGGGCACCTGCGTGGCTCAGTGGGTTAAAGCCTCTGCCTTCAGCTCAGGTCATGATCCCAGAGTCCTGGGATAGAGCTTCGGGCTCTCTGCTTGGCGGGCAGGGGCAGCCTGCTTCCACCCCCCGCCTCTGCCTGCCTCTCTGCCTACTTGTGATCTCTCTCAAATAAACAAATAAAATCTTTAAAAAAAAAAAAAGCCCAGTTTCCTTCTCAAGCTTCTCTGTGTCTCCATTTTGGTAGTGTTGGCCATTTAGTGATTACTCAGCAAATGTTTATTGAGCAAATTAATGAGCACTAATATAAAGATAATTGAACAATTACTAGGTAATGAATGATCTGCAAATTAGCAATTTATAATAAATTACGAATTATTTAATCTGTAAATAATTAAACATCAATTGAGGTAATGATAAATATTCAGTAAGGAAACAAATTACTAGAACGAAAAAGAAAGATTCTACTAAAAAATCCGAGGCCCAAACTACAGAATATTTGCAATGAAAAAGAATTTTTTTTTTTTTTTTAGGTACTGGAAACTGTAAATGGGCACCCAGACAAAACCAGATACACTGTGAGCAGGTCAGGTGATGGCACCACCTTGCGTCATCACCCGTCATTAACAAAGATGTCTTTAATAGCCGACTGCTCAACGCCCAATAGCATCTTACTGCTAAAACACACTTCAGGGGTTTTCTACTCCAACTCCACCATTTTGCAGATGAGAAATCTGAGTCCCGATTGCAGATGTATGATCTGCCCGAGTTTACTTGGCTAGTACACCGCTGGCCTTCTTTCCAGACCTTCTTTTCTTCTGTCTTATCTGCCATTCACTCCATCCCTATCTCTCCAGTGACTACCCTGTGTCCTTTCTCTGCACTAGTCCACTTCTTGCAAACTGAGAGGTGGTGGATTGGAAATAAATGTGAGGATATGTATCATGCTTGTCCTTTTCTTTTCTTTTTTTTTTTTTACTATCAATCACCTTGGTGACCTGGTTTGACCCATAGTGGTGTATGCAACAATTGTTTCTACTGACGCTGCCACTAGGAAGTGGAGTAGTTCTGTTTGCAGAGTCAGTGTATTTCTTAGTCTTTTTCAATGTACTGAGAAAATCCAACTCAAGTGTGTGTAGTCAGAGGTGATAAAGAGGTAGGGATACAGACTGCAAGAAGTTCTAAAAGCAAGCCAGCCAACCAGTTTCCTAAATAAAAAGCAGAAAAAAACCAAAAAGAATAGTTTTCCAGCCAGGAAACAGGCTTTTGCCATTATAGCATCCAACATATGATCACAGGGAAAACATCAGTAAGACATATGTTTTTCCATAGTTTCTAGTCCATCTGTCCCTGACATTTTGCTAATTATCTCAAAAATGGATTCTGGTATCATTTTCCTTTCTCTTCTATTTCTAGCTAAAGGTAACAATATTTCTTGGTGAATAACAGCTTCAGTATTAAATGGTCTTGAACAACTGTGCTTGGCATAGACACACACCATTCTGGAGTTCCAAATCTCCCAAGACAATCTTCTCCTTGGTGTCAAAAATCCTCCCATACAGGGTGTGTGTTCTACAGCATAGAACAACAGAGCATGTTCTATAATAGAGAAATATGACTGGGGCGCCTGGGTGGCTCATGGGTTAAGCCTCTGCCTTCCGCTCAGGTAATGATCCCAGAGTCTTGGGATCGAGCCCCACATGGGGCTCTCTGCCCGATATGAAGAAGGGGAGTCCGCTTCCCTCTCTCTCTGCCTGACTCTGCCTACATGTGATCTCTCTGTCAAATAAGAAAAAAGAAAGAAAGAAAGAAAAGAAATATGACAATACTCAGCATGAAACAGGCAAAATGACGGGCGTAAAGAAGGCAAAACTTGCCTTGGACTGGAGCAAAGAACATAGCCTTAGGTGACAGGAGCTGAGTACTGCCATCTACTGGCCACGAGGTCTGGGTCAACTCTCTTCACTCCTCTGAGCTTTTAGATTCCTCATCTGAAGACTGACTCACACTCAAATCAACAGGGCTCTGAGGTTAGAGAACATGTTTGAAATATCACTTCGCACATTTCAAGTGTGATACAGATGTCACTGGGAATTTTTTTTTTTATGAGTAAAACAATATAAGATTCTATGGACGTCACAGAATGGCTACCTACACACATTCAGGAAATTGCTTGGACATACAAAGTGGCTTTCCCTTTTCTGTTCTAGTTGTCAGGACCCAGGCATCACCGCATCCTTTCCCCTGAAGCTGTCTACGCTCGTTGGGAGAGAGGCTAGTCTTTGACTTGAATTTCGTGGGAGCATATTTTGCAAAAACAGAGGTAACCCTATCCTGCCCCCTTTTCCTACATGCTCAAACTGAACACCACAGGGAATTTACTGCCAAATGGTAGATGGGAGGCTAAGATCCTTCTGGAATGACTACAGTGATCCCATCTCCCCCTCCCCCCAATACACCTCACTGTCCTCTGAAAGATTTATAAAGAAGGACACTGTGGCAACACACGACCTTTCGAAACTGCTCACACTATATTCTCCTCCCGGAAGGAATTCTAATGTCCTCTTGTCTTGTGTTGCCTGCCGCGTACCAACCACGGGGGAAAGACACTGAAAATTTAATGAATTTAAGAAAAGCTGCGCAAGCTTCTCTTTTGGAGGAGGCTTGGGAAAGAGGGAAGCAGACAGAAAGAAAACATTCAAAGAAATTACACTGCCCCCAAGGGTGGCATCTACAGAGGACAGTGACAGGGACTTGGAGATGTATTATTTTTCCGGTGTCCATTTAACTACAGGGCTGGTTTCACTACCGTTGCTGGCTATAACCAGGGTAAAGGTGAAGGGATGAGATCAATACCAGAGGCAAAAACACTAGAGAAAGAAAACCGTGACTCCAGAAGACAACAAAGAACATAGGATGGACAGAGCCAGGGAGGGGAGGGAGAGGAGGGGGGGTGTGAAAAAGAGAAGCATATGAAACCAGATTACACAAGTTGTCTGAAAAGCATAAATACATACAACGTCCAGAGGATAACAGCCCAAGAAAATATTTTGCATTTAACTAATATAGAAACATATTTGCCATATAATTTTCAGGCTATGTCACTCTGTAAGGTATGACTCTGTTCTTGTAAGTGTGCACAGACAACAATCCTGAAAGGATACACATCGAAATCTTTGCGATTACTTCTGGAATGTTAGAATCCGGGGGGGATTTGTGCATGTTTCCCTTTTTTGTGCATGTATACTTTCTAATATTTCTACATTGAATATATAAAAAAGAAAAACATACTTATTTTTTTTTTCAAACTCTGACTTCTAAATTTCTTTTATCACCATCACTGAAAAAACATATTTGGGTACAGAGAGGAAGAGGTCAGAAAGGGGATCTACAGACCATAGGCTGTGGGCCAAATCTAGCCTACTGCCTACTTTTATAAATAAAGTTTAACTGGAACACAGACACTTCATTCGTTTACACACACAGGCAGAGTCCAGTTGTTGGGACAAAGGACCAGATGGCCTGCGAGGCCAAATGGCCCTATGTGGCTCTTTTTTAAAAAAAGATTGCCAGCCCCTGGGTGAGAAGACTCCTTTCTTTGCGACTGGAATATCCAATGCACATTATTAGCTGTGAGGAAGTCATCCCCTCTGGGTCTCACAGAAGGATAATACATCTTAGAGTTGTCTTGAGGATTAAATGAGTTATGCATAAAAAGTACTTACTGCGGTGCCTGGCACATTCAGAAACGCTCAAAAACATTATTCTACCTATTACCTACTTCCTCTTAAACAAGGTACATGATTCCATGATTAGGTTAAACCTAATGAAACTGCCATTTTGTTGCTGAAATTGTTCGGCACGGGCAATCTTACCGGGTCCAATGTCACCCTACTTCACCACTCACTCTTCTCACTTCTCCTGTGCACGTCGTCATCTCCGAGACGGTGTCAGTGTCATTAAGGCAGTGTGGGGTTAGCTAATTTGCCAGGAAGAGCTGAGCAGAGAAACCTAGCACCGTCGCACCCAAATCCAAACAACGCGGATGTCTGAAACAAAAATGCTGCACGTGTATTTTGCTCGGATACTCGTGAAACGCTGGCAAATTAGCACTAAATGTCTGCACGGTGTGACAGATTCCAGGCTCCTGCCCTGCTGCCCTAAACAGAAGCTTCTCAGATAAAGGATATTCTTCCCATCCTCCAAAATAACACCCGTCTCTTGAGTTTCAGCAGACCCAGCAAGCTTCCACAAGGCTGTGACAATCACTCTTGGCACTGAGCAGAAATCCAGACATCTCCTGCCATAATATCCGTCGGAAGGCCTGCCTGAAGGGAACAGGGGACTCGGGATCCCGCAAAACTTCAAGAGTTCTGTCATTCACATGTGTACTTAAAGACGGCATTTTGGAGCTTAGTACAGATCCAACATAGGAGTTCTTAAAAACAAAACAAAACAAAACAAAAAGCAAAAACACAACAAAACAAAAAACCCAAATGGGGCTCCTCCAAGAATGAGAGAGAAGGACACTTGAACATTAATGGAAGGAAATTATAAGAAGCTGCAGATAGAAAAGTGTAAAATGAGCTTCAGGGAAAAGGGGCTGATTGGGAAACTGAAGGACGAATCAAGTATTTTTTTAAATTTTTATTTATTATTTTTTATTAACATATAATATATTAATTTCTTCAGGGGTCCAGGTCTGTGAATCATCAGTCTTACACAATTCACAGCACTCACCACAGCACATACCCTCCCCAGTGTCCATAACCCAGCCACCCCATCCCTACTCCCCACCCCCCAGCAACCCTCAGTTTGTTTCCTGAAATTAAGAGTCTCTTATGGTTTGTCTCCCTCCCTGGTCCCATCTTCAACGTAGATGAAGAAGGGCTTTAAGTTCAGTATTAAGCCTATCAAAGAAAGAACGAATTCTGTTTAAGCCAATCAACACTTACTAAATGCCTATTTTATGTCAGGCATTGGGTTCACACAGCTAGAGACAGTAAGAGAGACCAGATGTTATTTCTACCCTATAGGAGTTTCTGGGCTGGTGGAAGGAAGATAGACATGTAACCAAATAATGTTAATGTAATGTGATCAGTGTTCTAACAAGAACAGTGGTTATTCATTCACTGCAAAAAAAATGCCAAGGAAATACAGAATAAAAAAATTAATTTTGCTTAGAAAGGCCCAGGGAGGTTAGGGAAGCGAGAAATCATTGGAGACGTTCAAGTTCACTAGGTGAACAGTGGGGCAGGAATGAGAGTGGTCTGCTGCAGTTTCGGGATAGGACGGATACAAGGAATGGCAGCAAACGAACCTGAGGGATGTTTATCAAGAACCTTATACACGGAGCTTAAAAATGTGGACTTTAGGGGCACCTGGGTGGCACAGTGGGTTGGGCCTCTGCCTTTGGCTCAGGTCGTAGTCTTGGGGTCCTGGGATCGAGCCCCGCTTCGTGCTCTTTGCTCGGTGGGGAACCTGCTTCCCCCTCTCTCTCTGCCTGCCTCTCTGCCTACTTGTGATCTCTCTCTGTGTCAGATGGATAAGCAAACGCTTTAAAAAAAAAAAAAAGAATGTGGACTTTACCCAGTAGGCATTTAGTCTCTTTAAGCAGGAAGAGACCTTGTCAAGTCTGATATAAAGAGACAAAAGAACAGATGCTTTCCCAGAGAGCCATGATGTAGGATCACAGGAGACCATTCATGTTGAGACTAGGGGAACCTAGAGCAGGAATGCCTAAGAGTAGCGAGGAGGGGACGTATACTGAATGCACCGGGGCTTCAAACTGGAATGCCACAGTAGAGGTGGAAAGTCTGAAGAAAAGTGAGACAAAGAGAATTCTGATGTGGGAGTAAGGAGGGTCACGCAGGTGGGGAGAAGCAGCACAGGTTAGGGGACTGGCCTTGGGAGAGAGAATCTCTCTTCCTCAGAGATATAAAGGAGACCAATAAGAAGGGGGTAAAAATAGAGGTAATACTGCAGGGAGGAATGTTAAGAAAATTTGCCACCATTGGTAACTCCTCAGAATAATGAACAGGGAGAGAACGGTGGCTTTGCGGAAATAGAGCTACGCATATGTAGCACCACCGTAGGAGACTGGGAAAATGGAAAAGCCAGAGATCTGTAAAAGCAATAATCCAGCAGATCCTGACCCGGGATCCACTTGGGCCAACAACTCATACATTGGTGATCTCTCTCATCCGCACATTCCATTTTTTTCCAAGAGTGTTCTGAGCCTGTCAGTCCGCTCACCATTGGTGATGCTATTATCACTGATGGGTGGTGAATGACCTCCAAGGGAGGAAAATTTAGTTTCCTTAGCCTGACACTCATGTAGCCCTCGGACTACTCTACTGATCTGTCTCTACCCCCATCACTCATCCCTGCTCAGCTTAAGAAACCCCAAAGGCTTTCAGGCTCAGGAATGGAGGAGCCCCATTGTGGGAAGATGCAGCGTCACAAGCAATAGCGGGTGTCGAGGTCTATGGGTTAAAAGTGGTTACATTTTCTCGTTCTCTTGGGTCAAGCAAAATACACAAATACAACTTGGGATTTCAGGGACATTCTCTTTTAAAATTGTACACAGGACAAATCTAGCCTTTTCCAAGCAGACTTCCCCCTGGACCAGGCTCCTGGATAGGAGCTCCTTCTGAAGATCTCTTTGGTGCTTACCCCCATGTTTCTTTTCTGTCATCACTCACTTGTACTTATAAGATGCGATCTTTCATAGCACAGAGGTCAGAACATGAGCTTTGGATTCAGATGGCCCTGGAGGAAAACCTTGACTTTGCTATTTTTAGGTTTTTATGACATAGACAAGAGACCTAAAGTTTTCTTTTTCCTTCCTTTCTTTTTTTTTTCTTAAGATTTTATTTGACACACAGAGAGAGAGAGAGACGGGGAGAGAGGGAACACTAGCAGCAGGGTGGGAGAGGGAGAAGGCGGCTTCCTGCTGATCAGGGAGCCTGAGGCCACACTCGATCCCAGGACCCTGGGATCATGACCTGAGCTGAAGGCAAACACTTAACGACTGAGCCACCCAAGAGCCCCAAGACTGAAGTTTTCTGAGAGTCATTTTTCTCATTTGTAAATTGAAATGCTACATGGGTTACTGTGACAATAAATTAAATAATGTACGCAAAGTACTTACTTAAGTGCCTTACATGCGAACACTCAAATATTTTTTAAAATAAGAGTTTTCTTCAACCATATATTTTATTTATATTTATTTAACAACAAAACAAAACTATATACATGCATATACATATATATGCATATATAGGTAAACATAAATATTTATTAGATTTAATTTTTCCCACCCTTAAGAGCCCCAAGGTGCATGGGCAGAACCTCTGTCATGACATTCCATGGGGGGATTGGGAATCATGCCCTTTAGAAGCAATCCAAGGGGTGCATATTTATATTATTAAATAATAAAACAAAACTACACACATGTATATACGCATATCTATGTACACACATTTACATAATGCTTTCCCATTTGAAAAGTGATTTCTATACTCTCCTTTGCTTCTTATAAACCTATGTATGAAGTCCATACAATCACAGACCAGTAATAACAACTAGTAGCAACTTTGTAAGGTACATTTTATATTTTTGAGAAAGGGAACCTGAGCCTCAGGGAGGTGAAACAGACTTTGCCAAGGCCACACACAGTGACTAAGAAGTGGCGGGGACTCCATCATGGGTCTCTACAGTCTAGGCTCTCTCTAATCTTTCATAACTATCCAAGACAGGAAGCCTGCCAAGAGCGATTAAACACTCAACAGTCACATTATTCCAAAGTTAGTACGGAAATTGAGAAATATATTTAATGAGACTCTGAAGGAGGAACATGAGAGCCCAAACACAATGGCCTAGAATGATACTGGCCAAGAAGACCTCAAAGACAATTGAATTTCATCAAAACAGTACCACAGCATCTTGAACATAACCAATCCCATATGTGTGGACTTCCATTTCCTCCAGCAAGAAATATGGTGCCACAGTCACCGTCGGTGATGCCATTTGAAGGACAAGCGCCACTGCTCCATGGAGCGGATTGCCTCCAAAGGGCGTATTTCCCAGTCCCCCCATGGAGTGTCATGACAGAGGTTCTGCCCATGCACCCCGGGGGTCTTGAGGATGGGAAATTTGACTTGACAGGATGAGTACGCAGGGTAATAATGTTCAAACAGGGACTGGGAGCAAAATCAAGGGAAGGGGATCTCCCCTTTTGCAACCTGACCTCAGTACTTCCCCAACAACATAAAACAAAATCAAAACAAAACAAAATAGAGTCATCAATTAAAAAAAAAAAAGGAATGAAATGGACACAGAATCTAAAAAGCAAACAGACTTCTCCAAACAGATTGTGTTTCATCAACTTCACTTCTCTGGCAGAGCAAAAAGCTCTGCGCTCAGAGTGAGTGACAAAGGAAACTGAACTTTTGGTCATATTGAGTAAAATGTGACTGTCTCAGAGGGCACTGGAAAGGTGCGAGGAAGAGGGAGACAAGGAGGAAAACCTGATTGAAAGAGAGAATGACACTGAGTCTGTGGCTATAAAAACTTCATTGAGCTCCTGGAATTTGGGGTGGGAAATAAGCGAAAAGGGTGAGCTTTAAAAAAACAACAACAGGGTGTATCCTGCTCATTTCTGCCCCTGCCCCCCATCTGTGAGGCCACCTGCTGGACTTTCCATAAGATCAGTCTCCTGTTCTCCGCTAGTAATGTGACAGCGAGAGGTAGCAGTTCCCGAGCCCTCACCTGTGTGTCGGGCACCGTCAGAAGCATTTCTAGGTGAAACTCCTCTCGCCTGCCGCCGGCCTGTGCGGTAGGTCCTGCTGATGTGAAGGGCTCAGCCACCACACTCACCCTGCCTCACCCACTACACTCCTACCTGGGCTTCCCCTCTGTGCCAGCTTGCAGGAGGAGCCTCAGGCACACAGAAAGCCTCCAAGACACACAGGTAAGGTGTCAGGGGTTTCCTAAAGCAGGACGGTCCCGTAAGTTTCAACCTCGTTAAGAAACCCTGGCAGGCACTGGCATTTTGCAGGTCTTTGGTTGGGACTGTTAGAGGGTGCTGGCCGGGTGAAGGAGCAGGCTATCTGGCAGGCGAGGGGACGGCTGGATAAGGGTGCAGAAAGCTCGCTTCTGACCCCAGCCCCGCATTCCCTGGCTGTGAAAACCTGGGCAAACCTTCCAAGTCTCATTTCCCAAACCACAGAACCTACAAAAGTAGTGAGGGGCAAGGGAGATCACCAAAGAACAACTGAATCTTGTAGCAAGTAAAAATCCTCTCCCTTGCAGGAGTCATCTTAATTAAGTCTATGCAAACTGGTTAAAAAAGAAAATCCTTCCAGTTCTTTGAGGGATGAAACAAATAGTTCACTTGGTGACAAACCCCATTCTTATCTTTTCAAGTAAAATATTAAAGAGATGCTGTATCTAGAATATCAAAGTCCCCTTAAGAGCAGTAGTTTCCATACACAAGCCTGCAAAGTGGCACCGTTCTCTGATGAAAATGGGAGAAATACTTTTCTTAAAGTGAAATATATCATATTTCTTTTCTTTTTAAGATTTTACTTATTTATTTGACAGAGAGAAAGATCACAAGGAGGCAGAGAGGCAGGCAGAGAGAGAGGGGGAAGCAGGCTCCCTGCTGAGCAAAGAGTCCGATGAGAGGCTCGATCCCAGGACCTTGAGATCAGGACCCAAGCCAAAGGCAGAGGCTTAACCCATTGAGCCACCCAGGCACCCAATTTATCGTATTTCTAAATGAGATTTTGTGTGTTAAGATTCGTTTGGTTTATAAAATATGGTGGGGGAGGGGCACCCGGGTGGCTCAGTGGGTTAAGCCTCTGCCTTTGGCTTGGGTCATGATCTTAGGGTCCTGGGATAGAGGCCCACAGCAGGGTCTCTGCTTGGCAGGGAGCCTGCTCCCCCCACCCCCCACCTCTGCCTGCCTCTCTGCCTGCTTGTGATTTTTCTCTCTCTCTCTGTCAAATAAATAAATAAATAAATCTTTAAAAAAATGTGGTAGGGGTAATTTTTAATTTAAAAGAATGAATGAGTAAAATACTAAGGTGGAAACTAGATGCTACTGCAAAAATATCTTCTGAAATTTAATTCATCTGTGAAACCCCAAAAGCCCTGGTGCACAAGTATAGCTCAGACAAGAAGAATCACAGACAACGGAGCTGTCCTCTTGCCTGGTGTCATCTTCCACCAGCTGGTGAAACCATATCTCTCTTTGTAAGCATGTTCTGCTATCTTCAGATTATTCCTTCAGGGAAAAATGCATCAAGTGGATTTTCACACTCAATTTCTTTATATAGAACATATACATCTCCTTATATATATTTCTTACGCTGTATTAGATTGTGTTATATATTTATATCTATATACTTATAACATAGATGAATATAAAACCTATCTCCCATCTATCTTCATTTTTTTAAAGATTTGAGAGAGAGAGAGCATGTGTGCACACAGGGTGGGCGAGAGGGAGAATCTCAAGCAGACGCCACACTGAACACAGAGCCCAACTCAAGGCTCCATTTCAGGACCCTGAGGTCATGACCTGAGCCCAAACCCATAGTTGGCCACTCAACCGACCGTGCTACCCGGGGGCCCCTCTTCATCGTCTCTAATATAAGTGATCCTACAGCCCGTATGGAAAGACACAGGATGACATTTTCATTTTTTCCTTTTAAAAAACACTTTGCCATTTTAGAAAATTTGGAAAGCACACAAGTCTCCCAAAACCAACTCTGAAATATAATTTACATACAACACATTTCACACATTTGAGGCACCACACAGAGAACTACTGACAGAGATATAAAGCATTTTCATGACCACAGAAAGTTCCTTTGGTCCTCTGCACCATCTCCCCTCCACATCTCAACCCAAGGAACCCGATGGCCATCACTGCCAATTTTGTTTGAGAACTTCACACAACGGAGTCGCACGGTAGGTACTCTTTGTTTCCTGCCTTCTCCCACTCCGCACAGCGTGAGGTCCTTTCCTGTGGCACGCATCACTAGTAGGGTCCTTTCTACTGTCAAGTAGTGTTGATGTGAATACAGCTCTCTTTGTTTATCCACGCCACTCCGGAGGGACCCAAGAGTTGTTTAGAATTTTTGTCTTACTCTGAGTAGCACTCCTTTGGATATTACTGGACTGGAATTTTTATGAATCTATGTTTCCAATTCTCTTGTGTAAATACCCCAGAGTAGAACTGCAGGATCATTTAATAATTGTGTGATTAACCACGTAAAAACTTAATAGTTTTTGAATTGGGTGGTACCACATTATACCTGATAACAGTCTATGAGAGATCTAGTTGCTACACACATTTGGCAAGCCTTAGGACTGCCGGTCATTTGAATTTTAGCCATTTTACGGAGTACAAAGTGGTATCTCACTGTGGTTTTATTTGCATTTTCCTGGTGATAATGTTACTTAGTATATTTTCATATTTTTTAGTATTTATTGTCCATTCTTTTATCTTCCTTGTAAACTGCCCAAATCTTCTGTCCATTATTATTGGAAATCTATTCTTCTAGAATAGATCTATAAATAAATTTATACTTCTATAAATAGAAGAATATAAATAGATCTATAAATAGATCTATTCTTCTAGATTTCAGGATGATGATCTGTCTTGGGAAATCAGGTTTTTGATGGGACCCAGCAAAATCATGTTTTTGTCCAGCTTATTCTTCCTGTAAAGACTGTGGTGATGACATCCATTCTCTTCACCTATCAGAGCTAAAATGCTAAGCCTTCTGCATCTGGTGAAATGATCATATGACTCTCTGCATTTATTCTATTAACGTAGTGAATCAAGCTGAATTTTCAAAAACTTAACCTTGAATTCCTATGTGCACATGATCACGACAGAGTATTGTTTTTGTCAATTGCTAGAAATTAACTTGTTTGTATTTTGTCAAGATTTTTAGATTTAGGCTGATGGAGGATATTGGTCTACGTCATACCACTCTTGTAGTACCTTTGTTAAGTTTTAGTGTTACAGTTATTCTGACCTTAGGAGTTTGGAAGTGCTCCCCTTTCCCTCTCTTTCCTGAAAGAATCTGCATAGGTTTGATTAATGATGATTTGAATTTGTTAGAAAAGCCTTCCGGGCTTAGGTTTTGTGTGTGTGTGTGTGTATGTGTGTGTGTGTGTGTGTGTGTGTGTGTATGTAGTTCTAACTCAAAATTTATTAAGAACTATTTAGATTTTCTAGCTTTTAGTTAGTACTAAGTTATGGTTTTTAAGGAATTTGTCCATTTCATCTAAGTGTATTGGCATAAACTTGTTCATACTCTTATTACTTTTAAATGTATATAGAAAATTTAATGATGCCCCCTACTTCCTTTCCTGACATTGTCTGCTTTCCTCTTTCAGTCTAGGTAGATGTTTACGAATTTTGTTATCTCTTCAAAGAATCAATTTCTCCTTTGTTAGTTTTCTTTACTGCTTGTATGTTTGTCTCACCAATTTCAGCTCGCTCTTTTGGATTATGTGCTCTTTTCTAATGTCTTAAGGTAAACATTTAATTTACTGATTTCAAGTCTTCTTTTAATAAAGGCATTTAGTGAAGCAATTTTCCTCTAAGTTGTACCGTAGCTGCACAACACCAGTGTTTGGAATATTCATGTTTCTATTATTATTCCGTTCAAAGTATTTTCTCATTTCTGCTGTGGCTTTTTTTCTTCACTCATGCGGTTCTTGGTTGTGTGTGAAGTTTTTAAATATTTGGGATTTTCTGGCTATCTTGTAAAAGATTCCTAATTTAATGCTGTGTGGTCAGAGAATATGCCCTGGAAGACTTCAGTGTTTTGAAATTTGTTGAGGTTTATTTATACCCTTATGTGCAGTACATTGCAGTGGATAATTTTCAGGAACTTGAAAAGAGTGTGTATCCTGAAGTTTTGGGGGCAGAGTATTCTGTTTGGCATGTGGTAGCAGCTATGTAATTTTTTTTTCAAATATATGAAGTAACTGTGATTTAACAAATACACAGAAAGGGGCTCGCCAAGGGGCTAGAATGGAACTCTTTAGGGAGCAAGGAGGGAGCTGGTAGAGCCAGACTGAAGAGGACAGGAGGACTGTAACAGGGAGCAAGTACCCAGCTGAAATGGGGTGACTGGTGCAAGCAGAATTAGAAAAGGTAATCTGTAAAAGATAGCTAGGGCATGCCTTCTAGAAGGAGAGGAAGCAGCAGATAAGATGGGGTGGAGGGGAAAAATATTCAGGGAAATCCCATCAGATGGTCTATACTTTCTCAGTGTAGCCAAAGGAGGACATCTTTTAAAGACGGAAGGAACTTGAAAGCAGGTTATCTTGAGGTCTCCTAACAACAGTCTGTTGGGATGAAGGAAAGGATGCGGGGTGGGGGGCTGTGCCATGGCTCCACTGGGCCTGGCAGCAATAATCTTTCCTGGGGGCTTTTCTCAGCAAAGGTTTCTAACATGGGAACCTAAATGGGACCTACAAGTGGGTTTTCAGTTAAACCTCAGCAGAGCTTTCTAATCATTAAACTTTTCACCTATCGAGGTGACAAGTCCTACAACAGGGCTCACTTTGGATAGCAAACAATTTGTCTGCAGACCTAAATGATGTTCTCCAAAAAGGTTTATCAGAAATAAAGCTGATATTCTGGCCTCCATTTATACTTTTTCATTCAAAGGGGTATTCTTTTTAATTGACCTCATAAAATCTGGGATGACCTGTAAAGCCCTTTTCAGTATTTAAAAATCTATTATCCTGAATCATCAAGACTGTCCAATTCAGCACCCCTGGTTTAAGAAAGCTGAGGAGGGGGCGCCGGGGTGGCTCAGTGGGTTAAGCCGTTGCCTTCAGCTCAGGTCATGATCTCCGGGTCCTGGGATCGAGTCCCACATCTGGGCTCTCTGCTCAGCGGGGGGCCTGCTTCCCTTCCTCTCTCTCTGCCTGCCTCTCTGCCTACTTGTGATCTCTCTCTGTCAAATAAATAAATAAAATCTTAAAAAAAAAAAAAGAAAGCTGAGGAGTGTCAAGGTGATGTTAGTAAGCTTTCCATCAAAAGGGGTTAAAAACAATCAATGCTATTGTTGGGAAATTGCAGGAAACAGGCCCTGATGATGTCAGAAACTTTGCTATGCAGATCTAGGCTGCTTGAGGTTTAATAAAAAATGTAGAGCAGTTCACACAGATGAGAAATGTAACAAAACACAAAGACAGAGAAAACACAATATCCGGAGGGAAACCAACAATGGCAAGAAAATGCACAGCTGCAGTGCTGAGACAGTTACATATGCCCATGCTTCATCTGGCTACACTGGATTCTAATAAGTAGTATGCTCACAGGTAGATCACATAAAGTAACCAATCATTCCACTAATTCTGATAACTACATACCCCCACTGCTTTCTATGGGTAACATAATAAAGACAAGGAAGACAATAGCAGAAGGGTAAAGGTGTGGAACAGCTCAGAGAAACCAGAAACATATCTTGGAAGGGAATAATGTTAGTAAACACACAGATCCACAATCCAAAGGTCTAAAAGAGAGAGGTGTCCCTTTTATTCAATAGCGTAAGCAGAGCTGCCCAATTTCAGGGAGCTACATCTCAGCAGAATATTCTGAAAAGGGGAAAGAGGCAGCGGGGCGGGGTGAGAGGGTGATGGAAGCACAAAATGAACCATAAATACATTCATTTATTTCTCAGGAGGCCACTGGGAAATAGTACAGATCAATACTGACCATTTGCAGGGGAACTTCATAGGATAACTATTCCTGCAGAACCCTGGACATCTAAAGCATGTCCATCACTGTGCCACAAAGCAGACTACGTGGAAACCTTTTCCACATTCAAAATGGCTTTTAAAGATATTTTATATTCTGGGGGAACTCTGAGTGCTTCACCCATAAAAATACGTCTTTCAAGTTGGCAGGGGTAAGAACCCTTTCCAGATGGAGAACTTGATGCTGAAGGAGGTAAACTCACTTTAGCAGCCACGGGAACAACACAAGGCACAGCCAGGGGCTGAAATCGCCTCCAACCTGAAAATATTCTTAACTGTGCATAAAAGAGAATCTGAAAGTTGCCTGTGAGCTTACACCTGGCCCCAGCAGAGCTTCCTCATCAACATTCCGAGCCGGCCTCAGAAAGCTGGAGAGAGAATCTTGCAAGCACAGGAAAACAGACAAATTTCTTTCCTTCAAGCCTAATCTGATGATTTAAATCTATCTATCCTAATGCCTCTCAGGTGTTCTAACCATCTTATGCCTTTTAAGAGCTCTTCTGCAGGGAGGTACCACGAGTAGCTTTTCTTCTGATTAAACACAACTGCCACAAGATAGCAGGTGCCGTCTGGACACGAGGAAATTCTCAAATTCCACCAGGAAACTTGCAAGAGGTTTTGAATGCTCACATACTGAAACATATCTTAATGTTTCTTAGACTTCAGAGAACATGGGGGGAATGTTTGTGTAGAATTTTATGTCCTCCAAAGAAAGGCATAAAAAATATTAATATAGTGGACTTGCGGACAAAAACATTACAAAAAAACCACACTACTGAAGTTAAAACAGGGGAATTTTCAAAAAAAGATTTAAATCTGGACTCTCATCAAATACAAAAATGAACACATTTAAGATTTTTTTTAACTCCTTAGTGAAGAAACCAGTAACTCTTAGAACCAGGAGAAAGATACCATGAAGGAGAATCCTAACAGCACACACTCATCAATCACGGAGGGTAAAATGAATGCATAAATGGCAGGCAGAACTCACCTTTTCCACAGTGGCTAGGAAAGCCAACTGAATCTCCATGGGACAGAATTTACATATCTACAACGAGGATTATTTTGTATTGCTATCAGTTAGCTACAACTTACCAAGTTGTAAAAACAGCACTGTCGAATTAGATAACCCAAATGGTCTGCTACTGACAATGCATAATTTCTCACGGAAGAACAATTTTTTCCCTGCACAGATCACTGACCGTCTTATTTATTGCTGTATTCCCCAAACCCAGTACCAGGTAGATGCTCCATAAATACTTGCTAAATGGATAAATGTCTACTATGTAGCAGGCACTAAGCTAGGCTCTTCATGGGCATCCTTCCATTTAATTCTCCCAACACCCTTTAAAATAATTATTCTCATTTCACTGATGAAAAACCAGCTGGTGCGATGCTGTACAGCTATTACTTGTCAAAGGTTGGGGGTGGAGGACGAGCAGGGAGGATCTGACTTAGGTCTGTGAAAGCCCCTTTTCCCTTCTTGTTTCCATTTAATATGTCCTTTTTATTTGCCATGGCTCTACCACCTGCCTCTAAGTTAAGGGACTGCTTATAGGTTACACTGTAACAAACACGCTTGCTTGATAAGCACGATACTGGAGATCTTGCTTTGAGAAAAAGAACAGCAACACTCAAGAGAATTTAAGCATAAGGAAGAGACACTGAATGTCTTCTTTGCAAGCTTGCAGATAAGCACGGGATACTGACCAGCCCAGACTACCCACCCCAGCACCACCCCATTCCACCCCACCTAGGTTCTCACTTTCCAGTTCTCAGGATAACAAAGATAGATGAAGTCAACTGTTCATATGTGTTGTTTATATGTGGTGTTTGTTTTCACAGGGATCGGAAACTGGTCCACTTAGGAGATCAGCAGCAGCCGACGTTCAACGCCGGTTTCCTAGGACCATGGACAACTTTCACAGCGAGGCTAGAAGGCAGGTACCAACTCCCTTCTGCAGATAAAGGAAGCTGAAGGGCACCAGGAGCCTTCACGAAATTGCACGGCAAAGCTGCAGCTCGGGGCTTCCACCTGGCACTTGTCACCACTCACAGCCTCCACTATTTACCAGGCCTGGTGAAGTTGGCCTGTCACCGCAGGTCTTAATTTTTCACAAACCTCTTTGCTCTGTTTTTCACAGCCTAGCCTCCAAAGGGTACGGAGACCCCTGCCAGCTTCCAGTGCCCTGGGGCTGGGAACTGCAGGTTGACTCCAGTCCTATTTTCTGGCCATTTGGCACTTGTGACCACCTGAGTATTTCACTTTAATTCTTGAAGAGGCAGTGGGGGCAGAGAGCAGAGGAAGAGAGTGGTTTTCTGAAGCCTCAGATAGTGAAAGGTCAAAAAGGTGTAGGCTGGATGTTCGTGTGAATTCCTTCTCTCTGTTCCCTAAGCCCCCAATGCTTTTCTGCTTTCTCTTCTTGCCTGAAAGCAGGCTGCCCTTAGAATGAATAGTATGTTTTTAGATGCCTCCAGATGAGTCTTGACAAGAATAGCAAAATGCTCGCAGGTAGACGGTGCCAATCAATGGCCAACTTAGTGGGTCACTTAATGTTATTTCATTTTAATCTTCACAATGCCCAGAGACCGGTAATTAACTTTGTTTTGGAAATGGGGAGTGAGGCTGAGTAGCTCCTCCAGCTAAAGCAGCATGCCCAAGATTCCAAGAAGGTTCAGATTGACTGTATCTGTGGTGTTGCCTGGAGACCCAATGGGCCACCAAAGCCATAGGACAGCTGTTCAAAACCTGTATCTCAGCCCACATCCTCCTTCCTCAGGTCACATAGCCCAAAGCCTTGGGAAGTGATATACCAAGGACTCCAAGCCACGAAGTATGAGATTTCTATTTCTAAGGGAGGGAACGCTCCTCCTCTACAAACCACTATAAATGCCTACCCTTCCCTCAAGGGCATCTCACAATTCCCGCTCATAATAAAAGATAATACTACTTTCAAATAAGATCACGAAAAGCCTTTGCCATTATTCTATCACACAGGTATTAAGAAACATTAAGCACACATTATCGGATGAAAACGACCATAATCAGCCAAATGGTGACTAACTGATTGATTGCTTTTAGGGCTGGAATAACTTGACCCTGGATGGGATTTTCTTATATTCTTAAGGGAGAGACAAAGAAAAAAAAATTAGACACTCAGAATCTAAACAACGTTCCGACACTGCCTTCACAATTTTAGGGATTTCATCTAAAAAGCCATTATTCCAGTCGGCAATAGGGGAAGCAAAAATGCATTAAGGACAATTTTAATCCTTAAGTTAGGAGGATTTCACTCTCTGTTAACTCATCTTGAGCTATACTTGAGTGTGTTCCTTACATTTTAAAACATTACCAATTTGATCAGCAGGAATCTAGGGTAACCTCGCTCATTGATTTTTTATATTAGAACCTGCTTTTCCAAATGAAGCTTTTTTGCACAATTCGAATATGTCGAACCGACATAAAGGGATCTCCTTTAGTTGACACACCCATCTCAACCGAAAGCACACACCCTCTCTTGTCCCTTTGGCAGTCTTTAGTGTACCCAAGGGCGCCAAGGAACACACTTTGAAAACCACTCAGCTGAGAAAGCGGCTAGACCCACAGGGCTGGGCTACTCAAGAGCAAGTCACTTTCCCACTGGAAGAATAGATTTCTCTTAGAAAAAGGGAAGAATCGGACTTGAATCAGGACTTCTCAACACGTTTTCCCTCTGACACACAGTGTTGGTGCACAGAGCGTGTTCTTTAGTCCAAACGTTCAGGGCTTGCGAAGGGGGAGGAATGCTGCCCTATCCCCGCACACCCTCAGGGCGGGAGGCCAGGCGAGGTCTGGGGAAGACCCTCTGACTGTGATGGGCTTCCATGGTGGTCCCAACCACTCCTTTTTACCTACCCTCTTCTCCCACTGAGATGCATGATCCTAAGGGCTTTTGCAGTTCATTATACTGTCATAGTTTCTGCTTCTAAGTGCTTCTTGACCTCCACATATAATATGCAAGCTTGCATCTGAATGGAATCCTCATTTGAAGGCATTCCTCCCAGGGGCAGTAAGTAAGCATTATCATAGTCACTCCAGAACTTTCCCATGTTGAAATCTTTCCTACTTAGAACATCTAATCCTGATCCTACAACCTGGCTAATTTGAAAGACTTTCTCCCCTTCTTTTCTCTAGGATTGGTACACACATCAATCTCCAGAGTTCTCCAACCCCTTACGCCAATTCCCATGTACTTGTCTTGGACACTGGGAATCTGTGCTTCTCTAACTGCTTATGTTAAGCAGCATAGTTCGCATGGATCTGGAATCCATCCCCCCTTTTAAAGTAAAGCCACGCCAGAAAATTTCAGCAGGGAGATGCATTTCATTGTAAGGGTGTGGGAAAGGCCACCGTGATGGGGAGAGGAAGAGAGAATCAAATATTTTGGATGCTGCATACTTTACCAGTAATGTCATGCTGTCTGAATGACTCGCTGTAGATCTGATACTGATTCGGACAATGTTTCTTCAGCCACTTGCAGACATCCTGTTGAGTCCACAGAGCCACTGGTTTCGACAGCTTCACCGTAGCCAACTATGAAGCAAGCAGGAAAAGGTCTGTTAATGCCCGCCTTATGTCTAGAAAGGCACTATTGTTAGAAGTCCTAGTGTGTGTGGTCAAGGCTACACGCTGGAATCCCTGGAGAGAAGTTTCTGGCTGTCTTCCTTCTAACCTCTACAGACCTTTTTTCATACCCCTGAAAACCAGAAGAAAAGTCTAGATGGAGAAGACCTTGAAAATTTTACTTATTCTCAAGTGATCATCTCTATTGGAAAAAAAAAATGCCCAGGAAGTAGTGTTTTCTGACCAATACTTCAACAAGAAGACACTGCTATTGTAAGCAATTAATTAAATTTTAGGGGTAAGACAGCTGCCCCCCAGTGGCCTTTCTCTGTACTCCAAGAAAAGTGTCCATTTCTTGTTCCCTTCTGAGATCTCCAGTGTGTAGTGCAACATGGGCCCTGGCAGGTGCTAGTAATTATTTTTGGAATGAGTGTTGTTGGATTTAGATACCTACATACCATGAAGAAGGCAAGTTGGCCTGGGGGTGGTGGTGGTCCTGTAAAGTCTAGGTATTATGCCACAGTGGGGAAGCAAGAAGTTAATTCCACCCGTACGTGAAGAGTGGTAATAAGATAATGGGGTAGCTAAACCTGATCTAGAAGCCAACTCATCAAGGCCTATTAATGCTCACTAGATCTTTCAGGCATGGGTTTAGGAAACAAATCAGAGGTGCTGGGTACCCAGCCTGTGACAGAAGGCAGGTCACAGATCCACTCATTAATTAACAGGTGTCAGCTCTGTGCCAAGTGCTGGTCTTTCGCATACATCCCAGCCATTTGGCAAACGTAAGACGAAAGCTTAGCTATATATATATATATATATATATATATATATATATATATGGAATATATATGGAATGATCTGGAATGATAATAATATATGTTTATATTTTCATCATTCCAGATCATTGTTTGTCAACAAAATAGGATTATAATATCAAAAATTCTTTAAAGGATGTTAGGCCTTAAACATCACTGACTTTCTCACTAGGGATCATTTGTTTTTACTTCTCTTTCAGTCTTTCAGATTAAGGCCCAGGGAGAGCCTCAGTATTGTAGGACTATGATTCACTATCTTTCAAACACCTGCTAACATTTCTGACAAAGAGGGCTTGCTTCGGTCTCGTAATCTTCATCGGAAAGCAACATATCTAACAACTGTTCAGTTTTATTTTGATTATATTTAAGTCTGCTTTGGTTTTATGGTAAATAAATTACGGTAAAAAATAAAATTTTCAGTAGTAATACCTAGTTTGCTTTTAAAACAAATGTGAGTTTTAAAAGAGTTGGTCAATTATAGAAAAATGAAGAGAACATTGTACAGATAGATGGTAACAATAATAACAGAAATGACATGCACGATTCACACTTGGGAAATGTAGTGCTCAGGTGTTTCTTGGCTTTATTAGTATATTTCCAATAGGAGGGTTCTTTGGGCCATGACTTACAAAATCCTCACAAACAGTATTTTTTACTTGATGCTGCAGGAGTTTTTCTCACTCTTACTGTGACAGATGATTTTATACATGTCCCTATACACATACATACATCTATGTGCCTTTCCTTCATTGTGATTGGCATTCCTACACTGCTATCTGGGGTTGATGCTCCCTCTCTTGGAATTTCGACAAGGTCTGTGATGGTCCTGACCAGTGGAGCACAGTGGAATCCATGTGATCTACGTGACTTCCAAGGCAAGGTCACAAAGAGACAGCTTCTGCCTGGCTCTTCCTCTTTGGCACTCAGCTTTGGAACCCAACCACATGCTGTGAGGAAGCGCAGACCACACGAAGAGACTAATGCAGAAATTCTGGCCCAGGCCCCAACTAGTGTTTCAGCTGACAGCCACCACCAACCATCAGACAAATGAGTGAACAAGCTGCAGATGTTTCCAGCCGCTAGTCTTGGAATCTTCCAACTGAGACTCCCAGACCGCACGACGCAGAGACAAGGCACCCCTCTATATCCTGAGTGAATTCCTGATTCATGTAACCCATGAGCATCATAGAAGGTTGTCTTTCACCACTAAGTGCAGGATAATTTGCTCTGCAACCCCAGTAACAACTGAAACACTAGGTTCCATGCTGGTGAGGACAGATCTGTTGTGACTGTGGCCCCAGAATGCCTTGCATTTAAGAGGCACTACACAGCCACGATGAGTAGGTCAATGTATTAATGAAATAACCTGTCAGTGAATTTCACATGTAGCCCTTCGCTGCTCTCCACCCACTGTGTTGCGCTCATGTGGCTTCTAGTCAAACGTGTCAGCCCCTTCCTTCGACCTCATATCCCCGAGTCACAGGCTGCCGGCCACGTTCCCTGGAAGCTCTTTATGCAACCATCTCAAATACCTCCCTGATTCTGATGAGCGAGGACCACCTCCGGTGTGGATGGTGCAAATGAGTGAATGTTTTGTTGTTCAGTTTCCTCCCTTTTGCTCATCATTACCTCCCTCCCTTTACATGATTAGGAAACTAGAATCCTGGCTCTTTTAGCCACAAATGCACTGGCCGTGGTGTTTCACAAGTCAGCACCTCTGAATCTGGCTCCTTCCTGCTCTAAAAACTTCTCTTCAGATTAGCTGAATGAGTTCATAGCTGACACATCATTACCCTGAAACCCTTTACAAGTTTCCTGCAAGTAAAGCGAATCACATCTTTTGAAAACTCCTATAAACCAGTCACAGATGGTTGTAAATTAGGAAGGGAGAGACAAGAGTATGAAGTTGCTCGTATATTAATGTACTCGGCTTCCAGGAAGATCATCTTTAACCTGCTCATTTCCTCGGAAACAGAGGACCCTCAGCACCAAGTCAAGCCCCCTCAGCCGGGCTTCAGACAGAGATTAACCCCCACATTGCCAGGTCAACTCAAGAGGCTTCCTCATCAGCCCACCCCGGACGCTTCAGTTACAGATTTTCCCTTTGTCATAAATTCAGGCGTTCTGAGGCCAGTCCTCAAGGAGGTGCCTTTTCCTTCAGAGTATACGCTTAGGAAACAGTGACTTGCCCTCATTTGCTTGGACATCAATTGACTCAATCATCAATTGGCTTTAGGTATAGATTTTTAAGACTGCAAGAACCTAAAGAGATTTGCCTCCACAGAAACCCACATAAATAAAACGGGAGAGATAAAACTTCTATCATGAAGCACCGCTTGTCTCTTCTTAATCAGATGGTGATGGAAGTACTGGCCCCATTCATTGGCGGATTCTCAGCCTTGGCTTTCTTATGAAATTGTTATTAGTTTGCTACACATTACTTGTTAAGAGCCATAATGACTCCACTTGCCCCAGTCTGCCACTGCGTAGGGACTCGGAGAGCCGACTTTTTATTTTTTCTGTCTGAACTGCTCTTTGCCCAGCACCCAGGTGAATCTCAGTCACTTCTCATGATTGCCCCGTCTCTGACAGCAACCAGCTTGGGGGAAAGTGAGTGCCATAACCTGATCCTTTTAAAGAGCTTACACGTGCAATTTGGAACAACGAGGAGCATGCACTAAGCTCATGTCAATCCACGTACCATTGTCCCACTGGGACAATGGGAGGGGCAGAGTTGTCAAACTTAATGGCTCCACAGGGTTATTTCAACCGCCCTCCTTTCCTTGGCTCTCTTCACAGCTCTCTCTACGTGCAACTCCAGCCAAGAATTTTCTGATACGCTGTTTTCTACCCCCGCCACCCCCTCAGTGGGAGCCAAACCCAAAAAAGTTCACAAAAGAAATAAATAGTATTTCATATTTATCAGAAATAGTAAACTAGGAAAAACAAAAACAAAATACCAGAAACCAATCCTGCCCACAGGCAAACATTAAAAAAGTATTTGCCCCAGTTCCCCTTCTCCTGGCTCGGGTCTACTAAACCATTCTCGGGATTGACAACCCTGGAGACAATCTGAGTTTGTTTTGTTGCCCTGAAAGAAGCCAGAGGCTGTTTGTTATCTTAACCCCAAGCATTGTGACTCCAAACAGAATCCCAGGCATTTCCTTTCTGAAATGGTCCCATCCTTTCTCTAGACAAGCTCAAAGGGTCTATTTTAGGGTCTTAGGGTCTATTTTATAAGGAGACCTCACTTGACTCAGAAGACACATCCCTGGGGGGGAGTTTGTTTGCAAATTATTATTTTTTTTTGGCAAATGATTCCTTACCCTAATTCAACAGTTTCAGCCATGTTTTATGGTAATTTTTTATTTGAATTTCAACGAGGAGAACTCTTACGTTTTGAGTTCTTTGAGGTAAACCTGAAGCTTTTCTAAGTTATAAAATAATTAAATGCTTTAAAGAAGTTTGATATTGAATGAACATGTTGCAAAATATTTTTCAAGTTAAATTCTATCTTGCCATTCAATTATCCCTTGAATCTGTCTTGCAATATAAAATCTCTTTAATTTGGGGCACCTGGGTGGCTCAGTGGGTTAAGCCTCTGCCTTTGGCTCAGGTCATGATCTCAGGGTCCTGGGATCGAGCCCCGCATCAGGCTCTCTGCTCGGCGGGGAGTCTGCTTCCCCCACCCTCTCCGTCTGCCTCTCTGCCTACTTGTGATCTCTGTCAAATAAATAAATAAAACCTTAAAAAAAAATCTCTTTAATTTACTAGGTTTTTTTTTTTTAAGATTTTATTTATTTGACACAGAGAGAGATTGCAAGTAGGCGGAGAGGCAGGCAGAGAGAGAGGGAGAAGCAGGCTCCCTGCTGAGCAGAGAGCCCGATGCGGGGCTCGATCCCAGGACCCTGAAATCATGACCTGAGCCAAAGGCAGAGGCTTAACCCACTGAGCCACCCAGGCACCCCAGATTTTGATTTCTAAGAGAACAGTGCAGTTTTGAGCTCCCAGTGGTTGCATCAGCTCAACTAGGTAAGCTTACACCAGGCCCAGTGGGCTGACTGGGGGAAAGCAGAGAACTCAGAGATCATTTAAATCCACTGGCAGGTCAAAGTGAGCTTTGTGCCGGAATATCAGAAAGTGGTAAAACTTGCAGCCTCTCGTTATAAGCAGGTGTTGGCAAGCTTTCCCTTACCATCCTGCAATGTATTTCCTTTAGGTCCCAGTCTTCTCTTCTATGAGTTTAACCACTGTGAAATCTTACTCAAGACAATGGGGGCAGAGGAGATAGAAAGGAATGAGAAGAGGGAGGAGGAGAAAGACAAACATGCATTTATGTCTCCTTTAACAGCTTTTGAAGCTCATTCACCCCCCCACAATGGAAAGAGGAGAGAGTTCATAGAATCCTTGGCTTTGAATTCATTTTTTTTTTTTTTCAAGTAGTAATAATGCCCTCTTCTGCCACCTTAACTCTTACAGGAGTTAAGAAGGTGGTTAGAAAGTTTTAATGATTCTCTCTCCCGTCCTATTCTGTTCCCAGGGTAGCTCATGAGTTCCACTTGGGTCATTCTTGGG
Organism: Neogale vison; assembly: GCF_020171115.1. Lineage (NCBI taxonomy): Eukaryota > Metazoa > Chordata > Mammalia > Carnivora > Mustelidae > Neogale > Neogale vison. The sequence continues at coordinate 21,092,874 of NC_058094.1, read as the reverse complement.
TTTAGAGGAAAATAGGTTGAAGGAAGCTCATCAACTTCACGTCTCTCAAAGAGAAGACATCTCACTGCTGGAAAGTTTATAGATAAAAGTAAAACCTCTTAGATGAATGAAAGATAAATGTAGTGTTCTCCCACATTTTTCTGTCTTTAATTAACCATTGCTTGAACATCACTGTGGTTACTCTCAGCTTCCTCATCTGTGGTGTTCATCTCTCCTAACCAGTGTAGCTGTAATGGGTAAGCACCTTCGGGAATTTTCCCAAGTAAACAGCGTGGCATTATGAGTTTATTCAAGTGTTCTTCACAGGGCATCTGTCTGAGACCTTCAAATTTCCAGTCTCCTCCACAGGGCGCTCTAGCTTGTTAGTGTTGACTTCAAAAGGCAGGATCTTGAATGGAGGGACGACAAAAAGAAATGTATTATTGAAATCCAAACCTACCTTTTTTTTTTTTTCAAAGTCACATCATTGGCTTACACTGAACTTACAGGAAATCTACAGTCTTGAGTATTCTTCAAACAAACTTCCATCAAAGTAGGGGTTCTTTTTCCCCGAAAGCAAATTTTTAAGAACTTCAACTTTAGTTTGCAGGTTTCAGTGTATTGTCTAGAATCCTTATTAAGCAGTGTATTGGTTATTCTCCCGTATTTATGCCAGCCATGTAAACATAAGCTCTTTGAGATCCTCAAACATTTTTAAGAGTATAATAGGGTCCTGGGAATAAAAAGTTTGAGAACCACTGTTCTAAGACATTACTAGAGTAGTGTCATTAAAATACAAAATTTGCCCTGATATCATTTTTCCCCTTAATTTGTCCATACCGAATTTCAGTGATGGCTTTTTTCATTCCTAAATACTCAGACCCACAGTCTCAGAGAAATTCACATTTTAGAGGACTCCAAACAGTCAGTAGGTTCAAGTTTAAACCCAAGGCAAGAATCTAATCTACCTTACAGCATCTAAAATGGTGGTAAGTTGGGACTATGACAACTATATCAGGGTATGTGAGTGTGTAAACTATTTGGATAAAGACCAACGTTAACCACCTAATGGAAAATAATTACTATTCTTCTCTTTTTCTAGAGCTGGACAAAATTTGGAAAAACAATGATCTAGGTACAAAACTCTTCCTGAAAATTTGTAGCATCAAAAAATGCATCCCATGAAATGGGTTATTCCATTGCTAATAAGCTCCAAGAGCTTAAGATGATCTTTTTGTATTGAAGCCTAAGTCAGACTACTATCCTTTTTCTCATGAGTTCTGAGTCCTGCGTTGGCAGCAAGGCAAGACCAATCTCCTCACTGCCCTGTGCACTGATTTCCATTTTGCCCATCATACTGGTGCTCTCCATTGGGTCTCATGCTTTATTTTTTTATCTATAACCATGGTATTTGTTGATAAATCCCAAATTATATCTCCAGCCCAGTCTTCTCCCCAAACTTAAAACTGATGATGTCACAGTTCCATTTGCAGATCGAGTAAACATTTCAAATTCAACATGTCCAAAACTGACCTCCTCTGCTTCCCCTCACAACTGCCTTTGTCACCTCATCTATGGTAAACTCTATACTTTGTGTTGCTGAAGCCCGCAATCTTAAATTCACCACAGACTCCCCTCTTCCTCTTGTATTCCACATCTAATCTATTGGCAAAACCTAAGGGGTCTACCTTGAAATATATCCACACGTCACTCTCTTTTCATCACCAACATGGCTATAATCCTGATCAAAGACACTACCGTGTCACACCTAGACTACTCAGTCTACATACCTCATGCACTTAATGGGTCTGTTTGTCCCTTCTTTTAAATCCTGGAAATGCCTTCCAAAGCCTCAAACAATCTGGTGACCCAATATCTCTGATGGCCATCATTATTACCTTCCCCTAGTCCTTACTGCTCCTCCTACCTCAGCCTTCTTGCTGCTGCTCACGAATGTCAACTACATCCACTTCACATCTTGCCGGAGAGGCTCCCCTCCCAGACACGGACAGTGCTAATTCCCTCACTTCTTTCAAACCTTCGGTCAGGTTCTGCCCAAGTCCTACCCTCATCCCCCTATTTAAAAATGCAAGCCTCCTCCATCTGACACTTCTGAAACTCATTACCTTGCTTCAGTGTTTCCTTCTCAAGATCAAGTCCCCTCTACCGTACTACACAGTTCACTTATTTTGCCCATTATCATCCTCCTCTGTCTTTTCCCTCCAGCCTGCCACATCCACAAAGGCAGGGATCTTTCTTATTTCACGAAGAGCCCAAACTTTAGAACAGTAGCTGGCACCTAGCGGGCACTCAATAATTATTTGTTGAACGAAGGAAGAACTGTCTGATCCGTCATCATAGATCACAGCTCCTATATCCTTGAGTGTCAGAAAGATGATTCAAGTCGCAGCTGTGCTCCTGACATTCCCAGGTTAGAACTACAACAGCCTTTTCTCCAATTAGATTTCTCTTATACTGAGCCAAATATGCACAGACATTCTAGCGCTCTAATTCTTAGCACGGCAGCTCACATTTCTGATCCTCGATTTTTCTTTTCCGATTGACACAGAGAGTGATGTAATGAAACAAGCTTAGCATTTGGAATGATGCAGATCTAGGCTGAAAGCTGGCCCTGGCATTCTCTAGCATTGTGACCTTGGGCAGGTCACTGAACCTTTCTCAACATGTCCCTCCACACATTGAAAATAAAACGTGTCTTGTCATTTGTGGAGATTAGACATGGTTTATCCAAAGCACTTGAAGAGTGCCTGCCACATACTGTGTATTCAGGAAACTCTATCTTTGTAGCTCTTGAATGTCGGTGATAGACTCTTGGGCTGGATTCCCAAGCCCTATCTAGGGAAGCACCACTGCAGAACAGCAGACACAGGAGATCTTTGGAGTCGAGCTGTCTCGAGCTGAGTTGCAGCCATTGGGAGGTGGCGTTAAGATTAGTGAACTCGAAGAGGGAGAGCTGGAGGAAAGGGGAGTGTTCAAAGGTGCTAGTAAAAAAGGCAAGCATAGGAACAAGAAAGGAGAAAATATAGGAAAAAGGAAGTTATGGAAAGGTCTAGATACCCAATTAGGGGAGCCTACGTGGTGGTCCCCTTACTCAAACCTCGAACCCACTCTGCGGTCACTACCCAAACATCACCCTGTGTTTTCATGTAATAGGTCATGCCGCTGGTTTCTCTGAGACTCAGGACCAGAGACAGTCACGCACCAAGTGTCCCAGTCCCATGCCAGAGCTACAGCCTGGCCCTCCCCAGGCACCTGACGGAACTATTCATAAAGGCGTATCACCCAGATGCGTGGGCTCTGCTGTTCCCAAGCTGTGCCGTGGATGCCTGCCTGTCGTGCTGGTGACGATCTGCTGGCTTCCAAAAGTGCGCTGCTGGGAATAACAGTTTCGCACGTGAGAACCTCAAGGAGTGAGAAAACAGACACGCCTCGGCCGTCAACAGGAAATACGATGTCTGTGGCATTCTGGGTGGTTCTGTTTATCAAGGCCTCCTCCTCCTGTAAGTCCAGACTGTTGTGCTGGTCAAGATACGTACGGACGGCGAGGATCACACTCTACTGTGTCTGCTCCATCTCGGTACAGCAGGTAAACCCATTACTCGTCTGCCCCAGGGAGCACAGCCATGCGCAGGGCTGTGCTGTGAGGTACAGAGACACGCACGTGCTCAGAGCAAACCCCCGGGTGAAGGCCGGTTGAATAAAAAGATGCTACAGCAAAAATGAAACCAAATTTGAACCTGAAAATGGTTCTGATCATTTCATATTTCTGTGGCAATTCCTTTGGAAGGGCACTGCAGTGGACTGATCACAAAAATGTCCCAAGGATGAAATGATTCTCTGAATACAGGTGGAGGTCCCTCAGGCACATGGTGGCATCTATTTCTCCCTGTCCTGACTCGAGAGGACGGGGACGGAGGGAAGGGAAGCCCTGTGATCTGCTTTGCCCAAAAGAACAAGGCAGAGGTGGTGAAGAGCCGGGTCTGAGGGGCGTTCTTGAGGCCTCTTGGGCTGGTGCACAAGCTCGCGCCTCTGAAATCATCACGAGGACATGCCTGCTCAGGGCTGACCCTTTCAGGTCTGGAAACACGGCGGAAGAACTTACGAATGCCATTCCCAACAGAGCATTAGATCTAATTTTGTAACACAGCAGAGAGGAAGAATTGTTCTAAGCACTTTAGATAAATCATCTTTAATCATCCCCACAGCTTACAGTGTAGTTATTACTTTCAGTTGACAGAGGAACAGGCTTAGACAGCTAAAGTAACTCATGCAAGGTCACTCTGTTCATGAATTTCAGAGCTGCATTCAGTCCAGGTCTGTAAAAATTCCAATGTCCACGCTTACATCATGACGTCACTCTAGCCTGATGAATGTGCAAGAAAATATGAGGCTCATGATATCACTCTGGCTTAATGGTCATAGGGGGAAAAAAAAAAAGACAAGCTATCTTACGGGAAGTTCCTCATGCTGGTTTGTTCCCTTGATTAAATCAATGGAGATAAATCTGTTAAAAACAACCTTACCTTTGTCCTAACCTGGGCATGGTCCGGGTGCAGCTGGGATCAACACCAATCCCCCGGCCCTTAGACCAGTGCTCCTTCCACGCTCTTGTCTATGGGAAGCAGCACATTTTCTGTTGGGTACAGTAAGGCAGTACTAACCACAGTCTTCTGATTACATCCGCCAGCAAAATGTGAACAGAAACAGCTTCTTGGTCCATCTTACAGATCTTGTTGTAAAGGTGAAATGGAAATCAAAAGGCTGACCAGTTGCTGTGGATCATTTTCCAGAAAAGAGAGGGCTGGTGGATCTTGGGAAACTTGGGGCTACCATATGGTTGGCACTCAGAGAAGACAAAGGCACTGAGAAAATGTTCTAGTTGGTTTTAACAGGGCAGGGTGAAGACCCTGGGGTTTGGAGAGCCTAAAAACTCTAGACTCTGTGAGGGTGGAAGTCAGTCTCTGCTTCCAAGATTAGCGCGTTTGGATTTTAAAAGTTAAGCCCACACGAAGGATGCTACTATCCCATTTCAATGACTTCTTGGTGGCAAAACAATCTGTCCCTTATTCAGTTCAGCCAAATGACAATTCAGTGGGAGTTGTTATGCAAGTTCGTAACCCACAAAATTCGTATGTTAAAGCCCTAACCCCCCCATTGTGACTGTATTTGGGGGCAGGGCCTTTATGAAAGTAATTAAGGTTAAATGAGGTCATAAAGTGGGGTTTGTCTCTCTCTTCACCACATGAGCGCAGGGCAAGAAGGCAGCTATATGTAAGCCAGGAGAAGAGCGCTCCCCAGAATTTGACCGTACTGGCATCCTGATCTTGAAATTCCAGCCTCCAGAACTTTAAGAAAAATAAATTTCTGTTAAGAACCCCAGTTGATGATATTTTATCATGGCAACCCAAACTAATACAGGGCCAAACTCTGGTTCAGATAAACTTGTCAATTTCCAAAATAGTCTGACAATCTCCAATTAATAAAACTTGGAAAAAATCTTACTACATACGTTAAATAAGAAGATACAATGGAAGGGAGATGAAATATAAGACAACAGAAGAAGCAAATTTTTCTTATACATTTACATTTTTTAAAAGGTTTTGTTTAAGATCGAGCAAGCGAGCATGTACGTGCAAGGTTGCCCAGGAACAGGGGGAGGGGCTGAGGAAGAGGGAGGAGGAGACTGCCCACGAAGCAGGAAGTCTGACACCCAGGACCCTAAGATCTTAACCTGAGCCAAAGGCAGATGCTTAACTGACTGAGCCCCCCAGGTACTCCTCCATCTACTTTTGAAATACTGACTTTTATACAATTAAAGAAAATCTACCTAGATTTTATAAGTCTAGAATCTATAAATGCCTAGAATTTATCTCATTAACCCAATTACATTTTTATAATAACCATTTTCCTGGAATCCATGTCCCTGCCCATGTCTTTATGGCCCCCTGCCCCTTGAAACAAAAAAAATTTCATATCCTTATTTAACAATTTAATTGTTGCGCTTCTCTCATCATCCTGTCCATCCTGAGTCGTCTTCTTGCTATCAAAGAAAGCATGTGCATGGTTTAAAACATTAATTTAAACAAAAGGGTGAATAGTGAAAAACACTAGTTCCTTGTCCCATTTGTTCTCACCAGAAGTTATTATTTCTTCAAAGTAGCACGCACATGGGATCGAACTCAAATATCTCCCTTCTCCAACCTGAGTTGCAATCTCTGGGGGCAACCTCATGATGGTTTCTCTTCTCAGTCTCTTTAACTGATCAGATTGAGAGAATTAATTATCTTTGGATATTATTAAGAGAAGGATCAGCACATACATGCTAGCTTCCTCTTCTCTCTCCCTTGGTTTGCTGCTGAGGATTATTAGTTTCAGTTATTAATTGGTTGTTTTTCCAACCTTGAGTAATGTATTTAAATCTGTATGACTTTTCAAATAAGGACTCAATTCTGTAACCGTCCACCTCCTTCCACAACCCCCCTCTGTCACCTGCAGCATCATTTTTATATTGTCAAGGATTACAGCGTATATGTTCTATCCTACAACTCCGTTACATTATGTTATGTGCACTGATTTGAAGACAAAAAAAACCAGTAAGGAGTTGGGGCGCCGGATAGCCCAGTTGGTTAAGCGTCCGACTCTTGGTTTCAGCTCAGGTTCTGATCTCAGGGTCAGGAGATTGAGCCCTGTTTGGGGCTACAAGCTAGGCAGAGCTTACTTAAGGTTCTTTCTCTCGCTCTCTCTCCAGCTGTCCCTCCCCAACCCACACGTGCACACTCTCAAAAAAAAAAAAAAAAAATCGGTAAGTAGCATTTACTATACTGTGACTGTATAAAATACTGTTCAAATGCTGGGCCAATTACTCTGATTTCCATTATTTTTCTTGTATCACATTCTCAGCCGTCCATGTCACATCTGCTCAGAATCTCAAAGAAGTCTCCCAAGACAAAAATCGAATAGAATTTTTCTTCTATTCCATCAGTTGTATAAACTCATGCCATAATTTAGTTTGCTTTTCCCACATCATCCATACCTTTCCTCTACATGAGAGATCAGTAAACCTTGGCTCCAAGGACAAAATCCAGCCCACTGCATTTCACATAAATATACATGATTATATATATTATCTCTCTCTCTCTCTCTCTCTATATATATATATATATATATATATATATATATGCAAGCTAATTAATAATGGTGTTTACATTTTAAAAGGGCTAAAAAAATCAAAAGAGCAGTATTTTATAATGTGTAAAAATCACCTGCAACTCAAGCATCAGTGTTTATAAAGCTTTACTGGAAGACAGCCATGCCTACTTTCTTTCATGCTACAAAGCCGGAGTGAAGGATTGTGACCAAGACCAAACAGCTTGCGAAACTGACAATATTTACTATCTGGCTCTGTATAGCAAAGGTTTGCGAACCTTTCTTCTGCACATGGGTGATTTTTCTCAATTTCATCTGCCAAATCCTCAACTAAATTTTAAAATTTATTCCAATATTGTGTTTTAATTTCCTAGGGCCGTCTTGTTCTCTGATGTGTTCCTTTCTCAAAGCATGTGGGAATTTTTATTTTCAGTGGATGCAATATTGTTTTGAATTGCTTTGAGGATACTAATTAAAGTTTTTAAGAGAAGGGCTGGTATTTCTCAAATGTTCTTGATGTGCACATTTAATTTTATCTGTTAAGTTAAAGATCTGGGTTTATAGATTTGTCTATTAAAAACAATTAGGCAATGGAGACCAGACTAGGATTTCTGTGGATTTACACTGGGCTCATTGCCTGAGTGGCCTATTACGCAGAATGCTCCCCAAATGCCACAATGAAGATGATGTCACTCCGGGGAACAGATACATGAATATGCTCCAATTCAATCTAGACACTTAAAAAAAAAAAAACTTTTAAGAAACAGAATTCTTTTTTTTTTTACTTGAAGCATAATCATCTGGCCACTGGGCTTTGTTCCTACAGTAGAAGAGGGTAAGGCAAAGACTGTTTGATAACATTTCCTTATTAGTTCCCCATTTTATATACTGTTTCTCACTCCTACTGCCAAGTCTAGAGCCTGAGATTTTACCTGCAAAGTGACTGGTGTCTCCCTTCAGCTTTCCCTCTCCCCATTCCTAACACAAAAATACATGTGATCAATACGGTCCATACGGGACAGTGTCTGCATGGAAAACATGTCCAGAACTCAAGTGCTTATCTCCACCTGTACTGCTTCCAACCCAGTTCAAAAGGCAACCATTTCTGGGCACCTGGCTGGCTCAGTGGGTTAAGCCGCTGCCTTCAGCTCAGGTCATGATCGCAGGGTCCTGGGATCGAGTCCCGCATTGGGCTCTCTGCTCAGCAGGGAGCCTGCTTCCCTCTCTCTCTCTGCCTGCCTCTCCATCTACTTGTGATTTCTCTCTGTCAAATAAATAAATAAAATCTTTTAAAAAAAAAAAAAAGGCAACCATTTCTCACCTAGACTCCAGCAATAATCTCCTACCTAAATCCCCATCTTCCGCACTTGTCACCTCTAATCTATTCCATAGCTTCAGAGTAACTTTTAAATTTGTAGGTCTCACTGGGTCTTTCATTGTCTTCTCCTTCCACTAATAAGAAAATCCAAATTCCACCCTCCGATCTGTAAGGCCCTTTCTTCGTGCATCTCCGACTGCTCTTTGCCTTGGTGTTAATGTTCGAAGGCTAAGATCTTCTTGTCTGTTCCTCTAACACAAGGAGCCTCTCCTACTTCAGGGCAGGTGACGAAGGAAAGCTAGCCCTTCTCTCAGAGAGCCTCATGACCACCTTTGGCTTGTCACTCACATCTTAGTTGGAACGTCGTTTCCTCGGGGCTGTTGTTCCTGAGCACCAGACGGTAACTGCTCCCCATGATGTTTTTGACACTTTATAGCCCTTATTTATATTATCCGATAGTTTTACATTTACTTATTTACTACAATATTCCCTGTAACTAGCACCGAGACACAAAATAACTACTCTTTAATGAATGGACTATGAAGGCACTATAGTAAATCTCTACCGTTTGGACTGATTTCTTGATGATAGGATATCAATTCTAGAAGATGACAGAATCATTTTTCGCCTTATGCTTTCCCATAGTTTAAAAAAATTTTTTTTTAGTGCAGTAATAGGCTCATAGCAACATTCAGTGGGAGGTAAAGAGATTTATGGACTTCTGCCCCACACATGCCTGGTCCCCCTCATTATCAATATCCCCCTCCAAAGAGGTACATTTCTTTAAGTGATGAACCTACACCAACGTATCATTATTACCCGAACTTCACAGTTTACATTAGGGTTCACACTGTGTTGCACATTCTAATGATTTGAACAAATGCATATGACAGGTATCCACTATTATAGTATCATAAAGAGTAATTTCACTGCTGTAAAAGTCCTCTGTGCTCAGGCAATTCCTCCCTCCTTCCTTCCTAACCCCTGACAACCATTGATGTTTTTACTGTCTGCATAATTTTGCCTTTTCCAGAATGTCATACAGTTAGAATTACACAGTATGTAGCCCTTTCAGATTAGTTCCTTTCACTTTAGGGATATGCATTTAAGTTTTCTCCATGTATTTTCATGGCTTGATAGCTCATTTCTTTTTAGTGTTGAATCATATTTCATTGCCTGAATGTACCACAGTTTATTATTTTTTCCTTTTATTTTCAGTATAGTTGATACAATGTTACATTAGTTTCAGGTGTACAACAATGATTGGCCAAGTTTATACCTTATAATATGCTCACAAGTGTAGCCATCATCTGTCCTGATACATCGCTACTCTACTATCATTGACCTTTCATTCCCCTGACTTACTCATTACATAACTGGAAGACTGTATCTCCCTCTCCTCTTCACTCATTTTCCCCACCCCCTCCCTCTGGCAGCCATTAGTTTGGTCTTAGTATTTATAGGTGTAATTCTGCTTTTTGGTTTATCCATTTTTTTCTGTAGATTCCACATATGAGTGAAATCATATGGTATTTGTTTTTCTCAGTCTGCCTTATGCATAATACCTTCTAGGTCTATCCATGTTCTCATGCTCTCTCAAGTGGAATGATCTCAACCTTTTTTATGGCCACATAATATTCCAACATAATACCTTCTAGGTCTATCCACGTTCTCATGCTCTCTCAAGTGGAATGATCTCAACCTTTTTTATGGCCACATAATATTCCAACACACACGCGCACACACACACACACTCACTCACTCCCATCTTCCTTATCTATTTACCCATGAAACATTTAGGTTGCTTCCATATTTTGTGTTATTGCAAATAATGCTGCAATAAATATTTCGTTTTCTTTGGATAAAAATGCAATACTGGAATTATGGGATATGGTATTTCTATGCAATTTTTTTGAGGGACCTCCATAATGTTTTCCACAGTGGCTGTACAAATTTACATTCCCATTAGTGGTGCATGATGGTTCATTTTTCTCCACACCCTCCCCAACACTTATTTCTTGATTTTTGATTTTAACCATTCTGACAGGTTTAAAGTGATATCTCACTGTGGTTTGATTTGCTTTACCCTACTGATGAGTGATGTTGAGGATCTTGTCATGTGTCTGTGCACCATCTGTAGATGATTGAAAAAATGTCTGTTCAGGTCCTCTGCCCATTTTTAAACTGTGTATGTCTGTTGGGTTGTGAAAGTTCTTTATATATTTTGGATATTACCCCCTAACTGAATATATCATTTTCAAATACCTCCCATTCATTAGACCACATTTTTGTTTTGTTGATGCTGTTTTCCTTTACTGTGCAAAATCTTTTTGATATAGTCCCAATAGCTTAATTTTGCTTTTGTTTCCTTTGCCTTCGGTGGCATATCTGGAAATTGCTGCTATGGTTGATATTAGAGAAATTACTGCCTGTACCACAGTTTTTAAAAAGTCATTTATCTTCTAAAGGAATTACTGCTTGCTTCCAAGTTTTGGCAATTATCAATAAAGCTGCTAGAAACTTCCATGTGCGGGTTTCTGTGTGGACAGAAGTTTCCAACTCTTTGGAGAAAACATCAGCAATGGTGATTGCTGAATTATATGGTAAGAGTATTTTTAGTTTTGTAAGAAAATGCCCAACTGTCCTCCACAGTAGCTGTACCACTTTGCATTTCCAGGAGCAATGAATGAGAGTTCCTGTTGCTCCCCATTCTTACCAGCATTTGGTGTTATTGGTGCTCAAAATTATGGCCATTCTAATGGGATGCAATGGTATCTTGTTTTAATTTTTATTTCTCTGATGGCAAAATGTGGAACATCCTCTTATGTGCTTATTTGCCATTTGTGTATCTCCCTTACTGAGATGTCTGTTCATATCTTTGGTCCACTTTTTTTTTTCAAAGATTTTATTTATTTATTTGACAGATAGAGATGACAAATAGGCAGAGAGGCAGGCAGAGAGAGATGGAATGCAGGCTCCCCGGTGAGCAGAGAGTCTGATGCGGGGCTCGATCCCAGGACCCTGAGGATCATGACCTGAATTGAAGGCAGAGGCTTAACCCACTGAATCCACCCAAGGCGCCACATTTGGTCCACTTTTTGATTGCATTGTTTTAGTACTGTTGTGCACAGTTCTTTGTATATTTTGAATAACTGTACTTTATTAGAAATGTCTTTTGCAAATATTCTTCCCAGATGGTAGCTTGTTTTCATTCTATTGACAGTGTATTGCACAGCAGAAATTTTTACTTTTAATGAAATCTAGCTTATCGATTACAGCTCACATGGATCATGCCTTTAGTGTGTTCTATCTAAAAAGCCATGGGCAAACCCAAGACCATCTCACCTAGCTTTTCTCTTGTTATTTTTTTGCAGGCATTGTATGATTTTGAATTTTATATTTAGGCCTGCGATCCACTCTAAATTAATTTTTGTGAAGGATGTAAAGTTGAAGTCTAGGTTTTCTTGTTTCTGTTTGTTTTCGCATGTGGATGCTCAGTTGTTCCAGCACCATCTGGTTGAATAGACCACCTTTTCTCCATTGTATCGCCTTTGCCTCTTTGTCAATAATCAGTTAATTATATTTACACAGTTCTACTTCTGGGCTCACCATTCTGTTTCATTGATCTATTTGTCTATTCTTTCACCAATACCACTTTGCCTTCATTACTGAAGATTTATAACTAAATCTTGATTTTGGGTAGGGTTTGATCTCCACCTCTGTTGTTCTCCAATATTGCATTGGCTCTTCTGGGTCTTTTGCCTTTCTGTATAAACTGTGAAGTCTGTTCGTGAATCCACTAAATAACCTGCTGGGATTATAATGAATATATACACCAAAGTTGGAGAGAACTAACATCTTGACCACACTGAGCCTTCCTATGAATGAATATGGACTCTCTGCTTACTTAGTCTTCTTTGATTTCATTGATCAGAGTTTTGTAGTTTTCCTCATAGAGATCTTGTACATATTTTGTAAGATTTATACCTAAGCATTTCATTTTGGGGGTGCTAATATAAATGCTATAATGTTTTTAACTTCAACTCCACTTAGTGTTGATATAAAGGAAATTGATTGAATTTGTGTATTTACCTTATATTCTGCAACCTTGTTATACTGCCTTACTAGTTCCAGAATTTTTTTTTGTCAATTTTATTGATTTTCTATACACACAATCACAGTATCTGCAAATAAAGACAGTTTTATTTCTTCCTTTCCAATCCGCATCTCTTTTATTTCCTTTTTTTTTTTTTTTTTTGGTCTTGTTTCATTAGCTAGGACTTCCAGAATGATGTTGAAAAATAGTGGTGAGAAGGACATCCTTGTTTTGTTCCTCATCTTAGTGGGAAAGCTTTGTGATTTTCACTATTAACTATATTAGATGTAGATTTTTTTTTGTAGATATTCTTTATCAAGTTGAGGAAGTCCCCCTCTTTCAAAAGTTTACTGAGAGGTTCTATCATTAAATGGGTGTTGGATTTTGTAAAACACTTTTTCTACATATATTGATATGATCATGTGATTTTTCTTCTTTAGCCTGTGATGTGAATTACAGTCATTGATTTTCAAATGTTGAACCAGCCTGTATACATGAGATAAATCCTATTTAGTCATAGTGTATAATTATTTTTATACATTGTTGGATTTAATATTTTGTTGAGGCTTTTTGCACCTAAGTTTGTGGTGACAGCAGTCTGATTTTCTTTCTTTGTAATGTCTATGTGTTTTGTTATTATGTAATGCTTGCCTCACAGAATGAGGTAGGAAGTATTCCTCCAGCTTTTATCCTCTGAAAGAGATTGTAGAGAACTAGCAAAATTTCTTTCTTAAATGTTTGACAGAAATCACAGTGAAACCCTCTGGGCCTGGTGCTTTTTTTTGAAAAGTCACTGATTACTCAATTTTTAAGTAGATACAAGCCTGACAGACTACCTATTTCTTATTGTATGAGTTCTGAGTTTTGGTAGATTGTCTTTGTGGAATTGGTCCATTTCATCTAGGTTATCAAATTTATGGGCATAGTTGTTCATATTATTATCCAATTAATGTCCAGGGGCTTGGTAGCCCTGTCTCTGCTTTCATTTCTGGTATCAGTAATTTGTGTCCTTTTTTTTTTTTTTTCTTCATAGCTTGGTTAGAGGATTATTGATTTCATTGATCTTTTAAATGAACCAGTATTTGGTGTCCTTGATATTCTCTACTTCCTGTTTTCAATTTCACTGACTTTTCTTTAATTTTTATTATTTCTTCTGCTTACTTTGAATTTGCTCTTATTTTCCAAGTTTCCTAAGGTGGTAGTTTAGATGACTGATTTTAGATCTTACTTTCTAATATATGCACATTCAATGTTATCATTTTTCCTTTAGGAACTATTTTCATTTCATAGTACAGATTTTGATAAATTCTTATTTTCACTTTCATTTAGTCCAAAACATTCAGTATATCTTAAGATTTCTTCTTTGACCCATGTGTTCTTTCTTCTTTTTCTTAAAAGATTTTGTTTATTTATTTATTTATTTGACAGACAGAGATGACAAGTAGGCAGAGAGGTAGGCGTGGGAGGGGGGGATCAGGTTCCCTGCTGAGCAGACAGCCTAATGCGGGACTTGATCCCAGGACCCTGAGATCATGACCTGAGCTGAAGGCAGAGACTTTAACCCACTGAGCTACCCAGGCACCCGATCCATTTGTTCTTTAGAAGTATGTCATTTAATGTCCAAATATTTTGTGATTTTCCCGATGTTATTAATTCTAATTAAATTAAAATTTAATTCCAACAGTTTAACTCTGTGGTGGTCTAAGAGCAGGCACTGTATGATGTCTGTTCTTCTAACTTTCTTAAGGTGTATGTTATGAACTGGAATGTGATGTATATTGGTGAATATTCCATGTGAGCTTGAGAAGAATGTGTGTTCTGCTGTCCTTGAATGAAGTATCTATAGATGCTCATTATATCCAGTTGATTGATGGCATTGTTGAGTTCAACTCTATCCTTACTGATTTTTTGCCTGTTGGATCTGCCCATTTCTGTAGACAGGTACTGAAGTCTCCAGCTGTAATAGTGGATTCATCCATTTCTCTTTGTGGTTCTATCAGTTTATCCTCACATGGTCTGATATGCTGTTCTTAGTTGCATATGTATTAGGGATTACCATGTTTTCTTAGAAAACTGACCCTTTTCCTGTTATATAATGTTCCTCTTCTCCCAGTTTCCTTTGAAAACTTCTCTGAAATTAACATAGCTACTCATTTTTGTTTTTTTTTTATTAGTGTCAGCATGATTTATCCTTCTCTATTCCTTTATTATAATCTATGTCCTCATATACAATGTGGGTTTTCTTATAAACAACAAATATTAGGGTCTTATTTATTGATCCATGCTGAGAATCTGTATTTTAATTGATGCATTTAGACTATTGCCATCCAAAGTGATTATTGACATAGCTGGATTTATACCATATTTGTTACTTTTTTCTATTTGTTGCACGTTTTTGTCCCTATCTATTTTCCATTTCTTCTGCCTTTTTTGGTTTTAACTGAGCACTTTATATGATTTTCTTTTTTCATCTTTATTAGCGTATCAGCTACACTTTATTTATTTATTTGACAGAGAGAGAGAGATGGGGAACATAAGCTGGGGGAGCTGGAGAAGGAGAAGCAGGCTTCCCATGGAGCAGGGAGCCTGATGTGGGCCTTGATCCCAGGACCCTAAGATCAAAAGTTGAGCTGAAGATTGATGCTTAACAACTGAGCTACCCAGGTGTCCCTGTACTTCTTTTTTAAAAAATATTTTTTACTGGTTCTTCTTGAGATTGCAATATATATTTATAACCAATCCAAGTCCACATTCAAGTAACAGTATCCTGACTCATAGGGAATATAAGTACCTTACCCTAACAAAATAATTCCTCTCTCCCCTCCCTTGTGTCACTGCTGTCATTCATTTCACTTAACACACAAGCATATATGAATATGCATAATTTTGAACACTTTGTATTACTTTGACATATTTGCTAGATCAATGAAGAGTAAGAAAAGTGGGGGCACCTGGGGAACTCAGTGGGTTAAAGCCTCTGCCTTCGGCTCAGGTCATGATCCCAGGGTCCTGGGATTGGGCCCTGCATCGGGCTCTCTGCATAACAGGGAGCCTGTTTCCCTCTCTCTCTCTCCGCCTGCCTCTCTGCCTACTTGTGATCTCTGTCTGCTGAATAAATAAATAAAAATCTTTAAAAAATATTTTTTTAAAAAAGTAATAAAAATGGTTTTCTTTTATTCCTTTTCTGAAATTTGTCCTTTATGTCGATCTGAGTTTCTGCTCTATGTCATTTCTCTCCCTAAGGAACTTCTTTGAACATTTCCTACAAGACAGGATTACTGGCAATAAATCCCCTCAGATTTTGTTTGTCTAAGAATGTATTTCTCATAAATTTTTGAAAGATAATTCTGAAGGGTATAGAATTCTAGATTGGTGATTTCCCCTCTCCCCTAAATGTTCTAAATATTTCATTCCAATCTCTTGCTTGCATGGTTTCTGAGAAGTCAATGCAATTCTTATATTTGTTCCTCTACAAGCAAGATGTTTTCTCCCTGTGGCTCTTCTCAGGATTTTATCTTTGATTTTCTGTAGTTTGAATATGATATATGCAGGTATATATATTTTTGACATTTATCTTGCTTAGTATTCCCCGAACTTCTTGGATCTGTGGTTTGGTATCTGATATTAATTTGGGCGAAATGCTCAGTCATCATTGTTTCAAGTATTTCTTCCTTTTTTTCCTTCTTTCTTCTATTGGTATTACACATATGTTCCATCTTTTGTAGTTGTCCAATAGTTCCCAGGACTCTGGGATCATGACCTGAGCTGAAGGCAGATGTTTAATGACCGAGCCACGCAGGCACTCCACCTGGATATTTTCTGGGTTTTTGTTTGTTAGTTTGTTTTTCACTTTTGGAGATTTCTATTGACATACACTCAAACAGAGAGATTCTTTCCTCAGCTCTGTCTCATATAATAAGTTCATCAAAGCCATTCTTCATCTCTTTTGGAATTTTTTTTAATCTCTAGAATTTCTTTTTGATTCTTAGAATTCTCATCTATCTACTTACATAGCCCATCTGTTATTGCATGTTGTGTATCCATTAAATCTCTTAGCATATAAATTATATCATTTTAAATTTCTGATAATTCCAACATTCCTTCCCTACCTGAGTCTGATTCTGATGGTTTTTCAATCTTTAGTAGGTCCTGTAGTTTTTTCCTGATAGCCAGACATGATGTACCAGGCAAAAGTAACTGCTATAAATAGGTCTTGAGTAATATGGTGATAAGGTGTGGTGGGGAGATAAAGATTTCTAGAGTTCTCTGATTAGAGCTCAGTATTTTAATAAGCCTATGCCTCTGCACTATGAACTTCATACGTGTTTGTCAGGTACCCCCTGCCCAGGACCTTTAGGTAGAACAAGATAGCTTGAATGGGCTGGGGTTGGGTATTTTTCTTCTCCCAGGTCAGTTAGGCTCTGATTAAATGGGTTTTCATGAGGGCAGGACTTATTAAAAAAAGAATACTCTCTTATATTTCAAATACTCTCTTCCCCCCTCTCTGCTGGATGCACAAGGGGATTCATCTCTGATATTCACTGTGAGAGCCTAGTAGAGCTTCAGAAGGTAAAAGTCACAGAAGTGTAATATCCCCCCAAAGACTGGATCCTCCTGGAGTTTCTCTCCCAGAGTTAGGCACACTGAGCCTCCAGCAATTCATCAATTATAGTTCATTCCCACCCTGGCACTGATCCCATGGAGGTTTCTGCTCTAGTAAGTTGTGATTCTCTATATTCACCTGCTGGTCTCTCTAGTTTGGGAGACAATAATTTTCTCCGATACCCCACTTCTCTTATGAATCTAAGAGTTACTGATTTTTCAGTTTGTTCCATTTTTTTACTTCTTAGGACAGAGGGGCAACTTCCAAGCTTCTCTCATACTCAACCAGAAACCAGAAACCCTCCTTGTGTCTTTTCCTGCCCAGTGGGATAGTAGAACAAGGCTCTGTGGTAAGACAACTGGAAGCAATGAAGCAACCTGCAAAGCCCAGGAGCAGGACTGTGCATTCGAATTTGAAGAGTGATGGTTCTTCCCTTCTCATTCATTCAAATATATTTACTGGATACTTATTCAATGCCTAATATATTACGCGTGGGGAATTGAATAACTTTGTATCCACAAACATAAGCCTGACAAACCAAGAGATTAAACAGGGCAGACTGTGTGACATTATGGATGGGCGCCCAGCCTAACTTTGCTAAAATGGAATTTTAGCAAATGGGTTCCACGGATCTAGGTTGGCATCTGGGTTTTTCTACTGACTAGCCATTTGATTTTAAACAGATGACTTGATTTCTCCAAGTCTCTGCTTCACCATGAAGGAAAGGGAGATAATATATTATCTCATAGGTTTTCTATGATGATTTGATTAGAAAATAAACACAAAACATGTCATTTAGTCCTTGGCACTAATGATGATAAATGGTAGTCTCTCCTGTTGTTATTTTATTATTACATCAGCTGCTGCTATAGTTACTACTCCCATTACTCTCCCTACTAGTTACTGAAGAAGTCTCCACATTCTCTCTGGCCACAAATACCCAGCTGAACATGAACCACAGCTCCTGATCAGTACACACACACCTAGGCCAAGAGAAGCATTTTCATTTGTTCAGTCTTCTTCCAATATGTCTTATCTTTTGGGTCTGTGTGGCTTCCAACCTTCTCCAGGGAGGATCATTGGGGGGCATGCACAGAAATTTGGATTCTCACTGAGCCATGCCTACTTGGCTCATGAATGTTATCTGTGGAAATGAAATCTGGTTTCCTATGGAAGTGCTGAACAAATCCAAAATCAGAAAAACTCTCCTGCTCAACAAGCATCACCCAGTCTGTGGGAATGAATAATGACACTAAATGATACAGCACAAATACAGTTTCCCTACTGAACTAAAACTGCATTTCCCTACAAATCATTGAAAATCCTCTACCAGCTTCCCATTTTTTCCCTATCTCCTGTTTAGTCCTTTTTAATAAGCTCCCCTTTTCATTTTTCATTCCATTTCCATTTTGTCCTTGAATTTACGCAGGTTTTTTAAATTAAAAAAACCTTCATTCTCTGCCTTTGCACGCACAATATTTTCCCATTTCTATTCTGGGGCCTAATTCTGAATGTTTAGTCATTTGGCATTCTCAGCAGGGCAAAAAAGAGGCTGGAGGTTCAAAGGTATCTTCTGCATTTCTTGACCTCTTTGATTCGAAAGCACGTTACCTTAATAATAAGAATATCTGGGTTACACATTTGATATATACACCAGAGAGAATTGAGTACAGGACATTTTTATGATCCTTTAAAGAAAAGCCCAGAAGAGGATTCCAAACTAATTTTCCACTGATTCTCTGTTCGTCCATTACATTATTTTTCTGCACCTTTTATACATCAGTGGAGCCCTTCAGAGTCATTTGGGATTATTGATTATGAAGCAGCAGAAATCCTTCATACCGCAAGCAGGGCAAGTCCAGCCTCTCTCCTAGCTACCCTTTCAATCATATTATTTCTTCTCATCAAATGTATTTTATTCCATAATTCTCTTTAGAGTCAAACTAGTTTCCAAGTTACTATTACTCATTGAAAAGTGACCATATAAAAAGTTTGAAATCTGTAGATTTAATGTGCCCAACACTTAATTTCATGCTCTGTTTGCCCCATTGTTCAAAGCAAATAGTAGTTAAGTCCCCAGCTGTGTGTGTGTGTGTGTGTGTGTGTGTGTGTATTCAGTTCATGGCTCTAGTTTTTACAGTATTAATATATAGCTCTTTAAAAAAAATCTTCAACACAGGAAAGGTATCAAATAATAACTTATAATTTATCCCATTAACTTTGCAGCACCTATTTGCAAAGGGTTCTGATTTTTATGGTTAACTACTCAGTAGCACTTCTACATTTTTATTTTCTACCTTAAACAAGTCAACTGTTCACCCAGATGATGGACTGGACAGAAGGGAGGCACTGAGAACAGGGAAATGCCTCTGCCTATTGTAATTCAAATTATTTTAGAGCCGCTTGAAGCAAGCAAACAATTATTAAAAACTATGGGTGACTACTTTGTGTCAGGTGCATGCAAAGGTTTTTAAATCTACAGAATAAGTGACCCCTGCTAACTCCTAGAAATCTGAAAGAAGAAAACTGAAATATGATGAGTTTTTAATATCATGCAGAAGGCTAATGGTGAGATAGTTTTTTCTACAGAATAATTAGAAGAACCATCCATTGGGCAAATATTCGATCAAGCATCCACTGTGGACAAGGCACTTAGAGATGCACTGGTGAGGAAGAATGGAAAGACACCTGCCCGCACAGGGCTTGTGTTCTAGCGTAAGAGACAGACCCTGCGTAAGTCAACCAAGGGCGGCGGCTGCCATGAATAAAGCTGGGTGAGGAGAGCCTGCGACCAGGACAGAGGAGCTAGGAACCCTGGGGAGCGCTCTTTCGGCTAGGGTGAGTGGGTTTATTTCAGACAACAACTAGTCTGTAAACTAAAAACTCTGACATAAGGTGGAGGTATTTTTTTTTTTTTAAGTTGGAGGTCTTGGTTTTTTTGTTGTTGTAAATTAAAATACATGAACCTCAGCATGAGAATATGAAAATTAAAAATTGTTTCACAACACTGATTTTATTGAAAAGCTTCCATTTTACAAAAGAAACATGTTTTCTGGTCCTATCATGGCCTCCCAGCCCCTTGGAAGTCTCAAAGGATATTGCAGCTCCCAAATGCTCCAGCTTCATTACTCTTTTCTTCCATGAGTGATTTACATCATCGTATAACCACATAATTACACTGTCCAACAAGCACACATAGGACAGTATGTCATATGGGCCAGGTATAAAAATACACACAAACCATCAACAGCCCACCATTAAGGGGGGTGAAGATTGATTTATTCGATTCATTTATTTAACATGTTATTAGGCCCTTACTGTCTGCGGGGCATGGTGCTATCTGCTGGGGACAGGAAGACAAAAAAAATCAGGGCTGAGGTCAAGGTTTTCGAAAAAGAACAGAGAGAAAGGGAATTAGGTCAGGCCAGAGGTCGGGGCAGTGTGTGGTAGAGGCTCAAGACAGAAACATCCAGAGGCTGATTTGGGCACCCACCAGAAGGCAGCCAGTCGGGGCTTGCAGGAGTGAAGGGGACGTGGAGGCAGAACCAACAGGGGGCGTTTGCAGGACAGAGCCACATGGGGATATGAATGCGATGAAAAAAAGGAGCCAGCCAACTGAAAAACCTATCGATAAAGAAATGAACAGGATGGCAGAACAGCTGGGCCAGGCTGGGGACTACGACGCCATGAACATCTGAACACCGATGGAGGGCTGTTCCCCAAGGAGGGATGCCTGCCGGTATGTACTCATGCCGTCTCTCCGACTGGGCTAGGCAAGCTCCTGGTGAAGCACAGGGGAAAGACACCCATTCCTACAGAGCCGTCGGGCAAACCTGACAGCAACCACACCCAGCATGGCTTTGACACTCAGCATGTCCCCAGAACTCTCTCTCCAGCCGTATCAACACTTGTCCCTTTTATGCTTCTGTGCCCTCGTACATCAGGTTTTATCTTGCTAGGATGCCACTTCTGCCATCCTTACCTGGAGAATTTCTGCCCACCTTTCAAGCCCCAAATAAAACAAATAAACAAAGAACAACAACAACAGAAAACCACCTCACAGGAGGCCTTTCCCAATTTCCCCCTACCTTATTCCCATAGTTCTTGGCAACACTGTCCAATGAGAGTCTCTTTCCCAGTGAGGCTTAATTATCTGTCTAAATAATCTGCTCCCACACAGAACCATGAGCATTTCAAGGGTACTGACAGTTCTACCCATCGTTTCTACCCTCCACAGCTTCAGTACAAGGTCTGCCATACAGTGGGTGTTGATTATGTAAATGTTTCCTTTTATGTAATTGATTATTCTAGCAGTCATTTAACAAAGGCTCAGATACTCAGAGACAAAAAATATACTACGCATGTTTTAATTTTTTAAAAATTATACTCAGTAACTCGTGAATGCATTCTGTGACAATTCAATCAATACAGATGTAAAATAAGGAACCACATACAGTCTTTTCATACTAATTTCCCCAATTTCATTCTTCTTAGCAAGGGTAGAAACTATCATCACTTTGAGGGACAGCATACACTTGGTGCCATTTTCTTTTCAATGTAGTTCACACTTGTATATATGTAAAATAGGGATATAGAGTTTTCTATGAGCCCCACCCACTCCTACATATGGGACAGTGCCATATGCATTGCTTTTCAACTTGTTCTTACTTAATAGGTTGAGAGATATTTGCTACCCTAAAACATAGACAGTGACTCCATTTTCGATGATTGCTGTTCCCTCGTAAAAAGATGTGCAAAGGAAAACCGTGGTTGAGTTTTCACTCAAGAAATACACAAGCATGGAGAAGATGGATAATATTCAGTGGGAAAGTTGCTCCTAGACTAGTTTTGCCTTTTCCAAGTGCAAAGTTATGTTCTTTTAGAAGTTTGTAATGTGTAATTCCACTGTAAGGTCTCTATCCTGGAAAAACCACACATCCGTATGTATAAGAGCATAAACAGGTATGCACTGCTATGGGATCTACAATAGTGCAAACTTGGAAATACCTTCCTCTATAAGGGTTTAAACTGTGGAATACCAGCATTTATTCAGTTTTGTATTATGAGATTAAATGAACCCAACTTTATTCCAGACCCACATCTGTCCTTTCCTAAGGCTGTTTTATTTCAAGTGTCTCTCATCTTTAATATTTTCAAATATTGCAATTCAGGACTATGTGTACATCTTATAATGGGATTCCTTTAGAGCCATTTCTTATTTTCAGAGATTTTAATAGCCTTGTCTTGCTTCTCTTCCTACACAAAGTGAAGGATATGGTTATTCTGGTAAACCTGTACAAGCCTCTCCTTTATTCTGACACCAAACCTGAATTTGACAATAGTTTTTGCTTTATTATTAATATTAGGCATGTGTTGAATGTTAACCACATTTAAGGGATTGTGGAGGGACGGTGACAAAACACAAAGACACATCACTCTCTTTCACACGTGCCAGATACTGAGGTGGCAGCCATATGGTATTAAAAAGGAAGTGAGTGGAAGGTTTGTATGTTTGTTTGTCCGTCTACACATCTGTCCATCTATCTATCTAAATGTGGCTAGATCGATGCAGCGAAAAGATAAATCCAACAGAACCCTCCATGAAATCAAAGAAGAAAAGAAGAAAGAACAAAAAGAAACACCACGACTGAAAATAAGGAAATGAGAAATGAGAACAATTTACAAAATCAAAAGCAGAGAGGTCTAACATCACTTGGAAATGCAATAGGCAATTTCTGGCTACCCACAGAGGCCAGAATAAAAGGTTAAGTCCTACAAGAAATAAATGAAAAGTAGAGGAAAGTGCTGAGTCCAAACAGAATCTTCAATTGGTAGAGGGAACCTCTGGCTCCCTTCCAGGCCAAGAAACAGGAACCTCACAGGCGGTGGGATAAGACTGGAACTCTGAAAGTAGACAGACGCACAGATCAAGGCAGGCCTAGCTGTAGGCAAGAGGGAGATGCCCAGACAGGTAGGCGCGGCACAGATGCTGGGCATAGAGCGAGACACACGGGCTCAGGCAGGCAGCATTAACAGACCAGGAAGTCAGCAATCAAGGTAAGGATTTATCCAGGAGTCACAGGGAGGAATGTAACGTGAATGCCAGTGTCCTGTGGGAAGGCGAGCAGGTGGTGAGTGCACAGGAGAAGGCAGGGCTCCCACCTCCTGGCAGGGGCTCACAGGAAGAAGACGGACGATGGGAAGGTAGGCCAGGCACCAAGACAGGGCATCCCAGTCTTCCAGGGATTGAAGGACAAACAGGTGACTCCAACCACAGGAACAGAATTGTCCTCCTATTTATTACCAGGACCAGGTTCCAACACTGGGCTGTGTCACTGCCACGAAGGTCAAGCCCAAAGAAACCCCAGTAGCAAGGCCTGACTCTTAAAGGGGGCTCCTCAAATTCCCTCTGATTAACAACCACTAATCATCCTACACCCTTGGCCTGGGGTAGAACCCTTAAATGTGGTCAGATGGCTTCAGCTGGGGGCATCAGAGGGCTTCCAGGGCAAGGGGCCAGGCAAGTCATCATACTCAATTACTGGGTTTGGCAGGAGGAGGAGGGAAAAGTGTGGTTTTGGCAACACTGCTGGAATTCTAAGGCCTTAATTAGATTACTGGATCAACCTCTGACTAGCAATGAATGTCCTTGGGGAGGTCGTTTAATCTCTCTAGGAGACTATGTCTGAGTTTCCACATCTAGAAAAAATGAAAATATTTCAGAGGCAGCTTACAGGAGAAGCCCCTAAAGAGTAACAGTATTGCTAAAAGGATTAGGATTTCAGCTGATCCTTCAATTATACCCTGCCCTTCACCCTCTGGCCTTGCAAAAAAAATAAAGGAAAGCTGGAAGAAGTGGCCTCAAATTACCATTGCAAAGAAGTGCACTCACTTTGTATTTATGATAGGTCACGGGGTTAGCTTTGCAGAACCTGCATTGGTCGTGCTTAAAATGGTATCAGACGACTGAACCATTGGCCTTGAAGAAACCTGCGGATGAGAAACAGCAAGGACAAAGTGACTTTGTATTTCCGCCGGCCCATGAGAGTTGGATCGGAACCACCACAGAGAACACTTCGGAGAAAAAGTGGCTCCAGAGAAAGGGTATTAGAGACTGACCACAGTAAGAACCAGGGAAAGAATCAGACGGAGGAGAGGGCTGTTTAGACTTGGGAAAATGGTTACTAATTTGGAGTCTAACCAGGGGAATGTTGACTATTTAGCTAAGAATAAAAGGCTTCTCCCAAAAGCTTCCAAAGTCAAGATAGAACAAAGAAAGTCTTTTGAAGGTGCAAGAAAGGATACACATGAACGGTTCTATTTGGTATTTTGGTTTCTTTATTTTGAGCTAATACTGTGCCTTTTAAAGACTCCCAGAGGGCTGCCCTTCTAAGCTTTGGGGGCAAGATTTGCAAATGGCATTATCTAAAACGGGAGCTATATTCATCAATTTTCAATGGATGCTCAAAAATTTATCCCACCATGAGAAAGAGTTTGGAAACAGCCCCCAGTCCTGTTGGGATAATGTGGCGTTTCCCCCAGGAAATTACAAACAGAAAGTCATGAATGTTACGGTGTGCCGTGTTGTCTCAAAAGAATGGTTTGACCTTTATGGAATTAAAGCAGAAACCAGGTACATGATTTTCCATGTCTTTGGTACTACCCACTAAGAGGGTCCCCACATATGAGCAGAGGACAAGGTTCCCTACACCCTTGGCTGCAACCCTGGATAAAAATTTGGATAACCTGGAGAGTTTTTTGAAAAAGAGCAATGTCTGAGATCTACCCCGATCAAGTTAAATTAGAATCTTGGGGGATGGGGTGACAGACCTAGGAAATAATTACTGTATTTCATATTCATAGATAGGGCTGAGAACTGACATATGCTTTCAGGTGGGGGAGTGGAACTCATAAAACTTGATGGCTTTCTAATACAATTACTCAACTTCCTTTGCTCTGGTACCATGATTAATAAGCAACGTTCTTATGGTTATTTGATTTTCTAGGCTGACTTTTTTATAAGGGCTTACAACGGGTGATCGGCTGACCCAAAGAATCCGCCTGCTTGCCGGTTACCATTCTTAACTTTAAATCAATGAAAGAGATTCTCATTTATTGTCTTGTTATTCTGAAAAGTCCTAAAGTATCTCCAGAATCTGTTTAACCAGAGAGGAAGAAACATGCGTGCCTTCAGATACATACAAAATGGAGGGTTGGATCTGGGTCTTCCTTGACTGTCTCAGGTGCTGCCCTTAGGAGAGCTAGGTAATAAACAGCTTCATCTCTGTGAAAGAACTCTGAAGGCTGTATTTCAGAGTTATACAGTAACTCTGAAGTTACTGTATTTCAAAGGGAATAATTAATTTCCATTTTTAATTAGGGAAAAATAATTATATACAAATAAGATGTTAGGTATGCATTCTTGATTGCCTTGGTCTTCCACACCTAAGGTAAATAACAGTCTGTTTGCCTGGAACCAAGGAGATTCCTGGAAGCTGGGCTTTTCACGGTTTTAAAACTGATACTGTCCCGGGGGAAAAAAATCCCTTGGGTGGGGTGGGTTGGGTAGGTGTTTCCTGGAACTCAAGACTTTCAAAGTTAAATACAGGATGATGAGTTGGTCACTCCATGCACACCCTTAGTTTTCTAGGATGGATCTACTTCACCAAAAAGGTTTCACCGATCACCTAATGATAACTAAAGGGAAACAAACAGACTGGAGGAGGAATTAAAGGCGTTCTCCCTCTCACACCACAATTCTTCAACACTAAGAATGAGAAAGCTGCAAACATTCCAATGCACAGCTCAGAGTTAAGACCTGGCACAGTGTTTCTATGGACGAAATCTAGGTATAGGATTGAAAATAGGCACAGGTCAGCTATTGGCAACAGGAAAAGAGTATACAGGAGTCTCAAAACAGTTGTGAGAGCCTAGAGATCAAGGGAAGATCTCACACCAGGGCAGTCAGATGGCCCCAAGTCCAGAATCAAAAGCCAAGACAACCTCAAAGACTTGTGGTCTTAACTAACATTTGTTGAGTACTTAGACTAAGACATTACAAATATGTCATTTAATCAGATCTTTAGGAAATAAATCTATTGTCTTCCTCTTTATATAGGACAAAACTCAAGGTACATGAATTTTATCACTTTTGTATTTCCAGTCCATAATATGCATATAGCAGATCACATAAAAATATTAGCCACACCCACACCCCTAATTACAGTGTGGGAAGCATAAATATTTTAAGTCAATTTAATAAAAATCTTTTGCTTTTTCCCAGGCATTCTGCAAAATGGCTGACATCCACTTACGCAGGCCTGGAACTGGTCATCCTTTACAAATTACTTAGAGATAAGAAGGGAGAAGGATCCAGATTAATATTATTAACCCAACACTCAAGTAAAGTGAAACTACAAATGATGTGTTCTGGCTAGCAGTAATAGGGAGAAAGGAAAAAAAAAAAAAAAAGAATGGAATGTGTATGTCAGGAAGGAAAATTAAACTGAAAATTAGATTCCCTGCCCACAAATTTTGACAAAACTTAAAGGAAATTAATCAACCACTTTACACTTGCTTTGCTGATCACAGAAGGGCTCTGACTCCACTTGACATAAGCAAATAAAGATGGTAACACTTGACATGTAATTCTTGGCTCACTTAATTGGATTGCTTCACAAACCATTTTCGGTAATCAATGATTCCTAGTAGGAATCACAAAAGACGACACCAGGCTGCTGGGAACAGAAATGACAGGACTGCATTTTCTTGAGTCATCTACTCAGAGACAATGGGCCAGTCACCACATGCTTCTGTCCCCTGTCTATACTTCTTTGTCCCGATGGCTACTTCTGGGCCGCTTTGAACCCCGATCAACAATGAAAGCCTGGGGATCCTCAAGTCAGACTGCCCGGTCTCGAATAACCAGCCAACAGCTGAGGACCCAGAACATCCTCTTAGCATATCTCTGGCTCCCTGCTCGTGAAGGGCAAGTAACTGTCTGTATACCTCACAGGACTGGTGAAGGATACAGGGGTATAGGGGTACCTAGGGATATAGAATATATCCTATATCCCTATAATTCAGGTAGAGTGCCTGGAGGAACCTCTGCTCCACGGAAAAATTTGTATGAAGGTTTATTCCAATTTTTGTTATCGTTTTTGTTGGTTTCTCGTTCAAAAGCTGTGCTATCTCTACTTTAAAAGTTAGGATCTGATCTAGGTTCAGTTGGAAAAGTAGGAGAACCACCTTTGTGCTCCCCTGCAGAGGAACATAATGATGGGATCTTTGCTGTAACGTAGACTCGGGAAAAAGCAGACGGGAGTCAGACATCTCAGCGGCAGCCACTCACCCTAGAGGCTTCTGGGAGGTCCCATCCAGGACAGCCTTGGGCTCAAGCAGCTCTGACCAGCTGGGCATGGGCCAACCAGTCTAGTCGGTAAGGATCTGTTTGAGAACCACCCACTCTGCAATTTCGTCTCAGACCATAATTCATGGGGCACGATTCAATCGATTAATGACAGGTCCCATGTATTTATGACTCAGCGTTGCTATTTAGACTACACATTCCAATCACCAAGACATTGCTTCCAATTCAAAACCCCAAAAGTCTTTGAGATCACAAGGCTTGTGGCTTCCCGAGCCCTGCCAGCATTTCAGGATGGAGGCCAGGGTGACACCACGCTGGTACAGTGGGATATTGAGTCCTGCTATAAGGCACCACGTCTCTCTCCTTTGATAAACCCATTCCCTGGAAGCCATGGCCTTTACACGATAGTATGTCCTGAGTCCAAATGTGACCATCAATGAATGGTAACATACAGCAGTGGACCCTAGCAGGGAAGTGTGCCCACATGCACACACCCAGCCCCAGGTCCTAACAGTATGGCCTGGTAATGGATGGCGAGCCAACAGCTGCAGCTAGCCGGCCAGAGAGTATACTGTCGTGATCTTCAGCAGATGTCCCACGTGGTAACATGAACTACAGGGACAGATGGGTTTTTGCCAACTGCCTCTGAAAACCACCCTGTTGTCCCCACACTCACAGAAAATCCATTCCTAGAGGCAGAAGCATCCTCTTAAAAAATGCCGGCATGTGGGCCGCCTGGGTGGATCAGTAGGTTGAGTGTCGGACTCTTGGATTCATCTCAGATCATCATCACCTCAGTCGTGAGATGGAGCCCTGTATCAGGCTCTGTGCTCTGTGCAGATAGAGTCTCTCTTTCCCCTTCCCTCTCCCTCATGCTCTACTGCTCCCTCCCCACTCATGTTCTCGCTCTCTCTCTAAAACAAAATCCTTTTAAAAAATGCCAACATGTCCTTTGACGACCCTGGTATTATTTCCATCGGCTCAGAGATGCCTTCAGAAAATAACCCACTGCAAAGGGAGTTCAGGTGAGGTACTTGGTACTTTACGGGGCTTTGTTGATAGGAAACAATATCCTCTTTCTTCCAAGTGTCATAACCTTCTCGCCTCCTCCACTCTTCTCTGTCCTGCCCTTGCCTCAGAAGTGCCTGGCAGAATGCTAGGCACAGAGCAGGCCAGGGGAGTTGAACCAAAGTGCAGCTTCATCATGACAATAAACAAGACTATTTCTCCAGTTCTGACTCTTTCACTGGAATTCTCATGAACACGGTCCCCTACTTGAAAAATATGCAGGACTTTTGGTTGCCTACCCATGGGTGTAGAACTCTTGTAACTTTGTGGAGAAGTGGGGTGCAGAATGCAATAGCCAACCCGGGGTGGGGGGACAAAGCCAAGTGGCCTATCTTGCTGCACGACCACTGAGACAGGAAGCGCCAGGTTTCAATCCTGTGGG
This sequence comes from Neogale vison, assembly GCF_020171115.1. Lineage (NCBI taxonomy): Eukaryota > Metazoa > Chordata > Mammalia > Carnivora > Mustelidae > Neogale > Neogale vison. Next base: position 21,063,892 of record NC_058094.1, on the reverse strand, counting down.
ATTCTGCGGCTCCATCTGCCACAGATGTCAAGTCCGCTGGACTTCGCCAGTCACCTGCCATCACTCCTCTCCTCTCGCTGCCCGTGTCCACACGATTCTTCCTGCTGGACTGCTGCAGCCCGGGGCCTTTCTACCCACCCAGCAAGCAGGCCACAAGTCACTCTTCTTTCCTCCCGTCCCATGGCAGCCACAGATCCTCTGGTCTTCCTCTGACCTTTAAAACTGCCCGTGTCATCCAGATGCCCTCAGAGTTTCCTGTCGTCTTGTGTACTTTTTTGTGGCTTTATCCTACCCATGAAAGAGGGTGAAATCCTGAGGGCGGCTATCATTAAATTTGCTTCAACCCTTACGCTATAGGATTTCCGGTAGAACTCTACGAAGTTTGTTATTTCCTCCCTTTTATAAATGAAAAAAAAAAAAATAGAGAAGTGCATGGAGGTTCAGTCTGCTTACTCTGACACACTATGTTTTCAGCTTCCTTTGTGGATGGTTAGGCAAAATCAACTAAAATATAAGTATGCCCATCCTCTAGCTTTCCATGCAGGGAATGAGGCCAAAAGCGTTCACACATCACACACTAGTATGTGCCAGAATTATTCTATTTTTATTTCTAGCATTAACTGTAATGGAAATTACACTGGAAACAAGTCAAATTGTCCAGGGACAAGGAAATGCTTTAAGAAATTATGGTAAATACATAGAATGGGATGTTCTTTCTCAATTAAAAAAAGAGAGATACAAGTACCTATCCTGACATGAGGATTTCCCAGTGCTGAGAACAGTAAATATTTATTGAATGAATACATCTCTGAGATGTACTGTGAGTAAGAAAAGCAAATCATGAAACACTACATATAGAACTTCAATTATTCTAAAAAGCTATTTACATACATACAGTATATGCTAGAAAAGAGACTGTTGTTTGGGGATATACCACTTTTGTTTCATGTTTTACAAGTTGTTTTTTTTTTTTAAACAGTGAGTTTATGTTCATGTATTACTTATGCAATTAAGAAATTAGCATGAGAAAAGAGGCTGCCTAGATGCTGAAACGTCAGGAAAAAAACCAAAAAAACAAAAACAAAAAAAGAAAAAAACCCACAACAGGTTACCAAGATGTTGGCGTGCAGGGCAACAGCTAGACATATGCCTAGCTGCTTCAGAAGCCCCTGCCCTCAAGGTTGGACCTGGGGTGGAAAGCCCCAGGTTCTGGCTCTGTCAACGGTGACCTAGATAAGCTTAGCAGAATCACCCAAACTTTAGGTTTGTTGCTGATTCTCTAGCCTGAAAGTAGAAATGATCTCTATCTTCTCAGGTAACTGAGAGTAAATAAGAAGATACATAAAACAGGCCCTTTAAAACCATAGAGCACTATCCAAAGGCAGAAGATACTATTTGTCATTGTGATTATTACCACCATAAAATCTTTTTTTTAAGATTTTATTTATTTATTTGACAGAGAGAGATCACAAGTAGGCAGAGAGGCAGGCAGAGAGAGAGAGAGGAGGAAGCAGGCTCCCCGCTGAGCAGAGAGCCCGATGCGGGGCTTGATCCCAGGACCCTGAGACCATGACCTGAGCCGAAAGCGGAGGCTTTAACCCACTGAGCCCCCCAGGCGCCCCACCACCATAAAGTATTAACGCAATGTCTCCCATAAACAAGGCACGTGACGTAAATCAGAAAAACGACTCTGTTAGCATATGGGAATTTAGTCTTTGGCATTAGCGCCTTCCAAAGGGTGTTTGGGTCTTTCAGGGATAGCTCACTGACAAAACATAAAAATAAAAAGGTCTGAATCCCTATTTTATTGGATCTAATGTTAAGATTTTAAGATGGGTGTTTATTTTATGCGCCTACTACGACAGAAAAAGGAAGGTGCTACCGAAACTATGTTACACGATGATGCCAGGTTCTGGAAATGTGAAAACGTGTATTGAAGAATCTGTGAAATACAGTATTTAAATGAAAGGCTTCAGGCAAATTAACTGATCAATTATACATTGTGTCTCTCAAATGAAATTACTAATTTAATAAAGCATGGTTCTCCCATACCAGGGATGCTTTCCAGTGCCTTTTCCCCTTTGGATGTGCTGGCCACAGCATTTTTCTCATGTTTTAAAAATTATAGAGAATAGATAATTACTAGTAAATGCTGACCTTTTCCATATTATGAGTAATTATGCTATTAAAAGCATCATTTGGACCTTAATTTGGTATACAAATTATTCAATTACCTAGTCTGCACTTGTAAGGACTTTCAGCCACCTCCATTTTGGATGAGAGCAGAAGGACAGTCCCAAACATGAAGCAATTTATTCTTATGCTATGCTGCACAAATTTTAGTTGCATCAAAATAGTATTAAAGTCATGGCCAGACCAATAATTCCACCGAACCACTTCATGGCACCAAATTATAACCAGTATGTCACTACTGAAAACATTTGTTAGAAGGGATCTCATAAAAATTCCGTGACAAAGCCAACACTGAAACAGACAAAAAGTAACTCTTCCTTAAGAAGCTCAGGTGCAGGGGCGCCTGGGTGGCTCAGTGGGTTAAAGTCTCTGCCTTCGGCTCAGGTCGTGATCTAAGGGCTTGGGATCGAGCCCCACATTGGGCTCTCTGCTCAGCGGGGAGCCTCCTTCCTCCTCTCTCTCTCTGCCTGCTTCTCTGCCTACTTGTGATCTCCATCTGTCAAATAAATAAATAAAATCTTAAAAAAAAAAAAGAACCTCAGGTGCAGTGTCCATCAAGCTGACCCCTGGTTCTATGGGTCTGTTGCCTCTGTTTCGTCGTTAGTGACGAGGATGGCAAAGACTCAGGTACCCAGTATCCTCTGCAAAGGAGGGCGCTGAACCTATCTATAGGACAGGTACCCAGTATCCTCTACAAAGGAGGGCGCTGAACCTATCTTTAGTCCTTGCCTAAAGACCGTGGATATAACAAAAAACCCAAATTGAGTTTGAATCCCAAATTCATTACTTAACAGCTGTAGTGTCATTGGAAAATCACTGCCTCAGTTTCCTTATCTGTAAAGTATGAATAATCCAAAGCATCTTCCAGATTGTTGCAAGGATGGGTGATGGTCTCAGGAATCTGTCACACAGATGAGTTTCAATAGAGAGGAGGCGGAATTACTGTACTCATTCTGTGGTTTCCCGTTGGAATGCTCTCATAGAAGAAAGTAGCTGATTATAGTTAAAGCCCTGTCCAATTTTCTGACTCAGAATAGGAAGGTGGTGTGAAAAATTTCATGAATTCCAATCTTGTGTATCCACAGCTATTGTCTTACAGCGGATTTTGACAGGAAAAACAAGAACAAAAACAAAGAAAAGACCTACTATAGTCTCAAATGGTCTGTTCTGTCCCATTTTCCTGACCTCTACACACCACTCTCTTGCTTCCAATGGGGGTGCGTGATAGGGGGGCCACCAGGAAGAGAGGAGTGTGTGGGAAAGGGGATCTTGCTCCCGGACTCTTCCAGAAGTCCTGGCAGCGACTCCTCGCTCCTCTCTGCCCTCCCCTCGTCCAGGGCTTCAGCTCTGAACCAGGCTCTGTCACACTGTTGCCTCATGTCCCTCGGGCTTCCTTCTATGGCTACCGCTCACCCACACCTCTAAGTAGCCTCTTCCTTTATATTTATTTTCATACGTTCTTTTCTACATGAGTATGCCATCTGCTTCCTGCCTTATTGATAGAGAATCCAAAAAGAGAACATTCTGTCCACTCATTCTGTACCGAACACCCAGCAGTCCCACAGTCCCTGACTTTAAAGATGAAATTTTTAAAAATGCTTTAAGAGTTACTGAGGTTTTCACCTGGTTTCAATTCCTTCATTTGCTCGCTCTGTCATTCTTCTGGCTTCAAACCTTCCAGATGAAACCCAATGACAAGGTGCTCCTTTGTGATCTGGCTCCTACTTCTCTCTCCAGTTCAATCTCTCACCCCTCCCACACCTGCACCCTACGTGCACACTAACCATACCAAACGAGCTGGAATTCTCAAACTTGCCTGCACACGTGTGGGTCTCCTACTAGAAGGCGCTGCTTTCCTCCTCGCTAACCCCTGTTCATTGTGGCCAGTATATCGAACCGTCTGGCATTAATTCCATCTCCTCAGACCAACTCTCCTCTCTGCTTCTACCCAAACACAGCACCAAACTGTGATGAGACTGTTGACTGACTTGGCTTGTACCCCCATCCGAGATCACTAGCCACTTGATAACAGAAATGTGTTTTTGCTTTCAGCCTCTCAGCAACAATACCATTGTCATCATCATCACAACCACCCAACAAACTCCCGAGCAGTGTTTATTACGTGTCAAACGCTGTTCTTAGGGCTTCTGATAGATTTACTGCTCCCGCCAGCCCAATGATACAGATGCTAACTTTGCCTCCATCTTACAGATGTGGAAACTGAGGCAGAGAAGGATTACTTGACCAGACTGTGGAAGTAGCTCGTTGCAGAGCCGGGTCTGAGACCCAGGCAGCCTAGCTCCGTTCTGTACTCTTGGCTTCCATGCTCTAGTACCTCTCAGGGGTGCGTCATTTACATTTGTTGGATTAATGAATGAATGTTCATGGTCTTGTCAAATTGGGTATCAGGGAAGCAAAGACAGGAAGACACGGTTAAGTCTCGTTGTAGAAGACTTTTGGAAAATCCCACTTTCTGAAGTACTAACGTCACCACGTGGTTTCTCCTTCTCATGAGAAGCTGATGGGGTTGATGAATTAACAAGTTATTCAATATTCTCCAGCAAGGCATTGTTTGGAGCTTCCCTTCCTAGCAGCCCCTTTCCAGAAAATTAACTGAATCTGCAACAGGGTGGGTGGGCAGAGACAATATAATGTGTGAAAGCCTCTTGTGAAAAGTCCTTCCATTTTGTAAAAGTAATTCAGGTATAAAACATTCACCACTCGGTATCCCAGATCGTAGACAAAGGCTCTGCCTGAATGTCACCATTATATCTGCTCCCAAAGCCATCAAGACAACTGGGACCTGTTACCAGTGACCCACACTGTGGTCCACCATAGTCCTCAGGTCCTGACCTGAGAGCGAAAAATCGACTCAAAACATGTCCCCACACTTGAATGGCCACCCCCTGGGGATGGCACAGTCTCAGCGGCATGTCAGAGGTGTGCCCTCCGCCACCCTCCCCACAGTCTGGGTGAATCATTCTCCTGCCTTGGACCATGTAGATAATGGAAGGCTTTCACCTTGATGCAGAGGCCAGGAACAGTGTGGGTGGCTTCTGGGTTTTGCTGGGCACTTTACTTTTTAGGGGAATAAAGGAAGAATGAATATGTTTGGGATGTTTTCTGTCTCCTGGTGCCTGACATTTACATTTCATGGGGCTAAAGGATCTAAGTAGAGTCTAGCCCAGGAAGGCAAGACACTTTTAATTCTGCCAGACCCTCCAGTAGTTCCAAAGCCCCCAACCTGCAGTTCAGCCCACTCCCTGGCTGATCTCGCCATCACACAAATACACAAGGGATGGATGAAAATCACGTGGGGGGGCTTCCAAGCGAGAGGGAAGGAAACCAAAGAGGCTTGACTTCATTTCTCTCCCTGTTCACCAAGTCTGAACAGGTGGCTCCAGGAACAAGACCATACCAGGCATGTTCTTACAATTACTAAAAATAAATACCCCAATTATTTTGTGGCCTCATCCCTATCCTGGCAGCATTAAATATCAAAGATTTCTGCCAGGAAACCTTAGTGCTCAGAAATGGCATTTGCTCCCCGAGCTCAAGGGGTTCTCTGCCAGCTCTTCAGCAATGGCCCGTGTTTCTACCCGACTGCGGGCGAGGACACAAACACAAGTCTCCTGGGGACCCTGTCATCAGCTGGCCCCCACCTAGACACATCACTTTCTGAACCTGCATGTGTCAGCAGGCCTCTCTCCTCACCTGGAGGAGTTCGAGACCCAAGCCAGGGCACAGTCGAATTCTGTGGTTTGTCTGATGCCCAATTCATGATGGCCGCTTCGTAATCCTCAAACAGCCACTTCCGCTCCTCCTCGGAGACGCGGCCATGAAAAGTTAGTAGCTGCTAAGAGAGTCTTTGTAGGAACATAACCCAGAGATACTGAACTCGAATTATCTATTTTTTTCCATTTCTCTATTTTGAGCGAGGGTCTTCGTCATTTTTCTCATCTTTCACCTTTATGTGAATGGCTAAGACCTTCAGAGGAATGGCTAAGGTGAGCCTTCGAACAGCAGCTGATACTCTGTAAGTCCCAGTGAACACCAGGAACGGGAGAAACCCAGGGACGTATTCGCAGGCCAGTTCTACAATACTGTCTGTAGGGTCTAACATTCTGACGCGGAAACATTAATGCTACCAAGATAGGAGAGAACAAGTCCTTTGACTCCCAAGGCCTAGGAGTGACCTACCAAGGCGGCAGAGGACGGAAGAAAGATTGGGGTCTTGGGAAACAAACATAGAAAGTTCTGAAAACTGGCTCTGTCATTTGTAGCTGTGAACCACTTAGTTTCGGTTTCCTCAAACTGGGAGTTAGAGAGGATTCTTCTGACCTCACCAAATGAGGAGAAAAGGGGATAACTTTTAAAAAGCACCTGCAACAGAATAGGACTCAGCATTTGGTCACATTCTCTCTCAATAATTACTTGATTCTAGACTAAAAAAGAACCAGACACTCTTCTCAGCACCAATCCCTCAAAAACCCGAGAATCTATGAAGATTAATATATGTTCCAGACTGTTGCCCGCTGACCCTGTACCTCTAGTTCTCAATATGCCTTCATTCTTATTCTAGGCACTATCCAATTACTTACATACAAATCCTCTTATATCACATTTTTTAATAAACTATTTTTTTTATAAAGGCAGTAAGCTCAACGACTACCAGAAAATTAATTCCTTTGAGCCTCAGATAATTAGCATGATGACTTGGCCAACATATTTTCTTCTAACAGGATGTTCGCCTTAAAGGAAACCTGCTGTTCCACTTTCAGTCGGGATTGGAGGAGAGGCCCGAATGATCATGTGTAACTGCGTAGCTCTCGACCTTCCAAAGTCAGAGAAGAAAACCCAGGAAGCCACGGAAGAGCCAACAGGGCTTTGCAGAGAGCAAGCTCATTTCCCTGAGCCTGGAGGTATGATGCATAAAACCCCCAAGGGGGCAGAAGTCCATGTGGATTTTATTTAAAACATTGACAAAGCACATAGTAACTACTCCTTTTGGTCACTCTAAGAGGTACCACAATCATTGCTGTTCACGGTTGTGCAACCGGGGCACAAAGAAGTTAGCTTACCTGATATCACGCAGCTTGCAAGGGGCAGAACTGGACTCCAAGGCAGGCAGGCTGGCCCAGGGATCCCACCGTGAACCCACCGCCCTGGCTGCCTCTCCACTTCAGGGATGCAGGAGTCTCTTCCTAACGGCCAGCTGCTCACGGCAGTTTCTGTCATCGTGGGTCTCTGCTGCACAGACCTACTCCTCATGACCCAGACTGCCTCTCTCTAGCAGGGAGTAGGAGCTCCAGGACCTCATCAGAGAAGAGCTGACGCTCCATTATTGGATATTAAACTACCCGGGCAATGAAAATATGTCATACTTACCCAAGGCCAGTGTCAGCAAATTTCTATTCCACACGTGGGACAGCAATTTTGAGACAAATGGATGTGGTAGATTGTTTTCTCTCTGCCACCTACTGAGCAGTTAACAGTCAACACACTTGTAATTCCTTTAGTCGATTCTGTGCCCTGGCGCCGTTTCCCTCCAAGTAAAAACTAAGTCCTTCTAGTGGACCACTAGAGTGGGCCTTTCCCCATCTGTCTCACCACTGCATCCCATCTACCAGTCACCTTAGCTCATGCCTCTCCTTGCCCTTCTAACTTGTCAGACACACTATACCTCAGGACCTTTGCACTAGCTGCTCTTCTTATTTAGAATGCTCTTCCCTAATATCCTCATAGCTTGCTCTTCAAGTATTTGCTCAAATGGTGCCTCCTCAGTGAAACCTTCTGTGACCGTGACTGTGGCCACAGGATTCCTTCCCTTACTACCCCACCCCTTCTTAATACTCATTAGCTCATACAATTGCTCTTGGAAAAGAAGTGCTGTAAGGGCAGGCATTTTTGCCATTTGCGTTCAATGCTTCATGCCAACACACTATATAGCACATCTTATTCTGAAGTTGTGCAAATTATCTTCTGAAAACAGTAGTGATCACACTGCAGTGATCCCTAGGAAGCGATGTCCTACTTGATTACTGGTGCCTGTGGAGTTAGGCAGCACGCACGTCATGTGTCGTAAGTAGGAGACAGCAGGGGAGGACCACAGAATTAGGAGCAGTTTAGACAACCAGACAAGAGAAGAAATCCTCCTGGACTATACTAATGTTAGGCATCCACCCCCCCCACAATGCTTTCTGACATATCTTACTGTATGTCAGGCAGTATGTTAGGTCCCAGAGATGCAAACACAAAGAACCAAGTAAACCAGTCTTTAAACTAGCTCAGTGGTCTTAAACATGGTCACAGAGGTATGGACTTCTGCAATAGCCTCTAGGTCCCCTTGTGTTGCCATGAGCCCCCTCCAAAGCCATGGCCACAGGAGCAACCAGAACCATTTTAAAATGGAAATGAGAAAGTATAACCCTTTAGCTGTGCCACTAACTTGCACGACATGTCAGATCTAGACCCCGGGGGTGGGCTGCGAGTCTCTGTGGCACTGTACCATCCTCCACTGAGCTGTCAGCCTCCAGGCTCACAGGGGCTTCCGTGGCACTGGCCTGCTTTAGTTCCATGGAGGCCTCTTTGACTCCCTGCATACAGTTCTCTCTGCCATGGCATTCCTCACCTTCTTTCTCCCCATTCCTAGCCTGACGGTTTCTTCCCAACTTTCATGTCTTCATTTAAACATCACTTCCCTCCAAGAAGCCTCACTCAACACAATTGAACGTAGGTCCCTATTATTAGTCCGTCATAGCATTCTGTTCCCTCTACGCTTTCTAGACTTTCAGGTAATTTGTAATTAAGTATTCAACTACTGGTTTACAGTACACTATAAATTTCATGAAAACATAGGCAATCTCTAAGTTGGCCATCTGTATACTTAACACCTAGCATTGTTTTTGGCCCATGGCAAGAGGTTAACAACAAAATTCTTGAATAGCTGGCTAGCTGGTTGGCTTGGCTGGGAGGAAAGAAGGAAAAGAGGAAAGAAATAAATAGGTTTTAGGAGATAAAGAAATGCTAAAAAAAATAAAATAAAAACAAAACAAACCTCACACCAAACTCCACCAATTCTCCATAAGGATGGGAAAGTAAGACCCCAACAGGCTTTCCGGAGGAGGGTTATTTTGATTTAAAATTTTTTTTAAATTTTTTTAATTATCATGTTTAGATAGCCAACATAGAGTACATCTTTAGTTTTCGGTGTAGTGTTCAACGATTCATTAGCTGCGTGGAACACCCAGTGCTCATCACAACACATGCCCTCCTTAATACCCAGCACCCAGTTGATTTTTTTTTTTTAAAACAAAGATCTGAGTCAAAGACTTAGCTAGCCCTGTGCTGGTTAAGGGGCACAGGAGGGACTTAAAAATGTTTTTCACTATCCCTGCCTTTAATAATCTTATAAATGCGTGGGCAAGACTAACAAATGGGCAAAAAATAAAGATCAAGAAAGGGTTATGTTCAATATAACAAAGCTCCAAAATATATGGCTCAGACAGGAAGTCCCACGGGTGGCCAGAAAGAGCAGAGACACGTGGAAAGAGCTGTTCCATTGCTCCACACAGAATGCAGGTTCTGCAGTGCGCCTTGGAAGACACTTAATAGATGTGCTTACCCAGAAGCAGGCAACGTTCCAAGAGCCTTACATATATTAACTCATTTAATTCCCCCAATAACCCCATGAGGTAGATTAGAGTTATTATATCCATTTTATCAAAGAGGCAAGATCACACAAACAATTACTGAAAGAGCAGGGGGTCCAGGAGTCTTGCCCCTCAAAGGATGTCCAATGACATTTGTTAAATGACCATTATTTTTATTCCCTAAAACTGATCATGAGTAGAATATCTTAATCGGTACAGGATCCCACAGCTTCAAAGACATGAAATGAACGTTTAATGCAGCCGGTCAGACCCTTGATACAAGAGGATACCCACACTGCAAAACCAAGCACTGACCACCATTTCGGTCTTCTCCCTAGACTAATGGAGACTTTGTGGAGCAAAGATCATTTTAACTTGTCACACAGCTCACCCACTTTGTAACAATGTAGCTCCAACTTTTACTGAATGGCTACCAAATGAAAGACAGGTAAGAGACAGGTCTATGTTTTATTACTTGCTTGAAAGCTGTCCAAGGATCAGTAATTTAGGACACCCACAGAAATCACCCTATAGTGAAGACATTCTGATATTTCTGCAACAAAACTCTTTTGGAAGGGGTCCAAGAAGGACCCACTGGAAAGCCTGCTCTGTAGTGAACAGGGTTTTCATTGGCTTATGAGTATCATTCTCAGAAAAGCCACAGTGAAGATAAAGTAAATACATTTCACATTCAGTAAAACTGGCTATCAGAGGGCAGTACAGCAAAGTATTTTTTGAAGTATCTGATCTTTGCCATCCATCTCAATCTAAAAAAATTTCAGGTGCAAATATAATCATGCTAGTTTTATGCAGAATATGATGAGCCTCATGAATAAATTATTTCAGAGACATGGAAAGAGGTATAAGGTCATTAAACAAAATTATTTAATGAAGTAATAATCATGTCAGAAAGCATACCTGCTATTTGTAACAATCAAGACAATAAATGGGAGTGTCTGAGGTTAAAACACAAACCATCAGCCACATCTTAGTAATTCACTGCACTTGACATTTTAAGGAGACACTATTTTGCATTAACTTGTACTTTTTATGGAGAAACATACCACTTATATTTGTAAATCGAAAAAGACTGACATTATAAGAAGAAGTCTTAAATCACTTTCTACATTTATTGCCCTGCTTGTGTCATCTAATGTGGTCATTTACAATTTGCTTTAACAAATAAGAGCGTCTGTCAATCATCCAACACTTGTCATACCAGCCGAAGATTGCCATCTAGTGAATTTCATTATACTGTTTTATTTAATGGTCAGTGGCCAACTCTGATTTTCTATCTCAATGATAAAATTTGATGACTACAACTTATATTTAGATTATTAATATTAACAAATTTCTTAAATAATATCTCTATATAATGAACAAAAAAATCACTTAAACCCCTGAAGAACACACAATTAAAATAGACAACATATAAGAAAGTTCCATTTTTGAGGGTCTAAGGGTCAGATGTTGTGCCAGGATCTCTCACACACTATTTAAAAAAAAACCCAAAACTCTATCGTTTAATTTCTACCTCCCCATTTCATAAGTGAGAAAACTGATGCTTAGGGAGATGAGCTGGTGGAAGGTCACCAAATAGAGTCAAAATTAGATTCATGCATTTGGCAAGTATACACTGAATGCCATCTCTGTATCAAGGATTGTTCTCAGCACTGGGAAAGGAAAATAAACAGACAGTCTAGCGGCATGGGAGTTCATTCTGGTGGGGATAAACAGACAATAAAAAGTTATCATAGGATGTCATACTATGATGAGTACCAGGAGGAAAAGGTGGGAATGGGGTTGGGAGGACCATATCTGAGAAGGGAACATGTGAACAGAGACCTCAACGAAGTAAGTCGTGTGGATGAAGTGGTCATGTGAATATCCAAAGAATGGGTTTAGATGTGTTAGCCAAGTGGACCTCCTAAACCTAGGATATTATAAGTAAATTGTACATGTATTATTGATATAACTTTATGGTTCAATCGCCACTGTGTCCTTATTACACAGCATAATACCTTGGTCAAAATTCCCTGGCAAAATCAACAGCTAACATCTCCAGAGGAACCACCCTCCCTCTGTCTGTCATCATACTTGTCAACCCTTAAGTGTTCTACTCTCAGAGGGGCAAAAGATGGCCAGAGGAAAACAGCTGTCTTGGAAAGGGTGGTTACCAACCCTGAATGATCACTTCTTTCTCTTCTCCTCTTTGAGTCTTTCATTTAACAACGATCTATAGAATTTTCTCTATTGAGAACATGGAGAGCAAGTAACCCAGACAATGCTCCTTAGTCCTAAAGGAATTTCATGCTAAGGGATCTAATCAGTGACACTTTTGGTGGCCCTGGCCTCCCTGCTTGGGATCTGTTCTTGGTTTGTCTACAAATGCACCATCATGATCTGTAGACCCAAGCTGTGTCTGTCCCCTGGTACTGTTCCACTGTTATGCTGTCTTTCACCAGCACGATTTCTATATTACATTGGTTAACCCAGCACATAGGATTAGCAGTAAGAAAATGGAGTAGCTCCCTATCAGATAGGATTGAAAAACTCATGGGCCCAAGATACCTACTAGCATTAAGTAAACAGACCAGATGGCTGCGTTGGCAAATACCTCCTTGTTCTGGGATCCCCTCTTTCACATCAATTCTCTTGAGAGGTAACAAATTAAATGAATTCACACCAAAGGTGCGATATCTTATTAAACACACTTTTCTCCTGCAAATGGAAGAGGGAAGGTTGGAGGTGGAGAAAGGTGGAAGAAAAAAACCGAAGTTGACTAGAGGCTTTGAGCTAGCCGATTGGAATTATGGAGTTTCACGGGCAGTTCTAGCAGCAAGCAGGCATAAAAAACTTTGGATTTTCTGATTTTCAAAACTAACCAATATCATTAAAATTACCTAATACTGGTATAGTAAATACGAATGCAGGTGGCTGTTTTCCATCTTGAATTTTCTCATCTGTGGAAACAATATCTACATCACAGAGTCTCTACGGGGTGGCATTAAACAATGCTTTATCAGTCAGTGTCCTGGCAGGAAGCAGATGACATGAAAGGGTGATGAAGAGAATTTTAAATAGGTAGTTGTGGTAGGCAGAATGATGACCACAAGGATGTCCACGTTTTAAACCCTGAAATGAATTATGGTGCTGCTTTCCATACCAGCAGGAACTTTGCTGCCTTAAGGTTAAGAACTTTGAGATAAAGAAATTACCCTAAATTATATGAATGGGCCAAAAAAAAGTGGAAGAGAGTGGCTGGAGAGGGAGTCAGAGAAAGGTGACATGAGGATTCAACCCCGACTGCTGGCTTCGAAGAGGGGGCAAGGGGCCATGAGCCAAGGAATGCAGGGGATCTCTGGAAGCTAGATTCTTTCCTAGAGCTTCCAGAAGGAAATGCAGCCCTGCCAACACCCTGCTCTAAGTCCAGTGATATACACGTCAGACTTCTAACATACAGAACTGTAATATAATAAATTTGTATTAAGTCCCAGAATTTGTGGTAATTTGTTATGGAAGCAATAGAAAACTGACACAGTAAGTTGTCCTGACAAATGTAAAGGGGGTTTAATGGAACCAATAGGAGAAGGTGAAGCAGCTCTGAGCCAGCAGTGGTAGGAGCTGGAGAACCCATGCCCCACCGCCCCCAGAGCCTGAAGGGGCGGGGGAGAGAGCTGTGGCCAAGAGAGAGATGCTGCCGGGCAGTGAGCCTTGGCTGCAGGCAGCAGAATGAGCCGCTGTCAAACCACAACCCAGTAAGGGGAGAGTGGAGAAATAAACACTTAACTTTGCTTTCCACCTGTTGGTATTTCCTAACTGGAAATCAGGGGCTAGGGGGGCCTGGGTGATGTGGTCCTAGCAGGGTCTGAGTAGGGCAAAGATGGGCAAAAGAAATAGCCAGCACAAGGGTATACAGAGGACCTGGGACCTGGTAGGCTTTCTTATCTAGACGCGAAACATCTACCTGGGATGTTAGTGGCTCTAGGTTTTTGTTCCTGTTGTTTCCCAGCTATTTTATACAGCGGAGGCAGATATTACTGGACCCTTTACTAGACAGAAAAATGAAATTTAGAGATGAAAAATAACTTGGTTAGAGTTTTTGAATAATAGAACTGAGACTTGACCCATGACATGGTCTAGCATGCCCCAAATCCTGGCTTCATGATTTGAGACACAGACGTCTCACATGCAGCATGGTTTTCCATTACTGCAATCGGATTAATTTTGCCAGTGCACTATACTTAATGTAATCCATTTTACCCCGCAACATCAAGATAGTCACTGTGAAGTTAAGAATGCTGACTTCCATAAATAATCACGGTGAGCATCGGTCTCCGGCATCAAAGCCATTAAGTCAGCCCAGAAATAAAAAAATATCAAGAAAACTATCAAATGTGGGTTCACAATCATTCCCTGCAATGATGACCCTTATATCAAACACATTTTGTTCCATGGAATACAGTTAATAACACATACATTGTGTACATACCCAATTCAATCATTCCACAATTACTTTTTTCTACAATTAGTTTTTTAAAGATTTATTTATTGAAAACGAGAGCGTGCATGTGCAAGCTTGCAAGTGTAGGGTGGGGTAGAGCACAAAGAGAGGAAGAGAGAGAGAGAATCCGAGTAGACCTCCACACTGAGCATGATGTGGGGCTTGTTCTCGGGAGCCTGAGATCACAACCTGAGCCAAAACTAAGAGTCAGACACTTAACTGACTGTGCCACCCAGGAACCCTCCACAATTACTTTTTTTTTTTTTCCTCAAGTTAATATTTCATTTATATCTTTTTAAATTTTTTTCAGTGTTCCAAAATTCATTGTTTATGCACCACACCCAGTGCTCTACACAATACGTGCCCTTCTAAATACCCATCACCAGACTCACCCAACCCCCCCCACACCCCTCCCCTCCAAAATCCAGAGTTTGTTTCTGAGTCCACAGTCTCTCATGGTTTGTCTCTCCCTTCGATTTCCCCCAGCTTACTTCTCCCAATGTCCTCCGTGTTATTTCTTATGCTCCACAAGTAAATGAAACCATATGATAACGGACTTTCTCTGCTGGACTTATTTCACTCAGAATAATCTCTTCCAGTCCTGTCCATGTTGATACAAAACTTGGGTATTCATTCTTTCTGATGGAGGCATAATACTCCATAGTGTATATGTACCATATCATCTTTATCCATTCATCTGCTGAAGGGCATCTTGAGTCTTTCCACAGTTTGGCGACTGTGGCCATTGCTGCTATGAACATTGGGGTACAGATGGCCCTTCTTTTCACTACATCTTTATCTTTGGGGTAAATACCCAGTAGTGCAATTGCAAGATCATAAGGTAGCTCTATTTTTAATTTCTTAAGGAATCTCTACACTGTTTTCCAAAGTGGCTGTACCAACTTGCATTCCCACTAAAAGTGTAAGAGGGTTCCTCTTTTTCCACATCCTCTCCAACACTTGTTGTTTACTGTGTTGTTGATTTTGGCCATTCTAACTGGTATAAGGTGGTAGGTATCTCAATGTGGATTTGATTTGAATCTCCCTGATGGCTAATGAAGATGAACATTTTTTTTCATGTGTCTGTTAGCCATTTGTATGTTTTCTTTGGAGAAGTATCTGTTCATGTCTTCTGCCCATTTTTTTGATGTGATTATCTGTTTTGTGTGTGTTGAATTTGAGGAGTTCTTTATAGGTCTTGGATATCAGCCCTTTGTCTGTAGTGTCATTTGAAAATATCTTCTCCCATTCTGTGGGTTGCCTCTTTGTTTTGTTGACTGTTTCCTTTGCTGTGCAGAAGCTTTTGATCTTGATGAAATCTCAAAAGTTCATTTTCGTTTTTGTTTCTCTTGTCATTGGGGATATGTCTTGAAAGAAGCTGCTGTGGCTGATATCGGAGAGGTTACTGCCTATGTTCTCCTCTAGGATTTAGAAAGATTCCTGGCTCAAGTTGAGATCTTTTATCCATTTTGAGTTTATCTTTGTGTATGGTGTAAGAGAATGGTCGAGTTTCATTCTTCTATACATAGCTGTCCAATTTTCCCAGAGTTATTTATTGAAGAGATTGTGTTTTTCCACTGTGTATTTTTTCCTGCTTTGTCAAAGATTAGTTGACCATAGAGTTGACGGTCCATATCTGGACTCTCTACTCTGTTCCACTGGTCTATGTGTCTGTTTTTGTGCCAGTACCATGCTGTCTTGGTGATCACAGCTTTGTAGTAAAGCTTGAAATCAGGTAACGTGATGCCCCCAGTTTTTTTTTCTTTTTCAACATTTCCTTAGCAATTCAGGGTCTCTTTTGGTTCCATACACATTTTAGGATTGTTTGTTCCAGCTCTTCGAAAAATGCTGGTGGAATTTTGATCAGAATGACATTGAAAGCATAGATTGCTCTAGGCAATCTATAAATCTAAATTTAAATTTAAAATTTAACAATGCTTATTCTTCCAATCATGAGCATGGAATATTCTTCCATCTTTTTGTTAATTTCTTTCGTGAGTGTTCTGTAGCTCCTTGAGTACAGATCCTTTACCTCTTTCGTTAGGTTTATTCCCAGGTATCCTATGGTTCTTGGCACTATAGTAAATGGAATCAATTCTTTAATTTCCCTGTCTCTATTTTTATTGTTAGTGTATAAGAAAGTAACTGATTTCTGTACAATTACTTCTTTTTTTTTTAAAGATTTTATTTATTTATTTGACAGAGAGAAATCACAAGTAGACGGAGAGGCAGGCAGAGAGAGAGGGAAGCAGGCTCCCTGCTGAGCAGAGAGCCCAGTGCGGGACTCGATCCCAGGACCCTGAGATCATGACCTGAGCCGAAGGCAGCGGCTTAACCACTGAGCCACCCAGGCGCCCTGTACAATTACTTCTTAAAATGACAGCATATGTGGGTTAGAGTGCTTGAAGACAGGTGCTTTACATAATATATACAATGAAACACTGGGCAACACTCCAAGGAGACTCAGAATCACAGTACAGTATACATGTTATTATTTTTACTTTTTTATTGAAGTACACAAATAGTAAACTACACTGATCTTAGGTGTATAATGCAATAATTTTTTTAAACCTATGTATCTACCATGCAATCATAACCTAGATTAAGACACTAGAAATTTCCATCCCTATCGAAGGTTTACACTCACATTCCTTGCTAACCTGTCCCACAATCCCTTCGCCCCAACCACCAGCCCCAATGGAGCTGCTGTTCTGGTGTTTTCCTCCATCTCTTAATTTTGTCTTTTCTTAAGCTGCACACAAATGAGATGACCCTCAATGCATCCTTTTGTGCCTGGCTTCTTGTACTCAGTGCTGATTTATCTATATTGCTATATGTATCTCATTCATTCTTCTTCAGTACCACATAGAGACTATACTGTCCTTGGTTTTAGTCTTTCCATTCTTCTCCTATTGGTGGGCACTTAGTTTACAGTTTGTAGCTATCTTGGGTAAAGGTGCTATGACATTTTTTTTTAAAAGATTTTATTTATTGGGGTGCCTGGGTGGCTCAGTGGATTAAGCCGCTGCCTTCAGCTCAGGTCATGATCTCAGTGTCCTGGGATCGAGCCCCGCATTGGGCTCTGCTTGGCGGGAGCCTGCTTCTCTCTCTCTCTCTGCCTGACTCTCCGCCTGCTTGTGATCTCTCTCTCTGTCAAATAAATAAATAAAATCTTAAAAAAAAAAAAGATTAAAAAAAAATAAAATAAAAAAAAGATTTTATTTATTTATTTGAAAGAGATCACAAGTAGGCAGAGAGGCAGGCAGAGAAAGAGGGAGGAAAGCAGGCTCCCCACCGAGCAGAGAGCCCAATATGGGGCTTGATCCCAGGACCCTGAGATCATGACCTGAGCCAAAGGCAGAGGCTTAACCCACTGAGCCACCCAGGCGCTCCAGGTGCTATGACATTTTTATACAAGTCTTTGTTTTGATACATTTTCATTTTTCTTGAGAAAATACCTTGCACAGGATCTGCATAATCACAGCGTATTTGACTTTACCAAAAATAAATAAATGTAAACAAAGAAAAAAAAAAAAACAAAAAAAACCCTGCCTATAGTTTTCTGAAGAGGTGGTATCAACTTATACCTTAGCAACAGTGTGTGAGCCTTCCAGTTGCTCAACATCCTGGACAAGCCTTGGCCATGGCAGTTTCAACTGGTAGGCATTCTGGTGAGGACACCATGGTATCTCATTTTGTTTTTAATTTGCATTTCTTAGATTCGCAGTAATGCTGAACTGTTTCATGTGCTTACTGCCATTTTGATATTGTTTCTGCAAAATGCCCACTCAAATCGTTTGACCATCTGTAATTGGGGTCTTTGTCTCTTTCCTCACTACTTTATAGCACTTCTTGATAAACTCTGGACACAAGCCCTTCGCTGGAATTATGTATTGCAAATAGGTTCACCTAATCCATGGCTTACTTTTTCATTCTGCTGTATCTTTTGATGCTCAGAAGTTCCTAATTTTAATGACATCTAGTTTATCGTTTTTTCTTATGGTTAGTGTTTTTTGTGTCTTGTTTCTGAGATCTTTGCCCTCCCCAAGGTAATGACAACGTTCCCTCTGTGTAGAATTTTTAAAATACTCTCATAGAAGAGCCTTCAGATGCCAGCAATTTCAGCCTCTCGCCTCCCTACCAAGTTTCCTCTAAACCAACTAAGATAGATGAGCTTTTTCCCCTTTAAAGATCTCTAGAGAAACCACCTTGACAAATCTCCTTCAGTAATCTGTTCCGGTGCTTTAAAACCCTTCCTATCAGGATGTTTTTTTCTTTATATTGACTGGAAATTACAATCCTGTTCATATGATGGATTTATAATGCCTTTAATTTTCACATTAAAAACTAATTTAAGACATTTTTAGTCCATAATATCCTTCTGTTCTAAGGATATTCTATACAGTTGTAATGGCTTCTGTTTTATAGTGTTTTTATGTTAGCTTTGCCTTTTGTTTGATGCACTGAAAGTCATGTGATTTCACTGTTCAAAACAACAATGAAGACTGTTGGTTATTAGGATATTGGGGTCCCGGTAGACACTGGGATAGGGGGGTGGCGGGGAAAAGGCAACTCTGTTGTCCAGAAGCATCCTGGAGAATGCAGATTAAGCCAGAGGAGTGCTGGTTTCTACCAGCACACAGTTGCTATGTATCCTCCTCGTAGAGAGACAAAGTCTTTATTGAGTAAAATGCAGTAAGTCCTTATGAGCTGGGCATTTTTTAAATAAAGGGTCTGATACTGTTGATGTAGCAAATTATCATCATATGTTAACATTTTGCAGCTAATCAGATATGAGAGTCATGTAACTTTCCTATTTAAGATGCTAATCAACTTTGCTCGATACAAACTGGAGTGGGGGAACCTATTTACTGAGACTTGATCCCATGTTCTTGGCAATTAGTTTATAACTGTGTATCACGACTATCATTTTCCTATACCTTAAACCAAACACTTGAAGAAATTAAGAAATTAAAAGCAAAAACCACAAAACATTATTCATGTTGAGAACGGACTGCTTCCTTTTCATCATCTTCATCCCTAAGGGACAGGGAAACAAAAGAGAAAGCCAAACAGCATAGGAATATGAATGAAACTCTGTGTTTAAGAATCACAGTGAAGCCAGGATGATCTTTTTAAAAATGTCAATCAGACTCTTAGTTAGGATCAGGTTTGCTTCACAGTAGCAAAATTCCAAAGATACTTTCTCTTCTGTCCCCCAGGCCCTGCAAAAATGTCTAGATGTTTGCAACTTAGGAGTGCTGGGTAAGCTCTTCTGCACGAAGTCCTCAGGATCTGACCCGGGAATGGGGCCAGCATCCTCAAGGTCCAAGGCTCTATCCAACTTTCTGGAAGCAGGAAAGAGCAGGAAATGGGGGAGGGCATATTCCAGTTCTCTTCTAGAGAAGCCTCCCAGAACTGAAAAAGAACGCTTCCATTTGCATCCTCTTGGCCAGAACTTAGCCACGTAACTTCAGAGAGCTGCAAGTTAGGCAAGAAAACAAAGGCTTTACTTTGGGCATCCATGCCCGGCTAACATTTTTGTTAATGTTGAAGAAAGGGAGAATGGCTACAGGAAAAACCTGGTTGGGGTCTGCTATACCAATGATGGCATTCTGCAAAGTAACACCAAACACCACCTTCCAATTACCCCCAGGGAAATATCAAAGCCCTTACTATCATCTACAAGATTCTTTAATATCCAGTTCCTGGCTGCCTCTCCAGCCAGGAACTGGCTGCTTAAAGGTCATTTCCCTTGGGACACTAACTTTTCCTGAGTGTCTTTCCTTGCTTTATGCTCCATAGCACCATACTGTAAGGCTTATTTCACAAGTAATTTCTTCCTTAATATCTTTCTCACATTTGACTACAAAATCCATGAAGGTAGGGACCTTACCTATTTTGTTCATCCTTGGATTACTAGTACCTAAGCACAGTATTTTCATTTTTTAGGTAGAATTTACATGTAGTAAAATGTATATACCTTGGGGCACCTGGGTGGCTCAGTGGGTTAAGCCTCTGCCTTTGGCTCAGGTCATGATCCCAGGGTCCTGGGATAGAGCCCCACATCAGGCTCTCTGCTCAGCAGGGAGCCTGCCAACCCCCCCTCCTTCCGCCTGCCTCTCTGCACACTTGTGATCTCTGTCTGTCAAATAAATAAATAAAATCTTTTTAAAAAATGTATATACCTTAAGAATACAATTTGAGGAGTTTTGACAAGTGTGTTCACCCATGTAACCAATACCCCAACCAAATCTAGAACATTCCCATCCTTCCAAAACCCTGTATGTTCTCTTCCAATCAATCCCCATTCCTTTAGCATTTTACATTATTTTCTATCATCGTAGATTGGCTTTGCCTGTTTTTGTACTTTCATCTGAATGGAATCATATAACATTTATTTTTGAGTAATATTTTTGAGTATGACTTACTCAACACAATATAAAATTCAATCATGTTGCTGGGTATACAAGTTATTTGTTTTTACTTGAATGCTGCAGAGAACTCCTTCTGTAAGTATACGACAATTTGTTGACCCATTTCTTTGTTGGACATTTGAGTTGTGTATACTTTAGGAGCATTATGGATAAAACTTATGAATGTGTACAAGTATTTGTGTGACTATATATTTTCATTTCTTTTGGAAATACCCAGGTAGAATTTCTGGGTCACATTCAAATACACATACATATATGTAATACATTTTCTGTATCCATTCACATCTATCAACACTTAAGTTGTTTCCCTATCTTTGCTACTGTGAATAATGCCACAATGAACATGGGAGTGCAGATGTCTCAGTGGACAATGATTTTATGTCCTTTGGATAAATACTCAGAAGTGGGCCTGCTAGATTAAAGGATATTTTCTTAAATATGTCAAGATGGAAGAAAGAATGATGCGTGTCAAGACAACATACCCTAAAAACTCCAACCATAGGATAGTTTAGGAAACTACACCAAAATGCAATGCGATGAAGGTAGGAGTATACAATCATATTGAAGAATAGCCTAGTAAAGAAAGACAAGGAAAGAGGAAAGAGTAGGAAAGAAAGATATAAAAACAGGCTTCTACCTGAAGTTATTCAGATCTTCTAACACCAGTGATTTGTTAAAAGTCAAGTACTGCCCTGAATATTGATGCTGATGCTAAACAGTTCAGAAAATATCATTTTAAGCAGAAAATTAAGAACATTTGCTAACCAGCTGACCAAGTGAGAATCTCTGGGTCATCTTTGAATTCTCCCTCTCCTTCATCCACATATAACCGCCAAGTACCTTACTAAATTTCTTACTAAATTACAAAATTTCCCTCAAATTGATTACTCTTTTCCTCTTCCAGTGATGCCGCCTTACTTCAGATCTAATCAGCTCTCACCAGCAAAAGCTCTAAATATTCTCCCCCAGCCTCTTTTAGTTCCTATTAAACAACGCCCAGGTCCTCGTGTGTCAAATGAAACTCTTTATCATCTACCTTCATTGCAAAATTATAGGCCCTCAAAGGTGTCCACGTCTTAATCCTTGAAATCTGTGAAGGTTTTAATCCTCCATGGCAAAAAAGACTTTGAAAACACTGTGAATAAGGGAAGATTATCCTGGATTATCCAGGTGGGTCTAATGTAATCTCAGGGTCCTTTTAAGAAGGCAGGGGCATCAGAGTAGGAAAGATCTGAATACGCTGTCCTTTGAAGATGGTGAAAGGGGCCTTGAGTCAAGGAATAGAAGTGTCCTTTGGATGTTCAAAAGACCAAGGAATAGATTCCTCCCTAGAGCCTACAGAAGAAACACAGCCCTGGCAAAACCTTGATTTTAGCCCATATTACCTTTTTTTTGTGATTCCTAGAACTGCAAGAGAACAAATTGGTGGTAATTTGTTACAGCAGCTATGGGAAATACAACAGCTTCCCATGCTTTCACTCTGTAAACCCTGGATGTAGCTACGTGCTCAATGTCTTACACACTTTCATGAATTCCATTCAATGTTATTCCATGTTTGGAGTATAAAGTCTAGGAAGGCAATTCCTGGTATCTGCACTGAAGTTACAGACTCAAAAGTATTTGTTGAATGAATCAGTGAAAGATAGATCTCTACACGAGGAGCCTCCTTGGTCTTGAATGCTTTCTCCTATGATCCTGGTTAAACTCCTGCTCAATTATCAACTACATTGACTCTGTCCCCAGTTTCCCCGAAGGAATGGGTCAGTCTTTCTACTGTGCTTCTCTAGCACTGTTCATCTCTTTATCTCAATTGTTTGTCTGCATGTCTGACTACGGGTTTGTGAAGGCAAAACCCCTTTCCTTCCCATGAGTGCTTAGCACATGTTCCACAAAGTATGGTGTGATAAAATTCAGTCAAACAACTGCCTTCCCCACAACCCAAATCACATACGGTGACAAGAGGGTTTACCCAGTTCTGCAATGACCCATCTGGGTCACCATAAGCAGGTTCTATAAATTTCCCTAGGCTCAGGTTCCCTAACTATAGGTTGGAGAATACGACAGTATGGACATCATCGAATTGATATAAGAATCACATGATAAAATGTCTGGAAAGCAATTAGCCTAAGTATGTAATACAGAGTTGAAAAGTAAATGGTAGTTGTCATCCTTCTTGTCGCTAGAAGATAAAGAATGCGGGATGAGCTCAGGCAATAATGCATATAGGAAGAGAACCAGATGGGTCAGTTGGGGTCATCCGATGGTCACAGGTGGTATGTGCTGTGGTTATAGGACTGAGTTGGCTCATGGGCACCAAACAAGCCTCAGCATGTGAGTCTCAGGACCCCGAATTCCAAAGCTTTGGGGAGCTGTAACATCATAACATTCGTGTTCTCTCCCAGTCTACAAAATGCTTCTAAATATATGGACTTTGTGAAGCACTTTTCTTTCCAATTCAGTTGGGTATGATTTTTAAATGATCACGGTAGCTGATTAATATGTGCATAATGACCACCTGAAAACTGGTTCAGCAGTTTTGACATGGAGAGCAAGATAATGAGTCTTCAAAGACCTGCAGGTACTTCTGACCTGTTATTTTTCTAATCTCTCCCTCTCCCTACAATGGCTAAGAGAATGGGACTCGGGTCCAGTCATCTGGTTGAACTCCCCAGATGTTGATGCCTAAACTGTGTCAGAATGCTCTCCTCTGTAACATGGGGATAACAGCTCTGACCTGTTAGAGTTTCAGTCAGTATTTTGTGAGATAATATAGAGCACTTAGGGAACATGTCTGACACATGCAGTTGCTCACAAAATGTTTGCTACTACTATTATGTTTTGAACTACAATTTGTAATATCAAAGGTGGGCATCACACAAGCCATCTACTTTGGACTTAATAGAACACCGTTTATAAGAATCATAAGCATTTGGGAATATTTACTCAAAAAAGAGATGACACTTTGAAGACTGATATATTGAATCAAGGGTTCAAAAGTTTTTAGATATGTCAAAATGGCTAAACTGAATATAAGAAATCTGTTAAGACATGATAATGAACTATGAAATGCTAGAGGAGACATTAATTAAAATCCACCAAGAATGAACTGTTCAGAGACAGAAACAGATGGAGACTAGGAAAGAAATGAAAAGGAAGTCAGGAAGACTAAAGCAACATAGGACTCATTAAAGAGAAAGACTGAGAGCCAGTAATTAAAGAACTGAAATAAGGTGGAGTGTAACACAGTGCTCAGACTCAGTGCTCAGGCCCAACCCATTTCAGATTCCAGGTGCCACGAAAGTCCTGCGGCTTTTACTGAAAGGTGTTTTGCAATCCCTTCAGTGTTTCAGTGACCACCAGCCCCAGAAACGGTCTAAGGACCCTGCTGACACAGCTATACGCTGTTCCTTCGAATACAGGTTCCTTAGCATAGGACATAAAAGATGAAGAAGATCGTGTTTTCAGTGAAACATACACAAGTAACACACTGATCTATTTAAGATCTGCTAGACTGGGATGTTATGTCTCTAACATGCATTTTCTCACAATGCTCCTAGAGGTACACAGATCACTCCAGGCATATAAGCAAATCAAGCTGAAGAATTCCTGCTCTGAATTTCTAATAACATCCTAACTTCATCCCTTTCTTCTTCTAAAACCTCAGAGGCTAGCAGTTTAGTGGTAATATAGATATCCTACCCAAAGCAAATTCTGGGATAAAGGTTGGTGATAGCAAACAGAATTCCCATAGCTTCTGGTGTGTAACATGGAAAGTATGAGAACAGAAATGATACTGCTAAGGCATGTCTTGAGAGAATGGACATGTCCACGGGGCTTACTTTAAAGTAGAAGTAGATGTTTAGTCATTCAACAAATACAGACAGGGCATGAGAGGTATGAGGCACATAGTAGCAAGGATCAATACAACGGGGGAGAGGTAGACAGAGAATCTTCCCTCTGAGAGTATAGTCTTGTCCTAAGAAGGTTTTGTCACCTTGCTAAGTTCATTTTATATGCCCTCACTCTCTCATCGATACCTGCTGGCTTACATACGTGGTTTGATGGGGGGGGGCGGCTAGACCTATCACAATAGTCTAAGTTATGCTACAGTAACTTCCAAATTTGAGTGACTCGACCATGAAAGCTTATTTCCTGCCTACACTACATGCCTAATACAGGAATGGAAACTGGAAAGCTCACTGTTCCACATGCCCAGAAGGAGACGAGGAACAAATACTATTCACTAGAACCAGCGAGGACCATGACGGTTTATCATAAGGAGTAGGGAAAGTGTGGAAATCGGGACAATCTATTCCCAGCTCCAAGATTTATCAGACACATGCCTGCAAAGTCACTTAACTTTCCCAAACCAAAGTTAGATGGCAAGAACATGTCTCCTGCCCACCTTGGATGGGGGATCTAAAGCTCCAATGATACAATACTATATGAAGATTGCTGAAAGCCTAAACATGCTCTAGACATGTAAAATACTGCTGAAAATGAGTTGCATGTGTTCAAGGGCACAGTTGGCCAGTGCTAGAGAAAAAGTGACGAACACTGGAAACTGCCAAAAGATCAGTGCGGATAAAAACACAAATAATTCATGAACCTTGACCACAGGCTCCAAGACGACTCAACTGAAAGCCAAAAACTTCAAGAATTTACTCCCTTGGGTGAGGAGAGAAGAAGAAGAAGGAAAAAAAAAAAAAAAAAGATTCTGAACCCCTTGATCTCCAAGTCTTCTTAAAAGATGGACTAAGGTTGTAGCCATCATCCAGAGAAGACCGTCCTTAAGATGACTCCATGGTCCTCCGCGCTAGTTCAACCAAGTGCCCTTTTAGGGGGTCTCTCGCCACATGCCTCTGCATCAGAAGAGATGCTGATCTGGACCCTGGACCTTATATGACTGCGTTTTGTTCTGTCCTGGAATCCCTTCCTCCTCTGCTTCCTTCCACATCAATCTGTCTCACGTGGGATTAGAACAATGTTTGGAAGTCTCCCTGTAAAAAGCCATTCCTGATTCTTCTAGCAAAAACCGATCGTTCCTTCCTCTATGGTGAAAAGGCAATTATTTCACCTTGTTTTCATATTTATTCTCACTTGGATTAGAGTTATTGATATTCTTGTCTCCCCACTCTATTAGAGAGTGCTAGAGAGCAGACAGAGTGTCTAATTACTTACCTCATTGTCCATCACTGTCTAGCATGGTGGTCTGTATAAAGCAGACACCAGCAGGTGTGGGACGGATGGAATGCCTCTCTAGTCACTTTTTCTGCCCTTTCCATCTTCTCGTGCTTCTCAAATGGCTCCTGACTGATTAGGATTTGGCACTTCAGAGTGAATGCACTATGATCTCTTTCTTGAAGTGAACTTTTCCTATTCATCCAAACTTTAAAAACTCAGTTTTAAAGCCTATCCTTCAATTCCTTGCTTTCTACAAAACTAGCTGTTTGTTACAATTGGCTGGGAAGATTTCTAAAATATATATAGATTTCTTGTCCCCATGAAACCTAGTAAAGCATCATTTTGTGGCTGTGGCTTGGGATCTCCTCAGCTCGGACACTGGCTCTCTGAGCGACATCTGGAAAGCACCTTTACAGAAAGCATTCACGGCTGATACCGTGTTAGTCCCGTGGACGGCGAGTTTCTCAGCCGACACATCTGCTGCCTTGCCCAGTGCTGGGCTTGCTGACATGCCTATGAATCACCTGGGGGTGTATTAAAGCGAAGATTCTCACTCAGCAGGCCTGGGATCCAAGCTTATGCATTTCTCACAAACCTCCAAGCTTTTGGTGTATGGTTCACATTTCAAGCAGCAAGACCACACTTTTTTTGTTTGATTAGGAAACTATTTAAAAAAAAAAAAATCTTCCAAGGAGTCTTATCACAGACAAAAGCGGTATTCTAGTAGTTTCCACACGGAAATTCTGATTTGTAACAACTCTTCAAGTCAGTCAATTCAAAAGACCAGTCAGGCTGTTCTGATGAATGCAAAATCTGAAATCATGGGTCAGTTAAGATAAATATGTATAAGCATGAGTAGTTTAATTCTGCATGTGGTTTCCTGATACAGGTCCTGATGCACAGAGACAAAAATAATATTAATTTACAACTATTTAACAGCGTGTCTTACAATCTCAGGCAAGGTGTTAATGAAACAGAAATGACAGGAAAAGTTGCTCTCGAATATCTGTGTCAAAATCAGGGCAAGTTAAAATACACGTGGTCTCTAGTACATTCAAATCTGGAATACTTTTAAGGGTTAATATTCATTACAATTTTCAGGAAGTAAAAGTGTATGTAAGATTACATTCAAAGCAAACGTCTGTTCCAATTCCTGAGCCACCTCTGAAATTTTGAGGAAGACGTTTGAAAACCACACCTTGATCCCAGTAAGTAGATGTTGCAGGCTTTTCCAGCACTGAGTTATGGCCTATGCAGAGGATGACTTTGAAAACAGGGGGAGTGCTTAAAATAGCATCGCTTAAGGGTCTCTCAAATGATAAAGTGTGAATAGCACCTCTGTCGTATTCTCTAAGGCCAGCCAAGTACAAAGGCTTGGTTTCCAGAAAGCTTCAGGATAAAGGACCCCTACTCAACCCCCACCTCCTATTGAAGTTCATACCAAAACAATACATTTGTCAGAATAAACCACTAATGTGACAAGCAGTATAAATAACTACGCAGAACCCAGAATGCCTGTGTGTGTGCATTAGGCAGAGATATTAAAAGCATCAAGGTAACAATTTTTTATGTTCAATGGATGGTTCTGTCTCAATATTAAAGAGCTCAGTGGCTTTTAATGATGAAAAAATTATGCAAACATTAAAAAACAATTTTATATAATTATTTGGAGTTTGCTTTCATTTTACAAACAACAATTTAAAATAAATCCATTAATGCTGTCTGTGGGGATTTCTTGCAAGTCAAAGGAAATGTATCATGCACTGTGGTTTGGCTTAATACTCGAAAAACAAGCTTATGAAAGGAAATTAAGAAACTTAAGTGATTATTTCTGTGGCTGGGACTGGGCTCTTAATGGGGAAGGTTCTTTCATGGAAAGTTATTAGAGTCATCTTTTCATTTAACAAATGTTTATGAAGAGGGTAACTGCTCAGGGCTCCCTTTCCACTAACCGAAAGCATTTCAAAGGCTCATCCCGCCAAGCCCTCCTTATCACCCTATAGAGACCCTTCAATAAGGCTGAAATTTATCCTCAAGGTAAAAAGAATCCATGAAGAGTCACCCATTTGCTTCAAAATGATGTTGCGTCACATCATTTCTAAGGAAGTGGAGGAGACCGACCAGTTTTAAGGCTACGACATTCAGAAACCAAGCGCCACCTGGCGGTAGAAAGGAAATCACCACCTGCCCCACATCCTCCCTCTGGTTCTCCCCTGTCAATCCTCTACAACCACGACCTCCTTCTGTTCCCTATAAAATCCAATTAAAATAAACACGTAGAGCAGAACTAAAAGAAAAAATTAATCTTACCATAAAATGGTTGCCTGAGGTCATTCTGTAGAGTCTGAGAAGAGCGGGAACCCTAAGTTAGCAAGTTGGCCATACTGGGTGGAGGGCATACCCAACTTCCGATTCCACAGTCTTTTGTGGTGCCTCACAGCCTAAGTTCTCATTAACATACCCTAGAAATAACCCATGTCACATGGTTTCTTTGGTTTACTCCCATCCTCAGCTACCATTTAAAACAGCTGTGATACCCTGTCTTTCTGGTTGGAGTATTATGCAATGCATATTCACGGTGCCTTCAGCTATATCCCGAGGCCATAGTTAAGTGGGAAACAAAGGCCAGTATCTACAACACAGTTGTGCACCAAGCTATTTAACCCAGAGCAAAACAACGCACTCCTGTGATCTGCTTCTTCTACACTAGATATGACAGTGAAACCCAGATAAAAAGCAACACAGTAATAATGGACTGATTCTCTTTACTGAATACATACTTAGTGTCCTGTCCATCTAGTACTCAAGACAACGCTATAAGGTCTCCCGGTAAGTGGAAGGTGACCTGGCTGTGATCATTTTCTCTATTCTCTCCACATATATACACAGCTGGTGAGACCATATGGTGGATGGGCCTTTGAGCTGCTATTTCTAAAAGGTTCAGGCTGACCTGGGAAAACTCAGTGCTTAGCAAAGGGCATAGTGGGTTGAACAGTGCCCCCCATGTCCTAACTTCTGGAACCCGTGAATGGGACTTTACTTGGAAAAAGGATCTTTGCGGATCTAATTAAAGTTCTTGAGATGATTAGACTATCCTGATCATCCAGATGGGCTATAAATCCAAAGGCAAGTTCCCTTAGAGGAGAAAAGCACAGGGGGATTTGGGATAGAAGAGAAGATACAGATTCACGGAGGGCCCTATGAAGATGGAGTGGGAGCGATGTTCCTAAGTCAAGGATTTACAGGTGTCAGAAATTAGAATGAGGAAGAACAGATTCTTCCCTAGAGCCTTTTTTTTTTTTTTTAAAGATTTTATTTATTTATTTATTTGTCAGAGAGAGAGGGAGAGAGAGCGAGCACAGGCAGACAGAGAGGCAGGCAGAGGCAGAGGGAGAAGCAGGCTCCCTGCCGAGCAAGGAGCCCGATGTGGGACTCGATCCCAGGACGCTGGGATCATGACCTGAGCTGAAGGCAGCTGCCTAACCAACTGAGCCACCCAGGTGTCCCAAGCCTTTTTTTTTTAAGATTTTATTTATTTGACAGACAGAGATCACAAGTAGGCAGGGAGGCAGGCAGAGAGAGAGAGGAAGGGAAGCAGACTCCCTGCTGAGCAGAGAGCCTGATGTGGGGCTTGATCCCAGGACCCTGAGATCATGACCTGAGCTGAAGGCAGAGGCTTAACCCACTGAGCCGCACAGGCGCCCCCCCCCCCCAGCCTTTGAGGGAGTGTAATTCCTTTAAGTTTTAAGACTTTTGGCCTCCAGAAATGTGAGAAAGTAAGTTTCTATTGTTATAAGTTACCCAAATTGTGGTAATTTATTTCAGTAGGAACAGAAAACAAATACAGAAGATACACAAGAACTTCCTTTTTTTTTAAAAAGTATTTTATTTATTTATTTGATAGACAGAGATCACAAGTAGGCAGAGAGGCAGACAGAGAGAGGAAGGGAAGCAGGCTCCCCACTGAACAGAGAGCCCAATGTGGGGCTCAATCCCAGGACCCTGGGATCATGACCTGAGCCGAAGGCAGAGGCTTCAACCCACTCAGCCACCCAGGCGCCCCCGAGCTTCCTCTTTCTATTTCTGCTTCCAACCCCTGCCCTACCTGGTACTATTAGAATAGGGTGGCATAGCAATGAAATCTGAGATTGGGTTTTGGTGAGCAGTAACAGGGGCTGAGCAAGTCTCATTCTGAAGTTCATTCAATGTTACAACATGATTGAAAGTCTGGTATCCACTTCATTCTGAAGTTTTTCAGATTTAACTGACATTGGCATCAGTGCTACTGCCTTCTGCAACATTCATTTTCTCCTTTCTTATGAACGCAACTCTAATTTTTTTCAGGGCAGCAATGTATAAACTATACTTCCCAGGATCCTTTGCAGCTACCTATGTAATTTCAAGTCTGAGAGATAAATGTAAGTGGTTAGGGTGGCCTCCAGGAAAACCATTTTTTAAGGGGGTAGACTCTTCTGGCACCCACGTTTGGCTGTTGGGTCTTAACCCCCTTCCTTCATGGAAGCCAATATGATAACTATGAAAATGGGAAAGGCTTATGGAAAGAGAACAAGGCAGAAGAGAACAAGTCTGCGACACTGAAGATACTGTATATCTGAAAGTCGGTTTACGCATCGCATACTCCAGACTTCATTATCATGTGAGAAATTCAACCATACATGAGCTATGGTTTAACTGTGCTTTCTGTAACAGCCAGATCCTAATATGTCCAGAAGCTTAAAGACAACAACGTTCTTTGTGAACTCACTCAATTACTTGAGATGTCTACATCAAGATTTAAGGGGATGCCAGAGCCCCAAATGATGCATTATTTGCCTCCCATTTTGCAGTCAGTGGAATATCTATCTTGGACCCTCCAATAGGACTTAAGTCTTCTTTGGTGCTTTGACCATAATATCATCCATTAACACTTCAATCTCATTGTTAACCTTAAAAAGAACCTTTTAGTAGATGTTCTCATGCTTACTGCTCCTGTCACTAACAGAACTCAGTGCCCATACTCATGGTCACCTCTATGGTCTAGGTACAGGACACTGCAGGCCAGAACAATGGTCCCTATAAAGAAGCAGGACGGATTTGGGGAGGCACCAACCCAAAGAAGACCAAGCTCTGGCTTTGAAGATGACACCCTGTGTTGCCGAGAGATTTTCTGAACTCCTCATTCTTTACCTACACCTGATTCTATCTTCCCACTAATGGATGGCTTTGCTTTGTTATCTTCAGTTTTTCCGTATCTTGATTATTCATGAAACTTAATAACTTACTCATTTTCCTATGGCTTTGAGCACTTAATGTTGAACTCCATCTTGTATTAAATTATAACCATAGGAATACACGTCCCATCTTAACTACTAGATTGTAAACTCTTTGAAGGCATGTAGAACACAGACAACGTCTACCCCAAAACATATATTAGTGGCTATTATGTACTACGTCTGAGGCCAAGCATGGTGCAGTCATAGCTCATTTTCTCCCTGTTACTCCTCTTTGGCAGATAGAAAAACTGAGACTTAGGAGGCTTGGTGATTTGCTCAAGGTCCAGAGCTAATTGGAATTTGAATTCTGAACTCAATACCAATAAAGTCAATTACATCTTACCTATTATCTAGACCCCCAAAACAAGTGGAAAACAACTTCCAGTTTATGAGAGTAATCTCCAAGGCCGAATATTATTTTCTCTGAAAAGCAAGATGAAGCCTGTTTAGTTTTACTAACTCCCAATTTTCAAAAGTTAATGAATCAAAGACTCAAGCTGCCTTCTCAAAGGTTTTCCCCATCTATAAAGTCACCATTTTCACAGGAAGCTTTAACTCATTAGTAACATTTCCATTTGTCCATGATTGCATGTCAAGTAAGATAAAGACTCACATCTCCAAGTCATCTTATATTCTTGCTCTAACATCACTGGTCTAATCACCAGGTGTTTGTGCTTGCTTTTATTGGGAAGGAAGGTGTTTTGTTTTGTTTTCCATTATTGTTAAATACGGGACAGTTCTGGGCACACAGCAAATGCCCAATCAATACACATTGTCTTATTTTCAACCAAATTCCCATGAGCAGTCAAAAAGGTAGACAGAGCATGACAGGTGGAGGTATGAATGAGAAGGATGAATGCGTTTTCTCCAAACTCATTTTATTCAACTTCGAACATAATTCGAGGCCCAGGCAACATTAAAAATGGAACTTCAATGTTACAACATGATTGAAAGTCTGGTATCATACTGAAGTGATGGATCAAATTTCTTATGAAATTTGCTCTGTAATAACATTTCATATTCTTAATAACACTCTGGTCTAAATATTGACAGTGAGTTTCCACTTGGGAGGCAAGAGGATGATAAGAAATATACCAAGAATATTAGCCTTCTTCCCTTAAGGTTCAATTTTTTTCTGGCGGAAGAAAAGCATTACTTTCTTGGGTGATTCTGAATTGGTCTTCAATGAAGGTGCAAAAAGATCGCAAATCCAGAGAAACGTTCATCTGTGTGTTTGTATCCCTTAAGTGCCAAATAATTATACTAAAACTTTTAAAAAGTTCTCGTGTGAATGGATTTGGCCAACTATCCAAAATTTAATAATATTTAACTCCCAAGCATGGACTGACAGCCAAAAATTCACAGTCTATCCTAATTGAACCCAGAGGCTAGACCAAGTAATGGTTGAACAAGGGATGAGAACGGGTCTGATGGCTGGTATGCCAACGGCAGCAAAACGGCCCCAGAGTTTCAGAAATCACTTCCCCAAAGAGCAGGAACGTTAACGTGTCTTCACGTATTTGGCATAGACTCTGAGAGCAGGAGTGCACATATTTGTAGGTTTTCTTTCTGAAATGTACAAGCGTGTGATTTGGGGACAGTCCTTGACCCAGCTTCCCCCAAACTCACAATGGAGCATTTACACACACACCCACCCCTTCCGAATCCTTTTACCATCATGAAGGCCAGATTATTGTTAAGTTTATCTTTAAATTAAAATGTAACATGAACAGCTTTAATTTATATGCAATTTAAATATGCTTTTTTAAATTTCTGTTCTTAATGTGTGTCGTAAGTATCCAATGGTGATGACTGTCTTAGTTATAAATCTTGTTGGAAAGGTAATGTCTGTGTAATAATGCGCTACTGTATCCTAAAGTGTAACCTTATATGTAGTTAACAGTGCTACAATGACTTTGGTAGTGGATAATAATTGATATTTAAAGGTGGTAATATTAAGAGTGAGAGTTACTGTGCAAACACACATATAAATGCATGTAATTCTCTCCTTTTCACACTCTCATTTTAGCGGGCAAGCCACGCTCCTAGTACTTTACAGTCATTTACAGCTAGTGGTTCTCATTTTTTATTTGATGGAAGAATCCCCTGGGAAGCTTGGTAATCACCACTCTCCCCACAAAAAAATTTCTGCCTGAGCAGGCTTAGGGTGGGGCCAAGAGCTTTCCGGAACAAGCATGTCATGGGATTTTTTTTTTTTTTTTAAAGATTTTATTTGTTTATTTGCCAGAGAGAGAGAGAGAGCGCACACGTGCACAGGCAAGCAGAGTGGCAGCAGAGGCAGAGGGAGAAGCAGGCTCCCCGCTGAAAAAGGAGCCCGATGTGGGACTCGATCCCAGGACACTGGGATCATGACCTGAGCTGAAGGCAGCCGCTTAACCAACTGAGCCACCCAGAAGTCTCATGTCATGGGATTCTGATGCGGATCACACTACAAGGAGATCATTCCCAGAGTTGTTCAGCACCACCGTCATTTTCTTTTTTTTAAATAAGAAAGAAAATTTTACAGAAATTTCTTTCTAATATTCTATTATTGCCTATGAAACTGAGTTATAGAACTGTTCGCTCCATCTTGAAATTGGAGGAAAAAGGTTTGGCAAGTCAATTCCAGGAAGAATCATTCATATGGTAAATCAGACGAAAGCACCCCTTGGTCCTCATTCTGCAGTGTACACTTTGGCTGGCCAGAGTCAGTGGACAGGGGACACCCCATGTTGGAACGGCACCCACCAGTCAAGGTTAGATATCACAGCCTAACACTAGTAGGTACTCAATGCCCAAACCCTTTCCAGCAACCCCTTCACCTCGCAAAAACACTATTCATTTAACAGTTCTTCAGGGTTCCTCTATCAAGAACTAATAGTTAAAAATGCTAATAACTCACATATTCAGTACACAGAATACATTTCCTCTACGCAAAGTGTGAATTAAAAGAAAGTGTGGTTACTTTTCTACTGATTTTAAAACTATTAAAGCTTGAAATTCTTCAGGAAATTCAAGTTAAAAGGTATTAACAATACCCCTGTCATTTCAAAAATAAACTGACTGTGACAGTCTGGTATATTATATTTTTCTTCACAAGAACCTACTAGAATTCAAATATTACTTTGCTTATCATTGACAATTCATCTAGAACAGTAGAAGGAAATTGAACTGTTAACAAAAGGGACGTCTTAGGGCAACAGATTCACCAAATTAGAAAAGAATAAATAAATAAATACAAAAACTCAAAGCTGCAGAGATTAATTTAATTTGGTTACTTCCCTGGAAAGCACTCAGAATGACGGGAATAGGCAGGGGGGGAAAGATCGATTCTTATTTAGAGGAGCTGACAGCCATTGAAATTGAAATGTTCATATGAAAGAGAAAAACCATTAAAACCATAGGTGATTTCACAATTCTTTTTTTTTTTTTTAACAGTATATGGCGTTATTTTATGTAACGTAATATGCAATGTCTAGCAGGTCAATTGAAAAATTTAGAAAACCCTTGATGCCTTAAAAAATGTGCTTGAATAGAGGTTTTGTGGATTGGAAAATCTGGGTAGATTTGATAATGCAAACTTCAGAGCAATGTTTGCTGAGCCTCTGCTCTGTCAATTATCATGGCGGGGCCCTGGCAACTCTATAGTTCCGGTTGAAAAGGCACTTTCTTGCTTAAAGCCCTACATTCAAGCTTCTATAGCAAGCTGAAAAGTAAAGGTGGAAAAAAAGACAATTTAAAGTATCTCTCAACACAATGCAACACGAAATCAACAGAATGAAGGTTTGTACTGGGCTCTACAATGTCGTGTAGATCAGTTAGTAGAAAATTAAACAGACACAATTCCCTTGTAGTTAAATCATTTCCCATTGTGAGGACTTTAAAAAGTATCCATTTATTTTGTAAAAGCACATAATGGGAACACATCCACAGCGGCACTGAACAAAGCACTGGTCTTCCGGCAAGCACTTGCTACTTTTATTAGGACAAATCAAACTTGCCTTTTCTGTTTATCAATGGGACCTGAGCCTCCAATCCTGGTGCGTGAATTCATAAATGAATAAATCAGTAGTTGGACCTGTGAGAACAGAGCACTGCAGCGGACATTTTCTGCCTTCTAGTCTGATCCATTCCCCTTCATCTGGAAATAGGATCTGTACTTTCTTTGCGGCCACTTCTCTAACATTCTCAGCCCACATTTCAGTTAGGCAAGTGAATACAATCAGAGCGACTCCTTAATTGTGAAGACTCTGGCAGGAACTTCCAATAAAGAGACCCTTGTCTACTGGACTTGAGGCTGGGGACCGCTACCTGCAGACATCAAGCCGGACAGTAAAGCAAAGACAGGTGCAACAGACCTTAAAAGATGGGGATTCACGACGCCGTGTGAGCGCTGAATCCACCATGCGTGAGCAATGACGGACCTTCCTGGTGTTGCAAGACAATATTTACCTCATTCTCTGATTGCATAAAATTGTGGGCTACTCTTCCATCACCTAGAGTTGAACAAATCCTAGAAAATTTAAACACACATGAGCTTGCGTTGAAACATAGTCATATCTGATACTCAAACTATCTTTTGATGAGCTCACAACAAAGGGAAATAAGATCACCAGGAGGTAGTCAGAAACACTGTTGTGTTTTTTGTTTTGTTTTGTTTTGTTTTTCATTTCAGTGCTTAAATCCTTACCACGGTACTCACAGTTCCTTATAATCCAGTCCTAGCTATTTTTGCAATGAATTGCCTCGGACACTGTTCCCTGATTTCTAAGATCCATCTAAACTGATCTTCCAATCATATCCAAACATTCCTTATCCTGTTGTGTCTTTTTGATATCACTCATGTCATTCTCTTGGCTTGAATGTACCCCACCAACCTCCTTTCTATTGTGCAGACAACAGACAAGCCTACAAAGCCAAGTTCAAACACCATCTCCATGAAGCTTCTCCCAAGTCTTCCAGTCAGTTCTAATTATTCTTTTCTCTGCAAAGCTTTAGCTTCTATCAATACATGTGAAGGATATTTTGCGCACTAGTGGGAGCTAAAGGAAGGTCAGTTATTTTTAGTATTACTGAGCACTTGTGTCATTTTCTTGTATTTATGCTGTATATGTGTATCACCTTCACTAGACTGAACACCTTGAAGGCAGGGACCAGTTTTATTTCTCCACAGCCTAGTCAATCGTCTCGGCATAACCAATACTATAGTATTTGTACATTCCAGATACGTACTAATCATTTGATTTCTCTTGCAAAATCAAAGCCCATGAAAATTTTAAAATCTGCCAATTCTAAATGCAGTTAGCTCAAGGAGAGGGAATTTTAAATAATACTTCACAGATAAAATACATAAATAACTCAGTAGATAGGAACAGAATTGAAAATCTTAAGGGAAAAGGAATTTGATTACATCTATTAAGAAACATTAGAAGTCCAGGGATGCAGGAAAGGCTGTGGGGGACAGAGGATGCCTCCCCAAACAGCTGCCCCCTACATACACACACACAAACACACACAGCCAACCCACACTATATACATCTTCCTACACACATGTTAGAATAAAGACCAGGTCAAACCAGCAGAGTCAAGGACAGGATTTGGTTGCTGCAGAGAGACAAGAAGAAAATGCCTCGAATGCAAATAATTCAGGTGTAAGGGAGCCAGGAGGAGATTGGGGGGGGGGTCATGTGTAGAGGACCCACAGAGCCTCTCAAAAAGGTCACAAACCTGAAAACTTAAGGGGCTGGGTGATAATGAAAATGAATAGAGAAGGTCAAAAGGGAGGGAAAAGAAAGCTCTACTGCCAACAGCAAATAACATTTACCTTCAGTTTTAGGGGGAAAATGGGCAATACTGGGGATCAGAGTTGACCATAAAGGAATGCTTCTACAGGGAGCCCCTCCCAGCCCATTCCCGCCTGTGACTTCTATGTGGGAATTCACGTCCAAAGTTTGCAGAAAACCCAATTTTCCAAGAACTTCCTAAAATTCATATTTTAAGTATAATTTGCTCTTATTAAGTGCTGACAACTAATTTAATAAAACTTTTCAAGCACTGGGCAGACCACTAAATGCACGTGTTGGCTGAACTTCAAGTCTGCAGCCTGTCTGGTAGGAAAGGAGTAAGTGAGGCCAGCAGGCTTTCCCAGCCACCCAGCATTTATTTTTTATTTTTTTTAAAGATTTTATTTATTTATTTGACAGAGATCACAAGTAGGCATAGAGGCAGGCAGAGAGAGAGAGAGAGAGGAGGAAGCAGGCTCCCTGCTGAGCAAAGAGCCCGATGCGGGACTCGATCCCAGGACCCTGAGATCATGACCTGAGCCGAAGGCAGTGGCTTAACCCACTGAGACAGCCAGGTGCCCCAGCGTTTATTTTTTTACATTCACACAACGCTTTCTAATTTTTGACCATGGAATACCCTTAAGTGAACGATGGGCCCGAAGTAGGAATCCTGAACAAGGGTTTAGTGCTGCGTGTTTACAAAGCGCTTCCTTATGCATTCTCCCCATTCATCCTCGGAGCACCTGTGGACAAAGAGATCCTGCCCATGTTAACCAACTTAACAGGCTCCAGAGAAGGCAAATGGGAGTGCCCTGAGTCACTCGTTTCCACACGGCCATTAGTTCCCAGCGGATATTTACGGAGCACAACCAGGAGTCAGGTCTTCCCACCCCCTCTCTCTTCACAGCCACCGGATGAGGAAGGCCATCTCTCAGAGACGTAGCCATGCTCCCTTGTCTGTAATGGATTTAAAGTGGCTCACGAAGTGTTCGGGTTGTAGACCCTCCGTGAGTCATGGTGCTCTTTGCACAAGAAATACTGATTTAGCCAAGATAATTAAATACGGCAGTCGCAGGTCATGAGAACCTCTGGTACTCACCATTCTGTTGTTATTACTCAGGAGTTTGACTTTTTTTTTTTTTTTTTTTTTAAGGATTCCACATATAAGATCATGTGATATTTGTTTTTCTGGCTTATTTCACTTAGCATAATGCCCCCAGGTTCATCCATGTTATTTACAGCAGGTTTTCCTTAAGACGGAATAATATTCCACTCTATGTCTATTTTGCCACTGACTCCTGCAACCTGTTCTCATCTGTCACATACTTAGCAGTTCTTATTCTCTATCTTATGAGTATACTTATGCAGTTTATAATCTAGTATTACACACTGCTTTAAACACCGCTTTATAATTGCTTCTGAGTTGTTTCATTTATGTTCCTTTTCGTTGTCGCAATGACATCTCAATTTTGTACAAATCGCGGGCTTAAGTTTTACATTTTTTATAACATGCTGCTCATACTGGACATACCTAGCTGCTTAGTGCAGGGAACCCTAGAAGTTCTGGCTATACAGAAGCCTATGATTGGTACAAAAGGGCAGCTTAGCTCCTAAGAGAGCTCAAAAGTGTCCATTTCTCCTTTGTTGGATGACAAATGTTTGGGTTCCGATAATCATATCCTGTTGCCTTTTCCCTTATATCTAATCTGTAACTCTTTGCTATTGCCGACATTTTTGTTTCAATCAAGCCATGGATATTTTAACATGACTGAGCAGAGGCTCTATTTCTAACAAGTTCCATAGTCAAAGAACTTCCAGAAAAATCTAGAACCTTCTTTTCAAGATGACTGACTCTTATTTCCCTTATGAGTGAATACCTCTTACACAAATAATCAGTGGAGGAGAAGCTATTTTAATTTTTGGATAGTTCCAAGCTCAAAGGTGGCACTAGACAAATTAGCGGCCCAGGGAACAAATGAGCTAGGAAGGAAAGGGCCAGACTGCCCAAAGTGAGCTCAAATAAGCATAAACCAAAAGCATGTCCGGTGCACAGTGTTCTGCAGTCAGGCTCAAAGGTCAATCACGGTTTTAGCACTTACTCACTTGACTGTTCTATTCCCTAACTGCTCTACACCTTAATTTCCTCATTTGTAAATGTGAATAGTAATAGTCCCATCCCCTCCAGGACTATAGAGTAAAGGTTATAATGCTAATGTCTAACGGTTCTTGCTACATGGTAAGTGACTGAGAAAGTTTTAAAACAAATAGAAGGGAGAGGCATATCACACCTATAAGGGCAATCTATAGGAATTCCAGACAATGTAACATCCAGGTGCTTAGAGAGCATAGGATTATTAACAAAACCACCAGTAACCATGGTGTCTGCTGGTGCCTGCCCATCACAAGGATGGGGCAGGTCATATGAAAGATCGGAATCAGTCACACACTCATTAGGTGGTTCCCAAAGGCAATATGGCCTCAAGATTGTTAGACCGTTAAAAAATTAACCAGCATTTATTGGTTATGTCTTAGTTTTTGGATGCGTGAGTTTGCAAGAATAATTTTGGTTGCAACTCAGTTAACTCTAATTTAGCTCTATCTGCCTACCTGCCTGCAGAATGGGCTGGGAGGGGTGATTAGCTCACACACACAGCTGGGAAAGGGTATCTTCACTCATGACTGAATCTGGGGCCTTAGTGCCGTTCAGGTTCTGTTTCTCTCCAACATGCAATGCAGATGGTCAACAGAAACCCCAGACTCAGACCCTATGAGCTTAGCAACCTCAGAAAATAGACTGCTCTCATTACCTTTGACAAAAATGTCCTATATTGATTTCTAAATGACCGGGCTTGGCCATGCCTACCTCTGAACACATCCCTGTGGCCAAAGGAATGAAGAACGGCCAGGCATAAATCATAGCCCACCACTATGAGTGGGATAGCTGACTCCACCAAACCTCTTGCAATGGGTTGGTTCCTTTATGAAACTGAGGACCTGTGTGAGTACAGGAATGGGAGAAGGGTAAAGGGGAGCTAAATCAAGGGAAGTCCCTTTCCATGAAAATCTAGTGCTTTAAGCTATGGGGTCAATACGTGTACCCCATTAAGATTAAAAATCAACCTCTTTTGCCCCATCCCTTCTAATATATCCCCTATGCCCTCACGCCCAAAAGGTTACAGAATAATCAAGACTCTTGGGATTTTATTTCAAGCATTTAGCACATTCCTTGCCAGACATTTTCCAAGTTATCAATAAGATTTTGTGGTACTAAACAGGGATTAAAGGGAAACCATTTGGTCTCACAGGAGCCTCAGTCACTCTTCTCAGCCCTTACTACACAACATGTAGAGAATGGTCCTTGGAAGGTAAGTTTTTTCATACCCTATTATACCGCCATCACACTGAGTGCCTCTGAGCTCTTAAAGAAAGGCGTGAGGAAGTGTGTTCCATGCATATCATGAAGGACCACCAAGTCTTCGCCAGGCTTCTGAGCTGGAATGCACGTTCCTGGAAGGCACAGCTGTGTTGTTTTATCTCCCTATCCTCAATGTCAGACACAAGGGCCTGGTACATAGCATGTGTCCAATTAGTATTTGTAAAAAGGGAAGTATGAGCGCTTAAGGAAGGGGACAGAAGATGACCAGCTTCACCACACGGAGCTAGATTTAGGAGGTGGGAGATATGGGAATGCAGAAAACTATCAGCAGAGGGGGACAAAAGTCAACAGTTATTGGGACCGAGGTCCAGCCTGATTTATACTAAAAAACAACTAAGCCCATCACATGGGAATGAAGGCAACCCAGTTTCAGGATAGCACCTGTCTGTCTGCTCTTCAGTTAGACTCAACCTTCCCAGAGTCCTGTTGCCTGAGTGTTAGGAGACCTGTGCTTCTCTGCACACCCCTGACTTACCTCTCCCACCCCCACTAAACTCCAGGGAACTCCTCCAGCCTTACTCTACACATAACACGAGCTACCAAATACCGAGCACCTGCTACGCGCCAGGCATTCTGCCAGGCACCTGACAGCTTTAGTTTTATTCATCATTAATAAAGAAGGATCTAAATGACTAAAGATCATGACCAAGCCTCAGTTATACCCAAATTTCAGGGCCATCTGGCTGACATTCTTTCCTTCCCCCATTATAGAAATCTAAAGCCCTTTGGGGCTATTTTCTGAATCAACGTAGTGCAATATATTTGTGTCCGTTCTAAAGTACACAGAGCCCGGTCTTCCTCCTTTTGATGATTTATAGAGGTGCTGTGGCTATACCTTTGCTTTCAAGTGACATAGAGCGTTTGGTGATTGTATCTCTGAGTTGAGGGATACTAATGCAAATTGGGCACGCGTTCCGGAGAACACAGTTCTGCCCAAAGATGACCTGATTGTCAGCATTAAGGTACAGCCTTAATGAACACATTGTAATTACAAAAGGAGAAAGAGATCCATAGATTGTCTAAAGCTGGACACATTTAAAATTAGGACTTGCTCTCACTGGTCACAACTAAAGTGACTTAACATGTAGTCTATGTATCACATGTAATTTGACTAATAAAGCCACAGCAACATCGTTCGTGCCTGAGCTATCAGAGTACATTTAAGTTTAGAGCACTGAAAGGATGTAATAATTATGTTGGTGCTTCTATGAGTTATAATTGCCTCTTGTATGATTACTGATAATTTCAGGTAATTGTCAGCAATACGAAAGAGCTTTTTGTGGTCCTACACTAGGCATTACTCTAGGGAAGGCATTACAGAGCTGAGAGGGGAATTGGGGGTGGGGGTGGGGGTTCTGTGAGTATTCATAGCATAATTTGCTTGGTTTATAGAAACTAATGATTTAATTACCTCCTATGACAAGCTGATGCTGAAACATAAAACCAGCTTTTAGGAAAGAAGAAAAACTATATATATAAAATATCTTTCCATCTTCAAATTCCTGACTTTTCAGAAAAGTCAATTTAAATCACTTGGAAGCCTACCTGAACATTTTTACATCTGAAGTATCTGGACTGGCAGGCGTGGTGAGAGATCGCACTGCACGGGTGTGAGACACTCCAAAACAAGGCCATTATTACCGTCAAGGAAAGAAAAAGCACCCTAACACAATGCAAGCTGGTTTTCCTCTATGCTTTGAGGACGAGGATAAAGGAAATAGAAAAAGATTGCTTTAAAATATAAATGCTCAGTGGGATCTATATGTTGCCATTTAGTCCAGGGAACTTACATGAATTAATGGTTTCTGAAAACATATAACCTACTTGTGAAGATACGGGTCTCTCCACAGTAAAACGTGAAGAGATAAAGGACCAGATACTAAGGAAAAGTAATCAGAAAACCAGGTGGCTTACGTTTCTTTCCTGGAGGACTCATCAATAAGATGTCTAAAGACAATCACTTACATTTTTGCTTTATCCAAATATCAAAAGGTCAGGGTGGCTCAATTTATTGTTTCTTATACAAACTTTTTTTCATCGATGTAGAAAGAAGAGCAAAAAGACAGTAAAACTCCAATCAGCCTGAGAGAAAGGTTAAAGCCATTCTTTTTTATATCCATTCTGAGTAGTGATCCATAAAAAATAATTAGGACAAGGGTAAACCTATTATGGGGCACAGATTAACCATCAGTCTCGTCAATCTGTATTTGGTCAGGCACGGAAGGTTTGCTGGACTCTGTGTATATAATTAAAATGTATATTAAATGCATATGTATAAATTTCTCTTTGTGTCTTCTAGCCCAAGGAAGAATGCTCCAATTCTTTGAGTCTCAACTGGCATCATTGTGCATGCTGATCTAAAAATGGTCATGTCTGCCCCCTCTCCATTTTATTTATTGCATCGTCCAATTTTTCACACCTTTCTAAACATCCATCACGCAGCTGTTATCTCTGCCCGGCACTCACTGTCTGTCACATTTCCCTTGATCCTCCCTTTGAGCTAAGCTCCTTTACCACGGGCTGCCATGTCTATCTCCTTCATCCCTCTGCTGCGCAGAGGTGGCTGAGCACAGGGTCTGGAACTCTCGGAGGCGAGCTCCATTAGGTGCGGGATTTTGTATTAGAGACCTGTCAGAGCTGGCCTGAAGGAGGGCACGTCTGAAATCATTTCTCTTATTGAGAGATAAGTGTTCACTGTCATTTATTCTTCCATTCTCGCTTTTTTTTTTTTTTTTTTTTTTACCTTTCACACGGCTTCCATATTTATCCTCCAGCCACTGCATATTTGACAATGTTATTGCTGATACTGTTATGCCACGAGATAGGCCCACGTATGGATGAAGTGACTGATGCATGACCTTCACCGTTTTGTCTACTTAATACACACACTCGGGCTCCATCCAAGATTGTCTGGGCTCTCCCGATGATCTCCATGCAGGTCCTTATTTTCCCTAATGGTAATAACAATGCTAAGTGATAAGGCCACAAATTTATTAGGCTTCTTTCTTCCCAGGTAATTAACTGTCATATCCTTGGGACCGCCTCATTTTGTTGGCCTTCAGCCAGAATCAGAAGCTACAGAACACACACAGAACTGTTCCCCCTCCATTGTGTGTAGGGTGGCTGGAAGGGGGAGGGGAAGGGGGATGACTAGGGGGAAGGGGAGGAGGAGAGGAAGGGGGAGATTTTTGCCTCGATTTCGAATTCACTTTGGATTACACAATAGGTAATCTTGAAGTGACTTACGACATAACCTTTGTCGATAGGAAAAAACACTGTCCCGAGGAGTATTGCTTAGCTAAGTGTATGGTAATAAACATCCCATCCAGTATTTCACTAACTGTGAGCTCTCAGGGGTAAGAGTTGTGTCTATGCATAACTCTGGCATCTCTACAGAATCCAGCACCGTGCATGTTGCTTAGGAAACAATTATCATCTGGTGGGGGCGGGGGAGAGCGCACACCAGCAAGCACGAGCCAGTGTGCATACACACACACAAGTAAGAGCAAGAGACAGGCCGGAAGCACTAGAGAGAACCCAGCCCCTTGCAGCACAGTTCCAGATCATGGTGCAGAAACCACTCCCAATGGCTTGGTGGACATGGAAAGAGGTTTCTTGCTGTATTTGGGGGAGACCTGCATACCAGTGCTAGGTTGATGGTAACTTAAAAACTCCTGTACGAAACTACACTACACGCGAATGCCCATGCCCTAAGATGGTACAAAGTTCAGCACTGAATAATCATCTTCCCTTCGTAAACATGAGCTTCATTGAAGATTCCCTCAAAGGGGAACAATCATTTCAAATGACCCCTTTTCACAAGGTGGCTGTGAACTTCTACTCTCTTTGCGACAACACCAGATTAAAGAACTGAATATCCAGTTTAGCTGTAAGCCTTGTCAGCAGGACTCTTGAGTTGTTCCATTGAAAAAGGAATGTATCAGTTGCTGAATAAAACTGGCCCAGCTTGATGGAATAAACACATTGTAGAGGGTTTTTTTTTTTTTTTTAATTTACAGGAATTAAACAAAATCAAGATATCATACGGCTCCTGAGGGCATATGCAAGTAGCCACGGGGAGGCCATCCTAAGATTATTCTGGTGTAAATACATTTTATACATACCCACACGATGGATTTTTGTTTAGATCTCTCTACTTAATAAAATACACAATGTTCCTGGCTGTTTTGGTCCTTGGAGGTCATTCTGATAGTTGATATTTCCCTAGCTGAAAATGCAATTTTATCTGGCTTTACAAAATGTACTTTGAGATACATATCTAACTCATAAAATATATTTCGTACCTGGAAGTAGTTGGCCCAGCTGAGCCAGAAGGGTGGCAACACCACGTGTGTACTCTGAGGTACAGAAGTTTGCAACTTAGCTCCG
This sequence comes from Neogale vison, assembly GCF_020171115.1. Lineage (NCBI taxonomy): Eukaryota > Metazoa > Chordata > Mammalia > Carnivora > Mustelidae > Neogale > Neogale vison. The sequence goes on along the minus strand of NC_058094.1, from coordinate 21,019,041 downwards.
GGAGTCACAAACCTTTTAGAGACTGTTGACTCAGTGCCCGGCTTATTGAAGACTGGGGTGAGGAGGAAGAGGGCAAAGGGGGTTGCTCCCTCAACCTCCTGTGCAAATGGAAGGTATAATTTGCCCGTGGATGAAAACATGCAAGTCTGGATGCATTGCTAGAACTGTAGCAGAAAATCAGCCTGGAAGCAGACACCAGTGTTGTTGGGGTGGCCAAAATGGAATCAATTAAGAATTAACTCTCGGGCACCTGGGTGGCTCAGTGGGTTAAGCCCCTGCCTTCGGCTCAGGTCATGATCTCAGGGTCCTGGGATAGAGTCCCGCAGCGGGCTCTCTGCTCAGCAGGGAGCCTGCTTCCTCCTCTCTCTCTCTCTCTCTCTGCCTACTTGTGATCTCTCTCTGACAAATAAATAAATAAATAATCTTAAAAAAAAAAAAAAGAATTAACTCTCATCATCTGTTAGAACTACACAGGTTCTCCCCTTTTCATTGCTTTCAGACTTAGCCTCGTAAAGGTGTATGTAATTGTAGAGGCCTCCCGGGGCGTAGAAAATAAAACTTCTTTTCATGGCACATTTTGCCTTTCTTTCATTTGGCGGACATACCCGCCTGGCAAGACTCCACTCTTAGATAAATTCAGCTCTAGCTACTCCACAGCTGCACCTGCTCCAGCTGAATAAGGCTAGAGAAGAACGCACAACTGTCCCTGATCCAATAGCTTGCCTGCTCCCGCTAACATACATTCTGTCCTCACTGTTGAGTGAAGCTCCCATTCTTACTTCTGAGAAAAGAGGAGTCTGCAGGATGGAGCTCCCCAGCCCTCCCCATCATCCTACCCTCTACCTGTCATACCTCTGTGTTCCTTCCAGCTCCCCGTCCATTTCTCTTTATGTCTTTTAGAATAAAAAGCCTCAGAAATGCTATCCTTGCTATTGTTCTCCAGATCCACTGGGGGGAATGGTCTCTTCTGAACCCATGCATCCTGGGTTTTTTACCCCCACCACTCCACCGAGACACTCTGTCTCAGTGATGGAGTCCACATTGCCCAGATCCAGTGGCCAACTCTCAGTCATCACGCAGATCAGGAACATCTCCTTCTGCCACTCCCCCTTAGAAACAGGACTCCCCTCTCACGGGTTGCTCCTTCTTGGACTCCAGGATTCCTTCTAGTCTTTCCGATGTCTAAATATTGGGTACCCCAGTGTTCAGTCCCTGTAGCTCTACTCATGCGCCTCTCTCTTCCCAAGGGAATTTACCCAACACAAGACATAAATACCACTATATGCTAATGCTCCCCAAATTCCCACCCACAGCCTGGACTTCTCCCTTGAATTTCAGGCACCTCTCCCTAAACTGCCTGCTCAACATCTGCAACTAAGAATGTCTAGAAAAGACTTCCTGATTCCTGTTCTCACAGTTACAGTGGTCACCTTCCAAAAGCTTAGGCCAAAAACCTTGAGCCACTGGTAACTGCTCCCTATCCCTCGTGGAGACACCCACACGTGATCTATTACGAAACACGATGGCTGTATTTTCAAGTCTATCAAAGATCTGATCACTCATCGCCTTTGCCACTGTTCCCATGCTCTCCCCTGAATTACTACAATAGCTTCTTAAGTGGTGTCCCTACTTCCCTCTTGTTCCCCTACACTCCACGCTCAACACTGAAGCCAGTGTTATCCCTTGTAAATAAGTCAGATGCTATCAAAACCCAATGACCTCATTTGGAGGAAAAGCAAAATTGCTCACAATCCCCAACCAGCCTTCATGGGAGCTACAGCCCCCACCATGTCCTCTGATGGTGTTCACTCTTCTTGTTTTCTGCCCACACAAGCCAGCCAGGCTCTGTGCCATTTCTCAAGCACACTGTGGGTGGATGTCTTTGTATGGTGTTCTCCCTGTCAGATGTTTTCCTCCAGACATCCTCATGCTCAATCCTGCATCCCCTTCGGGTTCACTTATCAGGGGGGCCTTCCCTGGCCATCTTGTATTATCACCACCCCCACCCCCCTTTCACTCCCCTGCCTCAATACTTTTCTATGGCAGTTTTCATTATTGTATGTTCTATACTTGCTTGTTTTGTTCATCAACCAAAACTCCTACTAGAAGATACACTCCATCAGGACTATGACAACTCTGTACTCCTCTGTGCCCCCACACCCACAGTAGTGCTGGGCCAGGGCGGAAGTTCAATAAGTAACAGTTGAATGAAATAATGGCTGCAAAGTTCATCAGCTGCTTCTAACACTGTGTTCCTGTCATGCCCAACTGCGCCTCTCCCAATGATCCCACACTTTCACACATTCCATGGACTCCACATGCTAGTCCCTGGAACACTTGCCCTGCTTCCTTGGCTAATGGATGGCCAGCTTGACATGTCTGTGACCTCTCACAAATGTCTCTGAAACCTGCTCTGCTTCTTTGATACTCCCCAAGCCGTTCAGTATAAAACTCCATGGAATCGTGTTCATCAGTCCATGACCCTACACCACAGGAGGATGACAGAGAAGGCAAATGTCTGCTCAGGGCCATAGCTTTTTGAATAGTGCTGAAAGTTCCTAGATTAGAAGTTTGTAAATACTGAAGTTTCTCATGGCACTTATTATTTACCTTCTGTGTCATTCACAAGACTGAACACAGGGACCAAGTCTTACTTGCCCCTCAAAGTGGCAAAGCAGGAGTGTGTGAAGATTAGACAGTATTAATGCTAACACAGGAAGCTGCTTAGCATCCTGCTGTTTTACACGGATCACCCCATTTAAGCCTCTGAGCAGAAAGATGAGGTAGCAACTGTGAACTCCCTTTACGTTTGTGGGATCCAAAGCTTAGACAGAGGAAAAGGTTGCTGAAAGTCACCCAAGGGCAATGGCAGAAACTGGGACTGAATGCTTTAATTTCGACCTTCTGGCTCATGATCCTATGCTGTCTTGGAAGGGTTGCCAAGAAGAGCAGGGAAGGTCCCCCAATCTGGCAATAGATCAGAATCACTGGATTCTGATCAGATCAGGCTATAGATTGGAATCACTAGAGATGCTTGGTAAGTTGCAGTCTTCGGTTTCACCCCTAGAAATTCTATTCGATGATGGAGTCCAAAGATCCTTATTTTTAACAGGCACTCCAGGTGATTTTGATGTAGTTATTTCCCTGGCCAGGTGTAGTAAGGAAGGTGCAAAAGCACATCGAATGGGTGATTAGGAGGAATTTAATGAAGGGGCTATTTATAAAGGTGTGGGCAGGGTAAAGGTAGGGAAGAACACCCCACAGAGCTGTTTGTTAATACCTCTGGGCTGAGAGGGACGAGGTAATGGAACAGTGGCCAGAAGGCTGCCGGAGCTGCCACAGCTCAGCAGAAGACAGCCTGGCAGGGGCTCAAACACTCAGTCAAGACCAAAGGCAGTCAAAAGCCAGACAGCAAGAAAGGCTTGACGCAGCCCATCCTGGACAGCCTGCTGAGGTGTGGAGCAAAGTAGAGAAATGGAGAGATATACAGATCTGTGGGGGCCCAAAGGAAAACATTCAGTAGGCCATGAATTTGAGAATCTGTTTTTTAGGGAGAGAAACATGGCTCCAGTCATCACACCAAGCGTATCAGCCCAACCTGCTGTTGACAGGCGGTGTCTTGCTCGAATGCCTCCTTCACGCTCAAGCTCCAGACCCATATAACCACCTGCCTGCGCAAAAGTTTGATATCCCCCAGGCAGGACATGCCCAAACTAAACACGTTTCTGCACCCCCAACACATGGCACCTGCTTGTCTCCTGCGTGCTTTCTCTCCGAACATCACCCAGCCTCTCCCCCAGGCTCCCAGCCGGAATCTAGGGGCTCATCTGTCACTCTTCCCTCTCCCTGCCAATCAGATGATTAGAAACCTTCATTCTACTCGATGGCTCAGGTCCTTCCCCTCCTCTTCTCTCTCCCTGCCATTGTCCCTGCTTGCGGCCACGTCATCTCTGCCTGGATCTCTGCAGGAACCTTATAATCCGTCTCCTTGCTCCGAACCAGTCTCTTCAGAGCTGAAGCTTTCGTTTCAAACTGCAAACCTGCTCGAATTGTACAGTAGTTCCCCACAGCACACAGGTAAACTGCAGACACCAACTGTGCGTGTGGTATTTTCCTATTCCCTTCTAGATCATTTTTGCTAATGAAGGAAAAATGCGGATTTTCACACATTTACCATGGCCCAAGTCTTTAATTTTAGGACTTTATCAGTCTGCATATTAAAATTTCTAGGCCTACTATTTTATAAGCAAAGATTATAATATAATTGTATTCCTTTTTCTCCTTATACCAATTTTTACATTTTCTTTCCTTAGTATATTAGAGTCTCTGAAATGATGCTGAATAATTATGGTGACTGTAGCTATCCTTGTCCAGTTCTTGATTTTAACTGAAAGTAATCAAATATTTTTGCCTTTTAAGATACTAGCCACTGTTTGTTTTTTGGAAATAGCCTTTATTTTATTCATGAAGTCTCTACCTATTCCCACTTGATCTTGGGTTTAATTAGGAATAGCTGCTGAAACCTCTTTGACCTCAGCCACAACAACTTCTTCCTAGAAACATTGCCAAAGACAAGGGAGCAAGGGCAAAAATGAACTATTGGGACCTCATCAAGATCAAAAGCTTTTGCACAGCAAAGGAAACAGTCAACAAAACCAAAAGACAACTGACAGAATGGGAGAAGATATTCGCAAATGACATATCAGATAAAGGGCTAGTATCCAAATTCTATAAAGAACTTCTCAAACTCAACACCCAAAGAACAAATAATCCAATCAAGAAATGGGCAGAAGACATGAACAGACATTTCTGCAAAGAAGATATCCAGATGGCCAACAGACTCATGAAAAAGTGCTCAACATCACTCGGCTTCAGGGAAATACAAATCAAAACCACAGTAAGACACCACCTCACACTGGTCAGAGGGGCTAAAATTAACAAGTCAGGAAACAACAGAGGTTGGTGAAGATGCAGAGAAAGGGGAACTTTCTTACACTGTTTATGGGACTGCAAGCTGGTGCAACCACGCTGGAAAACAGCATGGAGGTTCCTCAAAAAGTTGAAAATAGAGCTACCCTATGACCCAGCAATCACATTACTGGGTATTTACCCTAAAGATACAAATGGAGTGATCCGAAGGGGCACATGCACCTGAATGTTTATAGCAGCAATGTCCACAATAGTCAAACTATGGGAAGAACCTAGATGTTCATCAAAAATGGATGGATAAAGAAGATGTGGTAAGTGTGTATGTGTATGCATGTATATAGACACATATACATACATACACATAGACACATATACATACACACACAGAAATATATATATATATAATGGAATACTATGCAGCCATCAAAAACATGAAATCTTGCCATTTGCAACGACATGGATGGAACTAGAGGGTATTACGTTAAGCAAAATAAGTCAATCAGAGAAAGACAATTATCATATAATCTCTCTGATATGAGGAATTTGAGAGGTGGGGAGGGCGGTTGGGGGTATAGGGAGGGAAAAAATGAAACAAGATGGGACCGGGGAGGTAGATAAACCATAAGAGACTCTGTATCTCAGGAAACAAACTGAGGGTTGTTGGGGGGTAATGGGGGAGGAATAGGGTGGCTGGGGTCATGGACACTGGGGAGGGTATGTGCTATGGTGAGTGCTGTGAAATGTGTAAGACTGATGATTCACAGACCTGTACCCCGAAACAAATAATACATTATACGTTAATTTAAAAAAAAAAAAAGGAATACCTCTTGAAATTTAGGAACTGTTAATACATTATTTTTTCTTTGTTGTACTAATGGATTATATAGCTTTCCTGACACTGGATAGCTTTCTATTCCTGAAAAATGCCCAGTCATAACACATTATTGACATAATGCTTATTTGATATAGCTATATACTATTGGTCTGTGGGTTTTGTTCCTTATCTTTTTCTAAAACCATGTTTTGCTATTAAATATTATGCCATCTTCTTTTAGAGTCCAGAATGGTGTGACCATATTAAGATCAAATGATTTCTGATATGTAGAGAACATCGTTATATAATGGTTTGATTCTTGTGACTTTTAAATGGTATACCTTTAGTCATGGTTCTAGTATCTTCTATGGTAATTCATGCAAACCGTGTTGAGTGAAAATAATTTTTCCAGTTTAAATTCACTTTAGAATTTATACCTGGTAAAATTCATTCCTTTTGGCATTCAGATCTATAAATTCGGCCACTGCACAGTCATACCAACTGTGACAAGTTCCCATTTCATCTAGCTAGAAGGGTGGGGCTGAGTTGTTGACACCCTGCTCTCCACACTTATGCAGAGCTGGGGAGGCCCTTGGGTAAAGTAGTTGAAGACAGGAAAAAATATGGTTAGCTTACCTTCCCCCATCACCTTGTGGACCACAGAGTTGCCTTTTTTTTTTTTTTTTTAAGTTTTCTGGCCAGAGACCATTTTCTCTCAAGGTTTTAGATACCTCTCCTGTGGCCCACAAGGTATGACAGAGAGGCCACCCTTGGAGTGAGGCCGAGAGAAGGGGGGAGAAAAGGAAGAAATAAAGGTTCCTTCCATAATCTCCAGCTTGCAGAGGGCCCCCTTTGCCTGGTCTTCTGGCCAGAATTAAAGGAGTTTCTTAACTTGCGGCGGCAGACACCCTGTGCACAGTTCCCTAATAGGGCCACCCTCAGGTTCCAGGTTTGGGGTGGGGGCAGGAGCCTCACCACCCTACAATTCTTCTGCCTTCCCTCCTAATTAGTCTGTTCTGTTTACGTTCCAGAGGCTGCAGGTAGTTGCTTTGGTGTTCTGTCCAGGATGTAGTCTTCATGGGGCCTCTCCATCTTGGCCTGTACCAGAATGGATTTCCAATTTGTGTCATAAACATTTTCTTTGGGCTTTCAAGTTCATCCTCACAAGGATTTATTCTGTATTCCATTGGAAGGCTTTGATTTGTTCCCTATGGTTTTATCTTTGTTTTGAATTATATACATTTTTGCCATCTCTCTTATTCTCAACGACAACTGGAAAGAAGTTATCCAGTTTTATTGGTCTTTTCAAAGGCCCAGATTTTGCCTTGACTTACCTAACTTTTCTACATTATTTTCTACTTCAACAATATCAGGCTTTATCTTGAATACCTCTCTTTTTCTATGTTTTAGTTTTTGTTCTTTTTCTAAATTCTTGAGCTACATCTTAAATTCCTTTATTTTTCAAATATTGATGTTTAAGAACATATTTCCTGATTTTGGCTTTTGGTATGTCCCTATGGATTTTGGCATAAGATTTTCTCCTTTTAATTAATGAACTTTTAGATAGAAATCAAAATTTGAATTGTAAACTATTTTCATCCACGGGTAATTAAGAATTTTACTAACACAAAGACTTTTTTGGTCATCACAGTAACACTGATTTCTTTTTAAAAATTTTTTATTAGATTATTATTAGAAAACATGGCCTATGAAAATCAGAGGCTAAGAACATAATCAATTCTTGGAACAATTCCACAGGCATACAAAAATACACATACCCTTCCTCTTCATAGAATCCTAAGTTAAATATATTCAATTTTATTTATTATAACCATTTAGTTTGCTTGGATCTGGGTGATCCTAAAAGATACACAGCAAGGTCACATTCTAAAATTTTACTAATATCAAGTTCCCTCTGCATTTTAGTAAGTTTTGCTTTATATTTTAGTCTCACTTGGTACATTTATGCTTAGGACTCATGTATCTTCTTTTATATCGTGCCTATTCTAATTAATGTCCTTATTCATCCTGTTCAGTGCTTTGAACTTTACACTCCCTTTAAGTTTGAGATTAAAACTACAACCTATTTTTCTTTGTATCTCTTTGCACATTCCTGTAAATTATACCATCTTTCCTCTCTTTGGTCTGAAAGTGCCTCATGCGTCTGAATTTCAACTGAATCCATAGAAAATAAGGGTATTTGTTATGTTCATAATAACAAGCAACACATAGACTTCGTTTTATTCTTTGTGTCTTTCATTTTTTTCCTATTTAGGTCCCCACCCCGCATTTTTTCCTCTTCCTTGTTTTTCTCGGCTTAAGTTACTGCTCACTGCCTGCCCCGCCCCCGCCGACTTGTGCCCCATTAAGTTCTAAATTCTGCTTTTCTGGCGACAATTAGGAAAAGCTGAACATGAGCACAGTAGTAACTTAAGATATTTTTTTCTTTTTTTTTTTTTTTTAGGTATTGGTATTGTGGCTATGCATTTTAAAAAAAAGTCTTCATCTATTTTAGATACAAACTGCAATATTTTTCAATGAAAAGTCAGGATGCCTACAATACTCCGATATCCGGGAACAGCTGGGGCCATTCATAGAAATGGAGTGCTGGGCACTTGGGAATCCATTCCACCGCTTTTAATTCTTCTGGGTATGTTTGAAAATTTCATATTAAAAAAAGTTAAGGGAAAATCAGTTATTTACACAAAAGTTTTTATGTTGTTAGTGAACCTCCTAAATGTTTATATCCTTGTTTTTGTTATTATTACCGGCAGCTTCCTCCTGCTCTCCTAGCATGAGTTCAGGGGTAAGCAAGCTGCTTCTCTACAGAGTCAGACGGTAAGTGTTCAGACTTTAACAGCCAGCTGGCAAAACTGACGGCATTATGTAGGTACACACCTAACAAGGGAGAATCGACTTCCTCAAGCTTCTTCATTGGCTAAATGCAAAATATAATGGCAAGAGTTAAGTATAATTTTTGTAACACAAGTCTAAGGTGTGCCAGTGAGAAGAATGGAATTTTCTTTCTTTTTTTTTTTTTTTTTGCTTCTCTGCAATAGAGTGATCACCTCTCCTGGGAATTGACTGGAAAGTGTAACACCTTCTTCTTTCCTTAAATACTGCATTCACTGTGTTAAAGAACTTTTCATTTAGGAAAGCAGAGTAAGAGCATCATAGGCTCCGGGATGAAACCTTCTGGATTTGAATTCAGCTGAATGACTCATCATCTCTGCATATCTACTTTATCTAGAAACTTCAGTTGCCTCTCCTACAAAATGACTACTAGAACCTCTTTCACAGATTGGCAGAAAGCTCCCCTAAGCAGATAAATGCAAAGATTTCAAAGAATGCATGACACACTGTATAACATTTGATATGTGTCATTTTTTCCTTCAATTTTTTCCTGGTCATTTAAAAAAATGGCAAGATCATTCTTAGCTTGCAGACCATACAGAAACACTTAGGCCAGATCTGGTCCGTAGGTTGGAGTGTGCTGAGCCCTTCGGGAGCTGCTACCAGTTTGGGTATTCTGCACATCTTTCCTCTTTCTGGCTTCTGGGCCCCTTCTAGCTCATTTTCCTTTACCCATACATGACTCCATTCATTCCTGAGGCTCAGGTCCCACAGTGGGGAGGCTTTAAGCAGTAAAGAGGAAAGAGGCAGGAGGCACAAACGGCCGAACGACTAGCAACGGCCTTGATGACAGTGGTCATTCCCAAATGTAGTGGGCATTTCCATTGTTCACTCATATACAGTTCGCTCTATCTCTGACATAGAGATAGATGATTCCATCCCCCTTACGCCCAAAATTATGTATACCCACGCAACTTGTTCCGTCCAATGAATAGGAGAAAAAGTGATATGCACCTTTATGGGTGGAAACATTTAAAGGTCAGTACACGATCACTCATCTTTCCTCCTTCCTGCTATGATGATCACTGACTTTCCAGATAGAGGAGCTTCAACCAGCCCAGGTCCCTGATGGCAGAGACCTCAGATCATGGACTAATGACAAGAAATAGGACAAAGGAAAAAAAAATTTGCTGTATTTCTGTCACTGGAGTTTAGGGGATTTTTGTTTCCACAGATTAAACTGGGCCTACTAGGAGTAATATACTCTAACAAGTTATTAAATTTCCTCTTAAGATCCTTTAGATGAAAGAGCTGGCATTCTTCTGCTCACACGGGAAGGAAATATTCAACCTGTGTACCTTCATTCCTCGTCATGGCTCTTTGGGGGTTAGGGGTTCTCATGGCACCACTTTCAGGGATGGTGCTGCCTTCCATCCCAAGGTCTACACAGCACTCTGAAGATAAGCCCTCCAGAAGGCAAGGTGTCCTGATACTCCTGGATGGCTCTCTACCATTGTACCCCAGGCTTGCATTGGCTCCCAGCTTAGCCCTCTGGTTTCAGATTCCAGCAAATCACCAGGTGCTCCTGCTTAACCCTGAACTGTTCCACTCAGGACAGATGGAAGGCAATTAGGCTGGAATTAGGAAGGAGGGCAGCAGGGACCTGATTCTGTGCCACCAGCTTCCCACGCAAATTCCAAGGTAGAACTTATAAAGTCCTTCTGATCTGGTCGCTGCTGTCTTCTCTAGCATCTTCTCCCAGCGTCCCATTGATTTCACTCTGGTCTTTTGATACACAGTCTGCTACACATTATTTGTCTTCCTAATGATAGTGAGGCTGTTACTGTTCTCTTTGTACCTACTCACCTCCAGTCCCCCAGCACCAGCCCAACAGCATTATTTCCAGTTCCATGTCCTTCCCAAGTACTCCCATTCCGTGGTACACCTTCAGCGTGTCAGCGTTCCTGCTAGCTCTACTCAACTGTTGCTCTTACAGTCCCAGACCTGCGTGGTGTGGAGCCCATGAATGAACACACATGGTCTTTCATCTCTTTGGAACTCTCAAAGCTAGCCATGGAGAGAGCCAGGCAAGAGAGACACGCCACAGCAGACGGATATGCAGAAACGAAGAAGGAACGTGCATGAAAGGACGGATTTGCCCTGCTTGGAAGGGGTGGGGGGGAGATTAGGTGATGAGAAATGTAGAAAAAAAAAAAGAAAAGAAAGGAAAGAAGAAAGAAAGAAAGGAAGGTAGCTGACTAGGGGCACTTGGATGGCTCAGTCCCTTGAGGGTCAGGCTCTTGATTTCAGCTCAGGTCTTGATCTCAGGGTTTTGAGTTCAAGCCCTGCACTGAACTTTAAAGAAAAAAAAAAAAAAGTAGCTAACTCAAGAAAATTAACTTAACTGTAACAAGGGATGCAGTGATGATGGTAGACACTTGTGGTGACACAGAGGTAATACATATTTATCACATGCTTATCTTCTTAGAAAAAAAAAGTCGGGGTGCCTGGGTGGCTCAGCAGGTTAAGCCTCTCTGCTTTCAGCTCAGGTCCTGATCTCAGAGTCCTGGGATCGAGCCCCACATTGGGCTCTCTGCTTAGCGGGGGAGCCTGCCTCCCCTTCTCTCCCTCTGCCTGCCTCTCTGCCTACTTGTGATTTCTGTCTGTCAAATAAATAAATAAAATCTTTAAAAAAAAAAAAAAGAAAGAAAAAACTCAAAGCAGCTTGAAACAAAAGGCAGATGTGCAACAAAACTTAAGGGGCAAAAAGAAAAGAGTCAACTCATAAAAACAGAGCGGGGAGAGTGAGAGGACTCGGTGTACCAGAAACCTCTGGGTAAGGTATAAGAGCACTAAGAAAAGGGAGTTGGATAAAAGAACATCACTCTGCACTGAGTGCTGATATGACAGCAGGAAAAGGATACTCAGGTCCTAGTAAATGGTCCAGCGTCTAGGAGTCAACATTACTGGAGTAGAGAAACCAAATTGCTGTTGGATGTATCTGTGAATCAGTCTTCCCTTCACAGGTACATTGGACTGTCCCCAGGACATATAGGAGGTACTAATTTCATATTTAGCAATTCAGACAATTCCTATTCTTTCTAGCTTAGGTAAAAACAAAAAACAAAAACACTATGTATCAAGAACCTATTATGTTCCAAGTATTACGTATTTTTCGGTTAATACTTTATCCTTACATTATCACCACTAAAAATATACTTTGTTATTTTAGGTTTCAGAAGAAACAAATTAATAAGAGCTTCACCTAAAATAGTTAAGAAATACAATAACAAAGTGTGACTACCATCCTTTACACCACACAGCTCAACATTCTTCCAAGGCCACTGCTGTCCAACTGGGTGTGACCCTTCCCGTCTCTTCTCCATGTTTACATACATAAATAAATACCTTTCATATAAATTGGATTGTATTATATTATTCTATGACTGAGTTCTCTTCATCTAATAGGTCTTGGAGAGCTATTTTCCTATTACATGTGGATCTACTTCATTCTTTTAAAATCTCTGTATAACATTTCACCGAACGAATATACCAAGATTGATTTGGCAACCCCCTTATTAATAGACAGTAATTTGTCACAGTTTTTCTGATACACCGTAATTTAATTACTCTATTAGTAGAAGTTGTTTCTAAATTTTTCCCTACAACAAAACATTCTGAAACAAGAATTCCTGTATATACACCATTGTGCACAATTTAAGAATTCTTGATCGATTGCTGGAAGTGCAATTGCTGGGTCAAAGGGTATACACATTTCATAGCTCACTTAGAAGCGCTGCCAAGAATATTCCCACTAACAGTGTATATAAGTGCTCATTGTTTTCCATTACTTCCAAGTACCAGACAGTTTAATACGTTTTCATTTGTGCTAATCCTATGCAAAGTAATCTCATTTTTAAAAAGTGATTTTTTTTTTTCTACTCATGATGAATTGAGTCTTTACATTTAGGGTCATTTAAAATTTTCTTTTCTGAATTGCCTGTTTATTCCTTTAGCCCATTTATTCAATAGCTTGTTTTACTGATTTGTTATGGATATTTGTTTTACTCAAGATGTATGGATATTAATTCAAGGTCTGCAATATGCACATGTCGCAAATCTTCTCCCAAGCTGTGCTTAACTGTGTTCACTGTGACTTTGTATTTAGAGATAGGTTTATGATGCTTAAGAAAGCCTTTCTCCCATATTGTCCTCTGAAACTTGGAACACTTTCTTTTATCACATTAACTCTTTAACCTATCTGGAATTTATTTGTTTGCACCTGGTATAAAGTAAGGCGTCTATTTCTTTCTCTTGAAATGTCAGCATCACCATTTTGCAAATAACACAACTACAACTTAGAAAGGCTAAAGAACTTCCCTGATAATTCCGAGGTAGCAAGCAGCTTAACTGGGGTATAAACCTATTTGACCCTTTCTAGCAAACCAAGCTGTTTCCCAAGAGTAACGCAGGACACATTCCATATTAAAACAGTATTACACTCAGTACAAACAACCTAAAAATGTCACTCACGTCTGCTGCACTGATTTGCAGCTAGAGGTGCCTTGGCATTTTCCTGATCATATATAGATATACCTGCCAAGATCCGCTTTGCATTTGCTCAGAGATGGAATCACGAAGTCCAGGAATAGAATTGCATTATTATTCAGCACCAACTAGCTGCTATCGTGAAAATGAGGATGCCTCCAATTGACACTTTCTCAAAAGACAAGTCTGTGTTCTCTTGGCTGGCATGGAACCTAAGAGATAATCATCATAGAAGAAAAATAGGGGTGGGGTACCTGGGGAAGGGCTCAATCCGTTGGGCACCTGACTCTTGATTTCAGCTCAGGTTGCGATCTCAGGGTCCTGGGCTAGAGCGCCCCATCTCGGGCTCTGTGCTCAGTGGGGAGTTCGCTTGAGATTCTCTCTCCCTCCCTCTTCCCCTCCCCCTGCTTGCACACACACTAATATATGGATAAATCTTTAAAGAGAGGGAAAAAAAAGGGCAGGGTTGATATTCTATCCAAGACCAGGAGACTGAACTATTCTGAGCCCAGCTGTAACCAGCAATCCTTAGCAAATCCTGTTCTGCTGTGAGCTGCATGCAAAGTTGGCTTTTAAGATTTTAACGGGCCACATAGTAGATACCCCTAGGACTGTTACTGGTGTATCGTGAATTTGTGCCTCAGCATGTTTTCCGAATCGCCCAAACCAGAGCCAGAGGATTCTGGAGACAATGCTACTGGCCACCATGTTTATGTCACAGATGATTTACCGAGGGTAGACCACTAACTCACACTGGGCCAGATTCCTTGCTACCAGAATAGAGTTGGGAATAAGGGAATCAAGTCAGCTTTACCACATGGCTGAGGTTGGACAGCATCAACCAGGAGCCATGCGCGGCCATGTGCTGCCACACGGACTGGGAAGTAGAGACCTGAGCTGCAGGGGTAGGAGAATCGGGTATTATGTACCGAGAGGCAGATAGAAGACCTGGAGATTGAACGCTGTCTGAGTTCATTAGAATGATATCCTGGTTGGGATCATTCATCCATTCAAATACTTACTGAGGGGCGCCTGGGTGGCTCAGTGGGTTAAGCCGCTGCCTTCGGCTCAGGTCATGATCTCAGGGTCCTGGGATCGAGTCCTGCATCGGGCTCTCTGCTGAGCAGGGAGCCTGCTTCCTCCTCTCTCTCTCTCTGCCTGCCTCTCTGCCTACTTGTGATCTCTCTCTGTCAAATAAATAAATAAAATATTAAAAAAAAAGACAAATACTTACTGAGCACTTACTATATGTCAGACATCATTTTAAGATTTTTTTTTTAATTTTAGAGATATAAAATGGGAAGGAGGGGCAGTAGGAGTAGGGGATGAGGGGCAGGAGAAGGGGGAGAGAGAGAATCTCTAGCAGACTCCCCACTGAGCATAGAACCCCCAACAGGGCTCAATCTCATGACCCTAAGATCATGACCTGAGCCAAAATGAAGAGCCGGATGCTTAACTAACTGAGCCACCCAGGCACCCTGTCAGATGACCAAAGACTGGACAATAGATTTCATTATAACAGCAAATTCTCCTTTTTTGCTTAAGCAAATGGCAGGGGTTTCTATTCCTTATAACCAGAAACGTCCAACTAACACAGGTCCACAAATGCAAAAATCCTTTATCTGTACGATGTTTTACACTCTCAACTATTCCAGATGCCAGCTCCATTTATTAGGCTCTCAATCTATCCACCTTGCCTCGTGACTCACTTTCTAAGCCATCACCCTAAGGTGACTTCAAGTTCTTCCAGGGTAGTGGTTCTCAACTAGCCTGACACAGGTCCCCAGTGCGTTGTGATCAGTGATGAGGTTTGTCGTTAGTAATTTCCGAAGTATAACACAGTGCTAGAGCTGGCTAGTGCTTTACGATCGTCCCCCCACCCTCCCGGTCAGATCCAAGGTCATCTGTAATAATGTCAGCCTCACTTGCACTGCCATATGCTTTCTTAGCAGAGGAGAAATCTGATACTGCCGGCACCGGGGAATGGCGCATGACCCTAGGTGTGTCCTACGAGCTTCATAAACTGTTGTTGCTCCTGCTGATGCTGCAGAAGACGATCTTCAAGCCTGCACCTCTGCAATTAGCCACCTAATAGATGCCCGCGTGCACTCTAGGCCTTCAGTGTCAAAAAGATTATCTCAAGCTGGAATATATGCAAAGGTTGGGTAAAGTCAAAGAAGCAGGTCAAATGCAGGTAAAGGCAAATAGTTAACGTGTTACTTTTAGGTTGCATCCCTTTCTGATGAGAAATGCTGCTCCTTCAGGCCATAGGATCCTGGTAGCACGGTGACTGACCTCGAGGTGGGCATGTGACTGGGGTGGGCCAATCACCAACCTTTCTCCTAAGTTGAAATTAGAGAACAACGGAGTCCCCTTAACTGTAAAGGAGCAGAATCCTATAAGCCTGGAGAGTGGAGGGCCAGTCTTTCCCAGAAAAACTACCACGTAACTATGTTAGGTACTATACATGGGTTAGCTCATTAAATACTTATGGCCCGGGGAAGTAGACAGCTACTAAGCCCACTCTTTTTTTTTTTTTTTTTTCTTTTTTTAAGAGAGGGCATGTGTACTTGAGGGAGTTGGGGTAGGGCAAAGGAGAGGGAGAGAGAATCTTAAGCAGGCTCCAGGCTCAGTGAGGAGCCCGACACAGGGGCTTGATCCCAAGACTCTGAGATCATGACCGAAGGGCAAAATCAAGAGTCCGATGCTTAACTGACTGAGCCACCAAGGCCCCTCTTAAGCCCACTTTTCTGACAAGGAAACTAGGACTCTGGGTTTATATCCCCCTGTCCAGGGGCGCCTGGTGGCTCGGCCCAGTGGGTTAAGCCTCTGCCTTCAGTTCAGGTCATGAGCTTAGGGTCCTGGGATCGAGACCCGCATCAGGCTCTCTGCTCAGCAGGGAACCTGCTCCCCCACCCCCCCCAGTGTCTCTGCCCACTTGTGATCTTTGTCTCTCTGTCAAATAAATAAAATCTTAAAAAAAAAAAAAAATACCCCTGTCCAAAGTCATACAGTCAGCCAAGAGCAGAAGTTTCAGTCTACGTCTTTCTGGACTGCCCTCTTCCAAGTAGCTATACAATGTTTTGTATGAATTTTCAGCCAATCTGAAAATGCCTAGCCATGAGACCTTGGGTAGGTCTTTGGGCATCAGCTGACTTATACTTCAGTGCTTTTAAGCCTGGAGTCAAGAAAACTTCCACCTCAAAAGAACCTGATAATAAATATTTTAGGCTTTGTGGGCCATATAATCTGTCAAAACCGTTCAAATCTGCCCTTGTCATTTTAAAGTGATCCTATATAATATGTAAACAAACATGTGTGGCTATGTTCCAATAAAACTTTATGTACAAAATAGGCAGGAGGAGAGAGTAGGATTTGGCCTGTGGGTAATAGTTTGATCTTCTAAGCTATTACTCACCATGTAACTAGATTGTAAATTCCTAATAGACAAATTCCATGTATCAAATATTTTTATTTGATTTTTATACTCATAATTTACTCATGATTAAACACACACATACACATTTCAGTACCTGAAAACTACCAGATACATAAGAGTACACAAATAGATTAATCACATGAGAAATGTTATATCATGATTTTAAGTATTTTGATTATCTTTTTTTAAGTAAGCTCTATGCTCAAGGTGGGGCTTGAACTCACTTGATCATGAGATCATGAACTTGATCATGAGATCAAGTCATGTGCTCTACCAACTGAGTCAGCCAGGCAGCCCCCAGTATTTTGATTCTTACAGATGGCTATGCCAAATACCTTACTAGTGATAAACCAAAGAAAAGTCAAGGAGCACAGGCAATGCTAGGGGGTGCAAATAGTTCTCTGAAGAGGGCAGTCCATTTTACTCCATGCAAAGATGAAGGAACTATTAAGTTAGTGAGAAGCGGGCGACTGTGGCTGCATGGAGAATGTTTGGGACTTCAAGGCAATAGCAAGATAATAAACAGTGAAATCAAAAAGCTATTCTCTGGGCGCCTGGGTGGCTCAGTGGGTTGGGCCGCTGCCTTCGGCTCAGGTCATGATCCCAGGATCCTGGGATCGAGTCCCGCATCGGGCTCTCTGCTGAGCGGAGAGCCTGCTTTCCTCTCTCTCTCTCTCTCTGCCTGCCTCTCTGCCTACTTGTGATCTCTCTCTGTCAAATAAATAAATAAAATCTTAAAAAAAAAAAAAAAAGCTATTCTCTCTGCGATAGGTAACTATGATTAGATCATCTCATTGTCAGTGGGAAAGTACATCTATTTCCATGAATTTCCAAATAGCATTTGTTTTTAGTATCAAGTCACTTTGTGAATAAATATTTAGATATAAATTAAAGTATTTAGATATAAATTCAACATATACATATAAATTTAAATTCTATGTATAAAAATTAGATAGAAATTAAAATATCTCTGAAATACTATTTGCAATGAACAGAAACTAGTACTTAAAATACTACACCAATGAAGGTACAATACAATCTTTGATACATCTTTTAAAGTCTGATTTCTATGGGCATATAGTTCTATGCATATTTGGAGAAGGAGGCAGCATTTAGATTTCAACTTCCAATGCCACTATATAGTAATAGAAGGAAGCTGTCCCAAATCTCCCAGAATTAGGAAACCAGAAAACAAAAAAAGTAACTTATGACAATCACTTTTATCAGGTTGCTTATAACTAGATACAACTGAAAGTTAATTTCTGAGTCTATACACACTTAGGCAATAACAGACTACCTGTGAATATTGTGTAACAAAATGCCTTTTATTTCTTTAATGAGGAATAATTTGCCTTTGAGGGACAAAGTAGTCTTGTGAGTAATATCTAAAACAGAACTGTGAACTTCCCTACGTTGTCTACACTTTCGTTTCTGTTTGTACTCCTCTTGCATCCAGGATTGTCCCTAGCCTACCTAAATACTTGGGCATTTTTGCACTAAGTTAGGGAAATGGGAACCAAAGACAGAAACAAAAAAATGAAAGAAGTGAAGGAGTGAGGGAGGGCGAAAATGAAAGAAAAGAAAGACAAGAGGGAAGGCAATATAATGGAGAGAGCCCAGTGACTGTAATTTCTGGGGATCTAATGCATAGCACGGTGGTCACAGTGAACCAATACTGTACAATACACCTGAAAGTTGCCAAGAGCGTAGATCTTAAATGTTGTCACCACAAAAAAGAAATGGTAATTATGTGACATGGTGGGAGCATTAGCTAACTCTAAGCTGATAATCAATGTGCAACATATAAATGTATCCAATCAACACATTGTACACCTTGAACTTCTACAGTGGCGTATGTCAATTATATCTCAAAGCTGGGAAACATACTGTATTGCATAATTGAAAGTTGCTAAGAACACGTGTCAAATGTTCTCACCCAACACACAAAAAAGCGGAAACCATCTGAGGTAATGGGTATGTTAACCAACCCTAGTGTGGCCATCATTGCATCATATATATGTTTGATAATCGTTACAGTGTACCTCTTAAGCTTACAATGTTACGTGTCAATTATGTATCATTAAAGTGGAAAAAATGAAGTGTAAGAAATTCTTTTCTTTTAAATTTAAATTCAATTAGCCAACATACAGTACATCATTTAAAAAAGGGGTGGGGGAGGCAGATCCAAGAGAGAAGATGAGAGAAAGAAGAATTAAACAGTTTAAGAATCAACAAAAAAAGGGCTATCCTGTAGTCCTAGTACTCCCCTCCTTCCCCACCAAAAAAAATAGTTACTGAGAAGACAGAGACCCTAGGATGGACCCTTCCCTGCCTAGGCCCTGCACATTTCCTGCTTTGGCTCCTGTCTTCACTTTGGGCCTTACTGGAGTCTGTGCGTTTATAGCCCCCGCTTGTTTTTCCACACCCATGATGCCAACTGCTCCTCCATATGTACAACTTCCAAATCTCTTATCTCCATCACAGATCCAACTCCAGGTCTGTCTTTGTTAGCTGGATACCCCCCCTTTAGAAGAGCTACCTTGATTCCAAGCCCTAATGGAATCAAACAAAATAATCTTTTTCTTTTCCTCTAGCTAGCTCCCCTTTCCCACACTCTACTTCAGTCTGCAGTAGAAACCCCAGGGATCCTGACTCCACATACTTCAAAACTAAAGACTTTTCCTTCACATCATATTTTGGGAGCCATTCCATCCATTCCATCTCTTCCGGTAACATTCAAAATTGTGGGCACTCCAGAATTTCTAGAATAGCCTTTGTCTTCACGTTCCATCGCTTTACCTCCAATAAGATCTTCCAGTTCCAAACCACTGGAGCTGAATGAGTCTTACTTACCAATGTATTTTTACTCCATTAACAGTCCTCTGTTCAGAAAAAATTGGGGGAGGGGCCTGCATTTAGAATAGCCTAAGCTCTTGGGTCTGGGGTCATAGGTCCTTCACTGTCTGTCCTTAGCCCACCTTTCCCATCTCCCCAAGACTCAAACTCTCCATGACCTAAGCTGGTCCATCAGTTCTTCTCAGATGGTAATGCTCATTCCCACCTTTTCCCATTTGCATATGCTCATTAATTATTAGTTATGTGCTGGACATATGAGGGGCACAAAAGTAGGTCATACCCCACTTCAATAATCGTACTATAATACTTAAAGTGGAAGCTAATAGCCATACAAAGTTTACAGGTATTTTTGACCAGAGACAAATTAGTTCTGAGGATGGGAAGACATAAGAGGAGCACAGAGATTAAGAAAAATACATTCCTATCTTTGAGGCCTTGGTTAAGTGGCAGAGAGTTCCATAAAAAATCTCAGGGAAGGGTGCTGGCAGATGAAAGGGTACACTAGAGCGTCAAAGACAGCAGCAGCTTGGAAGTGGGGGAGAACACACAAGAGGTATCTGTGTCCAGGGTTTTTTTAGGTAAGAGTCACAGATATTAGCAAGAATGAGCAAATCACAAGGCCTTCCTCTAGTTTGAGTTTTCTTAGGTCCATGTTATTTAGATTGGTCAGGACTGTAAGTTAGCCAAAGAGGATAGAGAATTGCTCTAGGGATTTCCCCCCAGACCCCATGCCATGAAAAACCAAATAGGAACCAAAGCGCTTAATATACCAAAGTAACAAGAACAGCTGATAAGAGACAGCCCAGAAGCACACAGGCAAGGTGTCTGGCCTTCTCCCCATTCCCAGCCTCCATTTCCCGTGAACAACACGGAGAGAGACGGGTCAGTAGCCAACCCCGCACGGACGCCACTGCTTCCTCCACACATCCTGCCAACTCTGTCCCCCACATGTCCTATTCACTCACCGATTTTGAAAATATGAAGGAGAAAGGATGAGGAGGAAAGTGAGATCGAGAACATGCTTTGTGCCAGGTGTTCTGTTAGATGCTTCCATATAGAAAGAGAGAAGGAAGAAAGCCAGTAGGAAAAGGAAAAGTGCTCAGAAGTAGACTCAGGTGGACACGAGGCAAATGAGAGAACCACACTGTTTCCCGCTGGCTGTCACAGAACCCCCAGGGCAACGGATGGAATGAAGATGACCAGGCCTCAGTCCTACAAAGCACTGGACCTGGGATGTGTACGTGCATGGGTGCATACATAGATAAATACATTAAAAAAATAAGGAGCCTGGGCAGCTCTGAGTGCCACACAGGTGATTAGCCAACTGCTCCTCCACAACTGCTCCTCCAACTGCTCTGCCACACCTGATGCAGAGGGATTGGACAGGAATGGAAGACGGTGAGCTACCACCCTTTATAAATCCTGATCGTTATTTTTACGTGTCACTGAGACAGAAAGTCCAATGCCAATTAAACCAGGATAGGCGAGCAATTTTAAGAGGCCTCTTCATCTCGGCAACGTTGAAAGGCTTACAAAACGTGGATCTCAGAACTGGTGAAATAAAGCTAGCATGTGTCCAGTGCCCACTATGGTCAGGGTCAGTCTGTGGTCAGCTGCCCAGTAAGGGAGGGGAAGTCCCCTAAGGACACCACTCGTAAGAGCCCAAGCTAAGATCATTTCTAACTTGAAAGCCAGGGGCACTGGATTATCCAGTCTCTAAACTTGTGCCACCCCCGCCCAACTCCCCCAATGCTGGCACTTCCACGAGCAGTGCAGCCCCGGGACTAGAGGTCAACCCACACAGCAGACACAGGGATGCCGAGGAAGGGGCCAGGCACCCGTGCATGGTCTGGAGAAACACCATCATCCCTGCTTCTCATAGCTCGGGTTGCGGCCAGGGGACAGCAAAGGGACTGCCACCGAGGGTGTTGAGGGAGAAGCACAGGGTGCTGTCGGAGACTGTAACACGGGGGCTCAGCCCTGCCGTGGGTGGTCAAGGAAAATCCCAGGACCAAGGGATGATAAAGACAGGGCTTTACCAGTAACCGGGAGCACTGAGCTGTGAAAGCAAAGTGGTGCAGTGGGGCAGGCAAGGTTCTCGCCAAGCCCAGCCCCGACAGGGAAAGAGGAGGCCTGCACGCCTCTGTTCTCAGCCAGAGTCACCCTGCATCAAACAATTTTGCCCTGCAGCTCATACCTCTTTCGTCCAGATGACTCCCACCAGCTCCCAAGGTGTTCCGAGGAGGCCCCCTGGGAGGGAAAGCGAACTTCAAGCCGGCAGGCTGCCAACGGGACAGATGACCAGATCTGCTCACAGGGCAGACAGCAACCGAGCAATAAATTAGCCCCGTAAAATACTTCAAATGTAACTGTGTAATCACTCTTAATTCTGCAGGAGACTTTTTTTTTTTTTAAAGAAGGCAAATGAAATTACAATGTGGAGTTAATTGGTAAGCCCCCTCCACACCCCTCCCAACCTCCATGCCTCCTTGAGGCAGTGGGACTCCTAATACGTTTGGGAATGGCTTTATTATCCAAGGTGATGATGTCAGCCTCGGCAGATCTGCAATGTGGGGTGGGACAGAAGGAATGTATTACACAGACTCAGTGGGAACCCAGCCCAGCAAGCTCTTGGCACCTGGAGC
The DNA here is from genome assembly GCF_020171115.1 of Neogale vison. Classification (NCBI taxonomy): domain Eukaryota; kingdom Metazoa; phylum Chordata; class Mammalia; order Carnivora; family Mustelidae; genus Neogale; species Neogale vison. Next base: position 20,996,957 of record NC_058094.1, on the reverse strand, counting down.
AGAACAGAAGGCCACATCGCTTTGCTTTACAGTAGGCTCCCAGCAAACACAAAACCAAGCTCAGGCATTTCATCAGGGATACAAAGTTTTCCCTCATCCGAGATCATTAACTATCATTTCTCTTCTATTGATCCCCCCCTTCTTTTTTAAATGACAGAGACCATATTGAAAAAGCATGTTTATAGGACATAGCAGACATAAAGTTGAGACTTATTTGAGAATAGAAAAATAGAAGCCCCAAGTCAGGTAACAGGTAAGCAAGAGATGGCAAATGTTCCAGAATCTAATCCATGAATGCAGAAAGATGAGCTCAGGCTTGCCGCCTAGAACATTCAAAAAGAACATCAAAAGAACATTCAAAAAGAACATTCAAGAGAACATTCAAAAAGAACATCTTCTATAGGCACTTCCTAGATGAAAATATGTATCTGAAAACACGGAACAGTCTCCTGAAGGCCTCTGGACATCCTCCTCTTTGTACCTAGACTGCGCGTCCCCAATTTGTCAGCTACGACAGGAATGACTACACGGAGGCTTTCCCTGGTGTCCCCATGGTACAGTGTCCTTCCTCAGTTACCCCAAAACTGGTCCCTAGTACATACTTCTATTACTGTGGTTATGATCCCAGGCTATAACTCATCATCGACCCTCCTGAGGCCCCATGAGACGGTAAGGTACCAAGGGCCAAAGACAGCCACATTCTGTTTACCTGAGGATCCCTGCACCTGGCCAACACTTGGCACATGGTTGTACTCAAGGCAGGTTGAGTGAAATGTTAAATGAACAACTATCTATGCTGTTTTCTGCTAAGAGAACGGTGGTCTTCACAGATCTTGAAAAACAGCATGAAGACATACCGACTACAAGTTAGAGTCACAGATTTTTTTTTAAAGATTTTATTTATTTATTTATTTGACAGAGATCACAAGTAGCAGAGAGACAGGCAGAGAGAGAGGGGGAAGCAGGCTCCCCGCTGAGCAGAGAGCCCGATGCGGGGCTCGATCCCAGGACCTTGAGACCATGACCTGAGCAGAAGGCAGAGGCTTAACCCACTGAGCCACCCAGGTGCCCCTAGAGTCACAGATTTTAATACAATACAGAGCCCAGACCTCCTACATTTCTAATGTTTTTCCACATTGGTCTAAAACATGTGTTTTCTTAATATTTTTCTTTAAAATGATTCCCCCAGTTGGTTGGACGACTGCCTTCGGCTCAGGGCGTGATCCTGGAGTCCCGGGATCGAGTCCCACATCAGGCTCCCAGCTCCATGGGGAGTCTGCTTCGCTCTCTGACCTTCTCCTCGCTCATGCTCTCTCTCACACTCTCTCTCTCTCAAATAAATAAATAAAATCTTTAAAAAAAAAAAAATAAAAAAAATAAAATGATTCCCCCATTGTTTCCACCATGTACGAAGCAACAACGAGGAAACCACGATTTTGTGTGCTAGTTTTTGCTCAGCTATCTAATAAGACACTGCTAATAAGCATTGTTTGTCTGTATGTTAGTCCCTCCAGCAGAGAGCGAGAGAGCGGTAAGACACACCCCACTCCAAGAAATCCTGCATTAACGAAATATTCAAGCTGGAAGGGTCATTAGAGATTGCCAAACCCAAACGGCTAATAAACAGATAAGGAAATGAAGGCTTAGGAGGATTCGCTTTCTTTCGCAACTGATGAAATGAGTGAGGGGCAGAGACCAGACAGACATCCAGAGCCCCAGCTCCCAATCTGGGCTTTTTACTCTGATGACTCAAACAACTATGAAAAAAGAGATAAAAAAACTTCAAACATCTAAAATATTATTGCAAGTGTTTTCGAGATTCTTAAAAATATACCCTTTAATTAAAAGGACAATGAAACTAGACCAACTTCTGGTGGGTTAATGGATATATTACATTTTCTCCTTCCTAACTTCCTAATATCTTACCATTTTCTGTAACAAAAAAATTAAAAACATACCATATGCGGTAGTTAATTTTATGTGTCAAATAGGCTACAGTGTCAATCATTTGGTCAAATACAGTCTACATGTTCTCAGGTCAGTATTTATTTATTTTTTTTTTAACATTCTATCAGTTGACTTTAAGCAGATCATCCTCCGTGATGGTTAATTTTATGTGTCAACATGACTGGGCCATGGGTGTCCAGAAACTTGGTCAGTTATCATTCCAGGTGTTTCTGTGAGGCTGTTCTTGTTGTTTTGATGAGAATGACGTTTGAATCCATGCACTAAGTAGCCTGCCTTCCCTAATGTGGGCAGTGAGTTGAAGACATGAACAGAACAAAGAAGCTGACCTCCTCATGAGCAAGAGGGAATCTTTTCCACTTGACTGCTTCAAGCTGAGACATCAAATTTTTGTTTTGTTTTGTTTTTCCTGTCTGCGGACTCAAGGTAAAATACGGGCTCTTCTTGGGTGCTGATCCTGCTGGCTTTTAGACTGGAACTATACCATGAGCTCTCTTTGGTCTCTAGTACGTTGCTGACTATAGATATTTCAGACTTCTCAGCCTCCATAATCTTATTAGCCAATTCCTTATAATAAATCACACACACACACACACACACACGTGTACACCCACACTTTATTGGTTCTCTTTCTTTGGAAAATTCTAATAAAATACTCTCCATAATGCAGGTGGGCTTTGTCCAATCAGTTAAGGACCCTCGGAGCAAAGACAGACTTCTCAAAGAAGGAATTTTGCCTCAATCTCTAAACCCTGAGTTTCCAGCCTTCCCCTGCCCTGTGGATTTCAAACTTGCGAGTCCCTACCATCACAGGAGCTACTTCCTTAACTAGTCAATCTCTTGACACACAGCCAAGACACAGACACAGAGACAGATCTCTGTGTATATATCCTTTGGCTCTATTGCCCTGAGAACTCTGACTAACACACCCTGTTTTTCCATGTCCGTGCATGTGCTGGAGAGGGCAGGTATGTACCTTAAGATGACCCATCAGGAATTCGGGAGAAAAATAATCAGTATTTCAACTACAAAAGAGCTAACATTCATCTGTTGTTTGTTAACACAGCAAATGTGAGAATAAAGCAAAACAAGCAACAAAGTAGCTGCACGAATCAAATAATTACAAATTAGTTTCCATTACAACTTTCTCTGGGTACGTACTGAAGAATTCCTGACCCGGTGTTGTTTATCTTTACACTTGGTTTCCATTCTTTGTTTTGTTTAAATCACTGATAAAACAACTAAGATATTCTTACCCAAGTTTCACAGTTTGAGTGGGTGCCAGAAGAAATATACTACATTCATTTCCACAAAACAGTTCTCCTCCTCTTCATTCCCTCACCCACAAGGAAGCCACCCAGGTTTCTTCTAGCACATCACTTTGTATTATTGATATGCATACGGCACACCGGTCTTCCTCTACACGATCACAGAGATACTAGATCTAAAGCCTTTTGTTAATGAATCAAACAGCTGAATGAATTCTATAGCCTGCGTTGACAACAAATCAATATTCAAAAATATGAATACCATAAAGTTTAAATAAGAGGTCTCTCGTACTCTGTAAATCAGCACACTGTACATCTCTCCATTTCCACTAAATAACAGCGTGCCAGTGAAGGGCAGACCAGCTCCTGGATCTGCCATGTGTTTATCATTTCTTCTCCCCAACAGAAACAAACCGTAAGAAAATGGCAATTCTACTGTAAGTAACCCAACCACAAGCAATGAAACCGCTTTCTCACTGTGACATGAAACTGGCTAACGGGTATGACTGGATCCTTGAGCACTGTCTCAACTTAGTCTGTAGCAAAGAGATTTTTAAATGTGTTTGGGGTACAATTACCAATCGGGGGTATTTGTTGATTTCCAGTGGGTGCCCTAGTTTATTTTATTTATTATCCGGTGGGTGCCCTAGTTAATTTATTTATTAATTATTTTATTTCTACCACACTGGCTTAGAAGAAAGAAAAGGAGGAAATCATACCCTGAGAATGGGAAACCAAAAAACGTCAGGGTAAAATAATTATGGACAGAGCAATGAGCAAAAGGGATAGAATTTAGATATGGAGTCCTCGCCCGTGTGCCCCTCCGAATTCTCATCTTTAAAATGGGGATCAGGGCAAAATCTACCAACCAATCGCCTTATAAGAAAATGTTAAAGATTTAAAATGGAAAAGAATTCCAATTATGTATTTTTGTTTTATATATTCTCATCCAACATTTTTCCCTTTACATTCTATAGCCAAAAATGTCACTCCCATGCCCCCAAGCATGCTCTTCTAGAACTGCTAATAAGGTCACAATGAGGGAAGAGTTTCAGATGTTACATGGATTCTTCGGGATTCCTGAGACAGAAATGACTAAGACCCCCTAATCAATACCATCCACGTGTCACAGTATGTACCACACCTTGTCCAACTGGATTCATCGGGAATAGAGGTAAAATTCTGACCAAGAGCTGTCTGACTCAATAATTTAGTCGGGTCCCAGTGTAGGAGGAGAAGAAAGAAGAGCTACTTATTCATTTCCTAATATCTCAAAAAGACTCCCTTCAGAGTAGATTTTTGTTCTGGGACTTGTCCCAGGGCTATTACTAGCATAAAAACTAATTTGGGAATCAATCTCTCAGCCTTTGGCTCACGGAACATGGACATTTTAAGTTCTAAACTCATAGAAAATCAGGCACAAGAACTCAAGTTTTTCTAGGGAGACCTTTTGTTTTTCCCCTACCTCGAACTCAAACTAAGACAGCTAAAATTTTTCATTTGCTTTCCTGTCCTAACGGGAAGACTCTCCAGACCACTCATTCCCAAAGAATACAACATACTCCCTTTAGAAAGTTCTCATTTTATGCAGGGGTGGCCGTTCCAACTTTCTTACTTCTAACCCCGCATGAATATGAAAACCCCAGTGTCATCTGTCTACAATGGTATCGTAGTGCCCTCCCATATTCTCACCTCCGGGCTTTCAGCTCCCTTGTTTTTAGCAAGACCCCCATTACTGCCTTACAAGTTCCATGCATTGATCAAGATTGCTGACCTTTTTTTATCGAGCATTTCTTAAGATTTGTAATGGGAAGGCTCTTAGTTTCTTTACCGTACAATTCTGCCAGAACAAGAAATGGTGACATACGAAATGCACTTGGAGCAGCCCCTGCCAGGTGACAAGTCCGATGCAAGTAGTTGCTATAATTAACAACACTCTCTCCTCCGAACTTCTTTGCATAGAAGTAACGCACCTAGCAAGTCCAGTGTGTCATACTTGCTGAATGATTACGCAAAGCTATGCCCTTCAAATAAATTTCTATAAGGTAAATCTGGTGAGTGTGTGTGTGTGTGTGTGTGTGTGTTATTATTATTCAGTTTTAAATTGAGGGAAATGGCTCTCTCTACTCACCATACATTTTTATTTTAAAACACAAATTTAAAAAAAGTCTCAGGAAGTGCCATATAATACACAGAGTTAAAGTAGCCAGGGTTCAGAAAACTAATGCTTTTTAGGGATCATCATATACATTTAAGGCTACAGGGGTAAATATAATAGGAGCAACTTGTGGAAGCTTCCAGATTCTCATTTTCTCAGGGCCAGGAAAGGGCCCTTACTGACTGAATCACATAATCATGTACTTTGTTAAAAAACTGTGAGCATAACAAATAACATGGAGGATATGGGGAAATGGAGAGGAGAAGGGAGTTGAGGAAAATTGGAAGGGGAAATGAACCATGAGAGACTATGGACTCTGAAAAACAACCCGAGGGTTTCGAAGGGGTGGGGGATGGGAGGTTGGGGGAACCAGGTGGTGGGTATTAGGGAGGGCACACATTGCATGGAGCACTGGGTGTGGTGCAAAAACAAAGAATTTTGTTATGCTGAAAAGAAATAAAAAAAACAAACCTGTGAGATCTGCTAGGATGAGATCTCTCATCCAGTTATTTAAGGGAACGGTCTCTACTCTCTCTGTCACACCTTTTCCTGTTGGGTAGTGGGGGGAGTATCCACATACATCTGGGGAATACAGCCATGGAGAAGTTTAAGCAGAATCACATTTTGTTTGGGTTTAGCACGATGTATTAGTATCGTCTCTCTAGTATTGTACGGTTAATTTACTTCCATGTACAGTTATCAGCTGTCCCACACAGTGGCTTCCCAGAAGATTTCTAGCCCACCCCCACCTGCGTGGACTCCGTCCTGACACTGTAGCACTTGGCAGTGGAAAGTACCCGTCAGTGAAGGATGCAAGCTTTGTGACAGAATGAAGCAGGGAGTTACTCTTTGGAAAATTCTTCTAATATTTAGAGTTGGAAACCTGCAAGCTCAGAATTTAGTTTTTATGGACGCCAAGTTGAAAGATAACTAAGGAATAGACAGTATGACAAATACAATTCTGAAAGGAAAGAGGAATCCGGTGCAATAGCATTTATCATAATTCTTGTTTTAGGGCTCAAACCTATTGCATCCCTATAACCGGAAAGTACATTTATATGACAAGTTGTGTAGTATGAATGCCAATATCAGCACCACCAAGAAATCTTGGTCAAACATAGTGCAGGAAAGATGGAATTATCTTTCTAGCTTTGCTATAGAAAATATTATAAAATCAATGCCTTGGGAAAGGCAATCCTTTAGTAAACAGTCAAAATATAAAGGTAAGGAAGTATTATAGATCAGTTAATAAAAACCGAGTTTTGAAGATTTTGTGATGTTTATGGTATTTGCCAGCTCTTTCAGATTTTTAATTTTTGTGTTTTTCCCCCTAATACTCATACTAGTTTTTGTATTTGAAATTTTGTAGCAAAATTAACCAAAACTATCTAAGCTTCAGACCCACAAAACCCAGATTTACTCCAGGAACAAAAACAAAAACAAAAGCAGTAACTAGAGTAAAAGTGAAACTCTAAGAGCACATTTAATGAAATAAAGAATAGTGAGTTTTTGAGCCCAACATTTCAAAAATTCAAACTTTGGATAATGCATAGCAAATAAATCCTATTATTTACTCATTTGGTAAGAAATAATGTTTTAAAAAAAGCACTTTTCTATATTTTAAGTTATATCTGCATTGTTCTTCCATAAGGTTAACTTAAATGGGAATTAAAACCATTTATATGTATCCTAACCTTTAACTCAGGGGTTATAATCCTGGTTTTCAAACTGTCTTCTTCAATGTAAGCAGCCAAATGTTGAACTGGATAGCTCAACCTGACTTAAAATCAAAGAAGTCAGTGTACTAAAGGTTATGGTTCACGGGATTACCTGATAAATTCTGTTCAGAAAGCTGTAAAATATTTATTCCTCCTCAGTCTACAAATACAGAAATTGATACCCTTCATTCAGTATGAAAGAAAATGGCTTAGAGAAGCAATGTGAATCAAATAATGCTGGGGTACAGCATTTCTAAAACATACAAACAAACAAAAACCCTTCCTGGATAATTACAAAATTGGTAAGTAGCGGGCTTGACTGCCATTGACTATAATATACATAAGGTTCTTCCTCCTGGATTTTTGTGTCCAAGGACTACATGTTCCTAGAGGAGGGATGCACCTTTCCTCTTTTGTTCCACTGCGTACTCTCAAATAAGTCTTAAAAAAAAAAAAAAAAAAAAAGATGTAAGCAGACTTTCCTAAGTGTGGTGGTAGGCTCACCAGTGTTATTTTTACCATGAGTCAGACATACATATTTCATATGATATTCTAATGCATCAATTATTACTTTTTTTTTTTTTTTAAAGACTGAGTGGAAAAGTTGCATCAGCTTGGGGGTCACTCAGCAGCCGCTGGAGATGCGGGCCCCTCCCATTCCACTCTCAGCAGCAGCCCTCACTGTCCACTGTCCCAGAGCATAAAGCTCAAGGCACTGCCTGCTCTGCCTACCCGGGTGATGGCTCTGAGGAGAATACCTCTAGGAGGAAGGGGGAGAAATCCTTAAAAATGCCAGGAGGACAGGGAACCCAAATGCAACCTGAATTTCCTTCTTCTTCTGAGTGATGGTCTATGATGAAGCCATGATCTATGATCCAAGAAAGCTTCTTCTCTGCAAACATCCTGGATAAATATTGAATCATGTCCCAAATACGAAAAGCCAGGATGAGAGGGGGAAAAAAATGTGACTCCTTCTCTTGTCTCTAAATTTCTTGCAGGTGTCTGTAAGTCATTTCACTTCTTTGTCCCTGAAGTTTCTCATCAGTGAAGTGAGCGGGTAGGATTACAAAGTTCCTGATGTCCATTCTAATTACAACCATTTCTTTCCCCTGGATCCTCTGACTTTTCATCAAGGCACACAAGCCTTCTGCTTCCTGAGAAATAGCCGCTAATCTTGGGGCTCTGTGGGGGGGCCATCCTCAACAAAATGGCGGAGCTGGCCAGAAACTCCCACGACTCACAGAAATGCACTAATAAGCAACTTCCTTGCGCTAAACCCCAGATGTTGCCGATAAATATTAGCCATGGAAGCCCAAGAGAGAAAAGGGTCATCCAAGGAGAAGCACTTATGCCTCAGAAAGTCAGTGTGTAAACAGGAGGAGAGGCAGAGCAGATTTGCATTCAGGAGGGAAAAATAGGTCAGCTTTTCTAAAACAAAGTAATTGCTTAAGCAGATTAACTCCCCCTCCCACCCCTTCCCCCCATGACAAAGGGAGGGAAAAAAAACCCAAACACTGACCTCTAAATTTTAAGCCCAACATTAGACCAGTTACAAGTGCTGAGCACTTAGTGGCACCTGCTAGAAGAAAGCATGAGCGCTGTGAAAGCAAGTCATGGCATCAGAATGAGAACTGACAGCCAACTGCTGTTAGTTACAAACACAAAATGGGGCAACAGGGGTACACATGCAACAGAAAGTCTCAACACTGGTAACCATCCCTGGGACCCAGGAGAAGAGCTTTAAAATCCTCAAATAGTGATTTAATTTTAGTTCAGTCGTTGAGAGTAAAAAGAGCACCAGTAGTCTCTATCGGTTCCAAAGAAAGTTACGATCAATACTGACTTCTAAGTAATTGTTAAGTGCACCTGTCTTGGTTCGGGGTTGTGTTCGGCCTGAGGTTCAGTAAGATGCCTGCCTGTCAGTAGCTTACGTTTTGAGCAAGCATCACTGCATTGTTTCCAGACATCACCTGGATTGATCTGGTTAGGCTAGGCTTAGGGGGCAGTAACAAACACCCCTCAAAAATCTCAGGATATAAGGTTATTTCTTGCTTCCATAAAGAGTCAGCTAGAAGTCAGCTCTTGGGTAGCTGTCCTCCACGGGATGACTTGCTGATCAAGGTTCCTTTGACTTTGTGCTCTGTGATCTGAGCACATCGCCACCATAATCTCCAAAAAGAAAGGAGGAGTTGGAAGTTTGCACTAGGGTTTTGCTGTTAGTCCACGTTGCTTTCTCTCAAGAGGCCAATGTTTACAATGAGTCAGTTTAAGAGACAGGGAAGTGCAGACTTCCATGAGCACAGGAGGAGAGAAGTGAATACTGGTGAATGAACCCAACTGTCATCTCCCATGAGGAGCGCTGGTAAAAGCAGTCCCTCCCTCACATCCCTACCCAAGGTTATTAAACCTGAAAGCCTAAAAACGGTATCAGCTGCTCATCCCCAACAATCCCAACCTTCCCTTTTCTGAATGCTGATGATTCGCACTAACCTCTTCGCTACAAGTGTAACCCTTATCCATAGGCAAGTATGGTTGTTGGTGACAGAAGTCAAAATGAGGTTGGACAGAAAGGTAGGCTTCCTACCTATTACTACTACTATTCCTACCCCAGTGCTTTCATGCTGTTACCATTATCCTTCAAACTGAACAGTCTAGCTCTTAAGCTCAACGCCCAATGACAACAAGCCAAGAATAACAAGAATCAAAGCAGCAGCAAGACAGGCAGAGAAACCAAATGGGTACCACCTCCTAGATGTAATAAGGACCAATGGAAAACCCCTTCGTTCCTACACACACACCCTCTCTTACTCATACACAATGCGGCAAATAGGGTCTTTGGTCTATCTGCAGCTAAGACCTCCCTTGTAAACCGAGATTTACAAGTTTAATGACCTATTTGATATCTTCTCTTGCATGTCTGTCACTCGAATGTTAAAATTAAAATGGTTAAAATGAAACTTCTGATCCCACCCCAAAAGCTTCCCCTTTTAACACCCTCCTCCCTTGTCAATTTACCTATCTTATTAAATAACATCAATGCCCAGTTAGCTGCTCCAACCAGAAACATCGGAGTCATTCTTGATTCCTCCCTTTGCCTCATGGGTTATACCTAATCACGTCTTACCAATTCTATCTTCAAAATGAACTTAAATTGGCCCACTTCTTGTTTCTACTGACTCCACCCTGGACCAACACACCACTGTCTCTCAACACCATAAACCCCAATAGTCACTTCCCAGGCTCCCCATTTCTACTCTTGCTTGCTTTTAGTCAACTCTCAGAAGAGAAGCTCGAGTCGTCGCAGTCCCTCCCCTACCTAAAACCCTTCGGTGATTTCCACTGCACTAAGCATAAAATCCAGACAAAACCACACAATCTCTCACCCAGTATCCTCTTGAGCCATTTGTAAACATGCCACATTGGTCTTCTTTTCTAAGCAGGGTATAGTCTTCTTGTACTTGACGGTCTTTGCGCAAGCTGACCCAGTTCCGTAAAGTGTTCTTGCTCCCAAGAAGTGTTCTTGCTTCTTTTGGCATGGCTGTATTTTTAACATTTTTAACAGTTTCTCAGACCTCAGTTGATTTCCTTCCAAATATATATTAGAATTTGCATCACAGTACATGTTTGAGATCCAGTTTCTACTTCAGTCTTGCTCAATATAGTATCACCAAAAAAGGGGTCTAATAGATACTTCGAATCTAGAATGACATGCACATTTTTTAAGGATACAGGAGGCATTCTCACAGAATAAAAGAAGGTTCACTCTACCTTTTATACTACGTCAGGGTCCTGTTTACCAAGGGTCACAAACTAAATGGACTAGAGAAGCCTAGCAGGAAACACAAGCAGTACAGAGGGCCAGGCACGGACAGAACCAAACTAAAAGGGGCAACTGTTAACAGCTGCAGCTGGTGTAAATTTAGTCTTATCATTTCCAGGTTCTTTAAGTTTGAGAAGTGGGAAATCTGGAGGTTTTAAATAAAGAATTTCTGGGTTTTTCCACTGTTGAATCAGTGAACTTTAAGTCTGTGTGGATAAACAAAACTTGGTGATAAACCCAATATGGCTGTAGGCACCCAATTTGAAACCCACTGCCAAAAAAAAGAAAGAAAGAAAAAAAAGAAAAAGAAAAAAAAAGGAAAAAAGTATATTCTCTAATCCATCTGGCCAAAATATTTTGAGGATAAGGATATTAAGAACAACAATAGTAGCAAACTTACATCATCTTACAATATGCCAGGAGCTGTTTTAAGCACCATATGTGTGTGTGTGTGTATATATATGCACATATATATATATCTATATATATATACATACACGTATGCAGTGATTCTAGCAACCACATAGTGAGGTAAATATGAGGATTATCCCTACTGGACAGAGGAAGATATTGAAGCCAGAAAGAGGTCAAGAAGTTAGCCCTAAGTGGTATAGCTATTGCGTAGCAGGGCAGGGATCAGACCTAGGCCCCCGAGCCTGTGAGTTTTACTATGTAATTTGAAGACAGATCAAAATAGTTAAGTCACATATTCTCTATAAAAATGCCTGCATGATAAGAAATCCACGTTCTGATGTCTTCCTCTCTTCTGTTTGTTACAGTTCTGGCCTGTCCTGGCCACCTCCCAGTGGTTACTATTATCTAGGCCTTTGTGGGGTTAGCCCTTCTTTGTCTATTTACTACAACAGGAGAGAAAGCTACTATCAGACATCCCCCCCACCCCGACAAAATAGGTTACATAGTATGTAAGGCAGACACATGAGCAATTAGGAGCTAAACTGCTTGATTATATTAAGGACGAGGAGGTGCCAGAGTCTGGCTCTGGTTGTGACATGTGGCCAAAAATCTGCTATTAGGATTTGGCTTTGACCTTGGTTTTTGACAGACCAAGTAGCTAAATGCCATTTTCAACCATGTTTCTGGCAGCGCCAAACTGTGTGCAATTAATGATCATTTGATCATACAACTTATTTCGTATCTGATCACCACAGCGTCAAAGGTAACACATATAGGGGTGGGGGTGCCTGGATGGGTCAGTAGGTGATACGTCTGCCTTTGGCCGAGGTCATGATCCCAGGGTCCTGAGATCCAGCCCCACCACGGACTCCCTGCTCAGCGGGGAGCTTGCTTCTCCCTCTGCCTGCTGCTTCCCTGCTTGTGCATTGTCAAATAAATAAAATCTTGGGAAAAAAACAAAAACAAAAACAAAACACACAGGGCGTCCTTCAGGTTTACTGCTGCTATAAAAAAGTTCCCTTTCCAGTAAAACCAGGCACGTAACTTAGAGTCAGATTCTCCTGGTTTGCTTCATACAAGATAAAAAGTTTATCAGCCAAGTGATAAATGCATACTGAGAACAAAAATTCACGTAAACAAAACCAAAACCAAAACAAATAAAAGCTGCATCCCCTAGACACATACAGGCACAGTTAGGAATCACGGGATCTACCACTGAACAAAACAGCTCCCTGTCCTCAGAGTTCATACTCCGGTGGATGAAGATGTCAGATAATAATGTTCCTAATAAGGAGCAAGATACTGTTTTAGCAAGTGATGAGTACATTGGAGCTGGGGCGGGGACCAGGAGCATTGAGAAAGAGGTCATTATTTGAATAGAAGAGTCCATGTCAAGCTCACTGAAGTCAAGCAGCCAAGAGGGAAAGGGGATAAAGCAGCAGAGCCTGTGCACCCTGAGGAGAAGGACTTGGAGGCAGAGGGGACAGCCAGTACGAGGCTCTGAGGTGGGCAGATGCCTGGTTTCATCTAGAAGCAGCCTAAGCATGAGAGAGTGTAGTAGCAGATGACATGAGGGACTGGCAGCGGGACACAGATCACACAGGGCCCGGTAGGGCAACTAAAGGACGTTGGACTTTTGAGGACAACATGGGCCCTTACATGAACAACAGGATCTGACTACTGAGTTGAGAATCCTGTTTTACAATAAAATATTATGAAAACACTGCTTTAAAAAAAAAAAAAAAAAAAGAGAACCACAAGGGATAGCAACAAAATGAAGCTTCATCTCGAGAGTTTGTTTGTTTGTTTGTTTGTTTTCCAAAGCATCTTTTTCAGGGACTAAATAACTAAAAGCTTTAGTTAGGGGATTGTTTCAATGAAGTTGCCTCATGGCTTTCAACCAAGACGGCAAGCCCAGGAGTAAAAATCCTTAGTAGTTATTGTTGGAAAAGGAGAAAACTTAATGATGGTGGTTGGGAGGGAAGGGAGGGGGTGGGTAGGGGACGTCGGGGTGGAATATCACCACTAGCATGACCCTGCAGTGACAGAGCTGGACAAAAATGTAGTTTTACTGACCTCAGCTGAAAGAGAGCACATTTGCAGTATCATATCCGTGCAATGTAAAAACCACAAGAGCTGACAGCTCAGAGAAATTACCACCACTGCATTATAATGCCAATTTTCAACAAAAATCTGCTTGGCATAATTTTAATTAACTTGCAATAAATAGACATTATTATTAATATTTCAGGTTTACTCTTGTATGCCAGACGTTTGTTCTACAGTGGTGATATTCAGCTTCAGCCAAATCATGATTTAACACTCAGCTATTTGGCTTCTGGCCAAAAAGCATGTTTGGTAGGTTGTGGACCAAATGTTTGTGTCCCCTCCCAAACTCATATCTGGAAGCCCTAACCTCCACTGCAGTGGCATTTGATAATGGAGGCCTTCTGGCGGGCAAGATAGTTTTAGATGAGACCATGAGGGTGGGCCTCCATAGATTAGTGTCCCTTCAGGAAGAGGAAGACAGACAAGAGTTCACTCTTTCCCCACCATGTGAGACCACAGCCAGAAGGTTACCCATCTGCATGCCAGGTAGAAGGCTCTCATCAGGAATCAATTAGCTGGCACCTCGATATTGGGACTCAGCCTCCGGAACCTTAAGAGGTCTAAGTCTATTGTTTAAGGTGCTTAGTCTATAGTATTTCATTACAGCAACCCAAGCCAGCTGGGACAGTATATATCTAAGGTTACCTGTGAAAGCAACATCTGAAAGCTATTTCTAATTCATAAAGAACTCAAATAATATTTTAGGTATTGATTGGTACCTGGTGGTCTGATTTTCAGTTTAAGTCAGACATTCTTCATCATTTGTTAATCATTTAAGGAAAAGCTGTTGCTTTCCTTTTCCTTCAAGTCTGACTTCAAGAAAACAGGTAGCAATCAGCAGAGTCAGACAACGCTTACATGGAGGTTGCTGCAGAAAGCTATGGTGGGAGTAAAGAAACTTTGCCGTCTGAAATCTTGGCCAACCCTGGAGGTAGCACAGATCCCTGGGTCCTGACACAGAGGCTGGCGAGTCTAAGTTTGGAATGCTTGCCTTAGACTTCAAGACAGCCATTTGCCCTGGCATAGGGACAATCTAGACTTTGTGAGGATGAAGGGTAGGAGATTGACTACAGAAGTATTCTTTACTCGCCCTGTGTAGGATGTCTCACTTGTACTCCCCATTCAGAAGAGTAATCTCCTAACATGGTCCACCATTACAAGAAGAAAGATTTAGCCTTCTGCTCACTTGTAGAAAAGGTAAAGATAACACAACCACAGGGCTAAAGAGAGGAAGACGAAGAGGCAAGAGGCTTCTGTCTCACATCAACTGATTCATTCATCAAAGATATTGTTTATTACATTCTGGACACTGTAGCAGGTAATGATGTTATAGCAGTGAACAAGACAGACAAGATCACTGTTCTCAAGGAGTTCCAGTTTTACTGGAGACAAAGAAAATCAACAGGAGATTTCAGACAGGAAGAAGTTCTATGAAGGACAAACCATGATGTCAGAACGTACCTGGGGGACTAATTCAGTTGGCATAGTCAAGCTTCTCTAAAGAGGCATGTTTAAGCTAGGAACCAAATAACAAGAAATCAGCTGTGCAATGATCAGGGTTGGGTTTGGGGGGGGAGAGGGAGACAGATGGAAAGGATGTCAATACCAATGCTCTCAAGACAGAATAACCTTGGTATATTCAAGATACAAAGACATGTCTGGAGCTCAGACAACCAGAAGGGAGCCTGCTATGTAGTGAAGTTGAGAAGGCAAGCGTGGCCCAATGTCTTACAGTCTTCTCTCTCATGGTAAAGTAAAAATCTGGGACGCCTGGATGGCTCAGTTGGTTAAGCAGCTGCCTTCGGCTCAGGTCATGATCCCAGCGTTCTGGGATGGAGTCCCACATCGGGCTCCTTGCTCGGCAGGGAGCCTGCTTCTCCCTCTGCCTCCTTCTGCCAGTGCTCGCTCTCTCTCTCTCTCCTCTCTCTCTCTGACAAATAAATAAATAAAATCTTTAAAAAAAAATAAAGTAAAAATCTAGATTCATTAAGTGCTATGGAAAACTATTAAGGATGCCTAGCAGGTAAATGGCTTCCTCTGATTGAATACTGCTGTGTGGAGAATGATCGCAGGAGGACAAGAGTGAAACAGAGGCCAGCTAAGAAGCTACTGATGTGGTCCATGGGAAAAGAGAGGGCAAGGTGGATCCGTGTGATGGCCGTGGAGCTGCGACACGCATGGATTTCAGAATAGGTAGCCGGGGCAGATGGGAGTATTCATTGGCATACCATGTCCACTCGCCTCTACACAACAGAAGTGCCTATGCCATTTTACATTTTGTTTCTTTTACATAATGGAAAACTCCATTTTTCCAATGCAATTATTACAAAATCTTTCTCACCCTGTAAGTAATACTATGGCAGTTTTAAGTGATCACTTCGTTTTTTCCTTTCCAACTATGAACTTTTGACAACCTTGTAACCAAACAGAACATAAGCTGTGCTCATTTATAGGTTTACAAAGAAGAGAAAGAGTTTCTTTAATATGATTTGAAGTACCCCTTCTACCTCCCCACCTCTCTCCCCACAGTTCTCTAGAATATTGGGTTTGCAGCATCAGAAGCTGAGGGGTCTGGCTCCCCCTATCGGCTGAGGCACAGCCAAGGTGATAGGGAGCAGTGAGGACAAGCAGATGAGCATCAAGCCACAGACAGGTCCACCACTAATCTCAATGGAATGCATCCACTTCTCCAAAGTCACAGGGAGGCAGCAATACCCCCCTCCGTCCCACCCCATGCAGAGCCATTTACCAGCCGGCTCTTCATAATGAAGTTTGCAAACCCTTGTTCTAAATGGTCACTTAAATTCGAGTGTTCACAGCCTACACTGTAGCTGCTGTTGAACTATCCAGGAAACCAGACGTGTACTTGAAAATCTTTCTAAACATACATGTTGTAAAGAAGGGATTTTAGCATGTGTAGGGAGAGAGAGAGTGCTCAGAGAAGGTGTATGTCTATTCATCTAAAATGCCCCCCTAGGAACTAGCATCGGCCTCTAGTTATGGGTGTAGGCAAAGGCCAAACCCTGCCTTCTTCTACTGCCCTCTCATGTTCATTTAACTGTTTCTCACTCTTGAATGTGTGGCTCTGCTCTACCTGCTTCTTGAGTCCTTTACTCAGATGGGTTGACCAGGGCTCTTAGATACTTCTAGGCGTTTCCAGTCTCAATTACCATGGACTAGGTATCTTCATCACAACTACAGAATAGCCTTGCTATGGTCCTAAGTCCCACCTATGCTTGTCTCTTTCTCAGGTACAAGATGTGCACTTGCCTTTATACAGACGCACAATATTCTGACGTACCTCCATTCTGACTGCTCCCGTGGTTGGATGTGGATCTTCAGAGTTTCAGAATGGACAGACAAAGCCTTTGGGCAGAGCGCTTCCAGACAAGCCCTCCCTAGAACTCAAATGCCCTCTCCTCCAGAGGCCTGTCTTTGCTGGGGCACAACTGTCAATGAAACTGTGACTGGGTTCCAATCCACCTGCTCTTAGGAGCTCAATCTCCCCTGAATATCCCCTTTCCTTGTGCAGCTTCAAATAGCACACACCATCGGCTTAATACACCAGAATAGACCATGAACCAAACAACTCTAAGAACATGGGTCATAAATTTGTCAGCCTAACAGAGTGAAAAGCACTGACCATGGATTAGAACTAGGTTTCAGGCTAGACTGGGCCACTACTGGCCTCAAAATCCTGGAGAAGCCCAGAGTCTCAGTTTCCTTACCTATAAATTAGGTGGGCCGATGCTCCCTACGGTTCCTTCTTTGTTGAGCATGCCACGAATCTATGGCTCAAATACGTTTGACTTACTATACTTTTCAAAGCTCAACACTTTGGTAACGAATGCTTACGTCTTCAAATATGCTTCTGCTGTAGCTTTTCCTGAGAGCTTTCCAAGTGCCCAGTATGTATGTGTTGGGGCCCTGGAATGCACACAGCATGAAGTCATTCTGGCTAGTCTCTCTTGTTCTGACCCTTCTGACCATTTTTAAAGTATGTGCTCATTATGCTTCCCATGCATTATGTCCCTTCATATTATTGGTGACATTATATTGGATTGGCAGCTTCTTTTGGAGGCATGCTTGCTCCCCCAGCCAAGAAACACAGATAGCCAACAATTAGATCATTCTATCCTCAAGTTGCCGTAGACCTTCTCATAGACAGCTGAGCAGTGTAATTTGATCAAGGTTAAGTGCAATGTACCCTTCACCTTTTAACCCAAGTCAAAATTCTTTCAGTTTTCTGTTTTAATCCCAGGTGAAGGCTTCCTGCTCATAGTTCCAAATGTCCACCAGCCGCCTCCAGTCAACTCTCATTTATCCGCCTGTGGTTTATCCAAAGCATCAGGCTTTCTCCTTCTCCTGCCTCCAGCACCAAATTCCAGGCCAGCTCCTTTAATTCTGTGCCAAAGAAATACAAACTCAATCTAATATGAGCCTAATGAGAAAAGGCTATCTGCTGCCAAAGATTCACATAATGCATCCCAAAGCCAAATGTAGGCATTATTCACTGTTTTAGATGCTGGCATTGCTTCTCCCTTATATAAAACAGAGATTGAGATTTTCGGTGTTTCTCTGAGGAATACAGATGACATGCAGTATTTTTTAACCTCTTCTTCTGCCTAGTTGGCCAATTCTCAGTATAACAGATTCTATTTTCTTTTCAAATAAATAAGTCATTTGTACATTTAGCGTCAAGGAAATAAAAAAAAAACCCTGGGTTTGGAGTCATTTGACTTACATTTGAATGCCAACTTCCTCTAGCTGTTAGGCAAAAACTAAGTTTTGGCAAGTCATTTGAACACTTTGTTTTCTTAGCTACAAAATGGGGCTACACATAAAATAAGATATAAGGGTACCTGGGTGGCTCAGTCAGTTAGGTGTCCAGTTCTTAATTTCAGCTCAAGTCATGATCTCAGTGTTGTGAGATCCAGCCCCCCACAGGGCCCTCCCCACACACACAATACTGGGCAGTCACACATATACAAGGGACATTCAAAAAGCCACCAAGACTCCTGATTATTACTGACTTACCACATTATAGGCTCTAGTGAATTACCATTATTGGCAAAAAAAAAAAAAAAAAAAAAAAAAAAGAAGAAGAAAATCAGGATTTACAATGGGAAACCTTTATTTCATACACATTAGAACACAAAGGGGGAGTTTCCTCAAGAGTACCTAGAAAATCAATTCTAGAAGGCAAGTTTCTCATCTCCCAGTGCTGTTACGTTTAGGCCACTGGTGAGCATATGTCCCAGAATTCTAATGGGGAAGGGCCAGGATACTGCCTGCTGATAGGCTGATTCATTCCACAGCCAGAGTTGCCATGGAAACCAAAATCCCAACCAACCGAGCATTTGGGATCATTCTCAAAACAGACCCCTATTTCAACATTTCTCATGACTGATGTACTTGTCCTCCAAGGCCCGAGGACAAGAGTTAGAACGTAATACTACTTTTTCATCTTACTCCTGTAACCCAGAGAACTTCAGTAGCTTTCCACAGATCAGAGCACTGCTGTCCAACAGCACTTTCCGTGATACTCTAGGTCTGTGCTCTCCAGAACAGTAGCCCCTAGACACATGTGGCAACTGACCACTTGAAATTTGGCTGGTAGGACCAGGGAAGTCAACCTATTGTATTCAATTTTAGTCAATTTAAATAGCCACATATGCCCAGTAGCTACCATACTGGACAGCGCAGGGAGAAAATAGATCCTTGCTCCTCAACTCAGCAGTCACATTCCATACACTTGGCTCTAACATACTGCTCTAACCTGTTTCCAAAACAGGAGTCTGGATGCCAAGGGGACTGAGGCTGAGCACACCCGAGGACATCCTCCGCTGAACCCTGGCTCCAGGTTCAACTTCATTGCTTCCATACTGCTGCATATTTGAGTTTTACCTGTATTTCCCAACACAGGTCCAGCTCTACTCTGCTGGTGCGTGCTCTCTGGCTGCCCCGTCTCTACTGCTTGTGAGGAAAGGGTTAATACGCCTCGGACCTGGGCCTGTCCAGGAAGGACCTCAGCCTCTCATAGGACTATTTCCTTGGAAACTGCTGTGTGGGACTACATGTGGTGTGCAGGACTAGGACTGGCCTTGGGCCTCCAGGACTAGAATGGTAAAAAGAATAAAAATAAAAATAAATTGGGAAACAGAGACTGTGCCTTCTCTGTGTTCAGAAGACCACCTTGCTCTCATCTGTGGCAGCCGCACGTGCCCCTCTATGGGGGAGGAGACAAAAGAAGCAGCGTTCCTTTACAGTGTCTGTACCTCCCTAGGTGAGGAAATGCTATACTTGTTCTGTATCCAACTGTAAAATTAATAGTTAACATTGGGGGGTTTTATTGGTTTTTAAATTTTTTTTCTTTTCTTTCTTTTTCTTTTTGCATCTTGAACTTGTATGGTTCTGCATTTATACTCTCTCCTGAGTCCCAAATGCTCAGAAGAATTTAGAATTTACATTGGTAAATATCCTTTGCAGATCCACATTTCAGTTGGCTCCTTTTTTTTTTTTTCCCCAACTAGACTCAGTGCTGCCCAGTAATAAGGCTTAATTTAAAGGGAGCTTGGTTCTCCACTGGTTTCTCTTTGGTAAGAGCTATGGGTATCTCCTGGCACAGAACCACCTCCTTCTGGAACTAGATTTCTAGTCTTTTGTGGATTAGAGCCAAAGACTCTAAAAATCACATTCTAAGAGAAGCAAAAAAGATAATTTTTCCAAATAAAGATTAGAGAGAGAGGAAAGAGATATATATTTTTAGATTATGAAAGAGATACAAATTTCAGAGTCAAGATGGTATATTAAAAAGCTCTTGCTCCAATCCCCCCTTCCTCAGGCTCTGAAAACTTGAAGGTGCTAGAAAGTACATTTTTAAGTTGATATAAAGCCAAGCTTGAAATCACGGAAGAGAAATCTTTAGGTGTCAGAAAACCACAGCAGTGAGGAGGCATGAACCTCACTTTGCCTGCCGGGGATCTGGAACAGGTGACGTGGGGAGGGATTGGTTTCCAAACCCAGCATGGCTGCAGTCCAAGTGGTGAGGCCAGAGGCATGATGGGGAACTGGGACCAGGTTCCCTGTGTGAAGCCCGCCAACAGGAAAGTGCATATGGGATGGGGGTGGGGGTGGGGGGCACTGGGTTTGCATCATCAGTAGCAAAAGGATAGAAAGTCCAACTGAACCGTAAGATAACAGTCAGAGCTGTGACACCCCAGAAAGTTCAAGAAGAGGCAAACATAAAAGCACCTCACAAAACGGTCTTCACAAGTGAAAGCATGTGAAGGCAAGAAGTCTCCAAGAGAACTCACTGCCTTGGCAAATAACTTACCAAAAGCAACAATGGGAAGGTCTGGGAGGAATACAGCCTTAAAAGGCAGTATCCAAACAAAAAAAGTCCCAGTTGAGCTACTCAGGTTGATAACGCAATCCAAAAAAGGATGTGAAGTCAATACGCTTAAAAACATGCGTCTCTTTTAAAAAAACAAAAAACAAACCTCAAAACAGAAGTGAAGAGAACATTTTCCTTATATTCTCAACTCCAGATATAAACCACTATTCAAATTGTGGAATAAACTTTCCCAGACTCAGTGAGGATTTTATATAGAAAAAGACCTTTTTACATAAATGGGAACACGCTATACACACTGTGCCCTTCTCCCCCACCCCCGCTTTAAATAATTATCACACTAATGTTCCCACATAAATACTGTCACAGATTGAATGTCTATGTTCTGTTAAAATTCATAGGTGACCCCAATGTGATGGTAGAAGCAGATGGAGTGTTTTGCAGGAGCCGAGGTCATGAGGCTGGAACCCTCAGGAATGGAATTCGTGCTGTGAAGGAGGCTCCAGAGAGCACCCTTGTTCCTTTCCACCATGTAACACAGGACACGATGGCCGACTAGGAACAGGAGGCGGGCCCTCTTCAGACCGAATCTGGTGGCACTTTGATCTTGAACTTCCCAGTCTCCAGAACGTGAGAAATACATTTATATTGTTTGGGGGACCGGGGAGGTTAAGCATCTGCCTTTGGCTCAGGTCACGACCCTGCTCATCCAGTCCAGGCTCCCTGCTCCGCTGGGGGTCTGCTTCTTCCTCTGCCTACTGCTCCCTCTGTTTGTGGCTCTCTCACTTTCTCTCAAATAAATAAAATCTTCAAAAAAATGAGTTTCTTTTGGGCGCCTGGGTGGCTCAGTGGTTTAAGCCGCTGCCTTAGGCTCAGGTCATGATCTCAGGGTCCTGGGATCAAGGCCCGCATCCGGCTCCCTGCTCAGCGGGGAGCCTGCTTCCCTCCCTCCCTCTCTGCCTGCCTCTCTGTCTACTTGTGATCTCTCTCTGTCAAATAAATAAATAAAGTCTTTAAAAAAATAAAAACTACTATCACTCTCTCCAAAAAAAAAAAAAAAAAGAGTTTCTTTTGTTGATAAACCACCTAGTCTGTGATATTTTGTTATAGAAGCCTGAACGGACTAAGATAAATACGTAAATGCCCTTTACCCTTTGAAGGGGAGGATTCTACCCCATTGCATGAACAGACATAGTTCCTCCAGACAGCACGTTAGGAATGGACATTTGAACTCTTCCCAACATTTTCATATTAAAAATCATGCCAGAGTGACCACTGTCCCGCAGTCGTTTTTGCACATCTGGATGATGAATTCTCAGGACAAATTCCTAGAGAGGGAATTATGGACTCAAAAATCACACATATTTATGATTTCAGTAACTACTATCAGACTGTCCTTCAGAAAAACTGTACCAATTTATATGACTCAGTGGCTTTAAATGCACACATTTCTAGTCAGAATTTTTTTTTTTTAAAGTTTAGGTCAAGTTACCCGAGATTGACTTATTTTTCCAAGAAAAAGGAAGAAAACTCACAACAAAACACCTTTAACTGTGTTTGCGCATGCACATAACAAGTTCATCCCGGGGCACGGAATGTTCAGTGCAGGTAACGATGCAGGTCCGCAGTCATCACACTCCCATCCTTGCTTTTAATTCTGCTCCCCGACCCCCTCACCCCCACCTCCGGCCCCAGCAACCACCACTGTCATCCGGTCCTCCATGAAGAAAAGCAAATACTTGGTCTAAGCTTTACTAAAACTTCTGGTCTGTTCACTCCTAAATAGGATGTCAATGTGAAAGCAATCTCCTTAGCCCCCTTTCACTGTAGATGTCCAGGATAATTCAAACGAATCTGGTTTTCCATTTGTGGCCTGGTCCACTTCTGAGGAAAGGCTTGTTATAGACCACTGCATTCTCTGGGAAGCACCTTTTCAGCAAAGCAACCATAAAGGGATCTCGAGGCAAAGGCAAACGCTACCAATGTGAAATTCAGGAATTACTACCGTATCCCGTAGTCTAATTCACAAGTAATCACATCATGTCAGATTTAAACAAACCTTCATAGTCCTGGACTGTTTTCAAATAAGAGATAATCTGGAAATGTTTAGAGTTCAATTGAAGTCAGACAAATAACAGCTTATCTATTTTTAATATTTCTAATTTTTATTTAATTTTTCACTTATCTAATTTTTAATATTTTTAAGCAGCCCTTTGAAAAGATCCTACTCAAGCTATTTATCTTCCTAGTGAAAGATCCTGAATACTTCTTTTTTCCCCTTGCTCTTTCAAGATGTTGGTGTAGCATCAGAGACTGAGGTGGTTTAAATATAATGGAATAGAACAGGGCTCACCTATTTCCAGCTCTGCTCACAGACCAAACTTCAACCATATGCCAATTCCCTAGGAGATGCAATGTCTCTCCACTAAAAAGCTCAGAGCACAGTATGTGCAATCTCCTGGCTCCTCATTTCCTTTGCTCTACAATACACACAAGCATGCACTCAGGTCATCAGTTTTAATGATCCACACTCCAGAAAGGAAGTAACAATAGTCATTATTCAAAACTTCAGATAAAGCAGAGAAATTCCCATTAGATTCTGGAAGATATTGGGAGTGGGGAGGGGTTGATTATAGGACAGCCGAGTGACCTTTCCACTTCACGTTTTCTTGGCCGATTATAATCTTTGCTTTCCAAGGCACACACAGATTCATTCTGAAAGGAAATTCCTTTGCAGAGAATGTGCAAGAGAGAAACCGAATACCATACAAAAAGGAAATACCGTATAAAAAGGTGATTTTGAACAAGTTATGCTTGCTATATGAAAGAGAAGGAAAGTCCAACGTGGAGGGTTCCAGGGGGAGTCAAGCCCAGTGGCCTCTGACTGTTCCTGTCTTACGCTCTCCACATCCTCCAACATGGATACCTCCGCAAAGTCTACAGCCTGTTTTCTGAGCATATTTCTTTAATTTCCAAGGATAAAACAAATAGGAACATCTTCCATGGCCCCAACATGAGCATCTTCACTGATTTCAGACAAAAATCCATCTACAGCCACTTCCATTGTGGAAAACCTTTAGAACAGGGGGTCCTTACTAAAGGATCGTCAACCCGCCTCGTCCCATCTTACTGGTGTGTTACGTGCCTACATCTAAGACTAAAAAGAAGAATCCAAAACCAAAGTAGACGTGTTGTCTCATTCGCTGACCGGAGTCCTGTTTATGACCGTCTACCTCACGGAACTGTTACAGGGACACAAGAGGCCATACACCAAGAGTCTTGGAAACAGTACCTGGAAGCATCTGTTTAATAAAAACACCAGTGATTGACAGTGTGTGTCTGCAAAAGTCCCTCAAACACATGGGTCACTGGGCCTTTTATAAAATCCTTCCAATGCACAGTCTTATTTTATCTGCTCAATCCAATGGTGGAGGGAGTTTTTATGATCTCTACAGAAGAATCTGAGGCCTGGATAGTCCCATGATATGCCAGCGTCATAAAATGATAAATCTGAGCCTGGCAAATGACCGTGAGTAGTGAAACAGCACCCTTCGTTCTCTGTGGCTGGACCCCAACATTTTTATCGGGGCTGTAACATTGGAATCTCCTTAACTGGGTGGACCGTGACCTACCTTAGCCGTCTCAGCTTCTGTTGGCAGTCGCTTGGGGGTTCCTTTTTGGTCAAGCACCTTCTGAAAATTTTTGTTTTTAATGGGTTGAGATTCCACAGCTTCCGCTTCGATCTGCAGTTTAATGCCTTCGGCCCGGGCGGAGTGATCGACAGCCCGGGGATTCAAGCCACAGTGGAGAGCTAGGAGAGAGGGAAACGTTTAACTCCAAACAAGGTCCAACAAAGAAGGTGCCCATGATGGTATTTTATCTGACCTAAGCAGGAAGAAACCAGGCAGCAGCAAGTCTGGAGGCAGCAAGTTTGTGGTAACTATGGGGAAACCTCTGGGGAGAAGGGAGCGTGGATGGCGGGCGCCCTAAGCTCTCAAGTCAGAAAAGACTTCAGTACAAACCCAGAAGCCGTCACTTCCAACTTCTCTGACCCTGCGCAAGTTACTAACTCCCCCAGCACAGATGAGAATACCAAAGCAGGCAACTTCGGTACTGCAACCCACACACCCGACCAGTTGAACCCCGGCCCTTGAGCTCTCGTCTCTGCCTCCATCTGCCTCGCACTCACTGCCCGGCTATTTGCGGAACACTTACGAGGTGACAGATCCTGGAAACGTGGATTTATATAGGACAGATGTGCCCTTCAAAGATGTTATGGCCCAACAGGAGAGTCAGGAAAAGGGGATTTTGAACGAGTTATGCTTGCTATATGAAAGAGAAGGAAAGTCCAACGTGGAGGGTTCCAGGGAGTCAAGCCTAGTGGCCTCTGACTGTTCCTGTCTTACGCTCTCCACATCCTCCAACATGGATACCTCCGCAAAGTCTACAGCCCGTTTTCTGAGCATATTTACGCGTTCAACAAATTACTTACTGAGCCCCTCCACTGTACCCAGTATCCTCAAAGAAACAGCAGTGAGTGTTATGGGATCCATAGGTTTCGCCCCCAGATAAACTCCATGAGCCACCAGGGGGTGTGGGGTTGGCTATGTACAGGCACACATACACAGCTTGTGTGTGTGTGTGTGTGTGTGTGTGTGTGTTGTAAATTATCTCACCTCCCAGGGGCCTACCCTTTCAAAGGTGGTGAATTTGAACCCTTTGCCCTCAGAGGACTCATGGCCAGAACCTTCCCTCCATCCCCCTCAGGACTCTACCTCACTGATGACCTTTCACTCAATACCTTCAGGCCCCCCCCTTTCTCAGCTGCTCCCCTATTAGACAACTGCCGTGGTTCTACGATTCTTCCTTACTCTGCACCCCACTCAGGTCAGGGTTTCCTCCTACCTGGTTTCCCAGAGAGCATGTGACACCCGAGAGACGAGGGTGGGCTTCCCCGAAGCGAGGCAGGGGTTCCCTCCCCACTCTGCACGCTCTCCGTAACAGGAAGCATCCACTCCCACACTCCAGCACGGTCCCCCTGCCAGTGATGCCCAAACGCTAACCGCGGCCCAGCAAGACCCGTCGGGAGCTTCCGACGTGAGTGAAACCTGGAGCTCAAGATCCCAGTTCCAGGGGGTCCCTGATACCTCAAATTCAACATGTTTGAAACAGATCCTTGGTCTTTCTATACCACTCCCTCCCCAAATGCCTTTTCCAGTCTTCTCCAGTTAGAGAGAAACCAGAGCTATCCTTGGCAGGGCTCTCTCCACGACTCGCCACAGCCCTTCCATCTCTGGCCAGGTCCGGCGAGCTCTACGCCCACAGCTCTGCACGGCCAACAAGGCCCTGCATTCGCTGGCCCCGCCCCGCCCTGCCAACTTCATCACCCACAAAGCCCTCATTCACTCTACTCTGACCACACACTTCCTTTTCACACTTCCTACCTCTTGAGCACATCAAGTTCTTTCACACTTCCCGGATTTTGTACGTCATGCTTCTTTGCCTAAAATGTTCTCCCTGTTCCTCACCTCACTCCTACTCATCTGCCAGGTTTTGGCTTAAAGAGGCTTCTTCAGAGAGGCCTTCCCTCCATCCTCTTCCTCATCCCCCTGCCCCCAACCCATGTTGGATCATTGTGCCTGGAACGTAAGTATTCAAATACTGAGTGATCTTAAACTGCTTGTACAAAGGTCTATGTGCATGTGGTCTCATTTATATCCCTTAACATGAAAATTATCTGTGACTTTCTCTTCTAGCTTCTAAGCTTCCTAGAGCCACGAGCCGGCCTATTTCATGGTGCACAGGAGACATTCAACACGTACTAGCTCATGCCTCCCCCCTTACACTTTGTGCTGGATCTCAAATGATCTTCACAAAAATGCAGTGAGATGAACTACATTCATTTCACAGACGAGGGAAAGGAGACTCAAGGCGCACAGTCACGAAAAGTGATGCGGGGATCTCCTGAAGATCACAAAGGTCCAGCATCGTTTATATGGATGATTTCAAGTTTTGGATGAGCAAAACCAAATTTGACAGTATGGAAAATTATTAGTTTTCAGAATAGGAAGTCCAGTAATGGTAAAAGGTCAGAGTTTATGGATTTGCCAGCTCAACAGGATTATCAAGGATTCGGATTTCTTTTTCGTCTCCACATCCTGCTATCCAGAACATCACCTGTGTATGTCCTAAGCCTGGGTCCCCTCATGGCACCTAGAGTTACAAGCTTCTAGTTCTCATCTAGCAATAGTGAGAGTTTAGTTGACGCTGTTCTCCTTCCCCTAATCTTCCTCCAAACTTTCATTTCTTTCTCATCAGCCCAAAGTGAATCACACACCCCTCAATGAACTAAAACCCTGGCAGTGGAGAGAGGGTTACCCTTAAACCAGCTGGCCCTTTGGCTCAAGTTCCCTTCATCAAACCACGCTGCTGTGATTCAGGAAGGCAGGGGCAGAATGGATGTTGGAGAACCAATCACAATGCCCAGTTGAGGCAGTGTAGAAAGAGAATTTAGTGGCCAAAATCTGTAAGAGCAGGATATTAACCACTGTTAATATCAAATCAGCTTCTCCATCTCCGAAGAATGGCCTATTTGTAACAAATATTCAGTATGTTAAAATCATGAGTATAAAAACAAGTTTGCTTGTGAAGGGAGATGAAAGATTAACATGGAATAGATTTGGACATTAGAGAAAGAACAATTTATAGCTTTGATCTTTCTCTGCAGCAATGATACCTGGATGCTTCCTGCCTTGAAATTCACAGCCTCCGAATACCACTGACTTGCTGGTGGTTTCCAGGACCTCCTGTTTGCCTTCTGCACTAAATCAGACTCTCCTATTTCCTTCACCTTTGCTCGGGCTGGTCCATCCTCCTAGAAAGAGGTTCTACTATACCCTAGTCTTACTTGCTCCTTTGGGAGACTGAGTTCACACACCCCATGTGTCAGCTCAGACCGTGAAAGCCTTCTAGGGAGTTTTTGGTTACCAGATCAAGAACCATGGGGGCTAGGCTCCTTCTACATGGAGGAGGTCTCCCTCACTGATCTGTCCACCTCTCCTACCACACTACAAGTTCCTCAAGGCAGGTCCCTCCCCTTAGTCACCTCCATGACCTCCACTCCGCAGTCCAGAACCCAGCACATAACAGGCCTTTACATTAACACTGGTTCTTACTGAATGAACCAGCAATCTCTTCCCTTTTTACAACCATGTCTTCAATCAAAAGGAAACGTCTCTCTGCTGGTAAACACCCAGCATTTACAACGTAAGGTAACGATAAACATGAAGCAGAAGATGAGGTTTTGACTTGCTGCACACGTAGCCGCCTTCCTCACACAAATATTTTAATCCTCCATAGCTGTTCCCTCCTCGCCTACAAACCCAGTAGTTGATTTAGGTTTTGTGCTTGAGTTTATTTATTTAAAACCATTTCTGACAGGCTTTGCTTTGTTTTCCCTGAAATTTCATGTCCCGAATATTTACACATCAAGTAACTTTCAAATGGCCTCTTTACAAGCTGTGACCTCCATTTCTTTGTTCATCAGGTAAAAGGTGTTTCATCTGAGCTCTCTTTTCTGTCCTCATCGTTGCCCTTTCTTGTTTTCACTGAAGTTATTTACTCAATTAATGGACTCAGCAGCTCATAGGTCAGCTCTGAGACCCTCTTCAAGCTTCTCTGGTCTTCCTGACCTCTCTGTGCCTTCCTAATTTCTAGTTACGGAACGGGCACTGTAAGCTATCAGTGAGTGGTCTTTCCCTCAAGGGCTGCTCCATTTTCCCCATGTTAAAGTTGCTAAGTTCTTCAAAAATCAAGGATTAAAAACCAAAGTAGATTTCATAAATATTTCTTTTAAAAAGTTAGTAATAATAAAAATAAATTAAAAAAATAAAAAATTAAGTCCCTATTATTTTTTTACTGCAATTGCACAGGCTTTCACACTATTTTTGAGATGCCACAGCAAAGCTACCAGCTCTTTTTCATATAGACAAGCCCATCCCCTTATACTCTGCTGCTGTGTATGTAAAATGGTGCAGCTGCTATAACACTATATGGTGAGTCCTTAAAAAAACAAAAGCAAAAACAAAAACAAAAACAAAAAAAAACTTAGGGGCATCTGGGTGGCTTAGTTGGTCAAGAATCTGCCTTTAGATCAGGTCATGATCCCAGGGTCAGGTATATGCCTTGCTTCTAGCTAAAGTCCTGGGAAACACAGCCTTTGTTTCACACCTCTTACAGAATATACCCATAGCAGAGCCTCTCTACATATCTGCTTCATTATGGAGGTGCCTTATCATACTCTAGACTCAAATTCAGCAGAGCTTTACCCTCTAGAAATAATCTGAGCATCACAAGAGCCCTCTCTCTGTAGCAGACACTTTCCAGTGTTTTCCTCCTTACCCACAAGGTCACGCACTTTCCCAGCCTCCCTTGTAGCTACATGTGGCTGTGAACAGATTCCTGCCTATGGGACCTAAGCAGAAGGCTGAGGTATAAAGATGCAGTTCTGGAATGAACAGAAGAGATGGATTTTGATATTATCCCTCTCACCCACCTTACTGCCTCAAATGCAGAGGTGATCCCCAGAGCGGCTATAGATCATAAGGCTATAAATAAACATGAAAGCCAAGAGGCTAATAGCCACATGGGCTCTATCATCACTGAGCTACTCAAACTGGGTTCTTAACTACCTACATCTGGACCTGATGCTACATGAGAAACGTAATCCTTTACCTAAGATGCCACTGAGTCGGGTCTTCTGTGACTTAAGATGAACCATTCCAAACTCACACATGATTCCACTTAAACAACATATAATTACTTAGCTCTTCCTTAAGGATAAAAAAGAAAACTGAAATCCTAGAAAAATATTCTGCGATGGGTTTCATCACTCCCATTATGACTTGGAAAGCTGAATAAGTATAGTAATAACCTTAGCAAGGAAGTTGTACATTACAAATACATGTTCTCAAGAAAAATACTCTCACAGGTAGAATCAATCCAGATGATATGATAAAGCTCTGACGGCAAAACTTACTCATTGGGGAGACCCTGGTGCCCAGAAAAGTGCCTACGTGACTGATAAGAACTTATGCATGAATTAACGAGAATGTGTCCATGGGTGTCATATCACTAATGTTTTAACCTGAATATATAACAAGTATACTAGAAATGTAGGTCTCAAATAAGAGCTTGGGTTAAGCTAATGGACAGGGCACAAGGTCTCTTTGGGCAAAGAAACCTGTTCAGCAGTCATCTGCTAAGGCAGGGTCAGCAAACTATGGCCTATAGGCCAGATACAGCCCATTGCCTGTTTATGTACGGCAGAAAACAGTTTTACGTTTTTAAGTGGTTGGGGGGAAGAAAACTAAAAGGGATATTTGTGATCTATGAATATTACATGAAATTCACATATCAAGGTTCCTAAGTTTTACTGGAACACAGCCACGATTATGTTCTCTATGGCCACCACTGTGCGACAGTGGCACACTGGCAGAAGTGAGTAGTTGTGACATACCATAGGGACTGCAAAAACTAAAAATTTATGAGCTACCCCTTTATAAAAAAAAAAAAAAAGTTTGCTGAGCCCCATTCTAGGGTAGAATACCTCCATATCCTGGAGGATACTGGGTTCTGAGAACTGTAGCCCCCTCCATCATAACAGGGTAGAACTCCAGCATCTTTGAGGAACTCACCTTCTACTTACTCTGTACTCTCCCCCATTCCCAGGCAATTTAAGTAAGCTCAATTATATTTGATTTTATCATTTGGGTCAGACTAGGAGGAGACCAAATAGGATTTCTAGACCTCTCCTTGGTCAGCTAAATGTGGTATTCCATATATTTATATAATATATACATATTATATAAATAAACATGTTATATAATATACATTATATACACACATTATATATATACACATACCAGTTTAATGTGGTATTCCATATATATGTATGTGTATATATATATATACACACACACACACGAGCTAAATGTGGTATTCCATTATATAAAGACACACACACACACACACACACACACACACTGAAGCTTAACACTTCTAAATACAGGGTTGGAGTCCTTTCCTACTATCAAAAAGAATAGGAGTAAAATACAAATTTCTGCTAACTCAGAGGCCTTAAAAAATCACATGTCCATTCTCAACAATTCTGTAACTGACCAGGAATAGACAGTTCCCCATCTGTTACAAAGAGGGGGCTGGAGAGAAAGGCACTCTTCTGATGAGAGAAGGGAGCAGATACCATGAGACATAATGGGCCGAAACCCCCAAATACTCTTACTGTCCCTGGAAGTTGCCCAGTGGGAGCCCCAGTAGCTACTGTGTGGCCGCCAGAGCTGGGGCTGGATGACTGTCCATCCCAGCCAGATGTGCAGACCACATGCAGCTGGGTCAGGACATTGCCTCCTCTGAGCCCCATGAGGCAACCTCATCCTGGCTCACTCATCTGGAGAGGCTGTCGCCTTTGCAAAAGAGTTTGCTATCAGGGACCCTCGCTCCCCCCAAACTAAGAGTGACAGTTAGAGCATGTATTCACGCTTCCTACTCATGATATATGAACTAGACCATCTAAATGCAGCAGAAATTAAAACAATTTCTCACAGGTCACCATCAGAATGGGGAAAGGCTTTGGACAAGCTCTAAGGCACAAACGTTAACTCCTCTCTTCCAGGAGAAGAAAAGTACCACAGATAAGGTCAGAGGTTCTGTGAAGCTTTAGACAGAGGTCTCAGGTATTAGAGAGAAGGAGGTCATCTACACGGGTGACTCAAACATTTTTAACCAGGATACTGTAAGAAACGTATTTCAAACTGTGAACCCATGCCCAAACACATCTGTGTAAATAAAGGAACTGAGACAAGTTTCATAAAACTTTATTTTTCTTTACTGTATGTGACCTACTCTGATTTTTCCTTAGGTCTGTACATTTTTAAATCAAGTAGCGCCTCAGATGCTTCTAAAAGAATAGATACACTTCTCGCCATTTGTCCCGCTAAGAAAAAAATGAAAACCCTGGACATTATATAACACAAACACAGAGAGCTTTGAAAGGTAGGGGAGAAGGCAGTCCTTTGGGTGACTCTAGAACTCAAGACAAGATATGATGTGCATTCTGTGGGTTTTGTTTTCATCTACATTCCATACTTAGAACTGAAGAAGTCTACCACCTAGAAACCTCAAAGGACACAAACAAATTTAAGACAAAAGCCTGCTGTCTCTAGGCAAAAGACTACAACAGGGATAGTTTAACAAGACAAACCTTTAGATAGTAATTGTTCTACTCCAACATCACAGAAAAAAAAAAAAAAAAAAAAGTAACCCAATCACCCCCACCAACAAACACTGAGTGAGAGGCTAGACTGCCATCCTCTCTAGGCTGTATGAAAGTACCCCAAAACCCCCAAGAGGGTGGGCTCATAGAAAGTCACATAAGGAGCCCAGACTTTCATATCTGTCAACGATTATCAAGGCCACCTCCTCACCTGTGGTGTCCATCAAGCTGATGTGAGAAGGCTCGATGTCCACCCAGCAGTAAGGGGGTCCGTCCTTTCTGGGACAGTGTCGGAGGAAGCCTGGTGGAGTCAGGACTTTTCACCACCACCCAGTGATAATGAGACCCTAACTCCCAGGTAACATCTGGCCAGAGTGGTCTCCAAGCCAGCTAAAACAAAGTTTAAATATGATTAAGTCTCACAAAATGAAAATGTCCAAGTTTTGATTGGGGGGGGGGAAGCAAATTTCTAACCCAGAACCAGGAAGATCTCATACTTAATGAGAAAAAAAAAAAAAAAAAAAAAATCAGCAGATGGCAACACCAAGATGACAGACATCTCAGAACTATGGACAAAGATTTGAAAGCAGCCATGAGAAAAGTCTTTGATATGCAATTATACCTGCCACAAAGGAGAAGATAGAAAGTTTTAGCCAAGAAACAAAGTTGCAAAGAAATAGAAGTCCAAAAGAAGCATCAAATGCAAATGCTATGAACTAAAATATGTGATAACCAAAATTAAAAGGTCAACGCATGAGTTCAATAGCCCACTGGAAAAGAAAGATTTACTGCAAAAAGTAGAAGGAGCTTTCTCGTAAGTAGAAATGGAAATGTTCTAGATCTTGCTTTGGTTACATAATATAAGTATCAAACTCTGAACTCAACACTTAAGTTTGATATACAATAGCAAGCATGTATCTTAAGAATGAAACAAACAGAATACAGACATTAGAGATACTTTATTTTTTTAAAGCTTTTATTTAAATTCCAGTTATCATACAGTGTAATATTAGTCTCAGGTGAACAATTTACACATTCAGTACTTCCATACCTCATCTCTGCTCATCACAAGTGCACGCCTTAATCCCTTCTCCCTCCCTTCTGGTCACCATCCCTTTATTCTCTATAGTTAAGAGTCTTTACTTGGTTTGGTCCTTTTCTTCCCTTTGCTCGTTTGTTTTGTTTCTCAAATTCCACCTATGAGTGAAATCCTATGGTATTTGTCTTTCTCTGTCTGATATATTTTGCTTAACATTAAACTCTCTAGCTCCATTCATTTCACTGCAAATGGCAATTTGCATTCATTCTTTTTGGTGGCAGGGTAATAATATCCTATTGTGTGTGTGTGGGGGGGTGTGTCTTTATCCTTTCATTAGCTGATGGACATTTGGGGGTTTCCCTAATTCTGTTATTGTAGATAATATTGCTATAAATATTGGGGTGCATGTATTCCTTTGAATTAGTATTTTTGTATTTTTTTAGAGTTTTTTAATTAACATAATGTAGTATTTGTTTCAGGGGTACAGGTCTGTGATTCATCAGTCTTTTTGAATAGAGTTGAGAAATGATTTTTGAATCCTGTTTTCATTCCTATTGCTCTCCCGCACCCAACACAGCTACCCATTGAGTCAAGTCCAAGTTCTACTTTCTTGCCATCTGTTGATAAAGTGAGATAACCTACAGAATACCTGATGTCAGCCCAGCGTTCAATGAACACCAATCTCCATTTTTACCTTACTGCCCTCCTCCGTCACAACAGAGGAATATTTAGCATTAGAAATATTTATCATTAACATCTTTAACAATTGTTGAGTCAACAAAACAGTAGTACTGTATCTTTAAAGGGCAAACACAGTAGAGGCTTTAAAAGGGACAATCCTGAATGAAAAGGGCAAACTGAAGTGAAATTTTGGGGTTTGGGGGTGGGCGGGGAGGATGGCTCAGAAGGCAGAGAACAGCTTCGAACATACAACCAACCTTGGTGAGTTGAGGAATGTGCAGCTTGTAACACACTTTCTGCTGGTGAGCGGACGGCAATCCCTGTCAAATAACACTAATGGAAAGAAGTGACTAATCTCTGAGGAAGTCTACATATTAGTGTGGGATTTCAGGAAGGGAGGAAGAAGCAATGGTACAAGTTAACAGAGTCAGAGGACTTTTCATCTCCTAACAGTAAGGTGTTAGAAATCAGAAAGGAGGCTTTTACAGTCTCTGGTTAGTATGCCCATCCCTGCCAGTAACCGTCTAACCATGATGCCTTAACAGGTGGAACATGTGCTGTGGGAGCGTCATAACCTCTAACCCCCCATGTCTGCAGGAGCATTCACATAGAGCTGTCCCCATCTGCAATCCCTGTGGCCCAGGGAAGTGCATGAGATGGGCTGCCACAGTGCCCCTGCCTGCCAGGGCCCAGCCAGCCCCCTCCCCCAGCCAGGGCTCTGGGAATGGCTCCAGGGAAAGCCAAAACACCGAAACCAAAGTTGCCTCCATTCCCATCTGGGAGGCCAGGTGTCCTCACACTTCTGCCTTCTTTGTCCCAGTGGTCAGCGCTGGGGCCCACAGCCCCAGCAGACAGTCGTCACCCAACAAAGCCAGAGGCCAAGCCTTATTTGTCCCCTGTGCGCCTGGAGTCATGGGCCTGGCGAGTCAGTACTTATTGCCCCCGAAAGTGCTGTACTCTGGATTGAAAGGCCCACCACTCCTGCCCACCATCCTCAGCTGTCCTCCCGGGACCCAGCCAGGAGATCTGTGGGCCCGAGCATGCAAAGAGCCCTCCCTCGCGTTCTCCCTCCCTGTGCCTGTCCTGTCAGGCCCTGGCCTAGAATGCTCAGGAACCAGAGCTTGACCATGACTGGGGCCGCAGGGGAGAAAGGGGGCAGAAAGGAGGGAAAGAAATGGTAAGCAACTTGGTTAAGGCCACCATGAAAATGGAAAAAGGAGAAATGAAAACAAGGCCTCTTTTATCACAAACAACATTGTCCCCACCACACATGATACTCTGGGGAATAAGAGCTATTTTTAACTCCCTCTACATCTTGATTGCTGCTTAGTTGGTAAAACCATGGACTTTGGAGTTGCATAAATCTGGCTTTACCACTGTCTAGCTGTGTGGCCTTGAGCAAATTACTTAAGTTTAGGTTAAGGTTATCTAACCTATAACATTGGAATACTCCTAACTTCTTTATAATGGTTTAGAACAATTAAATGAAATGTATTTAAAGTGTTCAATGCTTGGCATATTGAGTGATGTTCAACAAATGTTAACTATAGCTTTATTATTTCCTTTGCTCTTATTAGTATCTTAATCATCTTGATTTTGTCAGGGACAACTATCTTTACCCTTAAAAAAAAGATGTGACTGGGAAGACAAAAGTTAAGAAAAAGACTTGAGAAGAAAGAGAACTTAAAATTCTCTTGAAAGTGTAATCCTGGTAACTAAAGAAAAATGAATATATCAGGCAAAAATAAGTATGTGTCCAACCATAGAAACAGGCAAAAGGCTTGATAGGTTCCAGTCTGACTTGAAGAATGGGAGTGCTCCCCTTCCCCAAGGGGCTGGAGTGAGGGCACAGGCAATCTTGTTTGCTCGCACTTTCTATTCAGAGTAACTTGCAGGGACGCTCAAGTTTAACCAGTCCCATTACTGTTTTACTTTATCTTCATAAATGTATGTGTGTACGTGTGTGTGTATGCACAGATGCGCATAAGTCAAGGGCCATGGTCACTAAAAGGAGACCCATAACAGAGTTAGTGGACAGATCTTAATTTGTGGATTGAGAATCTGCACCTTCAAACTTGTGACCTGAGGACGAGAAGTAGCTCAGAAAGATCTATAGAGCTATGAATACATACATAACTTGCTAAATAAAAAATGCTCCTTTGAAATTTCTCAGGTTTACTAAGAAAATGGATAAAATGCCACCCAAGTTGGCATCACAAATTGTAGCTCAAAACTCCTTAGTCAATCTGGGAAGCCACACTGTCCAATAAGGGAACCTGATAGTAGCCTGCGGCTATTTTAATCACAATTAGATAGAATTTTTAATTTAGTTCCTCAGTTACACCAGCCACATTTCAATAGCCACTCAGGGCTGTGACCACCATACTGGCAAGTGCAGATTACTGAACATTTCCATCACAAAGTTCCAGTGGGTAGTGCGAATTGACAAATGAGTATCTTTCTGCCCAATGTTAAAATCAATTTGCTCTGTTCCATAAATGTTTCCTGGAGAAAACAACAACAACAACAACAAACCCAGCAACTGAGATGAATGCAAATAATTTGACTTTTCTCTATTTTTAAATTGTTCTTAATCATTTAAATAACTATATGTACCTTTTAGGGATAAGAGGAAAAAAAAAGGTAAAATGCCGCATCAGGAGTTTCATAAAATTTTTGCTCTTAGAATGAACGGTACTTTCAGTCTGTTGCTCCTTTACAGAAGTAGATCAGAGGGTGTATAAAAGTGACTTCTTATTTAGTTATTTTAGACAACAGTCAAATCTTTATTAACCAAACTGGTTGCTTCTGGGTTGCAGATCAGTGCTATTTTTGTTGTTAAATGATTTTAGAGACCCAAGATTATCATGGAAGGGTACAGAGATAAACTGGGAATCAGAGAAATCTGTTATGGCAAAGCTCATAGTCTCAAAGTTTCTGAAAGAATAGCTCCTAAAGGTCTATCCAGAGAGGACAGATAGAGGACGAACATTTTATTGGTCCTCAGTAAAATGGAAAAGAAAACAACATAAAACCAGATAGCCTCAGGAGTTTTCCACTGGCCAAAATTTTCAGGATAAAGCCTTGTCTTTTGATATTGTCTTCCCTGCATTTGTGTGTATGTGTGTTAAATGCTTATCTTTTATGAAATTGGAGAAGAGATATGTGTTCCTGCACACATGACCTTTAAAGTTAGCAAAAGTTACATAAACGGTGAGTGTCTCCATTTAAAAGAAAGAAAATACTAGTCTATAAAAGTTAAAGGCTAATGACGAAAAATAAGCAGGACAAAAGTTACTTGCAGATGGCATGAGAGCAAGGCAGGTTGGGAGTAAGAGCTGTGGAGAAAGTAATGAGAGGTTTCAAAAATTGAGAAAAGGATTACTTCCAAGGAAAAAAACAACAAAAACAACAACAACAACAACAAAAAACCAGGCAAGAAGGCATAGAACTTGGTATTTCAGGTAAGTTTTGAAGAGGCCAGGTTTGCATCCATAGATCAGGGAAGGTAGCCAAGCAGAGGGACCAATTTAAATGAAAGTACAGATTAGGCAAGATGAGAGCATTTATAAGGAAGAGCAAATCATTTGAAAAGAAAACATGGAGATAAGACAGAAGGATAATCAGGGAGCAGATTAGGAGTGTATGAATTTTTGGTATTAGTTTCAGAAGTCTGGAATTGTTCACCGAACAATTGGAAAACGAAGAAATGCTTTGAGCAGAGGGAAACAGCCAATGTTGTATTTCAGTAATAAGGATGAATAAATATGTGACAATATTCATCTGTTGAGATGAGCTGCATCTTAAAGGATGCTCACAAGTCTCATTAAAACTGTCTCCCCATGCCGACACATACTTAATATTCCTTAATCCTAACTCCCAAAGCATTTATCTGCACTACACAAGGCAGTACGTGGCCATTTCAAGTCACTACTGCAAAAATTAGGCATCCAATAAATCAAGTGGTTGTTAATGATCAACTTCAATACCTGTGTCCTTTTAAATACCGGGCCCATAATAGGGGCTTTGTGATGATTGCTGGTACAAGCCAACATATCCCACAGCCCTTATGTTCCCACCCATGAGTCCTACAGTTGAACACTGGTGGGCGGACGTGCATCATGTGGACATTTTAATCACATATATAAACACTGCCCTAAGAGACAACTAAAGAAACTACAACACAAGTAAATGGTAGAAAGCATGGCTGTGTATTTGAGAAAGGATTTATATTCCTACTTAGCCTTGCAAATCAGATGATGCTTCTAAAATATTTTACCAGGTTCCTCATTGGTCTAGATCTTCTTGGCTGGTACACAAAAAAACCAAAAACAATTCTACAGAATATACTCTGAAAGATTAGCAATTCATTTTATGGTGGTGTAAATTATTTCTGAAGATGCTTCTAGTCAGTTCTCAATATGATAGACATTAAAACACTGTAAACACCAACTGTTACAATCTAAACCTCGCCTTTCAGATTAAAGAGAATGGGAAAAAAAATCAGGTATACAGAGCTCAGATCAGAGAAAAATCTATCAAACCAACCACTTACCTCCTTGGCCTCTGCCATTGGAAGCCATTAGGAAGCCATTAGAAAGATGGCATCCCACTTCATGTTTTCAAATTTCAGCCCAAATCTTCAAGCTCGGCCCTATCTTCCATCTTCCACCCACTCACTCCTCCCATAAGGCTATAAACATGCTCAAGTCTCACCCTACCTAATAATCCTCCCCAACTCTGTACTCCCTTCTTTGTCCCTTCCCCAAAGTAAGACCATTCAAAGTACATTGTTAGGCAAACCTAGATGAGCACTATTCTAAGCACATTACATGTTAGGGTAGATCAACTTATTGTTTGATAAATATTCACCCTCCCCCCGCCTTCCTGTAGAGCAGAGAGTGTATCCCTATCTAATGACTTTGGCCTGGGCCATACCAGCTACATTGGCCAACAGCTAGAAGTGGACAGATGTGAGCAGTGGAATTAAACATGCTTACAGGGAAGCCTGGGTGTTGCAGTCAGTTAGGCATCTGAGTTTTGGTTTCAGCTTAGATCCTGATCTCATGGTTGTGAGCTTGAGCCCCTAGTTAAAGTCCCCTCTGAGCACGGAGTCTGCTTAGGACTCTCTTCCATTCTCTCTCTCTCTCTCTACCACAGGTGCTCTCTAAAATAAATCTTTTTTAAGACTTTATTTATTTATTTGACAGACAGAGATCACAAGTAGGCAGAGAGGCAGGCAGAGAGAGAGGAGGAAGTAGGCAGAGAGCCCTTTGCGGGGCTCAATCCCAGGACCTGAGCCGAAGGCAGAGGCTTTAACCCACTGAGCCACCCAGGCACTGCTCTAAAATAAATCTTTAAAAAATCATGCATACAGAGTTTGCTTTGGCCTCTTACACACTTGTGATAACCAGAAAAATAGCATGCCCCAGAGACTACTGCCCCTTCAACCTGTACCCCAGAGTGAGAGACACAGAGCAGAACTGACCCCAACCTAACGTAAGGAACCAAGTCTGGCCTCTCTCGGGAGAGAGGTGGAGAAAACTGGAGAGGGTGGCAGGTACCAGACCCACAGGGGCCTACAATTCCCAACAGGATTTTGCTCTTTTTTTTTTTTTAAAGATTTTTATTTATTTATTTGACAGAGAGAGATCACAAGTAGGCAGATAGGCAGGCAGAGAGAGAGGAAGGGAAGCAGGCTCCCTGCTGAGCAGAGAGCCCGATGCGGGACTCGATCCCAGGACCCTGAGATCATGACCTGAGCCGAAGTCAGTGGCTTAACCCACTGAGCCACCCAGGCGCCCCAGGATTTTGCTCTTTAACCTAAGGCCAGTGGGGGATCTTTAGGACACAGCTTCTAGAAGTCTTCTCCATTCCATCCAGATGCTGTTTGGGGTCCCTCTAGATCCTTCAGAGCCAAAGCATACTATTACAGACACATGCACTACAATACAGTTACTGTTCGAGTTTCCCACATCACTCTTCTGACCGCTCCTCCCACAAGGGTTACTCTATTTCGTGCTAAAGTCACAACAGTCACTGGACTCTGGTAATGTCAATGAAAATTCAGAGGAGCTGATGTTTGAATTGATGGGTAAGTCTTACCCCTTCAAGCCCAGGACCTAAACATTTCAGAGATAGGAAAAGAGAAAGACATCCAAAGGCAGAGAAGCAATCCACAAGAGCTATGCCGATCCCAGAGCAGATCCCAAATTCTGGCTCTGCAGGCAGCAGAACCAAATCAGGGAGCAGCTGCGGAGAGAGGAGGTGGTTCTGCCAGCTGATACTGAAATAAACCAGAGAATAACGGGCATTTCATCAGCCATAAGCCCTTTACTCCCATGTGCAGGGCTGAGTCCTTGCTGTGCAAGTCTCATCTCCATGAAGACAGTCCTAACCATGAAGACAGTCCTTCCCGGGTGAACACCATCCCATCACTTTGATTCTTCACATGGCACGTGGTACGGACACTGAATGGTGTTATGGGTTTCCTGTCCATGTCCAGCAGAAGTTTTAAGTGGCAAGAGGAGGAGTCTGACCTGTGTCACGCATTGATCTAACCCTAGCACGGTGCCTGACACATGCACAGCTAAAATAAATCTTTAAAAAATCATGCATACAAAGTTTGCATGTGAACAGCCATTAAATGAATGGACTAAAGAGAACGACATGCCTTCTTTTCTACACATGCTTTTCTCTAGTATGTTATGTGTTTTCCTCTGCAAGGCTGCCTCAGATGTTCCCGTTTAACTGGGACCGTTGAAGTCCTATAAATATATACAAAGTTTGATGGACGTGTGTGTCTGCATTTTTATGGGTAAAGGAACCCTAGCTAACAGAGAACCAAATGATCCATACGGGATCATACGGACTGAATTAGGTCTCCCTAATTCATATGCATCTTAACCCCAATGTGACTACATTTGGAGAGAGGACATTAAAGGAGGTAACTAAGGTTCAATAGGCCAGAAGGGTGGATCCTAATCCAATAGTAGCATCCTTATAAAAAGAGGAAGAGATAGCAGGGATGTATATGCGCAAAAGTTAAAAGAAAAAGAACAAAGGAAAGGAAAGGAAAAGAAAAGAAAAAGGCAGCTTGCCAGCCGAGGTGACAGGTCTCAAGAGAAACCACACCTGCCGACACCTTGATCTTGGGCATCCAGCCTCCAGAAATGGGGGAAACTCTCTATTGTTTAAGTCACCCAGTCTGTGATATTTTGGAGAGGGGTCTTAGGGAACTCATACAGTATTCCTGTAAAGGTTAAGAATCACGACTAAGAAACTACCATTTATTTGAGCACCTATGTAGGCTGTATTCCTTATACACATCAATATACAACACTCCTGCTGGAATACGATTGCTCCCATTCGACAGACCTAAACCCAGTCAACACTATGTCTGCACATCAGACTGTCCTGGAGAACTTGCAGAGTCACTCCTACCCAGCAAACTGGGAGAAAACCCAAGTTAAATCGTCCTCAAGGAGCCCAGGCATCAGGTACTTCTAATGACTGGCCAGAATTAGGACCCACTGAGTGAGGGACCCTAACCCCCAAACCTTGGAAGGCTGATGACCAGCCTCCCCACGTGCGGCAACTACCATGGCTTCTGACTCTCAGCGCAATCCTGCTCACGGCATGCTCTGTGAATCTGGGTTATTTGGTCCCAGTCCACCTTCATTCACCCTGTTTCCAACACAGCCTGACATGTGCTCGGGAATAAGGCCCCCTCTCTTCTCAGTTTTTATAGTTCAGGTGGGATCTTACCCCAACCCCAGGGTTTAAATACGTGAACTGGCGCTAAGCCAATCAGCACATGCCATATCCCTGACCACAATGACCTCTATTGTCCAGTCAGAGAGACTTCTGCAGTGGCATGGGAATTACCAAGAAGAGACTTGGCTTCTGTCCTTCCAGATGTGTACAGGGAAGACCCAGTGACAGAAACGTGATAGAAGTCCTGACCTCTCCAGAGGACACCCTCTGGGTGAACAGGGAAGCACACAAAAGGAGCCACAGAAGGAAATGTAGAAAGTCCATGTGAAATTACTAGAAATTTGGATTAAAATTTTACCCCAGGCCAGATCTACAGCCAGGCTCTCAGTGAGGTGAGCTAACAGCCTCTTTTACTTACTGGGTTTTCCAATTCCTACAGCGTGGGTCATGTCCAACTATACCTAGTCTTTGGGACTAGAAAGGCCTTCAGAGGTCACTAAGGTCCTGTTGCTTTCTAACCTTGTATGTTAAGATAAGGAATTTGAATTTCATCCTGAGTTCAGCAGGTTGCCCATGAAGGGTTTTAAGCAAGTTGGTGTTAAGGTTTTAAAAAAAAAAAAAAAAAAAAAAAAAATTACGCTGCTGCCATATGCAGTACCTTTGGGAGGCTCAAAACTGGAGTCAGAAAAACTCATTTTAGAAGCTCATGGATTCACCAGGTGAGAAGAGGTAAAGACCTAAGTTAGGGCTAAGGTAGTGAGGATGAGAAATCTGCCAATGATTTTGATCAGGGGTTGACCAACATAATTCTAGAAAGGGCCAAAGAGTAAATATTTAAAGCTTTGTGAACCACATAGTGGCAACTACCCCATTCTGCCACCATGGTACAAAAGCAGCAATAAATTATAAGTCAATTAATGATCATAACTGTGTTCCAATAAAACTTTAAGAAAACAGGTGATTATTTGCCCACCCGGACTCGTAAAATGGGTCAAACTTGGTAAGTAACTGGACGTGAGGGGGGAGGGAAGTGAGTCAAGGTAGCTGCTAGGTTTTTTGGATCTTTATGTTCTCCGTGTTTGGTCCCAGAATCATAAATTCATTGAGTCACTGAATGTCAGAGGAGGATAGAAACTCATTAAAATTATATAGCCAACAGCCTCATTTTATTGGTGTTAATATTGAGGGCAAGTACCTCTGAGGTAGCCAACTAGTCAGCCAACTAGTAGGACCAGAATTCCTACTCCTGGTTTCAGCTGTAACTCTATTACACGATAGTTCTCTCTTCTATGGCTCTAAAGATTTCTCTTTTTCTTGAGACCACTGTGTTGCAAGTAATTACTGTATATTTAATAAATATTACTAGACATCTATGACAACTCTCTGTGGTCCTAGGACAGTCTGTCCCTCAGGAGACTTCGTCTTATCTTTGTTATACATATTTCCCCCAAGCCATTTTTGTGCTTTTGATTTTTTTTAGATTTGACATTTTTTTAAGTGGTTGTAAAACATACATCATACTCCTTTGCTCTAAGGATTATTCACTTTCTAATCTGAACAATGTTTTATGTTAAAAGCACAGAGAACTTATTCAAGCCAAGAACGGAAGAACTGCTTATTCAGCCTCCTGACAAAAAAAAAGAATAAATCCCATACATACATTATCAGAACATAACCACAGTCAACTCCAATTGAATACCCAAAAATCCTACTAAGAGGCAAGCAAAATGCGTTATGACTGCTAAGGAAAACTAAAAACCATACAAAGAGAAAAGAGCTGGAAAAAAATGTCAAATACTAGCAATTCCTGTCTTTTGAAGGTCTATGGATCATTTTTTTTCTATTTACTTTCCAAAGAATATATTTAATAAGCATATTATTTTAAAGCACTATTATTTTAAAAGGTTAATTTAAAAGGTAAGGAAATGTTGCTATGTTGCTTTTATTTTTTTTTAAGATTTCTTGAATTTCTAATAGTATCTTGCTCTAGGACTTTTAACAAAATATATTAAATTATGTAAAAATTTAAAAACCTTGAGGTTTACATCAAACTGTGCTTTCAGATCTAAATAAGTGATGCAGCTTTTTAACTGCATAAATTATTTTTCTCTTCATGCCTAGTGAATGATTCTTCCTTAAATATTTCCAGACACCATACCTGGTAATCTTCACTATTATCCAATTTTCCAGTACAGCTCCTTTTTTCCCCTCATCTCCTGACAAATCCAACATGGTTGGGCAACTGAGTATCATAAGTTCAAGTTTTTTCTGCACAATTATCTTTAGACAGTTTGCCCCACATTCTCATCAGAAGAGAATTCTTAGTGCTGTGGTCTCACCCTGCTTGTTTCCTTGATGGAACCTGGACTCTACAGTCCCTGAGAATGGGAGCCCAGATTCAAAATGGAGGACAAGTAGCCAAGTCCCTTTGGTTCGACAGCTGGTTCTTCTAAAAAGGCTAGCACATCATTATCAAGCCCTCAGTTCCATTCTCACTCCAATGATGAGGGACCAGTGGGTAGACACAGAAGGGAAGAGAGAAGAAAAAGCTAGTTGGGATGCAAAGAGGAAGCTCAGGTGGCCCTTGGGGACAAGCTCTCCATTCTAAGTTCAAAAAGACCCAGTGCACAGAAAGCAGATGGGAGAGTCTCTAGAAGCCAACAGCAGAAAGCATGCTTAAATGAACATCTGAAATGCCATAATCTGAATGCACAGGTATTTGCCAAGTTACTAAAAGCCCAGTCAGTCCTGTCCTCTCCTCTTGCCCTTTTCAGGTGCCACCTCAATACTAACTCCTGATCCCAAATATAAAGCACTCATGCCACAAGAAGTCCCATGAACAGGACACCTCTCTTGAGGTT
The DNA here is from genome assembly GCF_020171115.1 of Neogale vison. Taxonomy (NCBI): domain Eukaryota; kingdom Metazoa; phylum Chordata; class Mammalia; order Carnivora; family Mustelidae; genus Neogale; species Neogale vison. The sequence goes on along the minus strand of NC_058094.1, from coordinate 20,952,564 downwards.
CAATTTATCTGGGTTTTCATGAGCACCTAGGTCACATCTGAGTGTGTGCACATGCACTACAGCACTAGGGTGGGAGTTAGGGAACTTGGGCTTTTCTACATCTTATTACATGTTGTTCTGAAGTTCTAATGCTCTGAGCAAAATATCAATTCATTACACAATTTTCTGAGCACATACCATGTACCATGATTTTTGTAGTGAGGGGAGATTTCTGGTTAAATTCTCTTCAGAAATGATAATGCCTAGGGGCACCTGGGTGGCTCAGTTGGTTAAGTGTCTGCCTTTGGGAAAAAAAAAAAAAAGAAAAAAGGGTCTGCCTTTGGCCCAGGATCAGGTCACAAATCTCAGGATCCTAGGAGGGAGCATGATGTCAGGCTCCCTGCTCAGCAGGGAGTCTGCTTCTCCCTTGCCCTCTGCCCCTCGCCCCTGCCTTGTGCACTCTCTCAAATAAGCAAAATCTTAAAAAAAAAATCATAATGCTTATAAAGTCTACATTTAGATTGCTAACTTTTTTAGAAACAATTAACTACAGAAAGACACTGAACCTTATTTGGAAATTAAGAAATTAAGTGAATAAGGACACAGACTCTAGAATCAGACTTTGGAGTTTGAATATTGGATCTTCTGAGTGATTAATCAGTTCAATAAAAAAAAACAAAACAACAAAAAAAAAAACAACTAAACACTGAGAGAAGATAATCCCCTCCTTGGTCCTAAAAATCCAGCCAATACGTCTTATAATGAAGACCAGGATTGACAGGTCTATCCATTGAGAACTTTCAAAAAAAACCTCAAGTATGAGCAGAGAACCTACTATGTAAAAACACCTGAATATCTAACGAGAACACAGTTCAGAATGAATGGGTTGGCGGGGGAAGGCAATGTGGAAAGAAACATGGAGAGCAAAGTAAATTTCCATTGAACAAATATGTTATTAGCATTAATATTCTCAATGACATATGGAAAGATATTATATCATTTTAAAGCAATAAAAATTTCAGGAAAGAAGATCTTAGAAAAACTAAAAATATTAGATGCTTGAAAGATAAAAATAAAAAAGTACAAACAAAAAGAACAGATGAGAAATAGGAAACAACCCAAAAACTAGCCCAATAACTTTATCCTCTTAAAGACAGCAGGTAGAGAAATAAAGAACAGAATTGGATAAAAGGAAATGAAATAATTCAAAAGAAATTCCCTGAAATGAATGACAGGAATTTCCATTTTGAAAGACCACTAAATACACAATATTATAAGGAAACAGTAGGCTCACAACAAGGTACAGTCTCGTAAAATTTCTCAACATTAGGAAAAACGATTAAATATCTTCAAGAAGAGAAATGTATTATTTCATACAAGTGATCAAGAATCCGTAAGGCTTCAGATTTCTCAAAACCAAGACTGGAAACGAGAAGATATTAGAAGCCTCAAAATTGTAAGGGAAAACAGTTTAACTTTTTCAAATTGAATCAAGTTATCAATGGAGTACAAGGATAGAATATTTTCACATATGCAAATTCTCAAAAGCACGCTTCCTATGTATCTGTTCTCAGGAGGTAACTGTAGGAGGTGTTCCATCAAAACCAGGCGAGAACAAGATAGGATGAAGACCCAGGGTCCTACAAGCAGGAATCTAACACAGACATCAAAAAATGCATCTGAAAAACAAAAAAACAAAAAAACAAAAAACAAACAAACAAACAAAACAATGCATCTGAACGATGGAGGTGAAAGGCGGTCCAAACAACTTTAAATCAAGTAGAATAGAGACCTATTTGAATAGAGTCTCAAATAGAGACCTATTTGAAACAAGTCAGATTTTGGGGGGGAAATTGCTTCGGAAACTGACAGAATACCTGATGCATGCATGTACTGGAAGGAGATTTAACAGAGAAACTTCTGGTTCAAATTAGTGGTGAGTTTATAGGACGCTAAGCCAACAGTAATAGCAATATTATAAAGCGATTTTTTAAAAGACAGTGATTTTTAAATTATGTTCATACAAAACCCCTGAAATTTTCAGTTTATAAAGTACTTGTCATATTCCCTGGCATATATGGTATGACTCAGTACATTTAGCCATTATTATGATGATTCCAGCTCTCTATATATATACCCAAGTTCCACTCTCAACTTTTTACTAAGTAGCCTCAGGAAATTTATTACCCACAGCCTATTACCTCATATGCAAAATGGGAATAAATACAGTACAGCAGGCATTACACAGAATGTTTAGAACTAACAATCCTCGGTATACAGCAAACATTTACTAAATGGTAAAGGATATTTATCTGTTTGTATATAAAAAATTTGTGTACATTTTGTCACCTGAAAAATGAAACCTTAATTTAAAAATATTAACACTAAGAGGTCAAAAATAAATACTGGCTAAAGATAAGAACTGCAGTGTTTCTGAATGTAAAAATAAATGAGAAATAATTTTATTAAGAATAAAATCAGTTTTATTAACACTAATAAAAGTGGCTGAAGACTGCACCTACCAATAAGAAAAAGCTCAAGGACACAGTATGGAATGACTAGATAGACCAGGAAGCCAAAATGAAACAAAAAAAAAAAAAAAAGGAGGTAGAAAACCTTGTTAGAGTATATTGAAAGATCAGAATAGTAGTCATAGCAATAATCAAATAAAAGTAGTTCACATGAATCATCAATAATCTGTAATAAAGGTAGAGGAACCTAGCTTAAGAAATGTGTAACAGGTGTAAGTTCTACAACTAACCTGGACCCTGTTCTCATCTCGCACAGATCTCTCATGCCATCCAACAGACACACCTTTTCTTTCAAAAGGTCGGCTTTTTCTACAGCTCTGATCTTGACAATGACCATCAAGTCACAGGGACAGAACGAGAGGATACCCTTCTGAAACTCAGGTGTCTGTTGCTCTCACAAGAGCTTCTGTCATGGGTCTTATTAAATGCCGTATCTATGGAGAATGAGATTTTGATTACTGTGTAAGCATAATGAACAAACAAAACAAAAACACCTTCATATTTTACCAACTAAACACCCACTGAGGTTTGCTGGAATGACAAATTACACCAGCTATCATGACTGACTTAATAGAAAGCCCAGAAGGAAATATGAACTTTTTTAGTGGCAACAAAGTGGGCACTGAAGTCATTGAACTTGGGTTTGAATTCTTCCTCTACCATTTACCAGCTGGTGACCTTGAGGAAATTATTTAAGCTCTCTGGGCCTCAACTGTTTCATGTAGGAAATGGACCGAATATTAAGAAACATCTCATGGGATTGTGAACAGGTAGGATATTCAAAACAAACAACCAGTATGGTTTGGACCACAAATCGTCAGCAGTCACTCGCTATCAAAAACCAATAGAGCCATACCAGGGAATGCTGGTTGAAAAGCAGCCCTAGTTGCTAATATCATGGAGTGCCTAATAAACGCAGCTATCGTGATCCCTAGTTTCTTCCCTTCTCTGTCTATCGTGACTATGAAGAATTTTCATACCCAGAAAAAGAATGTTTAAATGCCACTTTAATATAGCTCATTAGAAGATGGAGTTATGGCAAATCAACAAAATAATGGAAGAGGGAAAAAAGGGCTTTAACTTCTCACTACTTAAGGACTGGTTGCCTCCAGAGAACTCTAGGACCTCTGGCCTCACTCTGGCTGCTGTCATCTCTAATTTCAGAAAAATTCTTGATCCTCTGTAGAACATCCCACTTGCAAACCCCTTCAAAGTAGGCACTGTGCCATCCCTTCAATCATGGAAGCAGTAATAGAAGCCATAAAAGACTCAAGACACCAAGATCTAAATCTAAGTTTTGCCGCTAATACCTTCTGTGACCTTGGGTGAGGGAACTTTCACATCCTTATTTACGTAATGGGAACAACAGTGTCTGTTCCAGCTGCCAGTGGATCAGCTGTGGTTCAGATGCGAAACTGTACTTTGGAAAGCACAGGATGCTGTGTAAAGCCAAGGCGGTATGATTTCAATGATGATGGCCTTGGAGTGAGCTCCAGCAAACACGCGGGTGCCAAAAGCTACCAGCTATTGAGTTTCAATTAAGAAACTCTGGCCAGGCGAAGCAGGTCAGAGGGAATCAGGAGTTTCATGGGGTTGTGCAAAGGTACTTAGCAAGCAATAGAAGCAACCATCAGCCAGAAAATCACTCTCCCTTATCATTAGAATCGGGGACAATGGCATCAGCACCCTGGAAACCTAAATCTTAAAGCATTAAAAGCAGGAAGGGGGTAGGAGATAGAAGGAAATAGGGAGCATGTCCTCATCTTGCAAAACTGTGAAACTGGTCAAGTTTATTTTCAGGACTTTTACTTTTCCTGACATTATGGGTACTATTTTCCTGAAAGCCCAAACTTAGGCTGTAGGATCAGTGTACCCTCAGGGCACCTCCTGGCTGGCCTGTGCTCCCAACCCCTGTTCCACAGGCAAGCACCTGTCAAGGCCTAACCTTTCCAGAAGATGACTCCTGTTCTGAAAATTATACCCTCCTCCGACATTTGTGAATTCCAAGTCCTCTTCCATACCTGTCTGACCTGGAGTTATTACAAAATAAACGATTTCACAAAAAGATGGCAATGACCCATAGGTTCTTTTTTTTTTTTTTTTAAAGATTTTATTTATTTATTTGACAGACCGAGATCACAAGTAGGCAGAGAGGCAGGCAGAGAGAGAGGAGGAAGCAGGCTCCCTGCTGAGCAGAAAGCCCGATGCGGGGCTCGATCCCAGGACCCTGAGATCATGACCTGAGCCAAAGTCAGAGGCTTAACCCACTGAGCCACCCAGGCACCTCTGACCTATAGGTTCTTAAAGGTCACCGTTTAATAACCTCATTTTTAAAGAGAATTCTAAGGATGATAATGTCTTAATCCAGTATTCCCTAAAATTTTCTAACTAGGAAAATAGACATCTTCTGTTTTTATCAAATTCCAACTCTACCACTGACCAGCTGAGCGACCATGGGCAAGTTGCTTAACCTCTCTCTGTGCCTCTTTCACTATTTGCAAATAGAGAGGATACTGGTACCTACCACATAGGACTGATGTGAAGGGGAATGAGTTAATATAGGATAAACAGTTAGGACAGTGCCCTAGCACATAGAATAAGCATTAGTATTTCTTGATCGTTCAATATTTTAGTTATAACGCTCATGTGCACCAGGCACCACCCATCCCTTCCAGAAAAAAGTACCTTCCCCAGGAGGTAATACATCTAAACTCTTGATGCTCCCTGCTCTCCTAGTTTTCCCTTTTTTGTAACTGCAAATTATCTCTCTCCACGGGGTCAGTTCACACACATCATCTACAAACTCTCAAATATTTCTAGCTTCAACAACAACAACAACAACAACAACAAGAGTACCTGGGTAGCTCAGCTGGTTGGGCAACTGCCTTTGGCTGAGGTCATGATCCTAGAGTCCCAGGATTGAGTTCCCTCGATCGAGTCCCACATCGGGTTCCCTGCTCGACGGGGAGTCTGCTTCTGGCTCTGACCCTCCCCATCTCGTGCTCTCTTTCTCAATCTCTCTCTCAAATAAATAAATAAAATCTTAAAAAAAGAAAGAAGGAAAGAAAGAAAGAAAGAAAGACCTTCCTTTGAATTTGTTTCCCGTCTAGGTCAGGGCCTCCATCTTCCTCCTTATAGGTCTTCTCACCATGTTTAAAATTCCTTTAATCTCAATCGCTGTCTTGATAGGACTCTCTCTCCCTTCACTGCACATCAATGATTTGTGTCAAGAGTCCTCATCCCCCGTTTAATCCTTGTATTATTATAATGTGGATCCGCGTCCCCATCTCATTAGAATAGCTTTCACTACTGCCAAACCCCTGGACACTTCCCAGGGCACACCTCGCTCACGGGATGCTGGCGCTCCGCTCTGACATGGTTTCCTACCACCACCGGCTGCTGCTCCGGTCTCCTGCAGCTTCTCATCCTACCCCTTCCACACTGTCATTGCCTGGCAGACACGCTCTTCTCATACAGGAAGATCATCTCCATCTCTCGCCCACCTGTCCTCTTGCTGTAGACATGTGCACAAGAGGATGGAAGGACACCACATGAACCCGTGCAGGAAAGGCACGTGCGGTGAGAGAAGAATAAAGATGGGTGGGGGACGATTCCAGATGCAGGGCGAGCCAGCACACCGCTGATCGCTGAGCTCCAGGGACTGTGAGCCCCGATTCCTAGGGGAAAAGGGAGGGAAATCGGTCTGGAGCAGGAAGGCCCTAGCAGTCTGGGAAGGGCTCTGGCTGCTAAGGAGTTAGGCTTTATTTTTTTGCAGGGCTGTAGAGTTGGGAGCAATTACGTGTCTGCCACACCCTGTAGGGAAACGATCCCTAATCCTAGCATCCTTTCCCACTGCAAAATATTTCCCGCATCTCTTCCTTGGCTCTTATTACCTCAGCTTGTTTTTTCAATTTCTTCAGGTTTGGACCAAGCTTTCTGCAGTAGTTCACTCATGCTTTTCTTTAAAACTATGATGACTTCTCCAGGGGAGTCCAGGGCCATGGGTGGGCCATTGCTGTGGGTGGGGCAGCTCCCCTGATTCGGAGTGCAGAGCCCCCACACAGCCTACCCTGCCCACGTGTCCTGCCCACATTCACCCCTCTTCTACTGGGATACCTTCCACAGTACAGCCTCGAGCCTCTACACTGTAAGTCTCACGACGGGAAGGTTTACAGCCTTCGATTCCTATATTGACCAGGGCCATTCATGGTGCTGAGCTCATCAGAGGTGCACAGTGAATACTTACTGTCCAGATGAAGGAGAGATTTACATCAGTTTGTGCTGGGCATGCACATGAACTTGGAAGGCAGCATGTGAAACATCAACAATAAAAACCTGAAGACCTGGGGCTCCTTACGAGAGAAGCAGCAAAACTGTGCAAAGCAGGATCAAGATAAACACATTACTGATTCTAACCCCAAACTCGAGCTTTTCCTATTGTAGAGCCCAAATAAGCAATGATTTATTTTACTATATGGTTCCTTTTCTTAAATTAGCAATATGTCTATAAGAGAGCTAGTATACCAGAACCAACCTGCTGAACTAGAACGGAACCAGAAAGCAACATAGTACAGTGAAAAAGGACTCTGAAATCTGGCAAATTTGGCAATAAATAAATAAATAAATAAATAAATTTGGCAACAAAGCCTGGTTCTATCACAAATTAGCTGTGTGGCCTGGGGGAAATTCCATATCTTCTCTGGACCTAAATTCCCTCAACCATTGGATGGGAAAACCACCCATCCCCCTGCATTATGAAAACTGATGTTTAGAACAGACACCAAGAACCTCGCTCAGAGTAGGCACAAAATAACATTAGCTATCTTGTTTTCTCAATAATCATGTGTCTTCGTTGTGTCAGACACAGCTGTAGGCGCTGAAGATGTATCATAAAAGTCAAATGCATGTTCTCATAGGGCTTATATTACTCATCCCTAGCCTCTGTGAGAACAGAGTGGAAGCCCCAGTCTTTTTCCCAGTGAAAAATACACATAATGTCCACACACAAATTATAAATACAGTTGTAAAGGGATTAATAATCTAAGATCCTAAGAGGAAATCAAGAACCCTGCCCTTCTCTCAGTGTCTCCCCAATGTGTTTAGTAAGAATGACATTTTTTTTTTTTGATTCGGGGCCCCACGTCTGTTTTACCAAAACAACAACAACACACCCAAGGGAGGGGATTAGGAATGTGGGGGTCATGAAGTGTCCCAGGAAAATGTTATCATGAAAGAAAGACCTAAAAAGAGGTCAAGGTCCAGTACACCTGCTTTTCATAGGCTTACCCAGCCATTAAGAGGACTGTTAAACTCAACCATTAGGAATTGATTGATAAATATTTGTGAATGTTGGGGTGCCTGGGTGGCTCAGTGGGTTAAAGCCTCTGCCTTCAGCTCACGTCATGATCCCAGGGTCCTGGGATCGAGCCCCGCATCGGGCTCTCTGCTCAGCGGGGAGCCTGCTTCCTCCTCTCTCTCTGCCTGCCTCTCTGCCTACTTGTGATCTCGGTCTGTCAAATAACTAAAATCATTAAAAAAAAAAAAAAATTGTGAATGTAAAAAACATTGCAAGCTACCGAAATAAATGCTATATCCACACACACTTCCTCAATAACTCCAACACAAACGGTCAATCCCAGTTTATCCACATCGAAGTATTAAGCACCCTGACATCAAAAAGCTAACTGTTCTCAGAAAACAGAAAAGAGAAAGAGAAAGCAAGAGCTCGGGCACCACAACGCTCTGACACACACCTACTGACTCACCAAGGCCAAGAGCTGGGATACCCCACTTCCACTTTTTGGTGACTGGTTGCTCTCTCCTACACCTATAAGTAACTGGTCATCAAAGAGGCAATACAAACTTGAGATAAAAATCAAGTGCGAAGTACATCTACTGAAGTCAGGTTAGCAACATTTTCACCCCCATGTAAGGCACACACATACAGGAATTCTGCAGCAATCCCAGATTCAAGTACTCTATGCCACAGTTACACGGACTGGCAGAAAAATCCTAGTGGAAATCCTACTGTGTGAACATCCAAAGGATACCTCCAAGACTATGGTTCGTGCTTGGAAACAATTCTGCAGTCAGGACTTACACCCTGTTTGAGACCAGATAAAATGTAGTCTTTGCAAGTGAAACAAGCGTTGCTCCCACTACATAAAGGGATAGTTGATGAAAGACCTAGTTCTAAATCAGAATGGCACACAGCTGCAAAACCAGCCTCTGGCCCTGCCCTTCTCAAAATTTCAATCACACAAGAAACAGTCAGCTAACCTAAGGTTTCACAAAATGAAGTTCATGACGCCCCTTGGCAAATAAGGCCAACTTCCTGCAGGGACAGGGAAGTTTTTGCCCTACTCCATCCACGTAGGCTCCTCTTTGTAGACCCAAACATGGTCTTCCCTTTCCTCTCCTCACACTCTTGCCTTTCTCCAAGGTAAGCCTTTCCTCATCTGGGTTTCTTTCCTTATTTGACAACAAGGACTCAATATCCAGGGTTTAAGAAAAGTTCCTTCTATAGTAAGTAACCTGAGAATTTGTTAACAGTTTGCTTTTGGATGCAAAGCCAGTGGCATTTCTAGGCCATATCCATGCTTGAGATCTGGACTAAGGTCGAAACCAAGGGTGTATATTTGCCAAAGCCATACTATACTCTTGTAAAAGGCAGCACCAAAAGCCCACCTCCAGAAAGCTACTTCTTCCTAACTCTATCCAAATGCCTAAACTCTACCCCTTGATGTAATACCCTTATTTTTGTGAGATCCTCATTACCAATGACTTGTCAATACAGAGAAAATCCAAATTGAGGAAAATCTGGCCCAGTATTACGTGTGAGGCATACCAACTCTAAAATACAGTTTGGTAGTTCCTTATAAAGTTAAAACACATTTACTATAGGGCTCAAAAACCTCACTCCTACTTCTTTACACGAGAGAAACATGGTTCACGCAAAACTATTTGCAGTGGTTTTTCAAATTTAATGTAAACTGGAAACAACCCAAATGTACTTCAACTGGTGAAAGGATAACCAGTGGTATGTGCATTCAGTGGACTACTACTAAGTAAAGAAAAGGACTGAGTGGAAGCGTCCAACAGTAAGGGTGTACGTCAAGTACACTGCATGAGTAAAAGAAGCCGGACTCGAATGTCAACATAGTGTATCATTTACAGGACATTCTGAAAAAGGTAGGCGTGCAAGTACTGAACTTGGCAGTGGTTGTCAGGGGCTGTGGGTGAAAGGTAACTAGAAAGAGGCACAAGGAAACGTTTTGGGGTGTAGGAATTAAATATGATTGTAATGGTGTTAAGACTGAATACATTACATTTGTCAAAATGCAAAGAGCTACAAAAGGTGCATTCTAAAGTATGTAAATGATACCTAAATAACTCAAATTTTAAATTTCTTAACTTATTAACAAAAGAGAACATTTGAAATAGGGACTCTAGTTTCAAAACCCTGAAATAGTTCAAATGTTTTATCTCGGGAGAAACAGAGTTTTTAAAATCTATTTAACCAAATTTAAATTGTGATTTCACTGTGCGTTAATTCTTAGACAAAAAGAATCCATTTTTCTGTTATGTAACTTCTATAAGATTTCTATCAGAACATTTTTTATTTTACATTTGACCCTTTAGAGCCTATTTATACAGACCCCCTTTTTTCTTCCCAAAATATATTAGGGCATCAATATTCACCAAAAACTTCTTAATCCTCAGATGATCTTAATACTGTTCTTTGGTGCTTATCAATCACCATCTTAGGTTATGATCTTCTTTAATGGTTATCAGGCCTAACGCAGCCAGATCTTCTCTGGAAAACAAATGGAATCATACAGGTCTGACCCAATGTCAGTTTCATGGAGTGCCTGAAATTTTCTTTTGCAAGATCTGAAATTCTGCTTTGCAATCAATTTACTTATCATATGGCTCGGGGATTATCAGACCATTACAGAGCCCCGCCGATAAAATAGCAGCTGTTAAGTGGCAAGAAAGTTTTTCTGGGGGTGGGGGTGGTAACCATTTAAGTGATGAACTTTTAGTGAATATACTCCTGGTATAACTTTTACATCCCTCTTCGGTCTCATTACTGCAGGGAATCAGATCATCAAATAATACATTAAAAGTGAGAATGCCTCATATTTTACTAATGACATTTTGTTGGTCTTACCAACTCAGAGAACCTACCTTCCAACATGGAGCATCTACTACAACACCAGACACTACACTATGAGGCCATGAAAAGGACTCAGATACTTTTTAAGTAAGGCAGGGAGGAGACAACATTGCCCTCATGTTGTCTAACAATTCCCAATCGGCCCTCCAATGTAATGCTCTTTATGTACCTAGGATGTCATTACTATTAATATTCCCATTTCCTAAATAAGTGAAAAGGTCTCAGAGCTGCTCAGTGAATTACCCAGGTCCTCGGCAGAGCTGGGGTTCACACCCAATCTCGCTGCAGAGCTTGTCCATTTAAAGACAGCCCCAGCCCTCATGGGGAGACACAAGCCGGCCTGAGCCCGTTCCGGCCCCAGCTTTCCATGTAAACCATAGCGGAGGCTTCCCACCCCATGTCACAAACATCCATCAAGTCACTGCAGACCTGGGAGTTTCCTGGGCAGAGAACCACCAAACACAGCAGCAAGGGCAGACGAGGAGCAAAATGCTGAACTTGGCAGCTGGCTCCTCCCAGCCTCAGCACCCTTGGAAAAGTCTGAAGGCAGGCAGGCGGCCGCCCCTGTCACCCAACAGCTGCCATCCCTTCGTACTCTTCACTAGGGGAGGCAAGCTGTGCCAGCAGCTTCTTGCACCCACACTTTAGAAAAACCAGACTAAATATAGCCAAGTTTGCTCTCATGAGCCAGCTCAGAGCTTGGAGTGCTGCTACATTCCACTTTGGAAAATTGGGGAGAAATCAGCTTGATTTACAAGAGAGCAGCTTCCTTTGCTTGCTCCTGTGCCTTTGGAAGGACCACATGCAAGAGCCAGCTGGGCTGTGGGGAGTGCTGAGGTTTGGCCAAGCAGATAATAGAGCCCACAAGAGAGGGAATGTACCAGAAATGACTTAGTAGCATCCTCATTCACTTTCCTGCCCATAAAGGGCTAAAGAACCACAATACTGGGACTTTGGGGGGAAAAAATCCATTAGGTAGAACGTACTCTACATGCACCACAGTTTTATGCCCTTTCTGCCACTCCCCACCCATCAATATCCTGGTCCAAAGCTCACACAAACGCTCCTCCCTTGGTTAGGCTATCCCATCTCCCATCCAGCTCAGAACTAAATGCTCCATTTGTTCTCAGACCTCCCACGTAAGGTTGCTTGTGCTTCTACTTAGCACTTCTATCATTCCACCTAACCTGCTTCTTGATCGCCTTCAGCAAAGGGATGACAGGGAGATACAGAAAGGGCTGAGCTCCCTTCCTGATTAGACTTCCCCTTCCCCCAAATCTAGTAGAGTTCCCTGCACCCAGACTGTGTTCTATTGCCTCTGAACAGAAATACAAAACCTATATGAATGCCAGCAAAAGAGTTTGCAATTGCCCACCCTTCTTCTAGTTAAATGCACAACATGGCACCTTTCCTGGAGGTCAAGCACCGGCTTCCCACCCTGGGCTGCCCCTCCTATGCAGGCCAGCACAGCATGTACCGTGACTCAGCATAACAGAACACAGTTACAGCAGCAAAGGGCTACGCAGTCTCCCCCTGGGAGCACCAGCCCTTGTTTCTTCTGGCTTAAGAGTACATACAGCAAAACAGAAGATAGGACTGGGCCAGGCAATGCGAGAGCAGGACTAAACTGAGGCCCTCCTTGGACGGGATGAGAGGTCCCCAGGAAGCGAGGGAAGTGGCAGGAACCACGGCCCCGGAAAGCATGCAGGCAGGGCTTGAGGCCCTGCTTCTCGCACTGGCCAGGAATTTTCGATGATGGGCTTCTGGTCACCATGCTCAGGTCTTAAAACAACGTGACTCATAGAAGTTGTTGGTATAGGAAATTCCAATCTCATGTCCCAGAGGAAAAAATTAAGTTGGGGGGGGGCGGTGGTAAATAAAGAAATAAGACAAAAGACCCATTGGTGAAAAGTGAAGTGAAAGAGAATGGGGCAGCAGCTAGTTCAACGATAACATCGATGCACAGGTAAGGGCCCGTCAGGGAAACGGGTCTACACGCCCACTGCTTCTTCGGCTCCTACTCCGCAGGTGAACACAGGTGGGAGCTCGCTCAGGGGTCCAAGGGGCTACTGGGGGAAATCAGAAGCATCCATCATCTACCCATTAATTCTCTTCTCCTCATCTATCCAACAAGCTTCATGAAGGGTCCACCACGGGCCCGGCCTAAGGCACAGTGCCTACCTGCACCCAGCGCCAGACCACCAAGTTGCAGAGAGGATCATACACAATGTTCTCAAGAAGGAGTCGTAGTTAGAAAAATGCCAGTGGGCTAGCTCGGAGCCCTCCTTGCTCCAGGCTTCACAGGAGGGAAAACCATGTGGATACTTCCAGTCTCTCTCCACTCCCTCAAGGGTAATTAGGTTCAGAAGAAGAGACAACTACTGACATGCAGGTCTAGGGAAAGGAACAAAGCACACGCAGCTCTGGCCTCTCCTTCCCTTTGCATCCCACCTGCCTGCTGTAGGAGCCCTTGGTCTCCCCGTCCCAGGCTGTTGCAGGGGCAGCAACTCCTAGGAGGGGCAAGGGCTCTGCTTGGGAACTATATTAGCAAGTCTGCTTTTCTCATCCAATTCAAATCCACACAACAAACAAAAACAAAAACCCATCGAGCCTTGAAATCAAGAAGACACTTTTGGAGCGCCTGGGTGGCTCAGTTGGTTAAGTGGCTGCCTTTGGCTCAGGTCATGATCCCAGGGTTCTGGGATGGAGCCCCACATCAGGCTCCCTGCTCAGCAAGGGGTCTGCTTCTCCCTCTCCCTCTCCCTGCTGCTCTGCCCACATATGCTCTCTCTCTGACAAATAAACAAAATCTTAAAAAAAAAAAAAAAAAAAAAAGAGAGAAGTCACTTTCATATTTCATCATGAGTCTCTGTGACTCAGTTCTGAATTCAACTGGGGTGGAGAGCCTTTACTGACAACTTCTTCTCTTTCCTATGTGTGACTAGCTCGTTTGCCCTCTCCGCCAATATCTTGGTGATAGGCAGGGTTTTGATTTTTCTCTTTTACAGGAGGAAAACCTTTAAAACCTGAGCCTTAAGTGACTTCGAGGCTATTTGATAGCCCATGTGTTCATTTAGGATGGAAAGTTCAGATTCCTTAACCAGATCGGTCATCTACAGCACACTGCCTTCCATTTGAAATCCTTGGGGAGACGGAGTGCTCAAACTTGGAAATCATTTTTATCCCACACGAGAGAGACTAGTCTATTAGATCTGGAGTAGAAACAGGACGCACCAATGCTTATCCACCCCACTCTGCTGATGCAGCTCTGAAGATGAAGCAAGAAGAGAAGGAAATGTGAACAAGGAGTAGGAATACGGTTCTCTTGCTTCAGGGCATCTATACTCCACTCAGGAAACAATCACTGCCAAGCACCAGTCCCTGAATACAGAGAACACAACACGGTCCCTGATGAGTCCACTTTTTTCCTCTCCTTGTGTAACAATGCAATCCATTTCTGTTAAACATCACCTATGGACACAATCATCTACACAAGCTGTCCATGGAGAACGGATTACTCTGTGGTTTCTGCACGCTACCTCCTCTCCAGTGGCCCTAATTATCCCAGCTATTGGGGTGATTTACTAAAATACAATGATTTTTTTTTTTTTAAAGACAATGGATATAAACATTATCCCAACCTGAATGGGGACCAGGGGCTCTAGGGCTGGAGAGCATGACTCTAAGCTGCCCAGCTGCCCGTAAAAGGGAGGCATGGCTCACCACCACGCTAGAGAATAGAAACAAGATACTGTAATTAATTTCAGAAAAGAAACTATAACCCAGGGTAGCCATAAAACAAAGGGCACCTCTTTGTCATCTTAAACTCAAGACTACAGGTTTAACAAAATGAAAGAGCTATTTGTTCTTAACACTTTTACTACTTTTAACACTTTACACTTAACATAAGGTCAAGCTTACTTAAACAGGTTAGACAGGATAAAAAAAAAAAAAAACCCTTCTATTTTGCTAATTAGGCTTGTATGAATAAGTGAAAATTCAGAATACAAAACATGCCAAATGGTAAAGGTTTTTGTTTCCTTTCTTTCTTTCTTTTTTTTTTTTTTGTTTGTTTTGTTAAGAAGGATGGGAGTACAAAAACATTTACTGAGGATCTATGTTTGTAGCATTCCCCCAGAAGCCCTCTCCTTTATTAAATCTTCCCAACATCCCTGGGAAGTTATCAGTAGTGTGTCCTTTTTCCCCAGATGCAGAAACTAAAGTTCAGATGTTAAGTAACATGTACCCAATTTCCAATGCCAGTTCCTCCGGCCAAATTCCTTCTCTGAATCAGTGTTTCTTAACGAACTTAGGGACACCGCTGGTTAACTTGGTTTTGGGTTGTGAACTTTGTATGGGACGGCCATGCATGGAGGGACATACAGCATCCCTGGCCCATGGACAAAAAAAATACCAACAGCAGCCCCAAAATATCCCAATCCCACACGTGGAGGACTGTTACCCTGCAGAGGAGAACTCCTGCTCTAAAAGATTCTTCGAGCATGAGGACAAAAAAAACTGGAGGGGTGCTTCCTTTTAAAAACCTCCCTTACCTTCAAATCTCTCCAAAGTCCCTTACTTTACAGCTCATGGGCTCCTAAGAAAGCCCCATGCACACCTACGGAGTCAGTTAAAAAAGTGGCCTTGAAATATTTCCCATACATTCCGTAAGCATTTACTGAGAACATACTATGGGTCAGGTACTGTGCTAGGAGCTGGGAATATAAAGTCAAAAAGTACAAGGTCCCAACCCCAAAGGGCTTACACCTCTTATAGTCTAGTGAGAGATTAAGTATGGAAATGTTAAAATAGATGTAAGCACCCGTTCTAAGGACATTTAGTGCAGAAGGTACCTCCCACAGACTAGGGCAGAGAGCTAGGAAGGCAGAGGGAACAAAGGGTTGAGACAGGGTTGGGAAGTTTTCCTGAGCCTTTTGAAAGATCAGGTGAGTAGCCAAGAAGTGCCCAATCTAGGCTGAGCAAACTGCCTTTGCAAAAACAGAGCTAGGGAATCCTCCCTGCAGCCGAAGTTTAAACAACTTCCTTCAGTCCTGGAGTTGAGACCTCATCGTGATCCAAACTCAGGTTCTCCAGTTTATCAGAGACAAGCACTTGAACCAAAAAGTCTCTAGGGGAAAAAAAAAAAAAAAAAAGCCTCTGCAGTCTACGTGTACTTCATTCCAAAGCTCTTGTTTTCTCACAAGGTCTGCCTTTGCTGGTATAATAACCCATCAGACAAGAAATATGACTAATTTTATACTTCTTACAGTGAACAGGAAATGGTTTTCAAATACACTGTGGACTGGCAACCAGTGGGAGTGTACCTCACTTGGGAACACAGAAAAGTGCAGAGAAGAGAGGATAATCAAGGTCATCTTAAGGGTAGGCAGAAGGGGTACCGCAGGTCAACCTAACTTTGGCCTGAAGCTCAGGATGAACTTTATCTTTTTTATCTTTTTTCCTCTCATCTGAAGTCTTGTTTCACTTACCATCAACTGTAACGAGGCAGAAAGCCAGAATCTCACCTTAATATTACATTTTCACAGTAGCGAAAACTTAGAAACATCTTTGGTCTATTTTTTTTTTTCAAAGCCATGTCTGTTACAGACACATAAAAACCATAGATGTAAATATAACTAAAAGTAACCATCTAGGGCGCTCTGAACCTCAACCCAAAGGCAACAGTTTTTTGAGTTAAGGTACTGAACAGAAATACTGGGTTGTTACTACTTCAGATGGTTAAGTAATTATAATGCGAGCAGGAATCGGAGTAGTTCAGTTGCTCTCTCTTGGGGCAGGGAGGAGAGAGGAAAGCAAGCCTTGTGGTTCCCTCTTGCCTCTAGCCTACAAGGAACAGGCTCATTTCCCCTTGGCAAGGAGCCAGATGCGCTGGCAGGCATGCCCTCTTTTTCCTGCCCCAGTTCCCCTCTTACCTGAGACACACTCAGGAGCCATAACTCTGGGGGGAACTGTAGGTTCTCCTTCAGTCCCAGGATTATTGCATTTTATTATTCAGGCGCAGTTTGACCTCTAATTTGACACCACAAACACATCTGGCCCGCATATTCCGCCCCCCCCATAAACTACCCTCCACCAAAAAAGTCTCTGTTACAAGGGAACAAGAATCTGAAAGGAAAACTTGGGATCCCTCACAAACCTCCTGCCCCTGCTTTCCCCCAGGAGGTTCAGAGGAGACAGTATTATAGAGCCAAAACTGCAAAGCCAGAGGCTAAAATTATATTAGAAGAGAGGAAGGTGGTCTTGGAAGGAAAGGATTCACCCACATGGAAGGGACTGGTTGTTCTTTTTAATTCCTGGCGGATTCCATTTCTTTTCTGTAAACTTTGCTAACCCCGGGATGGTCCTATAAACAGAGGCAGGTGTAGGGTCACCTCCACCCTCTGAGTACATCTGCTGCCTCCGCTGCCGGGCGCGCACGACAGGGGTCCTGGACCCAATCGAAGACCATGCTTCCCGATGACGCACCTGGCTGGGGTCCTCTCCCACGTGTGGGGGGCAAAACGAGTATCCCCAGCCCCGTGGCCACCCAGCCGCCTCCAGTGAAAGGGGACAGCGAAAGGGGCACCTCGGGGCTGAGACCTCATGCCGGTCTCTTCGGCTTTCCCCCCATTTCCAGTACACCGTGTCGCATTAGGGGTCCTCTTCGCCTCCAACCCCAAAGTCCTGAGCACCTACATGTCTTTTCAAAGCAACTGAAGAAAGCGCCTCCTGGCCTTCCGTGGCTCAGGTGAGTGCCAAGAGGTGTAGGAAGAAAGGGCCCGCTCGCCACCACCCTCTTTCCTCTCCTCCCCACGTTCCCCGGGATTCATCAGGGATGTGTGTATCGGGGTGCGCGGGTTAAGAGGGAGCTTAAAATGCCCAAGCGTCCCTTACCTTCCACAGCCATTCTCTCAGAGCTTCCCTAACGCATGCATAATTTTCTCGGCCGAGATACTCCTCCTGCCCCGCGCTCCCCCCTCCTCGCGCTCTCGCCTAAATATTCTGCGCTCATCTGCTCTAGGACCAACCTGCCGCGGTCACGCAAAGCGAGGCTGCCGGCTCCAGCTCCGCGCAGGGCGGACTGGGAAGTGTAGTTCCCTCCTTCCCTGCGACCCGGGAGAGCACCCTGAATCCTCCTCGGGAGACGGCCCCTTCTCCACACTCGGACTGCACCTCTGGCTGCAGCCGGCTCAGGTAGAATAACCCCTCCTCGGGGGGCCGCGTGGGCGAAGCCGGCGACCCCGGGACGTGGCCGGGACTACATTTCCCAAGCTGCCCTGCGCTGGGCTTCGTTCGGCGCTCAATAGAGACCCGAGATTGAGCTCTTCGCAGGCAGTTGCAAGCGGGTAAGCACCAGGTAGGGCTTGTGCCGGGGGGCTGGAGGCGGCGGCGTCTGTGGTGGGATCTTCTGGCCTTATTCGCCGGCTGTTTGGCTAACCATTTAGTGAGGAGAGCAGAGCCACCAGCTGGCTGTGGTTCCCCCCTCTGGGCCAGAGAGCCGCTGCACAAGGTGCGATAGAAAGTTGTTCCCTCAGCGCCCTGGGATTCTCGGAGTTCCAGAGAATGCCGCCAGGTGATAGAGCGGTCCTCTGACTCGCCAGGTGGTGCAGGTGGATAAACACCTAAAATAGGTGGGCAATGGCTTAAGAGTCCCGAACGGGCATCATCCTCAAGGGGTTGTTAGGAACCAAACCTAGGAACCGGATCCCACCTGAGGATGTCTGTCTGATGATGGAAAGCTGTCTTGCTTCCCAACTAGGAGGCTTTCAGCTCCTTTGGCCTGGAAGCCCATGGCGATCTGTGATAGGGCCTAATCATTAACAGCGCCCAAGAAGGCGTGTGTCTTTCAACTTCGGACCCTGTGTCCTAACTCCAGGCATTGGGGGTGCTGTAGGCAGACAGGGGAAAGAATCACGTGGAAGGCAATAGAATTCCAGAGCTGGTAAACACTGATAAAAATGGAAGTTCCCAAACTTTTTTTTTTTTTTTTTTTTTTGCACGCGGAAATGCAATTGGCGTTATGGCTGATAGAGCTAAGGGGATGATCTTGGACGAAAAATCTGACTCAGGGCTGTAGTAAGTCTTTTAAAGGCCTCGAGCTTGGAAATTCGAATGGCGCCACTTCCAGTTTGCACCCAGCTCTTCTACCTCCTTGCATATATATATATCCCCGACCCCAAAATATATGTATTTCTAAGAACTACTCTGGAAAATAAGGAAGTACAAAGATTTGATTCTTCCCATAAAGATAACCACTTAGATTTTGTCCCGGTCATAAATTTTTTTAAAAAAATAATTTTGTTTTTGAGTGTGTATGTGCACCACTGTTTTTCTGGTCACTAAGTATGTGCCTCATCCTACTATGATTGGGTAATATGGCTGTGTCTGGGTACTTTTAAAAATACCTGTGTGTAACTATTAAATGCCATCGGTGATATTTTAACTGTGTGTCCATAGAGCTGTGTGCAAATCAAACCCAAAGCTTCCATCCTTGGCACAGTAGCCTTAGACCTGCTCAGTGAGACACAACGGGTATTTGCCATGGAAAAAATAATTTTTCCAATCTAATTCATAACCATCTGGAAGGAACTGAAATCCAGGTGCTTTCTATCCCTTCTCATAGAAGTCTTTCCTTAGATAAAACATTTGTAAAAGAAAGCCAAGGGACAAGCAAAGGGATGATTCTTGACCTTCTCAGTCCACTAACCTTTTACAAACACATATTCTTATCCTCATCTTAATCTCACAGAATCTGGATTTCTGAATGTTTGGCTAGGGACACTTAAATTTTAAAAACCCACAGGTGATTTTTATGTGCAATGAAAATGAAAAGCATTGGTCTGTCTTCAAACTTTTAAGGATCTGGGTGATACTAAAATGGAAAAGTCACGGAAATCCATTTTTAATTTAAAAATTTTATCTCTGGGACGCCTGGGTGACTCAGTTGTTTAAGTGGCTGCCTTCGGCTCAGGTCATGATCCCAGCGTCCTGGGATCAAGTCCCACATCGGGCTCCTTGCTCTGCAGGGAGCCTGCTTCTCCCTCTGTCTCTAGCCTGCCACTCTGTCTGCCTGTGCTCGCGCTCTGTATCTCTCTCTCTAACAAATAAATAAAAATCTTTAAAAAAAAAAACTTTATTTCAGTTCACATCTTTCAGATCCTTCCCAGTTGATATGCATTCTAGTTTGAATTTCATTTTTAGTATAAATGTAAATGAGATGTGAAGGAAATATTAGTTTAGCCATAAGAAATAGCCAATATTGAATTTTTAAAAAAAAAATGTAGAAATAGAGCATTATCACATGGCTTAACCTAATAAAGGATAAGGAGAAGGTAAGTTGGGGCTTTCAATTCTGGCTGATCACCTGGGGATAGGATGAAACAGTTCTCATTAGAATCGCCAAAAGGAAAAGACAGAAAATACCAACTCTTGGCAAGACTGTGGAGTAGCAAGGACTTGTGAATCCTGCTGGTGGTAGGCAAATCGATACAACCACTTTGGAAAGCCATTTGGCATATTAAGCTAAATAATGCTTATTCCATGACGTAACAGTTCCCTTGTGAGTGTATGTAGCAGGCAGATGTATACATGTTTCCAAAAGACCTATACAGGAATGTTCGTGGCTACATTATCTGTAATGGCTACAAACTGGAAACAGCCCACATGTTCATCAACAATAGATTAATGAATTGTGGTTTAAACAAACCACCCCATACTGGACGGGTTAGCAAACTATGGCTTATGGACCCAATACGGTATACTGCCTCTCTGTGTCTTGTTCATGAGCTAAGTATGGTTTTTACATGTTTATGTGCTTGGGAGGGAAAAGAATATCTTGTGACATGTGAAAATTATATAGAAGCAGCTACATGATAACTTCAGTTTTGCTTTTTGGCCAGGAACACCTAAAATATCTCTTGTCTGACCATTACAGAAAAAAGTTTTACCAAATCCTACTATAAAGTAGTGAGAATGAATGAATTGCAACTATATACAACAACACAAATAAACCAGATCCTTTAGGTATCTGTTGATGGGAACACATCATCTCAAAATTGAGGCAAAAATTAACACCCATGTATGATCTCACTTCTGTGGGACAGAGATTTGGGCACAGCTGAGCTGGGCTTTCTGCTTCATGGTCTTTTACAGGCTTCAATGAAGGTGTTGGTGGGCCAAGATCATATGAAGGTTCAACTTGGGAAAGGTAAGCTTTCAAGTTCTTGTGCTAGTTGGCAGAATTCACTTCCTCTCAGGCTGTTGGATGGAGGGCCTCAGTTTTTTGCTGGCTGTTGGCCAGAGACCAGCCTCACTACTTTTCCACAAGAGCTTCTCCAATAGGGCAGCCTGCTTCATCAAAGCACAAAGCTATGAAGGCTAAATAGAGTTTGCTAGCAAGATGGAAGTCACAACCGCTTGTTACCTAATCTTAGAAGCACCATCCCCTCGATGTTTTCATGTTCTATTAGTTAGAGGCAAGCTACTCAAAGGGAGGCCATGAGTGTTACGAGGTGAGATCATGGGGGGTTATCTTAGAGCCTGCCTACCACAACACACAGGCAGAATGTTGAACAAAAAAAGCCAGGCAAAAATATATATTGTGTGACTCTATCTACCTATTGTTCATTTATTTATTTGTTTATTTATTAATATTTCAGAAATCAGGCAAGATAACTCAATGGCATTAGAAGTCAGGATAGGGGTTCCCCTACGTTTATGAAAGGGGAATATAAGCACAGGGAATGGTTAGTAGCTGGAAAGAAACCCCATGAGGGCATCTGGGATGTTGTGATTCTTGAGCAGCATGGTGTTTTCACAGATGTATACTGTTTGTGAAAAGGTATTGGGCCATCTATATCTGATTTGTGGAAGAGTGTGTGTGTGTGTGTAAGAGATACTTCCATAAAAATTTTTAAAAAGTAATGTATGCTTAGATTCAATTAAGTATGATAAATGACCCATTTATCAGCTACTCTTTGATCATCTATACTTTCTCTTTCTTTGCCACAGTAAAGTGACAGTTGACTCCATTCCATTTAACAAGTGTGCTTTGAGGACGTCCTAAGTGCCTGGCACTTACCTCGATCACATATGGTAGACCAAATTTCTAAAAATCACCCTCAGGATTCCATACCCAAACCCCCTGAACCAGGGAATGTAATGAGTCTTTCTTCCTGTGATTGTATTATGTTAAAACCTTAAAAATGGAAGATTATCCAGGTGGGCCCAATGTAATCAATCAAGAAAGAATTTTCTTTATTTTTTTCCAATTTATTTATTTACAGAAAAACAGTATTCATTATTTTTTCACCACACCCAGTGCTCCGTGCAAGCCGTGCCCTCTATAATACCCACCACCTGGTACCCCAACCTCCCACCCCCCCGCCCGCCACTTCAAACCCCTCAGATTGTTTTTCAGAGTCCATAGTCTCTCATGGTTCACCTCCCCTTCCAATTTACCCAAAAGGACATACCCTCCCCAGTGTCCATAACCCTACCCCCCTTCTCCCAACCCCCCTCCCCCCAGCAACCCACAGTTTGTTTCATGAGATTAAGAGTCACTTATGGTTTGTCTCCCTCCCTATCCCATCAGCATGGAGGTTCCTCAAAATGTTGAAAATAGAACTGCCCTATGACCCAGCAATTGCACTACTGGGTATTTACCCTAAAGATACAAACGTAGTGATCCAAAGGGGCATGTGCACCCGAATGTTTATAGCAGCAATGTCCACAATAGCCAAACTATGGAAAGAACCTAGATGTCCATCAACAGATGAATGGATAAAGAAGAGGTGGTATATATACACAATGGAATACTATGCAGCCATCAAAAGAAACGAAATCTTGCCATTTGCGACAACATGGATGGAACTAGAGCGTATCATGCTTAGCGAAATAAGTCAAGCAGAGAAAGACAACTATCATATGATCTCCCTGATATGAGGAAGTGGTGATGCAACATGGGAGCTTAAGTGGGTAGAAGAAAGAATTTTCTACTGGGAGCAAAAGGGGAGGGCAGAAGAGGAATTCAAAGAGATTCTAGGCACGAGGAAGACTCAACACACAGGTTACTCCTTTAAAGAGAGAGGCATGTGAGTAGGGATACAGGTGGCTCCTGGCAGTCAGCCAGCAAAGGAAAGGGGGCCTCAGTCCTGTAGTTATAAGGAACTGGATTCTGCTAACAACTTGAACAAGGCTGGAAATGGGTTCTTCCCCAGAGGCTTCAGATAAGCATTCAACCCCCCTGACACCTTGATTTAGGTCTTGTAAAACCTGAACGGAGAACACAGGTGAGCCCACACATTCTGCTGAGCTACAGAACTGTGAGCTAGTAAATCAATATTTCTTTAAGCTGCTAAATTTGCTTGTTTTCTATTTGTTAATTTGTTTAATTTGTTATGCAGCAATAGAAACTAATATAGGATGTATCCTGTTCACAGCAGACTTATTTTGGGGGTAGAGACGCTTAAAAGATAATGATTTTAAAGATTTTTTTTTTCAATTTATTTGACAGAGATCACAAGTAGGTAGAGAGGCAGGCAGAGAGAAAGAGGGGGGAAGCAGGCTCCCCGCTGAGCAGAGAGCCCGAGGCAGGACTCGATCCTAGGACCCTGAGATCATGACCCGAGCCGAAGGCAGCGGCTTAACCCACTGAGCCACCCAGGCGCCCAAGATAAGGATTTTAATGCTCACGAAGTAAATCAGAATCCCAGGAGGTAGGACTCCCACCCCTAGCACTTTTTTCCTTTTTTCAAGTTTTTCAAGTCCTTCAAGAGATTCTAATCTGAAGCTTCTATTGAGCAATCTCATTAAGGGGATAGAGATCAAAATGACTGGGTGAGAAGAGATATTTGGCATTCCTCTCTATTGCATGTTCCCTTAACCTGTCACTGAGGCTTGTCATGGCTTCTTGCAACAAACCCCTTGCATGTGGGCGTCCTCTCCACTCCCTCAGCTCCCTTGCTGGGAGACTCAGGCCAGGTTTCATGGAAATAATCTGAGTGCTTCCACTGGCTCCATGAGGGCAGGGGTGGACTCTGGTTTTGCTCGCCTTTGAGGTCCGGGCCACACGTACTGCTTGCCACGTAATAATTGCATAATACGTGTATCACGTGTTTACAAATGATGACTGATTGAAAGAGCACATGAATATACCACCCAGTCATGATTAGGTCTACATTTTCCCCAATGAAACTTCAAGTTTATGTTTTGTTTTTATTCTAATGTTCCACGCTGGTAAGAAGTTGATATTCCTACATCTGGAGTCAACCCAAAAAATGACTTACAGACACGTTCATCCAAGCCTTCTCATTTCACAGTTGGGACAGAGAAATAGCATGCTCAGGTCACACCATGGCAGAACAATGTCTAGAACCTGGGTCCATACCAAGGCATTTTTTAGGGGGCATGGGTGGTGGGATAGAAAGGTTTCTGTTGCTTCAGGCTTAGCTTGGGTTGGTGGATCCGCCTTAAGGGGAAGAGGCTGGGGCAGCTGTACTTCATGCTTCGGATTCGTGGATAGGTTGGGGTAGCTCTACCTTAGAGTGTAGGGACAGTGGCTACATGAGGGACAGCTATTTTTGTAGTGACAGCAGAGGAATAGAGGGCAAAAGGAAGCATGTGAGACTTTATTCTTGACTTATTTTTATTTTAGACAGAAAACATGCTTAGACAGGAGGGTTGGTGGGGAGAAGCAGAGAGAGAAGGAGAGAGAGAATAGGAAATAGACTGCCTGCTGAGCAGGGAACCTGATGAGGGTCTCCATCTCACCACCCTGAGATCACGACCTGAGTCAAGGTCAAGAATCAGCTGCTTAAGCCACTGAGCCACCCAGGCACCCCAGTATGCAAGACTCTTAAGGCCTGGCTGAGAGCTGGGGCGTGTTCACTTCTTCCCCTTTGTCATTTGTCACGGTAAGTCACGTGGTCAATCAAATAGTCAAGATATGAGGAAATATACTATGGCCATGGAGAAGCCAGGGCAAGGCTGTGTGCAGGGAAGGATGAAAAATTGGATTAATTACTTATCTCCACAATGGCTAGGTGGTAGTCTCCTATGGTTGCCATAGCAAGGTCCAACCAGCTGGGCAGCTTAAAACAACAAATTTATCCTTCACTTCCTGGAGGCTGGAAGTCTGATTGTGTTGGCAAGGCCATACTTCCTCTGAAGTCCCTAGGGAAGAATCCTCTCTTACTTCTTTCTGGTTTCTAGTGGTTGCTGGCAGCCTTCAGGGATCCTTGGTGTGTGGCTACATCTCCCCGATCTTGGCCTTCGTCATCACATGGCCTTGTTCCTCATGAGATGTCTCTGATTTTAAATCTCTCTTTTCTCTAAGGGTACCAGTCATTAGATTTAGGGCTCCCCCAACCCAGTATTACTTCACTTTAGTTTGAAATTTCCAGATAACATCACATTCATCAATATCTAAGGTTAGGAATTCTACACATTTATTTTGGGGACACAACTCAACCCACAAAGACCAGAATCCTGTACCATCTTTTGTAAACTAGAGCAGGTGTTCCTAAAGTCTGAGTCCCGGACCCATAGCATGAACTTCACCTGGGAGCTGGTTAAAAGTTGAAATTCATGGGTCTTACTCACTCAGAAGCCAGAGGGGTAGGGCCCAACAATCTATGGTGTAACAGGTTCCCCAGGTGACTTTAATTCATGCTAGACTAGAAAACAGTAGAAGCTAGGCTTTGCAGGAAAGTCAGTTTGGTCATTGTTGTTAAGAAGAAGTGAGAGGTAGGAATCAATCCCATTTGAGTGTCTGTGTGTGTCATAAAAAGGCAGGTGTTAGAAGAAGAGTTGGTATAACTAATCAATTGAGTAATCAGCATCTAATTCTAAGGAATCCAGGTGCCACTGGCCTCATGGATCAGTGGACTTGACAAAGCACTGTTCTCATACTAGAAAGTCCTCACTGAATTTTCATTTTTTTGTGGGTGTGAGAAAGATGGGCGGAGTCAGCAGAGCTGGTTCCTGAGTCTACAGCATGAGCTACACTGGGTAGAATCCATGAAAAAATGTAGCCAAGGTCTGGGGCACCTGGATGACTCAGTTGGGTATGCCCTGGACTCTTGATTTTGGCTCAGGTCATGATCTCAGGGCCCTGGGGTTGGACTCTATGCTTGGCGGGGAGTCTGGTTGGGATTCTCTCTCTCCCTCTCCCCTCTCTCCCTCTCTAAAATAAATAAACCTTAAAAAAAAATGTAGCCAAGGTGTTTTGCACAGTGTTCAGTACATTTGTGGAAATGATTATTGCCAAAGACCTATTGCTGACTCCACACTTTCCTTCTTCAACCAGTTCTGGAAAAGATTGACCCTTGCAACCACCCCGTGGCCACTGGTTGTGTATACAGAGCTGAGAAAGGAAACGTGTCACAATTTGTTACAATCCTCCAGGCATGAGATGTAGAAACTTAGTTTACTAGGGAAGTCACATCTTATGCACAGCTGAATTTAACAAAGGGACTCAGCACTTCAGTAGGGTTAGATTCTCAAGTAAAAATGGAGACTAAAAATCAGGGATGGGCAGCTTTGTGCTTGAAAATACTTTACGTTGTCCCTTGACATCAGAGCGTGTAATTGTATGTCTACAGTCCTGTCAAGTAATCCCTTGCAGGTCAAACTTCGAGAACATTAAGGAAAGACTTTATGCCAATGTCTGCATATTCAAAATATTCCGTCTTTAAAATAAATTCCTAGTTCTGAATACAGGAGATGGGAGAGACTATTGCAGAGTTTTCTTTTGGACTCTTATACCTTAATATGGTGTTTGGGTTTTTTGTTTTGTTTTGTTTTGTTTTTGAGAATTAAATAAGGAAATAAAAACCCCCATCTGAGTGGAGAGGTAGATCTCAAAAGAAATGGGAGTGTTCAATAGATGTCACCTATCTATATGAATCTAACATTACGGAGTGGTTACGATTTGCCAGAAATTCTTCTGAGTACTTTAAAAAATGTGCATGCTCGTTCCGGAGGCTGTGTGTTTCACTACTGTATCATGCCACTGTTCTAATTGTGCACAATCGTCTTTCTGCTATATGCAGTTTTGGAGGATGGCTGACCAAAATCAAAACATGGGGCTGGATACATTGATATCAGGCATGGACCTAAAGAAGCACCCCCTTGCCCATCCTACCTGCTCCCTGTGCCTCTCTCCTTGAAGGGCGGCAAGTATTATGATAAAACTTCTACAGCCTTTTCTTTTTAGGAAGCAAGCTCTGTGCTTTCTTCTTTTCCCAGGGGCAGAAAAAGCATATTGTGTTGTCACAAAAGAAAAGAATGGACTTGAGTCTTCGTGGTTAGAGATGAGAAAAGTCCTCCAGGTGTCAAAAAGTAAGAGTCCGGGGAAATTGTGCAACCGGAGCCCGATAAAAGGCACAGCAGGGGCTGATGACAGATTACTGTCCTCATAAACCTGAAGGCATGATCTAGGGCTCAATCCTCATGTCTGCCAAACTCAAAGAAGTTAAAGAAAAATGGGACAGAGGTGATGATTTAGATGGCACCTGGGAGAGAAGGAATGTAGCACACCCAAGATGTGCCTTGCGAGATCAGGCAAGCATCCACAGAGCACAGCCCCAGATTTGCCTGCTTCTTGCTTTCTCCAGCCTGTGGGAAGTGTTAGAAATGTGGCATTTAAAAGTTAGTTCTGGGAGGTCTGATTTTGTTCAGGAATCCTAAAAGCTGCAAATGTGCATCTTATGATAGCAAGGGATAGTCTCAGCTCATTTTTTCTCCATGGTTTTAAATCCTCATGCTGTAGCATCTGTCGGGTGTCTTAAGTGATGCAGTGTGTGTGTGTGTGCGTGTGCGTGTATGTGTGCGCGTTTGTTTGTGGTCACTGCCTTCCTCATACAAGCCATTTTTAGGTTATAGGGACCCTTGGGTTGGCATGTGTGTGTGTCTGTGTGTGTGTTAGAGTGATTGCTGCCTTCCTCATATAACCCTTCTTGGGTTATAGAGACTCTTGGATTGACGTGTGTGTAAGGGGGAGGGTGGGGGGTGTCCTTCTTTCTCACTCCCTGTTCTGGTTTCAGAAAGCAGGCAAACCCAACCACAAAGCCTCCCAGAGGCCCTGGGTCCTTATGGTGCTGCCTTCCAAGTGCTGTCTGTATTGTTGACTTGGCCTTTGGAGGCACAGTGTTGGGAGCAGGAATACCCTGGAGCCTGGAAACTACAGATCTGAGTTTGAAGTGCATCTCTCACCACATACCAACTGGGTGAATTGAAACGAAGTGACCTCTCTGCCCTCAATTTGCTCTTTTACAAAATGGGTAACAATATATCTGTCTCAGGCTTTTTGAGGATCAGTTGCCTAACAAATTAAACCCCCCAATCTAGTGGTTTAAAAGAATTGATCATCTTACAGAATTTCTGTGGCTCAGGGAATTGGAGAACAGCTTAATATGGGTGGTTCCAGCTCACTCTCTCTCATGTAGCTGCCATCAAGTGTTGGCCAAGGCTGCCATCATCCGAAGGCTTGACTGGGGATGGAGGACTTGCTTCCATGGTGGGTCCCTCACACAACTGGCAAGTTAGAGCTGGCTGTGAGGGGGGAGGCCTTGGTGCATGGCAACATGGATGTCTTCATGAGACTGCTGGGTTGTTCCTAACAACCCAAGGTAGTGAGTGATCCAGGAAAGCCAGGAGAGGCTACATGCCTTTTGTGTCCTGGTCTCGATAATCACAGATCATCACTCTTGCCTATTCTTCTTGTTGGACGTGAACTACTTGGTCCAGCCTTTACTCAAGATGAGGAGAATCAGGCTCTATTTTTTTGAAGAGAATGTCTAAGAATTTCTGAACATACTTTATTTTTTAACCATGATTTATTTTTATTTGATTTAAATTTAATTAATTAACATATGTTTTATTGGTTTCAGAGCAAGAGGTCAGTGATTTATCAATCTTATATAATACCCACTGCTCTTTATATCAAGTGCCTTCCTTAATGTCCATCATCCTGTGACCCTACCCCCCTATTCCTCTCCTCCAGCAACCCTCAGTTTGTTTCCTATGCTTAAGAGTCTTTTA
Source organism: Neogale vison (assembly GCF_020171115.1). Classification (NCBI taxonomy): domain Eukaryota; kingdom Metazoa; phylum Chordata; class Mammalia; order Carnivora; family Mustelidae; genus Neogale; species Neogale vison. The sequence goes on along the minus strand of NC_058094.1, from coordinate 20,923,833 downwards.
TGGTTTGTCTCCCTCTTTGATTTTGTCTTGTTTTATTTTTTCCTTTCTTCCCCTATGATCCTCTGTTTTGTTTCTTAAATTCTATATATGAGTGAGGTCATACGATAATTATCTTTCTCTGACTGACTGACTTATTTTGCTTAACATAATACCCTTTAGTTCCATCCACATCATTGAAAATGGCAAGATTTCTTTCTTTCTTTTTTTTTTTTTTTGATGGCTGAGTAGTACACCCTTGTATACATATGGCACATTTTCTTTATCCATTTACCTGTCAGTGGACATCTGAACTCTTTCCATAGTTTGGATATTGTGAACATTGCTGCTATAAACATTGGGGTACATGTACCCCTTAGGATCACTTCATTTGTATCTTAGGGGTAAATATCCAGTAGCACAATTTCTGGGTCGTAGGGTAGCTCTATTTTCAACTTTTTGAGGAACCTTTATATTGTTTTCCAGAGTGGCTGCACCAGTTTGCATTCCTACCAACAGTGTTCTAGGGTTTCCCTTTCTCCTCATCCTTGCCAACACCTATCATTTCCTGACTTGTTAATGTTAGCCACTTTGACTGATGTGAAGTGGTATCTCACTGTGGTTTTGATTTGTATTTCCCTGATGCGGAATGATGTTGAGCACTTTTTCATGTGTCTGATGGCCATTTGTTTGTCTTATTTGGAGAAATGTCTGTTCTTGATTGGATTATTTGTTCTTTGGGTGTTGAGTTTGAATAAGTTCTTTATAGATTTTGGATACTATCCTTTTATTTGTTATGTCATTTGCAAATATCTTCTCCCATTCTATTCTGTGGTCTTGTGGTTTTGTTGACTGTTTCATCTGATCTGCAAAACCTTTTATCTAGATGAGATTCCAATAGTTCATTTTTTCCTTTGTTTCCCTTGCCTTTGGAGATGTGTCTAGCAAGAAGTTGCTGTGCAACATCCTCACAGAGGATGCTGCCTGTGTTCTCCTCAAGGGTTTTAATGGATTCCTGCCTCACACTAGGTCTTTTATCCACTTTGAGTCAATTTTGGTGTATAGTATAAGGAAATGGTCCAGTTTTATTCTTCCACATTTGGCTGTCCAATTTTCCTGATACAATTTGTTGAAGAGACTGTCTTTTTTTCCATTGGATTCTCTTCCCTGCTTTGTCAAAGATTAGTTGACCATAGAGTTGAGGGTCCATTTTTGGGCTCTTTATTCTGTTCCATTGATCTATGCATCTGTTTTTGTGCTAGTACCGTACTCTCTTGATGCTTACAGCTTTGTAACAGAGCTTGAAGTCAGATTTGTGATGCCACCAGCTTTGGTATTCTTTTTCAACATTCCTCTGGCTATTTGGGGTCTTTTCTGGTTCCATATATATTTTAGGATTATTTGTTCCATTTCTTTGAAAAAAAAAGTTGATGGTAATTGGATAGGGATTGCATTGAATGTGTAGATTGCTCTTGTTAGCGTAGACATTTTCACAAAATTTGTTCTTCCAATCCATGAGCATGGAAAGTTTTTCCATTTCTTTGTGTCTTCCTTGATTTCTTTCATGAGTGTTCTATAGTTTTCTGAGATTCTTTGTCCCTTTGGTTAGATTTATTCCTAAGTATCTTACAGTTTTAGGTGCAATTGTAAATGGGAATAGTTCCTTAATTTCTCTTCTGTCTTGTTGTTGGTGTATAGAAATGCAACTGATTGCATTGACTTTATATCTTTTATATCCTTTATATCCTGCCACTTTACTGAATTCCTGTATGAGTTCTAGCAGTTTGGGGGTGGAGCCTTTTGGGTTTTCTACAAAAAGTATTATATCGTCTGCAAAGAGTGAGAGTTTGACTTCTTCTTCGTCGATTGGATGCCTTTTATTTCTTCTCGTTGTCTGATTTCTGAGGCCAGGACATCTAGTACTATGTTGACTAGCAGTGGTGATAGTGAATATCCCTGCCATGTTCCTGACCTTAGAGGACTAGCTCTCAGTTTTCCCCCATTGAAAATATTTGCTGTGGGCTTTTTATGACTTTTATGATTTTGAAGTATGTTCACTCTATCCCTACACTGTGAAGAATTTTAATCAAGAAAGGATGCTGTACTTTGTCAAATGCTTCTTCTGCATCTATTGAGAGGATCATATGGTTCTTGTCCTTTCTTTTATTTATGTAGTGTAACACATTGATTGATTTGTGGATGTTGAATCACCCTAGCAGCCTAGGAATAGATCCCACTTGGTTGAGGTGAATAATCCTTTCAGTGGACTTTTGGATCCTATTGTCTAGTATTTTGGTGAGAATTTTTGCATTCATGTTCATTAGGGATATTGGTCTGTAATTTTCTTTTTTGGTGGAGTCTTTGTCTGGTTATTGGGATCAAGGTAATGTTGGCTTCATAGAAAGAGTTTGGAAGTTTTCCTTCCATTTCTGTTTTTTGGAAGAGTTTCAGGAGACTAGGTATTATTTCTTCTTTGAATGTTTGGTAGAATTCCCCAGGGAATTTGTCAGGTTCTGGACTCTTGTTTTGGGGGGGATTTTTGATTACTACTTTAATTTCCTTGATGGCTATGAGTCTGTTCAGGTTTTCTATTTCTTCTGTTTAAGTTTTGGTAGTTATATGTTTCTAGGAATGAATCCATTACGTCCATATTGCCTAATTTGTTGGCATATAGTTTCTCATAATATGTTCTTAAAATTGTTTGTATTATTTGTGATCTCTCCTCTTTGATTCGCAATTTTATTTGGGTCCTTTCTCTTTTCTTTTTGATTAGTCTGGCCAGGTGTTTATCAATCTTATTAATTCTTTCAGATAACCAGATCTTAGTTTCATTTATCTGTTCTACTCTTCTTTTCGTTTCTATTTCATTGATTTCTGCACTAATCTTTATTATTTTTCTTTCCCTGCTGGGTATAGGCTTTATTTGCTGTTCTTTCTTTAGTTCCTTTCAATGAAGATTAGATTGTGTATTTGAGACCTTTCTTGTTTCCTGATAAAAGCTTTATTGCTATATATTTCCCTCTTAGGACCATCTTTGTTGCATGGTTTTGAACAGTTGTGTTTTCATTTTTATTCATTTCCATGAACTTTTTACTTTCTTCTTTAATTTCTTGGTTGACCCAATCATTCTTTAACAGGATGCTTTTTAGCCTCCATGTATGTGAGTTCTTTCTAAACTTCCTGTTGTGATTGAGTTCTGGTTCCAAAGCATTATGGTCTGTAAATATGCAGGGGATGAGCCCAATCTTTTGGTACCAGTTGAGACCTGATTTGTGACCAGTATGTGATCTATTCTAGAGAGTGGTCTGCACTTGAGAAGAATGTGTGTTCTGTTGTTTTAGGATGGAATGTTCTGAATATATCTGTGAAGTCCATCTAGTCCAGTGTATCTTTCAAAGCCCTATTTCCTTGTTGAACTTCTGTTTAGACGATCTGTCCATTGAAGTGAGGCTGATGTTAAAGTTCCCTACTATTTTTGTATATTTATCAGTGTGGTTCTTTGATTTTGTAGTGAGTTGGGTTTTATAATTGGCTGTTCCCATGTTAGGGCATAAATATTTACAGTTGTTAGATCTTCTTGTTGGATAGACCCCTTATTATGATATAACATCCTTCCTCATCTCTTATTACAGTCTTTGGTTTAAAATTGAATTTGTCTGATATAATGATTGCCACCCCAGCTTTCTTTTGATGTCCATTAGCATGGTAAATGGCTTTCCATCCCCTTGCTTTCAATCTAGAGGTATCTTTAGGTCTAAAATGAGTCTCTTGCAGACAGCGTATTGATGGGTCTCACTTTTTTATCCAATTTAATACCTTGTTCTTTTGATTGTGGCTTTTAGCCCATTTACATTCAGAGTAACTATTGGAAGATATGAATTTAGTGCCATTTTATTACCTGTAAAGTCACTGTTTCTGTATATTGTCTTTGTTCCTGTCTGGTCTATGTTATTTTGGGATTCTCTCTTAGCTTAAAGGAACACTTTTAATATTTCTTGTAAGGTTGGTTTGGTGATCACAAGTTCTTTTAGTTTCTGTTTGTCCTGGAGGTTTTCTTTCTTTCTTTTTTTTAAGATTTTATTTATTTGACAGAGAGATCATTAGTAGGCAGAGAGGCAGGCAGAGAGAGAGGGGGAAACAGGCTCCCCACTGAGCAGAGAGCACAATGCAGGACTTGATCCCAGGATCCTGAGATCATGACCTGAGCCTAGGTGGAGGCTTAACTCACTGAACCACCCATGTGCCTCACCTTGTCCTGGAAGCTTTCTCTCTCTCCTTCTATTTTTAGTTACATCCTAGGTGGGTAAAGTATTCTTGGCTGCATATTTTTCTCACTTAACACCCTGAATTTTTCTCATTTAACACCTGGACTACCAGGTCTCTGTGGATATGTCTCTTACCAGTCTAATGTTTCTACTGTTGCAGGTTATGGACCTCTGATTCCCAGCTACTTTCAGGATTTTCTCTTTGTCTCTGAGATTTGCAAGTTGCACTATTATATGTCGGGGTGTTGACCTATTTTTATTGATTTTGAGGGGTGTTCTCTTTGCCTCCTGGACTTGGATGTTGTTTCCTTACTCAGATTAAGGAAGTTCTCCAGTATAATTTGCTCTAGTATACCTTCTGCCCCCCCCACCCTGACTCTTTCCTCTTCTTCTGGGATCCCAGTTATAGTAATATTGTTTTTCTTTATGGTATCATGTATCTCAAATTCTCCCCTCATGATCCAATAGTTATTTATGTCTTTTTTTCTCAGCTTCTTTATTCTCCATCATTTTGTCTTCTATATCACTAATTCTGTCCTCTGTCTCATTTATCCTAGCAGTTAGAGCTTCCATTTTTTATTGTATCTCATTAATAGCCTTTTTGATTTTGATTTGATTAGATTTTAGTTCTTTTATTTCTCCAGGAAGGGATTCTCTAGTGCCTTCTATGCTTCTTTTTTTCAAGTCCAGCTAGTATCTTTATAATTGTTATTCTGATCTCTAGTTCCACTATCTTACTTATGTCCATACTGATTAGGTCTCTGACAGTCAGTACTATCTCTTTTACTCTTTTTTTAGGAGAGTTTTTCCATCTTATTCTGTCAAGAGATGAAAAGATAAATGAGAGAACAAATTACTAAAATGGAACAATGACCCCAGAGAAATATTTACTACAAAAAAGAGAAGAGACCCAAAACCAAAAAAAAAATTTTTTTTAAATAAAAAAAAACAAACAAACAAGAATATAATCAGATAGGTGAGCAAAATAGAGCAGTACATTGAATCCTGTGTGTATTTTGGTCTATTTGTTAAAACACTAGATCCCAAAGTTGTAAGCAAAGAAAAACTTATATATGTACAAAAATAAAAGTAAATATAATGAAAAGATAGAATATAACTGTAAAATTAAAATTAAAGACAAAAAAATAGAAGAGGGGAAAAGAAGGAATATAAACAGGTGAACAGAGCAGAGCGATACACTATATCCTGAGTGTATTTTGGTCAGTTTGTTAGAAGAAACTACATCTCAAAATTATAAAGAAAGAAAAACTTATACACACACACACACACACACACATTTAAACATATTTTTAAATACATTGAATTAAATACATTGGAAGGATAGACTATAACTGTAAAGGTGAAAATTTATGAGACTGACGCACTACCTACTGCGCTAACAAGGCACCTGTAAAGGTGAGAAAATTTAAAATAGACTTTACAAAACCAAACCAAACCAAACCATGAGCAAGAAGGAGGAGGAAGAGGAAGAGCGTGAAGGGAAGAGAGAACTGCAGACAGGTGAAGGGAACAGAGCCCTACATTTGCTCTGTTAGAAGAACCTGCATCCCAAAATTGTAAAGAAAGAAAACTTATATATATATATACACAAAAAAATAAAATTAAATACAAGGAAATGATGGTATAACTGTAAAAATGAAAATGGAAAAAGATTTTTAAAAAGAGTTGATAAAATAAGAAATTGGTTGAAAAAGGAAAGAGAAAAAAATAAAATTGAAAGACTAAAGAATCTTGGGGAAAAAACCATGAATTCTGTATGCTATATTCCCCTAGCACTAGAGTTTTGCAATTCTGTGCCATTGGCAAACTTGGTCTTGGCTGGATATTCTTGCTGATCTTCTGGGGGAGAGCCCATTGCATTGATTCTCAAGTGTCTTTTCCCTGAGTAGAATTGCACCACTGTTGGCAAGGGACCAGGCTAAGTAATCTGCTCGGGATTGATCCATGTGGCTTTTGTTCCTTTGTGGTCATACTTTAAATCACTGCAAGAGATAATGTGAGTAAAATTCTTAGAAAAAAATAAGTATTGAATAAATGAATGCAGTTAGTATTTGAAGACTTTAAAAGAAACCTTGTCCTACTCCATCTCTCTAACACCTAGCATGGTGCTTCATGTGCAGCTACCTTAAATAATGAGCTAATGTTAATTAAAAATGAGCTAAATGTGTTGTTTGCTTTGTGTGATGTTGTGCTAAGCATTTTTGATGGAAAAGCTCATTCCATCTTCACAATATCCCTGGGAAATGGATGCTATTCTATTATTAACCCAATTTATAGATGGAAAAACTGAATTATGCACAGAGAAGGGTATTGCTTCTAACCATCAAAGTGTGGGTTTTATCATAAATCAAGGCCTCTAAAATTATTTACATCAAATAAACTTTGATATTCCTGCCTCTGAGGGGTGCTTGGGTGGCTCAGTTGGTTAAGCAACTGCCTTCAGATCAGGTCATGTTACGGGAGTTCCAGGATCGAGTCCCTGGTCAGCAGGGAGTCTGCTTCTCCCTCCAACATTCCCCCTCTCAGCCTCTCTCTCTCACTCTCTCGCTCTCTCAAATAACTAAATAAAACCTTAATAAATAAATAAATAAATAAATAAATAATCAATCCAGCCTCTGGAACTTGTTATCCTGAAATATTTCAGAGTGGGAGAAAAATAACACTTGAGTTATGAGGTCTGTATCTTGAGGCACTTCTCTCAGATCTAGGATGTTCTAAAAATTCCCAGCCAAACTTTCACAACAGGAAGCATGGGAATTTCTCTCCCACACTCTTCCTCCCTCCACTATTTGATAAAACACACCCACAGCCTCTGCTTTCTCCTGTTCTGCACTTTAGATTTCTCCTTGAAACTTGGATGTGTGGAGGTCCCAAAGCTAAATACAAGTGTGGAAACCAAAGTAGATGATCTTAAAGGTCATTTCCTATGCTAACGTTTTATATTAGATGAGACCTCCTTCTTCCTGTTTCCCCAGTCTTACAGAAATTAGTGAACAGGTCTGGTCAATTCGTTCTCAGCAATGACACTCTTGATTCTCCTTTTCCTATCCCTTAGCCACTGTCCTCATTCTACACGAGGTAAGAATGGAATGGGATGGAAATACTGTAGCGTGGTCTTAACAGGCCATACATCTCCAGTCTTCTTATGTTCTCTGACAACATAACTCCCCAGTAATATCCTTTTGTGTTATAGCACACCATCATTAAAATAAAACCCATCACTTGGCTGTGTAGCAGTCCTCACGTAGGGTGCCACGGATTTAGCATATATCAATAGATAGTTTTCGGAGAATGCAATCTTAAAAGAAGTTAGGTAGTTTTCTTTACTAATGGAATTTCCTAGAGAGTTTGATATACTGATGTGCAACGTGAGTCTTTCTGAAGGAGACATAATGTAACTTGCTCTTTTGGGTTTGTTGTGGGCAAGCACAGGATTCTTGTGAAACTGTCTTGACTTTCCCAATTGATAGCTGTTTCTTACCACTGGGACTCTTCCCTGACACATCACTTGAGCCCCTTCTCATTACATTGCCCCTTAGCACGTGGAAGTCCAGAACACCATCCCTCAATAGACAGCTGCTCTGTCTCTCAACCCTCAACCTCTCCAGAATCACTACTTCAGAATATCAAGATGTGTGTATACTTGTGTACATATATGTAACTTTCTTTACTGAGGGACCGGGTAATTTTAAAAAGCAATTGACCCACCAAAGTTTTTAGGGTCTAGAAATGACTCCGTATAATACTCTAATGGTAGATACATGTTACTATGCATTTGTTCAAACCCATAGAATGTACAACACCAAGAAAGAACCCAATGTAAACTATGGACTTTGGGTGATAATAGGTTATCAAGGTAGGTTCACCAGTCATAACAAATGTAAGCTTTGGTGGGGGATGTTGTTAATGGGGAAGCTGTGCATGTGTGGGGACGGGGGTATATGGGGATTCTCTGTATACTCTGCTTAATTTTGTCATGAACCTAAAACTGTTCTAAAAAATAAAGTCTATTGAAAAAAAAAAATAGAGCCAAGTACTAAATATAACTTTTCCAGGGTCCAAACATATGTGCGTTGACTAAGAAGGCAACCCTTTCCTAGATGGGTTCTCTTTAAATACATCCACAGTTTCTATTCTGATTTCCCTATCCCTGGTTTTGCTTCTGTATCCTTGAGAGCCTTGTCTTCTGGATTTCTGCATTGAATCTCTATTCTGGAAAACTCCAACCCTTATCCATCGGGTCCTTCTGGGACTCATTGTGATTTCCCTTATTAAGTCATTTCCCAAGTACAAGTCCTTGAGTTCAGGGTAGGACCCTGGAGCTTTTATTTGGACAACCAGTGATTTCTTCTGATAACCTGAAGAGCTGCAGAGTGGTTCAGCACAAGGGGGTCTTGGTGTTTCAAGTCTCACAGCGTCCTTCAGTTTGGGCATATACCCTCCAAGGCAGGTCTGTTAGGGGATTTTCCTAAAGATACTACTTTTGTAAAAACCCTTACAGATTTGTTAGAACAGCACATAGCTCACCCTAAAATTATTTTAATTCTTGGGGAGAACACAGTGTTTTCTAACTGCTTTGTGATTTGCCTTACAACTTTTTCTTCCTTTGAAGGCAATAAATTTCATTATTAGGCAGAGTAATGTAATGTTACATTCCTTTGATGCTTTTAGCATGTATCGCTTTGGACCTGATGGATCAAGAAAGGAGCCATATGCTTCCAGAAGACTGCTCCCTTGATTCTAAGAAAGAACACATGAAGGACCATTTAAGCAAGTAAGTAGCCAGACCTTGTGCCAGGCACTAGAAATGGAAATATAAATGATAACAAATTTTCTTCTCTGAGACTTGGCTTTAAAAGGGCATTTGTCCATTTATTAGTCCATATGTCAATTACATTTTGGACCAGGTACTGCCCTGGGTATGAGCACTGTGTTTGACTGGCTTTCCTGGGAATATACAGAATATTGGGAACTGTGTGCAGATGGTTTCCTGGGGAAAATCTGGGGAGACAGACCTGAGTGAAAGTGAAGATGACAGGATGGGGCCAGGAGAGAAGCCGGTGCTCTGTGTGCTTGCAAGTAAGGCCCCGCCTGGTTTTCCTGGGAGGGCTGGAGCTAACCCTATAGAGTTGTCCTGAAGAGGAAACGAGGTCAGGCCATTGTATGCCAATGTCACCTGGTTATTGGTGGCCCAGTGTCCCTGAAGGGGGCAAGAACTGCAGGGAAGGCAGGTTTTTTGCAGCCCGGGACAATGCCCAGCAAAGGACATGGCTTTGAGCCTGCAGTTATCAGTATCTTCAGGAGCTAGGAGATGGGAGGAAATCTGTGAGAATATAACATCCACTCTTGGGATATACTGGGAACAAGGATCCATTCATGCTCTCTGGGAGTTGATAGTCTAGTGAATGAGATGTAGTAGCAAATAGATAAGTAACAGTAGAACTAAGTAAGTTACCAGGAGATGGTAAGTTCTATGAAGATGCAGAGTGAGAGCACCTAGCCCAGTCTTAGGGTTCCGCAGAAGGATTCCCAAAGGAGGTGATGGTAATGAGGTAAGGAATTAGACATGTGAAGGCAGAGGGGATGGGAGCTGTTAGAGAAAGCGTCCTCCTGGGTTGAGAATGTGGCCTGGACGCCTGACATCATTGAGAGTGGCCGGAGTGGAACGCGTAGAGTGTTGTGCAAACTCAGCCAAAGGAGCTACGTGAAGGCTTGAACCCGAACACTGGACCCGAAAGAGCCGGGGCCACCTGGTCTGGCAGCTGGGGGTTTTATCCTGATGATGTTGACATTCTCAGGTTCCAGCGGGCGGGTCCAGGAGCAAATTCGCACTTCGGGAAGATTATTCTGGCTGCAGCATAGAGAAAGGAATGGAGATAAAAGAGCAACACAAGGGGCTCTTAGAGTGACTGTGTGGGCTGCGATTCCATTAGTTTCCAGTGAGAAATGGTAGTGACTTAAAATGGAGGCCCGTCAGGTGGGACGGAGAGAAATGGATGGATTTGAGAGATATTAAGGAAGCAGAATCTGTAAGACTTGACTGATGGGCTATGGGTCTTTAGGGAGAAGAGGAGTCAACCTCAGATTTGTCTTTGAGCCATAGCAGGCTGGCAGTGGTATGAAAGATGAATCCAAGAGACTGTCAGGCTGAAACAAGGGAACCAATTAGAGCCATGATAAACAATGTCGTTTTGTACAGGAACCCATCCAGGGACCAAAAAAAAAAAAAGTTTATGACTATGCTCATTTCAATCAAATGAAAATAACATTATAGAATTCTGTGAAGATAATATGTATAATCTTAGAAATAAAATTACCTTTCTTAGAAGAATGTCAGTGAGAAAACTGGCTCTGTGTCTAGCCACTTAAATATGAATGTCTGGACCAAGTTCAGACATGGCACCATGAACACAGCTCATTTTTTGGTTCCTATTCCTGTGGCACTTTGGACCTCACAGAAGCATTCTAGAATATGCTCCTTTTTTATCCTTGATGCAACCTTGCAGGCAGGACTTACTAGGTTTCCAGTACACAGAAGCAGAAACAGAGAAGGAAGGGAAATGGCTTCACTTGCCATATGGCAAAGTTGAATCTAGAATATTCATTCCATTCAGTGCTATGTCTCCCGAGGTTGCAGCCTTTGCTGTCAGACATCATGCAGATGAAATCAATGTGCTGGCTCCCTGCTTTCTTCAGCAGCCTGGGCTTCTTGTCCTACTGGCTGTAGGATTGTCTGTCTGCTTAGGGGCACAGAGGCGAGGATGGCAGGAACTGCTCCTTTACCAGGAAACCCGGGACAATGCCTGTTTCTCCTGAGGCGGCGGGGGGGGGGTGGTGGGGTGGTGGTGGTGGTGCTGGTCACCCAAGCGTTCTTGCCACCTTACTGCATTCATGCCACTTCTGGGGACCTCTGCTCTGGAACCCCCTGTCAGGCAGGCTTTGACTTTCAGTTACTTGGAGCCCAGGCACTGGGCAAGACAGAAATGGTTTCTCCAGATGTGGATCCTGTGCTTTGTAGAGTCTGAAAACTTTCCAACCAAGTTGAACTTGGTCTCTGGGTTGTATGTTGTAGCCAAATGAACTAGGTGAGCCAAAAGAACCTCTCTTCCCAAATCAGCAATTCTATAACCTCTAGAATCTGGTCTCTTCCCTTAGCTAGAGCAGAGATGAGGAGAACCAGCAAGGGAGAGGGAAGAGAGAGGAGGGGCAGGGAGGACTCTGTTCTGAAACTGTCCCTTCAGTCTGCAGTTTCTGACCACACAACAGCCTCCTTCATGTCAGGCGATTGCAGTATCAATGAGAAGGGAGCTTGTGTCTTAATCTGGCAATTTAGAAATTAAATATGCAATTAAATATGATTATGGATAAGCTTGAAATAGATTTTCTGAATATAAACAATCACATGTACAGATGCATGCATTTATTCACTAGTCTCGCCACAAGCACGCTGTGGTCTTTTTTACCAGCTTTATTGAGCTATAATTGATGTGGAACATTGTATAAATTTGATATACAATGTATTGATTTCATACGCTTATAAATTGCAAAATGATTGCTACCAGAGTGTTACCTCCATCATGTAACAGAATTACCATTTTTTGTGTGTGGGGTAAGAACACTTAATATCTACTCTCATGGTGATGTTCACAAATATCACACAGCATTATTAACCATAGTCACCGTGCTATGCATTAAATGCCCCGAACTTATTTGTCTTATCACTGAAAGTTTGTACCCTTTGACCAACAAACCAACATCCCCTCAATTTCCCCCTACTTCCCAGCCCGTGGTGACTACCACTGTACTCTGTTCCTATGAGTTTAGCTTTTAAAGATTCCATACATAAGCGTGTTTGTATCATTCAGTGTTTGTCTTTCTGTGACTTCCTTCACCTCGCATATGCCCTCAACATCCACCACTGTTGTCACAAATGGCAGGATCTCCTTCTTTCTGGTGGCTGAATAATATTCCATTGTGTGTGTGTGTGTGTGTGTGTGTGTGTGTGTGTACATATCTCCATATAAATGATGGACACTGAGTTGCTTCCCTATCTTGGCTATAATGAGTAATGCTGCAGGGGGCATGGAAAAACAGGGAGTGGTTTGAATTGCTGTGGGTGGTTAGTACAGGTTTTGGTGTTTTTCATCTTTCTTAGCCTTTACCTCTGAAGCCCACCTCTACCCTGAACTGCCTTTTCTACTTCCAGAGCCTCATAATGATTGTCTTTGAAATGACCATCAGGTTGAGCAGGGAACTGCCCTTAGCATTGCAAATACTGGTTATAGACAGTTGCAGATCACCTCTCCTCTCAGTTGCAAAAGTAATATATAAGTGATAATAATAAATAATAAAAGTAATATATAAGTGATAATATGAACTACTGCCATCTTTGGAACATTTACTATTAACCAAATCTGAGCTAAGTACTTTATACACACTAACTTAATGATAGGTTGCGATTCAATTATAGTATGGTATTAGGGTTTTTGGGACTTTTATGGCAATAAGTTAGGCATTGCCATACCTCTTTTTTCATTAACTTGATCCAGTTCTATGAATTGTACTGTGTGCAGGATTCAAAAGGCCAAATTTGCCAATTTTATCTAGACCCTCTGTGAAGTAAGGAAAATGCCTCTTTTTACATTTTTATACTTTTCACAAGGGAATGCCAAAATACATTGTCTCTATTATTTTCTTCCCCTGAGAAGGGAGCTTGTGTCTTAAGAGCTCCCGCTCTTCAGGACCACATCTGACTCCCTAGAATCTCCTTTAAGGACATGTCTCAGGCCAAGCAGTCTTCCGAAAGCAGCGGTTCTCAGTGATTTACCCCTCTGATGCAATCCTATAGGGAATAGGCGCATTTTGACAAAACCCCCAACTGAAAGGCTATCTCAGAAGGTTGTGGAAATGCTAAGGGAGGCTGCAGATGACCTGTGATTCCCAGCATGGCCCAGTGACACCTCCCTCACTCTGCCCTTTAGGCATATGCAACGCACAATAATATAATTGGAACGATTTTGGGTGCATTCTAATTTGTTCAATTTAAAATCAGTTTGCTTTGAATTTTATGGCATAAACACACAACGCAAAAAAAAAAAAAAAAAAGTCACACCTGTATGTACGAAGTTCTATGGAGATCTCCGGAAAAAAACAAAAAAAAAAACCCACAAAAAACTACTGGAAATAAGTGAGTTCATCAAGGTCAGAGGATACAAGATCGATTTACAGAAATCAATTGTAATTTTATGTACTGGCAATGAGCAATCTGACAATGAGATTTAGAAAACAGTTGCATTCACAATAGCACCAAGAAGAATAAAGTACTGAGGAATAAATTAAACAGAGGGAAAGTGAGACGTGAACCTTGAAAATTATAAAACATTGGTGGAAATAGTTAAAGAGGATCTAAATGAATGGAGAAGCATTCCATGTTCATGAGTTGGAAAATGTTAGTTCTCCTTAATTGCTTTCAGAATCCTGAGGGATTTTGGTGCACCTGTGCTGCTCCTTTCCTGGGCCATCCTGTTATCCAGAAGCTGGGCCAGAGTTGGTTTCTCTGGTTGCCGATCTTGGTACTTTGTAAAGATTGAGAAGTGTCAGTTGAAATTGGTTTCCCAGTCATATGTGGTAGCCAAATGAACTAATTATAGGTAAACAAGGCCTCTGTTACCATCCATGACCATAGCGGCTCAAAAAACATCATTAATCAAATGAAAGGACAAGCCACAGACTAGCTTGAGAAGAATTTTGTAAATCATCTGTTTCATAAAGGACTGATGTCCAGAATGTATATTGTATCTCGATAATAAGGCAGACAACCCACTAAATACCTGGGCACAGTATTGGAATAGACTTTTCCCTAGAGAAGGTATGTGAAGGGCCCACAAGTAGTACATGGAAAGGTGCCCAACACCATTAGATATTAGGGATGTGAAAAATAAAAGCAAAAGGAGATACCCCTTCCAATGCACTAGAATGGCTATAATAAAAAAGAGACAAAAGTAAGTGTTGTGGAGGATGTGGAGAAACTGAAACTCACACTGTACTGGTGGGAGGTAAAATGGTGCAACCACTTTGGATGACGGGTTCTCAGGTTCTTAGAAAGCTACCATATGACTCAGCAATTCCACACTGAAGTATCGACCTAAGAAAAATGAAAATATAATACACAACATTTTTAAATGAATGTTCATAGTGTTGCTATAACACAAAACCTCAGACTAGATCCAAATGCCCATCACCATGTAAACACATAAACAAAACATGGTATCATCACCCATTGGAATACTCCCCAGTAATAAAAAGAAAGGAACTACTTAGTTACTCTACAACACAGAGAAACCTCAAGAACTATGCCAACTGGTACTGGCATAAAAACAGACACATAGACCAGTGGAACAGAGTAGAGAGCCCAGATATGGACCCTCAACTCTATGGTCAATTAATCTTCGACAAAACAGGAAAAAATATACAGTGGAAAAAAGACAGTCTCTTCAATAAATGGTGCTGGGAAAACTGGACAGCTATATGTAGAAGAATGAAACTCGACCATTCTCTTACACCACACACAAAGATAAACTCAAAATGGATAAAAGACCTCAACGTGAGACAGGAACCCATCAGAATCCTAGAGGAGAACGTAGGCAGTAACCTCTTCGATATCAGCCACAGCAACTTCTTTCAAGATACGTCTCCAAAGGCAAAGGAAACAAAAGTGAAAATAAACTTTTGGGACTTCATCAAAATCAAAAGCTTCTGCACAGCAAAGGAAACAGTCAAAAAAACAGAGAGGCAGCCCACGGAATGGGAGAAGATATTTGCAAATGACAGTACAGACAAAAGGTTGATATCCAGGATCTATAATGAACTCCTCAAACTCAACACACACAAAACAGGCAATCATATCAAAAATGGGCAGAAGATATGAACAGACACTTCTCCAATCAAGACATAGAAATGGCTATCAGACACATGAAAAAATGTTCATCACCACTAGCCCTAAGGGAGATTAAAATTAAAACCACATTGAGATATCACCTTACACCAGTTAGAATGGCCAAAATTAACAAGACAGGAAACAACATGTGTTGGAGAGGATGTGGAGAAAGGGGAACCCTCTAACTGAAGAAATCCAGAAACAAAAGATCACATATCATGTAGTTCTCCATATATATATATATATGAAATATCTGGAAGAGGTGATCTCTAGGGACCAAAGGAGATCATTTGCTGGGGCTGGTCTGAGAATTGACTGTAAAAGGGCACAAAAAAGTTTGGGAGGAGAAGAGAGTCTCAGGGTAATTAGGATGATAGAAATGTTTTAAAACTAGATTGTGGTGACATTTGCACATCTGTAGGCTTTTACTAAAAATTATTGACTTGTAACTTTATTATGGGTGAACACTATGAATATTGTACCTTCATATAGCTGTTAATAAAAATTAAATAGAGGGGGGTGGGGTTATGGACATTGGGGAGGGTATGTGCTTTGGTGAGTGCTGTGGAGTGTGTAAACCTGGCGATTCACAAACCTGTACCCCTGGGGATAAAAATATATGTTTATAAAAAAAATTAAAAAAAATTAAATAGAATAACCAGGATGGAGGGTGGGAGATCCACATAAAACAAGTTTAGCAATAAATTGATAGTCCTTGAAGCTAGATGGTAGGTAATGAGGGGTCATTATATATTTTGCCTTTCTGCAGTCTGTGTCCACTTAAAATTTTCATAATAAAAAATTAAAAGGAAATATTAAACAAGGGAAATGTCAGACTTCTTTATTTCTTTATGTGAAATGAAGTCTGACTCAGTCTTTCTATTACAAGGATGAAAGAAAACTAAATCTCAGTCATCACAGAGGTGATCTCGTGCTGGGATCACTCAGCAATTTGGGAGGCTCATGGGATGCTTCAAGTCTTCAGGCTATCAGTCATGGGGATATGAGTGCTATCTGTAAGGAATGATTCTCAGAAGTCAACAGTGTTGCATTTATATGCAGAACAGAGGAGGAATCTCTGGTCTGTGGTACCCAAATTTAGAGCCAGCCTCCCCAGATCCCTTCTGGTTCAGGATCCCGGGTTCTCATTCCCTTCTGAGTCTTGATCCATTTTTGCCCAACTTGGGACATGACTTTTTTGATAGTGGGGTAAACCACAGACCTACATCCTCTTCTCAGCTGTGAGAGTAACTTCTCCAGGCTCATTCCAGCCCTCTTATTGATGCAGGAGGGCTGGGTTCTTGTCTCATGGAGTTGAAGAATGAATCTGGCAGACAAAAGAGAGTGACTAAAGCAACAGAAGTTTATTAAGCGAGGATACAGAAAACACTCTCAGGAGTGAGAGGGGTCCTGACAGGGTTCCCACTGAGGGCTTTTAGGGTTGGTCTTTTATAGAAAGTTAACTAGGGATCGTAAGTCTTGTTGACTTACCCACTGACAGCACCTTTGTGTAAGCAGGACTAGTAATAACATCTTTAATGACTTCTTGTAAGGTCTGATTATTTTCTGTCAACCACAAGAGACTGTCATAAATAAGACTCCCCCATCGGACACCTAGGCCAGGGTGGGCTGGACTGTTCTTTTTTCTCCGGTTTCCTTACACCTCCACGTTTTGGGGATTTCTGTGAGTCTGATCATGGAACCCTCCATCTTTTTCTCTCTACGTAGTCCTGCCTGTTCCTTTCTCATTATCTTAACCTCTTTCCTGGATTTTGGCTTTTCCAACAGCCAGAAGAGAAGTTCTTCTTATAGCTTCTTCTATTTAGGCTGTGCTCATGCACCTGAAGTATGGGTTCAAAAAAATATTCTTTGACTTTAATACGTGTGTGCATGCACGCACATAATGTGTGTGTGTAAAATACAAAGACTGTAATATACCAGTCCCTCCTTTTTCCAAACTCGTCTTCAGCATGTAAGCCTTGGTGCATTCACTTATTTAATCATTGATAATCATTGCGGCACTGGAAGTGTCGTGCTGAACAGAGCCCACAGAGGCTCTGCCTCTGTGCAGCTTAGACTCTAGGATGTTTTCAAACTTTAATGTGCCTAAGAAGCATGCGGCAGTACAGTTAAGATGCAGTCCCTGATTGCCCGCATCTGGACGCTGCTCGAGATCTGCATTCTTAACAAACTCCCGTGCCATGGCAGTGGCTGCTGGTGTCCGAAACTCGTTCTGGGTGGGATGCAGGGAGATTTTGGAGAACACTGAAGTTAATCCTCCATGAGTTTCCATACTGAATTATTTGCAACAGGTTCCTTTTGTAGTGCAGAGGGAGGGTCATTGACAGACTCACCCTGCAGCACCCCACACCTGTCACTTGGCCCCCAAGTAAGGTATTTCTTTCTTTCGTCATGGACACACCCCACCCTCCCAACAAAGAAGCAGCCTGATAACAGACCGCACCCTGTCCCACACCCTTTTGTGCTGGCATCCAGAGGCTTCTCTGATTAATTCACAGGTCAGGAATTGTGTGTCAGCCTTCCCTTAGGGAACTGATCCTGCTTTCCACTTCAAAGGCCCATCTGGCAGGTATCAAAGGTGTGTAGATCTTTGGAACTGAACTTGAGCTTTTTCTGGTCTTATATTTTAACTCCTTCCTGCTCCCCACCTCTATGTTATTATGTTAACAATAAGAAGGAAAAATAGGGGAAAAGCACCCTTGTTTTTTTTGTTTGTTTGTTATTTATTTTCAGCATAACAGTATTCATTATTTTTTTCACCACACCCAGTGCTCCATGCAATCCGTGCCCTCTATAATACCCACCACTTGGTACCCCAACCTGCCACCCCCCCGCCACTTCAAACCCCTCAGATTGTTTTTCAGAGTCCATAGTCTCTCATGGTTCACCTCCCCTTCCCATTTTCCCCAACTCCCTTCTCCTCTCTAACTCCCCATATCCTCCATGCTATTTGTTATGCTCCACAAATAAGTGAAACCATATGATAATTGACTCTCTCTGCTTGACTTATTTCACTCAGCATAATTTCTTCCAGTCCCGTCCATGTTGCTACAATAGTCGGGTATTCGTCCTTTCTGATGGAGGCATAATGCTCCATAGTGTATATGGACCACATCTTCCTTATCCATTCGTTTGTTGAAGCGCCCTTGTATTGCCTTGTTTTTTATACACCTTATTTCCCCTGGAAAGCAATCCCACTGGGTTTGTGTGGTTGTTCCATGAAGTGGGTTAATTCCCTGTAGGCCCCGTGGCTATAGTTCAGAAGAGCCGGCTTCTAAACAGCCAGGTTGATCAGGCATTTATGTACCCAGCCACAGCCGGGGAGGTTGTCTAGTGATGCCAGCTTAGTGGAGTGGTGCCTCTAGGAAACGGTTCTAATGGCATCTTTGGAAAGGCAGACAAAAATATCTGTAAAATGAAGTTCTTACAACTTCATGACAGTAATAAATACTTAGGGGGGGAGAAAGAAAAACCCTACATGTCTGTATTTGCTTCCTATTGCTGTTCTAACAGATTGTGTTAGATTTAGTGACTTTAAAACACATGCTCACTCTTGAAGTTCTGGAGGTCACATGTCTGTGATCAGTTTTGCTGGGCTAAAGTCAAAGTGTGTGGGGGTGGGGTGGGAGGTGGTGACCTGACTGGGTGGAGGCCAGCTTCGTGGGTGGCGAAAGAATTCACCCCAGGCAGAACAAAGGACATAGAAGTTTATTGAATGCTTTGCAAGGAAGCAGGGAGCAGGATAGCCAAGGAGAGACTATCTGGACAAGGCTGTAGAGAAGGAGGTAGGGGAAGGCGAGGAGGTATGGAAATATATGCAGTTGTCCTTTTCTAGCATCTATGTCCGGGTGTAATTGGCCCATCAGTCACCTAGGGTTTATGGATATTTTGAGATGGGTCGCCTCTGCATCTGCTTGGATTCAGCCAGGGGACGGGGGCCCCTGTGGGCCCTTCTGCCTAACTCAAGTTCTCATTGTTCAAGTCAATTACTTGAAAGGGGCTTCTGCAGTGTGAGGGTTGGTTCGTTGTGGGGTCTCTGAAGGCATCTTGTTTCTTTGTCTTTTTCAGCTCTATTGGCCCCCCTATTTTCCTTGGCTTGTGGCCCCCTCCATCCGTGTTCAAAGCTCATCGTTTCAATCTCTGATTCTGTCATCATGTTGCCTTCTCTTCCGACTCTGACTCCCCCTGCAGCCCTTTCTGGAGGACTGGTGATTACTTCAGGTCCGCGAAGATAATCCAAGGTAATATCCTCTTTTTTTAGGCTTAATCCCTTAACATTAAGATCCTTAATTTATTCATGTCTGCAAAGTCCCTTTCACTCTATCAGGTAACATTGTCCAGTTCCTGGGATTATGATGCGGACCTCAAGGGGACCATTATTCAGTAGCAGGCCATGGGAAGTAGTTAATCGTGTTATATTTATTCAGTGGAATATTTTACAGATGTTAAATCTCTTGAATAGCATTTAATGAAAACCGAAAGTACTGTAATGCATTCGGCATTTGTTCACTGTGTCTAATGCTTCCTATGTTCCGGGCTCTGTTCTGAGCACTGGGTGTAGAGTCGGGAGTGAAGTCCAGCCCTCTTGCATCTTATGTCCTGGTCAAAGAGACAGACAATGAGCAAATAAATTAATAAGCAGAGTAATTTCAACTAGCAATAAGTGCTATAAAGCCAGTTGGGTTGGGGGCACTGAGGGGGGTGACCGTGCACAGAGAATCAAGTAAGACTCCCTGGAGAGGTTACATTTCCACTAAGACCTGATGAAGAGAAGGAGCCAGCCACGTGCCAGCCACTGGTAGAATGTTGTAGGCAGAAAGGAAAGCAAAGACTAATGACCTTTTTTGAGGTTGACAGTTGTTTGGTGCATACCAACGACTAAGGCTGGTGTGGCTGGGCATGGGTGTCAAGGGGAGAGGTAGGACAGGTGGGCAAGAGGAAGGATGATGCCAACCAGCGGCTGGCAGATAACCACTGGATGCTCATCCTGACTTCCCATCTTTCTTCTTTCCCATGGAGACAACCAGTTTAGTGTCAAGCATTGATACATGTAGTTAAAATATTGCTCTTGCTCCTGAAGTAGGGACTAGGAGGTTTGGGGCACTTCCTTGACAATAAAGATGTCCAGTAAAACCAGTGTGTAGAAGGAGGACTTTTGGCTTTTAACTCCTTTCTCTCTGGAACATGGACTGCATCCTAGAAATGGAGCAGAGCCTTGTAACCATGAACCTGAAAGCTTTGGGCTAATAATTTTGGAGCATTAAAAGTGCCTGGGAACTTGAGGGGGCCATGTGGCTATTACTCTCATTCAAAAAACCTACCTCCAGATTCCTGTTTGGTTGGGCTACTGGAACCAGGATTCTAAGACGTGAATTGGAATCCGATCCCTCAATGATAAATAGAGTAAGAATTGTATATTTTTTTCTGTGTGTAACTGGAAATTACCATTGGAAGGTTTTAAGCAGGAGAGCAATATGGTCTGATTTATATTTGTGACAAATGGTCCTATCTACTCTATGGATACTAGATGGTAGGTCCCACTGGGGGCATCAAGTAAATGATCATTGCAGTAATTCAAGAGAGGGAAGATGCTAGCTTAGATGAGGGTTATGGCAGTGAAGGTGGGGAAACAGTTTGTATTATACTAAGTTAAAAAAGGGAAACAGTAAGATATATTTACTTTCTATACAGTATAAAATAATAGTAACCAACATTTATTGAGTATCCTTTATGGCCGGATAAGGTTTTAAGCATTTACATATACTAACTTACTCATTTTATTGTTATACTAGTTGTGGGAAGTAGGCATTATTTTTATCCACATTTTACAAGTAAGAAAACTAAGAAGTGAAAAGGCTAAATAATTTTGTAGTAAGTTATGGAAAATGCCTTCCTCCGAGTGTGTGTGTGTGTGTGTGTGTGTATTTGGGAGGTTCTGTATGTGGGTGTGCAGATAGGGAGATACAGATGGGGATACCCTAGGGAAAAAAAGCTAAAAGGAAATTACCAAATATTTTAAAAGTTTTATGTCTGGGCAATAGGATATCATGCAATTTTTCTTCTTTATGCTTTTCTTATTTTCCAGTGTTTCTACAGTGAACCTGGACTATATTTACATTCTGGAGCATAATTAATACGTAAAAGATACCGTAGTTTAGAATCATGGTATTAATGCATTTTATATCATGTCAGCTGCTTTGAGGCATGGACAGAAAGGGTCATAGCACAGTTACCACAACCAGATAGAAAGCTGAGCTGTGGAAATGAAATCATGGACCAGGTGAAGTTTCTAGATCTTTAGGGCATAGCGATGGCTTCTTCATCCTAGTCCTGTCATCCGTCCACTCACTGGTGGATAGTCCTCTTCAAACAAGGAGACTTTTCAGCTTTTCCATACTCTGACATTGTAGATACAGAGCAGCCTTTCAACATGGTCTGCTTATCCAGATGTGCTCCCAACATCTGGATTCTATATGCCACGTTGGCTTTCTCTGAAGAATTTCCCGTGTCCAACATGACATTATTTAGTGTATTTATGTTGGAGAACCCGCAGGGAAATACTACACCTGTGTTATATATGTGAATGTGTGGTTATAAATTGCAGAACAACAAATCATTAGAAGGTGAATCCACTTATCAAATTCCTAAGAGCTGTTCAGAGAAAAGTCACATAAACTACTTACTTCTCTGTATCCTTTGCCAGAGCCAGTCAATGAGGAGAGGGCATCAAAACCCAATTTAGGGCTAGGGGACCCCAAAACTAACCTTTTAGACTCCAAATCCTGAAATTAGCAGAAAACATTATTTAACGTCTCTGCAGGCACAGAACATTTATTTCATTTCTTAGAATCATCCAGTCTCCATTTTCTCAGACTCCTCTGCGTGTCTACTGTTTGCTTAGTTCTTAGCACTAAGCCTTGTGCATCAATACCATGAATATATTAGAAGAAAAAGAGTACAGCCCTAAATATATCAAAAATAGAATACATGAGATAGTAAAATAATGGACTAAAAAGTATGCACATATCTTTTTTTTCTTAAGGATTTGAGAACATTGGAGTATGTGCTCCTTGTTTTTACATAGACAATTTGAAGGACATAAAATCCATGATGTACTGAAAAACTTATGGTAGGAACTGAGGGCAAAAGTCTAAATACACCACACTTTGTTCTTTAAAAATAGCTCTGTGTTTCATTACCTTTTCTGCCACCTATTAGATTTGACTAATTCATAAGTGAAAGTAGCCTTTGGATTATGTAGTCAAGTTACACGGAATGTCATTGGGGAAGAAAATGATGAGGAAGAAACAGTGTTCATTATACAATCAAGAACTGTGAAAAAGATTAGAGTAGAGAGGCTTTAGAAGAATTGTTTTTGTTTGTTTGTCTGTCTGTCTGTTTTTCTTTGAAATAGATAACAGGAGCTTAGTTGAAGCTGCCTGACAATACAAGGGTTTGGCTAAAATAAAGAGAGCAGGTTTCAGTAGAGCAAGGCACTCCTTCCTAAATGGACTAATTCTGATAAATCACCAAGACATGGGGCTGTCAGATTCCAGACAATGAATTTATACAGAAGGAAACAAAACCCCATAGATGTTTTTATTGCAGATGTTCTCACTGTGTCAGAGCCAAGCTATAAAACAGGCAAAGAACTGAGCATAATTACAGCCTATCTCAACGAAGTGAGGACAACTGGTTGGAGAAAAGCTCCATGGAAGCCCATTGCACTGGGGGTGGGTGGGTGGTGGGTTCTCTCAGCAGGACCAGAAGTCAGGTTCAGGGGCAGGAACTGTGCTGTGCAAAGCTGTGGGTCTGATTTGTAGACAGTCAGTTGGGTTATCTTAGGTGGGCAGTGGAAGAATGAGCCTAAGTTCTGGAACCAGGGGTTTGGAGCTTGGCCTTCGCCCTCACATGATGCAGGGTTCCCTTGGGGAAGGCAGCAGCTTCTCTGAGCCAGTTTTCATATTCATAAAATATAGTGCTGTGTCTATGTGCACCGTGCGGACTGTTCCAACTCGGGCATTCTGATTCTTTCTCTTTAGAACCTTGGCTTTTTTTCTTTACTCCAATGGCAGGGCAGTACTGAAAGTTTAATTGCCAACAAATGAAAAGGGAAAATCCAAATGTCAGAAAAGACACTTATAGCCTGACGATCCCTGGTGTGAAGGACAATATTATCATTTGTCAAATATTTCACTTTCCCACTTCTTCCCTGAAGAACCCCTCCTTGTGTGAGATTTATAGGTCTCTGCCCTGTTGAAGTCAGGAGTGGCCATGTCAACATGCTTTGTTTAATGGAATACAGATGGAAGTCATATATGTCACTTCCAAGATGAGGGGATATTAGGTTTGTGATGTCTCTTCTCTGTACGATGGCCACAGATACATCTGAGATAGAGGATGTTCTCTCAGCCTGAGTCTGGAGTGACTGATATTTGGAGTAATTAATGATCATGCATTGTGAGCAAGAAATAAACCTTTGTTTTAAGCCACTGCAGTTTTGTGGATCATTGGTGATCACGGCAAAACAACATTCTGGGAATGGCCGACTATGAAAAGCAGTCCTGATTTCTTGATTATGATTCCAACAAAAAATCAGAATTTTAAACCTTTTTTTAAGAAGAGGAATCCATCAAAATCCTGGAGGAATCCATCAAAATCCTGGAGGAGAACATAGACGGTAACCTCTTTGACATCAGCCACAGCAACTTCTTTCAAGACGCGTCTCCAAAGACAAGAGAAACAAAAGCGAAAATGAACCTTTGGGACTTCATCAAGATAAAAAGCTTCTACACAGTGAAGGAAACAGTCAACAAAACAAAGATGCAACCCACAGAATGGGAGAAGCTATTTGCAAATGACACTACAGACAAAGGGCTGATATCCAAGATCTATAAAGAACTTCTCAAACTCAATACCCCAAAAATGGGCTGAAGACATGAGCAGACACTTCTCCAAAGAAGACATACAAATGGCTAACAGATACATGAAAAGTGTTCATCATCACTAGCCAACAGGGAAATTCAAATCAAAACCACACTGAGATACCACCTTATACCAGTTAGAATGGCAACATTTGATAAGGCAAGAAACAACATGTGTTGGGAGAAGTTGTGCAGAAAGGGGAACCCTCTTACATTGTTGGTGGGAATGCAATTGGTGCAGCCACTTTGGAAAATAGTGTGGAGATTCCTTAAGAACTTAAAAATAGAGCTTCCCTATGACCCTGCAATTGCACTACTGGGTGTTTACCCCAAAGATACAGATGTAGTGAAAAGAAGGACCACGTGCACCTCAGTGTTCATAGCAGCAATGTCCACAAGAGCCAAACTGTGGAAGATCCAAGATGCCCTTCGACAGATGAATGTATAGATTGGATGTGGTCCATATACACAATAAAATATTACTCAGCCATCAGAAAGGATGAATACTCAACTTTTGCATCAACATAGTTGGGACTAGAGGAGATTATGCTAAGTGAAATAAGTCAAGCAGAGAAAGCCAATTATCATATGGTTTCACTTATTTGTGGAACATAAGGAATAACATGGAGGCCATTAGGAGAAGGAAGGGGAAAATGAAGGGGGAGAAATCGGAGTGGGAGATGAACCATGAGAGACTATGGACTCTGGGAAACAAACTGAGGGTTTTAGGAGGGAGGGCAGCGGGTAGGGAGGTGAGTTAGCCCTGTGGTGGGTATTAAGGAGGGCACATATTGCATGGAGCACTGAGTGTTATACACAAACAATGTATCATGGAACACTCATCAGAAACTAATGATATACTATATGGTGACTATCATAACACAGTAAAAAAACCAAAATGGTCTCTTTTCTCTAATCCTCATTTAAGTACTTTCATATACATGTATATTTGGTATATACATATATATGTTTGTATATGGATATGTGCATATGTATGTAGGATATATACACATATATAC
The DNA here is from genome assembly GCF_020171115.1 of Neogale vison. Classification (NCBI taxonomy): domain Eukaryota; kingdom Metazoa; phylum Chordata; class Mammalia; order Carnivora; family Mustelidae; genus Neogale; species Neogale vison. Next base: position 20,898,671 of record NC_058094.1, on the reverse strand, counting down.
ATGCGTATGTTGTATGTATAAGTTAAATATATGAATTTTCTCCTAATGTCTATGTCATGTACCCCAGTGTAGGCACTAGGCTATGGAAGATTTGAGTAATTTTGTTTCCATTTAGTCTATGATGCCTTTAATTTTCTTCCATGAACAAGGTTGCCTCTATGCCTTTTATCTATTTATCCAGTGAATAGTTTTTGATCACCTACTAAGTGGCGGTAATCCCTGGAGATGCCAGAGTGAAGAGATAAACATGGTCCCTTAAGTCGGTCCTATTATATCTTCCAGTGGCCTCAAGGAGGCAGGTCCCAGACCCAGTGATAAATGACATGCTGGTAATCACACAGTGTGGTAGTCGAACCTACAGTAAGCATTTTAAATCAGGGCTTTGGCACCAAGGGAGGATTTCTAGAGGAAGTGACGTCAAATCCAAGAGCTGAAGAGTAAATAGTGATTAGGTGGGAGAAGTGTGTGTGTGTGTGTGTGTGTGTGTGTGTGTGTAAAGAGTGGTCAGGGAGGGGCGTCTGGGTGGCTCAGTCATTAAACGTAGGCCTTCAGCTCAGGTCATGATCCCAGGGTCCTGGGATCAAGCCCCGCATCATGCTCCCTGCTCAGAGGAGAGCATGCTTTTCCCTCTCCCACTTCCCCTGCTTGTGTTCCCTCTCTGAGTGTGTCTCTCTCTGTCAAATAAATAAAATCTTTAAAAAAAAAAAAAAAAAAGATAGGTTGGGGAATTAAGTATACCGGTGAAGAATGTTCCAGGAGAGGAAACCACACCAGTGAAAGACCAGTGATGAAGCCAGACTGCAGATATTAAGGGGGAAGGAGGCATTGTCTGGAAAGGAAGGAAACATGGGGTCAAGTAGGAAATTCTAAGTCCTATTCAGGCCCTGGATTTTTATCTGAAGAGTCACTGGGGAGCCCCTGAAGGGTTTTAAGGAAGATGTTTCCTCTGCCTCTAATACCCTCCATACCCAACCTCCCCCTCCCATCTAATCCACTCAACAACCTCTTCCTCTTTAGAGTCAGATGGAACTCTCTAGAACCTTCCCAGACAGCTGTAGCTCCTTCCTCTCTAACTTGTCATTTGTATATACATAGATATTTCCCTGAACACATTTATATCTATTCACTTTCATCCCTTTCCCACAACTTAAGATCAAAAACTCTTGGGGGCAGGGCCTTGTCTTTTCATCTGTGGATCCTCAGTGACTCTCAGTCCTTGGCTCCTAGCGGACACTCTTTAAATGTGGCAAAAAGAATAAGCAGAAAGAGGAGAGCCTGGGGAGGATCCAACCTGTAAGGAAATGTCACCCCTGAGGCAGAGCAAGTCAGATGCCTCCCGATGCTCTTGGGCCTTTACCACAAAGAACATTTGTTTTTGCGGAGTCTCAGAATGATCTGGTTCAGAGATGACACTTAGCTGGGAAAACTTAGGTCCCAGATCTTGCCACCACCCTTTGCTCTGAGTAACTCAGGCCAGCTGGGGCTTCACCCGTCTTTTCTCATTCTGTTAGCCATTTGCCACCATTGGGAATATCTGTCTAGGCTCCTGCTTCAACCCAGGGTGGCTCAGGTGTGTAGGTAGCTCCATGGCTTTGGAAGCGAGCGGACCTGAAGTCAGGCCTTACTCAACTCTGCCATTGACTCGTTTTGCACTGTAAGTGGAATTCTAAGGTGACTGTCAGCATCCCACACGCTGTACCATCTCCTCACCCCTCCAGCTGCGTGTAGATGGGGCCTGTGGATATGACTGGATAGCATTCCCGTGACCAGGTTACTAACCAGTTGACTTTGAGTGAACCGACCAGGTAATTATCCTTGGGGGCATGTGGTGGGAGAAACGGACTGGCCCAGGAGCTAACAGCCAAGTTGGAAACTGCCGACTGGAGCAATATGGGCAGGCGAGTGTGTGACCTCCACTCCCTGACAGAATTCTGCCAATAGCCAGGGAGCTCAGATGAGGGCTGCAAACCCTAGGTAGGCATCACAGCTCTGGCCCACACCTTGATTTCAGTGTGGAGAAGCCGGAGCAGGTGTCCCAACTCCTGACCCATGAGAACTATGAGATAATGCAATGGCGTTTTTTAAGCTGCCAAGATTGTGGTGATTTTTTTGAATGCAGTAAGGACATATCAATGGAACGCTAATACGCTATGTGACTGTGTGACGTTGGGAAAGTTACCTTCCTTCTCTGAACCTCATTTTCCTCATCTGTGAACTGAGCATGCTAATTTTAGCCCCTTGTGAGGAGTCAGTTGTTGAAACCGACCGAGATAATATATGCAGAGTACCCAGTATTTTCAACATGGGTTAAGTACCTTGTCTGTTGCCTCCCCCCACCAGCACCACCATATACATAAGCATTTTTTGGAACATTCTGCCCTGGTTGCATCTTCAAAGAGCCTGTCCAGGGATTCAGGCTGGTGGTAGGTGTCATTTTCCTAGCAGCCCATCCTAGGGCTAGTGTTCTGATGAAAATTCCTATTGTAATGCATAACCATGAGGAGTCCAGAATGAAATTGCTTTGGGAGCCTTTGTGTGATTAACATTTCAGCTGTTTATGGAGTCTTTGCCCTATCATTTCCTGTTTTAAAAAATTAATGTGCTGGTTTATTATTAAAAACCAAGGAGGGGGGGAAGTTCAGCTGGGGCACGGAGAAATAGTTCTAGATGATCTAAATAAAAGTGTCTGAGTAGGGAGAATATTTGGAAGACCTCTTTTTTATTTAGATGCTCTTTTCATCCCTATAACTTTTTCTTTTGGTATCATTCCCCCCTTCACCCCAGTTCCTTGCCTTCTGTCACCCGGCCCCTAAATCTGAGTGGGATAACAGGCATTCAAGTTAAGAGCATTGTGACTTTTTTTTTTTTAATTTTTTTTTTTTTTAAAGAGCATTGTGACTTTTTAATTATGCCAATGGTATTGTGTATGACAGTGTTGTGTGTGACCCATTGTGTCAGAGAGTATTTGAGTCAGAAGGGGCTTCTCATGCCCATTTTACAGATAAGAAAAACTGAGATGTGGCGGTTTAATTGCCCAAGGAAACACAGCTAATTAGTGACTCCATTTTCTCTGAAGGAAACCAGGTCTCCTAACATGTTTTCCTCAAGTAATCTGGATCATTTACTTCTGTATGTATCAAAGTTTAAAGCCTACGCTGGTGATCTGAGGCCCACATGCTCGTTCTTCCTGATATACCTCAGGGAAGACATCATCATGGATGCCAATGATCTGTAAGGCTACCTCCAACTGCACCCCCACAGGGAGTAGAAGGCTTTCTTATGCCAGATGGAAAGACCCAGTTCAATAAGAAGGAAAGATTTAGGTTGGATTTAAGGGGCAGAAATAGCTCAGTTGTCAGTACTAACTTTGAAGTGGTTCTGATAAATAATGTTCTTTAGGGATCATCAAGGAGACTCGAGATTTATGTACCCATCAGATGGATTTAGTCATTAGCTCCTTGGCCTTATTCTTTGTCCTCTGTCTGCTATCCCAGTATATTTCTGATGCCTAGTATTTATTTACTGGAACAGACAGGGCTCCCTTTACCTAAGAGGAAGAGAGAAATTCTGTTCTAGAGCCTCATCAACTTGGGATTGTAGTAAATATAATGCATTTACTGTGTGTGCAGGAATATTAACATGTAGGCCTTGAGAGCACTACTCCTTAGGAAGTCTTGCTTGTAACATTGGCAGGGGCCATCATCTGGGAGCTTGAATGGTGAAGAGTTCCTTATACTGATCTGAAATGGCCCCTCATTGATGAGAGTGGCTCACTGTTCCTAAATTGTTTATACAAACAGTATTATTCATGCTGAAGACATGCTGTCCTTCTAGAATTCTGGAATATAGGTACATGCCAGGCAGTGGGTGCTTATATGCCCAGTTCCCAGTAAAAACTTAGGTACCAGTCTCCAGGGAGCTTCTGAAGCAGACAGTATTCCCCATGTGCTGCAACAACCCATTGCTGAAGGAACTGAGTGTGTCCTGCATGACAGCAGGACGGCAGGCCCCTTCGAAGCTTGCATTTGGTTTCCTTTGCATTTTGTTCTGTTCTCCTTTACCTTTGCCAGTTTTGTTTTATATCCTTTTCACTGCAATAAATCTGAGCTGTGAGTATCAGTATGTATACTAACTCATATAATTCCTCGTAGCAAGTCACCAAGGCTAGGGCTGGTCTTCAGATTTCTTCACTCCCTTAGGGAGAGTATATTTATTTTGTCTTATTTTCTGAGAAGCCTTCCCAGCACCATGTAAGCAGTAGGCTCTAGCTTGAGGGAACTCGAGTTCAAGAGCCAATATGAAGGCGAGCCTGGGTAACTCAGTCGGGTGAGCATCTGATTCTTGATTTCAGCTCAGATCATGATCTCGGGGTTGTAGGATTGAGTCCCACATCGGGCTGTGTGCTCAGCTAAAGATATGCTTGAGATTCTCTCTCCCTCTTCTTCTTCTTCTGCCCCTTCCTTGGCACTCTCTCTCTAAATAAATAAATAAAATCTTTTAAAAAAATAAATTTAAATAAAGAGCCAATATGAGGAAAGACAGTCCACTCTAAAATACTCAAATATAATGTTATACATCATTTATATGCATTATTTCCCTCTGGTTTGCCCATCTGCCCCTCTCTACATCCCATGTTTTTATTCTTTTTTAATTTTTTACTTTTTTATTTCCTTCCTGTTCATTTCCAGTGGTTCTATCTGTCTTATCTTACATCGTAGGCTATGAATTTCATGATACCAAAGACTATAAATAACAGGTTTAGCAGAAAATAAAAAAAAATGTAAGTGTATGGAGTCTCCATTTTTTTATGCTTAGAAATTTAATTATTTATCTTCTCATTAAAAGAAATCCCTTAATATTTTTGTCCTTTAGTTTTCTAATCTGATCAACGGGGCTAGTATTCTCTGTGACCTCACGAAGTTACAGAAGGGGTCAAATGAGGTGATTTTTATGTAAGAATTTAAAAAATTTGAGCCATCGAGAATTGTTGAAACTTATTGTTCTTATGTAACAGTCACAAGTGGATTACATGAGAAATGCATGCTCTTGAGATGTGGGCACTCTCTCTGTGTTCATAAAATGACAGAGGAGAGAATATAAAGATACTCAATGAGAAAGGACCATAGAAACAGTTAGCCCTGAGTAACAGAAGATTAAGAGAAGGGTTTGATTGCTAACTTCAAGTATGCAAAGGATGGCCATGAAGAAAAAACCAAGAGAGCAATTCTGTTTGATATCACAAGATAGAATCAAAACTAATGGGAAAACAAACAAACAAAAAACAGAGGAAGAAGAAGAAAGACCTGGCTGGCGCGTAGGGAAAGGAAAACTGGGAGAACGTGGTCTTTGGAGCTGTTCAAGGTCAGGCTGAAGCACGGCATCCTGCATGTTGCCTGAGGAATTAAACAACCAGATTTATGAATGAGCTGCTTTTGTGAACCAGCACCCCCCCATAATTTTTGCTTCAGCATTCTCTGTGCTATTATTTATTGAACACTTAAATAATTTATTCATTTTTTAGATACTTATTTTAAAACTATATTTTGCACTTTTGCTGTGTCGATTATTTTTTTTTTTTTGGTAATGTACATTAAAATGCAAAGGCAACTATAAAAAACATACATCTGTTAGTAACACCAAAACTAGATGCCTTCCAAACCTGATGCTCCGTGGAAATTCTTAAGCCAAATGAAAGAAAAGGACAAAACAAAACTACAGTTCCGGGGCCCTGATTTCTATTTCTGAGAAATTTTTGGTCACTTGGCACCACGTAATCTTCCTTGAAGAGCGACATGGTGCTTCATTTGTGGAACTGAGAGCATACCTTGACCTCTCTTCCTGGGAGATCATAAGACTCTCCTCCACTTCTGCACTGCTGATCCCTCTCCCACAACCCACCCAGATGATGGGTGCAAACTGGAACTCAAGCAGTCTGGATGTATGCTAGCCTACATTTTCCTCACTCTTGCTGCCCTGGTTTTCAGCAATTAATTCTTGACTCCTGCTCTATTATCTAGGGATGCAGGCTAAGCCTTCCCTTCCCTTTGTCTCATATGCATACTTGGTCTGGAGAAGTTACAGCCCTGCTCTCACACCCAGAGTTGATTAGCACCAAGAAGGGTACCTGGCCCAAGAGGGATCAGTTTTCCTCTTGCCCGAATTTGGAATTTCAGCCTAGAGACAATGTGTAGTTTGCTAAGGCTGTTATTTTTTTTTTTTTTTAAGATTTTATTTATTTATTTGACAGAGAGAGATCACAAGTAGGCAGAGAGAGAGGAGGAAGCAGGCTCCCCGCCGAGCAGAGAGCCCGATGCGGGACTCGATCCCAGGACCCTGAGATCATGACCCGAGCCGAAGGCAGCGGCCCAACCCACTGAGCCACCCAGGCGCCCCACTAAGGCTGTTTTTAAACAAAGTACCACACACTGGGTGGCCAGCAGGGAGAAGCTGTGAGAAGTTTGGTCCAGGATCTGAGTAAAAAGCAGGAGGAAACTGTATATTAAATGAAGACTAAACAATGACTAACATAGAGGAAACTATACTGCAAACACTCCAAATTACATAGTCAGCAGGAGTGAGTGCCTGAAGCAACTGACCTTTATTACAGAGACTATAGACAGATGTAAAAATTTTATACTACCTGTTGCTATCTTAAATATAACTTTGGTGTGTTATGTATGTTACTGAATGGGGAAAGGAAAGCCGTGCTTCACAGAGGCAAGATCGAAAACAGCTTGATCAGAAAGAAGGACCTCTTCAAACTCAAGATCAATTTAAGATCTTTGTAGGTCCTAGGTTCTTTTGTTTTTAGAGACCCATATCATATCGAATATATATTGATAATAGAAGTGGTACATTTGAACTTATATATAACCATCTTAAGATTTAATTGTCCTTGAGTAGTTAACAAAATGTTGCATTCTGTAGGTACAACAATAGCATTTATTAATTCCTGTTTTGTAATTTTCTTATTTTAGAGCCAATACATGTTGTTGCATTTGAAGGGGGGCAGGGGGCATTGAAAGTTTTATAGGCTTGGGATGCCTGGGTGGCTCAGTCAGTTAAGCATCTGCCTTGAGCTCAGGTCATGATCCCAGAGTCCTGGGATTGAGTCCTGCATTGGACTCCACGCTCAGCGGGGAGCCTGCTTCTCCCTCTGCCTCCCACTCCCCTTGCTTATTCTCTTGCTCTCTCTATCTGGACTCTAACAAATAAATAAAATATGTTTCTTTTAAAGAAAATTTTATAGGCTTTATGCATTGTGCTTTTGGGCCCAGTGGACGAAATTGGATGTTTGTATCTTAATGGCTTAAAAACATTTTTTAGAAGATTTTATATATTTAAAAGAAAGAGATGTGCATGCAAGAGAGAGCGCACACAAGTTGGCGGGGGAGGGACAGAGGGAGAGGGATACGAAGACTTCCCTCTGAGCAGGGAGCCTGATGGGGCTAAATCCCAGGGCTCTGGGATCCTGACTTGAGCTGGAGGGCAGATGCTTAACTAACTGAGCTATTCAGGTGCCCCTGTTCTAAAATTTTAATCAATATAGTTACATTTTTTCTTAACAACTGAAAAACATAATTCTTAGTATATTATTTAGACTTTTCTGTATTTGCTTTCAAGAAGTGTCTGAGAGTAAGCCCAGGTTTCCAGAAGCAGGATAAATAGTTCTGTATTTAAGACGCTACTATTAATAGCCTCTGCAGCAACAACAACAGAAGTCCTCATTTTATTTTTTTATTATATTTTTATTATGTTAGTCAATCTTAAGGTGATGTAAGGTGAGGTGAGTGCTGTTACGGATAACTGTGGATTATAGCATCTTTTTAAAAATTCACAATATTTATTAAAAGTCTTGTAACTTTTCCCAAAAGGCATCTGGGAACAGTGTTTAGGAGCATTTACCTGCATTCAAAGCTCAGTTTCTCTGTGGTGTGACTTTGGGAAATTACTTAATCTTGCTGCCTCCACTTCCTCATCTCTAAAATAAGGATAACAGGGGTGCCTGGGTGGCTCGGTGAGTTAAGCCTTTACCTTTGGCTAAGGTCATGATCCCAGGGTCCTGGGATCGAACCCTGCATCTGACTCTCTGTTCAGCAGGGAGCCTGCTTCCTCCTCTCAATCTCTGCCTGCCTCTCTGCCTACTTGTGATCTCTGTCTGTCAAATAAATAAATAAAATCTTGAAAAAAATAAAATAAAGATAACAGTAGTATCTGCCCATTATAAGGGTAAGATAAGCCAGCATTACTAAAATTAAGGACTAGTGTCTTGGAGACAAATATGCCAAACAGCCTTCTAAAATATCTTTGGACACAACATTTGCACTTGTAGAGACTGAGGAATTAATTAGAGAAGAGAGTAGGGATAGGAGTATAAGTATGAAAATTTAAATACATCTTCAATGTCATACTTGTTGCAAATGGTTCAGTTCATTAAGGCATATCCACATTAGAGTATGTTATACAACCATTAAAAAATTAGGTTTTCAAAGAATATGGAGCTGGAGAAATTCTCAGACATGTTACATTTTAAATGCAATATGTAAAGTTACCTGTACGTACTATGATCCAAATGCTGTTAGAAGATGTGTAGGAAAAGTTCTAGAAAGAAATATCAGTGTGTTAATGGTAATTATCCCAGGGTATTGAAATTAGGAATTACTTAAAATATTTTCTTCTTTATCTTTTCTGTAATTTCAGAATTTTCCACAAATGTGGGGAAAAGTTAAAAAAAAAAAAGTAACAGGGAAAGGAGAGGTTGTGATCAAAGATTTATATTTGCTAACTCTTTTTTTTACAAGTTGCTGAACAAACATACTAATGAATCTTGAATATCTTTAAGAAATAGCAATTTTTAAAGCAAGGTATGGTTTTAATATCTAATTAACTCGAGAGTATCCTTTTACTAAACAGCAATGTGTGTATGTGTATATATACATATATATGTGTATGTATATATATATGTATATGTATGTGTGTGTACATATATATGTGCATATATATATGCACATATATTCTTTCTTTTAAAAAAAGAAGCTTAAATGGTGAATCATGCTCTGGCCAAGAGGTGATGAAGCAAAAGCTGGTGAGTTTTGGATAAACTCGGCAATAACTCAAGTCAGTAGACTAGTAGGAATCAAAGCCAAGTTTCAAGAGGAAAAAAAAAAAAAACTACAAACTGATGATCTTGGGAGTTGGTAAAGTAATTTGCAAAGTCTAAATATTATTGCAAATCTGACAGCTGGAGGTACCAGAACTCACTCCATCATCTGCCAGCTAAGTGAGAGAGTCCCCTTGCAGACCTGAAGAGGGAAGGAGGCTCACTTATTCCATCCAACAAATTCCCTTTCCTGAATGGGTGAGTTATGAGCTCAAATCCCCAAGTTTCTTAATGAAAATGTACCTTCAAATGATTAAAAAATTTTTCTTTTCTCATTTCCTGGCTTGGAAGAAGAGGTATACCTTCATGGGGGTTATCCAGCTAATCTTTACCTCCTAGGCAGTTCCTACCTGGATTTTCTTAAAATAATAAGAACAAGGGAAAAAAAAAAAGTACTTTGAACATTTGTAAACCTGCTCACTAAATCAAAGAACACATAGAAGCATCTTGGTAGCAAGCACGATAATTAGCAATTGTGATGACTGAGGTATATTTCTTTCCCATTTTTATAGTAGCCGTGTGCTTGCAATCCAGGACCCTGAGAAAAAGTTATTTAGCCAAATGTTAAGGTTAAGGATATATCCTTTAAATAAGAGTTAGACACAAGATACATGCTCAGACACTTTTAAAAAATAAAGTGATAATTGTAATTCATTTGAAAGGAAGCATTCTTAATTTATAACCTTTAAAAGAAACTGTCTTTATTATACTGCAGAGTATTCTAAGTGTGTACCATGGTTAATATTTTATGCATACATTTTTTCAGTTGAAGGCATTTGCCATAATTCAGCTTTAACAAACTCTGTTCTCAGCTGTAACTCAGAGCATGACATATATCTGTTGTCCAGCTATAAATCTGTGGTTGCTAATACTTTTATGAATCTGATTCATGCAGAAAGCATTATCCCTGCAACTTTAATTAAGGAGTTAGGAATTTCCCCCATTTGAATTCCTAGCATTCTGTACACTTTATTGCATCTTCCCCCATGAGCCTTAAATGAGATATTTGGATTACAGATTCTTAGAAGAATAAAATCCATAAGCTCTAAATCAGGGATGGGTAAGTGGATTTGATCCAGCTTTAGAGCTGACTTTGATGGCTCAAATTGCACTGAGTCTCTTAAGGACTGGATCAATCATTAATATCTAACTTTTTAAAGCTGTAATTTTTGGTATTTGTTGGTATCAGGATATTAAGATGTGGTCTCTTGTTGTTTCTTATTTCTGGGCAGCCCTCCAGTGCCTTACTTGGGTTGTACTAAAGCCAAGATTCTATGACTCAAGCTTAATAAGACAAAATCAGGTATGAGGCAGAGAGAAATCTATGTAGAACCTATAATATTAGATGCTGTTACTTTTAATATAATGAGGTTGTGAATATTTGTGCATAGGTGCAGGTGATTTTACACAACTACCGAAACTATACGTGTCTAATGGCCATTGTATCTTTAGGTTGGCTTGCATATTTGGACATCTTGCATCCCTCCCTCAGATCTGATTTCCCATTCTGATGCTCCAAATACACAGAGCATAATAGTAACTTTAACAGCTCTTAGTTAAATAACAGCTCTGGTTTAAGGACTTTACCCATTAAATGCCCATAACTAATCAGTGAGGTCATTACTATAATTATCCCCACTTTACAGATGAGAAAACCAAGGCAACGAGAGGTTAAGCATCTTGCCCAAGATTAAAAAGTCAGCAAATGGAAGAGCTGTGAGTATGAGCCCAGGCACATCTGGGTCTGGATTTCACAATGTGAAGCATTCTGCTATGCTGCCTGAGCTATATATAGACCTATCGGCACACATTATTTGGGCTTTTTAAACCAGCACCCTTCCATCTTATCAGGGAAGAGAAAATGTTTAAGACTATGTCCTTGACCCCCAGACGCTTGCAGTTGGGTGAGAAGACAAGAAGTGCACTCAGGGCCAATTATGGTGGAGTACATGTTATGATAATAACATTTATTGGATGAGTATTCTGTGTCAGCTGCCATGCTGAGAACCGAATCTGTGTGGCCACAGAAGGGACTATTTTTATCTCAGTTTTATGAGAGAGGAAGCTGGAGGTACGTAATTGAAGTCACAAAACCAGTGAGGAGCAGAGCTGAGATTTGAGCGTTGGCGGTGGGAATCCAGAGCTCCAGCTCTTAGCCATTGTTCTCTATTGGATGTGAACACGTCTTCGGATGAATGGGGCACACAGCAGAAAAGAATTGTAAGAGCTTAGTGAGGGTAGGGAGGGCGGAGAGTCCAACTAACCAATTACTTAGCTAGTTAATTTATTCAGTAGTATCGGTTATCTGTATTGTCTCGAGCCACACTGAAATGCTTTAGGCTCTCCAAACTCACTGTGCTCTCTTTTATGCCTAGATTTCTGCACATTTCCTGCCAAGAATAACTTTTCATGCTGTGGCCACCCCCCCTCCCAGCACCAACCCATCCACCGAAGCTTATCACATCTACTATCTCCCCTAGCACCATTGTGGGACTGATTACTATTCACCCTTCATGTCTCAGCTTGAATCCCAAAACCTCTGGGAAGGCTTTCTGCCCCTCCAAGACTTGAGTGGGTCTAGTCACTTGTAATCCCATCCCATTATAGCCCCTACCACGCTGTGGCACGATTATAGCTTTTGTCTGTCCCTCCATGTCATGCCTGATACCCCCGACCCCTCCCCCAACCAACAATCCCTCACCCACCCCAATAATAGTCTTGGAGCTTCTTGAAAACTGGAACTGGGTCTTACTTCCTCCATTGAAATGCAAACTTCCAAGACAATGCCTGACAGATAATAAATGCTTTATGAATATTTCTTGATGACTTACTGAGTTCTATGGGCCAGATACTGTGCCGATAAAACACTTGTTATGTGATAGCACTGAGCGAATATTTGTTTCCATGATCTCCTCGCATTCTTTTAAGAATCCTCTCAGATACTATTATTTTTATTTTACAGATAAGGGTACTCGGCCTCAAGAATATTAAATAGCATCCTTAAGGTCTCATAGTTAATGTGGAGTTGGAAGTAGAAATCAGATCTGTCTGATCCTGACCTATCCTGCAGATGAACCAGCAGTGGCAATGCAGGTTCTAGAAGGCATAACGTATTTCTAATAAGGCAAAGGAGTTAGAAATAATTTCTACTTGTGGTTGGTGAGGAGGACGGCAAGCTTTTTACAAGGATGTGATGCACAGGCTGGATCTTGATAGGCAAGTCCAAGTTGGTTTGGATGAGAACGAATAGATGAATCAGCAGGTGAGAGCCCAGGCTCTTCCTTCAGGGAGGAGAGGGGAGTGTGCACATGGTACACACGGTGCACATGGTGAGCACATGGTGCAGGGGAGAAGCAGTCGAGCGTCCTTGGATTGGAGTGTAATGAGTAGAGCCAACCTAGTACAAGGGAGGAACTAGAAGGACTGGAGCCATGACAAAGGATGAACCCACCTTACTTCTAAGAGTTTGGGCTTCCTAGGGAAAGAGTGGCCTTATCAAATCCTGGGAGTGATATTAAATGTGTGAAGTCAGGTGGGAAATCAGTTGGCAGATGGAGGGAAATGATTCCCTGTCCCTCCTAGGGAGTCCAAGCCTTCTCTTTCGTTAGCAGCTCTTCAAATCCAGGGAGAGTTGAGTAGACACTTGAAAGAATGGAAGAGTAACCACAAATCCTTTAGATACTCCTCTTTCTTCTTGATCTCCTCCTGCAATGTTTGCTCTTTATTGTTCATATTATAGATGTCATTATTATTTATATGTTGGGTGCTGAACTATATGCAGTCCCTTATATGTGTATCTTACTTAGTCCTTCCATTATGAAGGGTGTTGTTATGTCCATTTTCGAAATAAGAGCATGAAAGTTCAGCAATGCTAAGTGGTTAGTTCCGCAAGGAGTAAGTAGCAACTAAGAATTAACCCTTGTGGGCCTGACATCAAAGTCTGCGATCTTAACCAAAATCCCAGAGAATAGAATAATAATTACTAAGAACTCAATGCCTGTTCTCCGAGCTAAGCACTTTATGTAGATAATGCGTAGAAAAGAGGATAAGGTATTTGCTCTGTCTAATCATTTAGCCCATTCATTCTGAAAGAGTAAGATTTGTCTGAAATTCACTTGCTGTATTCTCTGCAGTCATCGTTTCCCTGTTTTCCACTCCCTTCTTTTCTAATTCCACATCAAGAAGGGATGGACTATTTTAAGGATTTTCTAAGTTATTAGAAATTCTCATTTAGAATCTTGTATCTTGCCTTCACATCCACAGTGAGTCTATAAGAACAACTTCAGAAAAGAGCTTTAGAAATAAATGTGTGGCGCCCATGCACTGTCAGGCTCCTTTTAATGAGAAATGGATAGGTGATGACGCCATTATGTAGTGCATCCTATTCCTGGAAGCCATTCTCAGCTCTTCAGGATAATGTATGTCTAACACTACATCAGCCTCTTTGTTCCATAGATGCTATTTTTTAAAGTTTTATGAACAGCAAATGGCTCCTTAGGAGAACATTGTCATCGCTCAGTCTGGATTTTCCAGCAGTTTTGGGGTAAGGATGATAAAATGCCCAGAGGGCAGTGCCAATTTGAAAAGGATGATTAATTCCAGATTTCTCATCCTTGGGACATTGCAAATGCCTGGATCAAGGTCTGATGTGTTCCAGATGATGTGCTAGGATGTACAAACATGCAGGCTTCCATTGCAAGGGAGACTAGGAACAAAAGAGTACACTACTCATTCATTTAATCACCCAACAAATACATAGTGAGTTCCTGCTCTGCATCAGGCCCTGTTCAATGCTGAGAATACCGAGTCCCTATCCTCAAAGCATTTACATCCTCCCAGAGAGGACAGGCAATAAATAAATAAATAAATTACATGCTAACAGGAATAATAAAGCAGGAGAAGGCAATAAGGAGTGATATGGATGTGACATGCTATTTTATGTAGAAAAGGCTTCCTTAAGTTCCACTCAGCAGAGACCTACAGGAAGTGATGGCTCAAGACTCGCAAATGTCAGGGAAGAGTATTCCAGCAATCATGGCAAAGTCCCAGAATAGCAGTATGTTAGGATGTAGCTGCATGGATGCCCTTGTGGCTGGAAAAGAGTGGATAAGGGGGAAAGTGATAGGAGGCCTTGGCAGGAAGATATAGGTGAAGGACAGTGGGAGGTCAAAGTGTAGACCAGCTGGCCTTAAATAAGCCTTGGTGAAGAGTTTAGATTTCACGCTCTATAGGTTGAGAAACCACTGCAAGGGTTTGAGCAAGGAGTGGCATGATCGGACTTAGCTTTTGAAAGGATTCCTCCACCTGTTCTGTGTAGGATACATGTAGGAGTGTAAGTGGGAGGAGGAATGCCAAAGGTAGGAAACTGTTGGTCCAGCCAAGCCATGGTGCTGCCTGGAGCAGAGTTGTCATGGTGGCGATGGTGAATGGGGAAACCATTCTGCATATTTAAAAAGAAGAGTTGAGAGGATTTGCTAATAAATTGAATGTGGGAGAAGGAGAGAAATCAAGATTTGTACTGGCGTACCTGGAAGAATGGAGGTGTTATTTAGTGAGAAGGGAAAGATATCTGGACAAACTGACTGAGGAACGGGTAGCATCATCTCCATTTTGGACATGTTCATTGCAAGACGCTTGACCAATGTCCATGTTGGAGTGACAGAGGAGGCAGTTAGGTGGTGAGTCTGGAGGTCGGGGAACAGGTTGGGGCTCAAGGTTTAAATGTATGAGTCATGAGCTTGTAATTCATCCATGAGATGAGATAAAATCATCTGGGCAAGAGTTGTCAGGAAAATAAATTCTCAACTGGTCTCTTCAAGGGGTTCAGTTGTGTTATCAACTTGATATAAAAATTCCCCACAGGTGTTGCTTTCAGTCCTTCAGAGGACACAGTGCTTCCCTGCTTTTACTTGGTTCAAAATGAGTTAGTTCAAGCTAACTACAAATTTTGTTTCTAAACTTCTTTGAGACTTAGCAGAAAGCAGCAAAGCAGGTGGTGTACTTTGTACTTCAGCGGAGTAACTTTGGGCAGTTTTCTTGCTCTACCTGTTATGAAAAAAATCAGTGTGGCCCAACCACGTGGTAGTGCACGCAGAATAACCATTTCTCCCAAATATCTACCAGTGTCACAAGTATGTTTCTGGATTCTTCTCAAAGGTGATGGTAACTACTGGTCAAGGTCCCAGAGCCATTTGGCCTTTGAGTGTATGGCTTCATCCCACGTACATTTAATAAAGCAGAGGCTTGAAAGGATAGCTGGGGATACTCCAGCTAGAGGTACCCACTAGTATCCCATACTGGACAAGACCAGTAAGGGGATGCAAAGTAAACCACACCTCTGAAAGCAAATAGTGGCTGCATTGGTGGCTACAACCTATTTCACTCTACCTCTTTTCCTTGAATAAAAGGTGTTGCAGTGGTTGTGAAAGCGAACATCTGAGCTCTTTTTACACCAAACCCCATAAATGGAATGTCTTATGGAATGGATGAGATTTAGAGTGTTTGATTCAGTGAATGGAGAAATATACAGAAAACCCCCCAAAAGAGTTTTATGTGTTTGCACAGGCATACATGTACCTGTGCATGTCTGTATTACTTTTAAAATCTATGGGAGCCTCTCTCTTTCTTAAGCACAGGGACAGTGTTGTGTCCCAGCCACAGAAAGATTGGCTTCCTGACCTGGTTTTTAAGCAGATGATCAAGTACAGAAGAACAAGGCAAATCATTGGTCAGGACAGAGATGAAAGATGGGGGTCATAGTCAAACGGTCATGTATCAGAACTGGGTGAAGAACCAAAGTCAGGCCACAGTTAAGTTGACCCAAAGTTTATTATTGAGTCCTGAAATGGGATCCTGGAAATAGAGCTGAGTCTGCAAGAGGGGACCAGTTTGCTCTGAGTACAGAAGAGAGAAAGGACATGGACTAGAGAATGAAGCAAGTACTTTCAGAAGCAATTAGTGTCACTACCTTTTTTCCCACACATAGCTGCTTTTAGCTGTTTGCTCACCTGTGGTGCTATGATGCTATCCCTATAGGAAAAGAATCATATTTTTCTTAATGGCACACTTGTTTACTTGGCCTGACCCCAAAATGCAATCTCCTAAAACAACAAATTGAATTGAACACTGAGGAAGGCTGGTGAAAACTAGAAATTTTATTTGAAAACTGAATTATCCAATACGGTGGTTTCCAGAACGTTCAAATAATCTTGAAGGTGTGGCACTTGAATCCCATTGTAAGGCCTTCTGTGATATCTTTAACTGTCAGTCACATTTAAATGACAGCTTTGAGTTTAAAATAAAGTTCTTAGATGGTAGGTATACAGCAAATATTATGGTTTTTTTAATAAGTTCTCTTGCATGATATTACCAGGGAGCACTAGAATAAATCATATTTCTTCCCTCTGAATTTGTACCATGTGGTTATTGCCTTAATTTTGACTATAAGGCTATAGCTTGGTAAAATGCTTAATTTTACCAGAATTAAATCTTGCTACTTTTTCACCCCTGTAATTAGTGTAGCTGTTGCAATTATAACCCTAAATAATTATCAACAATGATTTAATTTTAAACTAAAATGCTATAAAATTTAAAATACCCCTTAGTACATAATTATTAAAGATACTAAGATGGTGTTCTCTGACTTTCAGTAAAGTATCTCCAGAAAGCTGAGTTTATTAACTTGTATGAGTTTTCAGATGATGGAATACATAGGAGGTTTCTGGACTGGAGGTTTCTGGAGAAATTAAGGGACAAATTTAGGTAATTATAATTTAAGTTCTTAAACTTTTTTTTTTTTTTACACAGTACCCAGACAATTAAAGTCAACGGGAGGCTTTGATGAAGAATTATCTAAGTGTCTCAGTCTTTAACTTTATTCTGTGAATATATACATGTCGTCAAAACACACTTTTAATATCTTACTGAAATTTATTATTTCTCAATTAAACATGCCCTATTTAAGAAAAAAAATGTATTAATGTAAGCAAGAAAAAGAAAAAAGTAATTAGAAATCTAGGGATAGCAACTATAAGCATGTAGGTATCTAATAGTTAACAATTTTTAGTTTAAAATATCAAGAAAGACCATTCTTGTACAGATTTTGCCCCAAAATGACTATATATAGAAAAATATGATAATATTTGTACAGATTCTTAATAGAGAGTGATTTAATTACAAAAATTTTTTTGTCTCTCAGTGGTTGTAAGTTGGGTTAAAAGTTTTATTTTCAATTGATTTTGGTTTGTGGTATTTCAAATGATTCATTTAAATTCCTTGTGTGTGTGTGTGTGTGTGTGTGTGTGTGTGTTTAGTATTGTTTTTATTTTTGTATTTATTTGAGAGAGAGAGAGAGCACAAGCAGGGGGAGTGTCAGACAGAGGCAGAGGGAGAAGCAGATTCCCCACTGAGCAGGGAGCCCCATGCAGGGCTCCATCCCAGGACCCTGGGATCATGACCTGAGCCGAAGGGAGACGCTTAACCAACTGAGCCACCCGGACGTCCCTAAATTCCTTGATTTTTAATATTTCCCAATTAACTGTAATTAATCTTGGAAAATTCTAGGACCTCAGGGTAGAAGCAAACTTTGAAGGGAATCCTGTTGACTCTTGACTGAGGCCAGACCTCTTCCTTATTTCTGCCAAAGTTTTTCAAGACTTGGCTTTTATTAGTGAAAGACTCACTCCCTTTGGGGAATTTTCCACTCTTGAAATAATTTCAACTGCTTGAAAAGATTTCCTTATGTTGTTTTCCCGCCTATCTCCATTTGTTCTCTAGCTCTCAGAAGCTTCAGAGAAAGTCCAGTCCCATTTCCGTGTGACAGCAGCCCACTCACAAAATGAAACATGGCCGTCAACTCCCACCTCCTCCCAGCCACTTTCCCAGAGTTCCCTCTTCTTTAGCATAAGTGCTATGTACTCTCTGAGGCCCTCTTTATATTTTAGTTTTAAAACACCTAATAAGCAGGGGCACCTGGGTGGCTTAGTCGATTCGACTGCCGACTCTTGATTTTGGCTCAGGTCATGATCTCAGGGTTGTAAGACTGAGCCCTTGGCTCGCACTCTGCTTTTCCCTCTCCCTGCCCCTACGTCTCTTTCTCAAATAAATAAACAAAATCTTGGAAACACCTAATAAGCTGTGTTGAAAACAGCAGATAAGTTTACCCCATTATTACAGAAGCTCTCGGGTTCACAAAGGGGTATCGTTTACGTTAGGTACAAATCTGTCATGAAAAATAATTATAATATTTATTTATTTTGTAGAGAGATAAAATTCAATGAATTGCTGTGTTGAAATTGGGCAATGCAATTTTCAATATTTATCTTTCAGTGATGTTTTATTGGGCTATTAAAACTCATACTTAATTCAATAAATTGGATTTTCTAAAGGCCTACTTAGATTCATTTGGTATATTTATGCCACCAGCCATTGGACATGGGATAATCCTGAAATTTTTAGCTCCTTAACTATTCCAGCACATTACTAATGCAATATATAATTTCACGAATTATCTAGTACAGGAGATCTGGCTCTTGGAACACACTACATTTAAAGGCAAAAATCTCCAAATCTGCATACTTAATTATACAGCATTATCATTTCTATCCCTAATTTTTGAATCAAAACAGTCATTAGCAATGCAAATAATAAAGGAAATTGGATTATGAAGGAAATAAAGATTAGTGACTCTAAGATCAGATAGCTGGTTTTAACAAGTCAGGTTGATAGTGGGCTTTATTTTATTATTAAAATAAATAATAGAACTACCTTGTCATAAACCTTTTCAGTCTTAAAGATAAAGCACTAGTTAATTTTTTTCTTTGATGCAAATTTTGCACAAAATCCATGGGAAGGAAGGGAATAAATTATTAACACATTTTAACAGAATAACCTATCACGTAACAATTCACTCCAAATCGGGGACAGTGCTTTTTGGGGTGTAATTTATGAAAATGGCTTTTGGTCCATTCTCTCAAAGGCATATCATTTTAGGTTCCAATGTTTGAATGGTTATTTGTGTGGCTGGAGTCCCTGGGGTCAAGTATTTTTTATTTTTTATTTTTTAATTTTTATTTATTTTTTAAATTTATTATTATTTTTTAAAGATTTCATTTATTTATTTGACAGAGATCACAAGTAGGCAGAGAGGCAGGCAGAGAGAGAGGAAGGGTAGCAGGCTCCCCGCTGAGCAGAGAGCCCGACTCTGGGCTCAAGCCCAGGACCCTGGGACCACGACCTGAGCTGAAGGCAGAGGCTTTAACCCACTGAGCCACCCAGGCGCCCAAGTATTTTTTATTTTAACTCTTCAACTGAAAGCAGCATCTTACAGCTAAGCATACATTCCAAGTAATTCAATGAGAAGCAGAGCACTACTTGGTAGAACTATAAATAAGATTAATTAAGGTTCCTACCAAGGCCAAGTTTGGCAAAGAAGCCTGTGTTAGCTCCTACCTCCAAGGCAGTCTAACTCTGGACCCTGGAGGCCAGCAGATTCACTGGACCTGTGTCTGCATAATGCAGAAAGCATTCCTGCTATTTAGATTTCTCGATTGTACATATTAGGTGTATAAATATTAATAAAAAATTTCTGCCCTTAAATATTACATGTCACAGTTAATATTCCGTACTCTCTGCCTGGGTATCGGCTTTTCAATATTTGCTGTTAGAACTTTATTAATAAATTTGAGGCTTGTTTTTCCCTTTGTGGGATTTTTATGTGGAATACTGTGTCCAAACTACTAAGGGAGAGGGAAAAAGGGAGCCATTTATTCATTTATTGATGGAAGATAGGAATGTAGCACATGCCCTACAGTTTGAGCAATATAAGACGTTACTCATATAAATGTTATCTTAGACACGGTGGGCTTCCTCTAGGGTTTGACATAGCGGAGGGATGTTTTACTGTGTCATGCAGCCACGGGGGTCGCCCATATTAAAGAGTTAGCACACCAAGATATCAAAGATGCTGAAGAAGAGCATCCTGCCTGGGTAGGAGATTTGAAAGTGATGGCTCTCAAGTTGGCTGCCCATTGTAACCCCCTCAGAGCTTTCCAGAATACTGATGCCTCGGTCCTAGGCCTAAGAATTCTGATTTGACTGATTCAGATAAGGGTTGGGCATTTGGAATTTTAAAAGTCTCTTGGGTGATTTTAATGGGCAGACACAAAGGAGAAAAGCTGTTCTAAAATCACTCCATAACCGAGATTAGGAATCTAATCTGATTCTATCATTTTAAAATATAAATCTGGCCCTATGATTAAATTTTAAAGGATGCTCCCTAATAAAACCTTAGACCTGCAAAATAATCTGCATAAGGAGATTCTGTGGTCACATAAACTTGGGGAATGTTACAATATCTTATCTTCTAAGAGAAACGCAATTCAGCTTGACATGTTAAAGACAATGATAAAGAAACTTGTCTTATCTAATGTTTCCAGGATTTTTAACCAGGGTCCTCATTTTTTTTTTAAGATTTTATTTTTTTTATTTGACAGACAGAGATCACAAGTAGGCAGAGAGGCAGGCAGAGAGAGAGGAGGAAGCAGGCTCCCCGCTGAGCAGATAGCCCGATGCGGGGCTCGATCCCAGGATGCTGGGATCATGACTCGAGCAGAAGGCAGAGGTTTTAACCCATTGAGCCACCCAGGCGCCCCAGGGTCCTCATTTTTTTATGACAGCTGTTACGATCCCATGAAACTAGCATTCTGTGGTCCACACATGGGTTATGCAGCTTTATGTTTTGAATCTTTTCTGAACTCTGTTTAAAAAAGGAAATTCTGGGGCGCCTGGGTGGCTCAGTCATTAAGCATCTACCTTCATCTCAGGTCATGATCCCAGGGGCCTGGGATCGAGCTGCATGTCAGGTTCCCTGCTCAGCAGAAAGCCTGCTTCTCCCTCTCCCACTCCTCCTGCTTGTGTTTTTCCTCTTTGTGTGCGTGTCTCTCTCTCTGCCAAATAAAAAAATGAATAAAATTTAAAAATATATATAGAAAAGGAAATTCTCATTTTAGTTGCTTACTTATACATTTTACTACAAAATGCATTAAGTTCCTATGAGTCACGTGGTCTTCTGCTGGTAACTATGATTTCTGTGCGGCTGTCGAATGAGGTGCACATTGGTGTGAACCTCACTGGAGATCCCTCTTACCTGGGGCTATTCCCATTGGACTCGGTACTTATTAATGCAAAGGGTTGGTATTAAGGCAATCCGTCTTTCATGCCCTGTGTGACAGCAAGCAGAGGAGGGCTGCAGGGGTCCTGTTTGAAAGTTACTGTCTTACCAATTATTTCATTGTTTGTCTTAACCCTTTGTGTAGCTTCTGCGTGAATTCCCCCATCCTAAAATGCTTTTCCCTGTCTTAAAATGTCAAGAACATTATGGAATGTGTTTCTCGGGCAGGAAAGAGAGCTGGAAGCTTTGGGGATGTGGAGAGAGTGGAGAATGGAATGATCAGAGTTGTGGAGCTATGGCGAAGGGGTGGGGGGTGTTTACTGACAAAGTCAGGTAGAGGAGGGCGGCAAATTGGCCTTAAGGCTGGAGGAGGCAGTAGACATGTCATTTATCATTTCTCCTTGGGTAGAAATGAAGATGTGACTAGAATACACACCGAGAAGTAAAGCTCTGTTCACTTCACCTCTCAGGTGTTGTCTTATTTGGTTCCTAGGCAGCATGCCAACTTGGCTTCCTCCTATGCTCGTTTTCTTTCCTTGGCTTCTAGAACCGTCTACTTGCTACTTTTTTCTTATCACTTTACCTCCTCCTTCTGTCCTCCCCCTGGTCTCCCCCACTCTTGATCTTTGCTCCCATGGTGGCCTATGCCCACCTTCTCCCACTAGGAAGTTTTCTTCAGTTTCACCCTAACTATATTATCTTTTATATTAAAAATATAACTTTATATTTACCATCATATTTTTAAGAGTAGGAATTGTACTGTTGATTCATATCTCCCCAGATCATGGAAGACACCTAACAGAACATCAGCCAATGTTTTTTAAGCTC
Organism: Neogale vison; assembly: GCF_020171115.1. Taxonomy (NCBI): domain Eukaryota; kingdom Metazoa; phylum Chordata; class Mammalia; order Carnivora; family Mustelidae; genus Neogale; species Neogale vison. The sequence goes on along the minus strand of NC_058094.1, from coordinate 20,876,514 downwards.
AACTAATTGATCCCATAAGTACTCAAGAGATCCAATAGAGAGATGGAGTCAAGGTCAGCAGGAAACACCACCAAAAGGAATGGTGATTTATACTTCTAACATATATTTTAAAAAGATCACTCTGATTATAGAACTGGTGAATATTTATTGTAGAAGATTTTTAAAATCAAGGAAGAAATAAAGAATATAAAAATGATGTATAAATCCACCACCCCAAAATAACCATTTTAAACAAGTCTGAGTACTTAAGATCTTTTTCCAAGCATAGGCACAGGTGGTCTGTCTATCTTAATTATGCTTACAAGAGAATGTGGGTCATCGTGAAAAGTGATTTTGTACCCTCTTCCATTTAATGATATATTCTTTCATTTGACAAACATTTAGAGGGCTTAATATCATGTGCCAGGCACTATTTTAAGTTCTAGGGATACATTAGTATCTTGAATGTTTTCCTGAAAACTTGATTTTTAATGACTTACTAATATTTCATATTTTAGGCTAACTCTACTCTATTTGATGAATTCCTGGCTGTTGCAGTTATCATTACTAATTACTAATTACCATTACTAATGACTATAACACCGTTAGTAGTAATTCTGTGACAAGTGCCCTCATTCATGGATCTTTGTGTTCTTCTCTGATCACTCACTTAGAAAAGGGAAATTATATCAGATTATAAGGCATAAAGTGTCCAGAAAGTTGTTTAGAGAGGCTTCTACAAAAGCAGATTATACAAATAATAATAACATTCAGATATTTTTATAATAGTAATATACAATAACACATAATAATTTATAAACCCAGCTCCCCAGTAGTGTATGAGCTACACATGCTGCCACCTTCGCTGGCATTAACTCATATTTCATTGTTAAATATCTTTGTTTGCCTGTATATTGCCTCATCTTAGACTCTGTTTACTCTAGTAGGTCGAATGTTCACATAGACCTAGTTTTTCTACTAATTTTTAATTTTAATTTTATTTTTATTATTTTATAATATTTATTAATATTAATAGTTTTTCTATTAATTTTTGTTGATTTTCACTCCTTGTGACCACTCAGAAACTACAAACTTTAAACTGAAACCTAATTTTAAGGATTTTCTTTTGAGGATCTAAGTTGTACTGTAGCCCACCAGCAAAGTCCTCAGGCTTTCCGAGTGGTTTCCTGCTAGTCCCTTTCCTTGGTTAACATATTCAATTCAGGTGCTCATACTTAGTGGCAGTACATTAAACAAGGCAGATGTTCGGTGAAAGTCAAGTGTCCTTCAAAGAGTAATAGCAGCATCCCAGGGGCTCCCTTTGAGTGTGGAACCTTCTCTGAGACTCAGCATAATAGTTTGTTGGGAGAATCTTCTTGGGGAAAAAAAAATCCAGCTTAATGTAGATCAGCATATGACAGTACTGTCCATTGTGGAATGCTGTCTCTGCTTTTAGACGTATGAATGGAAGAGGTCCAGGTGTTGTCATAAAAAACAATTTTAATCCCCATCACTAATAAAACGCTCAAATTTTGAAGGCGAATTTTCAACTTATTGAAAAGAAGACACGTCCAAGGACAGGAAACGCCATTCGTCAAGAATTTCTAAGTGTTAATGTGGTCTAAATGGAATGCTATTTAGTTGAATTAAAGGAAACTAAAGAAAAAGAATAACTATTATTCACCATCTAAGAAGGTCACAATGTAGACGATGTAATAAGAAATTAAGGGGAGGTCAGCTTATCTTAAAAGCAAAGAATTGTTACTTTTGGTACAAAAGGTGGATGATTCCATCCATGTTTGGAGTGACTCTGAGTCTCAAATAGTTTCTTGTCACTGACTCTTTTTTACCCCATAATTTTCTTCTTTACTTCCCATGAACACACATGCCTTATTTTTTTTTTTTAAGATTTTATTTACTTAATTTGTCAGAGAGAGAGAGCACAAACAGAGGGAGCTGTAGGCACAGGGAGAAGCAGGCTCCCCACTGAGCAAGGAGCCCAACATGGGACTCAATCCCAGGACCCTGGGATCATGACTGGAGCCAAAGGCAGATGCTTAACCAACTGAGCCACCCATATGTCCTGACACACATGCCTTACAATTTATATAACTTTTTTTTTTTCTGTTGCTTCTGTCATGCATTCCAGAAGTCGAAGAGCAGATCTGCATAGAGTAAATCAGAGTTTTTGAACCTTGGCTCCATTGGGTGATTAGTTGTCTGTTGAGAAGGGCCATTCTGTACATTGTGAGAGGTTTAGCAGCATCCGGGGCTGCTGCCCATTAGCAGTCCTCTTCCTAGTTGTGACAAACAAGAACATTTCCAGATATTGTCAGATGTCCTTTGGGAGGCAAAATCACCCCTGACTGGAAACCATTAGGGTGCCATCGAATAAATGTAGCCCAATTTTCCTAAGGGATCTTCTGCTTCACTTCTTGGCAGAGCACGTTCCATTGCCCATACAATGACCATAGTGCTCTTTCCTAAAATAAGATCGTGTCTCCTCCCAACTTAAAACATTCTAATGGCTTCTTTTGGCACTGCAATAAAATCTCAACTCTTTGCAGCATTTTTAAACCCTTCCATAATCTTGCCCCAACCCGCTCTCTGACCCCACTTCCTTCTCGTAGCCTTCTGCAGTTGTCCAGGTCAAAGTAACCACCTCAAAGAGACCTTTTCTGCCCATCTATGGACACAACCGCCCCCCCAAGCCACACTGTTACATCATCTGGTTTATTTTCTCTATAATTGCTTATTACAACCTGAGTTTGCTTGGTATCTCTGTTTTACTATTTTATTATTTTTCCCCAAGCACAGTAGAAGGTAAACTCTGTGGGTACAAAGGGCATTTCTGTTTGTTCACTACTCCTTGCCCAATGCTTTGGACAAGCCCAATACTTTCTAGGTGCTCAAAAAAAAAAAATACACTGTGAAAGAATTATTAAGTAAATGGGTACAAATAGGCAGGGGTAGTGACTCAGCATACATATTTTCTTTTTTTTTTCCATATTTGGATTTGACAATTTACTAATATTTCCAATAATCAAACCAGTCCCAAAAACAATGTAAGCATCTTCATGTGTCTACAGTCCAGACAATGTGATCTTGAGGTGCAAAGTGGGAAGTGTGCCATTATGAATTTGACAGAGTGTAAACAATACTTTACACACTTATCATCAAGACTTTTTTCCATCGATGTAAAGCAACATTGATATGTTAAGTATTCAAGTGTGGAATGCTGAAAAGAATAAAATTCATTTCCCGCCGTCAAGGGGCTCATAGACTGATGGGTGGCAGTGCATAGAGAAAGAGACCATTGGAGATAATCTGATGAGTGCTTCAATGGGAAATGAAGCATCAGGGGCTAGGGGAACACTTGAGAGAAACTCTGGAGAAGACAAGAGCTGGAGTGTATGTGTTGCAAATCAGGGAAGCCTGACGAGAGTTCAAATTCTCAAAGAGTACTCTGATGTATTTTGGTTGGGAATCCCTCCACATGGTTAGTGAAAGGAGGGTGCCTTGTTAAACCAGGAGCTAGTACTGGGAATTGGGTATTTTCTATGGCCCTAGGAGTCTCCAGATTTGGGAGACTTTCAGTTTCTTCACCTCTTTTGCTTTCCATTTTGCCTTGATACATGTGCAACTCCCAGAGTTTCCAACTTCCAGAAAACCTTCTGAACCTGTAAGAAAAGATATTTGCTTTGGGGAACTTCCAAACATTTGTGGATTGCCTTTTCACTGCAGGAGCTAGGCAAATCTGTACCACCTAATAGTGATATACTTCTGATGCTTTGCCCTCAATAATAGGTCCAGTAGAAATACCATGCCCACATGATTCCTCTCATTTTCGAGTATGGTACTATTTACGTGGGAGCAGTGGTATTTTTAGATGTTTTCCATAAACTCCAGAAAATGTGTCTAGGGTCTTGAGGTGTGGGCATATAGTGGGAATCCTATAAGGGTGTTCTTTAAAAAAGTTTTGGGGAGACAGTTTATGACATAGTAAGTCCCAGTTACTATTAGTTTTTCAGTTGGGTTTGATGGGTAGGGTTCTTCATGGAACAGCAACCAGGTCAGTGAAGTTTCTCGTAGGTCTGACATTGCAGAATGACAGAACACAAAAGGCAAATGCCTCTCAGATTAATGTCATCTCTGAGAGGGAATTCATGCTCTTCTTGATTTGGGGAGTGAGGAGAAGCTATATACCCTTTCCCCAGTTCTGTTTTCTATGTGCTTTGTGCTTTCAAGTGTGTCAAAATCATTCAGATATTGCTACTTTGGGAGGACATACACAGAGAGTGTCAAGTGGGAAGTAGTTGAGAATTTTCTGCTCCTTATTTGAAGATGTCTGAGTAATAACCCTGAGAAAAAGATTCTTGCCTTTCCAATTATTCTGCTTAAAATTCTGACTATTCAAAGTTGAGTAGGAGAGTGATTTGCTCATTACTCTTTGGCTCTCCCCTCCCCCAACTTATTTTTTGGCAACTTCTGTGCCTCTGGTTGTGTAGTGCATTGGTTTTTTTGTGGTCTTTGCTTTTGTTCTTGTTAGTTTAATTTATGCAGGGATTTCTTAATCTGTTTTTCTGATACTCTGCCTCCCCCACAAGCAAAATGGCCACATACTCTCAGCAAGGCTCTGGTAGGCAGTCAGCAATAAGGAACTTCTCTTCATCCTCCAGGATTAAGGACACTTACTTTCTAGTCCGTTCCTGCCCCTGTGGACACAAATGTCAGAATCCGTATTGCTGGTGGCTTTTGAAATGGTATATGCACAGTTCAAGAAGCATAACTGTTTACCCATTAATCACTCTGGGCCACCAGTCAAAATATTTTCTCTGCAAAAATGCCTTTCCTATTTTGTACCAATTAATATTGGATGGAACGCAAGAGTCACAGTTAATATGTGGCAAAGCTTTTATTTGCTGTCAGGCATGCAGACATGAAAAATGCTCAATGCAATATTTTAATTAATAAAAATATGCTGAGAAGTGTATTTTTCTGAAGTAGATTTTTATTGCACTTCATTACATTTCCAAATTTAATGGACACATATATTATGTCCTGTCACCATGGGAACCGCATCAAGAGAGGCTTTTTATAGGCTATTGGATGTAGTTATAAAACTCTCACAAAGACAAAATTGTTTCTTGTAACTTTAAAAGAAGCTGTGCTCATTTACAGTATGTATAATTTATTGCAGCGCTTGAGGCAATAGAGAAGGTCTTTATTTGATTTAGAGACTAACTCTTCTTTTTAGGAAGCTCTTAAGTTTTCATTATTTCAGGTCTATGTTCATGAAGATAGAACTTGGCTTATTATAAAAGTAAATAAAAAAACATGGAAACTTTGTAGAACATGAAAAAGATGAAATTATTTTTTTACAACTGTTTAAAAAGAAAACCATGTTTGAAAACCAAAATTCCCAAACACATGTAAAAGTAGAAACTACAACGAACCCCAATATCCTGCTTCCATAGCCATCAAGGTTATCGGGACTTCTCCATTCCCCTGCCGCCACCACTTTTATGGTTGAAGCGTTTTAAAGAAAATCTCAGACATTATATCATTTTACTATCCAGTACTTTAGTGCACATCTTAAAAATGGGAGGGGGCGAGAGAAAGAATCACACAATGAACCTCCTACATTCCACAAAAATACCATAAAACAATATGACAGAACAGAGACCAGAATGCAGATTGTACTAGCTAACATAATGGGCTCCCCTCGCTTATTACAAAGAGAAAAAAATGATTTGGGGGCTGCCCACAAAAGCAAACTTGTGCTCTCCACTGTTTAAAAGAGGTGTGCCTGAAACTGAATGATTTGGAAGGTTAAAAATAAAAGAACAGGCAATTGCAATGGGGGGAAAAAAAAGCAAAGATCTTGATATAGGCAAGATAGAATTAGGCCCCCCACTAAAATAGGTAAATGAGGATATTTTGTAACACTAATGGCTGAAAATCACAAGAAGATGCAGAAGTCATTAATATTATTGCCTGTGCCTCCAGTAACACAGTAACAATTTTCAAAAAGCAGAAACTACTGGAGAAGTGAAATAACACCGTAATAAAAGGAGATTTTAACATACTTAATTTCAATCCTGGGCAAATCAGAGGGCAAAACACCAGTAGGGATAGAGAAACCTCAGTGAACATAATCAATAAGATGGAGCTAATAAGTCTGTATCGAGATCTGAACCCTGATAATCGAGGTTATGCCTTCCTTTCATGTGAGTCTTTGAAAATACGATTAATGAAAGCCGAGGGAGGGCAGGAAGTCAGAGTTTGAACCCTGGCTTAGCATTCTGTTGCACTTCCAAAGTTCAAAAACGTGTTCACTTTTCTACGCAGAGTTATTTATGCGTTTTCCTGTTCCATTCCCATGGCTTGCCTGATCCAAAACAGGGATTTATTCCAGCGATCTATGATTTTCCATATTAAAAGTAAGTTCTGGTGCTGATTTTTACATCAGACAGAGGCTGAAATATTTTCCTCAAAGGTTTCCAACTTTAACCTGCAAGGAACTATCCAGTTTAGCCTCCTGTGAGCTTTCTACCTTTCTAAAAACGCCAGAAGGGCAGTGTGAGATTTTACAAATCTCAGTGTGAGAAGGCTTGGCCATCAGTCACTGCCCTCACCTGACAAGTGCAGGGCTTCTTGGTTAAACACACAGGGAAATGCAGATCTGTTTAAACCAAATGAAGGATCGGGGCACCTGGGTGGCTCAGTGGGTTAAAGCCTCTGCCTTCAGCTCAGGTCATGGTCTCAGGGTCCTGGAATCGAGCCCCGCATTGGTCTCTCTGCTCAGCAGGGAGCCTGCTTCCTCCCTCCCTCTCTGCCTACTTGTGATCTCTGTCTGTCAAATAAATAAATAAAATCTTAAAAAAAAAAGATTTAAACCAAATGAAGGATTAACCTGTTTCTTCAAGGTACTATTTCTCTTCTTTGTCCTAAAACTCTCCCTCCCCCACCTTCACTCCTCCCATCAAGAGAAAAAGCATTTAGGATAGACGTTTTCTGGACTGGTTTTCCAAGGAATCCAGCATTTGTGAAAAAACACTACCTAGAGCATTTTTCCTGGTCTCTAAGGTGCAGCATTTTTCTTCCCTCCCAGTTTTCATGAGCTTAATTGAATATAAGTAAGTGATAGGCGCCAGTATTGTTTGTAATGGGATCGCAATTGGGGACTCACAATCTAGAAAATGGTAAAAAGCTGTTGTGGGAAATGCATCAGGAATTCAGAGCCACTCTGCTTAATTGGCTGGCTGCTCCGCTAGCTTGGCATTTACTCATTTGTTTACTCTTGTGCTTTTTTGTTTGTTTTATTTTGTTTTAATATCTTGAGGTTGTGAACTGCTGTAAGTGAAATTTGCAAATAGAGCAAAGTAGGTGCGAATGTGGGTTTTTGGAGTCCAGTTGCTCTGGAAATTAGAACCCCTTCCTAGCAATGTGATCATGGCAATTTGCTTAAATCCTCTGACCTTCATGTTTACCACCCGTAACATGAGACACATAGTAATACCCACCTAGTGGGGTTGCTCTAAGGATTCAGTTGAAGGATTTTTGTGAAACGCTTAGCACAGTGCCTCCATACGCTAAACATCGTCTTGATGCTAGAAGCTACACTAATAATTATGATGTTGCCATAATTAACATGTGATGTTAAATACAATTGAGAATGAGAAATTCCAGTGTGGCTAAAACTGAAAATGAGGCTTTCTTTTTTTAAATATTTAATTGTGGTGAAAAATGAATAATATAGAATTAATCATCCTGAACATTTTTTAAAGATTGTATTTGAGAAAGAGAGGGTGAGAGGAAGAACAAGAGAGAGAGCTAGCTCAAGGTGTGGGGGGCGGGGGGGTGGGGGTGCGGGGTGGGCAGAGGGAGAAGGAGAAGCAGACTCCCCACTGAGCAGCACTGAGTCTGAGGCAGGAGTGGATCCCAGGACCCTGGCATGATGACCGGAGCCAAAGGCAGATGTTTAACTGACTAAGCCACCCAGACACCCCCATACTGAACATTTTGAAGTGTAAAGTTCGTTAGTGTTAAGTATATTCACGTTGTTGTACGTGGAATTCCAGAAATGTTTCATTTTGCAAAAGTAAAACTCCATTCCTATTAATCAGGGCTTTTAAAAATAATAGTAAAATGGTTTTAAGAACAATTGTAGAAGAACAATTGTAGATTTATAGAAAAATTGAAAACACGGACAGGGTACTCCCATATACTCTCCACCAATTTCAATTGCTGTTAACATTAAACATTAATATGGTATATTTCAGTTAATTCAATTAATGATATTGAAACATTAACTGAAGTGCATATTTTATGCAATTTTTTTTTTATAGTTTTAGCCTAATGTTCCTTTTTCTGTCCCCAGATCCCATCCAAATTTCAGTATTCAGGTGTTATGCCTCCTTAGCTTCTTCTTGGCTGTGACAGTTTCTCAGCTTTCCTTGTTTTTGATGACCTTGATAGTTCTGAGGAGTACTCATTAAGTATTTGGTAGAATGCTCTTTATTTGGTATTTGGCCAATGTTTGGCTAATGACTACACTCAGGTGAGAGTACATACTATCAATGGCATTCTTGCCAATGTTGACATAACTCACCTAGCTAAGATAGCATTTGCTAGGATTTTCCACTATTAAGTTACAAGTGTTTTAATTTTGCAACCCCCAATGACAAATAATGTTGAGAATATTTTCTTAAAGGTTTCTTTTTTTTTTTTTTTTGAGAGAGAGAGAACTGGAGTGAAGTTATTTATAGAAATAAATAAATTTTATTTATTAGAGAGAGAGCGCATGCATAAACAAGGGAAAGGGCAGAGGAAGAGGGAAAAGCAGACTCCCCACTGAATGGGGAGCCTGACAAGTGGCTTCATTCATCCCAGGACCCCAGGATCATGACCTGAACAGAAGGCAGACACTTAATAAACCACCCAGGCACTCCTATTCAGATCTTTTTTTTTCTTTTAAAAATTTTATTTATTTGACAGAGAGAGAGAGATCACAAGTAGGCAGAGAGGCAGGGAGAGAGAGAAAGGGAAGCAGGCTCCCCGCTGAGCAGAGAGCCCGATGTGGGGCTCAGTGTGGGGCTCAATCCCAAGACCCTGAGATCATGACCAGAGCCAAAGGCAGAGACTTAACCCACTTAACCCCAGATCTTTTTTTTTTTTTTTTAAACACTGGGTTTGTTTGTTTTCTTATTGGTGAGTTTTAAGAATTCTTTGTATATTTTGGATAAAAGTCCTTTATCAGATATGTGTTTTCCAAATATTTTCTCTCAGTATTTAACTTGCCTTTTTAGTCTCTTAAAAATGTCTTAGACATGGCAGAAGTTTTTAATTTCAGTGAAGTCCAACTTACCAATTTTTCTTTCATGGATCATGCTTTCAGTACTGTATCTAAAAACTCACCACCAAATTAGTTCACGTAGATTTTCTGCTTTTCACTTTTCTAGGAGTTTTAGAGTATTGTATTTTATATTTAAGTCTACAGTCCATTTTGAGTTACTGTGAAAGGTATAAGGGTGCAGAGGTTCTTTTTTTTTCTTGCATATGGATATCTAATTGTTCTAGCACCCTTTTTCCCTTTTTGAAAAGACTGTTTTTTCTCTATTACATTGACTTTGCTTCTTCTTCAAAGATCAGTTGACTACATTTGTATGCATCTGCTTCTGAGCTGTTTTATTCCATTGATCTATGAATTTGTTCTTTATTCAGTATCACAACTGTCTTAATTGCTGTAGCTTTATTTGAAATCAGTAGTGTGAGTCCTTCAATTTGTTCTTTTTCAGTATTGTGTTGACTATTCTAGGTCTTCTGCATTTCCATATCAACTTTGAATCCAGTTGTTAATATCTACAAAAAGCTTGCTGGGATTTTGACTGGAATTACATTGTATCTATAAACCAATTTGTGGAATATTGCCATCTTTTTTTCAAAGATTTTATTTATTTGACAGAGAGAGAGAGAGCACAAGCAGGGGGAGTGGCAGGCAGAGGGAGAGGGAGAAGCAGGCTCCCTGCTGAGCAGGGAGCCCAACAGGTTGGATCCCAGGACCTGGGGATCATGACCTGAGCAGACGCTCAGAGGTTAAGGCAGATGGTTAAGGCAGACGCTTAACCGACTGAGCCACCCAGGTGCCCTGAAGTATTGCCATGTTAATAATACTGAGTCTTCCAATCCATGAACCTGAATTTTATTTCCATTTTCCAAGATTTTCCTTGGATTTATTTCATCAGAATTTTATAATATAAAGACCCTGGACCTGTTACATTAAATTTATACCCAAGTATTTAATTTTTTATGCTATAGTAAATTGTATTATTTTTTAAAATTCATATTACACTTGTTCAGTTCTGATACATAGAAAAGCAATTGACTTTTATATATTGACCTTGTATCCCATGACCTTGCTAAACTTGCTTATTAGTTCCAAGAGTCTTTTTACTTATACTTTGGGATTTTCTACATAGGCAATCATGTCACTTGAGAAAAAGAGTTTTATTTGTTCCCTTCAAACCTATTTCTCTACTGTTTGTCTCCTGTTCTTGTCTTATTGCACTAGCTAGAACTTCTAGGATGATGTCAAACAGGACTGGTAAATAGAAGATATCATTACCTTCTTACCCATCTTAGGGAGAAAGAGTTCTGTATATCATCATTGAGTATGATAATACTGTCAAGGAGCAAAAAAGACCTGTTCCCTTCTAGATCCTTCTAGCCAAACTAAGAATCAAATCAATGAGACAGATTAACAGGAGAAAATAAAATTTAATAGTGTATATATGGGAACCCGCACAAACATGGAAATTCCAAAGACAATCAAACAAAATGAAATATATTTGTTGTCCTGAACTAAGGAGAAAGGGATAGGGGTCTGGGACTTTCCAAGGAGGGAATGCAATCCTTAAAAAGAATGAAAAAGTAAATGTTTGGTAAACAGATGTTTGCTGGGCCTCTCAGAAACAATTGGGGCAAAGCAAAGACTGATTAAACTGGCCTTGCCAGGCTCCTCCCTATCCACCATACCTAGTTCACATCATAATGTAGTTCTCTGTGATGATAGCACTCTTTTGGGAGCAGGTCCTCTGTCCAAATTCTTTTTAGGCAGTTTTAGGGGGCAGTAAAGAGCTTTTCCTGCATCTGCTGGATTTTGATTGCTTTTGAACTCCGAATACTCTTCATGCCAGCATGGCCCATCTTGGGGCAGGCCTGGCATTGACTCCTACATTAACTATAGATTTTTTTGTATAGTTCTTCAGTAAGATGGGAAAGTTCTTCTCTATTCCGAATTTGCTGAGAGTGTTAATTGTGAGTGAATGTTGGACTTCACCAAATTCTATGTCTATATATATCAATATGATCATATAATTGTTTTACTTTTGCCTATTGTGTGGATTATATTGATATTTTAATAATCAAACAAGATTTGTGTATTTGGAGTAAATCATGGTGTAGTTATTTTTATACATCATCATATATATGTATTTGTGAAGGATATGTGTATATGTATATACATTGTGAAGGATTTTACATCTATATTCATGAGAGATGTTTTGTAGCTTTTCTTTTTTGTAATGCCTTTATCTGGTTTTTGGCATTAGATTAATGCTGATTTCATAGAATAAGATGGAATGTAGTTCAACTACTTTTATTTTCTGGAAGAGATTGTAGAGAACGCATGTCATATCTTCATTTAATTTTTGATAGAATTCACCAATGAGATTTTCAGGATTTGGTGCTTTCTATTTTTATAAAGTTTTATTTAATAATGTAGGCCTATTCAGATTATCTATTTCTCCCTTGTCAGTTTCAGTATTTTGTGCCTTTCAGGGAATCAGTCCATTTCACCTCAGTATTCATGTTAATGGACATATAGTTGGTCATAATATTCCTTTATTACACTTTTAATATCCCTGGTAACAGTAGTGATGACCCTTTTTAAAATTTCTGATATTGATAAATTTGTGTCTTTCTTCTTTTTTTCCTCGTTAATCTTGCTCTAGAAGCTTATCAATTTTATTGATCTATTCAAGGAACCAGCCTTTGGTTTCACTGGTTTTCTCTATTGTTTTAATATTTTCCATTTTATTGATTCTTACTTTTTATTATATCTTCTCTTCTGCCTGCTTTCAGCTTAAATTCTTCTTTCTCTGGTTTCCTAAGGTGGAGGGTTAGGTTATTAATTTTTTACCTTTCTTCAATTTTAATATATGCATTCAGTGCTATAAATTACCTGTAGGGTGTGTTTTCACAGAACCCCACAGTTTTTGATTAAGTTGTGTTTTCATTTTTATTTAGTTCAAAATCTTTTTCCTTTGTTTTTTTACATTTTTCATTTTTACATTTTTACATTTTCTCTGTTATGTATGTTATTTGGAAATGTGTTATTTAATCTCTAGATATTTCAGGGATTTTTCCCGCTCTTTTTCTGTTATCTACTTCTCATTTAATTCTATTGTGGGATGAGAACATACTTTAAGTAGTCTCCAATTAAAAAAAATATTTTAAGATATATTATGTCCAGAATCTGGCATATCTTGGTGAATATGCAATTTTTAATGCTTTTATTTAACTAGTTTGTTGTTTTTTTAATCTCCTATTCAAATAATATACTTATAGAACACTTTTAGTATAGAAACATTTGTTAGGGAAAAAAAAATCTCCATATCAATCTGAAAACTTTTGGCCAGTGTCTCCCTTCTTCAGTTGGAACAACTGGTTTTGTAACATGAGTTTTGAAAGTGGAATTAATAATTTTAGTAGAAGAAGCAGCATTTATTGGACATCTATGTTCCAAGTACTCTGCTTTACTTATATAATCTCAATTCTCTTAACAATTTATATAACAATATTTATATAACCTCAATTCTCTTAACAATCTCAATTCTCTTCTCCAACCCTAGGATGGATACCATTAATAGAGATGCATCAGAAATGTGGAAGTCAAGACTTAGAGAACCATGTCACTTGGCTGGTTACCCATCAGACAAGTAACAGAGGCAGAATGTGAACCCTGGAAATCATTCATCCCTTTTCTCTTTTTGCCTTTAAACATACTTTGATAGATTTCCTTTCTTATCCCCCCCCTCCAAAAAAAAATCTATAGCATGTTGCAGAGGTTCTTAGGTGGAAATGTTGATAGAGAAAATTCTAGATTTATATCAGTTAAAAAAAATAATACAGAGAGCCCATGTACTCTTTTCTTAGTTTCCCCCAATGATGACATTATATAAAACAACAGCACAATATCAAGACCAAGACATTGACCTTAATACAATCCGCTGACTTTATTCATAGTTCCCCAATTTTACCTGTGTTCACTTGTGTGTGAATGTGTTTGTGCATATATTGTTCTTTAGAATTTTATCCCATGTATAGGTTTATGTATGTACTACCATAGTCAAGATACTGAACAGTGCCATTGTTAGAGAGATCCTTGATGCCACCATTTTGTAACAATGTCCACCTTGCTCCCTTTGTCTCTAACTTCTGGAAACCATTAATCTGTTTTCTATTTCTAACATATAACCATTTCAAAATGTTCCATAAATGGAGTCATACAATGTGTAACTTTTTGGGGTTGGCATTTTTTCAGTCATAATTTTCTTAAGATTGATCCAAATTGTTGTATGCATCAATAGCTTGTTCCTTTGGGGGTACCTTGTTGGCTTAGTTGGTTAAACGTGTCTGACTCTTGATTTTGGCTTGGGTCATGATCTTGGGGTCATGAGATGGAGCCCCACAATGGGCTGCATGCTGAGCCTGGAGCCTGCTTAGGATTCTTTCTCTCCCTCTCCCTCTATGTCTTGCCCCCATTTGTGCTCTTTCTCTCTCTCTCTCTCTCTCCCTTTTGAAATAAATAAATAAATAATATATATATATATAAATATTATATATATATAATATTTATATATATATATTTTATTCCTTTTTATTGCCAAGTAGTAATTCACAATATGGATATGGATTTGTTGAACCATTTGCCTATTGAAGACAAGTAGCCTGTTTCCAGATTTTGTCTATTATGAATAAAACTGGAATAAACATTGATGTACTGTTTTTTGTATGGACATAGTTTTCATTTCTCTTGAGATAAATGCCCGAGACTGCAATGGCTGCGTTGTATGGTAATTGCACATTTCGTTTCTTAAGAAACTGCCATATTAGATTAGCTGTAGCGTTCTAGGTTCCCATTAACAAAGCACAAGTGATCTAGTGTCTTGTCATTCTTGCCAGCATTTGGTATATTTTGTATTTTTGCCATTCTGATACATATGTAGTGATAGCTCTCTGTGGTCTTCATTTGCATTTGAATTTTCTGATGTCTAATAGTGTTGAATGCAGTTGGAGTTCAGAAGGTGAGGGTGTGTGATGGGGTCAAGATTTTACTCTACATGTATACAGACAAGTTAGCACGTCACCATTTTATGGATGTTGACAGAAGATGTAAGACTCTGGGATCAGAGACAAAAGACTCCATTACTCATGGCACAGCAAATAGCAGGAGCTTCCCATTTGCATCATACACCCCCACCCTCCACCCTCCCCATCCTCCACCACCACTGCCGCCACCACTGCCATAGTCTCACATTAGCAAGGTAGAGCTGAACACACAGTGAATTTGTGTTACCATTGAGGAATCCTGAGCTTGGGAACCTGAATCTTTAAAAATGGGAAGTAGGCCAGTTTGAGCTTTGGTCTGAAGGAGATACTGTCTTTATTATACGGACAGTAAACAAGTTGCCTTCTGCTCCAGAGGGAGACACTATCTCTAAATTCCAGTGTAGTTCCTTATACAATTTTTCTTGAAAAGATTGTCTGGAACAAAGGGGCAGTTAATACTTGTCCTTGCAAGAAGTGCAGAAACACAAATGAACCATGGAGAATTGTCTCTCAACAGAATGCAGCAAGATGTAGCAGCAGAGTTAGATAAAGGCCAGATCACATTGGTCTTATAGGGCCATGGTAGAGATTCACTACCCACCCCATTTTCCTATACACAATAGAAAACTAAAAGTTTTTTTTTTTTTAAGATTTTATTTATTTATTTGACACAGAGGAGGTCTCAAGCAGGCAGAGCAGCAGGCAGAGAGGGGGGGGGGGAAGCAGGCTTCTTGCTGAGCAGAGAGCCTAATGCGGGGTTTGATCCCAGGACCCTGAGATCATGACCTGAGCCGAAGGTAGTCGCTTAACCCACTGAGCCACCCATGTGCCCCAAGCATTACTAAAGGTTTTAAGAGGTGGTGGCATGGTTAGAGTCACTCTAACAACAAATTACCTGCCACTGCTCTGAATTTCAGGGTGCGCCTGTTTCTGTGCCTTTGCATGTTAGTTTCCCTTTGCCTGGCACATTCTCTCCCTGGCTTTCCTTTCCTAAATCTCAGACAACCTCCTGCTTGTCCTTTAACACCCAGTTCAAGCCTTCTTCTCTGCTATTTTACTTATCCATTTTCATGGTTTTTCCTACCTTCTGTATCAGATTAGGTGACCTAGTTTTTAGGCATCTTACAAAATCCTACTGTTTGTTTGTTACTTTGGTTCCAGTGACTAAAAGGCCACCATTCACACCCTGAGATCCTGCCAGATAAAATTTGTCCCTTACTGGTTCCCACCTGTCAGATGAGAGAGCCTCAGTAAGTTCTAGGCTCTACTTTTTACCTGGCTTGTGTGTCAGAGCTCTTACCTTAGTCCTCACACGCAGTATGTCTTTGAGAAGTTTCCTGATAGTTCTATTTCCATTGACAAGGCGGATTTTCCAGTGGGAAGGTAGGAAAAGTAGCTGGGGAGGAAAAGGGGATCGTTCAAAAGTTAAGTTCTTAGTTATACTCCAGCTATTTTTAATCCAGAAAATTGTACAGATGTGAGTGAACCAAAGTAAAGGAAAAACAACAACAACAAAAAGACAAATAAAAAAGACCCCACAAACCCCCTAAAACAAAAAACCAAAAACCCTAAACAAAACCCTACCTCTGTTTGTTTACATAGACATGATCAGAAACAGCCAGCATTTTACACTTTATTCCTTTATCCGAAATACTTTATTTTATTCCATTCCTTCATTTCCTTCTACATCTTTGTTCTTCAAATCGGTGCAACTACCATTTAGCAAGCTAAAAATAGAAGAGTTAATATCTGCATATGGGTAGTGCCTGAATGTATAACTTTACCGTCATTTTCATCAAGGTCTTGAAAGGAAGAAGGAAAATCTAGGAGCATTGAAAAATATAAGTACTCATCCTTGTCAGAAACTTCTAGGCATATTCCTTCAACGAAGCAACCAATTTTCAGTCCAGATAACTATATTCATCTCTAAGCCAATTCAAACCAATTTAACAAATAGAATTTTATGAGATTTTGTCACAAGCTTCACCAAAGGCCAATTATGAAACATCTACTTCATTTCCTTTGGTCATTGATTTTCTAATTTGTTGGCAAAAATCTATGACTCCAGTCTAACATGGTGCTTTCTTTGTAAGCCCCATCTTATCTTTTGCTTATGGTCCCCTTGCGTTCTAACTGTTTAAAGATTTTTCATCTTATTACATTTGTTCGTTATATTGCTAAAGTAGAGTTTCTGAATTACAATAGCCAGCTCAGCCCTTCTTAACCTGCTCTGTGGAATGATATCACATCTGTTTTCTCCTAATCTTATGGTGTGTCTCGAGGGCTTTGTTTAAAGATAAGTAGAAGCAACTCAATAGAGGTTTGCTAATTTTCTTATTATGCTAGAATGCATATCGTCCAGACCAAATGTTTATGTGCACAGTTACTCTAAATACTCCCCACCTACATTTCGCTAGTACTTACTCTCTGGTGTCTCCATTATTCTTATTGTGCAAGTTTATTTTTCTAATTTGACTTGGTAAACAGGAATTGAAAAATGACTACAATCATTCAGCTAAGTTTAGAGTCATAATAATTTAGTACTCTATCTTTTTATTAGCAGGCCTGTCTTCAGTAGAGTTTATATTTCTCCCCTGGTATATCTGTTTAATGCTTTTTTTTTTTAATTCCATCCTTTTCTTTGCCTCTTAGCAGCATTAATTTTATTCTGGATGTTCACTGACATGATCAATTCTGACCACACTCTCTAACAGAGCAGGTATTTTCCCTCTTTCTTTTGCTGTCCCTCTCTGTGGGAACATAAAGGAAATTATAGACATTAATTTTTATGACATGGAGACCAAAGTTAAAGAAAACTGTCAACAAGAATTACACAAATGACTATAATCATTTGCCTTGATAAGAACTTAAGCTTTTAAATGCTGGCACTTTTAAGTTCTGCCTGCAAGCATGAAAAATCTCCACTTGGCACAAATTGGGCATTGTAGGAAATTGCTATGGTATTTAATATGTTAAGGGAAGTGAGAGAAAAATGAAAGGGAGGAAATCCATATGCAGATATCATGACTGACACAGTTAGACCCTACGATCTTAAAGGTAGAAAGTATGCTGCAAGAAAACGGCCCTGAGAATTGGTTTCTAACAAAAATAGTAATTAAGACAGTCTCAATGTAGTCTTTCTTTGAGGAAAAAAAAGAATCTCTCCAGCTACCCATGCTTTTTAAAATGAAACTCATAACCTGGAGGACTGTCCAAAGAGAACATACAGGCCACCATACAAATAAGTTAATCACAGCTAACAGGGATGATTGGCTAGGGCCTCTCATCTGGTGGTGGTTGGGCGTGGCCTTCTTCCCACACCATTGCATTTTGGGTGTATGGATATGCCTGTCTGGTTAGAGAGCTTGCCAGCAGTCCTGACTACAGTACAGAGTATAAGTGTAGACCTAGGGGCTTTAAACACCTGGGTACTTAATTGGGAGCCCAATGAGAGCCGCTAAATATACTAAATGGGAGCATTATGTATAGTCAAAGATGCCTCACCTTTCTTGAACCATGTTCCCATATCCCAGACGATTAGGATTTGGGTTTCTGTATCAGTCAGAGTTCAATAAGAGAAGCAGAATCACTAATGTGTACACACACACACACACACATACACACACACACACACATATTTGTTTTGGGGATTTGGCCAGATGCAGTGACAAGAACCAGTTAAGTATTCTCTCTAAGGCTGTCTTTATACTCCCTGCTAGAGCTCAAAGTCCACAGAGTTCAGGCAGTTCTGAAGGGAAGATAATATAAAGTGGGGGGACTAAGAACAAGCTGGAACCCACACACATGAGGTGGAGCTCGCAAGGATACACTGAAACCTGTGAACACGAACACATGCGTAGGAGGTACCATCCCTGCCACCTCCTCTGACACCCATAAAACCACAAATGAGTCTCTTTCCTCTGCCCTCCAAAGCCATTTTCCAACCTTCTTGACAGCCTGCCTTGCTCTCCCCCAGAAAACCTCATTATATGAGTAATAGACCTCTTCCTTCTCTCCTGCTTCATGTGTAGTGACCGTGTCCGCACCAAATCCATGTAGCAGGATCCATCCCACCTCTGTGGGGTGACCACGAGAAAGCTGAAGGATTCATGGAAAGATGGACCCATTGAAAGGTCAGCCACTGGCTCCTGCTAACAAGATGACCAGCAAAAGTGTATCTGAGTTATCAAAGGACTGCCTTCCAAATGCTTCACAAGAACCTCCTTGGTTGTCAACCTAACCTGAAACATACAGGAAAGGGAATTTTAGGGAATGTTCAGCCCAGCCAACTAAACATGTTGCAAAACCCCTGTAGCTCCTCTTTGATTTCTTCCTTTTTTTTTTCCTGATGTCCGTAATCATTTAATAGCTATGATAACCCAATACATGATTTAGAATTCTCAGCATCTCTTCTTTCTTTCCCTTAAATGAGATATTATTAAAGCATTTAAGCACAGTGCTTTATCAATCTTTCCTAACAATCACCTTGAAGAGGGCTCTTGACAACTGGCTTTGACATCCTCCCAGGGTAGAACTCAGATAGTGTGGAGGGAACTTGTACCCTTGACAAACCGGGTGTGTTCCTGTGATGCTGCCACAGAGGAAAAGGATTCTGATTCCTAACCGAAGGGGATTTCTAATGCGGGAAGTCCATGAGACCAGACGTCCACTTTCCATTTTAAGTGTGTTTTCCAGTGGGTGTGTAAATCTGAGAGTTAATTATACCCTCTGTATTCCCCCCCTTCCTCCTCAAAGTTAAAAATGAATTTTATTATATATATAGGTCTTCTACCTATTTTTCTTTCTTTCTTTTTTTAAATATTTTATTTATTTATTTGACAGAGAGAGAGAGAAACACAAGCAGGGAGAGCAGCAGAGGGAGAAGCAGGCTCCCCGTGGAACAGGGAGCCTGACGTGGGGCTTGATCCTTGGACTCTGGGATCATGACCTGAGCTGCAGGCAGATGTTTAACCGACTGAGCCACCCAGGCATCCCCCTATTTTTCTTAAGTCCTCATTCTTCTGTAGCTTGGACCTTGGTTCTCCTTTTTGCTCTCTACTCTGATTTTCTGGTGGAAGACTTAGTGTGCTTTGGGTTTTATTTAGAAATATCCAGTCTATTAATTTTCTCAAGTACATTTCAAGAGCAAAACTAGAAACTTGGAAAAGGAAGCTAATGTGCAGAGATGAAATATTATCAGGAAATACTAATGAAATATTAACAGGAAAATAATTTCTTCATTTAATTGTTCTGCAATAAAGGCATGTTGAACAGCATTGAGAAATACAAGTATTTATTTGTTAGGGGTTCTCTGTGACACAGATTGTGTCTCAGGAAAGCAGACTCTGAAATGGAGACCAACATTTTGGGGCTTTTATTAGGGGGTGTTCTTGGGATCAATCCATGAAACGCAAGAGAGGTAAGCAGGATTGTATAGAGGTAGAAGTCAGGCTGAGACCCAGTGTGAGTGGAAGCCTCAGCCATCTCTAGGAGGAGTTCTAAAAATACATGACCCTTCTGAACTGTCCCTGGTTGTGGTCAGGTGCTTTATAAGCCTGTGTTAATCAGTCATGGGATGTGAGCTGTTCTGTGACTGGAAAGAGGTGCATGACCTTAGAGAAGTGACTGTCTTAGAGCTAAGATATTCCCTAAATCAGAGGGGAGTGACACCTGAGAACAGTATTCCCAGCACCTGGGCAGATAAGACCTTCATTCCTGGTGAGGAATCTGGATGGTGTATCACTGTGTCCTACATATTTTAAGGGAGGCTTCTGGAGGGATAATTTTCTAGAAATGCTGTTTTGCCATCCTATTATGAAGTAGTCCCTGCTAATCCAATATCTGATACCTATACCAGTGGTGGTTAAGGGAATAAAACCATAATAAAAGGTGCCTTTAATATTTTTATATACATCTCATGGCCAATTTCACATTTTTCCTATCACCTTTTTATATCATAGTCTTATAGCCATGTCAGTATGTCAATACTTAAAAGGTATTGAAAAAATATTGCCTTTGTATGCTCCGTCCAGTGGTAGTAATGATTTCCTACTCTCTCTTAGCCATACTTCTTTCTGATCCCACTCAGGTTCAGGTGAACTAAGTGGATCTCTAGAGTCTGAACAGAGGAGGTAACAAAAATAACTAAAATAATCTCCCCTCCCAGAAAAAGCATTTGACAAAGTACAGCATCCTTTCTTGATTAAAACTCTTCACAGTGTAGGGATAGAGGGTACATACCTCAATCATAAAAGCCGTCTATGAAAATCCCACAGTGAATATCATTCTCAATGGGGAAAAACTGAGAGCTTTTCCCATAAGGTCAGGAACATGACAGGGATATCCACTATCACCACTGCTATTCAACACAGTACTAGAAGTCCTAGCCTCAAAAATCAGACAAAAAAAAAGAAATAAAATCCATCTGAATCAGCACAGAAGAAGTCAAACTCTCACTCTTTGCAGATGGTATGATACTTTATGTAGAAAACCCAAAGGCTCCACCCCAAAATTGCTAGAACTCATACAGGAATTCAGTAAAGTGATAGGATATAAAATCATTGCACAGAAATCAGTTGCATTTCTATACACCAACAACAAGACAGAAGAAAGAGAAATTAAGGAATTATTCCCATTTACAATTGCACCCAAAACTGTAAGATACTTAGGAATAAATCTAACCAAAGAGGCAAACAATCTGTACTCAGAAAACTATAGAATACCGATGACAGAAATTGAAGAAGACACAAAGAAATGGAAAAACGTTCCGTGCTCATGGATTGGAAGAACAAATATTGTGAAACTGTCTATGCTACCTAGAGCAGTCTACACATTCAATGTAATCCCTATCAAAATGCCATTAACTTTTTTCACAGAAATGGAACAAATAATCTTAAAATGTGTATGGAACCAGAAAAGACCCTGAATAGCCAGAGGAATGTTGAAAAAGAAAAGCAAAGCTAGTAGCATCACAATTCCAACTTCAAGCTCTATTACAAAGTTGTCATCATCAAAACAGTATGGTACTGGCACAAAAACAGACGCATAGGTCAATGGAACAGAATAGAGAGCCCAGAATTGGACCCTCAAATCTATGGTCAACTAATCTTTGACAAAGTGGGAAAGAATGTCCAATGGAAAAAAGACAGTCTCTTCAACAAATGGTGTTGGGAAAATTGGACAGCCACATGCAGAAGAATGAAACTTTGACCATTTCCTTACACCACACACAAGAATAGACTCAAAATGGATGAAAGACCTCAATGTGAGACAGGAATCCATCAAAGTCCTTGAGAACAAAGGCAGCAACCTCTTCAGCTTCAGCCACAACAACTTTTCCTAGACACATCGCCTAAAACAAGGGAAACAAAGGCAAGATGAACTATTGGGACTTCATCAAAATAAAAAGCTTTGCACAGCAAAGGAAACAGTCAACAAAACTATAAGACCACCAACGGAAAGGGAGAAGATATTTGCAAATGACATATCAGATAAAGGGTAGTATTCAAAATCTGTAAAGGACTTTTCAAACTCAACACCCAAAGAACAAATAATCCAATCAAGAAATGCACAGAACTCATGAACAGACATTTCTACAAAGAAGACATCCAAATGGCCAACATACACATGAAAAATTACTCAACATCACTTGACATCAGGGAATTACAAATCAAACCCACAGTGAAATACCACCTCATACCAGTCAGAATGGCTGAAATGAACAAGTCAGAAAACAACAGATGTTGGCGAGGATGCAAAGAAAGGGGAACCCTCCTACACTGTTTGTGGGAATGCAAACTTGTGCAGCCACTCTGGAAAACAGTATAGAGGTTCCTCAAAAAGTTGAAAATAGAGCTACTCTATGACCCAACAATTGCACGACTGGGTATTTATTCCAAAGATACAAATGTAGTGATCCAAAGGGGCATGTGCACCCCAATGTTGATAGCAGCAATTTCTACAATAGCCAAACTACGGAAAGAGCTTAGATGTCCATTGACAGATGAATGGGTAAAGAAGATGTGGTGTATATATATACAATGGAATATTGTGCAGCCATCAAAAATGAAATCTTGCCATTTGCAGGGACATGGATAGAACTAGAGGGTATTATGCTAAGAGAAATAAGTCAATCAGAGAAAGATGATTATCATAAGATCTCACTGATATGAGGAATTTGAGAAACAAGGCAGAGGATCATAGGGGAAGAGAGGAAAATATGAAGTAAGACAAAACCAGAGAGGGAGACAAACCATAAGAGACTATTAATTTCAGGAAACAAAATGAGAGTTGCTGGACAGGAGGTGGGTAGGAGGGATGGAGTAATTGAGTGATGGCCATTCGGGAGGGTATGTGCTATGGTGAGCACTGTGAATTGTGTAAGACTGATGGATCACAGACCTGTACCCTTGAAACACATAATGCATTATATGTTAATTTAAAAATTAATAAAAATATAAAGATAATGAAATAATCTCCCTTCTGCCGATCACCTGATCTTGTTCTTCTCAGCTCCACTCTGCACCCTGCAAGCCTGATCAGTGGGGACTATATTTCCCCACCTCCCTTTCTGGCAGCTTCTCATTGGCTTTAGCTAATGGGAGCAAGAAGATGGAAGTGAGTCTGTGAAAGGAGAATGGGGTTGGGGAATTTGGTATCTGATGCCTGTGTGAGTCAGTGCCACATCCTTGGCAGTAGCAGTATCCCATGACTGCCACCCAAGCCAGGTGGTCCCTTCTTGAAGTTTAAAACCCTCTCTACTTTGGACTCTGAACATGGGCCATCATAGTACATGGATCAAGCAACACTTATATTCCTCATTAAAAAAAAAAAAATCAATAGCTTTGTTACATATTTCTTAGGAGATCTGTCCCCAGAAGCCTGGTCAATTAGCTGTCGATGTCACTTAGGATCAAAACAACACCTGTGAGTTTTTATACTATCCCACATTCATATTTCCTAATTACTATCTGTTGTTTGAGAGTGATAGTGATAAACACATATGCAGTGCAAAAGGTTGGCTGTGGACCCAGAGGCAACAGTTTATCATCATTAGCAGAGCTGAAAAGGCAGGTACCAAAAAAACACTTGGAAGGTCCCCTACAAAATTAGCGAGGATGCCTGCCAAGCTTGGGCACTCTGACTTCTGCACACCTTTCTCAAGGCTGCCTGCAGCCAGTTCTCTCATACAGATCTTACCCTCTTCCCCCCACCCCTGGCAGTTTTTGTCATCACTATTTGTCTCCTTCTAGCAGCTGTTATTATTTAGTGACAGAGGGAATCACTAAAAAGAACACGTACTATAGATAGGTGATGTTAGTGACCCCTTTCTCCACCGCCCCCCCAATCTATGACAGAGAAGCCAGGACTATGTTTCTAAATTTCTGAGTTCTCTTGAACTAGAAGAATAAGCTTTTAAGGTTTGGGTCTGTTCACAAGAATTACCTTTAGGTTCCTCATGGAGAAGGGGGAGGAGGCCAGTGCTTGGATGGGCAGAGTTAGAGTGACCTCTGAGACTGAAGTCATGGTCAAGGTCCTGCTGTGTCCCAGTGGGGTGGGGGTAGGTAAAGAATCAGAGTCTGTGGGGACAACTTCTAGGAGATACACTCCTGAGCTTGTCCAAGGCAGACGAGATGTAACAGAGAATGAGCCAAAGTTGTCTGAACAGTGGTAACAATGTAGGAGGTTTTTGGCAGGCATTTACTTATTTATTTAAATGCAGAGAGGAAAAATACATAATTTGCACATTAAAACTGTGGTTTATGGCCACTAATTTTTTTAAATATACTAAATAGGTTGATTTAGAGAACATATCAAGAAAATAATAATACAGGTAGTCCCTAGACCCTCTCCTGGCATTTCTGACATGAATTCCTAGGATTCTTCTATAATCCCAGGGAGGAGTTGAAAGGGACCCAACATTTACTGACATTGAATATCTTTCCCACCAGGTGGATAGAGACTTAGAGCAGATATAGTTTGATTTTTAAAAATTAAGCTGGTGCATTGGCTCTTCTCCATGTTCGATTTATTGGCTCTCCATTCTCTCCGCCTTGCTCTATGGCCTGCATGGCCACATCAACAGGCTCTGCTGCTCTCTGGCTTTCATTGGATTCATCCTGGGACAGATTTAGGGCAAAAGGAGCAAGGCCCTTAGAGCATTGTGATGGCCTCCTTACAGTGCTGTACAGTCCCAGCCCTATACTCACAAAGGGGAGTCAGGAGAGAGGAGAGTGGGACTGGGGTATTTGTTCCCCTGCTATCGCTGCTGGGTTGCTGAGGCTTGGTTGCATTCCTCCACTGGGACAAGTTCCTATCAGGCTGACCTCTCCATGAGGTTCTTCCTCTAGGTGCCCCAGAAAGGGCCTCCATTCCTTTAAGTGTGTATGTGGGGCTGGGGGTGGCGGGCAAAGAGAAGCAGCTTGGGATAACAGCTGATTCCCTGCCATTGCTAGACCTAGGGTGCTAGACCATTCCTTGTTACTACCCTAGAGTACTATACAATTCCTTTTAAGGGACTGAATTCTGCTCATACCTTTATAAATAGTGCCTTTATTAAAGCCTTCTATTGACCTAGGTAAATGTGTCTCTGTTTTTTGCTGGGACCCAAAGCGATATAGCATGTAACTTGTCTTGATCCCTAGGTCTATGATCAAATATTCAACTCTTTCACATTTACTAAATGAAATAATTTCCTTGGTATTTGTTAGTCTTCTGGCTCCCTTAGTAGATGGGGCTGCATTCTGAGTTGTCACCGCTGTGTCTGCAGAGCCCGGCAGTGGGCTCGCATATAATAGATACTCAATAAATACTTGCCGACTGATTTACTCTCTTGACAAAATCTAGGTCACAATTTCCCCATATAGGAAAACAAATCAAGGATTATTGGATACCTGTCTGTTAGAATAAAAATCTTGCAACTGAGGAATGGACTGAAAGAAAGAGAGGTGAGTTTGTTCTCTGTCCCTGCCTCTACATGTATCATGGATTTCCCTGAGCTCTTTAATTTTTTCTTTGACATTTCTTGACTGTAAACACCCTGACTGGTGAATATAGCAAAACGGCTTTCAGTAAGCAAACTTCACGGGGGAAAAAAAAAAAAAAGCATGATAAGTACAGCACATGCTCGTTTCTCTGTAATTGCTTGATCTTCCATCTGTTGGTCTGGGATAATATTGATAAAGGAATTAAAGATACCACACCATCTCCTGAATCAAATGAGAACAGTCATTCTCAAATTACAGAGTATGACATTTTTATGTTTTACAACATGAAGAGGAAAGAGCATTTAATTTATTTTAATGTGGTTAATTTGAAGCTAGATTAGATCATGTAGTTAACTCATAGGTTCTTGACTTTTAAGACCAAACGTTTTGTAGCATCTCATTTTCACAGTGGCAGTTGCTGCTGTTAATATTGGCTTACATCTAATTAACTAGGGAGTTAACCTTGAATACCAAACGCAAAATCTATAAACTGAAAGCTAGAACTAACATGATTTTGGGAAGAGAGTCAATCTTAAGTAAGAGGCAGCTTTGCATTGCTTCAAAATAAACATACCTTTGATATTTGAATATTTTGGTTCATTTTCATATAACGAAAATGGTTATTTTATTTTTTAAAGATTTTATTTATTTATTTGACAGAGCAAGAGAGATCACAAGTAGGCAGAGAGGCAGGCAGAGAGAGAGGGGGAAGTGGGCTCCCCTTCGAGCAGAGAGCCCGATATGGGGCTCCATCCCATGACCCTGAGATCACGACCTGAGCCAAAGGCAGAGGCCTAACCCACTGAGCCACCCAGGTGCCCCTGGTTGGTTATATTAAAATGTAGTCACTTCCTCATAGACAGGAGTAGATGGGATGATGGAAAAGTTCCAAGCCAAAGCGACCCGCGTGGCCAATACTTGTGATCATGTCTATGGCACCGCCCCTCTTGATCATGAGATAAGACAAGATTTTCATTTGGGCCTGGATGACTTCTCAGGTAGAATGTCTTCCTTCTCCAGGTAGAATGTCTTCCTTCTCCAGGGGATTCTCTGAACCAATAAACCAGATTTAAGCCATAATAAACAATGTCCATTTTTTACCTTAGTTCAAACTATATGACTGGGAAAAAATTGGGCAAGTTAAGTGTCTTAAAATTTTGAGACTCCTGGAGACTTCAGTATTTGAAGACAGGGATAGTAAGGTGTGAAGTTCAGTTTCCTTTTTAAGTGATCATAGGAGCTCTTAAAAAAATACTTTGGCCAGTTGAGTAGACATTTGATTTTAAATTTGCTTACAGTAATTCTGTTAACTAAATGCAGGCTTCATCTGAAGCTCTAATATTGGCATATCGTTTTCAGAAGGTCAGAGTTCTGAGGTCTATATTCTCTCTCTGGTTAATTTTTACCCCCACTCCATCTTTCCACTCCCCACTATAGTTTTTTTTTTTTTTTTAAGATTTTATTTATTTATTTGACAGACAGAGATCACAAGTAGGCAGAGAGGCAGGCGGGGGGGGGGGAAGCAGGCTCCCCGCTGAGCAGAGAGCTTGATGCGGGGCTCAATCCCAGGACCCTGAGATCATGACCTAAGCCGAAGGCAGAGGCTTTAACCCACTGAGCGACCCAGGCACCCCTCCCTACTATCATTTTTAATTTTATTTAGAATTATTTGTTTTCTTCTGATGACATCTGTGAAAACTATTATTTAACTGAGTCCAGACTAATCATGGAATGAGTACTTAGTACATTTTAGTTCATCTTGCCTATCCTCTAGGTATCCTCAGAAGATTAGTCTGGATTATTTGTGTTTCCTGTAGGATAGTTTTGTTTATTTTATTATTATTTGATTAGTAGTATTATTTTGATTATTTGATTATTCGTATTTTAATTATTACATGCTTTAAAAATCTTTCCTTTTTTAAAAACCTATTTTAGCATACTCTTCATTTTCAAGCCCAATCATGTGACTGTCTTGTGATCTGCCTTTTACAGATTAGGAAAAGTGAGATTTTTTTTTTAAGATTTTATTTATTTATTTGACAGAGATCACAAGTAGGCAGAGGAGGGTGGGGCAGGCTCCCTGCCGAGCAGAAAGCCCGATGTGGGGCTCGATCCCAGGACCCTGAGATCATGACCCGAGCTGAAGGCAGAGGCTTTAACCCACTGAGCCACCCAGGTGCCCCAATAGTGAGATTTTTAAATTAGATCTGTAAGCCCATCAGCTCTGGGACAGGAACTAGTTAAAGGATTTCAGTGTGAAAAGTTTTTCAGCTGAGTAGCAGAAATCTGAATGTGAACATCCATATTTCTACTTGAAGTATGGCAGATTATTTGGGTTATTTGGCTCTGGAGCAGGAGAAAAACGTTGAGAAGATGAACTGGATGAAATAACGCAGAGGACTTTGATTCTGTAGAAATATGTGTGTATTACACTTGGCCCAGAAGCTCTTCTTTCCTGCTGAAACCATGGACTCAAAAGGAATTGTCACCCCTACTGTATTCACAAAAGAGACAGGAATGTCAGGAACGTCCTAAGAATCAGATAGACTAACAGTGACTCTAGGTCATAAGAGTCACAACACGTTGATAACATGGTGAGCAGGCCTACAGTATATTCAGTGATACCCTATGTAAGTCACCCTGGCCACTCATTAAAGATGCCGCAATGGATGAGCAAGCCCATTGAGAAGAGCCAGTGAGATTCTGGGTTGGTGGGTACGTAGTCAAGAGCATAGTTCTGTGGAAAATAATAGGAAACCTAAAACCTATTTCCAAGGAAAAAACAACCCAAGAGAAAACCCTAACTTAAAATGTGGAAGGGGATTGATCGACAAAAAGGGAGGATACTCAGGTTCAGGTGGACTGAAAGAAACATAGCCTAGCTGAGATCAATGTATTTCAAAGCAAATCAGATCAAAAGAAGATTTGCAGTGGTTTCTACCACATAGAGAGAAGGTAACCTTCACTTGGCAAAAGTACAGGAAGATCGGTATTTGAAAGAGTAGCGGGCACAGGTTTGGGGTTGGAAATTGTGTTTATCCTAACTGTAGTCAAGAAAAACAGGCAAAGTTTCAGGCAAATAACAACAAACTCTGTCTTATAGACAATCCTTCAGTGAGAAAGGAGGACTGAAACCGTGAAGTTGAGGATAGAGGTTTCCAGGCTGAAGGGCATTCCTCATCCCTGACAGGAAGAAATTAAAGGAAAATTGTGTGGGCGAAAGATATGATGACTCGTGTACCTAACAGAGGTTGCAAGCTGGCCCAAAGATAGCTTCTATTCCTCCTTTTCTGTATTTAGAAATTCATTAGTTGATAACATTTTTCAAACTGAAAGATTTCACACAGGTCAAGACTTTTAGCCTCTAAAAAATGAGAAGATCTGGCCAATCAGTACCCAGACTTCTGCAGAACAGCAAGAATGTGGAGCTGAGTAACAGCTTCCCTCTAGACAAAGTCTGCCTTCACCAACTCATCCAACACCGCACCCCACACCTGCTTTGTTCACACATTATCTACCTTAGGTGCGTGGCCTCTTTAGACGTTGGAGTTGGTGAAGGAAACCCTGACTTGGGATGAGTATGATGAGTATGACCAAGGCTCTTTGTCATGTCGTTTGTGTAGTGATGAGTGTGTGTGTGTGTGTGTGTGTGTGTATTCATTTTTATGTCTCATAAACATTTACCAAGCACCTGTTCTGTGCTGAGCTAAAAGTAATGAGAGACCCAACGACAGCAGACCTAGACTTTGCTTTCATTAAGGCTTACCTTCTTGTAGAACTTCACCACACACACACACACACACACACACACACACCTTTCACTTGTGTTCAAGCTGTCACGTGATGTAAATTAAGACATGGATAGATAAAAGGTCATGGGAACCCAGGCAGGTGAAGACTATTTCGATCCATGCAAACATCCAGGAAGGCTTCATTAAGTAGGAGATCTTTTTCTAAATTAGTGGTTTCAGAACCACTGATTTAAGGATGTAAGAACTTCACGTAGGTGGTGGTTAGTATAGGAACACCTGATTGTGGGTAAGCTCCACTGATGCCATGATACCTGGGAAAGATCATTCTTGATTGAGTAGGTCGGAAATCTAGTTACAAAGTGCTTCAGTTGACCCTGACTTTGGTGTACACATCTGCACACACCATAGTGATGCCGAGAGACTTGCTGAGTGGCCATTACTCTTCTACATCCTTTTAATGAACTGCTTTATATTTCGCATCCTTTTGCAAGCAAGTAAGAGACCCTCATTATGAGTGGGAGAACTAGCTTCCTTCCTTGATCAAATGTGAGGTCACGTTCTTTACCAACGTTAGCAGTAGTCGGCTATTTTCAATTGTTTTTGCTCTGTCAGTGACAGCTAGGGAAAAAACCATGTGACCACAGTAGGTTTGATTCAAAGCCATGCTGAGGTCACTTTCTCTTGTCCCCTTTAGGCTCATCTCCTAATTCAGTATTTTCTTTTGCCTTTCTCTTTTTTCATAATCAGGTGTGGGTTTGAGAGACACGTGATATAGTGAGAGAGGTGTTGTCCATAGCCAGAATCGCAGACAATCCTACTTCCTATCACTGTATTTTAAAATCAATTTTTGATAACAAGACTGTTTTTCCTGCTTCTGTTTGCACTGGGGGCAATTTTAAAATAAGCTCACTGCAATACATGCCCTCCATACATAAACAATAAATTGTGGTGCACTGAAAAGAAATTGAAAAAAATAAATATAATAGGGCGCCTGGGTGGCTCAGTTGGTTGAGCTACTGCCTTTGGCTCAGGTCATGATCCTGGACTTCCAGGATCGAGTCTAGCATTGGGCTCCCAGCTCCTTGGGGAGTCTGCTTCTCCCTCTGACTTTCTCCTCTCTCATGCTCTCTCTCACTCATTCTCTCTCAAATAAATAAATAAAATCTTTAAAAAAATTTCTAAAACAATAACAATAATGAAAAGAAAAGAAGTTCACACTTCTGAAAATGTCTGAGTTTAGGGAGGGCAAATAACAACTCCATTTTCTTCTCCTATGCCTGGTAGATGGAGTCACACTGAACCCCTATTCAGCCTCAGAACCCCTGAACACGTCACTTTAGCAACAACCAGAGGGGTCACCGAGCTCTGCATAAAGATGCTTGTCTTTTCTGGTGGAGCGTGATGTACTCAGGGAATGGCAGGAACTCTGGGTGGGGTCATTTACTGAATACGCCATGTGTCACGTTCTTGCTGGCCATCTCACCCAGATTCTCCCTTAATCCCTCCCCATTATCATTTTAGAGGTTACACACTGGTTGCTAAGCCAGGCTAAATGACTAGAGTCTGGGAAAAAGATTGATCTCCTTCCATGTAGGCATTAACAGAGAATCATTGAACTGCAGAGAGCTCCAAAGCCCCCCTCCCTGATCCCGCCTTTAACCTCCTCGCTGGGGGTGGGGAACTCCCGGTCCATTCCAGCTGTGGTGGCACAGTGCAGTGTCGTCATTTATCTCGGCTGACTCTGAGTCAGGCACTGAGATCAGACCCTGTCTCCCAGGGGTCCACTGAGGCGCCTGACACACAGCAGGTCCTCTGTCGACATCTGTTTGAATGGCTTTAGTGAAGTGATGCTTCTCCTCTTTACAGGGTGAGGGCAAGTTTGCCGGGAGTCACCCTCTCTCTTTTTCCAGTGCGGTAGACTTCTCTGCTGAAAAAAAAAAAAAATGTTTATACGTTTTTCTGATCCTAAAAGCAATGTATGCTCATTGTGGAATTATTGAAATTAAGGAAAGACTGAAATCGTAGAAGAATCAAATAAAAAAGAAACTAGGAAATTTAGTTTGCTGTTAAAAAAATAACCAAACGTTCCTATAGGTACATTCATGGGAGATAGGCATGATATATTTTTGAATGGTTAAAAAGCAAGTTTTAGAACTAAGTATGTCCTGAATGTCACTCTAATGTGACTCCATTTTCCTAAAATACAGTAAATATGAATTTGGCTAGGAAAGCTTCTGAAAGGGGACACATCAACACATTCTTGGGTTGTGTTAGCCTGTGAGGAAGAGTGAGGTATATCAGAAGACTTTCCTTATTGCTTTATATGCTCCTAGGTTGTTTGAATTTTAACCACCACATTTTACTTTTATAGTTACAGTGGGGGGGTGCACAGCAGGGAAAGGGCAGAGGGAGAGAGTTGTTTTTTTTTTTTTAATATTTATTTATGTGTTTGAGAGAGAGGGGGAAAAAAAAACCCACACTGGGACAGAGGGGTAGACTCTGGAGACAGAGAAGAGTCTTGAGTAGTCTCTGTCCAGAGTGTGGAGCCCAGTGCAGGGCTCCATCCCATGGCCCCGAGATCATGACCTGAGCCAGGACCAAGAGTGGGATGGTTAACCAACTGAGCCACCCAGGCACCCCACAAACTTTTTTTATTGTAATTTTATAATTAAGCAAAGCAATGTAAATCTCTTGTATCAGCGATAACTCGTGTTAACATTTTGTTGTCTTCTGGTTGTTTTTTAAATCTGGATCACAATGTAGAAAGATTATTGTTTCAACTTTTTTTACTTGCAGTATCTTGAGTTCTTTCACATTCCATTAAATATTCCTTAAAAACAGTATTTTAAATTATTTAGTGTTTCATTACTTAACTATCTCATAATTTAACTATTCTTCAGGTGTGGAACATTGAGTCTATTTCCAGGTTTTCTCAGTAATAAAAAGTGCCTCCACCAGTATTTCTAGGACAGACTTTTTTGTTTTCATCTCTGTTTTGTTAGGTTAGATTTCTGAACATGGACGTACTAGGTAAAAAAATATGAGGACCTTCAATATTTATTGCTGTAGACCTTCATGGCTGGGTGTAGCAAGCTTAGTGGCCCTAGGTATTGTGTCCTAGTAGGATAGGGGAGGACAAAGTTTTCCTCAAATCTCCTTCAGATCCCTCGCTGGATCTGAAAATTAAACTGACAAAGACAGATCAACAAGAGAAATCATATAAATTTTATTAAAATTTTAAATGTAAACGAGAACCTTGACAAGAAGATGAAGACCCAAAGAAATGATCAAAGTAGAGACTTTTATACTTTTCAGGCAATAAATATGTGAGGAATTGACAAAACAAAGGGGTTTGGATTAGGCACACAGCTGACCTTTGCACAGTACAGGGGTTAAGGGTGCAAACCCCCGTGCAGTCAAAAAATGCATGTATAACTTTTGACTCCCCCCAAACTTAATTACTAATAGCCTACTTTTGACCAGAAGCCTCACTGATAACAAAAGTTGATTAACATGTTCTGTATGCTATATTTAAATTATAGTGTAACCTTATAATATAGTGAGCAAGAGAAAAGAAAATGTTATTAAGACAATCATAAGGTTAGAGAACATACATTTATAGGACTGTGCTCTGAAACGTCCAACGTGTTAGTGGACCTGTGCAATTAAAACTCATGTTGTTCAAGGCACAATCATAGTAAATGCTGAAGAACGAGAAAGATAAAGATCAGTTTAACAAGGTTGGTTTGTACAGATTTTTTGGCCTCTGAATTCTCTGTCTTTGGTAATAAGAAGGTCTCCCCTTCTCCTGTTATAGGGAGGGCACCTTTCACATGGGAGGTGTATCTCCTGCTTTCAAGAGGACAAAGGAGGGTCAGGGTGTCCTTCTTGTACCAGCTGTTTTTTTAAGTGCCTTTTAGTTCAAAATAATCAGAATGCCAAAGTGGCATACTTTGGGGTGACCCTTCAGTAGACAGATGACATGGTGTGCCTGCAGGCTGGCTCTCGTTACGTACTTCCCGTAGGATGGGGCATGGGTGAGGTCCAACCACTGCTACATGATCTGGCCCCAGGCAGCAAAGCACACTTGTGATGATGGAAGAGTTCACATCGAGAAGCCCAGAAGTCTGTCCTTAATAGTAGCGTGGTCATGACCCTGGAGGTACAAAGACAGAAAGTTTCTCCTTTGGTCTTCCCATGACGCAGCAGAACCCATTTTCCATAATCTCCGAATTAGTCTTTTGTTAGACTATAGATTCTTCAGGTTAACTTTCCTTACCATTTACTTTTTCACTACCTCTTTTTCAAAATCTTCATCAGCATGGAGTTTTCCATTAAAAAAAAAAACAGCTTTGCCACCTGGTGAGAACAATATTTATTATTTCAATATTTTTGAAGTACATACGGTCGAACTTTTGTTCATATGCTTATCGATAATTTGTATTTCTCAGAGTTGGCTCTTTAAATCCTCTATTTTCTCCCTGGAGATTTCTCTATTTGAGGTATATGTCATAATTACTCATCTTTTGTCTATCTTAAGCATGGCAAATATTTTCTGTTCATTATCCATAATTTTATTTACAATGTGTCATAGATTTTTTTTATGTGACAAATTCTATCAAAATGTTTCTTCATGTTTTCTGCTTTTATGCTTATAAGCTTTTTCTCTACCAATATTCTCTACATAACCTATTTTCTCTGGATCTTGCTTATTTTTTACATTTCACTCTTTAATTCCACTTGGATTTCATTTTGATGTATGTATAAGATGAGTATCTAACCTGACATTTTCTCCCAAATAATCCACCTTCTAACTTCCAGCCCTCTACCCCATTGCCTAGGGAGCTAGATCACAAGTATAGGTAAATCATTCAAAAGAAAGAAATAATCAAAGAAGACCACCTTGCTTAGTGCCCACCCTGCAAGAGAAGGGGTGCCCACCTTGGTTTTATCATTCAGAGAGTCACTTGATTTACTAATCAGTTTTCTTTTTTAAAATTATTTTTATGTTTTTTAAGATGTTATTTATTTATTTGACAGAGAGAGATCACAAGTAGGCAGAGGGGCAGGCAGAGAGAGATGGGGGAAAGCAGGCTCCCTGCCAAGCAGAGAGCCCGATGCGGGGCTCAATCCCAGGACCCTGGCATCATGACCTGAGCTGAAGGCAGAGGCTTTAACCCACTGAGCCACCCAGGGACCCCACCATTCAGTTTTCTAAAAAGAAAGCTTTTCGGGTTGCCCTGAGCTTTCATTAATTCTGGACCATGGGTAGTGGTACTTATCTCCTTCATGCTATTGAGTATTATTTTTCCTAGTGTAAGATGTGATCTTTTTTCCCTTTTGTTTTAAATCCCATAGTCATGGAGGATACTCTTTTCTAAAGAGTTTCATAAAATTGACTTCTACCGTTCCCTGTGCCCTGGGATAGAAGCCATGCTTTCATGATAAATTGCACAGGAAAAAAAAGAAAAAGAAAAAGAAAAAGACAGCAGGAGTTGCTTGTACCCAAATGAGAGTGGCTTCTGGCTCTGCTTCAGTGACTTTGTTCCACATTTCTCTCTGAACTCTCAGACAAAACTGATAATGAGAGTTTAATCTCTAGACTTGTGCCATCAGCTGTTTATTTTCCTTAGACTATTTGAATTCCTACAGGGCCTCAGTTTTGGCCACTAGAAATAGGACTTTCGTGGTAGTTCTTCCCCAGGGGTGGAAATAATCAGAGGGTAAAAATCCAAGGCTTGCCATATTTTCCAGCTGGGATGGAGTATATTTTCACCATTTTGAAAAGACTAAGGGTCCAAGGCAAGCTTAATGGGAGTGAGATGAAAGATACAGAGAATGTATTCTTCAATTTACTGGAACTAAGCTATCCTTATGGCATGAAATTCAGTATCCTTTTGGATGGTGCTACTATGATCTTTCCTTTGCTCTGGGTTTTCCTCTTTCTTCCATTGAAGGGACTTAGCATGTGCATTGTGGTATCTGCTGTTAGACTTTAGCAAAGTCATGTGTATGTTGCCCAGGGGTATGAACACATAAGAACTAAGGATTCTTTCAGTGGAATCCTTCCTTGAAGTAGGTAAAGAGTTGTGTGGTCAGAAGGAGTGATAAGGCCCAACAATAGTGCTTTTCTAACTTTTTTTTTTTAAGCATTGAAACCATTTTCCCAAAGTCTTATGAAAATAACACTCTTAATTACATGGTGCTTGGGATACAGATAATGCCATATTTACGTGTTTATTTAAACCAAATCATATCTCTCTCTCAGGCTCTTCTTGCCAGTATTGACATAAATCTACCCATTTTCCTGCTTTCTCTGGCTCTCTTATATTTGGTAATGCTCTGGGGCTAATATGGCCCCAGTCATCCCTCCACAGTGGCTACTGTGTCCTGGATCCCCACCATGATCCCATCATGGTGCCTAGATCAGGGGAGGATGGCTTCTACCCACTTCACTTCCTTTTTTCCATCTCAACCACAAAGCATCTTGGCCGAGGTTCCTGAGGCCATGTGCTTAACATCAAGTCCTGATAAGCACCAAGATTGCCAGCCCCTGATAAGGACTGGGTTGCCTTAGAGGGACTGTGCTTTGAAAAGGGCTTCTACCATCTTTATTTCATTCAAATCTAGTGGATTCAGTATCTCACAGAAGCCTAGAAGCTCCACTTACCAATCTTCGAGACTTCAGGGCTTCAATAAAGCCTCCATCTCTCTCCTTGGTGATTCCACAGACATCTCTGCAGCAGGTATCATTAGGATAGTCTCCAGTTCTTGGATCTTGGTTGGTGGGGGGGATGGAGAAAGGGCTCGTAAAAGGCCCTTCCTCCCCACTGCCCCCCCCCCACAATCTAGGGAGTATAGACCTAAGGAATAGGGCCTGGCTACTCTCCTAATGTGTTCCTAAATTTTTACTTCTTTTATAATAGATTAGTTGAGAGGAAGAAAAAAAAAAACCACCCAAATTTAATTTTGAAATAGGTAATACTCTTATATTAGATATTCAGCAACTTACCATGCTGAACTATTATGACATGTGGACTCATTGTGCAGAACAGACATAATTGGGGATGCTGTGGTGTAAGTGGGATTTGGCTTGAAGCCCTTCCCACTCAGCACCCCCCCCCAATGCCTCATGAGTTCTTGAGCTACCTTGAGGAGTCCTAGAGGGTCCATGATCTCAGTTTAAAAACCATTACTGTGATATGAGGAAAACCTCTCTTTAAGCCCACACACACAC
Source organism: Neogale vison (assembly GCF_020171115.1). Lineage (NCBI taxonomy): Eukaryota > Metazoa > Chordata > Mammalia > Carnivora > Mustelidae > Neogale > Neogale vison. The sequence goes on along the minus strand of NC_058094.1, from coordinate 20,840,167 downwards.
CCCTTAGGACATTTTCACTCAGAGAGCAAGAATGGCTGAAGAGGGACAGATCCAACCCCAGGCTAGCCACCTTTGGTGCCTCTTATAATGTGGTACCCTGGGACATTCTAGAGAATGGAAAGACTTGTCTGCAGCATCCACTTTCTTTCTTTCTTTCTTTCTTTCTTTCTTTCTTTCTTTCTTTCTTTCTTTTTTAAGATTTTATTTATTTATTTGACAGAGAGAGATCACAAGTAGGCAGAGAGGCAGGCAGAGAGAGAGGAGGAAGCAGGCTTCCCACCGAGCAGAGAGCCTGATGTGGGGGTTTGATCCCAAGACCCTGGGATCATGACCTGAGCCGAAGGCAGAGGCTTTAACCCACTGAGCCACCCCAGTGCCTCAGCATCCTCTTTCTATGTAAGATTCTCAAAGGTAAGGATCTCCTCTGTAACATTTTAGTTTCTCTTAACAGAAACTTTCTGTAGGGTACTCACTATGCATCCAGCTGAGTTTATGCACAACTGAAATTTATAGACTGCTTACTATGTGCTGGGCACTTTTTCAAACACATCACATACAGTATTTACTTATCTTTATTTATAAATACTTAAATGTGTCAGGTGTTGATCTGAGAATTCAATGAGTATTAACTCATTCATTCTTCAAAAGAACTTTCTAAATAGACACTATTATTCATGCCCATTTTCCAGGTAAGGAAATTAAGGTACAGAGAGATGAAGAAAATTGCCCAGAGTCACAGGGCTAGCCAGGGACTGAGCTGGGGTTAGAACAGTGACATTCTGGCTCTGGAGTTAAGTTTTTCTATAGCTGCATTTGTTTTAGCCCATGACACAAATAACTCATTTAGTCCTCCTTAGGAGGGAGATAATATAGCTCCATTTTACAGATGATGAAACTGAGGTCCCCTACACTTAAGTAGTTTGATTGAAATCATACTGGAGCTAAAAGGAGAGGTATGAATTCAAACCCATGTATTCAGTCCAGAGCCTGTCTAAATAGCAATAATCAATTCTTATAAGGTAAATTTGCCAAGGTCATGATGCTGGTTAAGGGCAGAGTCTCTAGGTTGCCTGGATATGTCACCCAGGTCTGTGTTTTAATAATTCAATGAATATATAACAAAGTTCAAGTTTATCAAAATTTTTAGAGAACCTATTTAAAATATTTTCCCCGTCTGTAAGTAATGATGATAATATTAATTATAGCTAGCACTTACTATGTTTGTAGCATTAGTATTAATATGCAAATATTATCTAATCTCTTAATACACATGAAAATCAACCAATATATAGAGGAATCTATAGAAGAAAGCAAAAGATGTCAGAAATCCCATAGTTCTAGATAATCACAGTTAACACTCGTGAGAAACTTTGCAGGCATCTTTCTCTACACATTTCGTACATGCACCATATATACAATCATACAATTTTAGGTAAATGGAATAATACTGTAGATACTATTTGCAACTGCTTTTATCTTTTCATTCCTTAATCAAGATGATTATTAAAAGGTTGACATTTATAAAACAATATGCTAAAAACAGTATATTGTCTCCATGTTCCCATTTTGATGAACAGAAAGATTGATCCCTTTGTAAATAATGGGATATATTGGTCAGGATAGGGAGGGTTATTCTGCAATAACAGATTAACCCCTACAACTCAGTGGTTTAAGGACATGGGGATTACTTCTCACTCACACAGTTCACTGAGGGTCCACTGTCTCTAACCAGTGACTCAGTGATCCATGTCTTTTCCTCTTGTGGCTCGCATCTCCTGGTGGGACTCCTGGGTCACTGCAACAAGGCAAGAGAATACTTTTCATGGCTTCAGTCTAGAAGTAAAACAAAGCACTTTGTTCTTGGTCTTCTGACTAGATCTAGTCATGTGGTACCACCTGATTTCAGGAAGCCTAGGACATGTAGCCTCTGTGTGCCTTGGGCAGATGAGGAGAATCAGAAATTAGTGAGCTCTGGTAATGTTTCCCACATAGGGATTCTACTATGTAAATATACTATCATTAAGTTAATTAATCCTCTCTTGACAGACATTTAGATAGTTTCTTTGTTTCTCTATTCTAAATAATGCCATGATGAATAGATTTGCATATGCATCATGTAGTCAGATTAAGTCAGTTTAAATTCCTAGAGGAGGAATCACTGAGTCAATGATAGAAACATTTAAAATATTTAATAATAGATGCTAGATACCACCCATCCCTATCTTTCTAAGTTCAACCATGTAACATAGGGCTTAAAGCCCAGAAAGTTTATTTTCCAGATTCTCTTGGCTTAGGGTTTTATCTAGACTCTACCAATGAGAGGCATTCACATGAAGGAGAAGCTATTCTCTAAATCAGCAAGAGTTTTGCCTATGACTTTCGGACACCCTAAGGGACGTTGTCAGTCCCAAGGTATTCTTGAGAACTACCTGTTTCTATGTTGCAAGGAACTGGGGTATCAGTGGTGAGTCCTTTACGGTCCTATACTTCTTACTGGAAAGTAATACTGAAAAGAGCCTTTCTGATCTACACTCCTGCAAACTCCTTGGTGTGGTATAAGCCTCAGTACAGGTGGCTTCTCCCATTTGCACTCAGAGGAATGTGGTACCTATTGCCAAATTGCTTTTCAGGAATCATGTACCAAAGAAGCTTCTAGTATCAGCAGTACATCAGAGTGGCATATCTCCACACTCATGCATTAGCAACTGTCAGTATTTTTTTTTTTTAAGATTTTTTATTTATTTGTCAGAGAGAGGGAGAGAGAGCGAGCACAGGCAGATAGAATGGCAGACAGAGGCAGAGGGAGAAGCAGGCTCCCTGCCGAGCAAGGAGCCCGATGTGGGACTCCATCCCAGGATGCTGGGATCATGACCTGAGCAGAAAGGCAGCTGCTTAACCAACTGAGCCACCCAGGCGTCCCAGCAACTGTCAGTATTTTTAAGTGTTGGCAAAGTCATAGGCAAAACAAAGAAATTTAATGGTGGTTTACACTCACGTTTCTTAGGTTAAAAATACTATATTTCATCGGCCATTTTTAATTCCTTTGTGAATTGTGTGTTATTATCTTTCATTGTTCAGCCTTTTCTTTTAATTAGCAAACTTTCTTAAAAGATATCCCTTTTAATATAATACTTTTTATTTGTCACTGCCTTTTTTGGACTTGAAGGAATCATTTGTTTCATTATATTGGATTCAAAGAGGAAATATCATATGCATGTGAGCAAATTACTAAGCCTCCAAGCTGCAGAGCTGTCTCAACCACTCCAACAAAACAAAAGGGAGGGCAGGGTGCATGGGTGGCTCAGTAGGTTAAGCAACTCTTGACTCTTGGTTTTGGCTCAACTCATGATCTCAGGGTTGTGAGATTGAACCCTTCATCAGGCTCGATACTGGGCATGGAGCATGCCTAAAATTCCCTCTCCCCCGACCTTCCCTTTCCTCTCTCTCTTTCTTTATCTCTCTCTACTTCTCTTAAAACAAAAACAAAACAAAACAAAACACCAACTAACCAAACACACAAACAAAAACCAAGTGGGGGAACAAATCAACCTCTCTGCATTGAAGAAGATAAGCGCCATTAAATGTGAAAAGTGTGTTAAAATTGGAAGTATTTTGGATAAAAATAACTTCTAGAACTTTCTAATGGCATTTGGGTGTCATTTCCCCTTTGTTCTCTCCTTTCGCCAACTGCCCTCTTTCGGGCCAGGACTGTGGCATGTTGCATCCTTGGGAAGAAAGGAAGCAGGGAAAGCCCTGCAGATGAAAGGAGCAAGGGAACTAGGTTTACACCACATTGCTCCCAAAATACTAAAAGAAAGATGACCATCAGAAAGGGTTATATTTTCCGTTAGGTCCTGAGATGGAGAACCAGCAGAATAATTGAGGTAACATTAAGCAAAGGAATTGAGGCAAAACACCAGATAATTATGTCCAAGTGGTCATGATTTGGTGAGAATGAAAAACTGGAAGGGACAAGACACAGGTTGGGAGAGGTTTAGACCTAGTAATGGACATGAAGATGCATCTCGTATGACCCATCTCTTTGGCAATGACAGATTGTGAGACAAACCCACACTTAATAAGAAAGAGTGGCATGATCACTTGCTGATGATGACCAAGGTTCTTGAAGGTGAGAACAGGAAAATGGTGCCACAAACTTGCCATCCTCTGGTTTAGGATATGTCTCCTTATAGGAGCAAAGAAAAAGGACATTTTCTGATATAATATCTTAGGGAGGAACATGATTTGTAATGAAAGTTCTTCTCACCCTAAGTTCCTAACATCTACTTGGTTGACAGATGGTAGTTGAAGATGGAAATAAAATTGTTTTAATTTACCTGACATGGAAACTTACTTGGTAGCATTATTTTCAATTGTATGAAGTCCGTAGGCTAATGTCTTGTGAGTTCATACACACAGGAGCAGAAACACAAGCTCTTCTTGAAGGAAACTTGCTTACTGCTGAAAGACATTGGTGAGTAATGATTAAAGTTTCATGGTGCATAGAGGACTTCCTGTTTGTAGACAACATCCTTGGGAAGTTTCACTAATTCTTTCAACTCATCCCTGTACTCTTTATTATTTCTAGATCCCTCAATAAAAATTAACTAGCACATTAATATTTTTATTAATTTTACATGTAATTTTAGTTACTACTATGTGTAAAGAACCATTCATTGGTGTGTCTATAAAGCTATAAGGCCTGGTTTACACATCTGAGGAGCTTGGACTCTCATTGGGGAAACAAGTGACACAAAATGGAAACCTAAATCATAGAAGCAACCGTAGAGAAGAGTCACCCTTTAGGTTACACTGAGAGTGAGACCTGTGGTAGTCCTGCTGGGACTTGGTGCTCAGGAAATTCTTCACATCGGAGCCAGAAAGGAAACATGAATAAGTATGCAGTAGAGAGAAGGAAGGAAAGCACATTTTAGTTTGAACTGGGGTGGGAACAGATGAAACAACGTAAGAATGAGCTCATTATAAACTTGCCTCACTGGAGAGGAGGGTTTTATGTTGGGAAATGGTAGAAGACTTAGAAAGGCTCATCTGGTGCCTTCCGGTTCTTTTTGGATGCCTCCTGGACTAAGTGGAGCACACAGCTCTGTGGAAATTCCAGACTTTTCTGGTGCCCTTAGGCTAATTTTGGAGATCTCATGTCTCTTGAGGCACATTCTTAATGGTTGTTCTGATGGCAGCTCCATTTGGGATTTCCCCAAATCAGCATTTTCAACCTGTTTTAAAGTATGCTATTACTTTAGAGATCAGCCATATTTTTCTTTTCTTTTTTTTTTTTAATTAATTAATTTATTTATTTGACAGAGATCACAAGTAGGCAGAGAGGCAGGCAGAGAGAGAGGCAGAGAGAGAGGAGGAAGCAGGCTCCCTGCTGAGCAGAGAGCCCAATGCGGGGCTCTATCCCAGGACCCTGGGATCATGACCTGAGCCGAAGGCAGAGGCTTTAACCCACTGAGCCACCCAGGCGCCCCATATTTTTCTTTTTAACATTCGTGTTAAATAGGTCAGAAAGAAAATACTGATATAGACACACATGTATACACACATATGCAGTTTTCATTTTGATGTAACAATATGTATTCATGCAAAGAATGTCAGATAGTTGAGAAGAGGTCATCTGACGCATGAATGCATGATGTTCCATATTCTTATGGATTGCATTTGCCAGTTTGAGAGTTGTGTTGATGATTGTTGTCTGTCTAGTAGTCACTGGACTATTATATAGCTTGCCTTAGAATGTAAATACATACTTGTGATAGTTGTTGTTTATTAACTATTAAACTTTTATATTGCACAAACTTGTTCCATGCCTCTCTTGCTAATGGGTGATTTTATATGAAAATAAGAATATAATTATTCTCAAACTGTTTTAAATTGGACCAAAAAAAAAGGCAGAATGCTTTGAAGTGAGCATAGCCATTAGTCTCTTTAATTTCTCAAAAAAAAAAAAGGAACTGGACTTTCTGAGTTCCTTTAACTGGACTTTCTGAGTCCAGTTAGCCATTTTTGGAGCATTCTTTTTCAAGAATACTAAGATGTTTTAGAACCTACTCTTCTTCCCTTTAAAATTCACCTGCACGGGATAAACTTTCCACACTATGTGTCAGTAAAAGTAAAATATAAGAATAGACTTGGTGCTACTCCTGACACCAGAATCTGACCTATGAGAAATTTTCCTCATATTAAAAAAAAAAATACATCATCTGTAGTGGGTTAAATATGTGAATATGTGAATTGGATTTATTTGAAGAAGTATCTTAATAGGGGTGCCTATGTGTCTCAGTTAGTTAAGCATCCAACTCTTGATTTTTGGCTCAGGTCCTGATCTCCCAGTCATGAGATTAAGCCTACCTCTGGCTCCCTACTTAGTGCATGAAGCCTGCTTAAGTTTCTCTCCCTCCTACCATGTTGCAGGCAGTGGTCTAGAGGAACTGAGGATACAGCAATAATAAAGAGATACAACCTCATTTAAAAATATTTTGTTATACCATTTGAGGGATGTATAAGGTCTTTTCTTACTTTTCTCTTACTGTGAGTCCTGTTGCCTCTTCTATGGACACAACAGCATCTGAACATGTTCTGCCAAATGTCATTTTATTTTATTTTATTTATTTTATTTTTAAGATTTTATTTATTTATTTTACAGAGAGAGAGAGATCACAAGTAGGCAGAGAGGCAGGCAGAAAGAGAGAGGAGGAAGCAGGCTCCCCACTGAGCTGAGAGCCGGAGGATGCGGGGCTCAATCCCAGGACCCCGGGATCATGACCTGAGCTGAAGGCAGAGGCTTTAACCCACTGAGCCACCCAGGCGCCCCCTCACAAGTGTCATTTTAAATGGAAATGCTAACTTCTTGAACTTTGTGTCAAGTGTTGTTCTGAAAAAGTCATGCTCATCCTCCACACTGATCCCACTCCCAGCTAAAGGCATTGGCTAGTCTTGGGAATGGATGTCTTTGTTTGCACTTACCCCTGGCAATTTTAAACTCATGGAACTCTGGCAGCTCAGGACTGCCCACTGTGGCCCCTTAGGGTCCACCTTCTCCCACTCTGCCCATCTTGGAAATCCTTCCATCTGCCTTCCGCACGGTCATCAAAACTTCAATTCTCCCAGCTCCTGTGCTCTTTGGATCTTCCACCTTACCCAGATAAAATCCACACTTCTCACTATGGCTTACAAGTAGTTAATGATCTGGATTCCATCTCCTGCCATACTCCTGCTAGGCTTCAGATGCACCCATGTCCTTGATGTTCCTCCAAGATTCCAATTGCACTCCTGCTTCAATGCATATTTATGTTTTCTCTGCCAGGAACATTGTTTCTGAGCCACTCCCATGGATCATGGCTCATTCTCTCACTTCACTCAAGTCTGCATAACATTGACTCATCAGCGAGAAATCTGACCATTCCACCCACTATGTGACTTTATCTGTCCTATTGCTTACTTTTTCCTGGGATTAGAGCATATATTTATTGACCTAGCTGTTGTCTGTCTCCTGACGTACAATATGGGTTTCAGGAAGAAAGGGGACTTTATCTGCTGTATTTCCAGCCCCTGGAGCTGCATCTGGCACATAGTAGGCATTCAGGAAATATTTGTGAATGAATGAATGAACAAACGAATGAATGAAGTGAGAGTATGATAATGTGATGAAACAGTGAAATCCCAGGATACTAGTTACATAGTTGCACACTGGGCACCATAGTTGCATTGCATCTTTGGGTGACTTGTTCTTAAGGCACATCATAACTGGCATTTACAGTTTGCAAAGCATTTTCAAAAGTCCAAATATCATATTGCTCAAAACAACACTTTTATAGCTGAGGAAATTGAGATTTAGTAAGGCCAAGAGACTTCGTAGCTAAGGGCACATAACTTGTTAATGACAGAGCTGGTATCTAAACCTTGATTTCCAGATTTCAAATCCAGGGCATTAAAAACAATCACCACCACAATAGCAAACAACATAAATCCTCTCCTCGAAGGGGAGAAGTTCCTACATTGTGCCTGCATATGGGGGTTAAGTGTGGTACTTCATGTGACAGTGGTCTGGTTATCACGAAGTCCAACCTTACAGGGCATCAGTCATTTATTTCTTCTGTGCTTCAAGTATATCTCTAATGATCAGCTACAAGTGTTTTGACTTTCCAGGATTGGTGATGTCACTGCATCTTCCACGAGCTTATTTACATACTAAGTATGCCACTGTGGCACTACCTTGCTCACGGACAAGAGCAGCGACAACATGGACGTCGACAACAGCTAACATCCATTGACCACCTGCCATGTCAGGCACTTTCCATCCTTTACTTTGTCTTCTTTTTTTTTTTTTTTAAGATTTTATTTATTTATTTGACACACAGAGAGAGAAATCACAAGTAGTCAGAGAGGCAGGCAGAGAAAGAGGGGGAAGCAGGCTCTCCAATGAGCAGAGAGCCTGATGCAGGACTCGATCCCAGGAGCCTGAGATCATGACCTGAGCTGAAGGCAGAGGCTTAACCCACTGAGCCACCCAGGCGCCCCCATCCTTTACCTCTAATCCTTACAACAACCCTGACATATTACTTTCTGCAGAAAGAGCTGGAGAGATAAGATCATTTTTCCCAAGTCACAGTAACAAAGCAACATTGCTAATATTTTAATCCCAGTCTGACTCTAAGACCGGGCTTCCAGCCATCACTTTAAAGCTTCAATCCTTTAGAAATGGATGCAGTGCTGGTCACTGCAGATGCTGGTACAATACAAATATTTGTACCAGTAAATCTGGATAAACTACAGCTTTATATTCAATGGTAAAATTTTTCACAGTACGTACTGGACATGCATGCTTCATGTTTCATGAGTATTTCTTTTTTTAAGATTTATTTATTTTAGAGAGAGAGCACAGGTGCACGCGAGCTGGAGGAAGGGCAGAGGGAGGGAATCTTCAAAGCAGGCTCCCCACTGAGCGTGGAGTCTAACACTGGGTTCAGTGTCACAACCCATGAAATCATGACCCATGAGATCATGACCTGGGCTGAAACCAAGAGTCGTTTGCTCAACGGAGCCATCCAGGCCACCCCTTCATGAGGATTTCTTAAAACTCTTCTTATCTTTATAATTGGAGGAGTTGGACTGCAAAAAGGCAGAGCATATGTCAATTTCTGAATTAAAATTCTCCTCTTTTCTCCCAATTGCAAAAAAAAAAAAAAAAAAGCTGAAGTCTTGCTAAGTATATGTAGGTTGCAGAGAATGAATCTATCTTGGCCTAAAATACCTCACGGTTCAATAAAACTCATCCTGAGAAATGTTTTAATTTTTACTGTTGCTCATACTCTGTTCAAATCAGATAGGGCACTTAAGCCATTTATAATTAGATCTTCAGTCCTGTTACTGGATCTTGGCAAACTTGGACGAGGCAGTGAAAAATAAGCTTTCCTTGGTGCTGTAACAGTCTCCATATAAATGGGGAAGAGGAGCCTGAGTGAGCAGAAGCTGAGAGCATCATTGAGGGGTTCAGCAATGAGGAGTTGGGGGCACAGCAAATTGGGGGCACAGCAAATATTATCTTGTTTATTTGGCAGGGTTTGTATTTTCCATTCCCAAAACAAAGCAATAGGACCTGAAGCCTGACCAGCTGCCAAATCATGTTTTCAGGGGCTATGATCATCATTTTGCTCATCAGATAGGCCAGTCTTGAGGAACAATGCGCAAATTATACAAATATCATATGTGAGGGAGAGCAGAACTTCCTCAACTTTTGGTCCTCACAAGCCACGCGGATCCCCTCTTTATTTCTGTTGAGTGTTGTAAAATGGTCTTCATTTCACAGAAGGAGGCCTTCGAGTGAATTAACAGAAAATCAAAATAAATTAGCATGCATGACTTATGACTGTTGACCTGGACTTCCTATAATATTTTCACAGGAAAAAAAAGAAAAAAAAAAGAGCAAATTATATACCCATTTCTTTTTTAGGCTAAATTCTATCCTGGAGCTATGAAGTACAGGGATAGTAGAAATGAGACAAGTCAATAAGGTTTTTGATATCCTGCTTTCCTTTTTCTAGCTTGGATCATCTTGAATTTGAACTGTTTTTTTGTATTGCTGGAGGTGCCCTCTGCGACTGAGGGGCAAGGCATATCAAACCAAGGAGAGAAATCGAAGCAAAACCCGCTATTTGTGTAACAACCCTAGAGACAGACTGTTAGGGCATTCGAGCCAGGACTTTCTTTCTATTTACTTCTTTAAGATCTTGGAGGTCGGCTTACTCTTCTGAAAGCGTGGCTTTAGGAAATGGGAAAGGAACATCCAGCTATTTCTAGAAACAAAAGACCTGTCCAATGAAACTTTCTGCAATAATGGGAGTGTTTGATGTCTGTCCTTTTCCAATACAGTAGCCATTAAATACGCATGCCCACTGAGTACTCGAAAGTGGCTGGTGTCACTGAGAAACTCAATTTTTAATTTAATGTAATTCAATTTTAGTTTATTTAAGTGTAAGCGTCGAGTTATGTTTGTGTTGTTACCATTTCCATGATCGTGTAGGTTCTAAGACTAATCATTGGAATCCTCATCCCTAAATTAAGTGAAATGGTCAAATTTAGTTTTTGCAAATGAAGACACAGCACGTCAAGGAAGCATACTGATCAAATCATACTGATAGGTCTAGTTCTTTGTGGGACTGTTGGGTCGGTCTGTTACTCTCGGTGGTCTTCCTTTTCATCTCTGTTGGAGGGGAGGAAAGTAAGTGTTTTATAAATACGTGAGTTATCTCATTTAATCCTAACAGCACTCTGATTTGTATTGCAAGGAGAAGGAAACCATCTCTGTGAGTTTGGGAAACTTGGTGTAAGCCCAGTAGCTGGCAAGTGGGAGAGCTTCTACTTGAAGTTGAGACTAAATGCATCCAAAGACTATGTTTTGTTTTGTTTTGTTTTTAAGATTTTATTTATTTATTTGACTGAGAGAGATCACAAGTAGGCAGAGAGGCAGGCAGAGAGAGAGAGGAGGAAGCAGGTCCCTGCTGAGCAGAGAGCCCGATGTGGGGCTTGATCCCAGGACCCTGAGATCATGACCTGAGCCGAAGGCAGAGGCTTTAACCCACTGAGCCACCCAGGCACCCCAAAAGACTATGTTCTTAATGTTAGGTACCCTTCTGCTCTTTTAGGGCTGACGTTTAGAATACCGACTTCAATATGACTTGTACCTTGATTGTATTTAGCCAAACACTTTCCATATGGGCATCACGAGTTAAAAAATAATTGGAAAGAAAAATTGAAGAGGTATTAATTGAAAAGGTAATTTTAAGGAAAAATTTAAATGTCTGTACTTGATGTCAAATGAATTCACTGATGGCCCATTATCATAAAAGATATAATGCTTAAAGAAATTGTGAATGCCAAAATAAAAATCAGGAACAGAGGCTATGCAGTGATTTTTTTTTTTTTTTTAAGTGAGGAAGAATGCCAGTGTCGCGTTCACATCTGCAGGCTTCAAGGAGGCCTCTGTGGGTTAGATCAGGGGCGGGCCCACCTGGGGATTTCTGCTGCTTCTTATGCCTTTCTGGATTCACAGATGATGAATTAGCAGACTGGCAAGCTGCTTTCTTGCACTGCCCCTGGCACTGCCACTTATGAGACTGGACAAGTTTCTGTCCCTTCCTGGATCTTTCATTTTACTCATTTGTAAAATGGGAAGGTCAGTTGGGCTGACTCTAAGCTCATTCCAGGACGAATATTCTCTTGTGTCTCTCCTTGATATCCTGACATCACAAAACTTCTCTTAACCAATAACGGATTCATAAATATGCCAGCCCAGAATTTTCCTGGGGTACCAAGTCGTTAGAGGTCTGTGGCAGATTTAAATGGCGTCAGTTTAGCTAATCTGGAGCTAGAATTCCCCCACGCTTCCCTTCTGCACGTAGCTCCAGGCTGAGGTGAGTCACAAAAGACATATGCACAAGATTTGGGAGGCGCTAAGTATCATGCTTAGCGAAATAAGTCAAGCGGAGAAAGACAACTATCTCCCTGATATGAGGAAGTGGTGATGCAACATGGGGGCTTAAGTGGGTAGGAGAAGAATCCATGAAACAAGATGGGATTGGGAGGGAGACAAACCATAAATGACTCTTAATCTCACGAAACAAACTGTGGGTTGCTGGGGGGAGAGGGGTTGGGAGGAGGGGGGTAGGGTTATGGACATTGGGGAGGGTATGTGCTTTTGGGTAAATTGGAAGGGGAGATGAACCATGAGAGACTATGGACTCTGAAAAACAATCTGAGGGGTTTGAAGTGGCGGGGGGTGTGGGAGGTTGGGGTACCAGGTGGTGGGTATAATAGAGGGCACAGCTTGCATGGAGCACTGGGTGTGGTGAAAAAATAATGAATACTGTTTTTCTGAAAATAAATAAATTGAGAAAAAAAAAAAAAAGATTTGGGAGGCACAAGGGAAGCAACGGCAGTGTTCCCTTCACGCTCCTAGGTCAGGGCATGGCCTGAAGTGACGTGATAACTCGACAGTATTGTCATTTACCTGTGGACAATTTACCCATGGGGCAGCTCTGGCCAGACTTCCTCTTTCAGTGTTCCTGACCCCTGTGTCCAATACAGGCTTAGTCCCACGATGAAGGGCTCCCGCTTCTCCTTCACATTATTTCCATCCTCAAAGTTGGAGGTTCAGAGGTGGTGAGTGTCTGATACGGATTCTTGTTCGTCCTCTTTGGTTCTAGCCCATCGCTACAGGGTTTCTTTGGAGCTTGCTTTCCCCACTTCATATTCTTCTCCCACTCCAGACGCCAGACCAGCTGACTTCCCTGGCCCAGAAGTCATAACGCAGTAGATGCTTTAGCCCACAAACATCTCAGATCGAATCCCTCTAATAAATCGCTTCTTAGATAAATCGGGTGGCTGCACTTCTCTGATCTAACGGTGACTAATGCAGTTGCCAAAACAACGCAGGGAAGATAATTACATGGAAAAAAATAGAATCTAGCAGAATTCTTGTCAGAGAAACACTGTGTGTGATTGGAAGGATTTTTTTCTTTTTTTTTTTTTTAAAGATTTTATTTATTTATTTGACAGAGAGAGATCACAAGTAGGCAGAGAGGCAAGCAGAGAGAGAGGAAGGGAAGCAGGCTCCCCACCGAGCAGAGAGCCCGATGCGGGGCTTGATCCCAGGACCCTGGGATCATGACCCGAGCTGAAGGCAGCGGCTTTAACCCACCGAGCCGCCCAGGATTTTTTTCTTAAGCCATTTGGGAGGCTGTTTAATGGGAGAACCAGGGTAACAATCTATATTTACTAAGTTGCCCTTAAGAAGGGGGATGTCTAGTTTGTTTCAAGCCTTTTTGTGTTCCTTCTGAATGGGGATGCAGTCAGGAGGGTAGGAATAAATGCTTGGTGGCAGCCAAGAATGAGGGCATTATTCTTGGTGTAGTCAGTGCCCCCTTCCTCGGGCAGTAGTCAGTGCCATCTCTCAACACATAGCAAAACCTATTTTCAGTTTTGATGTCAGTTTTAACATTCACCGGTTGTTCTCCCTTCTAAGAGAAAACTCTGTTACAAGCAAGCATAATGAGGTGCTTGGTATGTACACACATTCATTCTTTCATTTATTAACGTTTTCAACATATGCCAGGTCTGATGTAAGTCCTGGGGATACAATGTCAAGCCAGATAGCAAGGTCCCTGTTTGCCTGGATTTACCTTCTAATAACAGAATCAAAGCGATACATTTTTCAAAAGAGGAAAAAAAAAGAACAAGATAATTGTTGATAATAGTAAGGATATGAAGTAGATACAAGGGGAGGGTCTGATTTAGGTAGGCAGGAGCACTGAAATGCGAGTCCTGAATGAAAAGAAGGAGCAGATCATGTGGAAATCTGACACCCTGCGGAAGAGAAGCAAATCCAGACTCCTAAGTGGGAGCAAGCATGGAAAGTTCCAAGAACAGATGAAAGCCAGAAAGGCTGTAATATAGCGAGCCAGGGAAAGAGAAGACAAAGAGAATAAAGAGAGGGTAGAAACAAAACCTTGGATGGCCTTGTATACCATGGCGTGCAGTGTGGGTTTATTCCTGGGTCACCCCTGGAGGTTTAGAGTTTAGAAGAATGTTCTAGCCACGCTGCTGAGAATTGAAGAGTGGGAATAGGGACCAGTTGGTGGGTGCTTGGTGCAGTGGGTTGGACTCTGATGGGCACTGCGGTTATGCAGAAATGTGAGTAGACTTGGGTTTTGAGGCAGGGTGGCCAAGACCTGGAGATGGATGGGATGTGTGGAATGAGGGCTCCAAGCTTGCAAAGATGGCTCCCTGTGTTTGAGGGTCAAGCCACTAAAGCCAGTGTTTGACATTTTCTAAGATGGGGAAGACTGAGGAGGAGAAATGGGCTTTGGGGATGGGGTAAATCATATTTATATAAGTATAAAAATACACCATTTATTACATAATTCCAGTTTTATAAAATTTGAAATTTGTTGCTGTTCCCACGGCCTTTCCCAAAGAAATACATGCTGATTAACAGCAGACAGTGCCTTCAGTGTCGGATGTGTTGTTTCTGGGAAGAATGGGGTCCTTTCAAGAAGTTAAGTTTTATTCCACCATCAGGGGTGTTCTCTCTGGGAAATTTGTCCCTGTGGTTGTCTACTCACAATTGTACAAGTTCCCCTTCTTTGACATGGAAATAAGTGGTAACGCCCACTGGAGTCAGAGATAGGAATTTGGGTTTCTTCATTGCCATGAATTGTGCCCTTTCACAAATGCCGAAGGGTTGGAAAGAAAGAGTCAGGACCCAGCAAAAGTGGCTGACTCTGATTTCAAGGGCGAGCTTGTGTAAACATTTCTGAAGCACGATTCTTATTCTTAAACACTGGAGAATGGCTTTTAGAATGAGAAAAAGAGAAATTCTCTCCCTCCCTCAAATGTCAGTGCTTATGTTTCAGTGATTTGGGTTCTAAGAAACAAAATCTTTTCCTTTAAAGGGAAAGAGGTTATAGAAACTGTCAGTATCTTAAGGAAGATCCGTACCCTGTTCCTGGTTTCAGGTGAGCCTGTAACAGGCTCCACACAGGAGAAGCTCATGGCCAGAGTCTGTGAGGTTTGCCCTCCAGGTTTCAGGGAATGGATTCCACCAGGATGAAGAGATGAGGCACCCATAAGCCCATTTCCTCACTGTATTTAGCACTTGGAAACCTGCCATAAACGAATTTTCTACTGTTCTGCAGCTTTTACAGTGCAACGACTTATCTTTTGGTGTTGATTATGGACAAGGTTTATGAAGAGGAAGCTTTTGGTTTTTTTCCAACCAGGCTTACCTGATTGTTTTGCCTCGGAGTGCCCCGTGGTCCATGGTGTAATGTCAAGCCCGCGCCAGCAGATGGCAGTCACACTACACTGCACATGGACCTTAAACAAAGTTTTAGAACAACAGTAATTTGTCCTGTGGGGGGTGGGGGGTGGGGGGATAGGGTGTCTGGTGCGCTCTGTGGCTTGGCGGGAGGGGTAATCTGTGTGGAGACTAATTCCAGGGAATACACTACACATAGTATATGAATTTGGCCTTGAATCTGGAGATCAGTTTAATTCGAAAAGGAAATGAAACTGAGTAAAAATACAAAACACACAAAAAAGCAATAAACCCAGCAACTGCAACAACAACAAAAAAACTTCCTTAAATAAATCTGTCAAAATGAGCTATGAGGTGAACATCCCAAGGTCTTGGGCTTATTCTGGGCTTTGTTTCACTGATACATGGATCAATATAATCATGGTTGAGGAGCTGGCATGAAAACGTAATGGCCAAGAAACTCAGTCTGGGAACAACTGCAAAAGTATTTTATTTTCAGGAGGATTAACTGAGCTCTGCATGGCTAGACAGGGTAGGGGGGGAATAGAAGAAACTCAGAAGTGAAATTAGAAACCTTAGAAATTTCTTTCTTCCATAGAGATGATATTTCCAAAGGAATTCTTTATAGGAAGAATAAGGATTTTTCTCCAGCTAGAAGGAAGACATTCCATATGTTGCTGTCATTTTGACTTCTGCTTTGTTATGTTTTCCTGAATTTCTGCTGCAGCAACTCAGCTGAATTTGGCCTCTCTTCTCTCCCATCAGTTAACTGGTGGCCTTGCTTTTGGGGGGAGGTGTGCTGGATTTCGGCAGGTGCAGGGGTTACGTGGCATTAAGGGGCATTCCTGTTTCTCTACCTGCAACGTGGTTTCTGTGTCTGAGCAAAAGGCACATTTTATCTGCTGATGTTTGGTTTGGTGTTTTGAGTGTGTCTCACCAGAAATGTGTGGGAACGGGGCTCTGTTTAAGGGACATGCCACAGTCCATTGATAGGGAGAAGCCTTGACTCCATGGACAGGGAGAACACGGGTCAGGAATTTCTATAGATGTTTCTCTTCCCCAGAACCTACTGAAACTAGGACCTTGTTTCTGACTCAGCTTTTTAAGGAGACCCTGGAATACAGGGGAATAAAACTCTATCCACATCACCATGATGAAAAACTTTATAGATTTAAGCATAAAGTGTCACGGAGGGCGATCGTCACGGCCCCCAGGTTCCATCACCCGTGCTCTCTCTGATGGGGGTTTGCTATTTTCCACTCCAGTTCCATAATCTTCCATCTGTATTTGGGCAGGGGTTGGATGTTCAGTCCGCCTGGGTTACCGATAATGAAGAAGTGCATGACCTGTAGAGAATTTAAAAACAGAATGAAACTAAACAACTGTTTGGTCTGCTTTTAAATTGTCACCATGCCCAGCAATTCTTTTTTTTTTTCCCAATTTATTTATTTTCAGAAAAACAGTATTCATTATTTTTTCACCACACCCAGTGCTCCATGTAAGCTGTGCCCTCTATAATACCCACCACCTGGTACCCCAACCTCCCACCCCCCCCGCCATTTCAAACCCCTCAGATTATTTTTCAGAGTCCATAGTCTCTCATGGTTCATCTCCCTTTCCAATTTACCCAAAAGCACATACCCTCCCCAATGTCCATAACCCTACCCCCCTTCTCCCAACCCCCCTCCCCCCAGCAACCCACAGTTTGTTTCGTGAGATTAAGAGTCACTTATGGTTTGTCTCCCTCCCTATCCCATCTTGTTTCATGGATTCTTCTCCTACCATGCCCAGCAATTCTTAAGCACTTTCAGTGGGGGGAAAGAAAAATCTTTTTCTGGTCTAATTTCCAAATATTTGCCATGATAGCAACTGAGTTTCACTAACATCTTTGTGTGCTTCAAATAAGCACATTTAATTCATCTATGAAATAAACATTCTAGGGGCCTGGGTGGCTCAGTTGGTTAAGCATCTGCCTTCGGCTCAGGTCATGATCTCAGGATGGTGGGATCGAGTTCTTCCTGGGGCTGCCTGCTCAGCTGGGAGTCTGCTTCTCCTTCTCCTCCCCCCTCATGCTGTCTCTTGCTCCCACCTCTCTCTCCCTCGAATAAATAAATAAAATCTTAAAAAAAAAAAAAGAAATTCTATATGGTAGTGAATTCAGAGAATTCCCAGCTATGTTGTTGGCCTCCAACATGCTGTGGACTTGGCTACCATTTCAGGAGGTAGTTTTTAATGGTTCAGAATCTTTCAAGCTTGCTTCTGGTGTAGTTTATATTTCCAAATTCTGTGGTACTGTACTATATATTCTTACTTTTGAACAGCACATCAAAAATAAAGATATCTATACTTGATTTTCCTTTTCTGAATTATATATATATATTTTTCTGGTGTGGCAAAGACCTCAAAATATTTGCAAACAGTCAGAATCAGTTTAATGATGTAGTGAAAACAGCAAGCTTCAGACCTGTTCCTTGAAGACTGGTGCACAAAAACAGGGGAAAGACTATTAAATATGCAAAATGTAAGTAACTGAACACTTACATAGAAAAAGGAATCCAATTAGAAGAAAAGTACCCGGAGAAATAACACAAGATACTGATCTTACAGTATCTTGGAAAAATAGCATGGCAGTGTTTGAATATCCTGATCATTTTCAGGATCTGGGTACTGGTCCTAAATAAGAAGAAAAATTTAGTTTTTACTAAGTGTCATAGAAGTTAAAGATAAATTTCTGGTGAAAGTGTTTTATAGAACTTTTTTGACTGTGAAGACATGTGGAAGGAACCAGAATTGATATGAAAGAAACAAAGAGAAAGCATGCAGTTTCTGGAATTCCTTATGAGACGTGACTTTTATGGAACGTTACCAGGCTTACCCTTAAGTTTAAGAGTCTTAAGTTCAAGAGTCTTCTTAGCTGTTTGTGTATCTGTTCTTTTATGTGAAAGTAAGGAATGATAATTGGAAGAAAGTAGGAAGGGAAAAGGGGCCCCCACACTAAGAGGAAACCACCCTTAAAAGGATTTTACACCACCCTGGAAAGAGCCTTCCATCCTTTCCCACATGATAGGTAGATGACAAAAATCTGATTGGATAACAGGTGCTAAGAGGGTTTGTTGAATTAAAACAGCCTGCCAATAGGCTCATGGAAACCTCTAGATCTAAACGCCAAATCGCCAACCCTCTCTGGTCCCCTCCCTCTTCGGGAGCTTTGTACTCTCACTCAATAAACTTTGCTTAGCTGCCAACCACTCTTCTCTCATCTACCTCTTCATTCTTCCAAAGTGCCATGACCAAGAACCACAGGCACCGAAGGAAAAGAAATCCTGTAATGAAAGAGAGCTTATGACATTACAGTTAATTTAAAAGGTGTTCTTCTGTCAACTATCAGCAAATACAGACTGATTAAAAAAATAAAGTCTATATTGTCTACTGAACAGAAATATGTAAAGAAAATTCATTTTGACAAAATCATTGACAAGCTTGTAGAATGTTAAAGTTAGAAAAACTATAATTTTATTGTTCATTACTACAATAGATCGATATGTAGGTATCAGTTTTTCCCCTTTAAAAATATAGAAATGCAATTAAGTAATCTATTATCTTTTTTCCTTATGTTGTCATATTTTATTTATTTTGTATTAAAAAACTTAAGGGGCATCTGAATAGTGTAATCAGTTAAGCGTCGGACTTTTGGTTTTAGTTCAGGATGTGATGTTGGGGATGTGAGATTGAGCCCCTGTTGCTTGAGATTCTCTCTCTCCCTCTTCCTCTGCCCCTCCCACTTGCTCTCTCTCACTTTCTCTCTCTCATACATGTCTTTTTTTTTAATGTAAGTCATAAAATTTTTTTAAGTCATAAAATTTTTATAAAATAAAAAATTTTTTCTGCTTCTGTTTTCTGTTTTTTCATTTCATGTGATAAGTATTACTCAAAATTTTTTGTTGTTGTTTTATTTTTTTAAGATTTTATTTATTTACTTGACAGACAGAGATCACAAGTAGGCAGTGAGGCAGGCAAAGAGAGAGAGGGAAGCAGGCTCCCCTGCTGAGCAGAGAGCCCGATACAGGGCTCAATCCCAGGACCCCAGGATCATGACCTGAGCTGAAGGCAGAGGCTTTAACCCACTGAGCCACCCAGGCACCCCTCAAATGTTTTTTTAATTTAATTTTTTTTTTTTAAGAGAAAGAGAGAGCACAAGTGTGGGAGGGCAGTGATGGGGAGAAGAGAGAGAATCTTAAGCAGGCTCCATGCCCAGCACAGAGCCCCACTGGGGCCTCCATCTCATGACCCTGACATTATGACCCTAGCCGAAATCAAGAATCTGACACTTAGCTGACTTAGCCACCCTGGCGCCCCATCAAAATGTTAAAAATGTGTTTAAAATAATCCTCCGGATGCCAAATATGCAAGGCTGAACACACTGGTCTTTAACCATATTTATGGGTCACAGTGGGCTATGTTATAGCAACACAGAAACTGTGAAATCTCAGTGGCTTCACCCAGTTAACATTTATGGCATGGAAGCCCGAAGTCAAATATGGAAGTTCCCGACTGATGGCAACCCTTGGTGGTAGAAACGCTGGGAAGCACCATCCTGAGCCTCTGCCAGGTTGCTGTCTCTACCAGGTTCAGAGTTGCTCTGGTTCCCATCCAGCTAACAGATAGAGAAGGAGATAAGGAAGATGAGAGAATGCTACAGATGAGGCAATATATTTTTTGAACAGGCCTGGACATGGCGCATGTCACTGCCATCTGCATCTGGTTGACCAAGTCCAGAGAACAGCAGAATAGGATGGGTGATAGGGTCTTCCTGTGACAAGGAAGAGAGAACAGGACTGATGAGCATCTAGGCAATCAGTCACTCCATCTGTGATCAAGCTGCTGTTCCTGTACCTTTCTACCCTTGTAATAGTTCACGAAACACTGTCTGCGTGTCTCTTTCCCTGTTCCTAACATGCCGTGGAGCACCACTGAACGGTCAGTGGTTTCAAACCAAGTCAGTGAATTGCTTTTTGTCCAATGAAACATGCTGTGCAAACCAGTATATTAAAAAGAGATAAATAGAGGGATGCCTGGGTGGCTCAGTCAGTTAAGCATCTGCCTTGGGCTAAGGTCAGGATCCCAGGGTCCTGGGATCGATTCCTGCATCAGGTTTCCTGCTCATGGGAGAGCCTGCTTCTCCGTCAACCGCGCTTGTGCTTTCTCTCTCTGCTTCTCTGGCAAATAAATAAAACCTTTTAAGAAAGAGAGAGAGAGAGAAATCTGTACCTCTTCTGGCTGGAGTGGGAATGAACAGTCAGAAATACTATTTCAATGGTCTTTTCATTAACTTACACACACATCCCTCCCTACCCACCCGGACCAATATGGAGACCCTCAGTCACCGTGGGCAGTTCCGGGGTTCTGATTAACAGAAGTTGGAAAGCACTGCCAAGAGGCAAAGTGGGACCATTGAAGCTTTTGAACTGGGAGTGTTGTTTAGAGAGATTAACGTTTAAACTCTGGCAGGGAAGCTGCCACGCCCTACCCAATGCTTTTCAACTTTATCTTACTTGACTAACCTTAATGTTCCTGAAAGGTTTTCAACTTATTTCAACCTTGTGTCTGTGTATTCAACTTTTTAACATTGTTTTTAATGTTGAACTTGCTTTTATTCAGGCGTCAGGCATCGGGAAAACCATGATAGAGACCCTGGCCTCAAGGCAACGAATTCTCATAATAGAAAATTAAGTGAAAAAATTCTAAATATAAGGTTGAATATACAATGTGATATTAACAATGTAGAAAGATCCCTTTCTTTTTCTTTTTTTTTTAAGATTGTATTTATTTATTTGACAGACAGAGATCACAAGTAGACAGAGAAGCAGGCAGAGAGAGGAAGGGAAGCAGGCTCCCTGCTGAGCAGAAAGCCTCATGCGGGGCTGGATCCCAGGACTCTGGGATCATGACCTGAGCTGAGGGCAGAGGCTTTAACCCACTGAGCCACCCAGGCACCCTAGAAGGACCCCTTTCTTTATACATAAAGACATATGTTGAGTTCCTTGTTTATTCATCTGACCCCCTCAGTGGGATCAAGGTCCACCAAGAGCAATGAAGCCAAAAAGGTGCCTTACTTTCTGGGAACCCAAGGCAAGCTGCAAAAGCCACCATACCCAGGGAAGGAGCTTTCTCCCAGTTCTAAGTCTTCCTCCCGTGCAAGAAAGGCCAGAAGGAATAGCAGTCATGACAACAGGGGCGTTAGAATATTTTCTTTCTTTGTGTTGATGAAGGCAGACCTCCATACTGTGCTGTCTTATTTATAACCCGAAACTAAACCTCTATGATCCTACATTTGTGACTTCCTCAACATTTCCCCTAACCTCTCCACCACCGCCCTTAGGTAGAACCAGCTAAAGCCTGGTCTGTTCAACCTAATTTACTACTCACTTTATTTGCGTGCGGTTTTTCTTTTCGTCGTGGCGTTGACATGGGGCAGAGGTTCATAACCACACTGCTAATTGCACAACATAGTGTCACATTTTGAGAGACTGTTGCCTCCTGTTGCCTGAACCAAAACATTCCTGTCTTATCGTATTCTTAGGATTCCAGGAATGTGAGCCCAGCTCCCCAAAGAATTCATACACATCACAAGGAAACTGTTTCCAGTCTTGTATTTTTATTTGCCTGAAATTATTTTCTCCTGGAACAAGTCTCAAATTGCTCATTTATTTCTACATATACTTCTGATCACTTTACACACACTAGAAACAAGAATTCATATTGTGGTCTGTAGAAGGTATGGGCAAAAACATCCTTGTGCAAGCTGGAATTTCACCACATGTTTTTTTTCTACATATGATAAAATCTTATCATTCTTTTTGTTAATGTGTAAGTAACATCGTCTGATTTTCAAAATGTTAAACTAACCTGTTCCTAGCATAAAGCCAACTTGGTTGTGTTGTATAACCCTTGTGATTCATATTTGTTTTGTGCTACTTTAATAAGTAAAATGACCAAATTTATTTATTTTTACTATAATGTTCTCTCTGGTTTGTTATCAAGTTTATGCTGGTTGCATAAAATGAATTGTTTGCTTGCTTTTCTGTTCCTTGTTAGATTTTTATGTAAGATTGGTCTGATTTCTTGCTTAAATGCTTGGTGTAACTTTTACACCGAACTTTTACAGCTAGATGTGGAGTCTTTCTGAGTTGGTGTGGAAAGATTTTTAATCATGGTTTCAATTTCTTTAAAGACAAAATTATTCTGTTCTATTTCAGATAAACAATATTTGAAACATACTTATACTAAAAAATTATCTGTTGTTTACCTGAAATTCAGATTTAACCACATCCTATATTTTTAGGCAACCCTATAATGTCCTCATTATATTTTGAATGTCTGAAAGGGTAATGATTGTCTCCTTTCATCTCTGTGAGTTATTTGTGCCTTTTCTTTCTCTTTTTTCCTTGACTAGGTTTACTCGAGGTTTATCAATTTAATTAGTCTTTTCAAAGAACTGACCTTTGGGTTGCTTATTGTCTTGACTGTATGTTTCATTCCCATTAATCTTTACTTTTTTTTTTTTTTTAACTTTTTTGTTTGTTTGTTTGCCTTTATTTGTACCTCTAACTTCTTGGGATGAATAATTTGATCTTTGACTTTGAGGTTTTTTTTTTTTTTCCTTTTTTTTGGGGAATGTAAATTACCCTCTGTGCATGATATTAACTGGTTCCCAGGGGCTTGGGTTTTAGTTTGTAGATAATCAGGAGCCCATTAGTTTTATGCACAGGAGTGACCACTTTGCGTTTGCTCTTTTGATGCAGGCCATTTGCCATGTTATGAAAGAGGCAGTTTAGAAAAGCAAAATACCGGAAGTAGAAGAGGACAGGGCTGAGGACAGGGTATTGAAGGGCACCTTAAGGAAAGGGGCAGTCAAAAGTTAGTCACCATTATTGGAGAGCAGGGACTGTCAGAGAAGAAAAATCCTCTGGTTCATACTGGATCACAAACTTGATGCCACAGAGACGAGGTGAAAAAAACTTCTTGAAGTTGTATATTTCATAGTTGTGTTTCTGCTGAAGATTATCCACTAGATTTTGCATATTGGAATATGTAATATTACCTTAAAATATAGAGAGTTAAAATATACATCGTTAAAAAATATATATAGTTCAAAATACATGTAAGTATATATATTGTTAAGAAACAAAATTGAACTGAGTAAATTTGAAGATCTAATTGGCTTTACTACGAAATTCATGAATCAGATGGTATCCCATCTAGCAAGTTGAGAGGGGGTTCTGAGGAGTTTCTGTAGCAAGGAGGGTGGGGCAAGAAGTTAGTAGCAAAAGAAAAGAAAGGATTGTTCCGGTAAGGCTACTTTCCCTGAGGGAGAAGGCAGGAGGTCTTATCATATGGATGATTTCATCTTCCTTTGGAGATACAGAGACAACCCCCCCCACCCCACTCCCATCCCCATGACAGAGTACCTTATTTGTGCTAGAAATTTCAAGAGTGATTGTTTTAAAACACCACTTTTCCAGGGATTAAAATTGCAATTAAGTCTTGGTTTGCTCTCTTGGGGGCAATTGGATCTACCTTGGGCTTGTGGTTTTCTTTTTCACTCTCTTTCTCTGTATATTTAGAGTACATGGCAAAACAAAGAACACATTTAATATCTGTTTATACCTGGTTACATAGCACTTTGTTTTCTCAGGTGTAGCTAAGCTCCACCTGCAACCCTCAGGCCAAAGATTTTCTTGACCTGGATCCTCCAGGATAGAGCTGCAGGCATTGGCCATTCTGAAGTCTTCCTGGGTTGAGCCATGTGGGAAGTCTTAGGACTTGAAGACACTCCACTCCCCTAGCCCATCACTTCGCCTTTTTTCTTCATCTGATTTAGTGAGGTAGATGCTAGCTAAAATGTTCTTAGCAATTTTGTGAAAGATAGCTTATAAGGAAAAGTTTTCATTTTAGTTAAAGATAATAAAGGATAAACGGTCTCATTTATTTTAAGAAAGAATAGTTGACTTGAATTCAGAGCAAGTAAGATTCTGTATGGATTTTTTTTTTTTTCATTGAAAGAGAAAAAGATGGGCCAGGAATAAAACTTTAGTGGTTTGTTCGTAGATAAGGCATTCTGTCTTTATTTGAGATAGACCCCCCCAAAAAAAATTTTTTTTTTCACGCAAAGTGAATATGACTAAATGTATCTTTTTTGAATGGCCATCTTTAGAAACCAGCAAAGTTGGAGATAATGGTGCAGGATTTCTTCTCCTTTAGTGCCTGTGGTTCTTGGTCAGGCCACTTCTAAGAATGAAGGGGTAGACGAGACCCGGCAGCAAAGCAAAGTTTACCGAGCGAGAATCCTAAGCTCCTAAAGAGGGAGGGGATCCAAGAGGGTTACCACTGGCATTTCTAAGTCTAGAGGTTTTTGTGGGCTTGTTGGTGGGCTGATTTAATCTGATTAACCCTCCATGCATTTTTCTATCATGTGGGAAAGGGTAGAGGCTTCTTGTAAAATCCTTTTAGGGGCTGATTCCTCTTAGGCCTGGGGGCGGGTGTGGAGGGAGGACTCAGGGCTCCTTGTCCCTGCTGCCGTTCTTCCAGCCATCCTTCATCAATATCAGGAGGAGTAGAACCTAGTCATTCTCCAAGAATGAACCGAGATTTATAAATGAGCCGTTGTTTTATCAGATTCCAATGTTCTAAAAGTTTTGCTTCTGTCTCTTCCCTGGCGTGTTGGGAAGAAGCCCAACGTATTTCCTTTTTTCCACTGGTTTTCTAGACTCACCATGTGCAGAGCTGCTCAGCTGACATGTCTGTGGGAAGAGGGGGGAAAAAATGTCCTCTTTAAAGGAAACAATTTTTGTGGTTACACATCTGGGTGTTTGGGTAGATATTGACCAACTCCTTCTGAAACCTGAAAGCTTATTTAAGTTCCTACCATGATGCTAATTCATAGGAAGTTGACATCTTTAAAAAGCTGTGGGGGGAGAAACTGCTTATAAAACCACATAATACCATCCTATGAGCACACACTATATAACATCATGGTGTAAGTGCTAATGACAGGGAATAAATCATTTAGATTTAATGCTAAGATGTGGGTTTGGGTGTGATTATTGGATAGAGAAATAGATACTTTCCTCTTCCATAACTAGTTACAATTCCTTAAATTATTTAAAATCAAATTGTTTAAAATTGGTTAAAATCAACACAAACAAACCAACTGATGTTCAAGTCGACTACCCTTTTGTGTTAATTGTGAAATTTCTAGCTGAGGACTTGTAGAGGAAACCAAACGAGGAGTGGTAGAATTACTGAGCTGCCTATGATGGTTTCACTATATATATTTGATTTTTCCTTTTTCACTGATCCATCTCTCTGTCCATGGGTGGCTGGGATGAAACCTTAAAGATTTGTTCATGAATAAGCCATCCTGGTGACGGGGAAGGATATGCAACCGTCTGTCCATTCCTCTAAAACGTATTGATGTTCAGATGGAGATCGAGATGAAGAAGATGAGCTCTCTGCCTTTACAAAGCACCTGACAAGTAACAGTCAGGAAATGTGCTCTGTGCTAGTAATAGAACCATGTGAGGAATGTAGTGTGCTCAAAGGAATAGAAAGGGAAGCTATATATAGCTCAGGGTGAAGTAAAGAGGGCCTGGGTCAGGGGAGTAGCAGTGATCGAGAGGAAAATCACAGAAGTTAAGTGTTGGTTTTGAGTCCTGGTATCCTGGCAGCACTTCTTTGTAGCACACCAGTTGGGCGGAATCTTGGTTTCTCTCTTGGTAAAATGGGATAACAGTACCTACCTCAAATGGTTGGTATGTGGAATAAGTGAGATGATTTCTGAAAAGTTCTTAGTATCCAATGCTTCAAATGCAGGAATTCTCTCTATATATTGGTTGTAGTACTAGTAGGAGTTCTCCAGACAAGCAGAACCAGTGGCACATAGCTATGTATTGTCTTATTTAATATAAGGTATTGGCTCACTCCTTTATGGAGGCTCAGAAGTCCCATGGTCTAATGTCTATAAGCTGGAGACCCAGGAGAGCTGGTGGTATCATTCCAGTCTGGGTCTGGAGGCCTGAGAACTCATTGTGTAAATTCTGATTTGAGTACAGGAGAAGACCTATGTCCTAGTCAGAGAGAGCAAATTCTCCCTTACCCCATCTTTTGTTCTATTTGGATCTCCAATAGATTGGAGGTGCTCCATCCACATCGGGGAGAATAATTTGCTTGCTCAATCTACATATTCAAATGTCAATCTGATCCAGAAATACCTCTGCAGACCAATCTAGCCTAATGTTAAACCAAATATCTGGGCTTCCCATGGCCAAGTCCAGTTGGTATATAAAATTAACCATCATAGCTTTATATTTATAATCAGGGCTGGAACTTGGGTGAGAAGTCACATAATGTAGTTGAACTTTTAAAAATTCTTTTATTTAAATCCCATCACTGCCTTGTACTATCTGCAAGATATTGGTCAAGTTGCTTCATATCTCTGTGCCTCAGTTCCATTCTCTGTGGAGTTGGGATTTTAGTAGCGATTGCGTGGGGTTCTTTTCGATAAAATGGATCAAAGCATGAGAAGAACATGGCCACGCATCAAAATTCAATAAATTCTTGCTACCATTCTTGGGGGGCTTAGAGAGAAGGAGATGTTAGTATGACATCCTTAAATTTTAAAGTGAGTACTAATTGGATAGTCATGATATGCAGAGAATATGGAGGAAGAACAGGCTTGTTTAAAGAAATAGAGGTGAGTTTTATTTTAATCATTGATGAGTATATCTACTGTCTCTGTTAGGACGTTGGATATAAGGATCTGGTTCTCAGAAGCCATCCAGGTCCGGGCATTTAGCTTTGTGTATTGGCAGCAAATAAATTGTATCTGATTCTATGGTTATGGATTGGGTTTTCCAAGGAAGGGGGAAAAGATGCGAGTTTATGACCCTTGAGGGGAATGATGGAGAAAAAGAAGTCCATGACTGAAACTGGGCTGAAACAATGGTGTTAGGAGGAAGCCAGGGAAGAGGTTTATCACGGATAACAAGAGGTGAGACCTGGTTTCACAAAGGCATACAGAAACCACATGTCACAAAGTAGAAAACAGAAAATGGTGCTTCCTCGATTTGGCCGCATGGAAGGCACCCAGTAATTGTCACCTTAGCAATTTCTGTGGAGCAGTGTGGACAGGAGGCAGACTGCAGGGGACTGAGATGAGAATGTGGCAAGGGAAGTCAGGATGTAGGCCGTATGGGTCAGGCTCAAACATGACACCCAACAGTCTGTACCAATGAGGCATTTATGTGGCTTGGATGGATTGGACATTCAAGGAGGTTTGTGAGGATTTGTGGTACAGTGGGCAGTGATATCAAGGGAATTGAATTTAGCACTTACAAGAGCATCTGGCGTATTGTAAGCACTCAGTAGGTGTTAGCTGCTGTTAGCTCCCGGTGGAAATGACACTGCCCTTAGACACACACACTCTGCTGCCTCCTAGGTCCACTCTGAGCCACTCCAAGAAACGGCTGGCTGCACAGCTTGACAACGAATGGGAAAAACGAGGAACTGGCCAAGTGATTCATCTACATACATCAAATCAGAGCAATGTGCTTGAGGGTTGACTGGCAATAACACCATCCTCCCTCTCTCCACCTCCTCCTGAAAGTTACATTCATCCTTTCTTTAAAGTGGCCACCTCTACAATTACACTCCTAAAAGAACTGTTGGTGCTATTTTTTTTTTTTTTTGTAAAGTAGGCTCCACAAGTAGGCTTGACCTGAGGACCCTGAAATGAAGAGTCTCACGTTCTACCTGCTGAGCAGGCCCGGTGCTCCTGCTGTTATTTTTAAATAAGCGTTAACCTGTGTAAAATGTTAGGATACATCTTGAAAGACGGCCCTTTTCCTTCTGTCTCAGTCCTCTCATTTTAGAGGTCTCACTATTTTATCTATTTTTAATTTAATTTTATTTATTTATTTGAGAGAGAGACAAAGAGTATGAGCTGGGGGATTGGCAGAGGGAGAGGGACAAGCAGACTCCCTGCTGAGTGAGGAGCCTGATACGGGGCTCCATCCCAGGACCCTGAGCTCGTGGCCTGAGCTGAAGTCAGACGCTTAACTGGCTAAGCCACCAGGCACTGCACATCTTACTATCTTAGACAAGCACACATAGACCTATTGTTTGCTTGTAACTCATATAGTATTTATCATACATATATCATTTATCATACATCATTTAACATTATCATATTATAAATCTGCTAAGGAACAGATAGTCTCAGACATAGTTCATGCAAGCATGAATTGCTCTAACCAGTCCTTTCCAGAAAAATAATGGGTGTATTCTTGGACCTAGGCAATCCCATTTTGGGAAATATATCCTACAGATAAAAATAGCCACTAAAATGCAAAACTGTAGTCAGTGATATTTCCTGTATTATTATTTGTAGTGGCAATAGGACTGGAAACAGCCTGAATATTTTATCAATAGGGAGAAAGTTGACTAATTTATAGTACTCCATAATATAAAGACATAAGAGATGTTCATGATATATTATTAAGAATAAAAGCAAGTAGGGAATCCATATGCATGAGATGATTCCATATTGGAAGCATAAATCAAACATTTTATTTATATGTGTTTCTATCTTTGTGTGAACATATGAATTTATTTTGAATATGATTTTTCAGATCATGGAGAAAGGGATGGAAGGATTCACACCAAACTCTTAACACTGGTTACTTCACACTGGAGTAGAAACAAGGTAGAGTGAATTTGTTAATGTTTTCCTTCTGTCCCTCCATATATTTGGACTTGATTATCAGAACTAGCTTGCATTACTTTTTTAATTAAAAAATAAACCCTGTAAATGAAAGGAAGAATAAAGCTTTTACTGCTGTCTCATGAAATTATAAACCATCTATTTGGGAACAAGCATCATAGACACAAGGAGGGATGAAATGGAAATTAGCAAGGCTTGGATGAATAATCTTAAACTTGGAGTTAAAGAGTCCTGGCCATGATTTGTCTTTACAGTGTGATTTGAGAAAGGACAGGAACGCCTGGCTGGCTGAGCTGATCATGGGAGTCTTGATCTTGGGGTTGTGAGTTTAAGCCCCGCATTGGGTATAGAGCTTGCTTAAAAGTAAAAGAAAATAAATAAAAATGGCACCTGGCTGGCTTGGTCAGAAGAGGATGAGGCTCTTAATATAAGGGGGTCATGGGTTTGAGGGCCACTTGAGGGTGAAGCCTACTAAAAATAAAAAGAAAAAAAAAAGAAAAAGAAAAAGAAAAATTAATTGAAAGAAAAAGAAATCAGTATTGCTATCTGTCTTTAAATGTAGTTACTCCTAGAAGGTCTTCTGGATTCTCATCTATGCTTTTGAATTGATGGCTATGTGAGGTAACGTATTGGGATGTTCACCCATTGGCAGAGATTGGTTTATTGACTTTATTTAACTAACATTTATTTAGTGAAATGATAATAAATATTAATATTAACAAGATAATTTCTATTAATAAATTATTAATGTTATGAATTATTAATTAATATTAATAGCGACATTAAGAGTTAATTTCATTAACCATCTGAAAGAGCAGGATATGAAGGAGTGGTATTCAACTTAGTGTTGATCAGGTAGTAGTCATGGAAAAGAGGTCTTAGAAAGATTCCAGGACTATGGAGCGCCTGGGTGGCTCAGTGGGTTAAGCCTCTGCCTTTGGCTCAGGTCATGATCAGGGTCCTGGGATCCAGCCCCACATCAGGCCCTGTACTCAGCAGGGAGCCTGCTTCCCCCTCCCTATCTGCCTGCCTCTCTGCCTACTTGTGATCTCTCTCTCTCTCTCTCTGTGTCAAATAAATAAATAAATAAATAAATAAATAAATAAATTCTTTAAAAAAAAAAAAGATCCCAGGACTATGGCAATGCCCCATTCTGGTGGAATTCTTTTGTAGGGAGTGAGTTGAAGGATGTATTGGAAGGTGACAAGTGCTCTCAGAATGAAGGAAAAAGGGCAGAAGAAAGCATAGGAATAAAAGATAGAGTTCCTCAAAACCTTGAGAAAAATCATCTAGCTTAAGGGAGCAGAGCTGCTGGAGAGAGGAGGAGAAAGAAAGACGTTGGCACAGGGTGTGCTTAGGCAACCAAAGGGTGGGTGATGGGTGATCAGGGAAGAAGACAAAAGCTAGGAGGTGAGGGAAAGGTAGAAGGGACATGGGAAGTCATCCAAAACAAATATGCCTAATTTGTAGTTGGCCTAGCATTGGCCTGGCTTGTATTTAGTCTCATCCACCAGCCAAGTGAATTCCTACGGGTAATTTATAAAGTGAGAAAGTGTGAATTAACATATTCATTAACATAATCATCTTTCATAACCAAGATGTCTTAAGCATCCAAAAGGTTTAATGTATCCAGTCTGTGCATAATAGCTTCAAATGATATATTTGGACAGAGCCCTCTGAGATGTTTCATTCTCCTTTGCCAAAAACAAAGTTTCTTAAGTGAGGGAAAAGAAATACTGATCAACAGAAAAATCATGGTAAAGATATAAAGGGCACAAGAAGTTGGCGTTGTAACTAGAATAGACCAACAGGAAGACAAGAAAACCCAATTTTGGTATGAGATGGCATGAAGTATCTTTGATATCTTACGTGAGTCATTTAAATTCTTTAGGTCTTTGTTATATCAATAAGATGAGGAAATCTATGATTTCTCTGGTCTTGCATGATACCCAGTTCTCTTTGGCAAGGGGTGTTTTTGAAACTCATGAGCATGGTCAGAATTGGAGGGAGTTACCTGTAATGAAGACATACTTTAAGATCATAGAAGATCAGTAGTGTGAGTTAGTTTGGAGTCCCACTGACTTGGGTTCAAATTCCATTTTTACATATATTAGCAGATGATGTTGAGAAAGTTTCTTTATGCTTATTTTCCCATAAATAAAACTGAGAATAGTAACAAGTATCTAGCTACTGGTGTGGTGAATGTAAACAAATAGTATGTATTAAATGCATAATGATACCTGACACCATGAAAGTGCTCGGAATGTGGTAGAAAATAAAATGAAACATTTCTGCTAATGTAAAAGCCAGATTTCTTTTTCTTTTTCCTGCCCTGCCCTTCCCTTCTCTTCCTCACCCTCCCCTCTATCTTTCTTTCTCTCTCTCTTTTTTTTAAGTTATGGCTTTTCCTTCCAGATTGGGGGAACAAGGATTGTGAATGTCTTGGCAATAAAAACACAAATAAAGATGGTAGTGGTTTAGCCATACACAGTAAACATACCATTTCACAGCAGGAAGGAAGGAAGGATCAAGGGTTGAGTAAACAAAGGAGGAATATTATTCAGACAAGGAACTAACCAGTTCAATGACTAAAAATACTTTGGGATCGTCAAAGAAATTGAGTTGTTCCTTGGGTCAGGAACCCTGTGATTTATGAAACATAGCACATTTCTCTTCATGACCATTCTGCTGTGACCTCCTGGTTCCTCTACTTCCAGGACTACCCGGCTTTTCTAGCCTCATGGGGGCACTGACTGAGCCCTGTGGATATATTTCTATGAGTATCTTGAGTGAGAAATAACCTAGATCATCATCACCATCGCCACCACCTCAAGTTCAAAATCTGGTTGAGTGCTAACACCTGCACCTTCATAGCCCTCTGAAGGGTGATCATGGGCTGATACCAAGAGATAGTTCAATCCCTCTATCTGCAGTATTTACCTTAATGGGGGAAAAAGGTTTTGGAAAAAGAGCAACAATGTTTTTGTATACAAACTTTGGACATGGCAGTATGTGATGGACCAGTGTTTTGGCCAAATTAGACAAGCAACTAATACTTACACGTTCATTGACTTCTGTGTGCTGAAATAAGCCATGATCCCTGCCCATGATGAGCTTATAGTCCTACAGTGACACACTGGAAGAGTTGTTGAGAAGGAGTGACCAAATGATGATAGGTTAAGATAACCGGTTAATAGGTTAACAGGTTAAGATTCATCTAGAAGTTCACCACCTAACAAGAGGGACAGAAGTGGAGGGGGAATGATTCTATTGTGGGAGAGTTAGAAGTATTGGGCAGAATGGAGGAAGGAGATATACAGAAGAAACCTACTAGAAGGTTTGCTGTATGTCCATGGGAAGCAGGAAGAAAATGCCTGGGAAAGTTTGCAGATTTGATTGGAATATGGGGAGAAAATATTGGATATCAAGACAGAGTCAGGTTTTTTTCTCCTAGTCCACCAACCAGTTTTTATTTTAATTAGTAGATAGGCCATGCTTTTTTTATTTTTTAATACCTAATTCTCCTGGTAGCATTTTTAGTTAAAATTAGTGAACAGGAGTGAAATTATGAAGGCATGGAACAAAAGTATCCAAAAGTTGTCTGGGCTT
Organism: Neogale vison; assembly: GCF_020171115.1. NCBI lineage: Eukaryota > Metazoa > Chordata > Mammalia > Carnivora > Mustelidae > Neogale > Neogale vison. Next base: position 20,807,444 of record NC_058094.1, on the reverse strand, counting down.
AAAATGTATCTCAGAATAATTCTATTCAAAGTGGTTTTCATTGTCACATTCGTCTCTTATCATTAACTGTCTTAGACCAGCAGGTCTAGACTTTCACCTTGACCTTGTGTCCTCTCATAAGGATACATAAAGGATCCTAGACTCAGAATGGAGGTGGCTCCATGTCAGATCCCTAGGCATGCCCCTCTGTGAGCATGTGGGTTCACATGAAGGAGCAGGGAGGAGAGGAAAGCCCTTCCTTTCGGTAAAAGGCATATTTGATCTTTCCTGACCGCAGCAAAGGACAAGGCAGGTTTCCTGGAAGAAGCTCAGGGGAGGGAAAAGGAAAATTAGAAGGCTTCATCTGAAAAGTTGGGGCTAAGCTTGAATTCCTAATTGCCACAGGTCTTTTCCAAGAAGCATGCCCATCTGTGGTGTACCAGCCGTCAGCTGGGTGGCTCCCGGATCCTGTCTCCTTAGACAACTCAGCTGACGACACCACCACCATCAGCTCCTTCCAGGAATGCTGTGCCCATCCTCTCTGGTTTTCTGTTGAGTTGGTCTGGCCCTACTTAAGAGGAAAATAATTGGTATTCTTTACGCTTGTGTCGGGCAGTAATTTCCTTTTGAGCCACCCTTCACATCAGGACCAGCCCTCTGCAAAATTATGCAGTAGACAGTTTGTTTTGATGCATTTTTCCCCCTCTGGTACCTATCAGTCACCCTGTCCTACTCTCCTTGGCCCAAATTTTCAGGACTCTTGCATTTTCTTATGACTGTCAGAAATAACTACACCCTCATCCCTGTGATATCCGCACTCACCCAGCAAACACTTTTTCCTTTTGGAATTGTCAACTCAATTTGAAAGTGACCAGTCTTTTGTCTCATTCTACCATGTGCCAGACATGATGTCAAATGTCATGGTTGTCACAGTGAAGTGGACATGGCCCCTCTGCTTATGGAGGACACAGTTTCATGAGACATATAGGAAAAAAATATCCAGCATTACAACAAAGATATAAGGGCACGAGACAGCATAAAACATTGGAAGAAATGTCACAGTGGTGGAGCATGTCACTAAAGCCGTGTTGAGATTTGTTATGCAAGGGCCACAAAGCAAGTGTGCTGTAAAGATGGAATTGAGAGCTAGCTTTATCCTGCAGGTGGTAGGAGACTCACAGGCTAGTTATGCAAGAAGGTGACAAGATCTACAGATTAGAAAGGTCTCTAAAGAGGGTCAGTGAATAGGATCCTATCTTAGAGCAGAAATCCCGATGAGATGGGGTGACCTTGATTGAGGCAGAAGCAATGTAGATACAAAGAAAGGGGGCAGATTTGAGAGATATGTAGGAAGTAAAAATTACACAGTTGGTGACCACTTATGCCATTGTTTGGGGGAGATAAAGAATTTTTTAGGATTCTGATCAAGGCTAGAGCATGATGGTATCTTCCCAGAGGTGTGGGATACACAAAGTGGAATTGTTTGAAGACTCTTGTTTTGATGGTGGTAGGTGTAAGTGAGGCGTACCCCAACCTCAGAAATCTATTAATCAGTTTGTTACTTTCTTACCAAAATGGCATCAGATTGGTTTCATTAAGTTAAAATACATATCTCTTTTGTTACGCCCTTAAAGAATTGTGATAATGCTGGCAGTTTCAGAGACCATAATAAATCAACTGAAGAAATGTCTTTCTTTTGGTTGGATGATGGGGTGGAACAGGTTATGGGGCTGCTTAGAATCACTTTGTGTGATTCGGACCATGGGTCATTATATTTACATGTGTGCCTGCCCTCGCTGCACACTTAATTTTTCTCTGAGTTTTAAAAAAGTTCTTGATTTCTGTCTGTGTTAGCTTTTAGTTCATTCTTTTGTTGTTCTCTATTCCCCCATTGCCCAAACCCCCTCTCTCTGTACAAATTGCACTGGTGTCAACACAGAGACCTCCCAATTCTTTTATTTGTGATCTAAGAGGGAAGGAGTGGAGGCTTTTTTCCCATGGACTTAGAATTCAGAGAATCTCTATTGCTATCACAGAAGACATTGGGAGAGGTGTGCTTACTGAACCAAGTAAGCATTCTCAAATCCTTGCTATTTCCCAGACACATAAGCTCAAGAGTATTGATAGAGCTTGGGGAAGCCAGATACTTGAGACATGAGAAAAAATATTTTGATGTTGGAAAGCTCCATGTCCCTGGTTCTTTTGTTTCTATCAGTGCAGCTTTTAAAGATTCATTCTCTTTTTCCTGTGTTTCTTGATCTATGGGTATTAAGTGAAAGCCTTAGATTTCCCATTCCCCCATCCCACAGAGTTTTGTTCAGATGTGAAGGAAGAGAGAGAGAGCAACAGACTCTTTTCAGGAGTCAAAGAAAGAGTAGCAATAATGTAAATAGAAAAAGTGTTTAATAAATAGCCTGGAAACAGAAATCTTACAGTTTATGTAGGCTAAATCCAATAGACAAATACTTTCACCATTCACATGATTAGGCATCTAGCTACCTAGTGCCCTTCATCATGTGGTGGGAAAGAACATATCCACTTGTTATGCAATGTGGACCTAGGAAGTGGTTTTGGATTGGTTTTGGCTTCTTTGAGATGGTTTTGGACAAGATTTTGTTATGAAAGCTAAGCACAAGTTATGATTGCATGCTACAAGAATGCCCCATATTCATTGGTAGTTCAGTCTCTTAAACCCACATTGAAATCCTGTAGGGCTATTGATGTCAGAGGCAATTTAGGAAGAAAAGCACAAGCACTAGCTACTGAAAAATATGGAAAATGGCTTTGGGTCTTGATTCTGTGTATGAGCAGTGCAATTGCAATGATCATGGATGAGGCTCAGGTCCACTTGGCAGAGACACAGATCTTGGATAACTTTATTCAGGGGGTATGCTAGGACCCCGGCAAATTAAATGGCATAATAGGGATTAAGCATAGGAGGGAGAGGTCAGGTTGCAAGACATTCCAGTGGAGTTACAGGTACAAAAGAGAGGTCACATTTGTTAGCTCCCATTTTCTATCCTAGATTGAAAAACAGTAAATCACTTAACAGTTATATAGAAATATAAAATTCAGTAACCAATAAAAGCTGGAAATTGAGTGGGAGAAGGAGGAGGACATATTCATTTGAAGGAGAATTTTATAGAAATCCTCTGTTCTTCTTAAATTCTACCAGAATTACCACAGCAATAAAATAATAAGACTGTGATTTTCTTGAGAGCAAAGACCATATATTTTCAATTTTATATCCTCAGCAACCAAAATAGTTGACTGGTGCTCAATAAATGTGTGTTTGCTGAAGGAATATGTAATCAAATGGTTACATTTATATACAGAGTCCATATATCACATTATAATATTTACATTATGATGTTAACTTTGTTTACCTCTTATCTATTACCAGAAGTTAACAAAGTTTTCCTATAACAAAACTTATAAACTTTTTAGGCTAAAAGATAAAATTGAGACTGTTATGTAGGTGCTTATGTAACATGAGGGAAAACAAATGTCCACTGTATTTCACTGATGAAATTAAAAAATATAATGATCATTGAGTATATTTTTTTGTAGTAGAATGAGAAAAATGGAATTCTTTTGGAGGAGATAATGTTTCATTTAATTGGGTTTGATGTCCCCATCATCAAAATATTTTGCAAATGTTCATCTATTAATGATGGTATGCAATGAGATTTTAATTATTTCATTTAGAGTTTGAGTTTTGTATTATTTTTGCATATTACTAAATAAAAGTTTTCTTTTTATTTTTTTTCCTACCATTTACATATGTAATAGGTGTTCTTAGCTCTCAGACCATACAAAACACAGGCGGTGGACTGGATTTGGCCCATGAGCTGTGCTTTGCTGACCCCTGATCTATACTGACTGGTTTTGAAAAGTGTTCAGTTTATTTATTTATCCCCTGTCATGGAAAATTGAATTTGAAAATGTGTCTCTAATTACATTATTTGCAATATCTCACAAACCAAAAAGTCTCTAAATTTGAGAGTTTTCCTCTATTTTTAAAAAACTACTGTCACATGGGTATTGGTCTAAGAGCCACCCCACTCCCTCTGCTCACACACACCCGGCAATAAAATTTACTTCAGTATCCCCTTATCAGGTTAAGATAAACTTACTCTTAAACTGAGTATGATTCTTAGCAAGGCCCAAATAGAGGACAAGGACTTCAAAAGAACTTCCTCTCCCTGCGATAAAAATACGATGACAAGGACAGAACCCTAAGGAACTGCCAAGCCCACTGGATGCCCAAATTTGAAGTTGTTTTTTCATGTTGTACTTTTGGTCGGAAATGCTTGAGATGCTTCTGTGTCTCCTAAGCCTTGCTCCCCCCTGTCACTTCTAGCCTGTCTCTCCTCTTTTCCTCTTTCAAAACCCCAGATTCTTTCAGTGCATGTCATTGACTTCATTATCCATGACCCTTCCTTGTGGCTGTCATAGCCACCACCAGATTGTGTCCTCACTTCCTGGCCTCATCTATTCCTCTGTAAATCACCACATAGAACGGGGTAAAGGGCAGAGAATCGGGAATCAGACTGGCTTGGTTCAAACCCTGAATCTCTCACTTACTCGCTGTTCTCTGTCTCTTAAACTATGAAATGGGTATAAAAATAGTACCACCCTTTTAGGGCATTGTGAGGATTCAATGAGGTTTTTTTTTTTTTAAGAGGTTCTTAGAATAGTGCCTGTCATATAGTAACACTTAATATCTTCAGAGCCTTCACTCTCTTTTAAAAATAAAGTGATAAATATGTAATACAAATACAGGTAGTACTAACTGCAAATACCTACTGGATGCTTACTAGGTGCTAGGAACCATGGAGAGTACTTTGTATATGTGAACTCACTTAGGGTTCACAATAGCTCTGTGAAGTGGTATATACTCTTGTCCTCTATTTTAAAATGAAGAAACAGGCATATGAATGTCAGGGACCCTGCCCAAGGTCACCTGCCAATAATTGCAGGAGCCAAGATGAGGATGGTCCTTTCTATATCCTCGTCTGCCAACTCCTTGAACTCTTCAGCCCCAGCTGTCTTGTTTTCCATTGCACCTGAGCCATCTTGTCCTCGCGGATAGTAATACCACTCCCCAGATTTCAGTTCCAAACTTACCCTTTTCTAACCACCTTCTGCTCACCTCCTACATTTTTACTTTACTTCCTGTTATGGTCTCACAGCAGACACTGTCTGACCTCATTCAAACTTTGTACACATTCACCCTACTTCTTTCTCAGCCTAAAAAATTCAAGATGGAGTCCTGGGACACTCCCTCAAAAATACTCTTAAGCACGTGGCTCCATTCTCCCCCTCTGCTATCCTACTCATCTGGCAACCCCAGCTAGACCAAATCATCCACTAACTACGCCAACACTGTACCAGTAAAACAGTGTTAACATCTGAACTCTGCTACCTGCTCTTTAATACACTTCCTCACTCTCAGAGACCCTTAATTCTTATCCTCTCTCCCCATATTTCAAATATTCCTTCTGCATCTGCCTACTGTTTTGATACCAGTGACACTTCCTCTATCAAAAAACTAGATACCACTGGTTATGAACTGCTTTATCTTTTAACAGTTCAATCATCCCTTCAGCAATTGTACTCAACGACTGAGTTACCCATCCTATTAAAAGGTTAGGCTTATTTTTGTTGCTAAGACCAAACCTTCTGTTAATGTCTTAGATGCCTTTCCACTTCATTTTCTCAAGGAGTTGACCCCTGCGCATTTCCTACGTCAACATTTTTCCCATTTTAGGATCATGCATACTGACATACAAAATGCACGAAGTCATCCATCCTAAAATAAATCTGCAACCAACCCCAAACCCCTATGATCCTCTGTCCTTCTTTGGAAACTATCATGTTTGTCTTTTCTACTGTGTATAAAAACCTTCTTAAAATACAGTATGTGTTGACTGTTTTGACTTCTTCACCTCCCTTTCTCTCTGCGATTGCTTATTTATTTATTTGTTTGTTTATTTTATAGAGAAAGAGAGAAAGAGCATGACAGAGAGTGCACAAGTCGAGGAGAGGCAGAGGAAGAGACAAAATCTTAAGCAGGCTCCACAAATGTGGGGCTTGATCTCATAACTCTGAGGTCATGCCCTGAGCTGAAATCAAGAGTCAAACATTTAACCGACTGAGCCACCCAGGCTTCTCTGCATTTGCTTTAATGGACCCCCTCCACTGAAATTGTCTTTATAAAACTGTAGTACTGGATACTGTTGATTATATTTCCCAGAGATATTTCCATCCCCCTTTTTTCTTGTACTCCACTTCCTCCCCTTCTTTTTTCCCCTTCTTTTTCCTATTCTTAACTTTTTTTTCTTTTTTTTTTCATCTTCTTATTTTAGTTAAGTCTTTTATTACATTGGGGATTTTCCACATGTGATAAAGAGAGATAACCAGACCCCTTCCCAGTGCCTAGGATCAGAATTATAATTGATCTAAGTAAAAAATAATAAGTAATTCTATTTTTCTAGCCAATGACTGGTACCAACTTGGAATTAAGACTAATATAGGCCAGTAGATTTTGAGGAAAAGACTGGTAGGGGCATATCTGGGCAGTTCTAACTAAAAAGAAAAGGATAGAAGAGAAACCTCCTTTCTTGGATATGGTTATGTCTGTAATGTTTTGAAGATGTATAGTCATCTTCTACCACATAGGAAGACATTGTCCATAATCTGAGCATGGCCAAAAAACAAGATAGAGAATATCTGGTTCTTGGTGGTGGTGTTGATCCTTTGAATTAAGGAACCCTAGAATAGCCCAAGGTCTAGGCATATTGATATGTGAAATAACTAGCCCCATATTATTTAAGATAATCTCAGTTGGGGCTCTGTAGTTTTCAGCAGAAATAATTCTGCTCCAGATTTCTCTACCCTCATTTACTTGCATTTGGTAACATTTGTCATTGTTGACCTCTCCATCCTTCCTGAAATATATGCATCTTTAAGCTTCTGTGACTCACGGTCCCTTTCTTTTTCTTCCACCTGACACACTATGCCATGAGTAACTTGCTGTCCAAAATTCCACTGGGACTCTAAATTTTGATATGACACAGGGCACATCCTTATCTCTCATGGTCTCTTCAACTATAGTGTCTCCTTAGGGAATTCACCCATTCCAGAGCAATCTATAAGCTAAGGACTCTCACTTTTAAATCTACAGCCCCAGTCTCCTTTCTGATTGGCAGACTCATGTATGTCACTACCTACATGACATCTCCACTTGCATCTCTACTGGCCATACTATTTATAACATGGCCAAAATGGAAGAGTCCTTCACTCCAACCACTACTACAACAACTCTCCTATAAGGTTTTGCTGTCTCAGTAAATGTTCTTACCACATAACCTATTGTACAGGTAAAAAATCTAGGATTTAGGGATTTTTATTACTTTATTTTCTTTATCCTTTGCACACAGCCATGCAGGTGTTTCTCCAGGGTGTGTCCTGAGTCCAACTACTACTCACCAATCTTACTGCTAAAACTTGAGCTCAAGCCTCCATCATCGCCTGCTCTACAGTGGCCTCCAGTCTCTCTGATCTCTTGCCTTCACACAGTGATGTGCCCTTCTCTCAAACAGTTCCATCTACAGAGTCATCATCTAAAACACAAGGCAGATTAAGTCACTTCTCTCTGGAAACCATCCAGTGACTTCCCATTAAAAATGTCAAGCTCCTGGCTTTGGCGTAGGAAGCCCTACAGGATCTGGGTCTTCCTGACCTCTCCTTTCTTATTTTCCTTTCTTCTCTATGAGGAAGTTAAGCTTGTTCCCTTCTCAGGATCTTTGCATGATTTTCCTTTTCTTTGGAACAATCTTACCCATGTCTTTTTCCCACCCCTAACCTCCCACTCCACCCAGATTTCTTCACATCTGCCTTTGTCTTATAGTGCAGTACTAAATACACACATCTCCTAATAGAAATTTTCTCTGACAACACTAGATAGCACAGCATCCACATTTACTCACTGTCACCTTCCTATTTTGAATTCTTCATACTGAATATTAATAACATAAGTTTTCTGTTTGTTTTATATAAAATTGTGGTCTACTTTCCCAATGATAATGTAAGCTCTTCAGGTGGAGGACCCTGTCTTATTTAACTTTATCTCTGGTGTCACTTTATATCTGGAGTCTCTATATCAGATTAAAGACCTCACACTCAGCTGCCAGGGGTCTAGCTCTGCCAAGACCATAAGTGTCCATTGCCTCCAGGGATCACTCATCTAGTTGAGATCATAGCAAATACAGGTATTAATGTACTTTACCATTTTTATTTGGGAGAATCTTTATACATCCTCTTCTACCTTTGTCTCTGGAAGTAGATGTTCAGAAAAGCACAAAACTTTGAAGCTCTTTGGATATAGGCTTAGATATCAACCATGGTGTTACGTAAAATCTCCACTCCTCTTAGTCTCAATTTCCTTTCTATAAAATGGTGGTAATTTTACTTACTTTTTAGAGTTTTATTTGCTGTGATAAAGCAGCAGATTTCATTGCATGAAGATAGTGGTCAAGCAATATCATTGCTATTATTCTTTATGGAATTTGTTGTATCTCTGGTTTTCTTAAGAAGGTAGATGCCAGAGGAATTGGACTTTGATCCAATCTGTGGACTTCAAGGTTCAGTGGCATTAGCTAGACCTGTGAGATGCTGTGTTTGACCCTTTTAGCAACACCTTTCTCTGAGTCACTTTTTCTCCTTAGGTTTGGAAGCAGATATAGTGAATTTAGAGAGTGAATTTAGAGAGGGCTGAGTATAGGCCCATCAATGTGTTTATTGGGCCGCATTGGGCAAGACAGTTAAATTTTAATTTATTCTTATCATTCAGCTTTTATTTTCCTCAACTGCATAGTGGGAATAATACTTGTGGGCCCTGTATCATGGTTTTTTTTTTTTAAACATCTCTGAGTTTGTCTTTTGGGAGTCACCACCAGTTCTCCTGGATCTTCCAATTCTGCCCCCATTCCTTGTCATCCGTATGGTGTCTTCAGGAATAGAGAGAGTTCATTCGCCCAGCAGGGGAGGCAGGACCAACAGAACATTTTTTTGCCAGGAGTTTTCGAATTGATAAGTGCAAAGAGAGTTAGTAGCTCTGCAGGGCCAGACATTTTAAGATATAAATCTTTGGAGCTGTTGGTAGCACAGTTTCCTGCCAAAGGGAGAAAAATTGTCCGCAGTGAGAGGAAACCAAAGGCATGTGCAGAGAAGGCCGGGGAGAAGGGATACCAAAAGAAAAAGATTAAGTAGACTTTGAGTTGCTGGTTCTAAATGTACCTAAAGCCTTGCTACATCTATGACCTCATTCAGTCCGCTTGTTTTGGGATTTTTTTAGTCATATTTTATCCTTTTTCGCCTAAGTGAGTTGAAATCCTGTTTCTGACACTTGCAAACAGGGGATCCAGAAACCAGTCCAGCCTTGTGACCTTTTGTAAGTTGTGAACCCTCCTTCTCTGACCCTTACTTTCCTTCACTAAAAGGACACAATAGTTAACGTTTAAACACCTGTATGGTGTCTGATACATGCTTGGTGATTCCTAGTAAGTAGCTATTTTTATCATTAAGAATATAGTCCTATAAATGATAGACTCTTTTTGGCCCACTCACCCTCTGTCCCATCGTGACTTGCGAACAGACCTTCTGAGGAAAAACAGACTGAATGGTGTGCAGAAGTGCCATGAAGCAGGAAGTATTTCTGACAGAGACTTCTAGAAAGCTCTCATCATAGTGAGACTAAGGGATTAATGAAATTTGGAACTGATGTGTAATGAGAAGAGGGATTAGCAAGGCTGACATGATCAGAAAGAATCTCTTTAAGAGTTCTAACTAGTCAGTCTCCAGGGAACCAATTTAAATAATCTTGGTCACATTTCAAATAAAACTTTTGATTGCTACCTCCTTTTTCCTTACTTAGCATATGCTATTAGCAGTAGTGGTAGGAGATAGAACGTGAGGGAAATGATAGAAAATAGAGTAAGAGTCATAAAGCAGGCGTTCTAGAGGTGAAGAATATAAACATAGAGCCATTCCTTTACCCCTTAAGTAAAAGAGGAAGAAAGCAAGCTAAGGTCAAAGATTAGTTTCGATGTAACATAGATAATCAATTTATGCTTTTTTAAATTAATAAACTTTATTTTTTTTTACAGTGGTTTTACATCCACAGCAAAATTGAGCAGAAAGTACAGAGTTGCCATAGCTCCCCCCATTATTAACATCCAGAGTGGTATATTTGTTTTAGTGTTTTCCTTCACTTAATATTATGCATTTCAGTTTCCTCAGTTTCTTTGCCTGGCTTTGTAGCTCATTCATTTTAGCAGTAAATCATATTCTACTATCTGAATATACCACAGTTTATCTCCTATTAAATGAAATCTTGTTTGTGTTCAACATTTCCCACATTTTAGCAATTAAGAATAAAACTACCGTAATCATCTATGTGTAGGTTTGTGCAGACATACATACCAAGAAGCATGATTATTGGATCGTATGGTAAGAGGATGTTTAGTTGTTGTTTGAGATTTATTTATTTATTAGAGAAAGAAAGCAGAGGGAGAATGAGATAAACAGATGCCCTATGGGGTTGAGAGCCGGATGCAGGGCTCAATCCCAGGACCCTGAGATCATGACCCAAGCTGAAATCAAGAGTTGGACTTACAACTGACTGAGCCACCCAGACCCCTGGGGATGTTTAGTTTTGTAAGAAATTGGCCAAGTATCCCCCAAGGTGATTGTACCATTTTCCGCTCCTACCAGCAATGAATGAGAGTTCCTGTTGCTCCTCAGCTCTACCAGCATTTGGTGTTTTCAGTGATTTTGGCCATTCCAATAGGGATTTAGTAGTATCTCATCATAGTTTTTTTTTTTTTTTTAAGACTTTGTTTATTTATTTGTCAGAGAGAGAGAAAGCACAAGCACAAGCAGGGAGAGTGGCAGGCAGAGGGAGAAGTAGGCCCCCCCCCCAAGCAGGGAGCCTGATGCAGGACTCGATCCCAGGACTCTGGGATCATGACCTTGAGCCACAGGCAGTCATTTAGTAGACTGATTCACTTAAATTAAAACTATGTTGAGGGACACCAAGTGTCCCTCAACATAGTTTTAATTTGTCCCTGTCTGATGACATATAATGTGGAACATCTTTTCATATGCCTATTTGTCATCTTCTTTGGTTAGGTGTCTGTTCAGATCTTTGGCCCATTAAAAAAAAAATCTCTGAGTTATTAGTTTCAGAAGTAGAATTTAGTGATTCATCAGTTGCATATAACACCCAGTTATATGCATATAACACTCATTACATCAAGTGCCCTCCTTAATGCCCATCGCCCAATTACCCCATCCCCCCACACACCTCCCCTTTGGCAACCTTCAGTTTGTTTCGAGAATTCAGTGTCTCTTATGATTTGCCTCCTTCTATATTTTCGTCTTATTTTATTTTTCCTTTCCTTCCTCTATGTTCAGCTGTTTTGTTTCTTAAATTCCACATGAGTGAAATCATATGGTATTTGACTGACTTATTTCACTTAGCATACTACCCTTTAGTTCCACCTACTTCATTGCAAATGGTAAGATTTCATTCTTTTGATGGCCAATTAATATTCCACTATATATATAGTGGAATATATAGTAGAATATATATATATAGTGGAATATATATATATATATATATATATCACATCACATCTTCTTTATCCATTCACCTGTTGTTGGACATCTTGGCTCTTTCCATATTTTGGCATTATTGCAGGTATTGCTGCTATATACATTGTAGTGTCCCTTTGAATCACTATGTTTGTATCCTTTAAATAAATACCTAGTAGTGCAATTCCTGGGTCACAGGGTAGCTCTATTTTTAACTTTTTGAGAAACCTCCATACTGTTTTCCAGAGTTAGCCCATTTTTTAATCAGAATTTGTTTTCTTATTGTTGGGTTTTAAGAGTTCTTTGTATATTTTGTGTAACAGTCCTTTATCAGATATATCCTATACAATATTTTCTTCTAGCCTGTGGCTTGTCTTCCTATTTTCTTGAAATTGTATTTATAACCTGCTTTTGAAATTGAAAATAGAACTCTTTCTTTTGATGGGCTTGCACTGATATGCCTCACGTTTAAGAACATCACAAGGCCACGTATAAACTTCATCACTTGTCCATCATACACCTCTGATTCTACAGACAGTAGTTGTCTATGGGCCAACTCATGCCTTCCAGACAGTCACCTCAACTATTGCTGCCTCTTTCATTCAACATATTTGCCACAATTAGAGTAAGCAGAGATAGATGAAATGCAATACAGCCTTAAGTGATGTCAAACAGGAATAAGTTAAGCACTTCTTTTTTAAATCTTTATCAACATAGCACAAGTATGAAATGAATTGACTCTATCTCCTCTTGCTTCAACAAAGAGAAATGTAGTGTCCTTCTTTAAGCTGATAACCTTGTTGTATTCTTTAAGAGTGAATTTAAGAAGCAGTGTGAGTCCATTGTCATCTGACTTCCTAGGAAACAACTCAGCATAAAATTCTGCAAAACAACCACAAAAAAATCATTGTATTTGGTAGGTATTCAATTTTAAATGCCCTTAGGCAACAAGTCAATTTATTATGTCTTTTGTAGGGATTCAGTCACTCTGGGCCCACAAATGGCTCTGTTCTCTTATTCAGGCATGTGTTTTGCTCCTAATTCATTCTGATGGCTCCTGAGGATATCTAGTTATTAAAATGAGATATTTGCTAGTTTATGTATTGATGTTCTTTTATAGATGAGGCCAAGAGCTGGTCTTACACACATACACACACACACACACACACACACACTGCTATGAGACAAAAGTTAAGCACGACTAAATCTTTTTATTGTATTGATTCTGAACTGTGGAGTTTCAGACAAATACACATGCTTGAAAGCCTCAAACCTCTGCTCTGAAAAAAAAAATTACATTTATCTTTAGACCTCCCTGCTGCTCTCCACTATTATAGTTAAATTTTAATGCATTGCATATTTCCATTTTTGCCTCAGCTTCCAGGAAACAGAATACCATTCATTCTCAATAGGAATTGAGCATTTTCCTTGACCCTAGCCTGACAAGCCTCAATTGCTTCTGTGTCTTTTGGATAATCTTTATTGTTATTTATTAAATTCAGAAGTATGTTTCATTTTAAGCAATTTAAATGACTTTTGAAGAAATTCCAGTACATTTCAATAACTTCTTTCAGCAGATATTTAATGAGTACTATGCCATTAAGTTATTGTCTCTTGGCTCCAGACCTACCCTCTATACTCAGCTTTGTGATGTTGGCTGGAGCCCTGCAGGCCTCATTGTGTCTCCATTTTAGGCTGCCTCCATGTTGGGCTCTGCCAACAGGGGGCAACAGAGGGAGACCCCCAGGCTTGAAGACGAAGAAGGGATATTCTCCTTCCTCCAATTTCCCATGGCGTGACTACCCTTCAGCTTTCTGTTCCCAGGGTATCACCCAAACAATACTTCTTCCCTTAGCAGTTGTTCGTTCCCATAATAACTGCTAGAGCCAATGAGCTGTTGGTTCTTCCAGTGAAAGCAAAGCCCATTTCATCTCACTTACCATCTTGCCGGCCCCAATCTGTCACAGTCTCCCCTAGAAGATCCAGGTGCCGTGCCCACTGTTAGGAGCTAATTGGACAGTTAGGTAGTCAGAGCCAGAAAATACAGAGTCAGGACAGTAAGATAAGCAGCACTTATGTCTTGTTTTGCAGCTTAGAAAGGACCACACTAGTATTCTATTTTGTTGACTTTGCAGAAATGACTTCTGCAGAACCTCCCAAGATAAGTCAATTAACCACAGAGCATTTGTCACTGTCACAGGCAAGGGGCAGTTAAGACATAACCCCCAGATGTCAGCAAGGAAGACCATCAGCACGTAGACATTAACCTAATAGGTAGACAGATATGTGACCAAAGCCCTGAATGGCATGACTCAGCACACCCTGATTGCTTAAGATAGTTATGCAAAAAAGCTCATAAAAACCCCTAAGCTTAGAAACGCCAAGGGCAACCCTCTTGGCTCCCCTCTCCTTCCGGGAGCTTTGCTTTGCTGCCCTCCACTCTTCTTCTGCTCTCCTTCTTCGTTCTTTGAAGTGGTATGACCAAGAACCATGGGCACTAAAGGCTGAGGAATCCTATACCACCACCACATGGCTCCTCAAAGCTCAGAGATACCAGCTGTGGAGAGCTCCCTCCACAGAGCCCAGAGTTTCAGCTCTGCAAGGACCCTCTCTAGGTCTCTAGGGTTTATGGTCTCCAACATCTCCTTTGCTCCCCCAGCCTGAGAGGTGGTAGATGCTCCCTACAGTTGCTATTTCTGAGATACTAGAGAGTTCTCTTTGTATTCAGGTACCTGGTTAACTTTATAGTAGGTAATACTTCTTCATATTAAATTCCTTCTCATCAAACTGCTATAATTTTTGATGCCCAGTTGGCTCCTTGCTGATGCAGGTGTTTTACTTGAACTGGGTATAATTCTAAGGGTCAAGGAATGGTCTGACTAAATCCACTGGTTTCATAGAATGAATCCCCTTATAGGGCTGGACAGGCAACACACATAAATATGAACTATGATAAATGGTACTTTTCCATGACTATGAAAAAAAAATAAGCCAGGTAGGGGAGAAGAGAGTGCCCAAGCTAGAAGGAAGAGGCTTCTGTTGCATGGGGTTGGTAGAGAAAAGCCCTTTCTGGAAGGCCTGGGCATTTCAACATTTTTGAAGGAAGTGTAGGATCATATTATGTAGCTATGTGGAGCAAGAATGTTTCAGGCAGAGAGTATAGCAAATGCAAAGGCCCTGGGAGTAAAGCAGGCTTGCTGTAGCCAGGGAGCAGAAAGGCCAGTGAGTCTCTGGCAAAGGGAGCAAGTGGGAAAGTGGTAGGAGATGAAAGCAGAGAGGAAGCTGGAAGACCAGATCCTTTAGGGCTCTGGGAGCCATAGTAAGGAGTATAACTTTTCTTTTCTTTCTGTTTTAAAGATTCTATTTATTTATTTATTTATTTGAGAGAAAGAGTGTGTGTGTGTGTGTGTGTGTGTGTGTGTGTGTGTTTACCTGTGGAGGGAAGGGCAGAGGCACAAGCAGACTCCCTGCTGAGCATGGAGCCAGACATGGGACTTGATGCCAGGATCCTGAGACCATGACCTGAGCTGAAGTCACCCAGGTGTCGCCTCCCTTTTTGAAAACGATTTTATCTAACTTCAGGCCATGCCTTACATTTTCCTTATCCACAGAAGCCTTACCTATCTTCTGAAGATGAGCTTATGTGTCTCCAGTGAGCCTCACCGCAAGGCCAATTTGGTCTTCTACAGCTAATCAGACATCCAGACAGCTCTGTACCCTCTTGTTGTCACCTTGTCATCACATCTTGTCATCACAATTCTCTGTTTAGTCACATCATTAATTCTGTTCTGGCTTCAGAGTTCTTGATTGGGGGAGGAGTTGAGGAAGGGTCCCTTTCGACCACAAACACAAAGTGTCAGGACCCAAAGCCGTAGAGATGCTTGGTGTCGTGACCATCCAAAGATCACTTGGTGTAGACAGCCCACCATATGTTCATATTTAGGAGCAACTTTATACTAATGAGAATTGGATGAGTCACTGATGTTTTTGTTTTGGGACCTAGTGTTTTCCTGTTATGGCCTTAAGATGTCTTCCTTTTCTCAATATATTCATTTATCATGTTCACTTATTTTAATGCTTTGTTTTTACTTCTTTGTTGTGAGCACACTTCAGCTTTTAATCACCGACTCACAGCACCCTATAGAAAGAATCATGCTTCTTCTATGAAGACAACATGTGAAATATATCACATGCTCATTTCCCGAAACATGGAGTATCTTCAAACCTTGGAAACACTTCAGTTCCATGAAATGAATCTCCCCAGACTGGTAAATTCCCTGAGATGATCATAACAGGCTCGCTAAGTCAAACTGAGGAGGGATTTCTATTTTGAGAGAATACTGCTTTTGGCAGCCAGGAGCGTCTTCTGTAGATATCTTTTGGAGAATGGGATAACTCATCTGAATTCATCATAGCCAGAAATAAATATTCTTGGTGCCTGATGTAGGTGCATTACCGGAAAGATGGTAGTCTGGCTTAGTATCGCTTGCAAAAATTATTTATGGTTGGCACTCCCGATGTGTTTTTTAAAAAAACAACAACAACCTCTTTTTTCACATTTGGTTAAATGTGTCTGTCTTGCTTTTCACTATTTATTTGAAGTCTACCTTTAAAATGCTCAAAATAAGATTGTTGTTGGACAGACCTCTATCTGAAATCCAGGAAATAGTTTTCATTTTGGCCCCGGTTAGAACCCACATCATGTATATTAATGCAGTTTTCTCATTCTAAACTACTTTTTGTTTCTCAGTCGCAGCCAGGCTTTATTAACATGTTTAAACCAATAAATCTTCATCTTTACTGGAAGGAGCTAATTGTGTCCTCTAATGAAGAGGTCTGAACTTCATTTGTCTAATTTGTGTTTATACGCCGGCCACCTCATCGAAAGCAGACCAGCTTAAGGAGTATCTTGTCAGCAAGTACACTGAATGAGTACACTGAAAAAAATCTTTCCTTGCTAATGACATTTAAAAAACTTAATTTTATGGATGTTATTTTTGCTGTAAGTATGCAAACTCTTCCTTCTAATATTTACAAATCGACTTCATGATATGCCATTGTCCCCTTGCTAGAACGTGCATCTTACCCACAATACTTTCTTCTATGAAAATCATCATTAACTTGCTCTATTACTTCCCTTAGAATGCCCTGTTTTTCTCTGCTTGGCTAAATCCTCTGTCCCTTTTAGTCTAGGTGAAATCTCACCTTACAGGTTACCCTAGCTTTGGCAGAATATTCTGTAGATCATGGAGATGCCAGTCCTAATTGTATTATGTTTTCTAAGTGGTGTTAATACCAGCCAGTATTTCCTGCATGTCGAAGACTTGCCCAGTAATAAAAATTAAGGTACTATTATCTTAACAGAAATTAGTGGTCCTGGGATAATGAAATGAAATACATTGAATGGGACATTGTTTTGGCCTCTCCAGAAGCCAGTTACCTTTATCCAGGTAGTAGCACTCTAATATTATCTTGGGATTTCTGCCAGTGTTAACGACAGTGTGCACCTATACCTGAATGAGAGTAAATGAGGCTCAGTACCAGAGAAGTCTTCATTGCCTTGGCCTTGGGCTGTGAGAATATTATCTTAAGTTCTCAGGGCCATCGTGATGAGAAAGTATACCTGAAAATTAAACCATTTCAGAAGAAAGAAGGCAGATGGGAGAGATCCCTTCCTGACAGTATGGAATACCTGAATCCAGGTGTGCCAGAAGCTAAAGACTCCTAGATTTTTCAATTCCATAGTCAATACATTTATTTTATTTTTACATGTATTTTCTTTTTTTGCTTAAGAATGCTTGGGTTGAATTTTTGATTCTTACAATTGAAAGAGCTCTGAGTAACTCTGTTGGTCCCAGCTCTACAGATGAGGAGATTAAGCTGAGAGAGGTTTAGGACCCTGCAGAGCTAATAACAAATGAATGGGATTGGCAGTCAGATGTCTCTGTGTCCGTGGTCCGTTCCCTCTGCTCTATTGTTGTGCATGATAGTTTTCTAGTACGCTTTGCCTGATATGTTTTGGTGCCTTCAAAAATTAATTAATTAATTAATTAATTATTTTTGGGCGGTGGATAAAAACCTTGCTTTGCCATGGTATCATTTTCAGCTAGTATTTTGGAGGACGAAAATATGAGGGACACAGAAACACTTGTGTTCTGAATACTTGTGATAGAAGCTCCATTAATACTCATTGAATTTTCCAGGGATTGATATTCAGCCCATGTGGTCTTTCTCAGTTTAAAGTACTTTGGTTGAAGTCAACACCATTCTTATGTATAGAGAGACTTGCTAGTCTTTGAGTCTGTGTTACTCTAATGTCTCCTGTCCCTAATCCCTATCTCCATCAATTTACCTTATTTTCAGATACAAAGACAGGGTTGAGTGAGACCTTCCCAAGGACATTTGTATGGAGAAATACTGGGAAAATTATGCTTACCCCCAGGCTGGATCAGAGACAAGGTTGCAAGAAACATCTATCTGAGTTTCATTCCTGGAATTGTCACTGCATTTCTGGGTGCCCTTGGACATAATCATTTTCCTCTGTTTCTTCTAAGAGAAGATAACAGAAGTGGGAGAGGAAAGAACAAACAGCCCGAGATAAATACATTTATTCTTTGCAGTCCTAAGTATTGCATTCCCATTTTCCTGAAATGACGGTGAGCTCACAGACCAGATCTCAGAGAGAGCCCTTGAGATTTCAGAAATAGCCCTTTTCATTTATAGCTCGGAGAACAAAAACAAAAGCCAAACAAATAGAAAACAAGCTTGGTGCTCATACAAAGCTCCAGGCAGGTGGGCCATTCTGGTCAGTTGGTGTCACTTACTAAGACCTAATTAGCTAGGCTGCCTTGGTGGCATTTTCAGAAAGGAAGCTGGACTTCTCTGCCTGTAAATGTCTCTATTAGCTCAGTGTGTATGTTTTCATTGGCCTTTGGAGAAGACTCTCAGTCTATTATGGTTTTGTTGATGGCTAACAGTATTCTTGGCGCTGAGTGAGATACAAAAGAAGGTGCGGGATCCGCCCAAGGCGCTGCAACTTAAGTTAGTAAAACAAATACCTTGCTATTAGCCTTGACCTTGCTGGAAATTGGGCTTAAATATCAGTGGGGCTAAATTCCAGAATATTTCTATTTATGCCCCTTTGGGATGGGCAGGAATGACATTGCGGAGCAACCGTATTGCTTGGTGTCCTTCGTTTCGTCCATTTTTAGCATATCCGTCTGTCTTCCATACTCTAGGGCTCTTTCCATGCCTGAGTTAACCACACACGCAGTGTCTCGGCATCCACTTGTTTTGATGTACTCTTTGCCCTCATTTTAGTTCATTATAGTCGAATCTCATTTATCTTCACTCACTGTGGTGGTAGAAAAAAGTGTTGGCTCAAATCAACCCCAAATAACTTTTTTGTATGTGTGGGAACAAATTTTTTTTTCTTACATATAATTGTGTGGTGCTGAGGCACTTCAAATAAATTTGTGAATCTCGAGTGTGAAGACCCAGCTAGACGGCGGTTGAAAATGAGCCAACCTCCTCTACCCATGTAGCTTTTTTCCGTAGAAGTATGGAAGGAAAATACTACACTTTAGACTCTAAAGTTCATACCTTTGGGAAGAGCGGGCAAAATAAGGGAACTGGCCCAGCGAGGTCGATGATGACCAGTGGGAACCCATAAATGGAGGCAAGAAATACTTAATTTGAAAGCCCGTTTTTATGGCCAGTGTCAGGCTATTGCCAAAGGGAAGCCGTATGAGAAAGGAAAACTGGAGCTGTTTACAAGTTAAGCAAATTGTTGGTCTTGCCTTTAATCCATACATAGCTCTGGGTTCTGAGCTCTCAGAAGTGTGCTGGGTTTGAGACAGAAAGCTGATTGAAGTCTGCTGGGGAGGGCTGTCAGAATCAGTGAAAATGTGATGGGTTAGTACTACATACAATACCATGGATGAACCTTGCAGCCATATGTTGGGCGGAAGAAACCAGACACAAGAGACTAGGGATTGAGTCACCTCGTTTCAATAAAGTCAGCAAACAGACACACCAGTTTATGATGTTAGAACTCTGGAAAGTGTGACCTTCACAGGGCTAGCTACCAAAAGGAGGGGTGATGGAGTGCTCTGGGCTGTTTGAAATGTTCTGTTTCTTGGTCGGGGTGCTGGCTATATGGGTGTGTCCTCTTTGTGAAAAAGTATCAAACCGGATACTTATAATTTCTGTATTATTCTGTATATATTTTATATTTAATTTTAAAAGGCTACTTAAAATTTCTTGTGTCTATTAGAGAGATGTTTGCTTGCATATATATCATTATGGAGCTATTAAAAAAGTCTCAAGTGTTATATTTGTTTTTTTCAAATTAGTAGCTGAATGACTTTTGATTTCTGGGTGATTTTTGTTGTCAATAATTTCTGGTTAGGAAAAAGGAGCCAAGGTGACTTGGACAGTAGCCTGAGGGATACCTCAGTATCATGGGTTCACATGTGCCCTTATCCAATCAAAGACAAATGAGCAGGAAAAGAAAAGGCAAGAAAAGGGAAAAGTGAGTAGGTCAAGGGAAATGTGTTGAGGTATCTGGAAGTTGTAAGCTTCAAGCAAAGACCAACTAATAATGACAAAAGGATAAGGTCTTCACACATTTTTAAAAATGTTTAAAGTATACTTACTGTATGCTAGGAACAGTCTTTGTGCCAAATGCTCTGTATCATTCTATTTAATTTTAATCCAACAGATGATAAAAATTGAGGAATCAGGAGGATGAACACAGTATATCTGATTCCAGTATAACCCCTCCTTATTCACTAAGCTAAACCCTCTTAGTTGGAGCCCACTGACTGTGAGAATAATAATGTGATGTGTTGACTGCCTACGACATCCCGAGGACCTCTCTTTCATTTTTTATTTTTATTATTTTTTAATTTCTTTTCAGTATAACAGAATTCATTGTTTATGCACCGCACCCAGTGCTCCATTCAATCCGTGCCCTCCCTAATACCCACCACCTGGTTCCCCCAACCTCCCACCCCCCACCGCTTCAGACCCCTCAGATTGTTTTTCAGAGTCCATAGTCTCTGATGGTTCACCTCCCCTTCCAATTTCCCTCAACTCCCTTCTCCTCTCCACTCCCTATGTCCTCCATGTTATTTGTTACCTTTTATTTTAACTTTTAACTTTATCATAGTAAGAACACTCAACATGAGATCTACCCTCCTAACAAAATTGTAAGTATAGAGTATAGTACCACAGATTGTAGGTTGTTGTAGTAATGTGGTACTGCACATATCTAGAACTTACTCATTTCACTTAACTAAAACGTCATACCCTCCTGATGAGGAAATCCCTGTTTCTCTCCCCCTTCCAGTCCTTGGTAACCACCAGACCATACTTACATTCTTTGAATTTGACTCTTTCAGTATTTCCCATCAATGGAACCTTTCAGTAGTTATCTTTTTGTGACTAGCTATTTTGCTTCACGTAGTGTCTTCAAGGTTCATCCATGCTGTCACATACTACAGAATTTCATTTTTGAAGGATGAATGATAGTCCATTGTGTACAAAAACTGTATTTTCCTTATCCATCCATCTTTCAAGGGACCTTTAGATCGTTTCCCAATCCTGGTTTTCGTAAATATGTAGCAGTGAATATAGCTGTGCTAATACCTGTTTGAGATCCTGATTGCGGGTCTTTGGCATACATACCCAGAAGTGATATTGAGGGATCATGTAGTAGCTCTATTTGTAATTTTTTGAGGAACCACCATACTGTTTTCCATGGTGGCTGTACCATTTTACGTTCCTATAACTGTGCACAAGGATGCCACTTTGTCCACCAATACATTCATTCACTCAACGTATTTCATTTTAAATAATTTGTTTTTGTTCATGCTGATCAACATGTGCATATGGCTAAGTCTGGTTATCTGTGCCCATTTGTATTGGCTACTTGTTACTGGCTGTGACCTTAGCTTTTGGGGCTCCAGCTGGAGCTGGGCGGGGCTGCCTGGAGCCACTCCAGGCCACATGGCCCCTCTGGTCACTCTGGTCTGGACTCATTCCTCTTCACCATCCATCCTTCCCACCAGGGCTTATCTGGAACTCACCCAGCTCCTGAAGGGAAGGATAGGTCACTGGGCAGATGACCATGTACCTTTAACTGCTGACCCTGATTTGTGTGTACTGACTTTGAGGGAGGATTCTTGTGGCTTCTTTTTACTCTGAGTTTATATTTAAGCAAAGATTAGATTTGCTACACACTTCTCACTGACACATGAAGGTTTTGGGTGTGCATCGTTGTATAGCATCCCACAAAACCAATGGGCTATAGACGTCAGTTGTGCCGTGTACATGTGATTAACGTAGAAATTCACATTTGAATGATTAAAATGACTCCAAAATGTTGTAGAGATTAGTTACAGAATCATCACAAGTATTTGAGTATCCATGACCTGCAAGCATTAGCCAGGTAATTGTGTGGATTCAGAGTTGTGATGTCAGAGGCCACAAGGAAGGAACAACTGAGACCAAGCTGTCAAATACTGTATTAAAAACCAAGTCTGGGCTAAATGAAGGTAATTAGCAATAGGAGTACAAATGGACGCATGGTAAGATGAGAGAGATGGTCACTTGACAGTGTAGGTAAAATGACCTTGCCTCACATCTGTGTAAGTGATCATTTCTATATATCGACAAATCAGATACAGTGATAATTGGTGGTTTGTGTAAAGTGTGTCTCAAGTGGCCAATAAGTTAGGAAATGCTAGTTAAAGAAAAAATTATACAGGTTCCTCTACAATAGGATCTTTCCAAGTTTTTTAATGCTAATTTTGAAGCTCCAAGAGAGAGAGAAATTTTCTGGTACCCCACGTTTTACACCTTGAGAACACTTTTATATGCAATGTCTTCTGGAGCTACTTTTTAGAAAGGTTAGAAATGGTGGTTTAACCTTTCCCAAATCATCTGCCTGTCATTTCATGTTCTCCTTTCTTTTAGGTCCGAAGGAGAAAATCTAGGCTGCATAATGTAGTGGAAAATTAAACAGAGTAGCCTAAGACCTAGGCTGACCGCTCAGGGCTGTTTTGATTTCACCTTCTATGAAAATAAATCTACCTCTACTGTCCTCAACAGAGTGGGTCTACTTGAGATTCAGTGTTGCAGAGATTTCAGGTTCCCTTAACCAGGGAAGGGACCGAGCTGTAAACCCTTTAGATGCATTCCCAGAAAGCATTCATTTTCCTTTTATTTTCTCAAGTACTCAGCTCTGAGCCCTTACCTTGTGGCTTATTTTGTGTTTGCCCAGGGCAGCGCAAGGAAATGAAATAGATTAGTGCTAGAAAGGTCCTGTACAGTACACATGTGTTCAGGTCTCCTACTTTACAGATGAAGAATCTAAATGTTCTTTGGAACTTGGCTTTCCCTTGGATTATAGCGCTGGTTAGTGTGAGGGGCAGTGGGGGTGATTAAGGTCATCCGATTTGGTCTAGGCTGCTTCCTGTGGACCCTACGTTCACCTTGGGGTTTGATTCCCTTGACATAGGGCTGATCCGTAGGAAATGCCCAAGGGAAATGCTTCACTTTTACCTAGATCTTCTTAACTCTTGTCAGACATAGTAACACGCAACTGAAATATAGTTGATTTTATCTCTTGCGGAAAAATATTCAACATAAGCAATTTGGGTTCAAAAACTTCATTGGCCTACTAGGGATGTATCTAAGTCTATCCAAGAGCTAATTTTTATTTATTTTTTATTTATTTTTATTTTCTTTTAATTTTTTTTATTTGCTTGTTTATACATTTTTTTAAAATTATTATTAACATATAATGTATTATTAGCCCTCGGGGTATAGGTCTGTGAATTGTCAGGCTTACACACTTCCCAGCACTCACCATAGCACATACCCTCCCCAGTGTCCATAACCAACCACCCTCTCCCTACCCCCTTCCCCCAGTAACCCTCACTTTGTTTTGTGAGATTAAGAGTCTCTTACAGTTTGTCTCCCTCCCCTGAACCCACCTTGTTTCATTTTTTCCTTCCCTACCCCCAAATCCCCCACTTTTCCTGAGAGCTATTCTTTTTTTTTTTTTTTAAAGGCCAAAAAACAAATTTTTAGAAAGCCCTATGAACAGATCCTAGATGCTGTTATATCAAGGATCCCAGGAGATGATTGAGTTTAACGCTCAATGGTTACAGAGTAAGGGCTAGGGAAAATGCATGGTGTCTCTAACCCTCAGGCAATTTAACTGTGGCTGCTAAGGCATCCACAGAAAGAGGTTTTCAATTGGTATATTTATACTTTCTTTACTTAGTATTGATTCTAAATAAGGATAAAACCCATCCTTGATGGGAAGCCCTATGAGTAAGAACAGATGAATTAAAGTTTGTTTTATCTTCCCACTTTCCTTTCACTGTGGCCAAAAAAAGCCTTCCCTGTAGAGGCAAAGGGAATGTATTCTAGAGGAAGCCGTTGCTGCTTTCGGAACAGCTAAATGACGAAGTAGTGGACCAGTCCAGAGCAACAGCAGGGTTGGGTTCTGGTGCACGTCCAGGTCTCCCTAAACTTTGGTCTAGAAAGTTGGGGGAAATTGACCAGCTTAAAGGGCCACAGGTTTCCTCCCCGCCCCCACATTCTGTCTATGGATGCTGAGGCCTGTTGTTCTCCAACCCCCATATTCCTCTTAAAACACCTGCTTTTGAGCCACTTGGAAGGCAAGCACTCTCTCTCTTTCTCCTAGTTCTTGCTACAAATTGATTTCATCATGTGTATTGGTCATTGATTATTTGTGGAACTGAGAAGAATCTCTGGATATTTCACCTTATGGCAGGAAATGAATAGAATGAATGATCAAGGTAGGATTATTTAGGCATTGGCTGTTCATCGTGGGTGTGGGCGTGGGCGTGGGCATGGTGTGTCCATGCATTATGTACAAACATCATTAGGTCAGACTTGCTCAAACAGAAGTTGTAGTGGTTCTCCAAATCTAAGGTAGGGCTCGAGTTTATCTTTCCATCACCTATGCAGCAAGGTGTGTGACTATGCAGGGAGATTATCTGTCCTTTAAGAACAATCTTTTGCAACACTCTGGAAATTCTATCCCCACCTACATGCAATCCACCCTGACTTGCAGCTAATTTTCTATATCCTGACACAGAGGCTACTCCCCCCACCCCCTGCCCCCCGTGCAAATGGATACTGCTGGGCTTTGGCTGATATGTTTTCATTTCCTGGCGCCCCTTCTTCCTCTTCTCTATCCTCTGTTATTCCGCTTACCTTATATAGTTCTTTATAAGTGCCCTTATCCTCCACCATTCAAGTTCATTTTTCTCCACCCCCCCAGAGCTCCAGGGTTCCAGAGTGATTTACTCATGCCTCCAACAGAGTGCTTATTTCATTCTGCCTGACATCGCAGTGAGATGGTAAAAGAGGGATAGTAGAAAATGAACGGGCTTTAGAAACACAGAGGAGGTTTTAGCTGTAAAACCTGGAAAATTTTAGCTGTAAGATGTTAAGCAAAGTTGAGTCTGTTGGAATCTTAAGTTTCCTTCTCTAAAATGGACATAATAATCACCCTGCCAATTTTTGTCAGCACACAATGAGCTAATATATGCAAAGAGCCGAATACAATGCTTGTTACGAGGTGGATAATAGATCTGAGCTGTTATCATCAGTTACAGCGATTTAGGCATTTTATCTTTGTGTCACTTTCTTAGCGTTTTCACAGTGTCTGGAAAGCTATCCGTTTCAGAATTGTTTGTTATTGAATAAAGAAATCACTCTCTTGAAAAAAAAATATATATATGCGCATATACATACATATATATATATTCCCATTATATCTAAGAGATGCTACAAAATTTCACAAGCTGCTACTAAATAAATAAGAATATACTGCTACTAAATTTCATATACTGCTACTAAATAAAAAGAATCGTTTGATAAGGTAAGCAGACATGAGAGAATATGATGATACAGTTGTTCTGGACAATTTAATTTATTCACTAAAGTAGCAATTCCATGGGGCAACATTGGGGATTTATCTGTTGAATCACGTTTGTCTTGAAAATTTTCAGTGCATTGGGCACTGCACTTGGAGGACAGCAATGGTCGGCAGTAAGAACTGGTAATTATCAATCGTCAATGATTCTGCCCGGGCGAGGGCATGGCAGTTGAACACAGGGAATACCAACAATAATTTCTTGAGGTCGATTGTCATGTTGTCCTCCTTTTTTCTTTTCTTTTTTTTTTTAAAGATTTTATTTATTTATTTGACAGAGAGAGATTACAAGTAGACAGAGAGGCAGGCAGAGAGAGAGAGGGAAGCAGGCTCCCTGCGGAGCAGAGAGCCCGACGAGGGACTCGATCCCAGGACCCTGAGATCATGACCTGAGCCGAAGGCAGCGGCTTAACCCACTGAACCACCCAGGCGCCCATGTTGTCCTCCTTTTACAAAAGTGAAAATGAAGCCCAGAGAAATGGAATAACTAGTGCAAATTGATTAAGGTATAAATGGCAGACAGACACTCAAACCCAGACTCTCTGGCTCACCAAACCCACTGTGACCACCATGGCCTGTGAGATTTTGCCCTCAGTTTATACTCCAACTGAACAGAGTCAGGCAATGCAGAGAAAGCCATACTCCAACCCAAGGAACTTGGGCCATCTGAAGCACAAAGGGAGTGCCATCTGAAAAGCAATGATTTGCTAGGCTTTCTTTCCTCCAGCTACTTCCTCAGTTAAAGTTTCTTGGCTAGTAATTGGTGGGTTTTCCCCTCACTTTCTCATAGAACTGCTATGATTCATTTAGCTGGAGGTTTCAACTGGGAGGGAAAGTACCAGCCTTTGGTCGTGTTTACTCATTGGCTGTCCGTAGGGCTTGCGTGTGGTCAGGCAAGGAAGTCAAGCACTTGATTGTATTCAGAACAATGTGCTGCTGGCCTCCAGCTCCATGGTTCTTCCGCTCTCTGTGGGTTCTCTGACAGAGTTCTGAACACAGTGCCGACGCTACGTTCACAGTCCCTTCTATATGAACTTTATTCTCTCAAAGCTGGCTCTGGAGAGATGATGGAATTGTATAGCAGCGGTGTGTGGGGGGGTGGGGGCAGACTTATTCAGATCCTCCATTTCTCTCAGAGCCAGTCCAAGAAGGAATTAGAGAAAGAAATGAAAGAGGAAAATGACATGGCTATCTTCCTCTCACTCGCCTGATACAGAACTTGACGGTGCGCCATTATAGTGACCCATATTAGATTCTTTGTGGAGAAGAGCTTGCCCTGAATTAAGGATTTTAGTTTTCTTTTTTGTTTGTTTGGGTTTTTTTGTTTTGTTTTGTTTTTTAAGGTTTTATTTATTTATTATTTGAGAGAGAGAGAAAGAGAGAGAGAGATTGAGAGAATGAGTGGGAGAAGGGGCCCAATGCGGAGCTCCACCCCAGGACCCTGGGATCATGACCTGAGCTGAAGGCAGACGCTTAACGACAGAGCCACCCAGGCACCCAGGATTTTAGTTTTCTATTATATCTACTTTTTAGTACCTTGTTTTAGACTATTAATGCATTCATACTTGATTGCCATTTGGCAGAGAGAGAGAGAGTTCTGATAGAAAGATAGGGGAAAGTGTCCAAAGCATGGTGGAGATGAGCTAAGGCATGCTGAAAGGCATTGAGGAACCAAGGGGAAGAATATCTTTTTTTTTTTTTTTGATATTTTATTTATTTGACAGATCACGAGTAGGCAGAGAGGCAGGCAGAGAAAGAGAGAAGAGGAAGCAGGCTCCCTGCAGAGCAGAAAGCCCGATGCAGGGCTCCATCCCAGGACCCTGGGATCATGACCTGAGCTGAAGGCAGAGGCATTAACCCACTGAGCCACCCAGATGCCCCAAAGAACATCTTTCACAGTTGGGAATGAAGGGATTGGGAAACAAAGCAAATCCCCCTTTACCTTAGGCTGGTCCAGTTGTCTTATTTACAAATCTCCCTCCCTTGGTCTCTTTCTCCTCTAGACACAGTACAAGGCAAATTACCAGGAGAAATACAAAGAGAAAGGAAATGGTTCCTCCTCCTTCAGGTTCACAATCTAGCAAAGGACACATGTGTGCACAATTAGATCTGCTGAGGGCCTGGTTTTAGAAGGAAGGTAACACGGTGACATGGAGCCTTGGCACTTATTTTCTTTCCATCTGGATCCTGAGAAGGTGAAATGGAAGATGGAAGGAAAGGCAAGGCTGGGACTCAGGGTGGAACTTACCATGTTGACCTTCTTGTTGGCCGAGTGTCCTCCGACGTGGTATGTTTGCCCTCAGCCTGGGAAACCTCCAGGCAGTGCCTTGGCCTTGTGGGAGTCGGTGTGACCTGTTTTGCTGTGTAAGTCTGACCAAAGCAGGGGTGTGCAGGTAGATAATGAGAATGCCAACAATGACAACTTACATTTTTTAATGATTTTTTTTTAATGATCTTGTCAGCAAACATGCAAGTACTTTTATTATTCCCATTTTACAGATAAGGAAACTGAGGCTAAGGGAAGTTCAGTAATATGCTCAATGACACACAAATTAAGTGGCAGAGCTGGGATTGCCTTCAGTAGTCCAACACTACATGCTAAGCTCAACCATCACGTTCCTGACTACCCAGTACTTTCTAGTATAAATAGGTGGAGTCCCCCTTTGCAAGTAACTCTTAAGAGCATACGTACCATGGTAGGGATCCAATAGGGTCTGTGGGAGGGCCAATCATTAGAAAGAGAATCCTGAGAATCCTGGGAAGTAGTGGCCTTTTGGTTTTACAGGAAAGGACTGTTAATTGTGTTTGGGAGCAGGTGTGTGGTTAGAACAACTGGAATGTTGTCTTCCCAGTGGTCCAAGAAACTGAGTCCTCCTTTTTTTTTGAAGGGGTGATGTGGTGACGGTCTCTGGTCCTAAAATCTCTGCTTAGCCAGATGGCCACCACTGTCGTCATTTTAATGTTCAAATCCAACATTGGTATCAAGCAATAGTGATTTTTGTGTTCAATAGGTAAGTTTAAACAAATACTTCTGTTTTGTCTGTGGGCAACTATAATAAAACAGAACGAGCCTTTCAAACACTGGTTGCACTGTATAATTAGGTAGAAAAACATGGCTGTAGAAGTTGGAACTGCATGAACCTTTAACAAACACCAGGGAAAGGAATATTCTAGTCCTCTTTTGGTGAGGCTGTCAGACCGTGGCCAAACGAACAATGTTTCTTTAATGATAGTTTTATCCCTAAGCTTTAGCAAATATGTAACTTTGTATACTGCCACAAGTGTTCTCAGTAAAGATGGCCAGCTTGCGTTTGACTTCTGACATCAGTCCTAGAAGACACTGACATAAAACCCCTTATTCACTTAATTTTTCTAAAGCATTGAGCCCTGGGAGTTGTATGCAACGAATGACTCAGTAAGTTCTATCCCTAAAACTAATACTGTGTTATATGTGAACTAACTTGAATTTAAATAAAATCTTGAAAATAATAAAAAATAAAATTACGATGGTCACGATAAGAAAAATAAAGGATTGCCTTGATTTTAGACAAAAAAGAAATGCAAATTGGGGTACAAAACAGAAGCCTAACTGAATGTTTTGAACCCAGGGTTTGGGTCTTTCTTGAACGGGAGGGATTATCGGAAAAAATACCATTCCATTTCATGTTGCATCTCCTCCAGCCCTTTTAGTGAACCGAGTTGTAGAGAGTCTACTCAAGCCAGGTTTCTTCCTCATGAGCCTTCCAATCATCTCCTCAATCATTTCATGTTTTTATGGCGTTGGTATGTGCTATGCAGGTAACAGTGGAAAGAATGCTGGAATAACACCCTGGCACAAATATCTAAGCATCAGTGAGTAGCTGTGTGGGAGAGAAACTGAAAAACTATAAATGCATTTGAATTTGATGGACATTACAAAATTATATCGCAAGAAGCAGTTGTCCTCCTACATAGGGTGCTTGAAAGTCTCCCTTTCTTGCCCTTGCTCTTTTGCCAACATCAGCTATCATCTTTTTAATTTTTGTAAATCTGATTGGTGAAAAATGGCCTCTTGGTGTTGTTTTAATTGTTTCTAGGGTTTGCCTGGGTGGTGCAGTCTGTGAAGTATCCAACTCTTGGTTTCAACTCAGGTCATGATCTCAGGGTCATGAGGTTGTGCCTCGTGTTGGGCTTTGCGCTCAGCATGGACTCGGCATGAAATTGTCTCTCCCTCTCCTTCTGCTCCTTCTGCTTGTGCTCCCTCTTTCTCTCTAAATAAGTAAATCTTTATAAAAAATTATTTTTAGTTACTCAGTTACCACAGATTATCTTTTAATGTTTTTTTGGTGATTTTCCCTCTTCTGTTTTTGAACTATCTGTTCAAATGTTTTGTGTATTTCCCTAGTGGTCTTGTTACATTATTCTTAGAGCTTTGTAAGAGCTTTTAACATTATGAGTATTGACCTTTTTTTTTTTGAAAATATTTTTTCCCACTGTTCCTTGTTTTCTAAAGAAACTTATGATGTCTTTCAAAGTATCTAACTTGAAAGGCTTAGGGAGTAAAGTCTACCAATATTTGTATTTATGTCCTTTGAGTTTTGTGTGTTACTTAGAAAGACTTTCCTATGTATATAGAGGAAATATATATATATATATATATATATATATGATATTTATATATCCTCTAGTTTTTTCTAGTGCTATATGTTTGCAATTCAAGTCACAATTTATTGTCTTTTTAGATGTTTCTTTCTAATACTTTTCAGAGCTTTCTTTTGTATAGTTAAGTCTTTTTCTTGTGTATATAATGAAATATTTAGCTTATTTTTTTCCAAATAGAATCTAATTTTTCCAACTATATTTTAAGTAACACATAATTTTACCTCCAAATTGAAGTGTCACCTTTATCACATATAAATTCTTATAGATGTTCATTTCCAGACTTTTATATTCTGTTCCAATTTATTTGTCTATTCCTGACAGAGTCACCATGGTGTTTTAATGACTATAACTTTATATTTTGATTTGATTCATTGTTTTGTTTTGTTTTTGTTTCAAAATTTCCTGACTGTTCTTAGACAGGTACTCTTTTGGTTAACTTTAAGAACAGCTTAGTAAATGTCCATTTGAAGAATCTCAGTGGAGTTTTGATTGAAACCACATAGTGTATGTAGACTCCCTGGAGAAAAGAAAGTAATCTTGCCAAGCAAGGGTGTCTACTCACACCGGATGTCTGCCAGAATGTTATCAAGAGCTGGTACCTCTGAAATATTTGAGCTGCTCCACACATTCCCAAAGTCAACACTGAAGGAAAATATTTCTGTTCCCTCTCTTAATGAATGTTAAGTCCCAAGTCTGTCCCATTTTATCTATGAAATGAAGCTAAGATCCTGGGATGTCTGCCTGGTTAAGTTCTGGGCATCTCACTTGAGAAGCTTTGCTGTCTGGCTCTAGAGGTGGCTCACAATGTGATATCTATGTGACGTCAAAATACGAGAAGAATTCTGGAAACCAGGGACTGGAGTCATTGGATTAGATTCATCACATTTTCAATGAAGACCAATTTTATTGGGTTCTGAGGCTTTTATCTCAAGCTATACAAATATGACTCCCAAGAGTACCACCCAATCCAATTAATTCTCATTCTGGAAAATGTTCAGTAAAATTCAGCAACAACAAAAAATCTCACAAATATGTTAACATTCTACACAGCATATTATTAGATAAATTAATAAACTTCACTTTTCTTTCCTTCCTTCCAACAATGCCTTAATATATTTTTAAAAGATTGAAGAAAATGGGCAGCATTCTCCAAACTGCAGTTTTTGCTATATTGTAGCATTGTGATTCTTACAAATTGCAAGCAATTTAAATGTTCAAGCAGTTTGGTAAATACTTTTTATATATCTATATAGCATTATATTATGCAGCATGTTAAAACAATGAGAGATTGTAATATATAATGGCATGAAAGGTGTGGGATATTTATTGAACAGAGCTGAATCAATCTGTTGGGCAACATATATAACATGATCCATTTTTCTAAATAATAATTTGTTCATTAAACACACAGACATACCTAAAAACATACCAAGAATAATCACTGAATCTTGGAGTTGGGAAAGATAAAATTATAATTCTACCTTATGCATATTTATATAATTTAAAAATTTTATCATTAACATATATAAGTTTTATAGTGAAAAACAATAAAGATTTTAATTTTGGAGAATGAGATTTTTTAGATTATTCATTAACGATCTTACTTCCTACAATAACCTTTCTCATTATTATAGGTTACCAAGAGTTGACTGTGCCTCAGAAATCATATGGTTTCTTCCATTACAACCCTGTCTGTAGATCCATTTCAGGAGTATTACCTGTATCATAACTCCTCAAATTATCACTAAGTGCTTCTCACAGAACTAGATACTAGATTAGATTAACTAGAACTAGTTAATCCTCAATTAATCCTCAGGCTGGATATTATCTCCATTTTACAGATAAACAAAACTGAATTTTAGAGAGACTGTTACTTGCCAAAGTCTTTCAGCCAATTAATCAGCATGGTAGGGAATCAATCTCTGAGTCCAACCATGGCTTCTCCCAGTATCCTACAAAACAAATTCCATATGGAAATTAACAAACACAAACCAGAGAGACTTTTCAAAATTCAAGGCCACAACCTTCCTATACTTCTTTTGTAGATAAACTTGGTATAGTATCAGAATGAGTACAGTGCAGATTCACTGAATGAAAATGGTATTGCATGATGTGGGCCACCTAGATGATTGTAATTCGAGATCCCAGGTTAAGAACCACTACTGTGTCACACCATGCTACCCCAAGAGACAGGACGATATATTTA
Source organism: Neogale vison (assembly GCF_020171115.1). NCBI lineage: Eukaryota > Metazoa > Chordata > Mammalia > Carnivora > Mustelidae > Neogale > Neogale vison. Next base: position 20,774,976 of record NC_058094.1, on the reverse strand, counting down.
CACATATACACAGGCACACACATGTACCAGTATAATACACAACTATTGTTCTAGGATTCTTTAGGTGCCCCTGCTTTCTCTCTGGTTTCAGTCAAATGTGGCCATGAAATAGTGCCAGGGAAAGTTTTATTTCAACTTCTTAATCCACTAATCATGAGAAACTCTGATCACTACTTGATCAGAATTTGAGTTGAAATTTTGTCAAAAAATAAAGAAAATCCCCAAAGGGTAAACTTTCTATTACTATTGTGAGCTCTCTCAATTATAGAACTTTCAGAAAAAGTGTCATAACCTTGTGAAATAAGCTATTAAGTTATATTGTATTCATCTTTGAATTCTAAATGCTTGCATGACATGAACTTGATGCTCAACAACTCCCTTGAAATGGACTATTTCTATTAGCCATGATGTCAGATGGTCTTTCAAGTAATCTTCCTCACAACCTGCCTCCTCCCCAAATGAAGCGACTTACACCAAGTCTTTTACCTTTTTAGTTGGACACCCAAAGCTAGAACCAAGGTCTTGTGTCTCCAGAACTTTTATCTTCTTTCAAACCATCACAACACAGAATTGTTAAAGCAATGTTTTATTTAACTGCAAAAAGTGCTGTACGATCATGGACATCCCTGGTGACAAACCAGATCTTAAGTTTGAAAGTTCGTATGAATAGAAGTTCAAGAATGGAACTATATTTCAGTAGTTTGTATCTTAGAATTGAGTATTTTTGTGTTGACTTCTTTATATTAACTGGATTTCCATGACTCTGTCCCCTTGGATTGCAGTTGTAATTACGTAGCAGTTAACATATTCTCCGGGCCCAGCATATCCCATAATTAGCTGTGTTCTCTCCACAGCATATGACTCAACCCCATGTGGTTCTTCTATATCAAAGGCAGGGTGGCCAGAGTTTTTTAACCACAATACTTGAGCATGTAGTGGCAGATGGCTGCACGACCCAAGTGCATTGGGTCCTTTTGAAGAACAACCTCACCAAAAACAAGCAAACAAACAAACAAAACCAGACCTTGAGATTTATTTTTGAAAAAAGGAAAGAACCTTCTTGAGGATGTTTCCAAACACTGCATCATTTTAAAAGAAAAGCATGTCTTTTTTTTTTTTTTTTTAAGAACTAAAATAGAAATAAAAGTTAGAACTTTGAGGTCAGCCTTGATCAGGAAGGAGGGCACTTCCTGGTCTCTAATCAGAGGTCTACAGAGGGTTTATTTAGTTGAGCGAGGGCATTGGGTATAGTGTAGTATGGAGTGGGAAGAGCATATAACTAGGGGTCTGGAGACCCGATTTCTGGTGGTTGTTCTGCTGCTAATTAGGTTTCTAAAGCTTTTGGAGCTTTGGTGAATCCAGCTCCTTCTCTCCGAGATCATTTACAAAAACCCCTATTATAAATTCAAGATCTTATGTTATGAGACAAGCTGAGAAATCAAGCATCTCGGTCTCTCTGCTGCACAAACACATTAATCTACATCTACTTTTGAAGAACCCCAAAGAAGGAAAAGACTCAGTAGCTGCCCTGGTAAACTTATTACAGGCTTAGTGACACACACCATCAGGACGTTCCATGTTATATTAGTGATAGCATATCAGAAAGGAGAATGTGTCACCAGAATTCCATTGGGGACAACAACTCGATTTGTTGGGGAAAGCACTTAATGAAAGGCTATACCCAGTGGGCATAAATATGGGCTTTACTGCTGTGTACTGCTGCAGGGACTAGATTTTCTTGCCACTTCCCAGGGTGGAGGAAAATAGGAAAAGGGAGGGGGGGGATGGGACTAGTGTGATGGGAGGAGTGCTACATGGTCTGCAGGGTGACCCTGCCCCATGACCCTCAAATACAGACTTTTATCAAAAACACATAAATGCTGGTGTGTGTGTGTGTGTGTGAAGATGGGAAGAAGTACTTAGAGAAGTTTGAAGGGATCCTGTGTTGCACGCATGCTAATTCTGACCGGTAACAAATTTGTGTCCAGGAATGAGGAGGTAGAGAGAGAAAAAAGAAATAGCCAGTCTTGGGGACTGGCAGGAATATAATGAGAGCTCTCGATTTCCATTCTATGGAATTGTACTTCAGATCAAGATCAAGATCTCAAAAAGGTATTTACAACATAAACACAGCAGCTAACACCTATAATTTGTGCACTTTCCAGATTTCAGGTACCATGCTGTGTGTTTTACATGCATTTTATATATACATACCTACACGCAAAGAATATTCCTTTTAATCTTTACACTGGGCCTATGAAGTGGGTATCGTTATCTCAGTTTAACATTTAGAGAGAAATTAAGACTCAGAGAAGTTACGTACATTGTCCAAGGATCTATAGGTATAAACTTAATATGGATTCCAAATATATTGGGATATTAACATAAAAATATATCAAGTATTACATCTGTTACACATCAGCAGATGTGCAAAAATGCTTCTAAGGTAAATCTTGCCTTGGCATATTTGTTTTGTCATCTAATAGGAGCTATATATATAGGATGAAGACAGAGCGATGTTATCAAGACTAAGGCATGAGGCCTGTGAGAGGTTTAAATGTTGTCAATTTCAGAGGAATCAAAAGATCTAATTCTCCCCACCCCCTGGAATAGTGTGAGTCCTTTTCTCTAGTGGTGTCGGAGATTAGCTACCATATTCTGGATGTAACCCAGAGTCAGATGTTCTCTCGTCCAGTGCCATCAATCATAATAAGGAATCCACCTCTTCATCAATTTCAATACCTTTGGCAGCCTCTACTGAAAATCCTAGAGATTATGGGCTGTGGTCGCCTCAGGAATCATACTGCATTTCATCCTGCACATTCTCCAAATGACATTTTTTTCCTTCAAGATCCCTCTCCAGATTTCTGTTTTTCCTCTCATCTACCACATTCTTCCTCCTTATCTCTTTTTCCTTTGGCTACCACTTCTGCACATTCCCTCCCCAATCCTGCCCTGAAGAGAGTTTAAGGCAGTATTTTCTCAGCGAAGCAGATCTCTATAACGGAGGGATTTCTTATTTTGCTGCAATCAAAACAAATTCTTCCTCACATAGAAATTTCTTCCATGAATATATAGACATTTTCTCAGTGGTCCCCTGTCTTCGAGGCTTCCCCCAAATCTCCATTCTCTAACCCTCTTCCTTGACCTCAGCTATTTCAATATTCGACTATTCATTTGCTCACCATTTTTCCTACAGATAAGATAGGGCCTATGGGTGGTATGGGAAACTCAAATCAGCCAGCTGTTTCATGGGCAGCTTTCATAAAAGATCTGGAGGGAGAAATTACAATGGCTATTAGAGGGGGCCGGGAGGTAGTCATTTATTTGATTTTCCTATTTCATCAGTTCTAAAGTTTACCTTCCAGAGGAAAAGGGGACACTTTCATTTTTGTTATTGTTGTTAGCTCATTGAATTTATTTTTTAACTTTATTGTTTATTTATTTATTTATATTATGTTAGTCACTGTACAGAACATCATTAGTTTTTGATGTAATGTCATGATTCATTGTTTGTTTGTGTATAACACCCAGTGCTCCATGCAATATGTGCCTTTCTTAATACCCATCACTGGGCTAACCCTTCCCCCCATCCCCCTCCCCTCTAAAACTCTCAGTTTGTTTCTTAGAGTTCATATTCTCTCGTGGTTCCTCTCCCCCTCTGATTTCTCCCCACTTCATTTTTCCCTTCCTTCTGCTAATGTCCTCCTTGCTATCCCTTATGTTCCACCAATAAGTGAAACCATACAATTATTGATTTTCTCTGCTTGACTTATTTTACGTAGCATTATCTCCTCCATTCCCATACATGTTGATGCAAAAGCTGGGTATTCATCCTTTCTGATGGTCGAATAATATTCCATTATATATATGGACCACATCTTCTTTATCCATTCATCTGTTGAAGGACATCTCAGGTCTTTCCGCAGTTTGGCAACCGTGGCCATTGCTGCTGTGAACATTGGGGTGTATGTGCTCCTTCTTTTCACTACACTGTATCTTTGAGATCAATACCTAGTAGTGCAATTTCTGGGTCATAGGGTAGCTCTATTTTTAATTTTCCTGATATATTGGTGTGGTATTATAAAAATAATTGTGTATGCTGCAGTCAGATCTGACTCTGAAGTCACAAACACTATATAAATCTCAGCTCTACCAGTTCACAGTTTTCTAACCTGGGCAAAATTATACTGAACCCCTCTGAATTTCAGTTTTCTCATCTGTAAATTGACAAGATTAAACTGTACTTCATAAAGTTATTATGTATCTAGAATACAGTACATACCTAATAAATGGAGACAGTTGATTACATTAGGAATCTCAAGCATGTCCACTAAGGAAAACAACTCTTGCAAAAACATAAAAATTGTCAAATTCCCACATTCTCTTTGACCTTCTATTATTAGAAGGTGGTACATGGGTTGGCTATCCTTTAGTTTAATCCAGTTACAATTTCGTAGATATATAATAGGAGTGTTTACAATTGAATTACAAACTCTGCCAACTTAGAGAAGCCTAGAATTGGCATTCATAGTTGGAAAAAAAAAAAAATCCCACCCCTGGGTCTCAGTTTCATATCTTTGCAATTCATTTCCTGAGAAGCTTTCCAACTATGTGATTTTCCATAGCTTCAGGCTTTGTTATTAGTTAAGGGCACTCTTGGGCTTATCACCAGTTCTAGGAGCTGCTGGCACGGGTGACTGTACATGGTTAGGGGTGGGGACGGAATGTAGGTGGGGGCTTTCCAGTTCCAGGGGAGAAGATTATAGGATGCTATGTATAAGGGCTCTGTGAGGAAATAAGTAGGGGTCCACAAAGAAAGTGTGCTGGCAAACTCAAGAATAATGATTGAATTTAAAAACTTCCATGTGAAGTCAAGCTCCACATTCATCTTTTTGTTTTACATGGGAGATTACAAGACAAAAGCCTTTGAACCAACTTTTCTAGCTTGTATTGACTTGAGATATCTGGTATCCTATATGGAAATTGTAAGAAAAAGTGATCAAGGAATAATAAGTAACTGCCATTATTTATTGAACAATTATTGTGTTCCTCCTAAATTAGATAAAGTAGAAAGTCTTCATTTCCATTTTACAGATGAGGGTTGTGAGGTTTAGTGATATTACATGATTAATCAGCAGCTAAGAAGTTCTTCCTGAGAATCCATCACTTCAACAATTTCCTCCCATCTAAAAATATACACTAAGAATTATTCTGTGATATCACTTGCCTGTATTTTGTCCAGATCATTTCAAAAGACATTTTACCAGTGACTTATATTTAGGACTGCTTAACCATAAAAGAATCCAGTTTGAAAGGTGTGAAAATTACTTAACTGTTCCTGTATAACCACATCGCTGGTCAAGACAGCTTCTAAAACTTCAAGACAGTTTTTTCTTTCTAGGAAAAAAAAAAATTTTTTTTTTTTTTTATTCTACAAAACCCAATACCTCTTAAAAGCGCAAAGACAATACTAATGAAATATATTCAGTCCCAGAATACAGGGAAGTCTTAAACAGATTCAAGAAAAAGATAACATCATCCAAAGAAAATGTGATCTGATCCTTTCTAGAATTTAGCTTCCTGGAGGGTGTGAAATCTTGTCTTTGTGTACTTCAAAGCCCCCATCACAGTTTTAGCAGAGAGTATGCCTTTAATGAAGTTTAATGAAATAAATAGCATTTAACCATCTCAGCATGTCAGAATGTCTTCATGTCTCCTTATGATCAAAACATTTTGTCCCAAGATAAATAAACAGACATGGACAGAGCATGGACCAACTCCCCTCCAAACATACAACATAGGTCAGTTAATTAGGGAAAGGGAGATTATGGCTGAGGTTTTACTGTATTAAAAGATGGGAACTTATATTATTGACTGATGGCCATTTAGCAAGATTTTCCCTAGGTTAACTCCTTTCCCACAAAGGTTCTTTCCATTTTATCAGCAAAGAAATGTAGGCTGAGAGACACGTAGCAGAGCGCCTAAAAATATGCAACAAGTTGAGTAGATAGGCAAGATTTAAATCTTGCTACTTAACCCGCTAGAGTGACCCCGAACTCAGTTCCTTCCACTGCACCGTATTCTCTCCTAGTACTGAAAATCAGTCCTCAAGTTCAAGATAATTTCCTCTTATAGAGATTATAGAGATTGTTCATTGATGAAGAATGTTCCCCCTGAAGTATCTGGACCAGCGAGCGGCACCAGCCACAGACAGGAGCCTTTTAGAATTCAGCATCTTGCAACTCCCTCCCTCCCTCCTGTATCAGAATCTACTTTAGAAATGGTCTGTCTGTGATCTGTATGTAGATTAGTGTTTTAGAAGCACTGTCCTAGAAGTTACACCACCCCCACCCCCAGCATCTCAATGGGTGGTTTGTTTTTTTTTGTTGTTGTTGTTGTTTTTTAGAAGATAAAACAGGATTGCGCTTTTTCAAATAGGTTTTTCCATTCTTGGTAGTGAAAAATAGTTTGACTGTTATGATTTCTGTCAGGAATATGGCAGAAGATCAAAAATGTGTGCTTTGGAATCATCCACTAATTTATTCTGCCAGATTGCTTTTATGTTATCAGTGCTGAGGAAATTAAGTCCCGACAGGACAGTTTCTCACTGGAGGCACTGACATTCACAATCTTTCCTGGAGAAGGGGAAGCAGATGGGCCTGGACGTACATATTACGCATTCTGATAGCGAAGAGGCAATCTTTCATGAGCTGCCCTGGAGCAAAGTGGGAAGAGTTTTGTGTTAATTTTTTAATGTCTTTTTAATTAAAAGTGTCAAGCGGTAGTCCCCGAGTTTCACTGAGAGAACCAGGTTCTTCTCTGTTATCATCTTCCAAATGAAAACCAATTCAAGGAGGCATTTATCTATCTTAGTCTTTCTTTCTGGTTTCCTTGTTTCCAGTCATTCTACTTTTGGTACATTTCAAGGTGAGGCTCAGTTATCATTATCGCTAACTTTCAAGTTTGCATTTGAAGTCATCTTGAAACAAAAAACAGATGTCCCCTGGTCCCAGACAACCATGGCCACGGTCTTGGTGCATAATAGCACAAAACGTCCCTGGCGTTCAACAGTAAGCATTTATTTCTCATGCTGGGTCTGCAGAGGCAGGGGATTTGGCTCACCCAGAAAGAGCCTGGTCAGGAACGCTGCCCTCTGTGGCTCTGATCTACAGGTCTTTTATCTTCCTTCTGGGACCTGCAGGTAGAGCATGCTTTTCTCATGGAGACAGCAGAGGTCAAGAAAGTACAACCAAACAAGGCCACTGATTGTCTGGTCTTGAAGCAGACTATGACTGTTACCACTACTTCATTTGGTTGACCAAAGCAAGCCATGAGGCCAAACCCAAAGTCAGAGGGCGAGGAAACGTATTCTACCTCCTTTGGCCTCATGCTCCTTTATGGGTAGAGCTACTAATCACACATGGATAGAGGGAGAGGTGAAGAACAGGGCCATTCCTATAATCTTTATAGTCTACCACACTGCCTGTTTTGTTTCCCTGGGATTTTTAATAATACAGAAAGATCCCTAACCTCATATTTCTGATGACCCTAACCTCATATTTCTGATGACAGTAGGTATTGTGACATGTGCAACATGATGGATATTGCATGGTTTTCCTCCCACGTGCTGGTAAGGGGTCTACTTAGCACTTCGAGCTCGATTTATTCCAGTCTTTTTTCATGCTCAAAGTTAATGTGACGTTATAGAAAACCATGTCATGCTAATTACAAAATCATTTTAGCTGCCCGATATTATAGATTTTTTTTTCCTTGCCTGATAATATAGCCTTTCAGAGATGGTCCGATCCCACTGGGGAGAATTAATTGCTCAATGTAAATAGTGGTGAATAATTCAAATTCCAGTCTTGAATCTATCAAGAAACAAGTTCAAGATAGGGAATCCAAGAAATTTTTCTATGTATTTGTAGTATTAAAATATGACTTTCCAACAATTCTTTCAGATTATAAAACAAACTTTCTTAATGTTCTGCTTGAAGTACCACATGAAGAAAGTGTTTTGCATAATTTTGGAAAATGACAGGAAGTCTACCTTAAAGGTAAAGCAGACTAATTGTTGTAGATGCTAGGTTTTGAAGATCTCTTCCCCTTACCCCAATATCTCCATCCTTGCTCCCAGTGTCTAAAATGTCACCCTTAGAGAGTTACTATTTGGGCTAAGACTTTGTTGATATTTAAGACATTTAGCCTATATCCATGTGTTCTGGCTCCCTAATTCATGCACAGGAGATAAAAACACAAAACAAAACAAAACAAAAAACCCAGTTATCAAAACATCCACCTCCAAAGAAGACAACCTTCTACATCCTCTTTCACTTTTAGCTACCTGTGTTTTATCCTTTTCACAGCAGGCTGGGCTGGGTTCTTGCATTGTATAACCAAAGGCCTCATTAAAAATTACAGCTAAACAAAAGAAAGGTTTCCCTTAGGATGAATTGTGTTCTTTTCCTAGAATCATACTTCATGGGATTGCTGTGACAATTAAGCGAATTAACACATGCAAACCACTTAGGGGAGGGCCAGACACAAAGAAGATCATTACTGATGATATTTTGCTATAGCATCTGCATCACTTAATTGCAGTTATTTTTGAGGTTATCTGTGTTTTCTTGTTAAATATGAGTTTTCTGTAATACCTAGAAAATCCATGGCTAGCAGTATGGCCTCCATATTTAGTAATGGAAGGAATTTGTTGAGTATTCGTTATATGTAAGAAACAGGCAAAGCACTGGATTTGCCAAAATAACATAGTTAATACCTGCCCTGGAGGAGGGCATAGTCTCTGAGAACAGACCCTTTTCTGTGGATCATAGAGTCCGTATGAAAATGGGTAGAATAGAGGTATATAAAAAGTAGGATGGGGGACTAGAAGCAAGAAGGACACTCAGATGACCCGACAGCTTTGTGCTGGATGGCCGGAATGTTGTCTAGGAAATTAAGAAAATGAGTTAGAGCAGTGCTTGTCAAATCTAGCATGAATACAAATCACCCAGACAGGTTGTTAAAACACAGATTGCTGGGCCTCACGCCCAGAGTTTCATGGGGCCTCAGAATTTACATTTCTGGTAAGTTCTCAGATCATGCTAATGATTTGAGAACTGTGAAGGAATGGAGAGGTAACACTATAAAGAGTGTTAGTTCTTGAAACTTTTGTCTTCATGTAGAGAACAGGGAAGGGCAAACTGAAAGAGGTAGGGAAGGCCCCTCTTATTTAAGGGGATTCATATTTATTTTCATATATTCTTCCAGCAAGATTATGAAGTCAGTTTATCAGGCAGAGTAGTGTCTAAGTAGTGTGCCTTGCCAAATTAGCCATGAAATCTCTGGCTTCAACACACACACACACACACACACACACACACACACACACACACACTCTTTTTCTTTTATTTATGCAATGCAGATAGAAGGACCTCTGCTCTACATAGTCCCTCCGGGAGTGTAATGGATGCTATGGAACCACCCATCAAGCTTGGATACTCAATCCTTTCATCTGATGGGACTTGTTAACACCTGGAGAGAGGTGCCATACCCAAAGGCTCATTCATGCACAGGCAGCAGCTGGACAATGTGGGCAATACAGATCTGGTCCACTTGCTGTGCCAGAAGGCATGGCAAGGGAGTCACAGCTCTGAAGAATCATGTCAGCTCTAGAACTTGATTGAATTGGACTAATTTAAACCTGGACCCCCATGGATTCCTGTCTTAGGCCAGATTCTCCAGGAAACAGACTGGCATTTATTTATTAACTGACATTAATCAGGAATGTTACTGGGAAAGTGCTCTAGGTATCTGTATCTGGGGAGAGTGAAGAAAGTAGCACTGTGCAGATTGGATTAGAGGCTGGAGCAGACATGGGTGCCTACACCCAGCAGGGATGCTTAGCTCAGAAGTGGTTACAGGACCGCAGTGGTGGGGACTCATTGTGGCTGTGCAGAAACAGCAGTACTGATGGGTGAGAATAATGGGCTTTGCTTTGGCTGGCTGAGTCTTTGGAGAGTCATCCTGGTGTTCTCCATGGGTTCCACTGTTCTCTTCACTGATCATAAATTAATTAGAGCCTCAGTGTCATCTTGGGGAAGTCTTATGAAACACATACCCTAAACTTGTTCCAATAAATCAATCTAAGTCTCACACTTACCAGACTTGAGTATTGCATTTCATTCTAGGAAACATGTTGTTCAGATGGCCACTGAGAAATGTAGAAAGAACCTGGCTGGGATAATGAAGAATTCTGTAAAACACTTGAAATGAAGATAGAGAGCCTAGAAAAGAGACACAAATGGAGGGAAACTGATTGCCATCTCCAGTGTTGAGACTTCTTGTTGGGGAGGTTATCCCTCTGGCTCATTTCAAGAGCAATGCTTAGCTAAGATGTCAATCTCCAGTAGATGAAGGATAGTGTCTGCCACAGTTGCATTGTATCTCCCTGTCTGGGCCTAATACCTGCCTCAAAGTAGGTACTCAAGAAATACTGGAATAAAAAGAAACTGAATAAATGTTACATAGGTTCAGATTGTAACTCAACAGAATGAAGATCGGCACACTTTGGATTCTATTTAAGATAATGGAATAGGTCACCTTAAAAGCGAAGTCAAGGCCTTATCACTAAGAGGGCCTAGATGTAGGTGGGTTGACCCTGCCAGCAAAGGAGATTTCAAGATTAATCAAATTCCTGATCTAGATAGGAAGTTGGATGTTCAAGGTTTCTTCAATTTTAATATACTTAATATTGTAAGGATAGAAAAATGACTATTTTGTGGGAGAAAGAACTGCCAGAGGGCGTGGTTACTGCTGTATATAGGATGTTTTAAATTTTCTACTTCTACTGAATTCCCACAGAGATCCTAAAACCAGTTGAAGGAAGTCATATTTACTCTATCACATTCAGCTTAAAACATCAGTTATAAATAGCCTAGTTCTCTTCCTGAACTCAGAGATGGCTTCTTGATGAAGACCATGGGATCCCCAGAACTTTGGAGCATGTAGTGAAAGAGAGTGTAAATCTAGGAATGCTTCCTGTCGTCATGCATCTGTACCCCAGGCTAGTATTAAGGAGTGAAACCCTTTATACTGTAATCCAGGACAATGGAATGGGAGCAGAAATTATGGGGAAATCTCTGTAGGATAGGGGAGACTAGGATTTCTAAATTCAGGAATCATAGTTACCTTTGAGGATTTGAAGAAAGCTTTCATCAGTTCTGTGAAGAAAAATGCATACTTGTGTGAAATTGTACAAACATAGACCTCTTGAAACCTTTTAATGAATTAAGAACCTATGGGATAAAGGTAGAGCTTTTTAGAGGTCCCTGTGCCTTCTAGGTATTATCATTTGAGCACAGAAAGCAACCCTCATCCTTGATGCCCTGTAAGGAGATAGTGTATAGAGATTTGACTCATTGCATTTATGAAGCTGAAAGAGAGAAGAGTGACCTGATTCAGAGTCAGACAAGATGAGGAGGGAACTGATGACCCATTTATGAGCTGGATATATAAAGCAGGTCAGGCTTTAGCTTACAATTACAATACATTATAAATGGTATTGATTGGCAGTTGGTCTTAAGAAGACTTGTCTGCTTGAATTTTATTTCAAAACCCTTTAGATATGATACTCTGGTAGGTGACTGAATGTCATGCCTACTTGACCTGATTAATGGGCATTGATGGACCTGTCCCCTGGACAATGTGTCAAGCCAAAATGGATGTCTGTCTACAATTACTACCAATATGATGAGCCCTTCAGGGATTTCTGGATGCATGCACCAGCTTATAGGGAAGAAATAAAATGTGATCAGGGAAGCTATGTGGTGAAGTGAAAAGGGTATGCATGGTTTTGGGAGTGTAAAGATTTGGGTTTGAATTCACCTTCACCGCTGGTTAACCATCTGATCTCAGGTCAGTTACTTAGTCGTATGGTGCCTCAGGTACTTCACCATAGAACGAGGCTGACAGCATCTGTCTCCGTTATGTTGTGATAGTGTTGTATTGTGAAGCACTTAGCTTCAGGTTTGGGCAAACCACGCCCCCCCATCTTTGTTCTTGACCTCCTTTTACATGGGATCCATTCTGGGCAAGTATTATCCAATAGAGGGTTGGTTTCTTTGACTGAAAGAGCACTGAGGAGATGGATATTAGGTAGCCTGTGCAAGGGGCACACCCTGCACAGAGTGAGATGCCAGAAGGAGAAAGCAGCCAGATAAAAGGAACTTGTGTCAGATGGAGGGGATGGGGACACACAGTTCACCGTTTTCTCTAGGGCCAGCCCTGTGGTCTCCCCATATCTCTTCAAGATCTACCTAATTCCAATCCTTAACTTTCCCCACTGGACGCTTCACATCAGCCCAGAAAAAATGAAGTTGAAACATGACTGAATCTCACCACCACCATTACTCCCACCTACAAGTTTTCATTTGATCTGCCATAATCCTTGCCTGAACCAGGAAGAAGAGTGAGAATACAGAATTGGTTATACACCAAGGAGAGGTGTGTGACTGTCTCTTTGGAGGAGTTTTAGAGAATTGGAATATATTGTGGGAAGGATTTTTTAGGCTAGGATTGACAGTGTAGGTTGGAGAATTATTTGAGGCTGTCTTGTGCATCCTATAGGAGCATCGTTAGTTTATCACCGTTCTCTACCCACGAGATGCCAGCAGTCCCCCTACACTTGAGTCGTAAAGACGAAAAATGTCTTCAGACATTGTCAGATGGTTCCTGGGGAGCAATATTACCCCCATAATGAACCACTATTATTGCCCAACCTTTTATCCAATAAATGGCCATTCCTCTTGTGGATTTTTACTTTTAAAACACCCCTGATTCAATATCCAGACATTTTCATCTTTACGTTGCATAGATGTTTAACTAGAAACAGGACGAGGAAACTCATATTTAAATTGTAGTCAACTGGAATTTTAGCGAAGTAAGACTTTGAGCTAGAAAACTTAAGAGGTTCCAGTATTTTCTTTTAATGATGGATTTTGGAGTTAAAATCTGAGTCATAAAGAGAAGTTTTGATCTCCTATTGCTAAAGACACAAGAAATTAGACAACGAATCTTTGGTTCCCCTGCCCCTTTTAATTAGACACTTGACAAGCTAACCTTGGCTTCTGAGAATGAGGACAATCTCTGGACAGGGATTTATGACCTCTGAAAGGTGCCTGAATGCCCCTCATTGGAGACTGAGTCACATTGTTTTCTGAATCATGCCTACAGGAGCACTCCAGACAGGGACAAAATAAAAAAATGCATGTGGAGCATCTTGCACTATATCTGACATGATACTTGCTAATGAATATTGTGATCATTATCATTATTTTTATCACCATCACTGTGATGCAAGGATGTCACATCTGAGGAACCAGAGGGGGTCCTGCAGGACCATTCAAGAGGATCCTTGGCTTCACCAGGATGGAAATCAAGTGAGGCAGAGTTTACTGAATGTAGAGAGAGAGCAGATATAGACAGAGGATCTGGAAGACTCAGAAAGGGAAGGAGCATGAGGCTCATCTTTGCTTGGGGTCTGGAGTTTTGATTGATAATTCTGTCTAGTGCATGTGTCCTCTTAGGCATCTGGGAACTGCTCAGAATAAGGACACAGTCCAGGTGTCATCATAAGTTACTTAGTCCCCGGAGCCCGGGGGTCTTGGTGTTGACATGTCCAGAGCACCAGTGATCTGGAGTATTCCTGTGTGGCCTCATCCATTCATTCTCTAGATGAGCTGTTCTCTAATGTGCTGGAAGACTCCAGAGAAATTAACTCTTTGCCCCTTACAAGGAGGACATACATTAAGGCGTGTGTAGGGCAGGGGTGCAGGTCCTGGTGAGAACAGAAGCAGGAAAGGGAGCAGAGGGAAAAAACAGCTTTTTCTCTTCTCAGGCCTTTCAGTCTCCCTGTCTCAACTGCCCCCGTTAAGCTGCTAACCCACTCATAGTTAAACATAAGTCTTTGTTTGCTGGTTTGTTTTTTTAGCCTTTATCTCGTTAAATGAGAAATTCATACCTTACATCAGGTTATAATGGTGAATTTATTTTGAGAAACTCAATTAGTAATGCAAATGTGAAATCTTGGTGTTCCGATTGTTCACAAAAAGCGCAGGACCACACTAAATAAGCATTTTTCTGTCTCGTCAATGGCCTCCAAGGACAAGTAGCAGACTTTAGTGGGGCAAGGAGATAGAACATAGAAAGTCATCATTGCTCATTTTCTGGAATAATCCTGGGTGTCTCTGTGAACAGCAGGGCAAAAATAGTTTCCTTGGAAGCAGCCCAAAGGGAAGTTCATAGGCTAGGATAGCCAGATTTCATCCAAATCCGTGATTTGCTTCTCAAAAAGGGTTCTTTCTTTTTTAAAATCCCTGGATTACTCTGTTAGATGCCTAGGCCTTGTTCTGGAGAATTAGGGTGTTGGATGAGAGGTGAGGAAATCTGGATGCTATGGTCTCTTTCTCTGGGGTTAATTAACCGAAGAAGTGAGTTGTGGATAGGAAAAAGGGAAGGGGGAGGAAATTACATAAAACTGGTCACATATATTTAAATCCTACACAAGTAGGATTTGCCTGATGTGGTAACTGTTGGCAGATTAGCAGTTTAGCTAGGGCAGTGCTGATGATAAAAAATAAGGACTCATAATCATAATTATAGCCAAAGTTCCTTAGCAAGTACCAGGCTTGACACAGTGCCTGAGTCTAGACATGTATTCTATCATTCCACCTTCACAGATGTCCCATGAGGACCAATACTAACTTTCATTTTGCAGTTGAGGAAACAGCAAGAATAGGAGCTTGAAGGAATGTGTTCAAGGAGTAGAGTGGAGTTTCAAATCCAAGAGCAAAGCCAGTGTCCTTAATCATTTCTCTCTATTGCGTGTCTCAAGATGTGGAGCATTGATCCACCTGATCTGGAGTCAGGATGTGGGGTCCAAAGGCCAGAATGGCCAAGGCCAGTACCAACAAATGAGCATCATGGAATCGCTCACCAGAGACTTGGAGCAAGTGGTTTCCAAGGAACCCAGAGCAAATGGTTTTTTTTGCTGCTCTGTGGAATAACACAGGATGTCTGTATTCTCAAGAATCACAGGATGTCTGTATTCTCAAGAATCACAGATTGCATATGCTGTTGTCCATAGAAATGTGTAGTAGCCTGGTATTGTAAGATTTGGCCAGTCTGGTTTATGTAGGATACTATTTAATACAAAATGCTCCGTGGCTCAGTTTCTTCCATATTAAGTCATACCTATTTTTTTTCACATCTTCTGTCTGGAGCTGTGAGAATGGTTCATGGGATCGTGTCTGTAAGAAATTCTTTGATTTATTTTGGGAAAATTATGCAAACACATAATGTAATAATCTGATTTATACTACCTGGAGAGAGTTAACTGAAGAGGAAAATTAAATGATTATGGGCCTAAGTAGATGATTTATGAGTAAGGGATACAAAGTATAAAAGTTCTAACAACAACAGAAGTCCCTTTGAAGGTTGAGATGGGAGAAAAATGATGTGGGTTGGTACAAAGGCTTCTAGGTAAGATTAACTGGCTGAAATTGAAAAGAAAACAATTTTGTTCCTTATGACAAGTATCAAGACATTCAGATTAATGATATACTGAATACTTTTGTAGAGAAACTTATACCCTCCAATCCTAGGGGTCCTGAAAACAAAATATGGCAACATATAATATATTGGGAGGTGAGGAGGCCCAGTGGTAGAATATAATGATTGATGCTTCAGGGACCTGTAGAGACAAGAACAATGATGGCTGAGGTCACTGGCAAATACAGTTTCTTTGACTCAACTGCTCAGACTTAAAATATACTAGAACATACATTAAGAGTTAGAATGCTTCTTTCTGGCCATCTATGATTTATGGACTCACATGTTACCAATATATAATCTTAGACAGATGAGATAAAATATTTCCATAAAGAAATTCCACTGAGCGTTGGACAATTCTGTGCAATTGTTCAGAGGAAGTATAAACTGCGGCTCTCTTCAGGGAAATAGTAGAGCAATACTAGGCAGAAACTCTTGGGTTGACGCATGTTATAGCAAATCGACAAGATGCCTAGGGTCTTGAATAATATTTCTACCCTACATGTGATTTGATGCCAAAATTTACAGGGAATTATGACTTTAGAAGAAAGGTGAGTGTTGAATATGGAAGCAAACGTTGGTCATTGTGGCAAGGTGAGAGGGGTGGTCATCAAAGAAATAAAAACAAGTATCAGCTCTTTGGGGTCATCTTGAGATGAGTCATTTCATTTCAACAACTATCTATTAGAAGTGACTGTGCGCAGTATATTCTAGGAACCGGAAGGGAGAGGACGGCTATCACCTGGGCTCACAGTCTAGTGAAAAAGACACAAATCAACACTGAGAATGATCCTTTGAATAGAAGAGACTAAAACAGTGTTATAAGGGGGAGATATAAATGGAAGAAGGAAATAAGAAGAAGTTCATATGAAATGAGGTGATTTAGGTTTAATCTTCAAATCCCTCAGATGGTGAGGGACAGCACACAAAAAGGGATTTATGATAAAAAAATTTTTCCCAAATTAATTTGCAAGATAAGTAGAGCTGCCTTGTTTCAGCAACTACCATAAAAGAAATATTCTTTTTCTAACTTACATTTTTGTGTGTGTTTCAGCTTAGGTGGAAGACACAGATGCACAAGTGTATATATAGATCTATGCAATGTTTTTCATGCCAGGATAGTGAGTGGTTTTAAGAACATTTTTGTATAAATCATGCACATGTATGTGTAGACTTGGGGCTAAAAAGACTTGAGTTTGAGCTTCAGATATGCTACTTTCAAGTTGTGTAACTTTGGACATTTAATGTCTCTAAATACCACTTTTCTTACCTGTGAAAGAAGACAGTCATGAGGTATGTGTGTATGAAATATTTACGCACAATGCTAGAGCACTGTGCAAAAGGAATAACTGGGTAATATTTGGTGTGTAAGGATTAGGGTATCAGCAGTGGTATGCTGGTAAAGATTTAACTATTGGCTCTTTGGGGAAAAACCCCAGATGTGTATAATGTTTGCCAATTCCCATGGTGTAATACTTCTACCATGGTCTGTTTCATATATCACTGAATATAGAATTGGAAACTGATGTGCATAATTGGCTTTTATTCACTGGTGCAGACCAGGTGGATGTCACTGGGTGTCAGTGTTTCAATGCAATGGAATTTAAAGCTAAGTAAGCCTGATGGGAAAAGAAATTGTTAACAGTTGGGATTTTCTTGTCTGGATCATTGTACCAGAATATACCCCGAAGGAACTGCCAGTTCTCCTGGGAGGAGGATAATTCAGTAACAGGAAATAAGTTGGGCCAGGTACCATGGGAAGGAAGAAACTCCTCCCCTCTGGGGTGGTGAGAAGGTAGAGTTAGACTCTAAACTGGGATGTGGCAGGGAACATTCCAGATGGTGTGAGTAAGCTCATCTTTGCAGTATGGAGGCAGGTTGGCACCAGGCAGGGAAATGTGCCTGTTGATCTTAGGTCTCTGAGACTGGTTTGTGCCCATGAGATTTTAAGAGTAGAGATCTCCTAGGATCAGTTTTAAAATAATGCAGTTGTAGTTCTGTTTTCTGCTCTGCTACATTCTAGTGTAGAGTTATAGTCGGGTGACAGTTGTGAAATAAGGAACGAGGGAGACTAGGATCTCCTTTCCATAGTGGGAGGAGTTCTGGCTCCCAGGAGCTTCCAAATCAAATGTAACACTCATTTACTGAATCCATCTTATCCCATGTTGAAGACATAAGGGCCTCGCCATCTTGAATATCAGATTCTCTTAAGCTAGCTCCATGGCTTCCATTTGCCTCTCAAAGGGACCCATGGCCCCAAGAGATTAAGAACTACTTATGCATACATTACATATCTTGTGATTTTTTTACTACACTAATTTTTAAAAATAGCTATTATATTGTACATCTCTATACTCAGAACCGTCTCAAATTTTCTTTGGCAAGAAGGTTATAAATGACACATGACAGTGGAAAAATAGTGCTGAATGATGTATTTAATAGACTTAACGTTATATTCTCATTCCTCAAAAATTAAACATAGAGTTACCAGAAATTCCACTCTTAGGTATATACCCAAGAGTTGAAAACACCTGCACAAACAAAAACCTGCACAAAAATGTTCATAGCAATGTTTTTAATACCAGCTCAAAAGTAGAGATAACATAAATGTCCACTGGGGGCTGAGTGAGTAAACAAAATAAGATACAGCCATAAAATAGAATATTACTAATCCATAAAAAGGAACGAAGTTCTGATACATGATACAATATGGTTGAACCTGGAAAACATTACGCTAAATAAAAGAAATTACACACAAAAGGCTACTTTGTGTTTGCTTCCATTTATATAAAACATCCAGAATAGGCAAATCAATAGATTACTGGTTGTCAGGGGCTGGGGGAAGGGGGAATGTTGGCTTGTCAATTATTTTGGGATTTATTTTGGAGGTAACAGAATGTTCTGGAATTAGAGGTGATGGTTTCACAATAGAGTGAATGTACTAAAAAATACTCAAGGGTACATTGTAAAATTGTAAATTTTGTTATATGAATTATATCTCAATAAAAATAAATATGCTAACTCAAAAAAACTAAAGTAAGCACCCATATCTATGGTAGCATTCCAAAGAAGCACAGGGACCAACTAAAAATTTCCTAATGGCCAAATCTAGAACAATTTGAGAAAAAAATATGAATAATTTATTTGGGTTGTAACCCAAAGTATAAAATATGATTAATTTAGTTGAATTATAACCCAAGTATAAAATAAATATCTGTAAGTTCATGAAAATATAAAGAAATCATTGAATTAATAAATAAATGGAGACAGTACACATTTTAAACTTTAGAGCATTTGGAATGTATAGCATTTTAAAATGTAGCTGAATATAAAATCTTTCTTTTATCTTTATGGCTATTTTTCTAATTATATAAGTCATACACATCTTAGTTTCTTGCTCAGATCTGTTTTATTGGGCCTTTGTACCTATCTTCCAGTGGGTTGGTATACTCATTGCTAATGGCTCAAGCTCTGCTCAGGGGGTTATCCCCACCCAGCACTCTGGGAGGCTTCTGAGGAATGATTGATACTAGCTCAGACTAAGGGACCAATTATAAGGGAAAGTAGGTGTGGCTATGGATATGTAACTCTGGTGTCACTGGTACTACCACCTATCTCAAGATCTAGTTCTCCTAGCCTGATAGAGAACACAGAACGGTCACTTGGAGCACTGGTTGAGTTACCACCTTGGAGAGAACACCACTGTTCTGGTATGTACCTTAGAACAATGGATATCAAATGATTTTGATAAGTAGTAAGCAGGAAGCAGATGTGGTAGAAAGAGGAATGATCTCATTCACTGTCATTTTCAATGTCCCAGTATAGCAATCTGCTTCTGCCCTAATGACTTTAGGCTCTGTAGGTCTCACACTTCAACCAGGGCACAAGAGTCCCACTACACTTAAAGCTATGGTTAATGTTTGTCACTTAGGATCTTTGTGCCAGCAAACCTGTAGTCAAAACAAGTAGTCACCATAAAGGCTGGGCTATTGACCCTGATCATTTTGGGGAAGTTGGGCTGCTGCTCCATAATGAGGGAAAGGAAGGAATGTGTTTGACAGACAGATGACCCACTGGGCATCAAGTCCCCTTAAGGTAGTTTGACGGGAAGGGGAATAATTTTGTCCTGATAAGGGCATGCCCACCATGGGATCGTCCTCCTTGAAAATAGGTCAGAAACAGTAGGCAAGACATCTAATCTACACCACCAGCAGTAAGTACTGTCAAAAGGAAGAGAAAGACCTAATAAGGTTGATGGATGAGGAAGATGATGAGTCTCAGTTATGGTCCTGAAATCAACATGTATTCTTGCAACCAATCAGAATTATAGAGAAGCTGTGCCTGGATGGAGGGCATTTAATACAAGAAAGCAAAAGGTTCTCCAGAGTGCAGAGTGTACACTGCAGAAGATATTGTTGGTGTCCCACCCAGGTCTCCCTTTCAGGCTGGTACCTTTTCCCCCACTGTGGCTATGCATGTTGGTTTTTCCTGGCACAGCTGCTCCCTTCTCCAGTGAAGTGTCCTCAGCCCAAGGGAGGCCCTTGGCTCAGGAGGTTATTTATATACACTCCTGGGAGTGGCTTACACCCAAGGACTGGCTCTGTTGGGGTACAAAAGGCTGGCTCCCTGATGCGGAGATAGGGCTTAAACTGTGTTGCTCCAGATCTCCCCACGGGATGAGGTCGAAGCTAGACATTCTGGCTTGGTTTCTTCCTCTTGGCTGTTATGCTTCCTTTTTCTTTCCAAGTTCTTTCTGAGAGCTCTCCTTCAAAACATGAAGCCCTGCTTCTTGGAAATTCAAAACAAGATACATTTCACTACAAAAAAGTTCAGTGATGGAGAAAAATACTTTTGAAGTCACCCATAGTCCTACTTTATGTTTAGCATTGATGATAGTATACAGTCTTCCAGATGCTCCCATATTTACTTAAATATATATGTAGAATGGAATCAAAATGTGGTATATGTTTGTGTATATGCATACATAGTTATGTAATATGTGGGGGGGGTTGTAAGATTTTATTTATTTGAGAGTGAGAGAAGGAGCATAAGTTGTGGGGAGAAGCAGAAGAAGAGGGAGAAGTAGACTGCCTGCTTAGCAGGGACCCTGACTCAGGGCTTGCTCCCAGGACCTGAAAACCATGACCTGACCTGAAGGCTGCCACATAACCCACTGAGCCACCCCAGTGCCCCTGTTGTGTGTGTTCTTTTGTGTGCATGTACACACACCGTGTGGTGGTTATTTTTTTTAAGTCAGTCAATAGAACTACATCATTCTTCTATACATACATTCTGGGTGAATATACAATTATTTAACTGATTTTCTATTTGTCCTAATACTTGGCTGTCCAAGTGGTGATAAAAGTATTTATACATACATTTTTGCACATTTATGCAATTATTTTCCTGGGGTAAGTTTTAGAAGTAAGTTAACTGTTAGGTTAAGGTGCACATAATTTAAGGATTTTATTTCCTTCCGGCAAACTGCCTATCACTGAGTTATGTATGAGACTGACAGTTTCTCCACATCTTTGCCAATATCCGATCCATGACAATTTAGTGCTTGATCAACCTATATATTAGAACTGACAATTCAGAGCAGAAGTTTTGGCCAGCTGAATTGAAGTGTAAGATTCTCAACTAATTTAATATTTTAAGTCAATGTTTAAAATACAAAATAATTTCCTACATACTCAGAGCTTAAGATAACTTCACAAACCTTCTGTGAGAAAGACTCCATCACTTGTATTATCCACACAGCTAGTTAAAGACAACTTGGTCTGCCTGACTCCTAAGCTCTACTCTTTCTACAGAGCCGACTCTTTCCCATAGGCTATCGTAACCTCAAAATATTAAGGTATGAAAGTAAAGTCAACACAAGAAAAGATTTGACAAATGTTAATTAGGAGGCTGCCGGGAACTGAGGTTTCAGTGGAAAACGCCCATAAGGCTTTCCTGTGTGACCTACTAACCCTTTCCTCGACTTATCTGTTAGCCCTTTCCCCAGAGGTAATCACTGCTTTGGCAGGCACACACTGTCAAGAACAAAAATGCCAGACCCTAAGCGGAGACGGCCAAAAGGTTATCACTCCCAATGTGATATTAGACTAGCATGAAGGAGCAAATGATTTCTTTTTTTATTTTTATTTATTTTTATATTTATTTTTTTGACCCACCCCAGTTGAGATGAAAGAGCACACACAAGTGGGGAGTACGGTAGGGAATGGTGGGGGGGAAGGGGAAGGGCAGAGGGAGAGGGAGAAAGAGAATCTTAAGCAGGCTCCACGGCCAGTATGGAGCTGAAGTAGGGCTGATCCCAGGATCCTGAGATCATGACCTGAGCTGAAATCAAGAGTTGTTCACGCAACTGACTGAGCCAGCCACACTCCCCAATCGTGTGGCATTTCTCTGACAGCTCTCACCAAGGAGAGCTGTCCTTTCTCTCCCGGCGTCTAGCAGGCTGCAGCCCTCGTGGCTGTGTCTGCTGTGATGGGGCATGCAGGAGGAGGGGAGTGACATGGGGGAAAGGGGTTTCCAGGCAGGACACGGCACAGGTTGCACTCCATTCCTGTGGCCTGCACGTTGCCATGGAAGACCTCCAGATGCGGAAGCTCCCAATGGGTAACTAGATTGGCTACAGAGTGTCACCAAAAACAGAGTGTGGGGACTGAGGGGACGAGTAGCAGCCATAGCGGGGATGGGCAGCCAAGTGGGGAGTCTCCTCCACTGGGGAAAAGGGGTCAGTCTACATTGAACCTGAAGGAAGCACGCATCCATGTTAGCATTTGCAAGACCCTCCCCTAAGCTGTCTTTTCTATCGTGTCTTGCTCCAGCCAGTCAAGGGGAGGAGACGAAGAATTGCGGCCTGAACACACTAAGCCATTGTAACTTCCCTAAACGGACTGATAAATCACAGGGCAGCACTGAATTTGCTGAAGACGCTGGGGTAGGTGCAGTAGTATGGGATGTGTGTGAGTACAGTCAAGGGGAATGTGTGCAACAGCAGATTATTTCATTTTTCTCAGTAGTTTCACCTCTGTACATTACGACTTGTCTGCTACCCTAACTCTAAAATATCTGATTGGTTCCAGGTGCAGCAGTTACATCTCCATACTAAATTTAGTACAAGTGAAACAACCCCATGTTATTTTATGCAGAACCCTGAAGTAGGTGGTTGGGGAGTAATTGAAGATATGAGTCGAATCTTGGTTAGGCCACGTGAATTTTCTTCTAGAATTGGCTTTGGGATTCGGATGCTAGCTTGAAAATGTCCTTTTAGGAACAGCTTCATCTTTGGAGCAATTGCTCTATTGTAATAGAAGCTTTTGGGGAATAACAGAGGCCCCAGATCATACAGCTGTGATTGGGATAGGACTTATTGAACAAGCATCAGCTGAAACCATAACTTTGCCCACAATACAATATCTGAAGAAAGACAGGAAGTTTCATAATCTTCCACTCCACAGCACACACAAAATTTGAGGCTATTCATAGATGAGGTAGGAAAATAGAGAGGCAGATGTGCTATTTTGGGGATCCTAACAAGGAGAGGATTCCTGTTTAAAGAGAGACAGTTTGGTTTAGCAAATATACAGACAAGCTTCAACGTGTAATATTCTCAGGTCATCTAAAGCCGGTGCTACTTGTCCAAGTCATCTGATAAGTTATAAGAAAGTGAGTGTATTTCCATGTGTTTCTACAGATGTGAGTTCATTGTAATATTTGGGTGTGAGAGAGGTCCATTTTTTCCCCCAAATTAGATTAAACCTGGGTACAAATTTCTTGTTCATCAGAGCAAAGAGAAATTCCATTGCCTTGTGTTTGCGGGAGAGAGGAATAGGTGAGAAGGTAATAGAGGGTATTTCCTGTGTTTGGGTAACATCATAATTCCAGAGAAGTTCAGCTAGCTCAGCAGTGGCGGAAAGGCCTGGTCCTTATTTCATGATGCCTGGTATAAGGGGACATGGTCACACATAGGACCAAATGAAGCAAGCACTCTGCTTTTGGCCCTGCAGGGGCTTAGACTCCCAGTGGGAAAAATGAGACGCACATACATGTGACTAGATAATGTGAAAGTAATTAATTAGATAATCCACAATAGAAGGGCTTTGAGAGTACAAAAGGGTATTGCTTCTAGATGGGCTGGTGAGATTGGATTGGGTAAGAGATGCCGGTGGCTTGGGGAAAGGTTAATGTTTGTTTTAAAGCAGGATAACCTGATACATTACTTGTTCTCCTTAAGGGAATGAGAGGCACCTTTTTTCCATCCCCATCCCAAGGATGCAGACAGACTTTCCTATTCTGACAGAGCCTGGGCCTCCTTGCCTTGGAAGTTCTTTTGCAGCTTTGGCCTCAAACCATGAAATGGAATTTTCCAGGCTTCCATAGGCAATTAACTCCTCCTTCCCAGTCTTCTTTTATTAGGGATGTGGAGACTCAGTGAAAGAAAGAGAAGAGAGGCTGGTATTGGGAGTTGACAGACAGGGTTAGCTTCTCACGTCTGGGAAGATATTGGGTTTTTGAGTTGAAGGCCTGGGCCTGGCTTAGATCTGGATTGGGGAAGGGGGTGCCTGCAGATGAGGCTAAGGTTGCCCTGTGCCCTGAGTCCCTGAAGGCAACAGTAGGGTTAGTGAAGACACCTGCTGTGCAGGGCACTTGGCACCTTTGATCTTGTCCTTCTTTCTAGTGCCTGTCCCTGATCAGCACATGTCGGAAGCAGCACATCTGAAACTTCTACCTTCACATATCCTGGTATGCAGTGCATTTCCATTCCAAAATGGGAAGACAGAGCACATCATCTCTCCTGCTTTCACTGGCTGGCTGGAGAATAGACTGTTACTGCTAACAAAGAAGCAAGAAGTAAGCCCTGCCCACTTCCCACTCGATCACAGTTTTACCACTGACATCCCTATAGTCTCTCACACTCCTATTTCAGAGAAACTAAAAAATGTTGGGGTTCATATCAGTGACTTCTACGCTGCCAACCCCTAAAGGGCATAGCCAAACCAGGTAGATCTGGATTTGGAAAATGTGGGGGATAGATATAAAAATTCTCAGAACAATAAAACAGGAGTCCATTTTAAATGGTGCCTCTGGGGATTATTCATAAAAGGCTTTAGAAACCCAGAGGATTTTAGACACAAATGGAGATGTAGAGGGCATCTGGACTGTCCTCTTTTCCATTTTCTTTAACTGCTGTCTCCGTTTATAAATGGAAAACTGTAAGGAGGCAGATGTCAGTGAGAGATAGTCAGGCAATAAATAGTTTACTCGCAATTGCAAGGCTCCAAAGAGAATTGTTAAAACCTAAGCCACCCTTCATTCAGGTAGAAAGTTTTCAG
The DNA here is from genome assembly GCF_020171115.1 of Neogale vison. Classification (NCBI taxonomy): domain Eukaryota; kingdom Metazoa; phylum Chordata; class Mammalia; order Carnivora; family Mustelidae; genus Neogale; species Neogale vison. The sequence goes on along the minus strand of NC_058094.1, from coordinate 20,750,026 downwards.
GATGAAATGGAAAATCAAAACTCTATTTGAAGAAATTAGCTTTGAGGATTGAAAGTCAAAGTGGACCCCGCTGTTTGTCGGAGCTGAAAGAATGGCTTACATTTAGCTCACTGTGACTGAGACCAGGCCACCACAATGATAGGATCCGATGACCACAGCCCCACGAGGAGGGACTGGCTTGTACCTCACCTTCTACTTTGACACACACCAACCTCTTTGGTGTCTAAGCTGACAGAAAACTCCAGACTGGATGAAAGGAGCACCTTTAACTATGTCTCATCTTTCCCGGTCTGGTTGATCATAGCTCTGTCTCCTTGATCTTCTTTCTAGACATAGAATCATCTGGACACCTTTCAATTCTGCATTCCAGATCCATTAGTCTCTGGTGTTGGGACCTAAGAATCAGGGTTGGGGCACTCCCACGTGAGGCTGAAGTTGAGACCAAACACTATCTTGTCCCATCTTTTTCCAATATCATCATTTGCACCTTCTAGAATCCCAGTCCAGAATGACTGCCAACCATTCAAATGATAATTTTTAGCAGGCATCAACATTATTTCTTTTAAATAGTAAGAGAAAAAAGACAGATAAAAAGACACAACATAATGGGAGTGTGTAGGTAGGAACTCTGTACATTCTCCCCAGTTTTCATGTGAAACTAAAACTGCTCTTAAGCATGTATTTTTAAAAATCTTGAAAACTCGGATAGTCAGTTTGGGCACTATAACAGAAAGACTAGTGACACAGTGGGTTATAAACAACAGAATGTATTTCTCACAATTCTGGAGGCTGGGAGGTCGATGATCAAGGCATTGGCAGCTTTGGTGTCTAATGGGAACCTGCAGCCTGGACAGCCTCCGCCCCATGGCAGCTTCTCATGGCGGAAAGAATGAGCCATCTCTCTGGGGTCTCTTTTATAAGGACTCATCCTCATGACCCTCTCATCTCCTAAAGGCCCTTCCTCCTTATGCCATAGGGATGGGGGGGCGTAAATATTCAGTCTGGGGGCTCCTGGGTGGCTCGGTGGGTTAAAGCCTCTGCCTTCGGCTTGGGTCATGGTCTCAGGGTCCTGGGATGGAGCCCCGCATCGGGCTCTCTGCTCAACAGGGAGCCTGCATCTCCCTCTCTCTCTGCCTGCCGCTCTGCCTACTGTGATCTCTGTCTGTCAAATAAATAAACAAAATCTTTAAAAAAATGGAAAAAAAAATTCAGTCTGTTGCATTTTACCCCTGGCCCCCTCAAATTCCTGTTCTTGTCACATGCAGAATACATTCAGGAGTCCCTAAATCGCCTTCCAGCATCATCTCTAAAGTCTAAGGTTTAAGGTCTCATCTCAGAGTCCTCTAAATCAGAGAAGGGTAAGACCCAGAGAAGGGTAAGTCACCCTGATGCAAATTTCCCTCCATCTTTGAGGCTGTGAAATCAAGTGGGGTGTTTCCAAAGTAGGTGGTGGGACAGGCACAGGGCACACATTCCTTTTCCAAGAGGTCGAAATAGAAAAGAAGAAATGAGTGGCAGATTCCTAGTCAATCTAAAACCTTAAGGTTCAAAAATAACCTCGGACTAGATGTTCTTCCCTCTAGGCCAAGCAGCTTTGGGAGGCCCCATCCCCATGTCCTTGGCGGGACTGAGCAGCCGCAGGTACTGTCCTGTGCTTGTGGTTCCCCCTCGCTGGCTCTACTTTTCTGAGGTCTCAGAGATGTTTTCTGCCTGGGTGCCATGCCGGAGGCTCCAAGGAGCCTCATCCTTCCAAATCTGGATAGAGTTCACCAAGTCCCCAGGCTCCTACATCATGCACACCCGCAGACAGAGCGTGGGATGCTGAAGTCCGCTGCCCATGCCTCCAGAGGGGGTGGCTGCCACGGCCCCTGCGTCCCTGGAGCCAGGAGAGCCACACCTGGGCCTGGGTGGCCCTGGAGCCGGGCACTGGAGTGTGGGAAGCAGAGCCTCAGTTGTGAGGGACACCTATGCAGGGCAAGGTGCACCAAGGCAGCCCAGGTACAGGTGTCGCGTCCCTTGAAGTTGTTCTGACGGTGCCTGGATCACCTTGAGGAGGAGGGGAGGGGGCCATTCTTCCCCTGTCTTCTGTTGAGAAGACTGACTCATCTCCTTATCAGATGGTCGTTTGGCTACGCCCTGAAAGTCGTCTCTCAGACAGGACTTCTCATTCTTCACGGCCCATGGGACGGGCTGAGAATATTCCCTGCCTTCAAGTTTCACTTCCCTCCTGATCAACAATGCCATCTTTCCGTCCCTGTCGCTTCCCATTTCACTAAAAGCTGGCAGGAGGAACCAGGCTGCCCCTTCAACGTTTCGCTGATAGCCTCTGCCAAATACCCGATTTCCTTGCTCACCTGCTTTCCTTGAGGAAGTTCTGCCTTCCTGGAGACACCAGGGCACCAACCCCGGTCGGGGTTGTGGGCGGGGAGGGGAACTTTGCTGCTTGATCACCAGGAACAGCTTTCCTCCAGTTGCTAGTAACAGTTTCCTCGATTCCCTCTGAGACCTCGTCAGAAGCCCCCTGCCATCCTCCCACATTCTTACTAACATTCTGTCGGGGATCCCTTACGTGTTCTCTCAGAAGACGGAGGCCTCCTCTCTGCTCTCGTCTCTCTCCAGGTGCTCGCCAGACTCTCCCTTCCTGGGCCCCGCAGGGCAATCTCGAACCTCTCCCAGCCCCTCTTCTTTACTTCAAAGCTGCTTCCACATTTTCGGGCATTTGACACACCAGTGCCCGACTCTCGCCACCAGTTCTTGCCGGAGTCATTTGGGGCTGCTGGGACAAACACAGCATGGCCACTCTCGTGACCTCGTCACCTCCCCAAGGCTCTGCGTCTTCATACCGTCACCTTGCGGGTTGGGATTGGGACTGAAATGAATATGAATGGGGGGGGATATAAGCATTCAGTTCATTGCAGAAACAAGCAAAAAGACGTAGACATGAATGGGTTTGCTAATGTTAATCTTGCCTCGGTGTGTATGCGCCCCACGGCTCCAGGGAAATCAGCCATGTGTCTCCCAGCTGGGCTCAGTGGCGTCTCTCTGTCCATCCTGCTCATCTAACCTGTAGGCCCACATCAGTTCCGTGTCCTGGATCAACTTCGCTTCCCGGCAGCCCAACTGTTTGCACCCTGCAGGTGCCTTCTCACTTCTGGAAATAGGGTCCTTCTCACTTTGCAGCATCTGTAATCCTGTCGCCCGCCACCACCCTCCTGAGTAAGTGCCCGGCTTCCTTCGCTGAGCTGGGTTGACTTGCTGGCGGTCAGGCCAGAGGGTTGGTTCACCTCACCAGGACCAGGCTAATAGTTACACCCACTCTGATGTGTTTAATCACTCCTGTCACCTAGCCACCACAAGTATGAAATAGGACAGTTACAGCTGCTTGTGAAGTAAGAAATTCTGCCCATGTTTGAGGAATCTCTCGTAGCCGCCTATGGTGTTATGTTGTACATATTCAACTCTGGGGCTGCACCTGAATGTCAGAATATTTCAATATGGAGACCTGACTTTTGCTTTTTATTTTTATTTTGTTTCCCTCCTTGGCTGCATTAGAAGCTGCTTTCAGGGAAAGCTTAAACTTGAAGCTCTTTCTGCCTTCAAGGAAAAAAAGGAATCCAGATTCTTCAGTTGCTAATGACTCTGACTTTGGGTCAGAAGTGTGGGGCGGGGGGGGGGGGGGGGGGGGGGAGACAAAGGAAAGAGAATGAGCGGGATAAGAAGAGGAGAGAGAAAGTGCCTCTTAAGAAACTTGGGAACAGAGGGGCACCTGGGTGTCTCAATGGGTTAAGCCTCTGCCTTCAGCTCAGGTCATGATCTCAGGGTCCTGGGATAGAGCCCCACATCGGGCTCTCTGCTCAGCAGGGAGCCTGCTTCCTCCCTCTCTCTGCCTGTCTCTCTGCCTACTTGGGTTCTGTCTGTCAAATAAATAAATAAAATCTTTAAACAAAAAGAAAGAAAGAAACTTGGAAAGAGAAAGGGCTTCTCCCTAGATTAAAATATGCCAACGCAGGGAGAGGCAGTAGGCAAGGGAATGGGGCCAGGCTAGCTGAGGAGTATCTTGCTAGAGCTTCATGATGCCAAGGAGCCACCACAGTGAAGAGAGGGGCAGGGGAGAGAGGGGTTGGGGAGTAAATCCCTGCATCTATACCTCACTAAAGGGCAATACAGCTGAATTACCCCCTGAGCTGGGTGCATTTGTGAGAGATACAGTTTGGCATTTCACATTTGTCAGTTCGGTCAATGGTAGCCTTTGGTAATTAGAAGTAAATGGAGACCCAAATTTTCTACTCGCCCCAGCTCCCACTTCTTTGCTATCAGGTGTCCTGGGAACCAAGACACAAGAAAAAGGCACAAGAGCAATCAGTTTGCTGGAGATTTCATCCAAGATGGACAAACAAGGTTCTGATGGTAAATAAGTGCATCTTTTGGTCCCTACTTGGAGACAGTCTTTACAGAGGTGACTAAATTAAATGAGGCCACTAGAGTGGGCCCTAATCCAACCTGACTGATGCCCCTATAAGAAGGCGAGATTAGGGCATTCAGAGACTTGAGCACACAGAACAAAAAGGCCACGGGAGGACTCCATGAAAAGGAAGCCATCCGCAAGCCAAGGAGAGAGGGCTTGAGAAACCAAGCCTGACGATTCTTCGACCATGGACTTCCACGCTCCAGGACTACGAGAAAATAAATTTCTGTTGTTTAAATTTCTGTTGCTTACCACATCCAGTCTGTGGTATTTTGTTACGGCAGCCCTAGCAAACGAGTATAATTACATAATTCTGCAGGCAGCTTTTTCAACTTGTAATGAGCTCTTTTTCTTGAAGCGCATATATCCAAGTATGGGGCCTGTGGCACGTACCATATTACTCAGAACCACCACTCCTCCTCACATTTGCTGGATGTGTCTTGCTGGGGCAGCATCCTTTTCCTTTGTGGTACCAGGGACCCTTGATGGGGGAATATTTCTTCTCTACCCATTTCTTTCCATGAGAAGAGTGTTTTACTAAAAATTCCTGGTATCTTAGTCTCCCTCATTTCCTGTCTGTCTCCCTCAGAAGTGGAATGAGTTATCTGCCTGGTGAGTTTGGGAGGGGGACAGGGTAGGAGTATCTCAGCCCCTTCCTTCCTTTCTTCCTCATTATCCTAGAAGGCAGTCTGCCTTCAGAAGACATGTGTTCTAGTCTGCTCCTCTGTACCCGTCATCATACTGGGGCAACCCTGCTTGGAGAGACTGTGATTATCCAGTGTGGCCTGTGACAGACCGGGTAGCAGGATGCCCATTGTGACTACACACCCCTCCCAGTCACTTAGCGCGATCTGGCCAACTATTCTAAAATTTAGTGGTGTTAAACCTGCAATTATTTTATTATTAAGTTCATAATTCTGTGGATCAGAAATTTGGGCAGAATATAGCCACTATGACCTGTATCTGCCCTGTAATGACTAGAGCTGGAATGAGGTTGGCTCACATAGCTAGATTTGGCTCAGCTGGTTTGACCAGGGTCATATATGATGGGCCTTGATTCTAGCCATCAGCTGGATTTCTCAGTTTTTCTCCACATCGCATCCACCAAGGCCAGAATGTCCAAGGTTTTCAATACCATATCGTTGCCTGCACAAGGCTGGCTAAAACAATTAGATTAGTGTGGACTTCCTCACAGTATGGTAGTCTCGGAGTAGTTGAACTTCTTATACTGTGGCTGGGTTTTCCCAGAATGAGCATTCCAGGTGACCAAAGTGGAAGCTGGAGGCTTCTTCTGACCGAGCCTTGAAAGTGATATATTCCATTGATGATAACTGAGTCACAGGGCCAACCAAGATTTAATAGGTGAAAGATGACAAAACAGGGATGTCCATACCAGGCAGAGGTTCAGAGAGGTGTGTGGGAAGGTATCTTTCCAGAATGTGTAAGGCATGTTATTAAATCAATAATTAAGGTGCTATTGGTATCTCCATTTGTCTTACTCTTTTGTTTTATTTTCCATTTGATTCAAAACTGAGACCAGGAAAAGCAAAATGCCTTTATTGATCTTCCCATATATCAGCAACAGCTATCATCTGTCCTTGCAATATGGCTTATATCAAAAATATCCTAATTATAGACAACATACAGTAATGCTCACTTGTATGCAAAAAAAGAGGCTGTAAATAGGTACTTGGGGGTTGGGATGTTGTCTAACACCATGTTAGACACAGATCAGCATCGCATCTTTGTTAAAGAGTAAGTTTTAAAGACAGGAAGGAATTTTGAAGACCTGACAGCTAAAACATCCTGCTGAATTCACAAATTCAACTTTAATTCCTCTTCCTCATGAGCCAAATGGCTGTTGGGGCGAGAAGGGAGCCAGGCCCTGGAGGATGGGAATAAGAGGATTTTACAGGGCTTGCCATGCATTGGATGTTGTGAGAGCTGGGGACCAGGACAGATGAGCCCTGGCGTGAAGATTTGAACCAGGCCCAGATGCTGGGATGGGTCAGTGTTGGTCTGTCATTTTTGACCATCTGAAGAAAAACTGAGCAAATGAGCTGAGCCCATTGCTCCTCTGAGACAGGAAAGTTTGAGGACACCAAGGGGCAGACAGTCTTCCTCAGGTGGTTAGACAGGAGTCAGAAAATCTGCTTGCTACATCCATGTATAGTCTTAGGGGAACAGAAGCCACCAAATGCTACCTGGGGTCCAGCAGCTGGTCCCAAAGAAGCAGACAAAAAAACACTATACATTGGAACATTCCCAATGCCCAGAGAGAGAAGAACAAGCACAGCAGGAGAAGCAGCTCCTGCTCATGCAAGAGCTGGTGGACAATGTGGACTCGAATAAAACAAGAGGAGGCAAGGAGATTCATTATAGCACAGAAACGACTTGGGGAACTAAGTCACATTATTTCTTATGTAAAATATAGGCAGATAAATTGAAGGAAAAAGCACTCCTTACTGAGATTCAAATTAGAGGCTGGGAAGATAAGTGGGGAAACCTTCAGAGACTAACTTGTCAAACTTAAAAGAGATTGACATCAAGAGGGAGAGATGAGAATCAGGATCACAGGAGACCTAACATGCAAATAATAATAGTTCCAGAAGGAAAAGCAAGAAGACTTGGAAGAAAGGTAATAATTAAAGAAATAATAGAAGAAAAATTTCCTACACTGAAGGAAGACCTAAGACACCGATGCACGCTGGAGTGGATCCTGATCAAATTCCCTAAGTCCAAGGACAAAGAAAAAAATGTAGAGGTTTCCAGGTAGAAAGAACAAGTTATTTTTAAGGTTAATTTAACAATTCAGGTTGGCTTTGGGCATCTCATTTGCAGAATGAGTTGCCGAGTATAGAATGACCTGACAGACTACTTAGAAGTGCAACCATGGGTCCTATAAGCAGCCAAAATGCCATTCCACTAGCATAATGAAACAAAGATATTTGCAGATATGAAAGCAAGCATCATCTGATTATCCTATAGGAGGAAAATTCTAGAGAGTGGACCATAAATGACAACAAATAAATCCCAACAGAGATGAGAATGAGGTGCTTGAGGGGTGGCAGGGTAGACATGGACTCTGTGAGTGAGGATAGGAAGAATGGGGACTCTCAAGTCTTACCCTACGAGGTGCATGGGAGTTGGAGGGCAGTAGTAGAAGAATAGATCACTTGTTAAGGGTTTTGGAAGCTAAAATGAATATTAACAGAGAAATAATGGGCTTGGTTGTAACTGCCAGGATAAAGAAGGGAACCATTAGTCCATTAGGAAAGTAGAGTACAGGTCCCAAATTAATCAGCGGTGCTACTTGCAAACAGGCTACAAATACAAAAAGAAAAATGTCAAATTAAAATTAATTAACATAAAAAAATAAAATTAATTAACATAAAGTAAGATGGGGCATATAATAAAAGTATATCTTACATATTGTGTTAGTGATCTACAACTCAAAACTTGGTGGCCTAAACCAATGGATATTATCTCCTCGTTCATGTGGGTCTGGAATTTTGGAGAAACTTTGCGGGATGGTTAAGCCTCAGGGTCTCTCATGATGCCAGGGTAGTGTCAGGAGCCAGTGAACCAAAGGCTTGAATGGGGCCAGAGAATCCAGTTTCAGGTGGTTCCTTCATGTAGCTGTTGGCCAGAGCATTAGTTCTTTACCTACCATCCTCAGAGCAGCCCTCTACATCTATAATCCCATCTGAGCCTCTCTTTTCTGCCTAATCTGACCGGAAGATCAGTGGATCTCACCATCGGAATATTTGTTTTATTTGTGAAGGGGTAAAGTTCCCAAGCAAAGTTTTCTTTGGAGTTCCTACAAGTTGAAGAGATACCAGGTTTCATGGAGTTTAGAAATAGAGTGCGTGGCTGTTTTGGTTCCTGATTGCTAATAAATGATTGTATAATTATTTTCATTTTAACATACAATCTCATATGTATGTGGCAAAGTAGACAGTTAGTCCTTACTCATCTTTAATTGTTGAAGGTTATCAATATTGATTTCTTTTTTTTTTTCTTTTTGAGAGAGAGAATGTAGGGAGAGGGGCAAAGGGAGAAAATCTTCAGACTCCCCTAATGAGCTCTGAGCCCTTTGTGGGGTTTGATCCCACAACCCATGAGATCATGACCTAAGGTGAAACCAAGAGATGCATGCTTAACTGACTGAGCCACCTGTCATCCTGAGTTATTAATAATGATTATTTAAAACACAGATAATGGTAAATGGTAAAAATAGCTTAGGGAATATGAAATAATTGTTTATGCTCAGCACCCCAAGTAATTATAAATATCCTAAATGGTCAAATATGAAAACCATTTCAATTAAAACAAAAGCAAGAATTTTGGAAAAGAAGTTTTTTTTTTTTTAAAGATTTTATTTATTTATTTGACAGAGAGAGATCACAAGTAGGCAGAGAGGCAGGCAGAGAAAGAGAGAGAGGAGGAAGCAGGCTCCCTGCTGAGCAGAGAGCCCGATGCGGGACTCGATACCAGGACCCTGAGATCATGACCTGAGCCGAAGGCAGCGGCTTAACCCACTGAGCCACCTAGGCGCCCTGGAAAAGAAGTTTTAAACATGTTTGTTTTTAGTGGTGAAAAACTCTAAGTAGAAAAATCAACAAGTACATTATATATAGAACATTTATAAGAGTTAATAGGAAAATCAGGTCAAAGGACATCATTTATATAAGAAAGAGATATATTATCTTATATATTAATATAAGATAGAGATTATATAAGATAAAGATAAAAAGCAGTGGATTTCCTCTATAATAATGGTAGCCAGAAACAAAAGCTAGAAAGTATTTCATTCATAATGATGGCAAAAATAATAAAATACTGGAATAGGAATGAATTCAAGAAGAAAAACATCAGAATTTAACAGGAAAATTTAATAGTAAACTTAGAGAAAAAATTAAGTTCTTATTGAAAGGCATAAAGGGATATCTATGTAATTAGAAAGACATGCCATATTTTTACTTGATAACTTTAATAAACAAAAATCAATTTCAATTATAATTGTAAGAAGAATTCTGGGGGATTTCATAAAGGATGTTTTTATGAAAGACTGAATAGCAAAAATAGCCATGATATGTGTAGAAAGGAAATATCATGGTAAGGATATTGTCTTGACAGACATTAGAAGGTGCTACTGAATTCTGGCATTTAAGTGGAACAGAATAGGGAATCAAGAAATAAGCTCTAACATGTATGAATTTCGAATATATAATAAACTTGGCACTTTATTTCATTAGGAAAAAAGATAGTTTATTTAAGCACAGTTGACATTTTAGTTCATCTGGAAGAAAATGAAGTAGGAGCCCCATCTTGTACCATATATGAAAATAAATTCCATTTAGATTAAAGACTTAAATATAAAAATTTTTAAAAAGAACTGAATATGAATCTTTGAAGAGAATCTAGGACAAAAAAAAGAAAAGAAAGAAAATCTAGGACGTTAGATTTACTACCTGTGGATGAGAGAGAACTTTTAAACCAGGACAAGAAATCCAGGAAGTTGGGGGACCTGGGTGGTTTGGTTGGTTAAACATCCAACTTTCAATTTCAGTTCAGGTCATTTCATGATCTGAGGATCATGAGATCGAGCCCCTTAAGAGTCTCCTACCCCCCTCTGCCCCTACTGTCCACCTCCCCCGCCCACTCATGGGTGTGCTCTCGTGCTCTCGAAAGAGAAAGAGAAAGAAAGAAAGAAAGAAAGACATATTTATACATATATATGGCAGAAGAAACCAAAGTCAATGGATAACAGATCATAAATTTGCAAAATGTATTTGTAACACAAATGCAGAAAATTTGAAAATCTACAAAATACAAAGAATATATAGGTCTCAAACCAACATGAAAACATTGTTCAGAATTGTGAACAAAGGATGTAGATAGGACATTCTTAGAAACCCAAAGCCATATGGTAAAAACCTTACAGTTATGATTAGTAGATTGAAATGAAGATAGGAGAAATACAAATTATTATTTTTATTTTTTTATTTCTCCATAAATAAAAAAATAAAATTAGGAGAAAAAGACAACAAAAAGTTTCTTACAATGTTTGCTATGAACCTGTGTGTACAAAATATTCAGTGTATGTGAATATTTGCATAAAATCTAGAAAACAGATCAAGTTAGAACTATAACTACTAGTCTTGGACATTTCTAATCCATACAAGTTAAGTGTAAAAAGTCCACGTTGCCCAGTAATGTGTATACTATAATTATATTTTGTTTAAAACAGTAACAACAATGCAAATCCTATGAATGTGTGTATATGCATGTATAAATTTGATGCAGAGAATGGTTTGAAAGGATACATGTCAAGCTGTGTGTGCGTGTGTGTGTGTTTGTGTGTGTGCCCGCGCACATGCGCGTGTATGGTAGGTGAGCAGGGGTTGCTGAGAATGGCGGCTGCCTGCGATTTGCTTATCTGTTCCTTTATAGTGTTTTTACACATAATAAGAATATATTACCGTGACTATTTAAAAAAACATGAAATACTGAAAAGCTAGAATGTACTTCACTTGCTTGTGTTATGTTAAAATAATAGGATAAACATTCACTAAAAAATTGGGGAGGGTATGTGCTTTTGGGTAAATTGGAAGGGGAGATGAACCATGAGAGACGATGGACTCTGAAAAACAATCTGAGGGGTTTGAAGTGGTGGGGGGGGTGGGAGGTTGGGGTACCAGGTGGTGGGTATTATAGAGGGCACAGCTTGCATGGAGCACTGGGTGTGGTGAAAAAATAACGAATACTGTTTTTCTGAAAATAAATAAATTGGAAAAAAAATTAAAAACTATAAAAAAAAATGGAATTCTAAGTCATTGTATCAGGTAAATCCATTACAGTCAGAATTACTCCAAAAATTCTTTTTAGGACACATAGAGTACATAATACTTGATTTTTGGCATATAAACCTATAAAATACTTTGCATGTCAAAGTTTACAAAGGAAACTTCCTAAGGAGGGACAAAGGAGAATTTCTTTGTAGACGTCTGGGCATGTAGCCACTGTGCTCAAACACAACCGTCCGAACGCTGGGAGTGAGGAGGGCTTACTATGCAATTCTAAGGTACCCCTTCTCGCCTGTAGACCTTACTCCATTCAGATCTAATGAAGTTTCTAAACTACAATACATTAACTTATTGTGCAGATAAGAATATTGCATTTTTAGCATAGTGTCGATTCTCAGGTTTGCTTAGGTTCTCCAAAAGTTATATGACCTTGGTGGTTTTCTGTAATTGTATTAAGCGACCGTCTGCAACGTAGCTGACAATCAAATGAAACCTGCCTACCTATCAGTTCGCTGGCTGCAAATCTGCACTTTACAGAAGGGAACCCATTTCAGAGGCTTTCAGTAACTTAAATAAGGCACACAAAAAACACGCACGGGAGAGTTTGAATCCATACCTACCCTCAAACCGAAGCCCAGTCGGTATGGTTCTCCACCTGCGCCAACAACGGGGGAAAGTTGGAAGAAAAGCAGCAAAGTAACTTACAAATGTCCCACTCCAGCAGGTCAAAGAAGAAAACAGTGAGAATCAGGAAGGGCAGAGGGCCTGCATTTGTGTTTCTGGGGCTGCGTGTGGGTCGGGGGTGGTGTGCTCCTGTAGGAGAAGCAGACAGAAGAGGAGGGAGGAAATTGACTTGCCCCAGGGAAATCTAAGTGGCTGGGGACCGAGAATTGTCGGTGACAAAAACTGCAGTGGCCGCCAACCAGTAATTTGCACTTCATGCTACCTTTATTTCTTGTCCAAAGTGAGAAAAAAAGGCCTTGAAGCACCAGTGGAGGAGGGAGAGGAAAGGAAGAGCTGATGGGGGCTGAAGCCAGGTTGGTTTCCTTCCTGACCTCACCCACGCTCTCCCACTCTTCCTGTCTGTGCTCAGCGGCTGCCCAGGCGGAGGCTGCTCAGGAGAGCTGGCTTCAAGGAGGCTTTAGAGCAAACTGGAAGCTGAAGATGCTTCCAGAGCACAGGCTCCCGGCGGACTCTTCAGGAATCAGTGGCTGCGATTCCTAAGAAGCCCGCTGTCCCCTCCTTGCCATCCCAGTGAGTTATAGGGACAACGAGAGGCTCTGATGTGGTGAGTGTCCCTTAAAGGGTAAGTGAATGAATGAGCAACAGTTTGGCCATCATCTTCCTATTTGCCTTGCAAACAGGACATAGATGCCTTGTAGGATAGAGATGTTTGTGACCCTACAGTTTTCCAGGCCTCCAAACATCAGCTGAATTCCTGACAGTCCCATTTGATCCTGCTGGTGACTCTTTGGAATTAACACCCGACTCTGCAGTTTTAAAGGTTCAGTCCCAAACTGTTCCCTTTTCCAACTCGGTTGCAAGTGTCAGGTAGCAGGTTACCCACACTTGTGTCTGACTTGTACAAAATCAGGGGTCCTGGCAACTTACTCCTTCGGTTTGTTCATTCTCTAGAACGTCTCACAGAATCCAGGAAGGCACTTTTCATACTATTATGGGTTTATTTTAAAGGACACAGGTTAGGAAGAGCCAAAGGGAAGAGCTACACAGGGTGAGATGCAGAGGAAGCAACGCACACCTTCCATGCCCTTCCCGGGCTGGCCACTCTCCCGGCACCTTCATATATTGGCTGAGCTAGATGCTCTCTAGCTCAGCTAGAGATTCCACTGTTTCCATTGTTTGGGAGTTTTTATGGAGGTCACTGGCAACTGGTGGTTGAACTCCATCTCTAGCTCCTCTTGTGTCCCTGGAGGTCAAGGAGTGGGGCTGAGTGTCCCGACCCTCTAGTCATGCCTCGTTCTTTTTCAAAAGCAGCCCCATCCTGATGCTGTCTAGGGGCCGTGGAGAGTCTCCTAATTAACATAAACTCCGGTATGGTTGAAAGATGCTCATTATGAATACGAAAAAGCACTCATGTCACTCAGGAAATCCCAAGAGTTTTAGGATCAATTGCCAGGAACTAGGGACAAAGGCCAAATATATATTTCCCATTATATGGTAATTACACATTTTGGGATTAAATATTGAATTCTCTGGGGGAGCAGCATGACTTTTTTTTTTTATTATTATTACATTGGAATAAATCATTTGGCTCATGGTAGGGGTGATCTGATATTTCCTGCCCCGCCTCAAAGAAACAGGAATTGTAGTTCTGAATAAAAGCCCTCTCACCCTAAAGGAAAGGCCACCATCCTCTGTATTAGTTTTCTAGGGCTGATGTAACAAAGTATCACAAACTGGGTAGCTTACACAACCAAAATATATTTTTTTTCTCACAGTTCTGGAGTCTAGAAGTTCAAACTCAAGGGAATGGCATGATTGGCTCCCTTTGAGGACAATGAGGGAGAGATCTGTTCCAGGCTTCCCTGCACAACTGCTACCTGGCCCTGTTCTTTGTCTCATCATCTTCATTGTTCCTTGTGTTTATCTCTGTGTCTAAATTCCCCCCTTACAATAAGGCCAGCAGTCATACTGGACAGCCTACCCTAATATGACCTCACTTCTATTGATTCATTCCATAAAGAACCTGTCTCCAAATCAGCTTACCTCTGAGATACTACATGTTAGAACTTTAATGTATGCCCTTTGGGGGCACAGATCATTTTTACCAGTGGTTTGTCTCTAAACGTGAGATGATCACTTTGTGAATCACTCACCAGGAACTATTATGGGGGATTTTGGGTGGAGGCGTAAGTAGGACTTGTTATGAACTAAATATTTCTGTGCACATAGAGTGTGGACAGTCTAAGGAGAAAGTACCATAAATTACCTCTTTCACCGGAAAGTCCCTACTCGGACACACCAAACTGCCTAGCCATGTTGTCCTATCCTCAGCACTATGCCTCTTTCGTGCAACCTGCAGTTTAAAACATCCTCCTCCTCCTCCCACATCCCCTTTAACTCACAGACATTGATTTGGCTCTAGTGCTTTTCATCAATCTCACATTTCCAGGATGGATTTCCAGGACGTATTGGAAGAGAATCTTTCTCAGAGCTGTATTTCCCAAAGTCTGATAACTTCCAGTCTGGAACACAGATGTGTCTTATTTCTCTGTTGTGTTTAGAAAAAATGCCCTATTTCTTCCCAATGCCCAGGCCATGTTCCAACCCTGCCAAATCAGAATTTCTGATTGTGAGATCCTGATTCTACAACAAAGTTAAGAATCACTGAACTAGAAAAGCAACAAGAGGAAGGGCAGGCGTGGGGGCCGGTCAGGATACCCCCTGCCTATATATATCCCAAAAGCAAACACTAAGTCTCAGAGACCGTGCGGTCTACAAACATGCTGTGACGAAGAAGTATTTTCCTAACGGCAAAATAACTTAAACAATTCTGCCCGCAGTGAATGTAAGTAACAACTTACCTCATTATGAAAAAAAGTTCTAGTTTCTCTTTGTGAAACGCTGACTACAGAGTTAACTTGATGACTTTTGGTACTTGAGGGGAAAAAAAGAAAAAAAAAAAACAAGTTCAAATGTAGCTACCCTTCATTCTCTCCTTACATGCACAAAAAGTTTGCTTGAGTTTTAAAATTAAAATCTTTTTTACTACTTTCTTTTTTTGACTGTTTGAAGTTTACTTTTGAAATAAATTATACATTTATGTAATTTGAAGGGATAAATCATCCTAGAATTATTTATTAAGAGAACAGCACCTTCATACCCTTCATCCTATTTCCTTCTTTCACAGTAAAACCTTTTTTATCATTGGCTGCTGCTTTGTAAATTTCAGCTCCTTGCGTCATCTGGCCCTCACCTGAGCCGTGGGGTTTCCACATTTGTCTCCACAGATTCATCACACTGAGTAACTTGCTGCCAAATTTTGATCATAGTTTTCACTCTTTGTGGGTGTCCTTACATAAACTTTTCGTTTTCCTTTTATCTTCCCATTTTTCTCCTAGTTTCTTTGTCTTGTACTACTTCCTTTTTAAAGAAAATGTGGAGGGAAAATTCACAGAACACAAAATCAACCACTTTGAAGTTTACAATTCAGTGGCATTTAGTACATTCACAACGTAGTGTTCCCATTACCACCATCTAGTTCCAGAACATTTTCATCATCCCAAAAGGAAACTCCTGACCCATTAATCAGTCTCATTACTTTTGATAAGACCAGGTACTTACTATATTAGTTATCTGTTATGTTGTAGCTTATGACCTTGAAACATAGCAGCTTAAACTAATAATCATTTATTATCTTATAGTTTCTGGGGATCAGGAATCAAGACACAGCTTAAACTTGAGCTCAGGTTTCCTTGTGGGCTGTAATCGAAGCATTCGGGACTGTAGTCATGTCAGCACTTGATTGGGGAAGGATCCATTTCCAAGCTCACTCACATGGCTGTTGGCCAGATTCAGTTCCCTGAGGCTGTCAGACTGAGGGCCTCAGTTGTTTGCTATGTGGGATTCTCACAGGGAAGTTCACATCATGATAGCTGGTTCCATCATGGAAAGCATGGGAGAGAGCAAATGGGGACTCAGAGAGGGAGTAGGGAGAGAGAAACAGAGGTCTAGCAAAATGGAGGTCAGTCTTTGTGTAACGTATCTTGGAAGTGACATCCCATCATTTGTGCTGTGTTCTAGTTATTAGAAGCAGTCATTGGGTCCAGCCCATGGCCAGGGAGGGTGTTATATACGCAAAGGCATGAGTTACCATTATGCCAAGAGGTGGGGATCAGTTGAAGGCCATCTCAGAGACTACCAACCATGCTTGGGTATAGCCTTCTTCAGTTATTTTCTGTCTGAAAATGGTTGTGATTTGAGGATCTTTTATCCAATTTTGAGTAATCTTCAGTGATTAAAGTATGATTTTGCTTTTTCCATTGAGCATCTAAAAGAATTTACATGAACTTGGAGGAGAGAAAACTTACACAGGCAGAATTCATGAAAATTAAGACTGAACAAAATAAAATTTTGACTATATGTGCCTTGCACATGAAAAAGACAGGCAGATGGGGTGCCTGGGTGGCTCAGTTGCTTAAGCATCTGACTCTTGATCTCAACTCATACCTCAATCTCAAGGTCAAGAAGTTCTTGCCCCACACTGGGCTTCATGCTGGGCATGGAGCCTACAGAAAAAGGAAGAAAAAAAGAAAGAAAGGAAGGAAGGAAGGGTGAAAATGACAGGCAGGGAGAGTTGAATAATTATTATAATCCTTTGCCCAAATGTCTATATTCATAAATCCATATTCTACATACTAGGTATAGAGAAAAATTATATTGATAAATAAGAAGAGAAAAGATCAGTTTTGGTTAAAGCTATTAAGTGGGGAGCAAACTTGAAAAAGACCTTACTTAAAGGAAAATGAACACCATGGTGAGATTTAAAACCATATTATTTAAGCAGCAGGAATCAGATATTTACCATGAAAAGGAGAGTATTTTGTGAGATTTGACAGCTATTTCAAGAACTGCCTAAAGAAGACTCTGGTGTCTTTCCGTTTCCCTAGGGGGCTGAGGTAAGACCTCAGGGTGGAAAGAATTTCTTGAAGCTCTAGGTTTTTGTATCCTGGATCCCCCCTGCAATGATGTTAGGTAACTTAGAGCAAGTTATTAAGTCTCCACTTCCTTGTCTGTAAAGTGGGATAATCATAGTACATATCCCGTAGAGTTGATAGAATAAGTTAAGTAGTAGTTCAAGGATAGAATACATTGTACTTGCTTATACTGAATAAGAGCTAAGGGATGGAAACATTGAAGAGGTAGATTTTTGGCTTAATACGGAGGAGAGTCTGGGCTTCCTGCTCAGTGAGGAGCCTACTTCTCCCTCTCCCTCTGCCCTACCCCCGACTTGTGCTCACTCTCATTCTGTCTCACCTATCTCAAATAAACAAATAAAATATTTTAAAAAATAATTATCACATTTTAGAACAGGAGCTGGCAAACAATGGCAAGTAAGATTTTGCCCATGGCCTGGTTTTCTCCAGTTTTATTGAGAAATAATTGACATATATCACTGTATAAGTTTACAGTATATAGCATGATGGTTTGACTTATATATATTGTGAAATGATGACCACAATAGGTTCAGTTAACATCCATGATCTCATATAGAGACAATAAAAAAAAAAGAAAAAATTCTCCTCCTGATGAGAACTCTTAGATCTACTTTCTTTACAATTTTTCCTAGATATCATGTAGCAGCACTAACTAAAATCATCATGGCATACATTACATTCCTAGTACTTACCTATAACTGGAAGTTTGTACCTTTTGAATATCTTCCTTCAATTCTCCCCTCCCTATTTCCTGCCTTTGATAACCACAAATCTGATCCCTTTTTCTGTGGTTTTGGTATGTATATATGTGTATTTGTGTGTGTGTAGATTCCACATAAATGAGATCATACAGTATTTGTCTTCCTCTGCCAGACTTATTTCATGTAGCACAATGCCTTCAAATGTTAGCCGTATTGTTGCAAATGGTAGGGTGTCCTCATTTTTCTCTGGCTGAATAACATTCCATTGTATATATATCAACTTCTTTATCCATTCATTCATCAATAAAAACTTAAGTTGTTTCCCTTAGCACAGCAAAGGAAACAGTCAGCAACACCAGAAGACACCCAGAAGACAGAATGGGAGAAGATATTTACAAATGTTTTATCAGATAAAGAGCTAATATCCAAAACCTGTAAAGAACAAATTAGATTCAACACCCCAAGAACAAATAATCGAATCAAGCAATGGTCAGAAGACGTGAACGTACATTTCTCCAAAGAAGACATACAAATAACCAATAGACACATGAAAAAATTCTCAACATCACTTGGTATCAGGGAAATACAAATCAAAACCACAATGAGATACCACCTCACACTGGTCAGAATGGCTAAAATTAGAATGTCAAGAAATGATAGATGCTGGAAAGGATACGGACAAAGGAGAACCCTCTTACACTGTTGGTGGGAATGCAAGTTGGTACAGCCATTCTGGAAAACAATATGGAGAATCCTCAAAAATTTGAAAATAGAGCTACCCTAAGACCCAGCAAAGGCACTACTAGAAGCTTACCCCAAAGATCCAAATGTAGCAATCTGAAGGGGCACCTGATCCCCAGTGTTTATAATAGCCATGTCCACAATAGCCTAACTATGGAAAGAGCCCAGATATCCATCAACAGATGAATGGATAAAGAAGATGTGTTATATATATACAGTAGGATACTGCTCAGCCATCAAGAAAGAAAAAAAGAAGTCTTGCCATTTGCAATGACATGGATAAAACTAGAGGGTATTATGCTAAGCAAGGTAAGTCAATCAGAGAAGGACAATTATCATATGATCTCACTCAAATGTGGAATTTAAGAAACAAAGCAGCTGATCATGGGGAAGGGGAGGGAAAGATGAAACAGGTTGAGATCACAGAGGGAGACAAACCATAGGAGACTCATAATCAGAGGAAGCAAACTGAGGGCTGCTAGAGGGAAGGGGACAAGGGGATGGGGTAAGTGGGCAATGGACACGAGGAGGGCACATAATGAGCACTGGGTATTATATAAGATGGGTGAATCACTGACCTCTACCTCTAAAACTAATAATACACTATATGTTAATAAATTGAATTTAAATTAAAAAAAATATTTCCTTTAAAAAAGAAAGAAAGAAAGAAAAAAGCTTAAGTTGTTCCCATATCTTGGCTATTGTAAACAATGCTGCCATGAATGTGGGGGTGCAGATATCTTTTTGAGTTAGTGTTGATATATCCCTTGGATACATTCCCGGAGGTAGAATTGCTGGGTCGTATGGTAGTGCTACTTTTAATTTTTTGAGGACCCTCCACACCCTGTTTTTGTTGGGGTTGTGTCTTAGCCACTTTGGGCAGCTATAGCAGAAACCACAGGTGGGACGTCTTAAACGATAAACCTTTATTTGTCACAGTTCTGGAGTCTGGAAAGTCCAAGAGAAGGGTGCTGACTGACTTGTTGTCTGGTAAGGACCCTCTTCCTGGTTTATAGATGGCCATATCTTTCCCTTGTCAACACATGGCTGAGGGGGAAAAAAAGGCATGCCTTCTCTTATAAGGGCACTAATGCCATTCACTGGGGCTCCGCCCTCACATCCCATCACCAAATACTATTGCATTAGAGGTTAAGGTTTCAACATATAAATTTGGGAGAGACATAAACTTTTCGATTCATAACATTATGAGTGAAGAATGGGTTCATTCAATGGGTTCATTCAAAGGGTTACCAGGGAAGCAGCAGCAACAATGGAGACTTACAGGTGGCCCACAAAGCCAAAAGTATTTAGTGTCTCGTCCTTTACCAAAAAAAAAAAAGTTTGCTGACCCCTGGGAAGTTTTCTCAAAGTGGGATGTCATTCTTGGGGAGTAAGTGAGTTTCCTGTACTTAAGCATCTCCTTGAGGTGCTGAAGAAGGAGATCAAGTACCTCTTTAATGATGAGATAGAAAGAATTCAAACCAAGAGGACAACTGAAGATAACATCTGAAGTCCCCTTAAACTGTAAGAATCTACCAAGTTTTTGATGCCCATTCTGTATTTTAGCAGCTGTGGTTGTTAGAACATTCTTCCTTGTATCGAACAAACTGTGTGTTTGTTTTTGTTTTCATCATTTCTATCCATGGATGCTCTGTTTTCTGTCCTCCATTCTTCGTTGCTCAGAGGCATCCATGCTTTGTGTTTCAGAGGCATGATCAGAAGGATGTTTGGAGAATGGAGGCCAAGGCAATTTCTGATGTCTCAAAACTAGATTAGTTTGGGGCACCTGGGTGGCTCAGTGGGTTAAGCCGCTGCCTTTGGCTCAGGTCATGATCTCAGGGTCCTGGGATCGAGTCCCGCATCGGGTTCTCTGCTCAGCAGGGAGCCTGCTTCCTCCTCTCTCTCTCTGCCTGCCTCTCTGCCTACTTGTGATCTCTCTCTGTCAAATAAATAAATAAAATCTTAAAAAAAAAAAACTAGATTAGTTTGTCTTTTGCTGCAAAGTGTTGGAAAGCTATAGTATTGAGAGTAGTGAAGGGACAAAGGAAAATAAGAAGCCGATCTTCCTGTTAATGGTAAGAAAAATAACTTAAGAAAGACAATATTGGATTGGAATCGTTAGGTGTTCAATCTGATATATGGCACGCAAACATATTATAATCATAACAACAGACATTTATTGACCTTCTGTGTACAAATATATATATATATTATCTCATTTAATCCTCATAAAAACACTGTGAGGTACCAGGTGGTACCACAACAGTAACTGAATACAACAACCAAGGCAACAAAAAATTCCTTCTACAAAGTATTATTAACTCCACTTTACAAATAGGAAAATGAAGTTTAGAAAGATTAAGAAACTTAGCTGAAGGCAACTGAGAAAGTGAATAGGCGGTTCTGGATTCAAACCTGGGTGTGTCCATCTCCAAAGCCTGTTCTCTTACTTGCCAAGTACCCAACATATGGTACCTTCTGTCTGTAGTAGTTGTAAGTAACGTAGATACCACTTGTTCAAAACCTCTTCTTTTCCAGCCCCTAATTATAATAATATAAAATCCAATTGTCTTTTTTTTTCTTTCTTTCTTTTTTTTTTTTACATGTTTTCCCCCTTTCAACTGTAGAATTCTTTTTTTTTTTTTTTTAAAAGATTTTATTTGTTTATTTGACAGACAGAGATTACAAGTAGACAGAGAGGCAGGCAGAGAGAGAGAGAGGGAAGCAGGCTCCCTGCTGAGCAGAGAGCCCGATGTGGGACTCGATCCCAGGACCCTGAGATCATGACCTGAGCCGAAGGCAGCGGCTTAACCCACTGAGCCACCCAGGCGCCCTCAACTGTAGAATTCTTTACATATTACCTTCTCTGGGTGCCTAAAACATGATGGGTATTTTTTCATGTTTATTTTGATTATCTAGTATTATGTACATAGGGAAATGGGTTGTACGAAATCCAACATTCTTCCCCTGATTTGTTTTGGCCAAAGAACAATGGTTTTTGGTTCTTCAGGCAAGTATAATAAATATTTTTAAAAGAAAATATTATCCTTGAGCTACCTGAATCTATTATTTGTGGTAAGATTCCACATTCCTTCCTGCATGTTTTCGTACTTTTCCAAGAATATGGCTCTTCTGCATTTCTTTGTTCCTCGGAAGAAAGACTACGTCTTACTTTCTTTGTTTCCTTTATCTTAAAAGTCAGCTTAAAAGAAGTCAGCTATCGTGCTGGGAATGATTGTTAATTCTTTGAAAAAAAAAAAAGGATCTTTCAGGATCATCACGTGTACAACAGCAAAATGACCCCAATGTAACCTGTACATAGAGCAATGACTTTTTTTTTTTAAACCAGTAGGCATAAATTTGACTACAGAACAGAGAAATTATTGGTTTGGGGTTAAGTCCATGGGAGAGGTTGAGATGGAGGTGATTTTTAATTTTTGTAAGAGTTGGTGGTAAAGGTACAGAGGGGTAGAAAATTGGTTCCTTAGTGAGACCATTTCTTTCACATTGAATGTAACCGTACATGGTCTCCATAGGCTTGAATAAAGCCGGATATGAGTAGTCAAGAGAGGTTGCATGTAATCCCAAGTCAGCCTGTTTACTTCGCCCTCCCCAAAGCTTGAATCCTAAAAGCAGTTATAGTGATACTGAATCATCCCAAAGGTGCCTTGAGAAAGGCAGTCCTTTAGTTCTTGAGGAATCCTGGATCTGGGTGGCAGAGCCAGCTGGGCTCATCTTTGCATGCTCTGGCCTGAGGACGGGGAAATCCTCGATGGACGGAACAAGCAAAACCATAGGAATGAAGGAAGTGTCGGCTGACTGAAGTCACCGCAGTACAAGGGTGTGTTGCACAGGCAAGAAGCCACATACGTTGTGAAAGGAGCATCGGTCACACTTGCTTAGTATTGTTACTAATCTTCCTCCTCGCCTAGGCTAAGACTTACCCCATTATTTACTTGTTTTTTTCATTAAAAGGAAAGATATCGAATTCACCATCTTTCCTAAGTGCTTGGTTTTACTTTGCCTGTAAGAAACAGTGACACTCCATTAGGATTCAATGCCATGTCTTCTGTGTGCCTCTGCCTTGAAGGAGATAATATCTGCTTGTGGCAGCCAGAAATAAAATGTGAATAAAGAAGATTATGAGCCAGCAAATCCTCAAGTATTAAAAGGTATGTGAATTAATAAGAATGACTGAAGATTTTGAGGGAGATGAGATCTGATTTGAGTGAAAGACAGGCCCCAGTGAGCATCGCGATGAGATGGAGGTTTGCCATGGTAAATTATTTATGGGTCACCATCCTTACATCTGACCCTGCATGGTCCATGGCTTTGCCCCCAAAGAACAATTCACTTAGTGGACTGTTAAACTGCCAATTTATTTAAAGTATTTCAAATATATATATATATATATATATACACACACACACACACACACACACACACACATACACACACATATATAATATATATATATTCAGTGTGTATATATATTATATATATTCTATATTTTATATATAATATATACATATATTATATATATTCTATAAATATCTATATAGATATCTAAATATATTCAATATATATATGGAAAGCCATATGAGATATAAATATAAATATAAACATGTGTGTATATATGTGTATTTTTAATCTCACATGGTTTTTCATATGTATATATATAAAATATATATTATTTATTTATTTACTATTAATTTATTTTTATTTATTTATTTATTTATTTTGGTCTCACATAGCTTCACTTTCTTTTCCCTAAGAACACTTTGCTTTATTAACATTTCTTAATCCATTAATACAAAAATCTGGTATCACCTCCTGGAAATGCCTTTGAGACTGCTCAGATTGGGATAATTGCATTCCTCCCAAACAAGATCTATCGATCTTTGTATTTACCATATGTTATTCTAATTTCTTATTTGTGTGTTTACCTCTTCCAACTACTCTGTGACTTCTTTGTGTAGAGAAAAATTAATGGTTTTGAAAGCCACAGACTGAAATTCACTCCCTTTTCTGAATAGGACTGGTTTCAGATAACTTAGCAGATGATCACATAACTTGACTCATGCTAAGTCATCTAAGAAGCCAGGCACAAAAGGCCACATATTGTGTGATTGCATTTATTTGAAATATCCAGAAAAGGCAGAATCTGTAGAGACAGAAAACAGTCTAGTGGTTATGAAAGGTTGAGGGAAGAGGGAAATGGGGAATGATTGCTTCATGAATATGGGGTTTCCATGTAGGATGATGAAAAATTCTATAACTGAGTAGTGGTAACGGCTACACAACGCTGCAAATATTCTTATTTACTTATTTTATAAGTAGGTTTCACACCCGGTGTGCAGCCCAACACAGGGCTTGAAACTGTGACCCTGAGATGAAGACCTGAGCTGAGATCCAGAGCCCCACACACTCAACCAGCTGAGCCCCCCAGGTGCCCCTGTAAATATTCTTAATGACCCTGAATTGCACACTTAAAAATGGTTATACTAGTAAACTTTATGTTATGTGTATTTTGCCACAATAAGAAATAAAATAAAAAAGAGAAGTAAATAAAAATACAAACAGCCTACAACAAAAAAAGAAAAAAGAAGGGCACCTGGGTGGCTCAGTGGGTTAAGCCACTGCCTTCGGCTTAGGTCATGATCTCAGGGTCCTGGGATCGAGTCCCACATTGGGCTCTCTGCCCAGCAGGGAGCCTGCTTCCCTCTCTCTCTCTGCCTGCCTCTCTGTCTATTTGTGATCTCTCTCTGTAAAATAAATAAATAAAATTAAAAAAAAAAAAAAAAAAGAAAAAAGTAGTAAGGCCAGCTCCCATATGTCCCTGTGTGTTCCTTAAACGTCTGTCTAGAATGTCCTGACTTCCTTTACCTCCTAGATTTTGACTCCTTGACCTTTAAGATGCTGTAAGGTGAATCCATAACCTACAGGTGCTTCACTGTCACTTTCTTCTCTATCAAAGGCCTCATGATATGAAAAAAAAAAGAAAAGAAAGAAAGAGGATTTTCATACAAGAAAAATTGAATTAAATATTATCAGAACTAGGTAAAATTACTTATCAGGCATGACTGGGAACTCTTTCTCCCTGCTTTGCATATACAACTGTTTTAATTTATAAAGAAATAAGTTATTTGCGAGAACAAACAAACCCACAAGATAGAACAAATGGGTAAGGAAGAACAATCTTTTGGAGGGGGAGAATTTATTTCTCTGGTGGTAAAATATGCATAATTTAAATTTTACCATCTTAAATATTTTTTTTTTTTTCATCATGATAGTCATGATACGTGTACTCTGTAATCCCCGTCACCTGTTTCCCCCATCCTTCCACCCGCCTCCACTCTGGTAACCATCGGTTTGTTCTTTAGAGTTAAGAGTTTGTTTCTGGGTTTGTCTCTCTTATTTCCTTTGCTCATTTGTTTTGTTTCTTAAATCCCACATACCGGTGAGATCATACGGAGTTTGTCTTTCTCTGACTATCTTACTTCACTTAGCATTGTACTCTCCCAGCTCCATCCGTGTTGTTGCAGGATTTCATTTTATTATGGCTAGGTAACATTCACACACACACACACACACACACACACACACACACACATCCCACATCTTCTTTTTCCATTCATCTTTCAATGGACATTTGGCCGCTTCCATAATTTAGCTCTTATAAATAATGCTTCAATAAACATGGGGGTGCATGTATCCCTTTGAATTGATGCTTTTGTATTTTGGGGGTAAATACCCAGTAATGCAATTACTGAATTGTAGGGTAGTTCTACTTTTAGTTTTTTAAAGTACCGCTATACTGCTTTCTGCAGTAGTGAAAGATGTTTTTAAAAAGTCCCCTCTGATGGGGACAAAGCTGTATATAACCAAACTGAGATTTTATTTTCCTTTTCTGAGCACACAAACTACCTTCCCCAGCCTCTCTTGTAATTGGGGGAAGGACTGTGTGTTCTGGCCAATGGGGTGTTAGTGGAAATAATGTAACCCACTCCCAAGGCTGGCTATGAAATCCCTGTGCAATCATCACACTCTCTTTAACTTGTGCAAAACCTTGGAGGTAATGTATTTGAGATTAAGTAGAACCACAGGTTAAAAGAAATCTAGATCCCTACGTCACTTGGAAGGTAAACGGCCAAGGAGAGCCAGGTGACTTGAACAAGACTGACTTGAATGAAAGGAAACCTATAGTGTTATTGCATTAACCTTTTGAAATTCAGGCCTACAACATAATCTTTCCTGTTCTTAGTCATTTACCTCTCAATCTTACTCAGTGGAGTTAACAAACTGTAGATCGAGTTTTTTCAACCAAAGAACAGAATTTCTCCCTGTCATTCTCTGCCCTGTTCCTTTAAAGTAGCTCCCAGATTAGGTCTGGCCACCCACTTACTGCTAGGAGGCCATGTTCTTTCTAACCAAATAAGGAAATCCCTTTCTCTTTGCTAGCTAGGCATTTGCTTAGGAATGGGTATATAGGGGCACCTGGGTGGCTCAGTGGGTTAAAGCCTCTGCCTTTGGCTCAGGTCATGATCCCAGGGTCCTGGGATCAAGCCTCACATTGGGCTCTCTACTCGGCAGGGAGCCTGCTTCCTCCTCTCTCTCTCTCTGCCTGCCTCTCTGCCTACTTGTGATCTCTGTCTGTAAAATAAATAAATAAAATCTAAAAAAAAACAAAAAGAGGAGTGGGTATATGGTATGATTCTGGCCAAAGGAAAATAAGAGGATGTCTAAACAGAAGGTTTCTTGGAAAGACATTTCCACAGGTTACAAAAAGAAAGCTGTTCATCTTTTGTTCAGTGTTGGTATAAAGCATGTATCCCTTTGAATTGATGTTAACACATGTTAACATATGTTAACATGTGCAGTTATTGTGAGGATGAAGTTACATGCCAAGCACAGGAAAAAGATGGTAGTAACCATTGTTCTTCCTGAGATCCCTGAGCCAATAAATTAACCAACATTCAAGGTGTCCTTTCATATCTTTTGGCACATGAGTTAATAAAACTTTCTTATCTTTTAGCTAAAAGATAAGAAATTTTTTGAAATTTCTACTATTACTTGTAGCTGAAAATATCCTAAGTATTGGTATTTGTTTCTAATGATTTGGATAACTCCAAATAATACCTTTGTACATTTTATCATTGATTATGTCCATAATTCTATATTGAATTGTATTTCTGGGTCAGAGTATAAGCATCTAAATGTTTTATAGGTAATACCATATTTCCCTCCAAAAATATTACCTTCTCTTTGGCTTTTAATTCTGCTAATCTGGATATTACTGATTTATTTAATTTTGCTAATCTGATAACCAAAATAATACCTCTCTGTCTTATTTTATGTTTCTTATTAATAGAGTTGAACATGTTTTTATATGCCTGGTGACAATTTTTGTAAGTTGTCTATTCAAATATTTTGACCATTTTTCCATTGACATCTGTATTTTTAATTAGTAGGCGCTCTTAATAAAAATAGAACTAGAAACTCTTGCATGTAAATATTTTCTTCCCATCTATTCTTTATCTTTGACTTTGCTTATAACCCCTGTTCCTATTCAGTAATTCAACATTTTTATCTCATCACTCTTAAACTGAATCCCTTCCAATTTTTTCCTCTTAAAATCCCAAGTGTTGTTCTTCTTGGTGGTATTTTCAAGGACCAAGAAATCTTTTAAAGTGTACATAGCCAAAATTTTAAATGATTGACAAGATATTTAGAGGACTAAGATATCTGAATAAATACTTCTTTTTTTTAAGATTTTATTTATTTATTTGACAGAGAGAAAGACAGTGAAGGAGAGAGGGAACACAAGCAGGGGAAGTGGGAGAGGGGGAAGTAGACTCCCCGCTGAGCAGGGAGACCGATGAGGGACTCTATCCCAGGACCCTGGAATCATGACCTGAGCTGAAGGCAGATGCTTAATGACTGA
This sequence comes from Neogale vison, assembly GCF_020171115.1. Classification (NCBI taxonomy): domain Eukaryota; kingdom Metazoa; phylum Chordata; class Mammalia; order Carnivora; family Mustelidae; genus Neogale; species Neogale vison. The sequence continues at coordinate 20,722,688 of NC_058094.1, read as the reverse complement.
GTCACCCAGGTGCCCCTGAGTAAATACTTCTTAAATTATTTTATATAGATAATTGTTTTCCCAGTGAAGGCACCTGAACAAAAGGGAATATATTTTTGTTAAGTGCTTGCTTTGTGCTAGGCATTATGCTAGGTGCTTCATATGTGATTCTTTTTTTTTTTTCAATTTCAATCATCATGACAATTCTCTAATTGGTTTTTGTTATTAGTATTTCGGGAGAAGTAAGGTTAATAGCTTGTTCATGGTCACAAAGGCAATAAGGACTAGATCTGTACTGAGTCCAGGTTTTAGCTCCTGAATGTTGACCTTAACCAAGGTGCTCTATGATACTGAACAAATACACAAAATAAATAAAATTCGTATTTTCCCCTTTCACACTTCTATTTGATACGCTTTCTTTACCAGGAATAAAAAAAACATATCTATGCAATTCAAACATTATTTTCTGTATATTGTACCATGGTGTCTTCACTTGAGCTAAAAAAAAAAAAAGAAAGTAGGACATGTTTTAGTTTTTAGGTGTTTCTATCAAGCAAGATTTGTGTACAAAATTGAATCAATCACCAACATTATCAGGAAAACATTTCATGATGTTTGTGGGCTACATACGTATGTTTTGGGAGACATTGATAAATTAGGTGATGGCTTTGTGTCATTTATCACCAGGGCTTATTTGTTAGGGACTTACCTTGCTGAATCCCTCCCTGTTTGAACAGTCACTTCCTCCTGTCTCAGCTGGCTGTCTTTGATGTCTAGTACTGTCTGGTATTATTTTTAAGATGAGAGTGTGGGAAGAAAAGAGGAAATGTGTCTGCATACTGCACCAACCTCTGATCCAGGAGAACTTTCCTACTTCTGAATTGCGAGATACACTCTACCAAGGATTTAAGTTTCTTTGCATGCTAATCCCAGCTTGAGCCCTGTCTAATAGCTTTTTCTTGAATAAACATTCAGAATAGCCAAAATAAAAGAACCTTTAATTCAGAGACCGAAAGCCTTGAAAATAGGATCTGGAAAAACCCTAACCAAAGATTCTAATCTTGAGAGCCACCCATTTTTTTTTTTTTTTAACTTAGCAAAACAGGTCGGGTAGTCAGGAGTCTAGATTTCTAATTCTTATTCTGTCACTTACTTACTGAGTGACATTGAGTAACTCGAATGTCCCAGACGGTGTTTTCTCTCCATGCAAAGTGGAGGAATTGAAGCAGAGTATCTCCAAGGTCGCTTCTGTTGTTCAGTCTCATTCGAGAACACCAGAGCAATTCACTCCACATCGGGGAGTTGAATGCGTTGGCCTTAAGTGCTTGTGTCTGCCCTGCATATTCCTTTTCTCCTCTAAGCACTGAACACAGTAATAGGTGTTTTGATCTTGGTCCATGAAAGTCTCAGGGTCTCTGATCCTGGCTTCCTTTGTTGTAGTTATCTCAATCATTACTTATTTTTCCAAAACCTCTCATATTTTAGTCTCCTAAGGCCTTTCTCCTTGGAATGAAAATGATATATTAGTCCATGCTAATCAGTTAATGGGTTACTTCTTCTTGGTAACTTGCTTACATTCTAACAAGGACTTTTCAATACATAGAATATATTGATTCTAAAGAAGTGACTCAAAAAGTGGAAATTACAGGCACTTTAGGTTGAGCCAGTGGGAAAGGTTAAGAGTGGGGGTGGGTACAGGGGTCTTCTCAGAAATCCCCAGAAAACAGCCATTTGGTCTGCCTTGTTGAACAGAACATAAATGCATTATGTTCCTGATCTCCTTGAAAGGACTAAATGATCTTGACACCCTTTTTCTATTTGTAAGACCCAATATGATTATTTTTTTAAACCAAGAGTTAATACACCTTGAAGGGGGGAAATAAGGACCAAAACTTCTTATTGATTTGGAGAAGCCTGAAGCCCAGTCCGATGTCACCTGTTTCCAATGGCCCCATTAAGGAGTAGAGCAAGGTAGACCTGGCAAAATCCCTCTTTTAAGACCCTCAGGCTCTAGGCGTTGCCTGTGGAGACTTCTTCTTTTCCTGAAGAGAATTTTGAGTTCTCTGTAGTCAGAACTCAGGCATTTTACTTCTTTTTATGCTCCATGGTGCTTTGCACAGGTTGGGAACATACAATTGCTTAATGAATACTTGCTGGCATATCACCCTTCTAGAAGAGAAACCAAAACAGCTATACATTTATTACCTCATTTTTCTGGGATAAAGCCCCTTCTGAAAATATCAATAGAATTGGAATCTTTATTTTGCAGAGAGAGGAAAACAAAGAAGTTAAAATGACTTGTCTTATGTCACAACTACAAAGTGTGACCGAGTTTGGATTGAAATTAAATTTTGACAAGTAGCTGAAGCAGAAAGCACAAGAAGGATCACCTCTTTGGTGATCACTCTCTTGGCCCTTGTGTTCCCATGAACAGGTTTGAGCAAAAGGAGAGAAAAAAGAAATGCCTGAGAATGTGAGCTAGTTTCGTAAGAGAGTTGGAACCAGAGAGATTCTAGATTTGCTGGATGCTGGTGTGGCAGAGGACAAAATGATGTGGAGTTTTGTGGTGGTACTTGGAGCTGCAATCTGGGGTCTTATCTGCTTGCCGAGAAAGCCCTTTCTGTGGGTCACCATCTCAGATTTTGAATCAGAAGACTCAAAGTCATGCCTCACAACTAGTTAGTAGCTGAGAGCTTTTTGGTGATATTCACAATAAAGATTCCAAGGCTTTTCCCATGGCCTCCAAGGCCCTATATTGTAGAGCTCCTGGCTACCTCTGCTCTAACCCCATCCTCAACCTTGCTATTCCCTTAACACACTGAGCATGCTCCTGCCTCAGGGCCTTTTCACCTGCTGCTCCCTTTCCTTGAAATACTCTTCTTTATAGAGAGCTGCATGAGTGGTCCCTCACTTCACTTGGGTTTCTGCTTAGGCCATCTCATCAACAGCATTGCACTTTCCTCATAGTCCAATCTAAAGTACTGTCTCTGTGTGAGTATATGTAAAACAAGAATGATGGTCCTATGACCCTTTTTTTTTTTTTTCATTTTCTCTATTAGATAGAGAGTATATTATGAGAGGACTTGGCAATGAGCCTTTCTGCCATCTTCTCTATTAGATACTTAGATTAGATCAAGCCCTACTTGATATTACCTTGAAGAGTTAATACCAGTGAAAATTTTTGGTAAACTTTAAGATACTATAGAGATAAAAAAATTTTAGTTATCTTTATAACTCTAAGACTTGGAAATAATTTACTAAGGACTTTAAATTTAAGCATTGATCAATTTTTGTTTCCAAATTGGATGGATCTTCTGAAAAACTTTGAATTTTATTTCTTTCTTCCCATTTTAGGGGTTACTGTCCTGATATAAATATGATGACTAATGGTGATGACCAGATTATCTATGTATATACATGGTTCTGTTTTCCACTTTCCTTAGCCTTTAATTGAATCAAATCAAATTTATGACTCTAGCTATCTTCAAGAACAAAGGGATTTTTTAGTTTAACAACAGTTGGTAAATTAGACGGACTCTTTTTAGGTGGAAGATGAAAGTTTGACTTCAGACATAGCAACTTTGATGTTCAGGTGTAACTTCCACATGAAAAATCCCTAATGGGCCGTTGGATGTTATCTACTGGTGGTACAGGAAGAAGGTGGGAAAGTGTTATTTATTGCTTTTCATCCAGACAGAGATAGTATGGTTAAATGTGAATACTGGCCATACCCAGTACAAGTCCCAGTACAAGTTCAGTATTACAACAGCAGCTTGAAAGACACAGTATTGCCAAGTGCTCGCTATGTGCTAGACATCATGCTTTGCATTTTTCATGCATTATTTCACTTAATTCTTATAATTACCTCGTGAGTAGGTGCTAACATTATCCCCATTTTTAGTTGAAATGACCAAAGTTTAATGAAATAAATTAATTTGCAGAAGCTCTTAGCTGGTGAGAATAGGAGCTGGCATTCAAAGCTAGGTTTATTTAACTTGAAAGTCAAAGCTTTTAATCACTATATTAGATTGTAGAGTGTGTAATTCATGCAGTACAAATTAAACATATTCTCAGCAGGAAGGTTGTCCCTTGTAATGCATTACATAAGAGGCCCACAAAATTCCTGAAATGACTCGGGTTTTAGCTTCTTGGCTGTCTCAGAGTAGAGCCCTACATGAAACCCAAAGGGAGTTTTCCTATTTCCTACTTATACATTGGATATTCATAACATGTCCTTTAGGAAACCACGATCCCTCTTTTTTTAAAGTGTCAGTACAATTGCCTGTGACATAGGCCTTTGTGTAGAGTTCGCTTTTATTTCTCTAAGTACTGAGATATGTATCATATGAGTTTTTGTATCTCCTTGAAATAAATGTCATGTGCATATTATAAGTAAGCTGGAATAGTTCCTGGCATGAAAGCAAAGAATGATGAATGAAACCTAGTGTGATTTGCCTATAATTGCGCTCCTCTGTGCCTGTCTCATGTCCTTTCTTTCCTTCTGTTCCAAACAGATCTAACACAGAACAAATAGCCACGCTGAATCATACTAAATAACTCTGCGCAGCACTTGTGGGCGTTTGCAAGACTAGTATATTAAAGATGATCTTCCTAGGGAGGAGAAAGACCAGAGAGTTTCCATATATTCAGGAAATGTGTTTAGACATGCTTTTATATTCTTTGCTGGGTTTCTTTTAAAGGTTTAGTTTCTTTCAAGTTTTTGTGAGTCTTTTATGGGAGGACTTGTTATACGACCCTTTTTTCCATTTTCTCTAGTAGATACTTAGGGGACAGGTACCATACCAAAGAGTTTAGCAGTTGGGTAGGTAGTGTGGGTAGGCAGTGGCATTGGAGATTTACAGCAAACACACACCCCTCCCCGCAGGAAGTGTCCAGAGAACAGAGGAATTCACAGACTGATGCTAGAATCCTTAGAGGCCAGCAGCAACAAGAAAGGCAGTGAGCCTGTAGCCATCCTTGCTCTTGGGACTATGGTCAAGTTTCCAGTTCCTGGCAGCTAGGACTGCGAAGACTAAAGCAATTCTGAGTCAGTGTGTACATTACCATGATGGAGATGGAGACCCAGAGAGAAGAGAAAGAACTATAGTTTTCAAAACCAGGGGCAGAAGGGCAGCCCCAGGGCCTACAGGCCCTAAATTCCCAATACTTAGCAGGAGTGGGTTAAATCAATCCTGTCCTTTGTTAGGCTGAGTGCAGAAGATCAAGGAGACCACTTTGGTGGGTGGGCTCTAGTGATCAGGCACAAAGCACAGTCTTCTACTCTGCAGTTTGGACTTGACTTCACCTCCATGGAACGGACCATACACAATGATACCAACTGGCGCTAGCAACACAATGGGTGAATACTGGGCAGCAGAACAGTTCTGTGTGAGTTGCAGAGTCAACAATATATACCAAGGAATGCATATTTATCTTTTTTATTTAAATTCAATTAACCAACATAGAGGTCATCATTCGTTTCAGTCGTAGAGCTCGGTAATTGGTCAGTTTCGCCTAACACCCAGCGCGCATCACATCACACACGTGATCACCCGGTGCTCACGACATCACCCAGTTACCTCCCCGCCCCCCACCCACCACCCCTCCAGCAACCCTCAGTTTCTTTCCTCTAGGTAAGAGTCTCTCGTGGTTTGTCAAATAAATGTTTCTCTAACTCATAATCATCCCAATAGGAAACAGATGGCCCATTCAAATGGGGTAAGTGGAAAAAGTTAATAGATTATTGACCGGGGTGCAGGCAGGAAAGGGAGACCAACCACGGGGTGATGAAGGACGCTGCAAGCTACTCTCAGTGGGAAGCGGTTGCCATGCCTAGTCCCGAAAGGATGGGAGCTGAGAACGGAAACCCGCGGGGTGGACAGTCTACACTGACATGACTTTGCTATTTCAGACAACTCATGCCCAGAAAGATGACGTTTCAAATAACATTTTTGCTTGTTTTAGGAACTTTCTGAAAGTCCATTCATCTCAATACTGTGCTGCTTGACATATCCTCATTTGAGCAAATGTCCACTCCTCAGGATAATAGCTCAACCAAGCTTATCAAGCAACTGTTTATTTTATTTTATTTTTTTAACTCACCTGGATCCCTCCCCGTCTGTATCCACCAGTCCTGAGCTACTATATCAGGAACTCCGTGCAGTCCTAAACAAGTGCTCCCACTGAAAAATCTACCTTAAACCAAACCTTCAAAACCATATACATATCCTGACTTTGCTCTTCCTCCTCTGCTAAGACTGTCAAGGTACTGATCTGTCTTCCTGTGATAAGCAAAAAACTCAGCTTTGCTCTATCAACAGATAATTTGGTAGCGGTTCTGGGAGCCAGCATTTGACAGAGCTGTGACTAAAAACTAGAGCACGAGCCGGCCAACGGGGACTGTGGCCTCTGGAGTAGAGGAATGAAACCTTTCTTGGCCGGCTCTAGGGAGCACCTAGGGGCTACACACCCAGTGTCATTTGGTTCTCACCCACTGATCTGCTGACATCTCTCCATGTTCACATCCAACTGGAAACCCAAGGGCATGGAAGCTCGACATGCAGCCCCCTCGATTCAGAGCAGAGTGGCAAAGGGAAGAAGCACAGATGGGGAGAGGAAAAGGAGAATTCCAGCACATGGACCAGAAATAAAAAATCAACATGAACTCCTACATGACAGGTATAAGCTGCATCCTTAAAAATGGAGACCTGCAAAAATTGACCTAGAAAAAAAGTGGGTTTTTTTCTGAAATGCATTAAAGTAATTTTTAAATTAAAAATTAAAGTAATTAATTTTAATTAAAAATTAAAATTTTAAATTTTAGTTAAAAATTAAAGTAATTTTTAAAACCTGGTTTTAAGTTCTAAAATAAGTGGAAGGTCATGTATAGTAAAAATAACCCTAGAAATTCTCTGAATTGCCTATAAATAGAGAGTACAAGTATTTTTGGTTAATAGCCCTGTACATCATATGTATGCGTAACTGGGTATTATATACACTATGCAGTTCCATGGATGGGACCATAATCAACAGGTAAATAATTCAAGTGTTTCACGACACTTCCGCAATTTGGTGAAAATTCCGGACTCACAGCTCTAGCATTACCATTATGCTCTGCATTCAATTTTCACAGTCCTTCCAGGTTCCGTCAGTGTCTCTCTAAATGTTAATAATGACTTAAAGTCATTATTTTTTTTTTTTTACAAAAAGCTTTGTTTTGGAACAATTTCCAAGTTAAAGACAAGTTTCATGAAGTTCTGAAGAAGGCATGCATGCCCTTTCGAGAGTCTCTAATATTGACTATTTTGCCACATTTGCCTTTTCTTCTCTCACGTACACACAGCTTTTTGCAGACCCGTTTGAGAGCAGGTTGACTAACATCATGACTTTGTGTCAGTTAATCCTTCAGGGTCTATTTCCCAGGAACAAGAGTATTTTCATCTCTAACCACAGTCTAGTTAGCAAATTTGGGAAATTTAATATGGCTACAGTTATGATTTATATAATAGTCCCCTTCCAGTTTTTTCGGTTATCTCGATTATATCATTCTCAGTGGTTTTTCTCCAGAATCTGGTGCATGATCATATATTGCATCCAGTTATCGTTCTTGTTTAATTTGAAATAGTTCCTTAGCTTTCATGGTCTTTCCTGACCTTCAGAATTTTTGAAGATTACAGGCGACTGGTTTTACAGACTTTTAAGATTTTATTTATTAGAGAGAGAGAGAGAGAGAATGTATGAGTGGGGAGAGGGGTAGAGGGGCGGGGGGAAATGGGCCCTGAGCAGGAAGCCCGATGCGGGGCTCGATCCCAAGACGTTGGGAACATGACGTGAGCCAAAGGCAGATGCTTAACCTACTGAACATCCCAGATACCCCTATAGGACTGTCTTTGAAGATGGTTTATCTACATTTCCCCATAATGTGATTCTAGTTATGTATTTTTTGGTAGGATTGCTAAATTAAGTGATGTTGTATCCTTTGGCTATCACACCTGTAGGCACATTGTGCCTGTCCCGTATTCACGATGGTAGTTTCCATCAGTTGGTTAAGGTACTATTTTGTTTCTCCACTATGTAGCCAATTATAACTTTGGTAAATTGTAATTTGTAGGGAGATATTTTGAGATTATGTCAATAAGCTGTTTCTCATCAACACCCTTCTCCTCCCACCCCAAGTTAATTCCTTCATTTCTTTTTGAAGGAATCACTACTCAATTCTATCCTCACCATGTATGAAACCTTTAAATGTTTGAGAATCCCTTGGGGGTGGATTTGGGAAATCACTGAAACTTTTAGATTTATTTTAATTTTTGCCCAAGCTGATTGAATTCATGTAAATTAAATGTGGGTCTGTTGAAGCTCTATTATAATAACCGTAAAAGAAAAGTCCTATGGGTAGAAGCTATCATCAGTCACATTTTATGTGGACAAAATGACTGACCAATAAATCAGATGTTCAGTGTACAGTTTACAGAAAAACGATCCTGATGAATATAATTTCAACAAAGTAAACATAAAAATGTTTTAACTGTGCTGAATAGAAAATTCAATAATAAATTAAACTGGCCTAATGATATTTGCTCTGTAAAGTGCTTGCTTGACAAAAATTTGTCAGTGGTGTTATAATTCTAAATTAAATGTTTGTATTCATAAAGATGGAACCCAGATATCCATGGCATCAAAAGATGGGGTAGAAATTTCAGGGTGAGGCAGTAGAGCACATGGGTGTTGGAGCTTTGGTCCCAGGGTTTGAACACCCCTTCTGCCACTTACTAGGTGTGACCATGGACAGGTTATTTAATCTCTGCCTCATCTGCTCTATGTATAGAATGAGAAAATAATGATATATACTATCTAACTGTTATGAGAATTGAAAGTTTTGATGTGTGTCAGATGCTTAGAATAGTGTGTGCTATCATGTAGTTAGTCTCAGTAAGTTTGAAGCTCGGTAATTCACCTCAGGAAAAGTCGCCATCATCCTTACCACCATTTCTCTCATCTTCCCTAACGTGCTGTATCTGTTGAGCTTGAAGGAAGGGATTCTTTGAGACTGGGAACCTTATGTTATTTGAGACTAACTGATAAAATAATCAGGTTATTGTTTCTTATTCTTTGGTAGCAATAATGCCATGGGAGTTTATAAACCGAATAAGGCAGTGCCATGGAATTTCCTTAGCATAGGTCACTAAGAGTCATCTTTAAAGTGTTTAAGAATATACTGCTCAGTTGAACTTTTAACCCTGGAAACATCATTTTAAAACTATTGTTACTATCACAGCTGCATCAGTTTTACTTCCAAGGGCATGCTATGCATTTAAACCAAATTATCTTATTGAATATTTGCAACCATTTTATGAAAGAGATATTACTATTAATCTCATCTCATTAGGAAAGAGACAGATTTGGAGAAACTGTAAGATTTGTTCAAGTTCATGGTGCTAGCAAGAGGCAGAACCAGATTTTGAACTCTGGTATGAAAAGCCAGGTACTGCTTTCTGGAAACATTTCCCCCTTGTCTGTGAGATTATTGTCATTACCCTTTGCATTGACTTTGCTTGTAACAGATTGGTGTTTCTTCAGATTTGATGTAGTGAATGATGTATCTTCAGTCAGTTTATTAATCAGAGTTTTAGAGGAATTGGAGATGTTGCCCATATAAGAATCATTTAAGAAAAAAAAGAATAATTTAAGAAAAGGAAATAAAGAGGCTCTGTGCCAAGGTGTGGCAGGCTAAAGGGATTCAAAAAGGGTTAACAAAGCCCTCTAAGACTAACAATGACAGGAAGCTATTGCCACCATTAGATCAACACAAGCACAGTCAGAGACTACCTCCAGAATCTAGAAAGAGCTCTAGCCATCTGACTGGGGCCATCTGAGATGTTCACTCAAGGGGAACACAATCCCAGCTAAACCACCATCTAATTGGAAGGTTGTCAGGGTAAAATACCCCAAACTTTCTCTTCTCCCATTATCTGATCTCATGTCTTACTTCCTCTGGGTCAAACCCAACTAAAAGCCAGAGGGCAGGGAAAGTCTTATTACACAGTTGGTGGAAGTCATTCTCCCTGGGCAGAGGTTAAGGCTGAGATGGAAAGTAAACTTGGAAGGAAAAAGGGAGACTTTCTACCACACTAAGCATACCTGACATATTTTTCTAAATCACGATCACTCAGTACAATGTCAGAAAAGAAAATGGAGCAATTCAAGAAAAAAAGATACAATATACATAAATGGCCAAATAGCAAATTCTTCTAAGTGTGAGAGGGGGAAAGAAAAGCTTTTCATTAATAGAGGACATCCTAAAGGTAATGCTTTTGCATAGGTAGGTAGAATGTAAAATGTTCAAATGTGATCAAAAGTCTTCTCCAGGTGGTTTCTATGTGAAACCTGGCCTTCAATCGGCAGCACTAACTGCATTTTAGAGTCCCCCAAACTTGCACGTTTGTAGCTTTGCTCTTAAAGTGGTCCTCTGTCTTGTGCCAGGTACTCTGAGCCAAGTTCTGACTTCCGAATGGCTCCCAGTTCTGCAGTCCCCTCCCGATGTTTCTTGGACACCCTGTTTATTGTGGCTCTACTTCATGTCCGTGTGAGACATCATCCACACTCCTCATGTGTCCGTCCTGTGCTTCTGTGTAAGGAAGCCCATGCCCTGAGCCTGCTGGGCAGGATCTGATTTATGAGTAAGACCAGATGTTGTTCCCTCACTCATCTAGAAGATAATTCATATGCCTTCAGTTTGGTGTGGCATCTGCTGCCCTTGGTTTTAGTTTCCATCTCTTTCCTCCAGCTTCTGAATTGAGACTTTTGTGCTGTTGGCTAGCAGCACACAGGGAAACAGCTGTGGCCCAGGCCTCCCAAGGCTGCTAGGCTGAGCCTCGTCCAGAGAAAGTCTCACTGGTGGGGGAAAGCTGAACACTGAAATCCATGATTTTATTTTCAAGCCCCATCTTTTCTCATCTTGGCAGAGTACCATAGTTTAGGCACTAGTATAAATCCTTTTCCCAGATTGCCTTCAACATAGGTCGTAAATCCCAGTAGGGAGGCCTTCTCAGAGCTAAGCAAGAAGAAAGGGAATCTATGAATTTAAATATTAAGAAGATTCTGCTAAAGCTGTGTTGAAGAAAGAAAGGAAAGGCCAGGGGTTTTCTTTCTATTATATTTTATTTTGTCAAAATTTCCCATTTTCAATTTCCCTTCTTTTCATTCTTCCCATGATTGAAGCACTTTGTTTAGGGGAAAGAAATATAAATCGATTGAGAATTACTTAACTAGGAAATACAAATCAATAGCGACTGCCTTATGCAGGAACTTTTTGGTCTGAAATGTTTAGCAATATGCTATTTGTTCTTAAAAAAAAGTGGCTTCAATAAGCTTGTAATTATGCTGTTTTCATATCAAAGCACTCTATGATAATATTTCATTTACTGCAGGGCACAACCAATTAGCACTTTTTCATCTATTCTATATCTATGATAAAGAGATAAGTAAAGAAATCGCATCAGAATAGCAGTAAAAAGAAAATTCTCTAGCATGAGTTAATAGATAATACATGCTTAACACAAATGTCCTGTTTTCTTAATAAATCTCTGCTGAGGACTGATATGTATAATAGTCATTTGGAAGAACTCTAAATTGAATGAAAATATGAAGGTTATTTTGTGTTGGGTCTTGCTTTTGTTTGCATATTCTGGTAATTTTCTATGCCAAGAACAAAAAGAATTTTTGTTTCTGAGCCAGGAAAATTCATTTCTTTGTTATCTGCTGTAACATTTAGAGAAAAAAAATTGGGCTGAAATGAACCCTTAGTTTATGATTTTGAGTATACCACATATTAGCTATTCAGCATTGAGCAAATGATTTATGGAGGATTGTTTTGTCTTTCCAGATTCTTCTTGGCACAGATCCTTTTCTATGCTGACAGTGTGCTCATGGTTGCTCTCCTGTTTTTAGAAGACCCAACACCACTGACAGCAGTTAATTTGGACACAACCAGATCAGTTAAAGTCCTTCCCTAGACTTGGTTTGGCCCAGAGAGCATCTCAGCATCTCAGTGGTTAAACTCTATGACATATAACATAAGAACTATCAGCGGCCATATTTTCCTGCTTCTGAAGAGATCTGGTTTACAGTGAGAGGGAATTAAAGCCAACTTGCAGAGAGAAACAGAGGTGGAAACAATCCAGTGAGGTTCATGTCTCTAGTTCTGGTTCTTCCTGAGGACCCTCTGCTTCCCTGCACTTCCAGGGACTGGGTTTTTCAATAGTGACTCGGCTTTTGCCTTTTCAAGTTGGATTTTACCTCATTCCATTCTGGTTAGAATGTTAAACCCACATTTTCACAAGCCACACCCAAAGTCCTGTATGTAATTTTGTATTTGTAATTTTATTTTTTTTTAATTACTCACTCACAGAATTGTTTCAGTTTAATGCATCCAGAAACCTGAACTCACATTCAAATTTAATTAATAAAGCTTCACTTCTCTGATTTTCAGTTAATTCATTTGTGAAAGATAGGAAATCATTCCTAAATGCAGTTAGAATTCTGTGACTTGACTATGGTATAAAGTGTAACTTACCTTCGTGTTCCATTTAATGTTACAACCATTGGGAAACGGCTCCTTTAGTTCAAACTTTCTCAGAGATCCTAATGAGGTGCCATTGATTAGTAACAAAGAAATTTGAGAAGGAAGTGACCATGAGAACTGGGAACCTGTGGGGATTTCAGGTAAAATTCTATCTGTCATTACCCCTCTGGAATAGACAAAGGGTCTCAATATTGAAGGGACAATTGCTGAAATGAGAATTCTAGGTAGTATACGTTGGGGATTTCTTTCATTAAAATACATACTTCCTCCCTAGTCATGAGATGATACTTGGAAGTTTTGTGGTCTAGTGTTTGATTGTTGCTTGGGCAATTTTTCCCCATTTTATTCATTTTATTCATTTTTACATATTAAAAATGTAACAGCTTTCAGATGTATTAAATATTACTGTAAAGAGTAATATAAACCAGCAAAGTGTTTCTTATCAGGAGATAAAAATTTTTATCACCATTGTTTGTGGCTGTGTCCAGGTGTCAGACACTGAATCCTTGTTATAGGGTCCGGTTGCTTCTCATCTTCTTATTTTTCTTAGTGCATAGCACCTCCACATTTTCTGGTTCTCAAGGTCATTGCACTTTCTCAAGGTTGTTATACTTTTCCCATTGGTATGATTATGGTTGCATTCACTTTTAAAGAAAAAACAGATTTTTGTCTGGTGTGAGATGTTGAACAGGACATTTTATCCTCTGGTTCTCAGTCCCCAGCTGAAAAATAGAAGGAAGAAAACAACCATAAAGGTTTTGTGGGTTGCCTGGGTGGCTCAGTGGGTTAAAGCCTCTGCCTTCAGCTCAGGTCATTGTTCCAGGGTCCTGGGATGGAGCCCTGCATCAGGTTCCCAGCTCAGCAGGGAGCCTGCTTCCCTTCCTCCCTCTCTGCTTGCCTCTCTGCCTACTTGTGATCTCTGTCAAATAATGAAAAAAAAATCTTTAAAGGTTTTGTGAAAATTAATTGAAATTAGAAGGTACAGATGTAACAGCCTGGGGTTTAGCAACGTTTGTCCTTTCCTTGCATGCCAAATCCCCACTCTTTACTGGCTCTTTTCTGACCTCTCAGAATTCTTTTGAGAAAAAAATCAGTTTACTAATAAAAATTCACATCAAAAGTGGTATACAAAGCAAAATCTTAGATACTGAACATCAGCTACTAAGAATGGCGGTATCACCTAGATAATGTCAAACACTGAATACATTTGAAACATTAGCTATAAATATGCATAAATATGAACTATTGTGTACGATTTAAAAGTGCGTAACAACTTTAATAGCATGGATAAAGTTATATGAAGATACTGAAGGTCTTAAATTGCATTGATTTACCTTTGTTGAGCATCATGGAGAACTTGACGGCAATACTAGCTTTAGTCAAAGTCATTGGCTTTCTTCTGAAAAGTTACAGATGACTTATTCAATTATCTTCCCCATGCTTCCCCACACTAATAATGTCTCCCTCTGTTTTAGTCAGAGTGTGAGCAGAGAAACACGCCATCTCTGAAATATACATTAATATCTAAATAGGGATCTATAATAGTGGCTTGGCCTTACACTTGCGGGACATGATTATAGTCTTACGTGAGTTGTTTCCTCCTGGATCTGGTGGCAGAGCCAGACCTCCACAGGGCGAGGAGTGGAGAAGAAGGATGGATGTGAGGGGAAGAGCACAAACGGAAACCTGCCATGCTGACTAGAGCCCATGAGCGCAGGCTCTTAAAATCAGGGGAATCTCTCTGGCTTTACACCTGCCACTTGGGGAATGGGGGATATCCTGCTGGGAAGCTAGTACCATTCATCATGGAACCCAATGTGCATCTAGCCCAGAAGACAGAGAAGCCAAATGAGGGTTTCACAGGAGGTACAGGAACTGGGGGAGAGATGCTACCCCAAGGTGAGTAGCAACAATGTGTATAATGTGTATAAGCTACCAGGGGCCTCACTGCCTGCTTTCACCTTCGGCATGCAGAAAGAGTGTGACTGATACTTCCTACCAACCACAAGCTACGCAGGCCAAGGGAGTTTCTGAAATTCAGTTCCAGTGGACCTAAATGGATGTAATATAAATCTAGCACACTAAATAATTGTGTAAAGTCCCATCTCTGTACCTATTACTTTTTTTTTTATAACGATTTTATTTATTTGACAGCAAGAGACACGGAGAGAGAGGGAACACAAGCAGGGGAAGCGGAGGAGAGAGAAGCAGGCTTCCCGCTGAGCAGGGAGCCCAATGTGGGGCTGGATCCCAGGACCCTGGGATCATGACCTGACCCGAAGACAGACGACTGAGCCACCCAGGTGCCCCGTACCTATTACTTTTTTAACATAACTTGTTCTCACCTACATCCTTGGGATAACATGCTCTCCCCTACTCTTCTTGCCAAAACGGAGCTCTATTTGTTGTTCAGTAGATAAATGAATTCAACTCACTTGTATCAATTTTCCAGGGCAGTGTTTAACTTTTATTTGTTTCATAATGGGTTCCTAGAGCTAGTAATCACACTCAGTGCGTATTGTCTAGCAGAAACTTGTTTAAAATGAATGCCGGTGTAATGGTTTTTGCATGTTACCCTGAAAGGCAGGCCTACCTTTTCTCTTCCTTCTTCTTGCAGCTCAGTCTTTTGTTTACAAATGTAGACAAATCTGTGTTATACTAAAAACCTGAAATGGATTAGTGTGGTGTCTTGGATCATACAAAAAAACGAATTTGTTGTTTAAAATGAAAATAATTTCGTGGTTTAGCTTTGAAGAAGAGTACAGAAAGTCATGCCATTAGCAATAATTTACTCCTTCATGTATTTTATACAGATTTAATAAGTCTTTGCTTTTAAACTTGGCTTTTACATGGGGATTATAAAGTGCTTTGTCACTTTTGCAAATAAAATATGAAGGCTTAAACTTGGCTAATACACCACATGGCTGTTTCCCATTTTTCTTACTTTCCCTGGTAGAAGGAAGAGCTGAACACACAGGAGCTGGTGCCTTAATTTGATGAGAGGGAGGGCCAAGGAGAAGGTAGACCTCAAGGCCTGAAGTCATCAGAGTGCAGCGTCTCTAGGCCAGGTGAGTACTAGAGATTCCTACAAAAGTTAAGAATCTCCAGCAAAGCAATATCCTAAAACTGAGGAGCAGCTACTGGGGGAGGATGGGACAGTCCTCTGGCGCCTTGCTAGAAATGCCTCCAAAAAAAGAAGAAAACAAGGGCAACTGGATGGCTCAGTGGGTTAAAGCCTCTGCCTTCAGCTCATATCATGATCCCAGGGCCCTGGGATCGAGCCCCACATGGGGCTCTCTGCTCAGCCTGCTTCCTCCTCTCTCTCTGCCTGCTTCACTGCCTACTTGTAATCTCTGTCTGTCAAATAAATAAATAAAATCTTAAAAAAAAAAAAAGGAAGAAAACACAGAAAAAGCAACAAGAAACTCTGAAATGAGGGGAAAGGGAATGGGTCAGATGCATTATCTGAGAAATTTGGGCCCTTAGAGAAGAAAAGTGAGAGTGAGGCCAGCACCTGCTGAATGGCTGGCTGTGTTCCCATAGGACTTCGGACTCTTCTATGTACACTCATTTCACAAACCCCTTCACCATTACCAAGGCAAAGCCTAGGAAGGCAACTTGTAACCGTCTTATATAGGTAATCATTAGGCTAATCTTTATATACCTGATTCACCCTTATAATCTGATTCACCCTTAATACTCATTTTGTCCAGACCTCAACAGCATGAAGACTGTTTGGTTTGCATTAAGAGGAACTGGAGAGAGAGATGATATGGCATGAGATGTCACCAATTTCATTGAAATACTGCTAAGATGTTGCTGATTTCATTGAAATACTCCTAATAGAATTTAACTTATTTCCAAAATGATATTGTAGATACTGCCACTTATAAAGCTGGTTCAAACATTTCTTCCAAGGTTGCTTATTCCACAAATATTTATTGAGCATCTACTATGTGCAAACACCAAGAAGACACAAGGGAGAAAAACTCCTGGGCCTCGTGAATCTTGCATTCTAGTCACCCTGTCACCTGTTGGTTCTCTCCTCCATCCTCCAAGACAGTGAATCCAAACCCATTTAACCTCTACTACTTTCTGTCTCCCCATCTTTGCCTCACATCCTTCACTCACAGCATATACTTCATATACCATCTCACAAAGAGAACAGAGGATGGCAACCCAGTTTTCTCCCCACCTTCCTCTAGAGTGGAACTTGGCCACACTCCTTCTGACTCAGGAGACCGGGCATCATTTCTGAACTTCCCTAGGGCTTTGGAAGCCACGGAGTCCTGAACATGTCTGTGTCTGTGGACTTTGTCCACAAAATCGAGGGTACCCACTATTGCCTTCATTTGTCTTCATTTGCTGAC
This sequence comes from Neogale vison, assembly GCF_020171115.1. Lineage (NCBI taxonomy): Eukaryota > Metazoa > Chordata > Mammalia > Carnivora > Mustelidae > Neogale > Neogale vison. The sequence goes on along the minus strand of NC_058094.1, from coordinate 20,705,756 downwards.
AGATTCCAAAGCTTTGGCATGCCCTCAAAGCATATCCACTGCATTTGACTGACTCATCTTGATAACTTTAAAGAAGACGACACCCACTCTTCGGGAACAGAATTGCTTCTTAGAACAAATCATGTATTAGTTGTTAGCTAGTAAGTAATAGATCAAGAGGGTGATCGGAGTCTAAGTGCTGCTGTCATAAAGGAAGAGAGTGTCCACAAAAGTGTCTTTTTTCCCCTGAGTCAAGCCGATATTTAAGAGCTCTGTGAAAAATAAACCCTTAGTGAACACTGGCTGACCTCATTAAAGGGTGGTAAAGTCAAAAGATGATGGGCTTTGGAGCAAACAGTCCCTGGTTTGAACTCCAGTGGCGGGTCCTTAGTAGCCACGTGACTTGTAACAACTCTCCAGGATCTGTCAAGACGACTGTTGTCACTTGCAAAGTAAAGATGAAAATCCAGCCTTGTCAAGGTTATAGTAAGGAACAGATGAGATAACATCATGTCTCCAGCCCCACACTTGGGTGAAATGGCGGTTGCTTCAATATTAAAGGCCAGTTTTCTGTAGAATTCCTGGGCGCCTCCCACACCTCCCCTGCACCACCCCAACTCATTTGTTTTGTCCGTAGCTCAGTAACTGATGCCTGGAGGTTTCCAGAAGAGCTGACCAAATACCAATGTTCCCAGACAGCGAATCCGCTTAGAGATGGTATTTGAGTAATTTTTGGTCATTGTGTTAAGAATCGGATCTTGTTCCTCTCTCTCTCTCTCTCTGCCTGCCTCTCTGCCTACTTGTGATCTTTGTCCATCAAATAAATAAAATCTTAAAAAAAAAAAAGAATCGGATCTTGTCTATTTGACACAAGTTTGAATAATAGACACCTAATGAGCCTTTTCGCCTCAGAAAACTATGTCAACCTCAAAATAAAATATGTTTGTGAAGAGTCAGTTATTTTTATGCTTTCTTGGCCAAGCTTTGAGGTAATTATAATTAGAACAATTGAAAGTATCATTCTCTTTTCTGCCCACAGAAATCCTGCACTTTTTTTAGTAAGACACAGGTCCAAACAGACACACTGATGGAGAAACTTGTGCCTTCAGATTAATTTAAATATATATAGGTACATGCTTTTGATTAATGTTGGAGTTCTTATCCTCTGGATGACCTTGTTAATTCATTTGGTGGAGTCTAATCTGTCTTCCATAGTGAGTAGAAAGAGGATCATTTCCGAGGGATGCAGTGGAGACCAGAGCCCCCTATTTGTTTTAATCTCTGGTGAATATACTGTGTTGTGACCAAGATAACCACTGAGAAAAATCTTCCTTTCTTAAAGTTGGCTTGATATTTGCCTACCTAACGCCAGTTTAATATGGGAGTAAGAGGAAAGTGAGGAATGGAAAAGTATTCTCAGGGGAAGCTAAAAAAGAAAACAAAAGAAAATTTGGTTTACTATATGGCCATTAGCTGTTACTGAATCTATCCAATTGATGAGAACCATGGTTTCAATATCTACATTACTGTAGGATAGGACTGGGGTAGAGGTCTTCACTCCCCTTACTTTAGAGCTGAATACTTCTGACAATTCATATTCATTTGGTCTTGGAGAAAGGTTGGTATGGAATGATAATAGCAATGTTAATCCATAAACCCATGTCCTGCTTTTCCTGGGATTTATCTATTCAGTCAAAGAGGAGAATAAGGAATGAGGTAAATAAACTCACGTATTAATTCAGATTTACAAACTTTTTTTTTTTTTTCCTCGAGTGTTTACTGTCAGGCACTGAATTAGGTACTGGATATAAAGAGATGAAGAAGTCATCTTTTCTGCTCCCATGGATCTCAGAGTTTAATAGGAGAAACAGACCTTTTGTCCCAGCAATCTGTGCCCTTAGAGGTGTCTTAGGTTCGATTCCCTAAAAGCACAGCCTGACACAGGGGTTCGTGTGTGAGTGATCAGCTGATGGAGTGTTCCCAGGAGAAACCTGTAAGGAAGGGAAGGAAGCAGATCTGGGCAGGGCAAGAAGCCAAGCAGAGACGTGAATTCAGCAAACTCTTGCGTCAGCTGATCTCCAGAGACGCTGTGGACGTGAAGACCACAGACTGGTTCTACCTGGAGTCGAGAGGCCAAATTTGTAGACCTTTCAATTATACAGTTATTTGATGAGGGTCTCCTAGTGGGCATTTCTGGGCTCCATGTGGTCAATGAGAATTCTCTGGAAAAAGATTGCTATGCGCCACCAGCGGCCAAGACTCCTGACTGCTGAGAGATAACCACCCTGGCTTAGTGGCAGCCCGGTTCAGGCAGTATCTGCCACTGGATACAAAAATGAGGATAACGTGGCTTTTCACCCACGTAAGTCAGAGCCCCACTGTGTAGACAGGCATTAAACAAACAACGACAGTGCAGTGTGACAAGTATAACTATAAGAGTTTGTACAAGATGGTGGGCGCAAGACAGCAATGGTCTGATTTATACCTTCACTGGCACTTAACCTCATGGCACAAAATGCTGGTGGCATTTTTAAAAAATAGTTCTGTCTTTCTGGTGGTAAAGAGTATGGATATGGAAGTCCCTTCAGAGAAGATGATACTTGAGGTAGATTTATAAGGAATAAGCTTTCTAAATGGGATACTGGTGATTGGGGAATTATTAAGACAGCAATGTCTAATCCATGACCCTGTTTAAATCTCTGTGGGAGCTCTTTTTCAACCCTATTGCCATTCTATCCTATAATGGTATAAATAAGCATGTATATGTAGATAATAATATAATATATAATATGTTATATATTGTAATATGTTATAACCATGTATTAGGTGAGTAATAATTATAGGTTACATTGTTATATTACATTATATATTTTTAAAATTATAAACATTATTATAAGGTATAAATATTATATATAAATATATAAATAATAGTAAACAGGATTAAATAATAATATAAATATAAATGTGTTGCACTGAATAATATATAATATACATAATAGATTATATTTATATTTTATTATATTGAGACCTTTTTTTAAGACTTTATTTATTTATTTGACAGAGAGAGAGAGATCACAAGTAGGAAGGCAGAGAGAGAGGGGGGAAGCAGGCTTCCCACTGAGCAGAGAGCCTGTTGTGGGGCTGGATCCCAAGACCCTGAGATCATACCTGAGCCGAAGGCAGTCTTAACCCACTGAGCCACCTAAGCACCTATATTGAGACTTTAAGAAAGAAGTAAGGTTGGATTTTAAGGAAGAAGGCCACTTCCAACCCAATGATAGGAACCTTTCTATCATGGTAAGCACATGGTGGGTGATAGTGCTTTCTTTGGGAAGGAACTAAGAAGGAAGCTACCAGTATGAGTCAAGATTTGTTGAAAGATACAGCTATACTTTTAGTAATGGAGTTGGCTTGTCAAATTAAACGATTGAGGTATGTTTTCATAAGACACTTTTCCAAAGGTAGTCTACAATATCCAGTGATATTTTCATTTAGTGATACCATTGTTTTATTTGATACATCTTGGAAGTAATGTTGGCTGTAGGCTTGTAGAACCTCCAAGGAAAACAGGCCCAACCCAGAACTGGGAACATTTCTAAGTGGTTCCAGGTTTTCACTTCTCCAGAATTGGTCATATTAAATAAAATGATGTTTCAGTGTAGTTATCTGATGCACTAGTCATGCAAAAATCCATGTTTTAAGAACACAAAGGAATGAGGTGAGATTTCTTTGTGTGGCTCAGTATCAGTTTCTGCAGTCTTCTCATTCACTTCAAATCCTGGAATATAACGCTTGGCTTGGAGGTTGACAAACTGGCAGGCTGTTTATTTGTGTTCATTATTTATTACTTGAGCTTTTCATAGTTCATATCCTTTTTTAATGGTCATCCCAATATCTTTGCAGAATTTTCTTTTAATGTGAAAATGTATGTTTCATTTAAAAACAAAAGGAGAAAAGAAACTTCCTGTGACCTCCATAATTACCTTCTACATGTGTTTCTTTTTCTTTTCACATGAAAGTATTAAAAAAAAAATTGCTTGTATATCCAATGTTCTATTCAAGAAAGACAGTTACATTGTTTAAGTATTGAGTTCCATCCTCCATGTTTGATGGCTTGAGTGGTAGGTAAGCACCGAGAGGAGGAATTTCTTATGAGGAGAAATGTGAGGGAAGAGAATAAGGGAAACACAAATACAGGTACACTGAAACATACACACATATAGCACCACCATTGAAACACACACACACACCCCATACCACCACTACCCATGGGTAAATGACTCTAGGACAAAATAACCTAAGTGTTATTTGGAACTTAGCATCTCTATGACTTCTACTTTTACAAAAGCTTCTGGAAAAAGCTATATTAGGAAGTATTGACAATTTATGTCTGAATTTTGTTACTCTGATTCCTTCCTGAGACAAGGGACTACACGCGGTTGTATTAAACTATAAGGACAGATACACAGAGGAAAATCCGTCCTTTTATTTGCACAATCCTGTCCTTTCATTTGCATACTTTCTGTAGGAGTAAGTGACTGGCTTGAATTTGGGAAGTTATGCCTTTCATTAGGAGAAGGCAGGCGTGTGAAGGTGCTTTCATTTCTCTTGGTTAGTAAGGTCATCCTACATTGGTTATCCCTGGTTAGTTTAGTCCTATAGGGATGCAGAGCAACTCTTTCTTCTCTGATTTTCCTTTAACTATTGCCTCCTCTCCCACTCAGTCCATATTGTTCGGGTAAGATAGCACTCCTCTTCCCACCCTCTCATCCATCCAGACCCCTGAGGAGGCCGCAGTACTCAGGTCAACAGTCAAAGCAGTCACTATCATTGCCAGGATGGGCACAAGATCTAAAGCTGGGCCAAACCATCGATATTCCTGTCCTTGCAACCAGACTGCTCAGTGCTTTTTTTAGAAGGATAAAGGGGATTTCTCTTTTCTCCTGGTTTTAATTCGTAAGTACTTATAAACCAGACAGCCAAATAAAAAGGCACTTTCTTATTCTCATTCTATTATTATAATAATAATATGTTAGGAGCCATACTCACAGCATTTGGTTCATCATCTCGTGTAATTTCTACAGTAATCCTCTGGGGTAGGTACTTCTATTATCCCCATCTATGCATGAGAAGCTAAACCTTAGACACCCTGGGGTTTTTTGTTTTTGTTTTTTTAGATATTTAATAATAGATATTTTTTATTAACATATAATGTATTATTTGCCCCAGGGGTACAGGTCTATGAATCATCAGGCTTACACATTTCACAGCACTTACCATAGCACATACCTTCCCCAATATCCATAACCCAGCTACCCTATCCCTACCCCCCACCCCCCAGCAACCCTCAGTTTGTTTCCTGAGATTCAGAGTCTCTTATGGCTTGTCTCCCTCCTGATCCCATCTTATTTCATTTTTTCCTTCCCTACCTCCCACGACTCCCCACCCTGTCTCTCAAATTTTTCATATCAGAGAGAGCATATGATAATTTTCTCTCTCTGATTGACTTTTTCATTCAATGTAATATCCTCTAGTTCCATCCACATCATTGCAAATACCAAGATTTCCTTTCTTGTGATGGCATAGTATTCCATTGTGTATATATACCACATCTTCTTTATCCATTCATCTGTTGATGGACATCTAGGTTCTTTCCATAGTTTGGCTATTGTGGACATTGCTGCTATAAACATTCTGGTGCACGTGCCCCTTCGGATCACTACATTTGTATCTTGAGGGTAAATACCCAGTAATGCGATTGCTGGGTCATAGGGTAGCTCTATTTTCAACTTTTTGAGGAACCTTCCAGAATGGCTTTACCAGCTTGCATTCCCACCAACAGTGTAGGAGGGTTCCCCTTTCTCCACATCCTCACCAAAACCTGTCATCTCCTGACTTGTTAACTTAAGCCATTCTGACTGGTGTGAGATGGTATCTCATTGTGGTTTTGATTTTGATTTGTATTTCCCTGATGCCAAGTGATCTTGAGCACTTTTTCATGTAGACATCCTGTTTTTGAAGGTCACATGCTAATAAATAAATGATAGTTAGTCTTGAACCTATTTAGTCTGACCTGAAACTTATGCTCTTGCCCTCAGCATATAATCTGTACACATTCTTCTGAGCAGAAGGAAAGCCTACATTTTACATGTTTGCAAACATTAAAACAAAATGTATATTTGGAACAGAGGAATGAAGGAGAAGTGGGGAGAGTATGTCCTAGAGAATCACAGAGTCAGAGTGACCATAGTCTTTCAGTGACTAGAGATAAAGATTACAGCATCTTGAGTGGTGGTAGGACAGAGGTTGGTACCACTCAAGTAAGCTGAATCTTGGCTAAGTACTTGCCAAACTAAATCTATAACTTGAGGCGGCCTAGAGGCATCACATCACCTTCAATGTGACCATAATATTCTAGACAATTCCAAAGTTTGCTAGAGCTAGGTAATGAGTTTGGCTTCATACCCTGTTGTTCATGTTTGTTTATTAATGAAGTCATTTGTTTATTCAGTCATTCATTCCTCTGATTTTTATTGAGTATCTACTAAGTACCAGGTATTAGATGTCTGGGATATATCAAGGTATCTGTCCCCAAGGAATGCCTAATTTGGAATAGGGGATGGATAAGTTAAAAAAAAAAACAAATTATAATGAAGCAAAAAATGTTCAACAATTTTAGTAGGAAGAAAAAAGAAGGAAAAGAAATTATAATAGAGTAGATCTGATGACCGGTACTGGACCATACAGTTGAGCCGAGAAAGATGCCTCTAATTGTTTACTCTTATTAATTTTATTTATTTAATTATGGTTGGATTGAATTCTGGAAACGTTCCCAGAAGCCTTTCCCTGCTGGGGAACACAACAGTTTTATGAATGGCATCCTTCCCCTTGTGAGCTGGAAGCCATCTAAAATCTTTAGTGCCTCTGCAAGCAGCTACATTTAAAGAATTTTATGCTGAAGTATTTTGATGTAATTGGGAAAAATACAGTGAATCAGATCCACTCAGAATCTAGTTCAACTTAAGTGCTTACTAAGTGTATGATTTCATATAAATTATTTAACAACTCTGAGCCCAAGTTTGTTTAAAACTGCAACATGGGGATGCATATGGAAAGAGTACATGAATGTAGAAATATGAAGTGCCTCTTGTGTTAGTATTCACTTGCTCAACAAATTTTAGTTTTCTTCCCTTCCATGATTTCCTAGTTTCTGTTTTCTCATTTATTATACTGGAATAACAGTACTGATTTGTAGGAGTGATCACTCAATGAAAGTATGTACATCCAAAATGGTTGGCACATAGTAGATGCTCAATAAATGTCAAATTCCCTTGTCTTTTCTCTCACTTTCTTGAAAAACGTAAATGGCTTCTTGTCTTAATTGTCAAAGGGAACTTCTCTGGTAAATTCAAAGAAGAAAAAAAAATCCTACATATCTGAATAATTACATTCTTGACTCAAAGTCCATTACAGTTTCCACTTTGCCTGGAAAGACACAGTAAAAACAAAGACAAAGTAGGAAACACAGTAGGAAGCAGCTCACAAAGACATATAATGTATAAGGGAACAGTTAAAACTTTCAGTAAGGTTCTCTCTCTTTTTCTCTCTCTCTCTGTATATATACATATATATATTGAATGACTTAATAATTAATATTCCAGTGTTATAAATATAAAAGCAATGCTTTCAAATAATAGTACATAGAAAAAGCAATTGCCTTATTTGTACTATGGAAAAGGTGACTTAGAAATTACATTTTTGTTCATTTGTCATATATGTTTTTGTAGTATGGGGCCCAAACCTTAAACCTTGTGGTTGGTAGTCTGGTTATATAGAAGCCCTCTCCCTGCTGAAAAGAAGTTTTCTACTCTAAATCCATTCTATTTTCATTTATGCTAGAATGATGAATAATGCAGTGTTAAATTGCTTTTTTTTTTCTGATTTAATACTAGCATAGGAACTATTCTCTAGAATAATATCAATTAAAATTCTCTGTGGCAGATGTGGGTAGTGGACCTGGTCAAAAGGCATAAACTCCCAAGCCACCTTGTGATTGTTTTAGTAGAGGATTTCCAGGCATTACTTGGAATAATCTCAGCCATGCATTGCAGGTAATGAGGGAGACACAATTTCATACCCAGCTTCTTAACTCCTTGGCTGCTGTTGAAGGTAGTTTTATTTTTAATTTGGTGGACTGGAACATCCCCTCAGATTAGGCAGAAGGAAGCCCTTAGTATTTTATAAGCACAGCTCTGTCAGGAGTGAGTAATAATAGCATGGACTCTGATTTTTATAGTCAGTTTTATTTCTACTTTAAGGAGCAAGTTCTTCTTCATCACACTTGTAAGCAGAAGCAGAATGGCTCTTGGTAAAAGTTAAAGCATGAACAGTATCAGCAAAGATAATTGAAATCTATACATTTAAATCTAATTCTATTTTATTTCTTTCCAAATAAGTATTAAATCCCTACTATATACAAAAGAGTATGTCCCATGCATATATGTTGATTTAAGTTTGTCAATATCCATTATCCAGATTAGTCCACCAATATTGAATATACTGTTCCTGTTTTCTGCAATTCAGCTAGTCATGAATAACTTCAATTTCCTGCTTGTCTTCTTATCGTGACCCATAAAGTTTTAGAGCCATCTTTCATTCTTAGAATATATTTGCTTAAGGAAAAGCTAATTCCATGAGGGAAAACTCCTTAAGATTCCAAGAGTACCTCAAACAAACCAAAAAGGACTTTTTTTTCCTGGAAGACCTAGGATCTTTCTTTCCTATCAGAATGATCTAAACTTGACTAGTGTATCAGGTATATTGCAATATGTCTTTCAATGGTCCCTGCCTCCCGGCAGTCATACCCTCATTGGATCCCTTCCCATTGAATGTGGGATCAGCCTTTGACTTGCTTCTAACCATTACAATAAGGAAAAGATGATGGGATATCACTTCTGTAATTGGGTTACATAACATTATGACTTCCATCTTGCTAGCAGATTCTTTCTATTGCCTTCTCAATTTGCATACTGCCATATTAGGAAGGTGCTTTGTGGCAAGGAACTAAGAAGCATTTCTAGCCAATAGTCCACTGGAAACAGGCCCTCAGTCCAATAACTGCTGGAAAACTGAATTTTTCCAAGCCTGTGTGTATGGAAGGCCACCCTCTCCTAGTCAAGTCTTCAGATGAGACCACAGCCCTGACCAAGACCTTGATTAAAGTCATGTTCACTGCAGGACTAGTCACAATAGATAAGGCATGGAAACAACCAAATGTCCACTGATAGATGAGTGGATAAAAAATATGTAGTATATATACAATAGAATATTATTGAGCCTTAAAAAATAAGAAAATCTTGCAGTATAGAACAACACAGATAGACCTAGAGGATTTTATGCTAAGTGAAATAAGCCAGTAATAGAAGGACAAGTATTTTTAAATTCTGCTTATATGAGATATCTAAGCTAGCCAAGCCCATAGAAGCAATGAGTAGAAAGATGACTGCTAAGGATTTAGGGAAAGGGATGAATAAATTCTAGAAATCTGCTGTACAACATCATGCCTATAGTCAACACTAGTCTGCTGTATCCTCAAAAATTCATTGAAAGAGTAGATCTCATGTTAAATGTTTTTACTACAAAAAAAAAAAAAAGACAGATTATATTGTCAAGGGAATTACTCTGCAGATAAATAGAATTTAATACTCCTGGGGAACAATGGGAAATTGAATAGAACAAGCATCTCAGTCATTTTGCCCAGGGGCTGCGGTAGCTGTTGGAGGAAGGTGGGAGGCATTAATTCCTCCAGAACTTCCAAACTTTCCCCAGGGTTTTGTGGTCAAGGAAAACCTCAGACAACAAGTCAAAGGTGCTGGCAGTTGGAAGTTGACTAAGCAAGTATGGGTGGGGTTAAATGCTGAAGGAGATAGGCAGGGTATTAAAGGTATCTGGCTCATTTTATGCACAACTCTTAATGACTCTCACTCCAATTTGCAATCCTTGCCAAGTCCCACTGTTTTTCTGGATCAGAGCTGGGATTAAAAACCCAGTGAGACTATGAAATGAAATCTATCATATAGGATTGTTGTGAGTTTTAAGTACACATAAATGTACCTAGTAAGTAGTGAGCACACAGGGGTTAATAAGCATTCCATAATTGTCATACTCTCCTACATCTGGAGTTTTCCAGCAAGAGACAGGACAACATGGTATATAAAGGACCTGGGGTTAGGGACCTATGTCCTAATCTCAGCAATACCAACAAATAACAATGATCTGGGACACTGTAATAAATCTACTCTTTTTGTGTGTGTGCAGTGATAAGCAGAAAAAGGCTGAAAAAGTTACTGTTCTTCCTCTGTAAATACAATTTTGATGATAGAAGAAAATAGTAACCGGACTTAGAAATCTCAAAATTAACAAAAAATTAAGTCACCCAAGTTCTTTTATGTGACTATTAACATTTTCATACCCTCTCTTTTATACTTTTTCACACACACACTCACTCACAAACACACACAGCTCCTTTTGCCTGGTTGTTATCATAGTTTATGTATATTGCTATATGCAGTATTTTAATATAAGTTAGAATGATGAAGGGAAGCATCTCTCTATATACACCTTTCCTAATCCAGTGTGTTAGCAAATTTTTCAAACCTTTTCTGTCTGACAGATGAAAAGGGTACTTCACTATAATTTCTCTTACTCCTAAGATTGAATATCTTTGCATATGTTTAAGAGTCATTGCTATTTTCTTTCTTTAATAATATGCATTTTTCCCATTGAGGGAGGCAGAATTCTCAGACGAGAATTCAGTTCACCTGACAATTCGATTTCAGCCTTGTGAAGCCTTGAGCAGAGAACCTAGTTTCACCACGTGAGACTTCTGTTCTACACAACAATAAGAGAACAAATGATGTTTTTATGTCGCTAAGTTTGTGTTAATTTATTGCACAGCGATAGAAAAGTAAGGTATCCATGTTTCTACATAACTTCCATACTTACTTTTCATATCATCACAAAATATGCCATCAGAGACACCGGCCATATTTAACCATTTCCTTACAGATGAACATTTGGGTTACTATTAATTTTTTGCTATTATAAATACTGCAGCAACGAATAGGTTCGTGCACATAGCTTTACCCATTTTTTTATCATTTAATGTTTATTTTATCTGCTTTTATATTGAACAGATAATATATTACTGGTTTCAAAATTTAGATGTACAAAATGATAAAAACTGAAGAATTTTCTTCTCTTTTCTATGCCTTGGCTATTCACTTTTCTAAGCCCCAAAGAATTCAAGTATTAAATTATTTTGAATACTTCTAGAGATAGTTTGTGCCTAAATGATAGTATTCAATGCCTACTCTTCTGTAACTTGCTTTTTCACTAAACGATATATTTTGAAGATTGGTATATGTCAGCACCTAAAAAATAGTGACTCTGTAGCCAAATAGTGTTCTATTATATAAGTGTACCATCATTTACTTAATATTTTTGTTATTTAACCATAAATACATAATAGTTTATTCTGTTGTATAAATGGACCATAATTCACTGATGGATGAACATGTAGATTTTTTTGGAATTTTGTTCATGGTTACCATACAAGATAATTTGGGATAATTCCCATGAGGACAACCAGAAAAGCTAGCTATATAAAAATGTATCTACCTGAAGGTAGTAAAGGGTTAAACAGAGAGAAGGAATTACTTGGTTAGGAGTTGAGGGAAGTGGAAACCCAGGATTGTGAGCCCAGCCTCTGAGGAAGGGTGTTTTAGACCAGGCTGAGAATGATGCTGAGGACTTTGTGACAACCTCATGGAACCCTAAGGAGATATGGACACTCCAAGGTGACCCTCAACTTTGGGCTGGGACTCCAAAGGGATAAACCCAAAGAATGAATGAATCCCAAGCGGCAAACCCTCACAGGGATTGATGATCACCTCTTAATTCCTGAAATCAGATTGAGATGATTCAAGATTGCTAATAACGCTTGGTAGAAACAAAGGTACATCTCTGTGGAAAGTAACCACAATTGGCGTCACATTATTTTTAGAATTTTACAAATAGAAAGTCTCAGCCACCCAAACCAACACACCAAACAACAGGCACTTTAAGGAGTCGTGACAACCTGAAGAAAAATTAGTAAAAACAAAAGGAAATAAACACAGATCCACAGGGGTTCCAGGGAATTCAGAGACTAACTTGAAACTCAACATTGTTACTATGCCCAAGGCAATAAAGGAAGAGAAAACATTTTCAGTGGAAGGCTGGAAACAATAGTTTGCAATCTTTGCTCTTACAAATAAGGTAGCAGCAAATATACTTGTGTGAGTATATTTGCAGAAGGAATATGTAGATGTGGTATTTCTGTGTCAAAAATATTTGCAATTGTAATTTTGATAGCTACTGATGAATTTTTCTTCCTAGAGGAGCTACCAATTTACATTCTTTTTTTTTTTTTTCCCAATTTACATTCTTAACAGCAATGTAGGAAAATGTCTGTTTCCCTATGTTCTTGACAACCTATGTATTAACAAATGTTTAAACTATTTCCTAATAATGTTGGGGAAGGGACGAATGGTATCTCACCATAATTTTTATTTGCATTTCTCTTGTAAAAAGTTTGAACATAATTATATATGTGTAAGGGCTATTATTTTTTCTCTAAATAATCCTTTAATTTTTCTATTGGATTGTTGACCTTTTTTTAAATGTTTATGGGAGTTTTTTTTATATATCAGGGATATTGGTCCTTGTTTTCTATAATATAAATTGCAGATCTTTTCCTCATTTTGCCCTTGAGAATTCTGACTTTGGTCCCCGTAGATTTTGCTATGTCTGAATTTTTATGGTCAAATTTTCACTTTTTTTTTTTTGGTTTGTTTGTTTCATTACTTGTTTTTGTTTTGTTTTGTTTTGTTTTTAAGATTTTATTTATTTATTTGACAGAGAGAGATCACAGAAAGGCAGGCAGAGAGAGGGTGAAGCAGGTTCCCTGCTGAGCAGAGAGCTTGATGCTCAATCCCAGGACCCTGAGATCATGTTCTGAGCCGAAGGCAGAGGTTTAACCCACTGAGCCACCCAGGCACCCCTCATTACTTCTGGTTTTTATGTCATGTTTAGGAAGACCTTTGCCACTTAGAGATTATGTGTCAAAAATCACTATAATGCTTTCTTGCACTTTCATGGTTTCATTTTTAAATTATTGATCCAGCTAGACTTTTCTTTCAGTGGCCATCTAGTTATTTTGGACCATTTATTGAATAATCCTTCTGTTCCTTACTGATTTGAAATGCCACCTTTATCATATACTTAATCCCCATGTACATCTGGGACCATTTTTTGAATTGTTTTTTGTTTCTATTCACCTTTCTGTTCATCTACCTATGATATACTCTGCAAATTATTTGTCTTTATGCAATATGTTAACATCTATTATAGGTTGTCCCGTCTCAATTTTTTTCCTTTTTAGAATTGCTTTGAATATCCTTATTTATTCTTTTGCATTGGCTTTGGAATTTACTCTTTATTTCGCAAATAAACCTGTTGGTATGTTTAGTAAAATGACATTACACTTACAGGGTGATTTAGAAAGATTTGACATCAATTCTTTCCATCCAGGATCATGGTGTGGCTTGTTGCTTGCTCAAGCCTTTGTTTTGTCTCTCAGAAGAATCTTAGTTTTCCGTGGTGCCTAAATGGGGTGTCTCTCGATTGGATGGGACCCCAAGTTTGGAGTAACAATTGAGTAAAACGTGTGGTATGGGTGGGGAAAGAATTCTCCCAAGGCAGAACCAAGGAGATGAAAGTTTATTGAATACACCCCAAGGGGGCAGTGGGTAGGACAGCAGTGGAGGAGGTGGGTGGGGCTGTTTTTAAAGGGGGAAGGTGAAGAGGTGTGGTGACATATGGAATCTTGCCTTTACTGGGAACTGTGCCTAGTTGTAAGTAGCCCACTGATTAGTTAGGGCCTATGGATATTTTGAGGTGGGTCTCCCGGGGGCAGGGGTGGAGGGTGGGGGACGTGGGTATTCATTCAGGTGGCTCTTTCCTTTGCTCAAGGCTGTTCACCTAAATATTTTCTTTCTCTAGATCTTAAACACTAATGGTAAGTTTCTTTTTGTTTCTGTCCCATTGTGGTTGGAGACTTTTTCTTTATACCTACAAACTAGTTTTGATTCTACCTGAAGAGCTACTAATTGGAAGATTTGAAATGTGTGCCCTGTCTTCTTAGCAAATCTGCTTATTCTTTGTAAGATAAAAAAAATTACCAAAAAAAAAATCCAAACCCTAAAAAAAATTTAAAAAACATTTTTTGGTTGATTCTCTTTGGTTTTTCAAATATAGAGTAAAATAACAAATACTACTTTTTTAATTTTCATACCTTTAATTTTTTCTTTTGCTTAACTCTATTGGATTATACATACAGAATTAAAGTTAAATAGCAGTGCTGATCATTATTTATACTAGGTAAATGACAAAAATGGGGCTATCGGTCCAAGTAAAATACATCTCTTATTAATTTCATAAGTGAGAAAGTTACCCTATGGTTTTAATTTACATTAATTCTGTTTCTAACAAGTTTTAGCATTTTTTTCTTCTTTTCATTTAATTTTTTTCTTTTGGATCTCCTGTGCTGGGCTGGAGTTAATCATATTGCTTAGTTCATGGAACATTTTCATATATGGGCCATATGGGCTCCCTATTTTTATTTTTATTGTGTGTGTGTGTGTGTATAAAATATATAATAATATGTAAATTATTTTATAATTATTTATTCCTAGTTATCACCATTATCATTATTCGTCCATACCCCAAACCCCTTCCCACTATAGGTTACCATCAACATGTATTTATTTATTTATTTATTTTAATGTTTTTAAGTAATTTTTTTTTCATTTATTTATTTTCAGCATAACAGTATCATTTTTTTCACCACACCCAGTGCTCCATGCAATCCGTGCCCTCTACAATACCCACCACCTGGCTACCCCGACCTCCCACCTCCCCGCCACTTCAAACCCCTCAGATTGTTTTTCAGAGTCCATAGTCTCTCATGATTCACCTCCCCTTCCAATTTACCCCAAACCCCTTCTCTCTAACTCCCCATGTCCTCCATGCTATTTGTTATGCTCCACAAATAAGTGAAACCATATGATAATTGACTCTCTCTGCTTGACTGATTTCACTCAGCATAATCTCTTCCAGTCCCGTCCATGTTGCTACAAAAGTTGGGTATTCATCCTTTCTGATGGAGGCTTAATACTCCATAGTGTATATGGACCACATCTTCCTTATCCATTCATCCGTTGAAGGGCATCTTGGTTCTTTCCACAGTCATGTATTTAAAGTGAATCGCTTTGTTTTGGGTTGTATATGTTATGGCAAAACACCTTTCGCTTTGCGTGCGTGTATTAGTCATTGACATAAATGGTCTTGTGTCACGTGTCTCAGTAAGCACTGTTGCTATGTGAAACTATGATTTGTAGCCTGTACTGTCTTACTAAATTCCCTGGGATGTGTGCATCGTATTTTATCTATTCGTATTCCAATTGATGGATGCTCAGATTGCCTCTGATTCCGTGCCAAATTCTCTTAGTTGCTCTGATGTTATGTGAGAATTCCTTTGGGGTATTCACTGAGGATCTTGGGTTATATGCATAGAAAGCCAGTAATGCCAGAGCAGCAGACCCATTCTGTATCCCTATGAACAGAACACGAGAGCTCTTAGAACCACTCCCCATACCCCGTACCAGTATCTGTATGAAAGATTTTCCATATACTTATCCCTTGCGTTTTATAATTTCTCCTCTGTGTTGATTGCTCATATGTTTTCTCTAAGTACTCATTTTTAATATATCATACATATTCTTTATCAAATAGACATACCAATTTCACCTCATTGCTAGGTAGGTTTCTCAATATATTATTTATGTTTGAAGGATTTGTGATGTTTCTTCCAGCATTATGATTTTGTGATTTAGAAGACATTTAAAAATTGTTTCTATCAGGAGTTTCTACATTTTTGTAAGAAAGATTTACTTTCAATTTTCCCACAAACTGCTTGTCTAAATACAACAGAGAAGTAGCAAAGAATTCTAAAAAAAAAAAAAAAAAAAAACTAGGAGAGGGACGAGGAGAGGCCAGGAAGTCAATGTAGGCACAGCAATCATTTTAGAAATATATTTACTCACTCATTTAATAAACAACTACTAAACTTATTATGAGCTGAGCACTGTAATAAATGTTGATGATACAGAGATGAGTAAGACAGTCACCTCCCTTAAAAAACACATGTCCAGTGGAGGAGAGAGGCATGTAAAAACAGATGAATTACAAGTATAACTACAGAAACATTAGCAAAGCCCTGGGGACACAGGTTTCTTCCATTATGTGACTCAGGTTTTCCAGTATTAAATTAATGTGTTTATTATATTGATGACACATTTTCAGAGTCATATTAAGGGAGAGAAAAATAAAAGAAATCGAGATGAATTCATTGATTGTTGGATTGAGTCGACAAATATTTACCGAATGACTCGTTTTGTCCCTGTGCCATGTATCAGGGACACGAAAGTGAGCAAATGTTAAATGATAACCTTCAAAGGACAAAAAAGTCATTGTCTGATTTTGAAGCTCCCAGGACCAGTCATTCACTAGGGTTCATATAGCACAGTGAGCCAGGACATTTAACATATCCTCTAGTCATCTGGGTTGCACGTCGGAGACCATAATACGTGTGTATACTCGGGAGAAAGCACTTCTGTTTTGTTGGTTGTGGCTACGTAGTGCTAATTCCAGCTTGTTTTACTAAGGGTGAACAAAGGTATATTCAAAAGAACAAATGTTTCCATCAGGCAGGTGATTCTGCTCGCATGGAAGGTGACCTGACCTCTTCAGGATTCCTCAGGCAGAGATGTAATGCATAAAGTCAGTCCTCTTCAGTGATTTTCCACCGCTACCCCAAGCAGAGGGACACCTTCCATGTGAGGGAGCTGGGTGCGTGCAGATTTAATGGTATGTGATGGCAGACGTTGGTTGTGAAAAGTATGTGAAGAATCGTGAAAGCTGGAGGTGATAGAGATTTTGTAGCTAGATATAGTCGCTTTATTTCTAAGGTGATAATGGGGCCCTTTAAACAGAGATTCTAAGGAAGAGCAATTTTGGACTCTTCTTTCTTTAAATCCCCTTGAGGAAATGTCTTGGATCCTGCGGTTGCCTCCCATCATCCATTCCCTGATTATGGAGCAGCCCAAGGTTTAGATGTAACAGACTCCATTGATCCACCAACTGCAATAATCCCATCCTCCTTCTCATGTTGCCTGGTTCACTGGCAGCCAGAGAAGCCTTCGTGGAAGAGGGGGATCAACTTAGACTTTGAAGGGAGTAGAATTTTTATAAGTGGAGAGCAATTACGGGCAAAAGCGAAGAAACAAGAATATGCCCGATTTGTTCAGGGACAGTGAACAAACCTTTTTAAACTGGAGCAAAATGTTATACTGTCTTTAGCTCCCAGAGCCTCACAGGTGTGTCAACTCAATTCTTGCATTTAATAAAGCAATTATTGAATGGTGTGATATTAAGTAATAGGCAGGCGTCAAAGGAAGTTGCCTCAAGGTTGAGAAACCCCCAGAAACGGCCAGGGCAAACCCACTGATTTTAGAACCAAAAAGACCTGCGATGTAATCTAACACAATCCATTCATTTTCAAGTTACAGAAACGGAGGCCCAGATGGCTTAAGTGAATGGAAGCAGCGAAGTATGCAGGGAAAAGAACAAGTCAGAGTCACTTAAACTCTTTTATTTTCATTTCTACCAGGGGAAAGGTGACCGTAATAGCACAAGGAGCTGTCACTTCTGTCCAGGGAGGCAGCATACGCAAAACACTGGGCACAAAATAAATACTAAGTAAATATTCCCTTTCATTGTCTTTCTTCCCTCTATTGATAGCGACATAGAAATTCTATGGGAGTTAGGAATAATTCTGCTTGACTCCCAGGACAGCTCTCTCCTGCCACAGTACAGCAGTCCACTGTTACAGTCCCATGGGAAGGAACCACAGAGGCCTCCAACTTTCTCCAAAGAGGAGAAGCTACACTCAGAAACTCTAACCTAGCTGTCTTACGCACGTGCCAATCTCATTCTCCTCCCTAGGCCCGTGAACTCCTTGATTCTGAATCCACACTCCTGGAGGAATGCTCTTCCTCCTCCTTTCCATCTATCCCGATCTTCTCATTCACTCATTATTCATACAGACATTCAGTCTGCATGGAGTCAGGGATCATCAAATCTTTTTTTTTTTTTAAAGATTTTATTTATTTATTTGAGAGAGAGAGACAGTGAGAGAGAGCACGAGCGAGGAGAAGGTCAGAGAGCGAAGCAGACTCCCCATGGAGCTGGGAGCCTGATGCGGGACTTGATCCCGGGACTCCAGGATCACGCCCTGAGCCGAAGGCAGTCGTCCAACCAACTGAGCCACCCAGGCGTCCCAGGGATCATCAAATCTTTATTGAGACTTACTATGTGGCAGGTCCCGGGATAGGAGTTGAGATGATTGCACCCAAGAGAATAGCCCTTCCTTCGGGGAGTCTAACAGGGGCAGTCTAGTTTAAGCATAGATATGCTCACACCAGGTAGGTTGGGGATGATGTTGTAGAGGTATGGGCATGATATCTCGGGAGCATTGGACAGGGAAGACGAGGTGTGCCTGAAAGGTCTTCCATTATCCTACAGCAATTACACACCTGCCATATTCTTCTCTGCCTCTTATTATAAATAGAGAACCACCCCCAACAGCTGAGCATGTAAGTACTTACCCTGCTTACTATCACTGCAGTGATGTCAGGAAGTAGAGGTAAAAGGTGTGTATCTAGCTGCCAAGGATCAAGGCAGTGCAATCAAGGTACCTTAGGTTTATCTAGAAAAACAGTGGGTCAGGCCCAGCAGCAGAGGATGGATCATTCCATCACTAACAGACCTTAGAAAGGGCCTCCTGCAGTGTTTCTAAATCTTGGTTGACTTTGGAATTATCTGGGGAGCATTTGAAAAGCAGAGATGACTGAACCCTGTCTTAGACTTATAGAAGCAGGATATTTGGGGACGAAGCACAGGCATAGGGATTTTTAAGTGACATGTGGTTGATTCTGATGATTAATTTAGCAGGGATTAAAGCACTGGTCTATTTTGTGCCAGACATTTGCAGAACACTGAGAATACACAGCCAGTCTTATTCATGCCTTAGAAGATAAGTTTGTGTCCCAGAAAGACTGAGTCAGATGAGAGAGACAGGCGAGCAAAGATACACCATCGAGCAGATAAGTTCTCAGATGCAAAGTGATATTGGAAATGAGATGAGAAGGACCAACATACTTCGGGGAAGTGGGGGAAGGTTCCCAAGAAATGGTGCATTTGAGACGAGATATAAAGGATGAGCAGGAGTCTCCCAAATGAAGGAGGTATGGAAGGATATCCCAGGTCTAGGACGGAGTCTCTAGCTCCCACAGGGCTTAGCCAGGAGGTCAGATGATCTGCAGGGAAGTCTGAGGGAAAAGGATTAGGGCACATCTGTCCTGGGGATGGGGCTCTAGGTGTGTTTGAGGTGGAGACGGTGATGTGATGGATTGCACCACGGATTTATGGCTGTTTCATAGACCATTTTTATTTCTTTCAACCAGATCTTATACCTAGAAGACAGTAAAAAAATCGGAACTTGCAATGGGAATGTGTGAGCAGGGCAGGAATCCCCCCAAATCTGAAGCCAAAGGAAAGCGTTCTGTGGTAAGCCTACAGAGAGCCATCTTAGGAAGGGGGAAGGGCAGGAAGGGGCAAGTTCATGCTGCAAGGGCAAAGCATGAAGATGGGAGCAAGTTCTGCACATTCTAGGATCTTCAGGGTCAGTGTGCCTGGGGCAAAGCACTGGGGGGAAAAAGGCAGTGGCCATGGATGAGGTTGGGGAGGAGGGTGTGCTCTAGGTTCCCGAAAGGCTTCTGATGCTCTGCTGTGGTATGGACTTCAGCCCGTTGGCATGGGCAAATCCTGGTTATTTTATGCAGAGCAGTGACAGGGTCATGTTCCCTTTTCTGAAAGGTCGATCTGAGCATATATGTATTTTCTTTCTCCAACAGAATTTTAAAGCTTGCTGTCAACATGGATCATATCTTGACTTTTTTTTTTTTTAATTTGATATCACCAACAGTGCTTAGCAGAGCAAGAGAGAGGGACACATGTTGAGATGTCAATAATGCAAGGCCTCATTAATTATTTGAGCGGCACAAACCCATACCCGAGTTCATGTTGTAATACAGATATTACATTCCATGTGGTACCTGGTATTTAGAACCCCCAGGCGATCATAAGCCATGCTTCTTAACGCAGCGTGCACGCAGATCACCTGGGGATCTTGTTAAACAAGGATTCTGGTTTCTTATGTCTTTGGTGGGGCCTGAGATCCTGCATTTCGAACAAGCTTCCAGATGCTGCTGCTGCTGCTGCTGATTTAGATTTCTGCATTTTGAGCGGTAGGGATCTTGAGATGCGGCTCCTTTATTTGGAAGAGTTCCAGCAGTGAGACTGTCTGTGAACTGTGGAACATTCTACAGGGATTATGGAAGTGAAGAGCTAAGACTCCAGACAGCTCCCTGGGGACTGGTTTGGAAGGCAACCACACGTCTCGGAGGCCCCGTGGGTAGAGAGTGGTGTTATTTGCCTTAAAGAAGCTTCTGGTGCTGTGGCCAGTTTCTTCCTTGCACTGCTTGCATTGAGTTCCAAAGAAAATCCATTAGTAACAGTGGAGTTGATAATAGAACAGCAGATGAAGTCAGAGGGCTCTAAAAACAGCGTGCTATCAGCATGTCATTTGTTTAGGTCTATGTAGAATGGCGTTTTTCTCAGGAATTTTCAAGTCTGAAATTTGATTATGGGTCCCTTTGTAATTTCTTGATATTTTCCTCTCTTCTGCTTGGTGAAAACAATACTCGTGGCCACACTGGGTAGGCTGAAGTCCAGCAGCTCAGTGCCACTCATCACTATGAGCAGGGTTTTAGTCTTCATTTTGAGTTTCCTTGACCTTTCTTCTGGCTCTCAGAGAAGCCCCAGGCCACATCTCCGACCATCCCAGTGTGGTGTGCCTTGGTGCTGCCTCTTACATCTTTCAGCCATGGGCCCCCTATGGCTGCTCTGTCTCAGATGGCTCCCCATGACTCTGCCAGCCTCCTTGGTGTCCACTCTGTTGCTCACGGGGGCCACAGCCGGGAGATGGTCCAGGATAGAAGCAAGCAGAATTATCTTTGAAGACAGAACGCTGCATATCAGCTGTGCGATTTGGGCACGTTCTGTAACCACTCTAAACCTTAGATTTGTTACCTGTAAAATGAGGTTAACTGCAGTGCTCTCATCTCAAGATTGTTGAGATAATAAGGTAATCCGTCTAAGCTCCTAACTCTATTCGTGGCTCAATAAACATTGACCATTATCTTCACTGTTTTTCTCTATCACTGTGGTTCCAGCCTGGGCAAGCTTCGCTCTTCTTTCGACACAGCTGAGACCAATTAGTTTCCTGACATGGCTGATGGCTCTGGGATATGAGAAGAGTGTTAAATCAGGGGGAAATACAATGGCTATTTGGTGTAGAGACACTTAGGCATAAGAGACCCAAGTGCATTCTCCTGGGGTCCCCCTCGGGGGCCTCTTGGCAGGCTTCCAGAGCTGTATTTCTATGTCAGAAGACATTTGTCCTGCAAAAGAATGTCTTTGAACTTACCTAGACTCCTTTGAGTCCAGGATCAGAGATGGGTTTTGTCATCCTGGGCTCCATTTTGTTTTTCAGCATCAACTCCTTCTTGAGGTTATTGACAGTAGGCATCTCCACTCCCTAGAAAGAGAACCTTTATCCTACTCTGGAGTGTCACCTTACCCTGGAACAAACGCCAATGCCTCTTCCCCCTTCTCAGTCTTCCTCCATGGTTCATTCCCTTTCCTTCATGCAGAGGATAATTGAACTCTTGACTCAACTCATACTTAATCTCTATTCAGGCTCACATCAGAGCTAATCTCTTATAATAGCAATAATAATAATAACAATAGCAACAAAAACTAATTTTTCTCTTGTTTTCCTTGCCCTACTGCCTCTAAAATGATCTCTCTTAAACATGCTTCTTGTTATTCCACTTTCTACTTAAAGCCATTGTGGCTTCCCTGACACTTAGGTGACAAAGTTTATGTTAGCATGAGCCGCTCTTTATATATGCTGGTCTTTTTCCCTGACGTGCTCTTTGTTTCTTGGTTCTCTTGGCCATCAAATGGCTTGCCTCAAATCTGACTTCCTCTGTGAATTCTTCCTGGAACCTGGCTGCATCCCCTATTCCAGACATCAGCCAGGATCCCTCCTCCAGGCCCTCTCGACACTCTGTACCTTACTCCATCACATGACAACATGTAGGATAATTCACTTGCAGTCCTGCCTCCCCTCTGTCAAAGGGAGCTCTGTGACATTGTCTCCAGTCACCGGAGTGGCAGTGAATAAAATCAATGCTTCCCTCACATTTTACTGGGTTCTTTTTTGTCTCCTCTGTCTTGTGATCCTTTTTATAGGTCTGTGAGACAAGTAGGACACCTATTACTGTGATCTCTACTTTATGTAGGAGAAAAGGAGTTTCCAACAGGTAGGTGACTAGGCCCTGGTTACGTCATCAGTTGAGTGAGGGAAGGGGGAAGTAAACCCAGACTGCGTTCTTTGGACTTTTATTCCAGAGCCTCTTTTCACTATTTTTTATTGTTTCCATTTTGACAGAAACTAAACCCTGGTAGGAAAAGTGTCTCAAGGAAGACAAAGCACAGGGCCAAGGAAGACTGTGGGAGACAGCGACCTGCTGAGGAACCAGAGCTGCAGAATCACTGGGACTCACAGGTGAGCCCGCTGGGTGCTATGAGAACTGTGGGGGGTACAGTTGGCTCACGTTAGGACTTGAGGGGGGAGATTCTCTTCGATGAAGACAAGGTAGATGGGAATGGAGATGGAGAGAAACACCAGGAAAATGAGTTTTAGGCAAAACCAGATCACACTCAAAATCCGGTCTCAGACACCACCTCCCAGAGGGCCGATGCTTTCTGGCAGCCCTCTGGATGGCTCTAAGTGACGGCGGATTAATTTTATAAAAGTCTTGAACTGCTGCTAAGAGTTCTTTTTAAACCTGAAAGCAAAACAAACAAACATGAAGGCCTACAGAGCCTAGAATAAGCTGCAAGAGAGAGTGAGAGCATTGGAAATAGTTACCGGGATGAAGAAGGGGATCACGGTGTACCTTGTTTCCAACCCCACCAGCGTTGTGAGCTCACCCACCTGCAAGTCCCGTGGGCCGTCTGAGCTGGGCTGGGGGGATTAGGGGGGCGTTGCAGGGAAGACGCCAGGATGGGAGGGCTCAGAGTTATTTCAGACTCAAGGCTAACATTGACGGAGACCTTGAGTTATGTCATGAAAACTGTCTGGACTTGAGGCCCCCTTATGCCAAATGCGGTTTCCAGAAAAAGGATCTGCTGCATAGTTGGAAGCCCATCAACCAAAAGTCGTCTCGTCACTTTTGTACATGAGATCTTTTCATTTGTGAAGAGTATATTATTTTGCTTAATTATGGGCTTAGACGAGATGGCATAGAGCAGCGGAAAAAGCATGAGCTGGGAGTCAGAGCGACCTGGGTCTGAATCATGGCCCTGCCATCCGCCAGCTGTGGTGCCCTGGCCTGCTGGGCCTGAGTCTCCTTGTACATGAATGGAGAATCATCTTGTACTAATGACCTATAACATAGGGCAGTTGTTCCAACTGGATTGTTAATGCATGTCAAGAATCTGGTCTTATTCTGCACTTTAGACATTTAATAATCAGTAGCTAGTATTAAGAAAATATCTGACCTATAACACGGTGACATTTGGTCAACTAGATTTCATGTTCACTCCAGAAAGTTCTATGTAGTGGTGCATTATATATAATCTTTTTGCTGGTAAAATATACTGTTTATATTTAATTTCCATTTCCTGGTGGAATGTACTGCTATTTCATATCAAAACACCTCCCCAGGCTCCCCTTTCCTTCTAAGATGGAGCCTCACTGGTGCCCCACCAGTGCTGATTTTCAGCACCTTGACAGGTGGTTGTTTTTAAATATTTATAGCTTATTTGTAATCATCTATGTCATGATTAATTATGCTCTTCTTTTTTTTTTTTTTTTCCATCAGAGAGAATGAGCACAGGCAGATAGAATGGCAGGCAGAGGCAGAGGGAGAAGCAGGCTCCCTGCTGAGCAAGGAGCCTGATATGGGATTCGATCCCAGGACGCTGGGATCATGACGTGAGCTGAAGGCAGCCGCTTAACCAACTGAGCCACTCAGGAGTCCTTAATTATGATCTTCTTAAGAAAGGATGCATCCAGAAAGGAGATAGGGTTGTCTCTCTCAGTCACTCACTGCCCAAGACTTGAGTCTTCGTCTCCAGTGTGGGGATCATTTTAACCCATGTATCTCACAAAGGTTTTTTTTCTCTTCCCCCGCCCCGCCAACCCCGGTGGGGGTGGGAATCAGGTAAGATCCCTAAGTGGGGAAGAATTTTCTACATTATAACAGATACGTGCATTCAAGCTATGATATGGTTTTTGCTATAGATCCTTTTGCAGATAGGAACCTTCTTTGTGCTTTGGCCACCTGCCTGGGAGTCACCTTGTGGTTACTAAGAGTCTCTCGGCACTACCGGATGTTAGGGGATTGGGCAACTTTCCTGAGTAATTATCTCCTCTGACTCACGTTCCTTGCAGTCCTCATAGTGACCTGTGTACTACCGAGGATGAGCAAGGAATTTCTTCTCTGGAGTTGTTTAAGGAATAGCCTCAAACTTTCAACTTAGTCTTTTTTTACACAACTTTCAGTACTACCTACCTAGTGGCCACAGAACAAATCTGTGCAGCTGTTGGATTTAGGTTTGCAGAAACACATTTTGAGTATGTACTGTGGGAAGGACATAGACTCTCCACTCCAATGAGATTCTTTTCATGGATACCCGTCTCTCCTTAAGGCCTCATTGGGGTGGAAGAGCACAGTTAACACCTAGCCTGAGTACCAAGAAGTCATCAAGAGATAACTTTTAGGTGTACTTGACCATCTTTGTTTTTCCTTGCTTTCTCTGCTTCTGGTCTCTCTCTCTCTCCCTCTCTTCCTTGCTGCCTCCCTTCCTCTTTCTCTTTTTAAATCACTTCCCTTCCCTACTTCCCTTTTACTACCCTCTTTCCCAATCAGTAGACCCACCATGGCATTCCAGGGGTAAGTCATTACCTTTGTTAGATATATTCAGAGTGCAACAGTTGTAAATCTCCAGTCCAGGTCTGAGATTCGAATCCCTTGCTCTGTATTACAATCACCCAAAGGGCTAAAAAATACTGATGCCTGGGCTCAACTGAACTCCAGTTGAGTTAAGATCTCAGGGAGGATTGGGGAGCTGAACCCTGGGCCTGATACTTCAAAAAGCTTTGAAAAGGTTCTAATGTGCATGAGCTTACACTGGTTGAAGATATTTAGAGAGTAAAGATATGACAAAACTATTCTAAAAATAAACTTCAAGAAGATTTATGGCTCAAAGACCTGCAATCATGTGGTTTGGACACACTTGCTTGTTTTCTATCCGTCAAATAACAACTATTTTTTGAGAACCACAGAAAGAGCAGTTGGTTATGCCCAGGCAGAGCTTCTAGGTGAGTTTCCAAGATAAGGCATGTGCTACCCTGAACACTTTAATATACATTATGTCATTCAAGCTTCTCAACAAAGTTAGGAGGCCTTCATATAGGAATAAGGAAGAAACAGGGCACCAAAGGATGACTTACAGAGCTCAAGGTTTGACCACTCATTAGAAGTGGAGCCAAGAGGTATGAATACAGGCATTTTGCAGTCTTCCTTTTAATTATCATGGGATACCTCCTCTCTACATTGACAGATAAGATGAAAACAGACATTTGCTGGAGCACTGGTTCTCAACCTTGGCTGCATATTAGAAGCACTGCAAGAGCTTTGTAAAAACATCCTTCACTCAGGTCACACCTTGGAACAATTAAACCCACCGGTCTCAAGAATGGGACACAGACATCAGTATTTTGTACAGGTGACAAAATTGAAAACTACTGAATTAGAGGAAAGAAAGAGATACAAATTAGAGATCTGCAGATAAGCTTCCTAGGTAATACTTCACCTGAACTTGGCATGAGATGGAATAATAATGCCCTCCCCTTCCGAAAGATGCCCATTTCCCAATCTCAGGGACCTCTGAATATATTACTTTATATGACAGAGGGGAAGTAAGGGTATGGATATGTTAAGGTTGTTAATTAGCTGATGTTAAAATGGGGATTTGGCCTGCATTATTCAGGTAGACCCTCTATAATCACTGGGGTCCTTAACTGTGGAAGAAACAAGCAGAGGAAGGAGAACCAGAGAGATGGTAGCATGAGAAAGACTTGGCCCAATTTAGCTGGCTTTGAAGACAGAGAACAGACTTAAGAAATGCAGGTACGATCCAGCTGGAAAAGATAAGGCAACAAGTGCTACCACAGAGCCTCTCGGATGAAAACAGCCTTGCCAGCATTTTGCATTTAGTCTAGTGAAACTCATTCTGGGCTTCTGACCTCCAAAATTATAAGAAAATTAACTCTTATTGTTTAACCCCCTGTTTGTGGTAATTTATTTCAGCATCAATAAGAAATTAGCATCGTGCCTTAAAAAGGAAGGGTTTGGAGAAACATGTGGTGAGTGTGAAAAATACCCATTTAGCCGCAGATTCAATTTTCCGTGTCTAGTTCTCTATGTACTGTACACCTCACATCTATAGCCTGCGCTTGAGCCAGGATTCAAACCCAAACCTTTCGACTCTAGAATCAGTGCTCATTCCAGTTACCATACTGTGTACTTTTCCTTAAGACAATGTGGTTTTTCTGATCTCGGCTTTGAGCAAAAGGCAAGGAAGCATAATGTCACAGGGGTTCTTATACCACAGAGAAAACAGATTCTCATTCAAGCTACTTAGAGGAACAAATCATCTCTAGTTACTTGGATGTTTAAGGAAGATTGATCTGATAGTTGTGTGAAGAAGGATTGAAGTAAATGAAGGTAAGGGCAGACAGATGAGTCAAGAAGTTCCACAACAGCTTGGGCTCCTGAGAGTTTGAATTCTGAATGGCGGTGGTATGGTGGTAGTAGGAGTTGAGAGGAGAGGAAGAATCCAGGAAACCTGGAGAGGAAAATCAACCCAAAGGAAATCACGCTACTTGAGAAGGGCAAAGGAAAGACAGAGTCAAAGACAGCTCCAGGTTTTCAGCTGTGACAGACTGAAAGAGTGGTTGGTAGTGCCCTTGACAAAACTGAAGGTGCAAGAAAAACAGAACAAATTTGGGGAGTGGGATGGGATAGAGCAATGGTGTTTAATAAAGAATTTGATTGGCCTTTGTTCTTGGGAGGGAGACGCCAATCCTTGGACAATCCCAAGTGATAAAGAATATCATTTTTATGCTAATAAAATGGCTCAAGGAAGGCCCCTGGATACTTTTAGTGTCAGGGCTGGTCCAAGAAAGACCAACCAAGGTGATGAGAGAGTTGCGACTTTAAGCTATCTTGCTTGGCATCTGTAGCATGGAGGATGGGTGGAAATTGAGTTTAATCCGTCAAGGTCATGCAATGAAACCCCAATAAAAACTCCAAACAGTGGAGCTTTCTGGTTAGTAAACATCTCATTGGTGTGCTGGGAGGGTGATCCGTCTGATTCATCCAGGAAAGGGCCCAGAAGCTCCGTATCTGGAACCCTCCCAGATCTTAACCCTAGGAATATCCCTTATAAAAAAAATATATAATCATAAATATGGTGCTTTCCTGAGTTCTGAGAGTCATTCCAGCAAGTCATCAAATCTGGGGACATGGGGAACCCCTTTTTTGTAGCCAGTCTTCCAGAAGCTTCCGTGGCCTGAATAGTCCTGAGATTTGTGGCTGGTGGCTAACCTCTGAAATGGAGGCAGTCTTGTAGAGGACTTTACCCTTAACCTAGGAGTCTGTCAGAATTGGATTTCTGTTCACCCACCTGTGGTAGAAACAAAATATGTTGTTTCCCCTCAATACTAAGGCCAAAAGTGAATGCTGAGATCATTAAATACAACATTAAAGTACTCACACTGTGATTCTTCATTGACCATTCTGACCTCTCCAATGGCTTTGTGCCCGAAGGATAGAATGAAATATTGGGGTCTAAAAGACAAAATGGAGTTTCTGTTACTCACTTGCAATGAAATGGTGAGCATGTAACTCATTCTCTTTGGGCCATAGCCCTTTATCTTTAAAATGGAAATATTAAGACCTAATTTGTACAGCTGTTAAGAGAATGAACATAAAAATCTAAGATCTTGGCACGTGACAGGTATTCAGTGAATATAATTTCCAGCTGTCCTTTAGGATTATTTCCAATTGGAATGGTTCTTTCTGAGCAAGATTTTCTTTTATCCCGTTCATCAAGAAGTCGTCAAAGTGATTGACGTGGCTTCAGTGAACACGCAGTGAACTATGTGACCTCGGGGGGGATATGCTGACTCAACCTCTCAACCGACAGTGGCTGTTAGAGAGCTTCATCTTAAAGAGGGTCTTACTATAATTGAAAAATTCACAACGTCTGCTCTGGGGAAGGGAGGACACCCGTTCAATGCCTGTATCTGCTATCACTACGATGCCAGAACAGCTTGCTGCCACATGTGTTAAAACCCATCTTGGCTGCAGGTGTCCAGTGTCTATGCTCTGAATGGCGCCATTATTATGGGCACATTTAAGCTTCAGTCATTTGCCCAGGGATACCCAGCATATCTGGGGCCCAGAATGAAAGCCAGGCCTGTGGATGCCTCCTTGTCCCCTCAACAGACTCCTCCTGACTTGCCTCTCTTCCATTTTGTGGCAAAGTGGTTACATTTCTGCACCAAATAACCAGCAGACTTTCCTAGAGGAACGCCGTTTTTCATTTCCCTCTGGTGATCCCACAAAATGGTTGGGTGTCATCCCTCATGTGAATTCATCTCTTGCGAAGAATACGTTTAAAAAAAAAAAAAAACACTTATTATGCCAGGTACTGGGATAGAAACTTACTTGGGATGACCAGATAAGCTTCTGAGGTTTTATTCTGTCAATTGTGCAGACAGGAAGGCTGAGCCCCAAAGCAATCACACTATTTAGAAGAAGAGATGGGATTTAAAATTAGGTGTGTCTCACCTCTAATCCTTTTTTCCTTTTGGGAAAGCTTATTAAGCTGTGTGGGAAAGATGGCTCCTTATTTCTGAGGTAGAATCTGCTCTTATTTTTCTTTTATTCCCAGACCCCATCACATTTATTTTTTTCTAGAAACTTTGTTATGACATTCCCTATTCTTTAAATGTGGCTTAGTCAACAGAGCATATTTTCAAATAATTCGGAAAAGAGACCATGCCAGCTACACCCAAGTGCCGGTCTGTTGGCTTTAAGTTTTTTTTAATACCCAGTCTCAACTCCATGGTTTGGGTTTAAACAGAAATTTATTCTGGAGGCGTTAGCAAAGCTTACTTCTTTTGCCATCCCCTCTTAGTAAGCAAATCCTGGATGCGTTCCTTGCCACGAGTGCTTAATGGCAGAGTACATCTTGTCACCATCCAAGGCAGGTCCTTTTGAGTGGCATGTTCTCGTGGCTGGAGGGGAAAATGTGATCCAGATCCCACAAAAAACAGATGGAGTTTTCCATGCAAAACCATTACTCTTGGATTCCTGGCTAGAGGATTTCTGTTTTTCAAAATTGTGGGTTTATCCCCGACCCGCGTCCCCGGCCTTCT
This sequence comes from Neogale vison, assembly GCF_020171115.1. Lineage (NCBI taxonomy): Eukaryota > Metazoa > Chordata > Mammalia > Carnivora > Mustelidae > Neogale > Neogale vison. The sequence continues at coordinate 20,675,911 of NC_058094.1, read as the reverse complement.
TGACTCTTGCTGTCTTTCTTTCCCAGGAGTGATGTTGGGTTTCTCCAGCTTAAATCCAGAGTTGTAACTGGGATAGATCATTGGAAGGAAGTATAAGACTCGAGACAGCTGTGACTAGATCAGGCAGATATTACATCCAGTGCAAGCACTGTATAATAATAGAGGTCCTGGATAAAAGAATGGTAGATGTCAGGGGAAAGAAGCTGAAGGCTGCTGGCTTTTAGGAAAATGATGATGATTTGATTACTGGGTTGTTCGGGATTTAATGAGATGATGTCTGTAATGGTCTTACGGGTAGGGCTTTGTTCCATGCAAGTTCTCAATAAACAGCCTTTACTCTGAGTACCAGGGTCAGCGTAGAAACAATGGCAAATCAGAGGAATCGGTGATTTCCTAGGTTTTGCCTTCATACAACATTGTTTTCTAAGAACCTAAATGGACCCAGATCTAACAGGAAACCATTTAATAAATTATAATAATGATTATTATTGCTGTTGATATTATTAGCATAACATCAGCATCAAGGGAGACAATTAAATTGTCAGGTGCTAAATACAATGACTGATACATGCACAGTGGGATTAAGCGCACTCCAAGAGAGAAAGCTGGGGGTTTCCCATCTTTGTTAAGAGAAGCACAAAGTTAAACAGGACTCTTGATAGTACTGAGAAGCTCTGAGTTCTGATAGCAGCTGTGCAATTTAATGCAGCCTCATTTGGTCCTCAAGGATTAGATATAATAATATTTCCCAAAGTTGCCCAATAAGAATTCTAACACCCAAGCCCTGACCTAGGGAGGATGCTAGGGAATGTACAGTTTGAACAAACAATCCCAAGTGATACTTGTGATTAGGTAAGTTCGGTAAACACTAGGTTGGAACAATCTACAAAGGCCACGTGCTCAAAAATTCCAGGAAAGTAAGAGTTTCTATTAAAGAAACCATTTTTGCCCAATTTCAATGACAGAGTGAGAGCTATTAAATCCTGAAATTGGGTTCTGTTGGCTGTGTGTGTGTGTGTGTGTGTGTACACAAGTATGCACGTGTGTGCATACATGTGCATGTACGTGTTGTGTGTTTACATGTGTGCTTTGCTTGTGTTTACATGTATGCATGAATGCTCGCATGTGTGTGTTGGGGGCATCAGTATAGCAATGAGATAGTTTAAAAATGCTTGAATCCGAGGTCATCACTCTCCAGGTTAGTTTAGGAATGGCTGAACCAAGAAGGCAGGAGAGATGAACAGATGACCTCATGTTGTCTCTCAGGAACCTATGATTCCATGAGAATGACACAGGTTTTATGCATGATCTGTCCTGTTTACCTCCTCTTGCCTGAAGTCAGTGAGTCATGAAAAACCAAAATTACTATTGAAATGTCAATTTGGAAGATGTCTTTGTTTTAGTTAGAAGGATTTTTGTGGAAATATGACTTAAGCTTTTGTGTCTCAGAAGATGAGGTGGATTTCCCTGGGAAAAGACTCAAGAAAACCCAAGGAAATGGGAGACTTATTTTGTATTAAATATTTGGAAAAAGACAGGAATCTCAATCCATTAGTCATAACCAAATGCCCAGTGATGGTGCTCCTTCTCTGATGACTCTCCTGGAAAGATTAACGATTCTTTACTGTGACATTTCCTTTCCACTCTGGGCCCACCTGCAGTCTGAGTTGCATATTTACCTCAGCCATTTACCTCATGGCTGAACTATTCTAGTAGTCAACTCTTCTCATTTAATAATCTCTAACCTATTTCTGCTCCAATTCATTCTATACACTCCTGCCAGAATAATCTTGAAATTCTACTTTGCAGACTTCAATACCTTTCTTAAAACGTCAATGGTTTCTGTTGTGGTCATAGGTAAATTTTATAAAATTAAAGATTCTCAGATGGCTAGAACCTCACAATCATCACAGTTAGCTCCTCAAATCCAAATACCTTTGTCTGACATCCAAAGACCTCTTATTTACTCTCTCCTAGTCAGGACTCCAGGTTACAGAAATTGGCTTGGAGGAGAAGGGAAAGTCAATGGTTCACAAAACCAAATGACAGGAAGAAAAGAAGTTGCTAGAACCAGGGCTTGAACATCATCAGGATTCTTTGCTTGTCTCTTGCTCCTTATTCTCTCTGATACTTCCCTTTCTCTGCGGCCTTTGACAACTTTAGGCTGAAACTTTTTTTATTTTATTTTATTTATTTATTTGACAGAGATCACAAGTAGAGAGGAAGGCATAGAGAGGAAGGGAAGCAGGCTCCCTGCTGAGCAGAGAGCCTGATGCGGGGCTCGATCTGAGGACCCTGGGACTATGACCTGAGCCAAAGGCAGAGGCTTAACCCACTGAGCCACCCAGGTGCCCCAGGCTCAAACTTTTATAGATTTTCATTGGATGTCAAAAAATTTTCTTTAAGTGATTCCAAATGCACACATCCTAAGGAAAATCTTTCACTGAATGCCTTGGGGGTAGCGAAAGGAAGAGCTGGGTGTACAGAAAGAGAGGCTGTTATGGCCAAGCCCCATTGGAATAAGGTGGTTGAGTTGGGGTGGGTGGGAGAGAGCAGTTACCTAAAAGAAGGAGGTAATTACCAGACTAAACTGAAGAGTTCTAGGTAGATAAAGCAGTTAGTTTCACAACTTACAGGGTGTTACTAATAAACTTCATCGAGCTTATTTTATAGTACTCTAAATTTTTGTATCAACTACATCAGTCTAGGCAATGCTTCCTCAACATGTTATGTACATTTTTGCCTTCATGGCTTTTTCAATACAATTCTTTATATCTACATCCCACCTCATTCTCTCAGCCTTGATGTGCCTATAAGACCTATACGAAGTTATTGCTTCTTGGCCTGCGCTGGGCTTCAGAGATGACAGTTGACGAATGTACCATGTTTATGCAATTCGATTGGTACTAAGTATAGACTGTCCGGTATTAGCGATTACTCAGCCTTGTGTACATCCTATCTCTCCAAATGGATTCTAGCCATCTTCAGGACAGATGTATTTAAACTCAGTTGCAGAGGTAATTTCTGCTTGTTATTATTAGTGTTAAATCCCTGTTTTATAGTTTCCTAGATTTGAGGAGAAAGAAATTTAGAAAATAACAGCAAAAAAGTCAAAGAATTAGAGCATATAGTTATATCCAATATCAACAGTCATAATTACACTAATTAAAGGGATAGAAGCCACTTTTTTGAACTTTGATCAAGAGAAGGGAATAATAAAAGTATGTCCCTCAAAGACTGAGTTTGGACATCAGTATAGGAAACATCTCCAAAGGTGTTAAGCGTTTTGAAAAGGAGCTACTCCTAGGGCTGTCAGTCCCTGCATTGGCAAAGAAGAGCATAGACTTTTCTGTTCTCAGAGCTCTCCCTTTCTCTCACACCTATTTCTATACCTGAGCATAAACATCTTTGTGTTTGACAGGGGTAGCTTCACAAATAGCAAACTAGAACAACCCAAGACTATGTTCCTAGGAGTAATGATAGAATGCCACTATATCTCTTGTTTAGAACTGGGTATGAAGTGTACTTTATTTAGTACTAAAATTTGGCACTCAAAAGTATTATTTTCAATGGAACAAATTAGATTTTCAATATATGCATAAAATACTGAAAGTAGTCTGTTGAATAAGATGCCTAACAAAATAAGTAGAATGGAATGATCATAGTTAATAAGTAAAAACTTCTTGGAATATTTCATATAACTGGTCTGGCATAAGGATTTCAAAATTATTTCTTGGTCTGTATTCTTCAGTCCATAAAACGAATCCATCAAAAATACTTCACACCTTGTGTAAGATTCAGGATGAACAAGAGGACACAGTGGGTCTGGATCATGAAGATAGTTTTAACTCCTATCCAGTCTTTCACATCAAGTTTTGAAACAACAGAATTGACCAGGTTCTAACTTCCTCCTGGGAAGAATGCAGAGAATTGGAATTGGTGATGTTCTCCAACTTATGACAAAAACAAACTAAATTCACCTTCATGATTTTATAAAAGAAAAAAAAAAAAAAAACCAAAAACCTGATTGGGTGTGTAGTACCAGGATTGAACCCTAATGTGACTGTAGACTTTGGGTGATATTGGTGTGTTTGTGTAGGTTCATCAAATGTAACAAATGCACAGCTGGGGTGGGGGATGTTGAGAGTAAAGGAGGCTATGCATGTGCAGGGGCAGGAAGTATGTGGGAAATCTCTGTACCTTCCCCTCAAGCCTTCTGTGAACCCAAAACTCTTAAAAAAGTCTTAATTTAAAACAAGCAAACAAGCAAACCCTCATTAGAGACCTGACACAGAGCAAATAACTGACCCAAAATCTTAAAACAGATCATGATTCTAGCAAGAGAGGACCTATAGGTATGTGCTGACTTGGGTGGATGCAACTGGACACAAATAAGAGCTCAGGCAAGGTAACCAGCAGTTGGGGAAGGCTGTGGGTGGGCCAGTAGAATAGTGTGGAACTGGGTGCTGCACACACTGGAGGAGTTTGCACCCTTTCTGTTGCTTCGCAACCTCGGCAGCTTCTCAGATAAAATCTGAAATTAGTCACATATTCAGAGGGCGAGGGGAGACTGAAGAAAGACACAGACCACTCTAGGTGGTAGGCAGCAATCTTACTAAGCAAGGGAATTGCATACAAGGCTTATCTTGGGCAGCTGCAAGATGAGTAGATCTCTGCACCTGCCTGCCAGATTCTTAAAGTTTAGGAGACTGTAGCGGGGTACTGTCATGTACTGAGTTCGTAAGTTCCCAATAACACTTTGTTGTCTTGGAGCTACATCCTAGAAATGGCTCCCACTGTGGGAATGGTAGGAAGAACTTATGTTCCAAGGACAGGAGACTAGGTGAGGAGCCTCTGATTGTATGTGTCAAATTTCAGGTCAACCAGTGATCATGTCCACTTGATGATCTCCTCCAATGCTTTTGCAGGTTCTTTCTCCCTGAAGTCCATTGAATACTCACAGAATAGACCAGAAAGAACAGCAAGATCTTGGAGGGAGGGGCAGTAGTCCTGCAGTGGGGGTAAGACCCCTCACCCAGAAGAATAAAAACTTAATGTAGCAGGGGAAAAGGAAAACCCACTGACTTTAGAACGTTGGTGAGCACTCATTACAGCTGAAGAAAGGGAACAGAAGGTGGGAAAAGTCTGTTCTTGGGGCAAGGGTCAAGATTAAGTGCTGAACCCACAACTGGCAGACTTCAAGTGACAAGTAACAGCAAAATGCCATTGGACAAAGGATAGGAAAGGAACAAGAATGTGTAGACAGAAGCTTTTTGAGGAGTAACTCAAGGGGAAGATCTAAAACTCATGTAGACATTGCTCTGATACACATCCACCCCCCTAAAACAAGCTTTCTATAGGAATTTGAAATTTCTGATGCACTGAGTATAACTATTGCAAAAAGAAAAGTAAAGAAGAGAGAAGAGAAGAGGAGAGGGGAGGAGAGGAGGGGAGGGGAGGGAAGGGGAAAGGGGAGAGAGAGAAAGAAAGAAGGGGCACCTGGGTGGCTCCGTGGGTTAAGGCCTCTGCCTTAGGCTCAGGTTATGATCTCGGAATCCTGGGATCAATCCCCGCATCAGGCTCTCTACTCAGCAGGGAGCCTGCTTCCTCCTCTCTCTCTGCCTGCTGTCTGCCTACTTGTGATCTCTCTCTGTCAAATAAATAAATCTTTAAAAAAAAAAAGAAAGAAAGAAAAAGAAGGAAGGAAGGAAAGAAGGGAGGGAGGATGGGAAAGGAAGGAAGAAAGGGAAAAAGAAGATGGTGGAATTAGTGAGTAACTAATTGGATTAATGCAAATCCTTCCATAACAATTCTAAGCAGAAGGAAAGTCATGACCTATACAGGTATATAAACTATTCACCTGTCTCTACTGACCTACTCAATGCATTTGGCTTTTTTTTTTTTTTAAAGATTTTATTTACTTATTTGACAGAGAGAGATCACAAGTAGGCAGAGAGGGCAGGCAGAAAGAGAGGAGGAAGCAGATCCCCCACTGAGCAGAGACCTGGCTAGGGGGCTCGATCCCAGGACCCTGGAATCATGACCTGAGCCAAAGGCAGAGGCTTTAACCCACTGAGCCACCCAGGTGCCCGTATTTGGCTTTTAACAAAAAAATTATGAGACACACAAAAAAGGCAAGAAAAAGCCAATATGCTCCCATGTGACAGAGTAATCATCAGAAATAATTTTCAGCTTTACTATAAAGTGGAAGTAATTAAGACAGTGTGGTATTGGTGGAAAGGCAGATTTACAGATAAATGGAACAGAAGAGAGAATCCAGAAATAGACCCACACAAATATAATCAACTTACTCTTAGCAAAGATGCAAAAGCAATTAAAGGGAGAAACGCTAGTCTTTTTAAGAAATCATGTTGGATGGGATCGAGTCCCGCATCGGGCTCTCTGTTCAGCAGGGAGCCTGCTTCCCTCTCTCTCTCTCTGCCTGCCTCTCCATCTACTTGTGATTTCTCTCTGTCAAATAAATAAATAAAATCTTAAAAAAAAAAAAGAAAAGAAATCATGTTGGAACAACAGGAGGACCATATGTAAGGAAGGCCCGTGGGGGTTGAGCTTCAATATTTCACATCTTATGTAGACATTAACTCAGTTACAAAGGTTAATGTCACCAGTAGTCATGCTGATATCACTGGCCCCTGATATGATGTGAGAAGGGCCACAACATACATGATACTCTTCCCCCCAGGTCCTTAACGTCAGTCTATTCATGAAAAAACATCAGAAAGACTGAAATTGAGTCACATTTTACAAAAGAGCTCATTAGGGATACTTCCCATTGTCTCTTTAATGATGCTGTGAATCTAAAGTTGTTTTAAAATTATAAGTTTTTTTTAAAAAAGAGAAATGAACGTATAGTCACATGCCCTATTTCCCTTGGAGGAGAAGGTTGAGGCAGAGTGAACCCAAAGTAGCGACCAGGGAAGCCGGTGAAATTGGCATCTCAGTGATTTACACTCAATGCCATTAACTTTCAGATGTTTTCAAATGTTTCTCCAGCCTAGTTGGTAGGAGGAGGCCATTTTGTTTTCTGGAAAGAGGAACTTTGGTAGAAGAGCAGGAGCCTCTGAAGGGGAGAAGGCTTCTTGTCAATCCTGTTCTGCTCCCTATACCCTTAGCCCTTAATTCCCACAATTTTTTTTTTTTTTTTCACTTCAGGTGTTGCCAGGTTGGGATTCTGATTCTCTGGGTTTGAGCCTCTTGACTTCTCCTTAGCTTTTAATTTCCCCAGTATTAGGAGTTTGTGTGGTATTTAACCAGAGCTGCCCTTCTGTCAGCATGTCCATAACTGATGTGTTTTCACACAGGTAGGGTTGATCAGCACCAATGTTATATATACTCTACGTCATAGTCTTACCTTTGTTGCCTACTCCATGATTGGTGGAGGGGGGGGTGGCGAGGATAGACCCTGTTCACAATGAAAACCCCCTTTTGGGAATTGCCACTGAAAAACACAGACCCGCACTGGCCATGTCCTTACACCCGTCCCAATCTAGGACAACCAGAGTCTCTATCCCAGGAGTGTAAATTTGGAACTGAAAGATACAGGAATGAAAGACTGAGGAGAAAGTGTAGGAACTTTGGTCCCCAAGGGGCCCGCAGTTATTTTAATTCTGTTCTTTCTGAGGCTTGGATACAACCTGAATCAGTTTTCTGTAGTTGTTGTGGCAAACTACCACACACTGAGTGGCTGAAAACATTAATTCTTCCATGAATAAACATTAATAAAAATACTAATTCTGTCATAGCTCTGGAGGCCAGAAGTCCAAGATCAAGTTGTCAGCAATACTGTACTCCCTGCAGAGGCTCGGGGGGAGAATTTGTTGTCTTCCTTGGGTTCCTTGGCTTATAGCTTCATCACTCCCATCGCTGCCTCTGTCTGCACATCTTCTCTGTCTTTCCCCTTTGTGTGTCTCTTATAAAGACATGGGCCGTTGGATTTAGGGCCCACCAGGATGATTTCCTCATCTCGATATCCTTAATTACATCTACAAAAAACCTTTTTCTAAATAAGGTAACATTCAGAGGTTATGATGTGAAGATATTTTGGCTTCATCATTAAACCCAATACGCCACCCTTCCAATTAGTTTCTTAAACTAAATCGTGTCACTTTCCATTATTTGCAACCAAAACACCCCCCCCCCAAAACAACAAAAAAACCTCTAGTTTGGTCTCTCGGTGTTAGCCATGTAGTTGTAACTGGTTTGTACGACCTATATACTAAGGTTGACTTCAGAAATTCTCCAATTTCAATGTAGTAAGAGTTACTTTGGAATTTATTAAGAATACAAATTTCTACCTTCCTCTTCAGTTTCTCAATAAATTGGTCTAGGAATCTGCATTTTTAACACTTCTCAGGTGGCCCCAATGATAAAAGAACAGGGAAAATTGTGGAAGCTCAGACCCATTAACATCCCTTTCAAACAAAAGCAAGAGGAAAACCAATGAAAAATAACTTGAAAACTTTAATGATGTTGTTTAGATAGTAAAAACATAAAATCTTTTAAATAAAGTACATTCAATTTCTCAGAGCATCTAATATTCAGATAATTTATATTTCATACACTTTCCAACATTAAACAATTGACTAAATAATGTGTTTTCTATAAAATGATATTACAGCTTATACAGTAAAAGTATATCACAAAAACACTCCACACAGGAAGAATGGCAGTACCTATTAAGAAATGCTATAAACTTTCCATTAAAAAATATATTTTATCTCTCATTTGTCATAATAATAAACAGAATATATATTTTTCTTTCTAAACTTGTCTTACACGATTTCCCTTTAGGATGATAATATGTACAAACCTTATATCTGAATGAATATAAATAGAAATACTGTAATAGTGTTACAGATATATTAGTAACTCTTACAGAAAAAAAATATGGCTTTCTAATAAAAGCCTCTAGCACAGCTGAAATCTCAAAGCTATTTAAGTTAGACATTCCCATATTTAGTAAGGCACAATGGATCTCGTTTCTTATTTCCAGTTGAATTACTGTGAGCAGTAATAAGAGAAAATATAGTCAGTAGATACAAGACCAGATCTATCAGTTGGATAAACTATTTGGGGTTTATTGAAATTTTAGGGGAGATGTTCGTTCTTTCTCCACACCATTGTTTCTTTTTGCGCCTTGTGGCCAAATCTAGTCCTTGGTGATGAGAAAGAAATCACTGCATCCCCCTCAAGTGCCTGAGAAACAGTTTACTCATTCATTGGATCTGGTCCATTGTGAGGAAATAGCCCAGTGGCCATTTCCGGTTATAAGCAGCTTATTTTGACTGATTGGACCTGGTTCCCTATCATTTCTAAAAACAGCTTCTGATATAATCTGTACATGGTGAAGCTATGAAGGAACCTGATGGTCTTCTTCAGGCTCTGAGTGACAGCTTTGGGGAAGTGGTAGGTTTTCAAGTGCTTCAGTGCATGCATTAAGGCCTTCAGGGTGTCTTGGTCGCCATTTTTTATTCTCCACAGGCTGAGCAGCTTCAGAATCTGCTCGCTTGATTTGCATGCCTTCAACGTCTTCTCGATGTCTTCTGCTGGGACTTTCTTCCCCGGCAAGCTTTCCATCAAACTGCGGAGCTGCTCGAAGGTGAGGTTTGCGTGTCCAATGTGCCGCTGTACGCTGTTTTCACACAGGTCGATATCTGCATCAAGCAAAAGCCCGAAGAGACAGTCACATAATATGTATTCTAAAGCCACCACCACAAAATGATCATGAGGCAGAAGGAGGTTCTCCCAGAATTTCATAAATTTATTTTAAGGATAATTTTCTCCTTCCTTTTTATAGGGAGGGGGAGGCTGAGGGATGCTAGGTATTTGTGAGACCTGAGTTGAATATTATTTCATGTTAGAAAGGGTAAAGTGCTTTATGTATTGTAGGCATCCAACAGAGCTTTGTGAAAAGCCCTAATTTTGGAAATGAACAGTAGAAAACTATAGACACATCACTCTCAGTTTTCTAAGAAAAATTGGAAAAATTAAAACCATAACATTTCAGAAAAATAGAAATAAAGTATTCGACTTAGCCATTTTGAATTATGAACTTTCATTAGTGGATATCTGATATACAACCCATTTGAAGAGTTAGGTGTGACAAATGGTCTTTAATAAATAGGGCCAGAGAATTATGTGGAGGAGGAGGAGGAGATCTGAAAACCCAACAGAATGAGGAAAAACAATGGTAGGATTCATATGGCCTAGAGAATATTTCAATAATGAGCTGGGACATAAACGTAAGAGGGGGTATCTAACATTTTCATTAATGACACGAGTCATTTACTGTCTGTAAGCCCTAAGGCAAGTCAGTTCATCTTTTTGGGCAGAAATGTCCTTATTTATAAAATAGAGAGTTTGGCCCCTTCCAATTCTAACAGTCTCTGTTTCTCTATCCCACCTTTTTTTTTTTCCTGCTTCAGGGCTAATTATACTTTCAAAGAATACATTTTGTTTGCCAAGGACATAAGAAAACTTTACTCTGCAGAAGTGAAAGTCGAAAATCTTAGTCTCCTAAAATAATAGGCTTCAGTTTCAGATGTTTGAGGAATTGGGGAAGTGTAAGATACTTCAGTTATCCAACTACAGGTAAAGAGCAGATGGGTTTCTTACGGATACTGTCTGCATTATGGAAATCTTCCTGCCCTTTCTGGCAGGTGCTCCCAGTGCTAACTGAAGTCAGAACTCTTTGCACTGTATATCCTAAAGCTTACCGTCCAGTCCACACTCGAAGAAACTTCCTTTTCCCCTTGGATTCTTTCCCATCATCATCATCATCATCACACACACACACACACACACACACACACACACAGTTTCTAAAGGAGACTTTTTAAAATAAAACTCTAAAACATGAGAATCCTTGGTTTCAACTAGCCCTTTTCTCTCAGAAACTCTTTACAGACCTCATCTCATTAATCCTCACACTACAGGCTATTAAAATGGTAATTTTAAAATAGGCTATGTTGTGAGGATTAATGAGAGGACATCCGTAAGACACTTGGAGGTCTCTGGAGAGAATCACCAAATAAATACAAATAAATACAACAGAGCTTCTTGGTGGAAATGCAAGATAAGATCCAAAGTGCGTAAGGAACATCTACGTAGGCCAGGGAGGATGTTAATGAAACCGCTACGGGATCTAGAGGTGGAATTCCCGAGGTGTAGTCCCATAATTGAAATGGACTGTCTCTTGTTTCAGAGTGTTCAGTGTACTTTAAAGAGCGGTCCGGGTATGGAGGAGATGAGAAGAAAAACCTTGAGGCCGCTCTAGGGATAGCTTCTACACCATCACTTGGTGGAAACGTTTTAGTTCAATAATAATTCCCAAAGGGAAACATTGTTCACACAACTAAACAGGTGCACGTCTTCTTGATTATGATAATTGGGTGTTTTTGATTTCTGCTTGATTTGCTTATTTCAGGTTACCCTACCTTGGAAGATCTTCTTGACCATATCTTGATCTTTGTTTTGATGTTTCCATAACTTCAGGAGCTGGAAAGTCTGTTCTTGTGAGCTGTGCTGCCGTTTTATCCTCTCCATGCTCTCTGCATTTACTCTGGTGCCTGGCAAATTGTCAACCAGGATGCTGAGCCAGTTAGGGGTGAACTTTGTAGGAACGGCAAACCTGAAGAATGCCTCCTCACATAGGGTAACATCTAAAGGTGGGAAAACCAAGATTTACTTAGCAACTGGATTCCGCGAGGTCTGGTGGCCAATAAATAAATAATAGCAACACAATAGGGAGTTTTCCCAAGTTGAATGTGTTAGAACGTGAAGTTCAGATAAAATCAACTCTCTGTTGGCTCGTCTTAGTGGCAGATTGTCAACCCAATTGCGCTTATGTCGTCTCTAAAGTTCTTTTAGGGCATTGAAGGGAGAGAATTTAATGAATGTCTAATGGAAATATTGCTATAAACAAACTGCGGCAAAAATTCTATGACTCGATGTACATATTTACATATTTTAATGTAAATATTAAACATCCTCTTAGAGGGTTGCCTAGCATCCATAACTTACTTTTTTTACCAATGTCAAAACAAATATAATTACTGTCTTTTGAGGAGTGTAAAAAGTAATCTGGGGATGCCTGGGTGGCTCAGTTGGTTAAGCAGCTGCCTTCGGCTCAGGTCGTGATCCCGGCGTCCTGGGATCGAGTCCCGCATCGGGCTCCTTGCTCAGCAGGGAGCCTGCTTCTCCCTCTGCCTCTGCCTGCCATTCTGTCTGCCTGTGCTTGCTCTCTCGCCCTCTCTCTCTCTGATGGATAAATAGAGTCTTTAAAAAAAAAAAAGTCATCTGGAGTAGTGTACTGTTTTCTGCACACATGTAAACACAGAGTTTACCTTTGAGAACAAGGGTGGATATAGTTGTAGAAGCATACATTAAGTGGGGAAATAATCAACACAAAAAATAGACCGTTAAGAAAAGAGGTACAATGGCCTGAGTGTCTGGGTAGAGTCTGTTTATCTCAGGGATCAAGAGTTTGTCTTCAGATTCATCAGACCTGGGTTTGAATTCTGACTGTCACTTCACCACCTACACTGAACCTGAGCAAACTTCACAGTGTTTTTGTGAATATTGAAGTTCCTGTAGGAGAGGTGCCTAGCTCATAGTGAGTGGTTAATGAATGAGAAGAATAAAACTAAGAATGAATTAAGTAAAGAGAATGTTTAAAGTTAGAACTCGCCCCTCTTACCACTCCTTCCCTCATTCCATTGTTTGAATAGGAAAGCGGAAAGGCTAAATGACTGGATGAAGATTCTGATTACGGGATGAAAACACGTTGGAACTGGGTGTGAAACTTAAAAAACTCAGCCCACATTCCTATGTTTCAGATTCTTCTATGTCACACGTGAAGATGGTTAGGGGGAGTCAAGCTAGCTAAATGATAAAAGGGAGGTCATCTTCGGTGAGATGCATCCTTGATGGAAGGTCTGAGATTATTCTAGTGGCGCGAACGACACCACTGTCGGAAGGATCCACAGAATGAGTGTGGAGCTGGTGATGCTTCCTGAACACAGAGTTTAGGACAACCAGAGAAATCAATCGCTTCCATGCAGTCGAGGCAGTGTGACACCACAGGGAACAAAGCCAGCTTTGCCTTGTCTGGTTTGTTACCGGTTAATGTCATGATGCTTCTTAGTTGCCAGATTTTATGGGGGGAGGGGGCGCCAGTTTTTAATCTTAAAAAGTAATAAAAATGCATTATTTACCAAAAACTCTGTAATTCGGACTGATAATGTGGCCTTAGACGTCATCTTGACACCACCTCTTTCCCAGTGGGTAAGATCTGACTCAGGTGTAAAGGGAGAAAGTCAAGTTTGGGAGCAAGATCACGACTCGGTGAGACCTCCGGAGAGGTATTGACTTGTGGCGTTAGTGATGCCGAGAACAATCTTAGCCGACAGACATTCAAGAATGGAAAAATGAGAGTTTCACTAAGAAGGTAGCCAGAGGGTCTTGCATTCAATTCAGAGGGGGTACAAAGGCTGACATCTTAAAATATAATTACCTATTCCACATTTTTGAGTTGGTTCACTGTTTGCAGAACATACATTGTCATGAGTTGCATTTCCTTTCTGAATTAGAAGGAGACCAAATGCACTGCAGTCTGTGTGTTTTCTACACGGGGCTTTAGATGACGTCTCATTCGAGAAGAACCCATCTGGACATCTTTTGCAAACTGTGTTTCGCTCCGGGGTTCCTACAGAAAATACCAAGCAATTTAGCACCTTCTTCTCAAACACTTTCACAGCAGACAGTTCCTCTTAAGAAAGATTTGGAAAGACTTTTCACTTGGTTTTTACTATTATTATGTTGCCCAAAACTTCATGCATTTTTCACTTCATTAGAGACCGAAACCTCTACAGGTAGGAGCCCCCCAGGCAGTCTCCCTTCCCTGGAACACACACACAAGTGTGTTTTGCCGTTACCTACAGAACACGAAATGAGAGGGAAGGAAAGAGTAAGTTTGTTCAGCCTCTGCTGTAGCATGGGTGAGGCCTCACTGTCAGCTAGATTCTTCATGCATTTTTTTCTGGAAAATCATGAAGATAAGGGCTGCCTGTCTGCTGTCATATCATTCTTTGCAATCAGTACCCACAGAACGCTGGGTTGTTAAATTTCATTTGGTGCCTCCCGAAGTCCTGTCTTTCCTGAATCCTAATTGTGAAGCAACTCGTAAGTATGCTAACCTTGAGAAGTAAAAATTTACAACATTATAATAAACTTTTGAAGGTGGCAATAAAGTTGGTCACCGATTCAAAAGCGTAAGCCTGCCGTTAAGCTACCAGTAAATGGGAGATGATATACTGTTTGCTTAAACTATTGAGTTTTTAAAAGAGCAGGGTCATTAAAATTTCAGGGAAGGGTGATTGCAAGGGCATTTTATTTCATGATGGAAAGAGACCTGATAAGTTTGGAGAACTGGCTGGTAAGAAAAACTTGAACCAGTCAACAACTGAAGATAAATCCCCTCAAACCCTTGACTCTATTGTGCGTGGCTGCATTTTACAGTACAGTGTATTTGCATATGAAAATACCTCCATCTAGTGTAAGCTACTTGAACAGATGCAGACTTCAATATTCAAATGTAGCTTTTCCAGCCAATTCTGGCTCAGGCGAGATAACAAATACAAAAGGGACAAATGAAAGCTACAGAAAGTTAATAAACTTCATTTATTAAAAATTCAAGCCTCTCATCTCATTGTATTAAGACCAGAAAAAAGAAAGAAAGCAAGCAAAAATGGTTTGGTTCTAATTTCAGCTCCGGCTTCTTCTAAAGGGATGGATGATGCGTTGATCAGTAAAAATGACAAAGGACTGGCAGGAAAAAAAAAGAGGAAGGGGCAAAACATGCTCTAAATCTTTCCCACGCTATTTCTGGCATAGCAGTGACATCATGTTAAGGAAGACTTTACACAGAAGTCTAATTTTCTTGTCTTGTTTTGTTTAATACTTTCTTCCTACACCTCCCTCCTTCAACGGGATCCAGCTGCACACCAGGTCCTACAATATCAAAAGCAGAGGTATTTGGCGAGGACTCCATAGTATTCTCCCACTGCAAACACGTTGGGAATCAGTGGACTTGGCCATCTGGATCCAAGTCTCCCTCTGCCAACTACCACATGTTCTGGAAAGCCAACGGCACAATGAAGAATCTTATCATTCTTCATATACATGCTGAAGGCTTGGGTCTCGCCATACATCCCATGAGAAGGTCAACGATCTAAGACATTCTTCCAGGTAATGGAACTTGCAAAGTTCTTTAACAAACAGAATCGAAGAATAATGGAAGGTGAAGTTTCTGAAAATAGGCGGGAGGTTTTCACGATGACCCTTCTGCATGGGACTTCCCTCATTCAGCATTGTTAGAACTTTCCGCGAAAAAAAAAAAAAAAGATTTATCCATCTAAGTGCATGAGTTTGCCCTTATTAATATCCGTGGAAACATAAACGGTATAACCTGTCAGGCAAAATGGGAGATACCATAATGAGAAGAGGCGCTCTGCTCTCCTGTTGAGAATGCCACAATGCCAGCCGTACAAAAAGACTTCGGAATGACAAGACACACAGAATGGAGCAGGTGAAACATAGAAAGGAGACAACCTGACTTCAAAACAACAGCAGCAAGGAATGGTTAACACTCTTTGGAATAACACTACATAGTCCTTCCTTCTCTTTGGACTGGAAACTTCTTATTTTCCATGAGAAACTCTGTTCTGTGGGTTTTTAGGGAAGGAGAGGTAAGTAAGCCCCACTGTGATACCACAAAATAATATGTATCCCTTTGTCTGTCTTCTGGCTGCCTGCTGGCTTCATTCCCCACACAAATTCTCATGCTGCTGTGAGACGATTCCTTCCCATTTCCATTAGTTTCCAAATTTTTCTAGTTTCCAAACTGTAGAGTCCCTGCTTAGTTAATTTTTCTGCATATACAATGACTGAATTGAATTATATGGATTTGGTTATGTTGGGTGAGTTTGACTTCCTACAATTTGGTTTAGATTTTGAAACCCAAAGCATCATCCAATAAACGCTAGGAAGTATCACCCATTTCTCTCTGAAATACTCATACCAGAGACATTTTAAGGGACACTCATGCAATCTGCACCTCCTGTAATTATTCTTACATGATTCACAACTTAGGAAACAGAATAGACTTCAACTTTTGAGTGTTACCTTGGTATGTCTTTAAACCTAAAGTATTTGTTATCGAATAATTTAGGCTCTGTGTATCACAACTTCTGAACGCTAAAATAATTACAAATAATTAGCGTCCCCTAAACCAGTGCTTCTCCGCTAGGGGCGATGTTGGCATCCAGAGGACAACTGGCAACGTCTGGAGATATTTTTGGTCGTCATGACCTGGGGAGGAGTGCTCTTGGCATCTTGTGGCTGGAGACCAGGGCTGTTGCCAAACATTCTACAATGCACAAGACAGCTGCCTACAGCAAGAATTATCCAGCCCCAAATGTCAGCAGCACTGGGGGTGAGAAACACTGTTTCCTACTGAGTAATCAGAATCTATACCGGTTCCTACTTCCTCCAGAAAGGTGGAAAAAAGAAAAGAAAAAGGAAAGGAAGTGAATATTTTGAATTTTCCCAGGCCACAGGAGGATACAGACTACACTGAAGCTTCGTGAATGTGGTAGGAAAAAATGTGGGTTGCAGCTTTAAAAGATTCCATGCACACTGGCCTTAGCCTCAGCTGTTCAAAATGCCAAAAGAGAAAGTACTTTGTTTGTAGACAAGTACTGGCTGTTGGCTTGACAGTCTGTTTTGTCTAAGATAAAGAATGAGCTCCTTCTAGAGATGCTGCCGGTCTTTATCCTCGCAGACGCTCGACGCCCATGCCAAGGGAAGAACCAGCTTCATTTTTAATAATGAGATGCATTTCCCCTAACCATTTTCATTTTTTACATAATTAATTATAACTCCTCATTGTTAGCACTCCAGAGCCTCATTAATATCAGCCTAATTACTCTCTTGGTATCAATTATCATTTCTGATGTTTGTCAAAAAGCACTGCAGATTGAAGCTGTCCGTGCTGAAGGGAAGCCCAGAAGTATGTATCAACTATAAACAGTGCGACTCAGAGTGTGTCCCTTTGAAAAAAAAAGGGCACTCCATCACGCATCTCATTAGAGAGCCATTTGCTGCGTTGGAGATTTGCTACTAAATTGCCCCCAGTGGCAAAGTATTCCTCTTAGAAATGGTCCCTGGGCAGCAAGCCAGCCACATAGGATGCACCTAGCAGGTTCTATTACTTCTGCAATTTGCTATCCTATAATATCATCAGGACAAAACCGTTCCCTTAAGCTCTCAGTACTACCTGACTCTGTACGATTGCATTAATTTTGCCGCACGTCGAAAGCTGATGCGTACCGGCGTGCAGCACTCCAAACCCGGGGGGACAGCTTCTGTGCTTTAGGCAGAACTCGACCTCCAGGTAGCGCCCTTCCTCACACTCGCACACCCGGTTGTGGGTGCGATTGCACTCCTGCTTGACGTACTGGAGCTCCTTGCACACCGGGGTGCAGTACAGACACTCGTCGCTGGTGTGCCAGCGGTCTGTGTAGTAGTGGTTAGGACAAGGGGCACACACGGTCTTCCGCTTTGCCGTGCAGTGCTGTTTTAGGGAGGTGCCGGGAGGACATTTGTCACACATCAGCTGACGAGAGGTCTCTGGGTCATAATGAAGGTACTTCGGAGGAAAGGTTTCCTGGGTGGTCCATTTGATGGAGATGTCCAGGAACTAGGAGAGATGGAAATGGGGAACACGTTAGCATGGAGATAGGGTGTCTCTTCCGTGCAAAAGTGTCGTTCGACTCAAAAAGTCCTTTACTACCTGAAGCCCCGTTACCTTCCTGCCTACAGGGCTGCATCACAGAAAGGAAGTCCAGAAGCCCTAATTCTTGTATCTAGCAGCTTAATGGGGTGGGTGGCAACACACATCATATTAAGTAAACCCAGGCTCAAGGATGACAGGACACTTTATCTCCCTGGATTTCAGGATTATGTCTAGATTAATGAGTGGGATGAATTAGTGGTTCTCAGAAGCTATACCAGAGTCTCCTAGGCTCCCTGATCGAAATGCAGACCTCTACCCATTCCGATTCCACAGGTATGGAGCTGGGATTTGGGATTTAAAAAAACAAAAACAAAAACGAAAAAACTCCTGCAGTGACTCCAACGCATGAATCCATACTCAATAACTATTTTTTCGTTTATCTGCTTCACAAGTACCGAGTCCTAATTATGAGCCAAGATCTGTGCTGGGCAATTAGAATGCAGCAGTAGGTAAAACAGTCAAGAACCCCTGTTCTGGTGTAGTGGTGGGTAAGAGAATAAATAACAAATTACAGAGAAATTCCATGTTAGAAGGTAAGTGTCATGCAAAAAAAAAAAAAAAAAAAAAAGGCAAGACAACGAGATTGGAAACACGGGAGGAGACTAACAACATTTCAATGGGGACATCCCCCGTAGCTCTCTTTAGGACTAGATGCTATCTCTTTCACCTTTTCCATTCTAAGAGTTGGTGTAGAGCGAAAGAGTTGGTGATGTGTGAAGATGCATCATGATTACATCAACAGTCATCCTGGCCGTTCATTCATTCATTCATTCAGCCATGCAGCAGCTGGGCACTGAATGCCTACCAGGAGTGCACCAGGAATATGCTGGTGAGTGAGATGTGTGCCCTGTCCTCAGGGAGCCTGCAATTCACGGAAAGATGCCTAGAATTTTAAGACGGATATTTCTTCCAGAACATCATATGGCCCAGTCTTGACTCTTAAAAGGTAAATGATGTAAGAGTCTTGACTCTTACACATCCAAGAAAATAAAAGGACCACCTCTTTTCACATTGATTGAGAAAAACCTCAGGGAACAGGCAGGGTTACCGAAGTTTCTATACTTCTAGAATAGAACTCTCTAGAATAGAATTTCCTATTTCGTGGGTGAGAGAGCTTCTTGGGAGAGCACCTCCCACGGGGTGCTCCATCTCGTATTCTAGATCTTCAAGGGAACACGGAATTCATTCTTCACACTAATTACAGAAATCACACGCTCAGAAGAAACAGTGTTGTTTGGGTGTAGGGTGTGGTTTATTTGGTTTTTATTGTTTGTTTATGGTACGGGGATCAACACTGACTATTTTCAGGTTGTGGGGAGTGCCAGACCAAACACGATAATTTTTTCCATACTTCTCTTCTTTATGGAACACAGGAAATCTCACAGAAGCCCCTTGACCTGCAAAAAACATGCACAGCTAGGGAAACAGCACTCTCTTTTGAATTCAGAGTGACAATGGTAAAGAATGGCCCTTTTCATAAACATTTTCATCTAATTAATAATGCATTCACGTCTTACTGGAACCCAGCAAGTGTCAAGCCTGACCAGACCTAATATGAGCTGATAAACCAGAAGAAAAGAACAAAATATCTCACTTCAGACTATGGATCTTGGAACCAAGAGTCCTGTGAGGTAAGGGACTTCTAAGCAACAAAAAGAATACAACACAAAATCAGGGCTGCCCCGGGGGGTCTTCTCAAGACAACCTCATGACCTGAGGGTTTCTAGGGAAAATAAGTTCTTGAATTTCCCTGGGGCTTTCTATTGACTCAGAGTTCATCAACATTTGGAGAAAGAAGAAATAAACCAGTAGTGGCTGGAAGCTGGTTTGCTCTGAATCTTACAGAAGTATGAAGTCTATCCATTCAACACACATTTGGTGAGCACCCACTGTGTACCAGGCATTGTAGAAGGAACTTGGCGTATAGTGGGACACAGAACAAAGATGGTTGTTGCCTTCACAGTCTGGCAAGGGGTAGATGGTAAAGAAGTGAAGAAATAAATAATCACATGGGAGCCTGGGTGGCTCAGTTGCTTAAGCGACTGCCTTTGGTTCAAGTCATGATCCTGGAGTCCTAGGATCAAGTCCTGCATCAAGCTCCCTGCTTGGTGGGGAGTCTGTTTCTCCCTCTGACCCTCCCCCCTCATACTCTATCTCTCTCATTCTCTCTCAAATAAACAAAATCTTTGGGGGGAAAAAAAAAGGAAGTAATTACAAGGAGCAATCAATGTTTCGAAGGAAACTGAGCAAGACGGAAAAAATTATGCTACCTTCCTCAAAGCCCTTTGTGTGGATTTGACTTAAAAATTTCTAAAATCTTCAATGCTAGGGAAGGAAGTTTTCCCGATGCAACTTGCAGACACATGGAAGCAAGGAGGAATGATTTCTTCTCTTGCTGTTCCCCTTTATTTCCTGAAAGATCATTTTCAAAGGTTATGTCACTTCCAAGAGCCTTGACTCTGAGGTGCAAAAGGATGCCTTTGTCCTCTGTGCTATTGCTGAGTGAGTCCCATCTTGGTAGGACTAGAAATCCTAAGACTTCCTCCAGCCTGACTCCCCATCTGTCCCCCTTTCCCGTTTCAACATGGCTCAGTTGTGCCCATTTACTCCTCAACTGCCTCTTTCCTCCCTTACCAAGAAGTGGTGAGCATGGGATGGGAACCACCCACCCCCATCCCCAGATGGTGCTTGTGTTCCTCACTGGAGGGAGCCACACAAATTGAAGATCTGACCAAGAAAGCTGATGCAATTTATATTTTTCGAGGCAATTGGACATGACACTGTTGGTTTCCAGAAACCATGCTTTGGAAATCCGTTGCCATTTCTTCAAAATACAGGGAAGTTGAGGTGAAAGGTATCCACAGAGACATAAAAAAGGTTGACTTAAGGATTAGAGAGCAATTATATTAGTGAAGGTAATTTCTCCAAGGCCACCGCATGGGATTTTCATATATATTTTTAAAAAATCAGAAAGCCTTGAGGAACTGCAAAATAACTTGTTTTTAGCAACTTCCATTGGGCCTCTGTGTTTTATTTGAAAATTTTCCACTTTGGTAAAAAGACAGGACTGTGAGGCCAAAACTGGACGGTGAGGTCTCAGTTTTTGGTTAGCCCCAATTCCCGCACAGAATTTCTGGAACCAGTTACTGGACAGAGGATGGGCAAGATCAATAGAGCTGTTCATCTCAGTCCCGTCTCTCACTTTCTTCAGCATTTCCTGAAAAAGCAATGGAAAAGACGCCACAGAAGGGCGCATCATCTTAACATCGGCTCCATCTCCCTTGTCAGCTGATAGTGTTTAAAATCCACGAGAGTCCAAAAATGAATTTCTGTGTAAAAGGAATAACCACTGATGGACATCGGCGAAAGCTGGGACACATGTGCAGGCGTGTCTGCGGAAGTTTGAAGTGCTTTCTGTAGAAGGGGCTCCTCTGTTTGGGGTGTTTTATGTTTGGCTTTTAGAGAATAATTAAATGGGATTTTTCCTCTTTATTATTTTTTTTAAGATTTTATTTATTTATTTGACAGACAGAGATCACAAGTAGGCAGAGAGAGAGGGGGAAGCAGGCTCCCTGCCAAGCAGAGAGCCCGATGTGGGGCTCGATCCCAGGACCCTGGGATCATGACCTGAGCCGAAGGCAGAGGCTTAACCCACTGAGCCACCTAGGTGCCCCATTCCTCTTTATTTTTTCTCTCTTTCTCCTTCCATTCCCTATGTGTCCATCCTTTGGTGTAGACTGCTTGTGCTTGAGAGCATCTGGGAGTCCTCCTGTCTAGTGTTTCCCACCCCTCGTTTTCCTGACGCCCCAGTGCACCTTTCCTTGAAAGGACACTTTAAGCACCATCTATGATGGCTTTGTCTTTCTCCTCCCATTTTTAATGGTGGACTAAAGAATTTTCTATTTCAACCCAACCATCTTGCCTCATCTATCAAATGTTAGTAGAGGATGGTGGTGAATGGGTTGAATCACTTTAGTTGTTCTCTAAAGCTTTTTTCTAGCTACCATTATAATATTCTGTGGTTTGGAGTGCCTGGGTGCCTTTAGCTCAGGTCATGATCCCAGGGTCCTGGAATGGAGACCCACCTTGGGCTCCCTGCTCAGCGGAGTGTCTGCTTCTCCCTCTGCTCCTCTCCCCACTCCTGCTCTCTCTCTCTCTCTCTCTGACAAATACATAAGTAAATAAATTCTTTAAAAAAATATTCTGTGGTTTGACAGCATCTGATTAGCTAATAGGCTTGGAAACAAATGTCTTGCTTTAACTCCCTTTCTACTTCTTGTTCCACTGTTTTATTTGTGAAACCACTTTGGAGTGGAGAGCAGAACCCTCTTTTCCAATCTCTACGTCTCATACTCACCCATGCCTTCTACTCCCTCTGTAGAACCAGCAGATGCCCCAGTGACCTGAATTCCCAGCCACCCCTCCTCCTCTGACATGCCATCTTGTATCTGCTTACCATAGAGTGGGTCCTTCATGAAAAGTTGTGTTTGTTGTTGCATCTGTTTATGCTACTTGTATATATGTATCTGTATATGCTACAGTTGTAACAATCCTTAGGTAATTCAGTTAAATATTATGTAAATTAATCAACATGGGTGTGAAAAAATTGTTATTCTTTTAGGAAAATGCTTCGAGAATGGCTTGATAAAGATGAGCCACAAAGAAGCAAAAAACAAAAAATGTGCTATAGAATTTGGAGTCGCTGAGACAACTATAAAAACAAAATGGGGTAAACATCTAGAATAATTAGTTTGTTTCATGAATGTTTTTAAGTGCCAAAATTGAAATGGGTGGGCCATACATTACAGAACAGGGTTTTGTAAGAAAGACAGCATAGAACTTCAGGTAGCAAACACAGATTCTAGGAAAAGCCTTGGAGAACTCTCAAAATAGAGGTGAATGAAAGTTTAGTTAAATGTTTTAGTTTATAACAAATGTGTATAGTTTTTATTGTTAAATGTTTTAACTGATTTTCTTGTTAATTGTTTAACTCTTAGTCCCAAACATAAAATTTCAAATTAGAAGGTTTGTACCTACATTAGAATGTTTTATTATTATCATTAAGTTTCTACCAGCTATAAAAATGAGTCTTAGAATGAGTGAATAACTGTCCCAGGTCCCAGTCATTATGGAAACAGACTTCAAACCCAGAGCATGTGCCATACAATATTGTTTTTAGTCACATTCTTTAACATTTACCAAGTACTCTCACTTATGCTGTAACCTTCATGCATATTCTAGAAGTAAGACTTGATGTGCTTATTTTTCATTTAGACTGAAGAGCATAGAGTTAGGAGATCACAAAAGATCAACAAAAGCCTTCCTGAACCAAAGCCTTCCTGAAGTCCAAATGAACTGACATTGACTTTTGTTCTTTCTATGAAGACTAGCATTTACTGGTCCAAAGCTACTGAGACAGAAATTTCTCAGATGATGATTTGACTAGAGCACTCTACTGGTGTAGGCTTCGTCCTAAAGGGCAAAAGAATACGCTTTTCTCTAACAAGTGTATTTTTCATTATGCAATGCAGCCAATTCCATACTACTAGGCTCACTCTCTGGTATACAGAACCATGAGTGACCCAGTGGGTTTCCGTTTATGGAAAATTCATTAAAAGGAGCCCATGCACAGCTTGAAATAACTACTTGGTTTGGGAGTTCCTTTTGTGATTCTCGTCATGATCTTTGCCACAGAGAACTATTTGAGGACTATCCAGAGTTAGGTAAACTTCTGGTCCGTTTAGAAACCATGCCATTTTACAGTTCATCTTGGCCAAGAAGGAAGACATTCAGGATACGTATCATGGTGAATTTCCTAAAGATCTCATATAGTATAAACTATATATTTTATTTTTTATTTTAATTTTTTTTAAATTTTATTTATTTATTTGACACAGAGAGAGAGAGAGATCACAAGTAGGCAGAGAGGCAGAGAGAGGGGGGGAAGCAGGCTCCTTGCTGAGCAGAGAACCCGATGAGGGGCTCGATCCCAGGACCCTGAGATCATGACCTGAGTCGAAGGCAGAGGCTTAACCAACTGAACCACCCAGGTGCCCCTAAATGTTATTTTTTTAAAAAATGTTTTCCTCTGAAGTTTAGTGTATTTGATTTTCTATAGTCTTATAGTGTAGTAGCCCATTCCTTTTCTCCTCCATTCCTTAAATAATTCATTGATTCATTCAGCAAACACTTCCTGACACCATTATTCTGCTCTAGAAATAGTGCTAAATGATGGAGTTGAACATTGATCTAAAACCCCAGCCTGATGTAAAAATCTCATAAATCACCGCAAAGCAATTGGAAGCAGAAGAGAGGAGAGAGGGGGCCGAGAAAAGACTTGGCAGAGAAACAGGTCAGAAATTACGAGGGACTGAAGACCGTACTGGTGACAGAGGAGAGGAAGGGATAGAGAGATGCTGGCTGGCCGCATGGGGAGGGTGTCCTAGACAAAGCAAGGGAAGAACGTGCCCATGAATTCGAACTGTTAGAGATGTAGTGTTGCCATTAATTACTGACACCAGGAGGAGAAGACAGTTACAGAGAAAGAAAATGAAGTTAGCTTGGAACATCTTCCGTCTATGAGACTCAAGTGGTGTGTACTAGATGACCGGATATATGTATTGAGAATTGAGGACAGAAAGGCAGCGAAACACACGGGTTCTAGGGTTAGCAGCACACACACGGCTCTAGAAGCAGAGAGCTCAGATGGCATTACCCAGGGAGACTGCATGGAAGCACAGAAAGACAAAACTTAACCCCAGAACTTAGAAACATACACAAGATCGGATGAAAAAAGAGGAAGGAAAAAAGGTAGGAATATCACAGGGTTCTGGAAAGAATGCTAAATGGGTAATTTAATAAAGTCTAGAGTATATAGCTTCGCCATTAGTTCAATGTTAATTAAGAAGAGCGCTTTTAGCTCGAACTTGCATTTAGACTATGAATACCAAGTTTCCAAACTCAGTTGGACCACCAGGTTTCATAACCTTGAGCTACTATCTTACCTCTAAAATGACAATAATCGTTATTTGAACTATCCCTGTACAGTTGTTGAATGAATAAAAGGAGACGGGCACCTGGGTGGCTCAGTGGGTTAAGCCTCTGCCTTCAGCTCAGGTCATGATCCCAGGGTCCTGGGATCGAGCCTCGCATCGGGCTCTCTGCTCAGCAAGGAGCCTGCTTCCCCCCCTCTCTCTGCCTGGTGCTCTGCCTGCTTGTGATCTCTCTCTGTCAAATAAAAGGAGGGACACAGATAAATTTGGTAAAGAATAAACTTCCAGACAAATAGGAAGCATTATTACATGTACTAAATACATAAAAGGTGGGAAATGGGAAGTATTTTGAACCAGACTTATT
The DNA here is from genome assembly GCF_020171115.1 of Neogale vison. Taxonomy (NCBI): domain Eukaryota; kingdom Metazoa; phylum Chordata; class Mammalia; order Carnivora; family Mustelidae; genus Neogale; species Neogale vison. The sequence continues at coordinate 20,650,680 of NC_058094.1, read as the reverse complement.
TCTGAAGACATTTTGACATTTCTTGTTCAGTAGGAAGTAACACACTTATGATCGCCAGAAATTGACTATTTTCCCTATTCTGATTTCTTGTGTAATTCGTTTCAGTATCGTCCCAACTGGTATCATCTTCTTGGTCTATATCAAATGTTTGCAAGGCAGTTTCATGGAGCTGCTTAGAGGGGCCAAAGAGAAAAGTATTTGTCTCCGCCCTCATATGCTTAACATGGTACCTTACGCATATCAAGTATTCAATATATCACATTTAATTTTATTAAACTCAACAGATACACTGAATGCCTACTATGTGTAATTAGGATTCCTGGGGATGATATATGCCCACAGACAAATATTCAACATGTAAATTTGCAAGAACAAGCACAAAATCTGAAATTTTCTCATCTGTAAAATGATACTGATGACAAGTTGCCTCAAGGAAAGAAATATCCAAAGCATCTTTCATCTCACGTGGCATTTTGAGGTCCTGTCCATTTGCACGCAGCTTCCATTTTCAAGGCAAATGTAGAAACAAAATGGGTCGTTCATCTGAGAGGTTTATCTGCTGCAGCAAGTTCCCCACCTAAGGCTCTCCCACTGCTTAATAATTTTCACAATAGCCAGTTGTTTGGTGGAGGATTAGGTCTCTATGTCAGAAGCAGGAGCAAATGAATTAAACCTGTTCATCTATACAGAACTGATTTGCTGTCAACAGCTAATGCGAGGAAAACGGGAAAAGAAACCCAAGGAATTACGATTTATGAGATGAATCGCTGAGCCACATTCTACACTATTTGGCTTCCCTGGGGGCTGAAGAACAGTCTCAGGTAAACTTTAACTTGAAATGCAATTTTTTGTTGCCGTCAGAAGTTTCCTTTGGCTGTTTAAAGCCTTTTAAGTTAGTGAGCAGTACCTTGTTTATATATAGAATCATCCAAAATTATCTGGACAGATTTGCTGATGATGTCTTTTTTTTTTTTTTTAAGATTTTATTTATTTGAAAGAGATCACAAGTAGGCAGAGAGACAGGCAGAGGGAGAGGAAGGGAAGCAGGCTCCCTGCCGAGCAGAGAGCCCGATGCGGGACTCGATCCCAGGACCCTGGGATCATGACCTGAGCCGAAGGCAGAGGCTTTAACCCACTGAGCCACCCAGGTGCCCCTGTCTTTGGTGTTTTGTAGTTGTTTTAAAGACAGCTGACTTTGACAGATGAACAAATGGAAAGAAAAGAAAAAAATCTCTGAGGAAAACGAACTAGCAATACACGTAAACTTAAAAGTTTCCAAGAAAGTTATGTAGAAAGCTCACATGCTTGGGCCCCTGACTTAGTATATATATATTTTTATTATTTATTTACTTGACAGGGAGAGATGACAAGCAGGCAGAGAGAGAGGAGGAAGCAGGCTTCCTGCTGAGCAGAGAGCCCGATGCGGGACTCCATCCCAGGACCCTGAGGTCATGACCTGAGCCGAAGGCAGCGGCTTAGCCCACTGAGCCACCCAGGCACCCAGGCACCCCCCACCCCCCGCCGGCTTAATATCTTAATAGTTCTTCTCTTGCATTTCTGCTAATCACCAGATTTGAGATTGACTATCAATTCTGAAAAGTTCAACTCAACAGCAGAGCTGGCGGCAATTTTCTCTATAATTATGTCTGTTCAGGTCCACCAAATGAGCGTAATTTCCAGGTGTTCTAGCTATGGTCCCGGCATTTGCGGCTCAGAACTGGCAAGACATTTTAGTATGTTGATAATTTTGAACATCAGTATTTTAAATTCCTTTTTATTTCTATAGTGCTTTTCTTCTAAGGTACTACATTACTCACATCATTTCATTCATCTTTTTGGGTTGTTAATGATCTGGATTGAGGTCCAATCAACATATGGTTAAGGGCAGCTGGTGAGAAAAATTTAGGACTGAGAAGCTGTAGTGAATGGAACAGAAACTACAAATAGAAATAGAACAAAACAGGGGCGCCTGGGTGGCTCAGTGGGTTAAGCCACTGCCTTCGGCTCAGGTCATGATCTCAGGATCCTGGGATCGAGTCCCGCATCGGGCTCTCTGCTCAGTGGGGAGCCTGCTTCCTCCTCTCTCTCTGCCTGCCTCTCTGCCTGCCTCTCTGCCTGCTTGTCCTCTCTCTCTGTCAAGTAAATAAATAAATAAAATCTTAAAAAAAAAAAAAAAAGAAATGGAACAAAACAGAGTGTGAGTTAAACATGGAGGGATTCACCATGTGCCTCCAACATGGGAAATTCCAGAAGCTCCAGGTGGTACGGGAATAATAATAGCTTAGTGCCTTATAGTATGATCTACCAGGCTCTATTCTAAGCCCTTCCTTCACATGCTATTTTCATCCATCCCCTCCGCCAACATCTGATGAGATAGGCTGATCCCTCTTTTATAGATAAAGAAATAGTCTCAGAGAAGGTCAGTGATAGGTCAAAGGTCACTGAGCTAGCACACATGTGAGCTGGGATTCCATCTAACCCTGTCCAAATCTAAGCCTTTAACAAGATATGCTTGTGTCTGGCAACTTGCAGCCTTATGAAGGAGCTAGGCACATAAATAACCAACTGAACACAATATAAAATTCAATAAGATCTATCCATTTTATCTGTGTACCCATCTTATCTGTCTTCTACCCTCCATTCCTTCCTTCCTTGTCTATCTATCATCCATCTCACCATCTATCTATGCTGCTGAGTAAATTCTTCTCCCTCCCTTGTCCTGAAATACAGTGGTTCACACAGGCCCTCCGGACGATGGTTCCCTGAAACTCAGTGGTACACACCCTCTTGAACGTGCTCTCCTTCCTTTTCTGCCTTACTCTGCTTTCACTCACTCCTCCTTCCCTAGGGTTGCACTTTCCAGGAAGGTACTAACATGTGTGTTTGCCTCATGCTGTGTTTCCTAAGGCATCTGGGCTTTGAACTCATGCCCAGTAAGGAGGCCAAGGCACTTAATTTCAAAAGAAAACGACATGATGCTCTCACTGAAGCCAAAGGAGGAACTACAGAAGGATAAAAAAATACATTAGATTCACTTTGCCCAAAGATTTGACCCTTGCGAGCCCCATCTGGGGTTCTCTTAACCTCAGCCAAGATGAGATCTCTCAGTTTGAAGGCACCCACGGAGGCAGGACTCCAGCTGAAGGATATTTTGTTTCCCACTGGCCTCAGCTACTAGAAGGAAGTGCCTTTAGGACAAAAAAAACTCAGCTGGGTTTTTTACCCTAGGGAAAATTTCTTCTCCTCCCGGAACCTCAGTTTCTCCTGTAAAATAAGATTAATCTCCACATCATAGCATTTTTTATGGAAATAAAGTGAAATATTGTGTGTGTCTTCCACATACTACACATATCCTAAGAATCCTTAGTTTCTTCCTATTTTGTGATTTCCTTCTTTAGCTCAGCTTCAATGTGTAGATGTTGTCCTGATGAAAGATGACCCTCTATGAAGGAGGGTCAGTTGAAAGCAATGACGAGAAAAAACACGATCCCTCTTTCTTATTCTCACGTAATAGGGTGTCTGTTAAGTACCTTTTGAACTTTCCATTTTGCAGCCCGACTGAGCTTTTACATAATTTTAGTTCCCTGAATTTCGAATTTTCCAGCAACAGAAGAAAGAAGAGGTCCTTCCTCATGAGCACTTCTAACAGTATCTTTGATGAGGGAGTTTCAACTAATAGTTCAACTGATCATCTAATAGTTTCAACTAGTAATCTAAAATCATAGATCAAGCACTGTGATTAAATGCTCCTGCCTCTCAGTGATCTAATATTCCTGGGGTCTGGGTATTGAGTGCATTGGCACTGGCTGGCTTTTATGCTGTGCTAATAAACAACTTCAAAATCTCAGTGATTTAAAAATAACAAAGGTGGGCGCCTGGGTGGCTCAGTGGGTTAAAGCCTCTGCCTCCGGCTCCGGTCATGATCCCAGGGTCCTGGGATCAAGCCCCGCATTGGGCTCTCTCCTCAGCAGGGAGCCTGCTTCTTCCTCTCTTGCTGCCTGCCTCTCTGCCTACTTGTTATCTCTGTCTGTCAAATAAATAAAATCTTTAAAAAAAATTAAAATAGAAAATAAAAATAAAAATACCAAAGGTTTATTTCTCACTCATGCTATATTCCTAGTGGGGCCTAATTAACATTGTCCTTTGTCCAGGACCTAGGATGATAACACAACTAATATCTAGAATGTGGCTGGTTTGCTGTAGAAGAGGAAAAGAGGGAGAAAAAAAAAAGTTGGGGGAGAGGGTCATATGCCCATAGTTAAGTGCTCTAATTTGGAGTGACATACCATTTTAACTCACAAGTCAAGGCCAGAGCTATTTGTCCTGTCCCCACCGTCCACGGTCCCCCTTACCAAAAGACCAGAAAGCATGGTCTTACCATGTTTCTGGAAGGGAGGATGGAGAATGGTCTACAAATAGCACTTGCAGCGACATCCTTGCTCAATAAACATTACTCATACTTTCTTATGGACCTTTGAGCACAATCCGGTCAATTTTCTTTTCTTTTCACTCAATATTAAAAGAAGGGACAGAGGGCACCCGACTGGTTCAGTAGGAGTAGGCAAGCACATGAAACTCTTGATCTTGGGGTTGTGGGTTTGAGCCCCATGTTGGGTGTAAAGATAACTGAAAAACGAAATCTTAAAAAAAAAAAAAAAAAGAAAGAAAGAAAGAAAAGCAAGCAAGAAAGAAAAAGAAAGAAGAAAAGAAAAGAAATGATAGAAAACAAAATGTGGGAGCAGAGATTTCTGTCTACCAGCCTGGTGTGGTACTCAAGGGAAGTATTTAACCCATTACCAAGCTTATTCTGCCCTACGGTTTGACATCTATTCCAAAAAGCCACGTGCAGCTGTCAAGTACTTCCTTGTGAAGATAAATACAAAGAAAACTCTGCAATGAGTTTAGGGAGATGGCTAGCAACCAAAATTATACCTCTTTCCTAAGTCCTGAGGGAATGTCTTGGACCTGACTTCTAACTAAATGGAATATGGAAAATGCACACATTAAAGACTTCTACGCATACTAGCTAAAGACAAGAAGGACTTATTTCCAAATGAGAAAATGTTTTATGGTTTAAAAGAATAATCTGTGGTCGTAAAACAAATAAGTCTTACTACTTAAAAGTAGAAGACATTTCCAAAGCTGCCTCCCCTGGGATCTCACTGACTAAATGGAATTTCTTATACCTGAAACCAGGGGTGGGGGCAGAAGAAACTGACAAGTGCAACAGAGTAGATTGTTAAGAAATGGTCCTTTAAGATCGTTTTTTTCACAGATAAATAAGTCCTTTTGATTTTTGCATGTTTGGAGTATTAAATCGTATGTCGTCGATTTGTTACTATTATTTTTTAACGACAAAAGCTCAAAACTAAAGCAGACCTCCCACATATCACCTGGTCCAATAGCCCTGTTTTATTTATTTATTTTTATGATTGTGATTTTTTATTCAAGCATAATTATCACCCAGTGTATTAATTCGTTTCAGGTGTCCAATATAAGGGTCCAGTAATTTTTTGACATGGGTAAAGTTAAGACCCACAGTGCGGTGTCACCAACTGGACCTCAGACTAAGACAGAATCTTGCCTCCAGGCACCTCAGCCATCTCACCGTCCTGTGTCCAACTGAATTTCTAAATCACATTTTGGTTGTTGTTGGTGGTGGTGGTCTTAGTGCAAATTGATGGTGGGGGCATCTTTTTAAAGAATAGGTTCCTGATATCTGTATTTGCAGAGAAATAAAAGAACTCACTTCTTTGAACATGAAAGCAACATTAGATGGGAAGGGAATTGAGGTTTTTGAGTCATAGGCCAGGGAAGAAAATTGAATTTACCAAAGGCAGTCAGGAGGTTTAGATGAATTACTGTCTTGTTTTAAATCTAAATCCATCTTGACACCCATTCTCCTGTTTTATAGTTGATTATTGAAGAAGTTCTTACAGAAAATGCTTCCAAGGGACAGACTAAATTGAAGTGAATATCCTAAGACTATTTTTATTTTTAGAGAAGTTGTCCCAACAAAATTAAACAATGTCTTCACAGTATTAAGACATAATTTTAGAGAGGCAAATTTTAAAAAATCCAAATAAGAAAGTCATAAATCAAGGCCATTAGGAGCACATCACTTTTTTTTTTTTTTTTTTTTTTTTTTTTTTTTTTTAGCAAGGCTTTAGGAAAGATATTTCATTTTCTCCTGCATTGCCTGTCCATTATGGTCTGGCTGATTCAGGTGTTTCCCAGAAATTGGGGTGAAAGTGACCTATCCAGGCCATACCTGGGAAGTTATGTCACCTTGAGTTCGGAGGAACCATTGTGGTGTGTCTGCAGATGGTTCTGGCCTTCAGGACCTTAATTTAGAGAAGCCCAGGTAACTGTGAGGGGGTGTGGGGGCACACAGCTTCATACCTAATGTCTTGTAACACTATTCTTATCCCTCACAACTGTCTAAAAGAATCCTTTTTTTAGACTTTCTATGCTAGTCACCCCAAAATATTCTGTGGCAGTGAGTTCCAAAAACTAATTACATGTCACATAAAAATGCTGTCCTTGTATCTATTTCAAGTTGGCCATACCTCCGTCTTTCTTCTTACACAGATAGTTTACAGATGTTGCTAAGAGTTCCGATTCACTAGTTCCTGCTCTTGTGGGTTGTTCAGTTTTATTTTGATTTTTGTTTTCTTTTCTAAACACGCCTGCTATTACTGTTCATATTTGCATTTTGTTTACTGGACTTTCACTATCACAAATGCGCCCTGGGCATTTGCATCTCTTGCCCTGTGCAATCCATCACCCTTTAGGGCTTTAAAAACCCGCTGTACGCTGATGACCTGACGTATTTTTATCTTAAGCCCAGACTTCTCCTACACTCCGCCATTTTGAATCCAAATGTCTACTTGACTTCTCCATTGGCACATTTTACAAACACGTAAGACTGATCAAACCAAACATGTATTCTGGATGCCCAGAGCAACCTGATGGGGAGGTCAGGAAGTGGGTTCAACTGAGCTTAGGCTGCCCCTCCACGGGTCACTATATGAATCTAGTTCATTTTTGTTCCTCACTTAAGAATGGGTCTTCATGAAGGTATGGATATGAACCATCATAGTAGAAATGTGCAAAGGAATATCTAAAATATTGGTCAGGTGGATAGGGTATCACATCTGTATTTTGAAAGAGATCAAAGGCAACATTAGAATGTTAACTCTCCGGCAGTAAGGAAACTGTCGGTAGATGATGGAACACACTACCAGATCTCACTATGGCTCCTCTGACTTCGTAAACACACCTTTAGTGTCAGGCACCGTGGAAACCTGGGAGCCACAAATGTGAAGAAAATGGAAATCTGTGTTTGCAAAGAGCTTGTACTGTGTTTCCCACAAAGTGGTGGTGCTATCCCCTACAAGTTCTGGAAAAATCTGTGGAGGATTTCTGTTATCACTGTGACTGCTAGACATCCTGGGCCATCAAGAAGAATCTCGTGTCCCACCCACGTCAAGATGTTCTATTCACACACACACAACACACACACACACACCCCTACTTATCATTATCCTGGCCTGGATTCAGATTCCATTTTATATATACACAAAGTGGTTTTTGCATGATTTTTATATATACTGAACTTTCTAGGAATTTTACAACATAAACTTGGATAGAAGGTTGTATTTTGCTTTGTTTAAAACTCTGGCGGGGTTTGTTGACCATTTCAGAAAAGCGCCACATGAAAGCCAACACTGATCGTTGTTTTGAACCCCAGAAGATGGCATGGGCTCCGACCTTTGTTCCTAGCCGTGTGTTCATGGCAATTTCACATAAAGACGTTAACATATCTCGGCTTCATGATGTCTCCAGCGAAGTTTTGTTTTCTTTTTAGCTACTTTCCTTTTATTTGTTCTTTATAGTGTAGTTATGCTGGTATATTGACTTTAAAAATTATGTACATAAGTAAAATATAGGTACTCTAAATTTCGTTTCAGGGGAGCAAGAGAGTTGTTACAAAGGATTTATTTTCAGAGTGCGTGGAAGAAGGGATATGATTGCGAGTTACTGCCCTACAGGGTAAGACCTACAAATACACTGGTAACTTTGACATTTTGGCTCCATTGCAGCAACACGAGGGGCATCCAGGCATCCTTAGTCAAAGCCTTGAATAAGGCAAATATAATTTTTTATAAAATTACTCTTTCTCTGCCCTCTATTTCCCAGTCCTCTTTTTTCGGCGGGCTACAAAGAAGAAACTCTAGCTAAAGAAAATGCTACTGGTTAATGAGATGCTGAAAGGAATAATGCTTTTCACAGAAAGTTTTCAGAATAGGGACTATACCGGCAGGAGGGCTGAGGGTTCCATGGGGCAAAACCCAGCAGGCAAGTTAGTGGAATCTAAGGCAAGAAGAGGTGAGTGTGTGTTTAGTGCCCCTCTGATAGACGCTGCCACAGCTCTCCTTCTAGAACTAAGTGCATAAAACATCTGGCACAGATGCTTTCTTTCCCCCAGCCAGGGGGAACTGGACAACTGTGGTTTAAGCCTAGAAGTAAAATTAAAGATCAGATTCAAATTAGGGCACTGTGCTGAAGGTTGCTAGGGGCAGGGATCAGGACTGTTTGGGACTGAATATATGTCAGATTCCCCTACAAACTCCAAAGTGATCGTTCTCTTAAAATAAGTAAAGAAGCCAACAAGTAAAAGCGAGACAAAAACTCTCAATCACTGGGCGAGAGGAAGAAAACCGAAATAAACAACAAAACAACAGAACAAACCAGAAAAGGCATTATCCTAATGGACAGGGGGATCAAGCTGTCAAGATCCCCTTCTTGCCCTCAAACCCCTTTATTCCCACACTCCATCCAAGTCTTGTCACCATGACATGAATCAGCTTTGAGAAGGCCAGCAGATGGTTTGGGCACAACACAATGGGAAGTTTCACCCACCAGTTAAAATCTAGACCCAGGTGGGATGTTCCCAGAGTATTAGGTGGCCCCGAGCACCCATGAATGAAGGGGTCTGGGGACACAGTGACCTCACCTTGCACTGCAGGCCTCCCCTGGACATTTTAGTTAGCATTCCAAAGAGCCAGTGACTATGGCCTTAGTCTTGGAGACCACACCCCCGCATGGCTTGCCTCCTGGTATATCCTGTGTTCTCCCAGAAAAATCTAGAATTCTACTTTGCCACACCATTATACTTTCTCCCGTGCCTTAGGTTCGGGACACCTGGATTTTATCCCCAACAATGAAAACATTCTAGTCCTCCTTCAAGGTAATAAGTAGTGTAGCCTTCTCTCCCTCCTCGGAGGGTTATCAGCATTTCCTTTACAAAATTCCCTTGGGTCTAGATTTACCTACAGTGAGCTGATTGCATAATGCTAGAAGCTGCTGTTCATATGGAGCGGGATTGTATGTGGTGATATGGCAGGTGTGCCTAATGTTATCTTTGTTTTATGGAAGAGAAAATGAAAACTCAAGAAAGATGTAACTTGGCCAAGGTCATGTGTCAAGTAGACGGTGCTGGTGGATTTGAATTTTGGTCTGACTGATAACCACTGCTCTGCGGCTTCCTTTGTAATGACCACGAGGACAGAATCTTTTATATGCCCAAGTCACCAGCTCCTGCCCTTTTGTTACACTCATTAGACAGAGTTAATTGTCCATTATCTGCCTTCTCCATTAGGCTACAAGGCTCACGGGGGCAGGAGTGGTGTCCATCTTGTTTTCCACTTTCGCTCATGCCTAGGGGCGTGCCTGCTACAGAGGACAATTTCCTGTGATGCTTCTACTCCTTACAACTGCACCGAGGGTGCTTACGAAAGGGCATCTGGACTCCTTGTGTCTAAGTACAAAGTATCCATCTCCAGTCATTTCTTAAATAAAGTCAATCTGAGCAACAGAAAGGAAAAGGAAAATCTTTCCTGGTGAAAGTATTTCCTAGGTTCAAAACACATAGAAAGTCTTCTCTTTTGATACTGGTGCATCATTTATAATTAGTTTTATCTCTACACACATCAAGCTCTCTAGATAGACTATATATCAAAACATACATTTACTTATTGCTTTGGAGCACTTATTATTAAATACATACATTATTTAGTGGAAATTCTGAAACTTAAAAGTCATTGATAATATGTTTATTATCAATTAAATCTTTAACAGAATACAAAGGCAAGGAAGAATAAAATGTCCCCACTTTCATAGCAGAATGATGTAAACTAACTAAACGCTAGAATGATTAAATTAATTGTGGTACATCCATACAATGGAATACCATACAATGAAAATGAATGAACGATTGTACATCCAACAGTTTAAAAAAATGACCTCATAAATGGAGCTTAAGTGAAAGCAGCCAGATATAGAAAAGTGATAAAGTCCATTTATATAAAGTCCAAAACAAACAAAGCTCATCTATGATGTTAGAAGTCAGAATATTGATTAGTCTGGTTATAGACGTAGTAGTGAGAAGAATGAGCCCAGGGAGATTCTGGGTGCTGGTCATGTATTTCTTGATCTGGCTGCTAGCTCACAGGTGTTCCCTTTGAGAAACTTAAATTAGGCACTTAGGAGTTGGGCAACTCTGTGTGTGTGTTATGTTTTAATAAAGGTTTACTTTTCAAAAAGTTCTCCATGGTAACCATATTGGTGGAGCTATTTTATATATTTTATCTTACATTAGGTAGAGGTAGATAAGATTATACCTACTTGCGCACTCCTGTCCAACCTACATTTTCTTTAGTGACTTTGCTATTTATTTACTTATTTATGCTTGTGTATCCTGGGAACTACCTGGAAGATTTCCTAGCCTACTACTCACTATTTGTGGGTCGGATGTTGAAACTCAAGCATTTACTCCAACGTGTTCGAAACACATATGGGGCTTAAAGTCTCACAAATGTCTGATTCCCATCTTAATGTACTGTATACTCTGGTGACATAAAGGAAATAAGTCATTAGCCATACAATAATCTACAAACAAATCTTATTAACTTCATTGGTCAAAATCTAAACTAAAAAAAAGGTAAGCTAAGTCAAAGACTCCTTTCTTTCCAAACAGCACATTAAAAATACCTTGTAGCCCTCTTTAGTGCGGATCTTCAATTCTTGAAATCTATTTTAGAACATAACTAACATTAGTCCATCAATATCTTCCACATTATATTGAAGTTGAGAACTGGAAAGAAACCATTTTAATAATACAATTGCATTAGGATGCTAAATTATGCAGTTATGAAACCCGTGTACCTGTGTGTGTGTGTGCGCGCATGTGTGTGTATGATCTTTTCTCAGGTGCCAGTTTCGCAAAATTTCCCGTTACATTTGCTTAAGTGGGGAAAGAGCCTAATGATGTATTCTCTCATGTTCACCCCATCCAAATTTTATTCTAGTTATAATAGTTCTAAGAGGACTGACAACTCCCAACTTAACTCTGCTTCTAAGAGGCTACTCTGAATAATCATAGTCATATCCAACTAAGCAAAGATGGTATGAACTCCTGGAGGGCGTCAGATCATCTGCAAAGAGGAAAGTAAATAAAATGGATACAAATCATTCCAACGAAAAGGGTTTAGAGCGCCTCTCGCCTTTCCATAAACCCAGCAGGAACTTTCCAGTGCAAAGAGACACGCCGGGAGCGGCGCGACGGGCTCCGGAAGGAGGTCTCCGGTTCCAAGCTGCCCCCAGCTCTGTCCCGGGCCAGGGAGCGCGCGGGGCCGCGGCGGGCAGGCTCGCAGGCGCCCGCGTCCGGCCGGGCACTTACCACGAGCGCGCAGCACAGCAGCTGGTTCATTGCGGTCCCCGGGAAACCTCAGGCGCTGGGCGGCGGCGGCGGCTGGGCGAGCGCTCCGCGGCGTCTCCGCAGCCCGTGCACTCATCTCGTTATATATAGCGTCGGGGGCGACAGGAAGTATCGGCTTGCCTTTGATCATTCATTCTCTATCTGGACCAAACTTTACACCTTTCTTTTTTAGGAACTTGGGCGGGAGCGGCTTGGCTGGGGGGGTGGGGGAGGGGTGCGCAGAGCCCGGGGGTTAACGCTTTCACAGCCGGGGTGGAAAGAACGGGAGAGGTGGGGGCTGGGGGTGGGGCGGGGGATGTCTGGCCCTCCCAGGGGAAAAAGAAAAAAAAAAAAAAAAGAAGAAGCCACCGGGCTGCGGAACAAGGAGGCTACTGTCTCTGCGCGGCCCTGAGGTTTCCTGGCCGCTTCCCGCCAGCGGGCGGCCTCCTTGGCAGCCGCCACCGGCGGTGGGGGGGGCCGGGCGCACGCTGGGGAGCTGCGGTGCCGGCCTCCTCCGCCCTGCGCGGCCGCTGCAGCCAAGATCGGGGCGCAGCCGGGCGTGTGTCCCACACCCTTAATACCCCCTCTCGGCTGACCCCTTGGCGGCGGCTTCTGAGAGCTCCAGTAACAAGGCCGGGCCTTTCTGCACCGCATTGTCGCTGCGCCCCGCTGGGCGCGATCCCGAATCTCCAAGGTTACAGAGCCCGTGCCCAAGGAACTTCTCTCCCTTCTGTCTGGTTCTAGAGCCAGGGCTTCCCCGCCCACCCCCCACACCCCTCACTTCTCCTTGTCTGGGGTGGTGAGAGCCAGAGAGAAGCAGCCCAAGAAAAACTTCCTCCCTAGGGCAGGAAAAAGGCGTGCTGGGCGCTGTCTTGTCCCCTATTTTCCTCATCCACACTCTCATCATCAAAGGGCCCTGGGGACCGACTGGAGGGCCTTCCATCCTGAACTTCCGGAATTACCTTTCCAAGGTCGTTCCTCTGCCTCCCAGCAGTTGACAGGAGTTTGGGGCTTGAATAAAAGGGTCTTCACTCCCACAAGCTGCTCCTCTGAAAGCTGGACCTGGTCACTTCTGAAGGGTTCGTCCTGTCCTGGGAAGTCCTGCCATCACCCATTAGTTCTTGGGTTTTCTCACTCACTTCCCCATCAGGGCCCAGGGTTCAGTTGTGGCCAGAGTTCTAGGATGGAAGCAGAAGAGATCCCCCCCCCACACACACACACACAGGTATTGCCCACAGGGATCAGAGATCCATGGGGATCAGAGATCCGCCCCTTCAAATGGACATGCTTCCACCAGGAGCTCACAGGGGATCCAGAGAGGGAATAGAACATATTCAGAGGAGAAGAATGTCAGCTCCTCTGCTCTGTAATCACAAAACACAGAGCATCTTGTTCAGCGTTGCCTCCCCCAGGGACTGGAGCTTAACAGCATGAAGGTTTCCTAAGTGAACTGCAAATGAATGAAGGCCAGCGAGTGGGGACCCAGCGCTGGGACTCCAGACCTGCCCTCCCACTTCTGAATTTCAGTTTTGACATCTACAGCCTGAGCTAACGCGGACTTACCGTGGGACACGAGTCAATTCACATGTTAGTAGTAAGGCACTCTATCAATGACAGTAGTATGGTTTTTATTAGGGGGATGTGTGTCTAGGATATTATTTGAAGGCAGTTTTCCTGAAACGTCATAGATTGCCAATATGCAGGAGCCAGAGCTTGGAGAAAACAGGCGCTGAGTCCTGCCATGTTCCCCCCCCCAGGGGAAATTCCATGTCTCTCTACGCCTCAGTTCCCTCAAGGGGAAGAGAAAAATGATACCAATATTACAGAAATGCAAGAGGAACAAATGAAAGCATTTCACAAGGAGAACATAAATGAAGTTCATCACTAGTGGTGAGCATTACATAAAGAAGCACATGGAGGATCACTTAGCAAAATGCCTGGCTTCTAGGAATTATTGACTAAGTTGACTAGGAAGTATTGACTATGATTGTTCTAGAGCTACCTAGATACTGGTCTTTGCAGCCAGACACCTAGCTTTGAAGCCCGCATCTACTACATCCCAGTTCTGTGACCTCAGGCAAGTTTCCTCTACCTATTTACGTTTCTCTTTTGTTTCTTTATCTGTATAATGAGGATAAAAGTCACACCTCCCTCAGTGGATTATAAAGGCTGTTAATGAGGATTAAATTGAATAAAACATCTAAAACACTCAAAATAATGTCTAGCACAGAAAAAGTGCAACTTACCTGCTAGCTATTATTATTATTCTTTAAAAAAATTTTATTTATTTATTTATTTATTTGACAAAGATCACAAGCAGGCAGAGAGGCAGGCAGAGAGAGTGGGGGGATGCAGGCTACTCGCCGAGCAGAGAGCCCCATGTGGGGCTCAGTCTCAGGACCCTGAGGTCAAGACCTGAACCCAAGGCATAGGCTCAACCCATGGAGCCACCCAGGCGCCCCTATTATTATTATTCTTATTTCAGGTTCTCATAGGGATGTTTATATAAACACAAGGTGAGTCGAGATTATAAACTCCCAAGGGCAGAAATCCTGTCTCTTTCTCTAGTATTCATTGAAGCTTTTAGCCCAATGTCTGGCTCTCTATAGCTATCGGGAGTTACTATGAATAATAATAATAATAATAGTAGTGGTAGTGGTGGTTGGTGTGTGTATGTGTTGGGGGTGTGTAATTACCTGTAATCTTGACAAAAGCTGGGCACCATTTATCTAGAATCACAAAAATCGACTGTCTATTGACTGTGTATTTCAGGGTCTGAATATGAGTCATTTATTAACCACTGGACAGACGGGAAACGGATAAACACTGTGAGTTACTGGTCACTTCATTTGTTATTTTCTTGGGGCAACCTGGCTGATGCCCCCTGGGTCCTCCCATGTGACCCACCACGATGGGCAGTGGCCCCAGCACCCTCTGAAGCTTGAATTGGAATGGACCCAGGGATCTGGGACTGAACCCAAAGGGAGACATTCGAACAACAACTTCACAGACTACATTCATCTTCCTGTTATAGGTCTCGTTGGCGGAGCCCACTGGTGACATTAAATGGAGTGCTCCATACATTTAACCTTCGGTTCCTGGTCACCAGATAATGTGTGATGCCGACTTTCTCAGAGACACCCCATCAGATGAGTCTCATCTTCTCTTGCTGGAACCCTTTCTACTTGGGCCCCGCGTTGAACTCGTTTTCACTCCCTGAGTTTCTGATCGTCCCTGCCTCCAGGTCTGCCCCTCCTAAGGCTGAAAAAAACAGGACCTGAATGGTGGGAGTTCCCACCAGGAAAGCACTTCCCCTCTTCAGCACGGTAGCAAAGCCCCTGGTAAAGAAGGCCGCTTTCATCATCGTGGTCATGGAAATGCCTGAAATTCGGGACAGGAATTGATTTAGGTCATTTGGGAGACGAGGCAGGCCCGGGGACTGTGAAATGACCGATTGAGTGTCTAGATTATCTTGCCCTGAAGTCCCCTCATCTGACAACTGGAAATACTAGCTCTGAGATTATGTAAATGAAAGGTTATTAACTTGAAGAACAAAAACATATTCCTATTATTTCGTTGTTATTGAAAGGAAAACTTTTCTGATTTCGTAGGAGAAAGAACTGCAGCTCGCTTATTGATTTTCTTTTCTTTTATTCATGGTTGCCAATTTCTTCACTAATAAATATGATTTTGACATTATTAATATTACAGACAACAAATATTTGGCTTTTAAGGTGTTTAGACTATGGGCAGGAGTAGGCGTGTCCTTGTTTTACAACCAGAACTACAGAAAGGCAAGGTAGGAGAGCGGAAGCAACTTCTGAGTAGGTCATCGGTGACGTAAGGGTTTGACAGTGTCGGAACAGAAGGAATTCCTTGAACTTCACTCTGCCAACTTCTTAGGGTTATAGATCCAAACACAGACGTGCTCGGAAAAGTCCTCTGAAACGAAAAATCGCAGCGTAAATGCAAAAGTATTTGTATTGGTTTAACTAGGTTTCAACTTTTTAAACCCTTGCATATTGCAAAAATTCAAATAGTATGGACACATATACAATGGAGGGTCAATCTCCACCTCACTTCAGATGTCCCCACCCCTTGACAAAAGCTGCTTTTGAGAGGGGCTGCCACATTGTCCCCCAAAGATGTCACTATACCACTTCTTAATCATACCACTTTTGGCAGAGGTGGGAGGATTAGTAAAACCAGTAAAATTATTCCCTGTATCCCCTGTCCATGGCATTGGAAGGAGCCCTGCACATTTAAGAGGGAAGCCTGGCCTTTCAAAAATGAGATGTAGAAGGAGAACTGTGTCATTTACAATTCAGCGCTCAAGTAGGGGCTATCAGCATATCAGGAAGTGGAGGGGAGAAATATGTCTTAGTCGCTCCGTCTGCTGCATCAGGACACCATAGACTGGGGGATGTAAACAACAGACCTTATTTTCTTACAGTTCTGGAGGCTGAAAGTCCAAGATCAGGGTGCCAGCTTCCGGTGAATCCTGGCTTCCTAGCTTCTAGGTGGCCACGCTCTCCCTGTGTGCTCATAGAAGCTTTTCTTGGCTCCTCTTTGGAGAGGGAGATCTATCTTCCTCTTCTTAAAAGGCCAGGCATCCTATTGCACTAGGGTTCCACCCTCCTGACCTCTTTTATTTTAAATTGCCTCCTAGAAGCCCTTTCTACAAATTCAGGCATGTTGGTGATTAGGGCTTCAATCTATGAATTGTGAGGGAGGTGCTGAAGGGGGATGCTATTCCAGCCGATCTCTTGTAACTTAGATCGACCCTTGTCTTTCTAGACTCCTGATCCCATGTTTAAATTCCCAGGGAAGTTGGGCTTTTGCCACATACTCCATAAATGGTACTGATATAAAACTGTAAGGTCAGTCCTTTTCTCTCCCTTCAGCTTCTTTTTCCTCCTTTTTTGACTTTCTTTCCCTCTCTTCCATCTAATGAAATCGCCTCCATGGTTCTGGCTTTCTGATTTATGCCTGCATCACTTTCTAGAATGCATCGCCCACCTACGAATTCTGGCATCTCTGACCATATGAGGTTGGGAAACTCCTTGCTGGGAGGAAATCTTGTGCATTCTTTGATAAAGGCTGTTAGTAGAAGAGCACCATATGTCAAGCCTTTCTACACGTGCAACCCACGTTACAATTTCCTCTTTGTCAAAGTTTGTGACAAATTCCTGATTCCTCTGGGTGGGGAAGTTGGGAAAAAAGGAACAAAATTCTCAACAGACCATAACAGTGTGTGTCTGTTGTTCTCAGCAGCCTGAGGAGGGGACATAACCCCCTGCTTATAAATACTTTGACCTTGTCTGCCAATCACCCTAGTCACTTCAAGAGGGTTTCCTGAAGCTCAGATATCCATCTAGTGCCCACTCATTCCCGAGAAATCTGGTTCCTGAATTCAAAAGGGATGCACAAACCACCACTCACCCAGAGGCTTCTGAACAAATAAATGTTTATATCCGAAGAGTGTTAGGGAAAGCTGCTTATACACCCAGAATTCCTCTTCAAACATCTATCAGGAAATTCGGTCACCTCTAGTATCAATGCAAGGATTCTCCCCCCCACTTCCCCTACCCCCTCTACTCACACCCCCATACTTGCTGCACCTGGCTCCTACAAATACGATAGATAAGAACCCTCAGAACTATTCTCTTGATAGTCAATTAGGTGCTTCTATCTGGGAAACTCCCCTCCTCTAACTAAAACAAACCTTGAGAAACAAAGCTTTTGATGAGATAGTCTTCAGAGAAGCTAGTCTGCAAGAGAGAATTGCTTCCTGAAACAGGAGATCGCCTCTGAAAGCCTTAGCCCAATGGAGCCTCTCAAGGTGAAGACAAACTAAAGAGGGAAATATGGTTATTTAACATTCAGCTGAAGGAGCACCATTAACAAAACCGGGAAAGAAACTTATTTCAGTACAAGTAAAGAAACATATCATTCATTTATTCAACAAATATTTACTTAGTACCTAGTGGCTGCGAGACATGGTACCCCTGATACAGACCGAGGTAGTTCCTACACATTTGAAGCTTCTGGTCAGGTTAAGGTAAGAGAATAGTGAAGTAAACCTGGAAATAAACTCTTCAGACACCAGGTAAGTCAACTGCAGAGACTAGTTAAGAGAGTTGAAGTCCCTACTAGTTAGTATAGTGGTGTGTAGCTGAGAAGGGTCCCCCTTTAGCTGAGCTTAGGAAAGAGCTCTCTGAAGGAGCATCTTCTGATTGGACAATGGAATGATGAGGCCTGTTCCAGGTGGTGGGGTCAAAGTCTTCCAGATGAGAGTAAGTGATGAGAGATGTCGGTGGGCCAGAGTTATGGGAATCAGAGGGAGATTTAAACCACTGGCAGCTGGAGGGGCAGACAGGACCAAACCACGCAGTGTCAAGAGGATTAGAGTAAAGACGAGCTCTTTAGTTGAAGGGCAGGGAAGCCACTGACCTACCATAAGATGTGGGTGAAGTGAGGGGCGCCTGGGTCACTCAGTTGGTTAAGCGTCTGCCTTCTGCTCAGGTCATGATTCCAGAGTCCCAGGATTGAGCCCTGTATTGGGTCCCCTGCTCATCGAGGAGTCTGCTTCTCCTTTTGCTCCTCATCCCACTCATGCTCTTTCTTTCTTGTGCTCTCTTTCTCTCTCAAATAAATAAATATCTTTAAAAAAAAAAAAAAAGATGTGGGTGAAGTGATTTCACATACATGCAAAAGGACTGTGGTTTGTTGGTGGTCATGCAGCTAGAACAGAAGGAGGACCACAGAAAGTAGGAAGGTAGTTGTCGCCAGGATAATCACCATCAAACCCTTAGGTCCTGAGATGTACATTTTTTGATAAGGCTTTTAATAAAAGAGCTCAATTACATTAAATAGTATCCCCTGCCCACCTGAGCAGAGGAAAACCTATGTCAAGCCTTTTCTGCCATACAACACACATCACAATTCCCTTATTGAAATGTCTGTCCAAGCTTGTGCCAAGTTCCTGATATCTCTGGGTGGGGAAGTTGGGAAAAAGGAATAAAATCTCAACAGACCATAAGAGAGTGCCTATTGCTCTCAGCACTTCAAGGAGAAAACACAACTCCTTAGCTCCTTACTTATGTCCAAGTGGCTTTGGTCAAGTCCTTCAGTTTCTCTGAGCCTCTGGTTTCATCATCTGTGAAATGAATATTCTAGTTACCTAATGAAGTTGTACCTACTTCCTAAGGGTACCAGGAGAATCAAATAATGTCTGTGAAAGAGCTTAGTCTGAAAGTCTGAAAGTACTGTGTAAATTTCCAAGACTACTAATAAAGGATCTTTCTTTGAATCCCGTGATTGGAGTAAGTGACTAACATGTCAGAAGGATACAAGAGAGCTAAATGACAAAATGAGCAAATAGGTAAAAAAAAAAGAAGCATTTGTGCTAAGAGTACATACATAAACTTTTACATTTTTTTAAGTTTCTAAATATTTTTGTAGATACTGGAGGCTTCCTTGTTCCCCAAAGTAATGGTAATATAACTAATGAATAATAATAATGACAACATTTTTGAATGCCTACAATTTTGAAGATGCGGTGTTAAGTGTATTATATTTATTAACACCCATGATATGGAACTATTCTTCCCATTGAGGACTGAGGCTCTGAGAAGTTAAGTAACTTTCACAAGATCAGTAGCTAATGAATGGATTTGAGTCCAGAGAGTCTAATTCCAGACCTTAACTACCAGTTCTGCTGCTTATAATAAATTTGAGGATTTTCTAAAGCTGGAAGTAAATTCAGTCCTACAGAATAATTAGGTATTTGGTAAATGTTGGTAATAGCCAATAGTTAAAAGTAGATGAAGATTAGCTTCTCTTCTTAGATTAAAATCTGCCAAATGAGGCGGTAATCTCTTTGATATCAGCCACAGCAACTTCTTTCAAGATATGTCTCCAAAGGCAAAGGAAACAAAAGCGAAAATAAACTTTGGGACTTCATCAAAATCAAAAGCTTCTGCACAGCAAAGGAAACAGTCAAAAAAACAAAGAGGCAACCCACGGAATGGGAGAAGATATTTGCAAATGACAGTACAGACAAAAGGTTGATATCCAGGATCTATAATGAACTCCTCAAACTCAACACACACGAAACAGGCAAACACATCAAAAAATGGGCAGAAGATATGAACAGACACTTCTCCAATCAAGACATACAAATGGCTATCAGACACATGAAAAAATGTTCATCATCATTAGCCCTCAGGGAGATTCAAGTTAAAACCACATTGAGATATCACCTTACACCAGTTAGAATGGCCAAAATTAACAAAACAGGAAACAACACGTGTTGGAGAGGATGTGGAGAAAGGGGAACCCTCTTACACTGTTGGTGGGAATGCAAGTTGGTGCAGCCTCTTTGGAGAACAGTGTGGAGATTCCTCAAGAAATTAAAAATAGAGCTTCCCTATGACCCTGCAATTGCACTCCTGGGTATTTACCCCAAAGACACAGATGTCGTGAAAAGAAGGGCCATCTGTACCCCAATGTTTATAGCAGCAATGGCCACAGTCGCCAACTATGGAAAGAACCAAGATGCCCTTCAACGGATGAATGGATAAGGAAGATGTGGTCCATATACACTATGGAGTATTATGCCTCCATCAGAAAGGATGAATACCCAACTTTTGTAGCAACATGGACAGGACTGGAAGAGATTATGCTGAGTGAAATCAGTCAAGCAGAGAGAGTCAATGATCATATGGTTTCACTCATTTGTGGAGCATAACAAATAGCATGGAGGACAAGGGGCGTTAGAGAGGAGTAGGGAATTTGGGTAAATTGGAAGGGGAGGTGAATCATGAGAGACTGTGGACTCTGAACAACAATCTGAGGGGTTTGAAGTGGCGGGGGGGTGGGAGGTTGGGGTACCAGGTGGTGGGTATTATAGAGGGCACAGCTTGCATGGAGCACTGGGTGTGGTGAAAAATAATGAATACTGTTTTTCTGAAAATAAATAAACTGAAAAATAAATAAATAAATAAATAAAATCTTTAAAAAAATCTGCTATATGTATAGATATATTTATTAGTAAGAAGACCCCCAATGGTCACACAATATGAATTTATACTTTGAGGAAGTCTCAGATCTCATTAAATTTTTAGTCTTCTAACCACAGTTTGTGTTATAGGTTGACCTGAAGTATTTGTAGCAATATTCAGTGGAAGGAGGCAGTCCCCAGAATATAGTACATTTCAAGGATCAAACCTAGGGCACAGATCCTGAAAGTATTTTACTCCCAAATATCTTCTTATTTTGGATACTATTGAAAAGGAGATTGCTATCATAATTTCTCTTTCAGATGGTTTCTTGTGATAGAAATACACTTGATTTTTGCATGTTTATTTTGCTCCCTGCACTTTTACTGAATTTGTTAGTTCTAACAGATTTTTGGTGGATTCTGTAGGGTTTTCTGTATATAAGATCATATCACCTGTAAACAGCCCATTTTACTTCTTCCTTCCCATTTTTTCCTTTTTCTTAATTGTTGCAGTTAGAACTTCTGTTACTATGTTGAACAGAAGTGGTGAGACCGAGCATCTCTGCCTTGTTCCTGCTCCTAAAGAAAAGTCGAACCTTTGAGTATGATAACTGGCATGAAAGAAAACAAAGGATCCTAAGAGTCTACAGGCCAAAAAACTGGACAACCTAGAAGAAATGGAAAAATTCTTAGAAACATACAATCAGCTGAGACTGAATCAGGAAGAAATTGAAAGTCTAAATAGATCAATTGCTGATAAGTAGATCAAATCAGTGATTAAAAAAAAAAAAAAATCTCCCAACAAATACAAGCCCAGAACCAGGAGGCTTCGCGGGTCAATTATACCAAACATTAAAAGAAGAATCAATACCAATCCTTGTCAAGGACTTCCAAAAAATTGAAGAGGAAGGAATACTTCCAAACTCATTAGGGAGGCCAGCATTACCCTGATACTAAAGCCAAAAAGGATGGTACAAGAAAAGAAAAGTATAGACCAATATTCCTAATAAAAACCGATGCAAGAATCCTCAACAAAATATTAGCAAATCGAATTCAACAGCATATTAAAATGATCCTACACCATGATCAAGTGGGATTCATCCCTGGAACGCCTGAATGTCTCAACTTATGCAACTCAATAAGCCACATTAACAGAGAGGAGAATAAAAACCATATGATCCTTTAATAGATGCAGAAACAGCATTTGACAAAATTCAGCATCTTTTCATGATTAAAAAAAAAAACTCTCAACACATTAGGCATAGAAGGAAAGGATCTCAACATAAGCTATCATTGTACTCACCAATTCTAAAAAGAAAGGACAAAGAACTGGCCGTATTCTGTATTCCTACAAGGGTAGAGAGGGCATTAAAATACTTTAGCCCAGGATTTCTCCACTTATTTTTTCATTATTGCCCCCAAAGGAGAAAAGTTTAAGTTAAATTAATTCAAATTAGAGACAGAAATTAGATACTGAAGCATGATTTTTTCAGGGAGTGGTGTGCTTTTGAGAAACATAAAAACCTTGCAATACCCCAGACTTTTTTCACCCCACCCCCTGTAACAAATTGTACCCCCCGTGGAATATATTGCTCCAGCTAAGAATGTATGCTTTAGCCAACCAGTGCCTTGAATACCCATAATTTCACCAAATAAGAGCGCATTATACCACCATCATGCTAAGTAACAAAGTCTGATGGTGCCAGGACACGGATAGGGCCGAATTCCTGCAACATGACCTTCTCGTGAAATGCTAGCTTACCTCCTGGAAAGTGGGAATCCTGGTTAAGTCAGCTGTCTACCTGTAGAGACTACGTTAACCTGACTAACGTGTATAACATCATACAGCGCAGATATAGTTTAAAATAAGTTACAGACGTAATAACAAGAACCCAGAAAAAGGGAGTAGGCAGAGGGAAGAGTCCTGTGCAGGGAGTAGCTCAGAACACAGGAGAGAAAGGATAGGGTTTGGCTCTGGAGGAATATAAACAACGTGTGAATGAAAAGCAGCCCAAATCCTGTCACTACCATTTGCCCTCAGGTTCGTGAAATGGCCTTTGATGGTTCCTATTTCTGTAGGCGCCACAGTGGCAGTCAGTGGGAATTAGGCGGGTGGGAGTAGTGGAACAGGGAACAGTTAAGGTCACCTTCTGGGTCCCAGTGGGAAGGCCATTTTCTGTGCTCTGATCTCTTCTCTCAAGAGGCGGATTGCTCCTGTTGGGAGGAATTCCAGTAGAGCCCAAGGCTCCCTTACACTTCGCAACCAGACCAACTGGGAGGATTTTGCACAGTGGGACCAAAAGCCAGACCTAGGTATGATGTCTTAGTGGTTCTCACTCCGGCCAGTGCCCTCCAGGGATGCTCTCTTAAGCTCTCATAAGCTAGTCTCATCTGGGGACTTTCAAGTTCATGAAAGCTGTGGGCTTTCTGGCCCCAAGAACCATATATCGGTTCATGTAAACTTTTCATTGAATTTTAGAAGCTTTTTGGTCTCTGACTCCAGGAGGGAGACTGATTTGGAGTATGATGAAACTCTTTGCTGCCCAGTTATGAAGAGATGTTGGTACCTTGGTTACTCACAATACTGTTGTATTATCATTTGTAGTATTTCAACATTTATGTTTGCTGAGCGCTTGTCTAAGATACTGATCCTGAATTTTCAATTTTAAATAAATGACGGTTGTTTTCTCCTCCCTAGGACAGAATTTTACTGACTCTCCTTTGGAGATCGTGTCCACTCAGAGCAGCGTAGATCACGGGGCAGCTGATTCTGCTTGGCCCATGCGGAATGTGTAGCTGAGTCATCTTAGAATCTCAAAGAGATATTTGTTAGAGGGAGCTGCAGACAGCGACTGACTCACTAGCTCCTTGATTCCCAAACAGCCTGGTACTTACCACAGTTTACATTTGAAGGAAACTCTGCTGTTCCTTTCATGGTTGGTCATGTAGGGGGGTAGAAAAGAACACAAAAGCAGAAGTCCCAAGGGGCAGGCCCAGTGAGAAGTGTGGAAGAGGGGGTTTTGGTCACCTTTAAAAAAACAAAACAAAACCTGTAAGATAAGGTTCAGCTAGTGTAGGATGAAGGCAGTTTTTAGTAACGAATGTGGTCAAGTCATCTGGGGCCCTTTTAGATGAAAAGAAAAATAGCCGAGGACTGCTCTGGCTCTGAAGCCGGACTTCTTGTATTTGAGAACCTGCCGCCTTGCTCAACGTGCTTAGATTTCTCTGCATCTCGGTTTCTCCACCTATACGACGGGGAGGCTAATAATATTATTTACTTCTTAGAATGGTTCTGACTATTAAGTGGACAAATATGTGCAAGGCGCTTAGAACAATGCCTGGCAAGCAGGGAGCTCTCCACAAACGTCAGCACTTTCCTACAATCAAATCCGTGCATGGACTGCTTTAGAATAACTGCACTTGGGCTGGGTATCATGGCTGTGGAGGCCATTGAATGAAGAGATTTTATAGTACCAAAGAGTATTGGTCTTCCCTGTTTAAAAGCATAGATAGTCAAAATAGACAGTCTTTTTTTTTTTAAGAGATTTTATTCATTTATTTGACAGACAGAGATCACAAGTAGGCAGAGAGGCAGGCGGCGGGGGGAGGGCAGGCAGGCTCCCTGCTGAGCAGAGAGACAGATGTGGGACTCGATTCCTGGACCTTGAGATCAAGACCTGAGCCGAAGGCAGAGGCTTAACCCACTGAGCCACCCAGGTGCCCCCCAAATAGACAGTCTTGGGGCAACCTCTGAAACCCGAGTCCAGCGGTGCCTATGGTGTGTTCAGCGGTGCACGGAGCACCAGGAAACCCGACCAGGGGCAGATGTCCCTGTGTCTTCGAGGAGTGGATAACTTGGTCTCTTAATCAAACCCGTGATTTTTAAAAAAAGTTACAAGAAGGAGGTGGTGCAGGAGGTCAGAAGGCGTAGTGATATAAACACGGGATGAGTCTTTAGGGGCTGGGGGATATGAAGGATGCACTTGAAATTGGATTGGGGATGTGTGTTGCCAGGACACCTGGAATGGCTTCCCGAAAGAGACGGGCTTTGAAAGATTAGCAGGACTTTTGGAGGCAGATAGGAGAAGGAAGCGGATTCCAGGCAGGAAACACCACGCTATTGAAGACCCAGGGACAGGCAGGGCTGTTGCGTGTTGGTGGTGGACGACCAGCGCTGCAGGGTGCCTGGTCCCAGCAGGGGGAAGGTGAGCCGCACAGCTGGGAGAGGACCTTGTCATGGGCGCTGATGCTGCAGGGAAGGAGGGGCTCAAGGAGAAATGTGGGTGATTTTGAATGCCCGGTGCTGTTCTTGCTTTATGAGCAGTGGAAGCTCAGGCTTTCTGAGATATCGCTGAAGACCTCATTTGTAAGCCACTTTATTTTTTTCAAAGTACTTTACATCCTTTATTTCATTTAATACTTAACATAAGCCAGTGCAATATGTAAGAGAGCCATTATTTGCCTCATATCTGCCTAGCCATGCTGCACACATTGCAAATAATGCAGACATTCCAGAGATTGTCCTGTCCGCACCCAGATGAAGATTAGGCAGAAGGTGAAGAAACGATGGGGACCGCCCGGGGACCACTTGGCCAAGTGACCCTTTTGGAAACAGAATCTGCTTTTGTTTCAAACTGTGTCAAAGTTGAAATAGGGGTGGTGTTCTTAT
The DNA here is from genome assembly GCF_020171115.1 of Neogale vison. Lineage (NCBI taxonomy): Eukaryota > Metazoa > Chordata > Mammalia > Carnivora > Mustelidae > Neogale > Neogale vison. Next base: position 20,625,246 of record NC_058094.1, on the reverse strand, counting down.
TCATAAAGGATATCGATACTGTCACTGTACCTTGAAATATACTCTGTCATTGTATCATTTAAGCCGTAAGACCAAAACCAACATGTATACACTGTTTCTAAGTCAACAAAACATCAGTAGATCATCTAGTCAATAATGATTAATCATTAATATTTAAATTTTTTTTAAATATTTTTTTTTAATTTATTTGACAGAGAGAGATCACAAGTAGGCAGAGAGGCAGGCAGAGAGAGAAGGAGGAGGAAGCAGGCTCCCTGCTGAGCAGAAAGCCCGATGCGGGACTCGATCCCAGGACCCCGAGATCATGACCTGAGCCGAAGGCAGCGGCCCAACCCACTGAGCCACCCAGGCGCCCCAATATTTAAATTTTTAATTATAATAGTATTAGTCATTTTGTCAGTAATTGACAGGTAGATTGGCTAAACTAGGACTGTAGTTTAGTCAATAATGAGGAAAGTAGCACGGAGAGGACTAGTGACCAGTCCAGTTAACAAGAAATTGGCTAAAAATTAAATCAAGAGCTTGAATTCTTCGGCTGCCTTCGGCTCAGGTCATGATCTCAGGGTCCTGAGGTTGAGCCCCACATTGGGCTCCCTGCTCAGTGGCAAGTCTGCTTCTCTTTCTCCCTCTGTGGCTCCCCCTGCTTGTGCTCTCTTGCTCTCAAATAAACAAATACATAAAAATATAAAAAAGAGCTTGACCTCCAGATTACCCTCAAAACTGGCATACTCCATCATATTTTTATTACTTTTTGCTGAAGAGTCATTGACATGCGATACCGTATTTATTTCAGGTATACAACGTAATGATTTGATATGGATGTACATTACATTATTTTTTTTAAGATTTTATATGTTTATTAGAGAGAGAGAGTGGTGGAGTGAGGGTGGTGGGCAAAGAGGGAGAAGGAGAAGCAGACTCCCCACTGAGCAGAGACCCTGCTCCCCAGGCAGGGAGCTTGATCCCAGGACCCTGAAATCATGACCTTGAGCCAAAGGCAGATGCTTAACCAACTGAGCTACTCAGGCACCCCTACATCACATTCTTTTGCCAACTGTTTCTGTGTAACTCAATTTCATCGTTTGACAGTAAGCTTCTGTAGACTAAAGGTGATTCTCAACTAATAATAGAATTCTTTCTTTCCTATTTTTTTGAGGCCTGTGCACAGGTGCCAGGATGGAAGACTACAAGTGGCTCATCCGATATGAGGGCTGGCTCTCTACAGGGTGCAAAGGCTGTTTGATAGCTTTAAAGAACTCTGCCTGCTGACTTGACCGTAAGATCTGCTGCATTTTGTTGTTCTCCAGCCCACATTCCTCTCCTCCTGTCTTCCACTCCCTTCACTCACTCCCAGGCTGGAGAAGCAGAGAGAATCTGACACTGAAACTCAACCTTTTCTGGCTAAATACCCGTCTTTGTCAAAGTGGTGTTGGTTTTGGCGCCTCCGTGGCTGGACTTGAGACTGTCCTCGGGCAGCTGAGATAATTTCTTTCTAATGGTTTCTTGACCTACGAAGCCAGAAGAAGGTTGTTTTTGCTTGGAGACCTCAACATTTCAATGGGGAGTTTGGTTTTACACGTTTTCTAATGTCCTATTCGCTTCTTAAGAAATGAGAAAAGCTAAGCCATTTTCAAAGAAGTGACTTGGCAGTTGGCATGTCACCTTATGGGCTGACAGCTGAGGCCGTGCTGTCCAGGGCGTAGTCGTCTAAATGATGCAAGGAAGCCAATCATCCCCCTGTTGTTTTGCATTTCCTAAAAGGGAAGCCTCCCACGGAGCAGTGGTGGATGTAAGCTCTGACACCCATACAGAATTGTTGAGAAACATTTGAAATCTCTTTAGAGCCGTGTAAAGTTAATAGCTGACTGACCATGGGAAGGAACTGCTGGAAAGGCTCATACAAATCAAACTGAAAGGAGTAATTGCCTGTGGTAGAGATTAACTAGTGTGATGGGGAAAGCCCTAGATGAGTGAGTACTGGCCTATATAGTCCATGGAATATTCCTATGTAGTCCAAGGAGTAGTAGTGTCCTCTGAAACTATTGTGAGTTGTTCTCAAAAGAAGTTTTTTGAGTGACGGATGGATGCTCCGTGCATTCATCACCAGGGCTTTACTGGAAATTTTCCCTTTGTCTGGAAGGACCATTACCCAACACATTTATTCCTACATTCAGTCAAGAAATATTATAAGAACCTTCTAGTTGCCAAGCCCTCTATTCTAGATATCACAGATATGAATAAATCAGGGTTCACTTGTTCAAGGAATTTATACTCCAGTAGGGAAGACAGACAAGGGACAAGTTGAAACAGAATGTGTAAAGACAAACACGGTGTTAGTGGAGGGGGGAAAGCCCAGCCCTGCAAGACAAGACAAGGATCCAACAGTTAAAACAAATAAACAAATAAAGAACAAACAGGAAATCGACTAGAATTCAATTCAGAAGTTACTGAATAAAATGATAAAAGTATTACAAACTATAATCTATTAGGTATCCATGAAATTCAAGTTCTTTTACATACATTATCTCAATTATCACATTTATAATACCCATTTTCCAAATTAGGAACCGAGACTCAAAATATTGACTCAAACCCACATAACAAATGATTGCTAGGGCTGGGGTTAAGATATATCTACCACTGAAGTTATTACCCACCTACTGTGTACATACAAGGTTGGTTCTAAATTAATGTATCAATTGTTTATGGCTACCTGCTCCTCTGATATCCCACTGTCCCTGTATATCTAATTCCAACCTAATTCATCCATCACTTCAAGGAAATCTCTCTCAACACATCTTGCATGCCTTTATTTTTACTAAAACCCTTGTCATTATCTAACATACAATATACTATATTTTGTCATTTCTGAGATCCCCTTCATTCATATTTTTATATCTCTGAAGTTATTATGCATCGACTCATCAAGAGCATGGTAAAGTTTGTGACATCTTCTTCTTTGTTTAGACATAAAAGTAACAGCGCATCTTCACGCTGATGCCATCTGAAATTCCTTAAATATGCAGTATTGTGCTTATGTTATATTGCTTACCTTCTGTCTTCCTCCAGCAGACTATAAACTCTAAGAGAAGAGGACTTTTGTCTGCCTTTTTTATCTCTGTACTCCCATCCCCTGAAATGTTGTTGAATTAATTAATGGCCGATTAGATGTTGAGTGTCAACCCTGTATCCATAGCTGTGTGAGGTGCTTGCTATAGAATAGGGAATGAAATAGACATGGCCCTTGCCCTCCAGCAAGAGATTCAAATGAAACAAACAAACAAACAATGACACAAATAAATGTGCAATGTGAAGTGAGGGATTGAGAGAAGTGAAAATGTTGAAGGTGCTTGGAAAGAAAATATGGGGTGCTTTCCAAATTTAGACTGGAAACTCAGAGACACCCTCTCCAAGCTGATGTCAGAAGGGTGAAAGCAATAAAGTCAAGAATGAAGATTGATGTGAAATCTGACACATGTAATAGCTAATCTTTTTTTTTTTTTAAGATTTTATTTATTTATTTGACAGAGAGAGATCACAAGTACACAGAGAGGCAGGCAGAGAGAGAGAGACAGGGAAGCAGGCTCCCTGCCGAGCAGAGAGCCCGATGCGGGACTCGATCCCAGGACCCTGAGATCATAACCTGAGCCGAAGGCAGCGGCTTAACCGTCTGAGCCACATGTAATAGCTAATCTTGACCATCCCAGTTCAAAACCTTTTCTCCCCTCTTGCAACAATGGATGGCACTTAGTGCATCAGCAATGTACTTTTTTATATTATTTGTAATATATATAATATAATATATATATTATATGTAATATAATGTACTTTTTTATATTATATTTTTGCAGGGATCCTTTCTGTTCTCCTAGATTACAAATATATCCATCCTCTGGTTGAATAGAGAGGGCACTGGATTAAGAGACAGTAAACCTAGGTGGTAGTTCTAGCCTTGCTCCTACTTTCCATAACGGAGAAGGTATGTAAACTCTGCTGACCTCAGCACCTTTACCTGTAAAAGTAAGAGTTTACATTAGAAGATCTCTAAAGCCTTATTAAGCTTTAACATTTCAATTCTATTGTTACCAGCCCATTTTAACAGTTACTGAGGAGCTACTATTAGCTAGGCAGCTAATGTCTCTGCAGAGCACTTGAGGAATTGAGATGAAAGGAGTGGAAAAAGGCACAATCCGTTCATTTAAAGGGTTTATGACCTTGAGGAGGAGACTGATACATTGATGACTTCAGTATAATGCAGCATAGAATTCCCTCTGTTTTTGAACTTTAAACCACTATTATTGCCTTTCCAGGTATGAGCAAAGTCCCCCTCTTAGTAAAGGCACTTAACTTGCATGCCACCAACAGGTGGGGCAAGTGGTCACATTAACTAGACACTGTTGCTTTGGATTTGAGAGCTGTTCGGTGAGAGGGAGCTTTGAGAACCTAAGTTGTTTGTAGGAAAATAAGTGACCGTATGCCAGGGTAACATGGGAATTGAAAGTAAAGGTTGCTTTGTTCTACCTGGCAGAGGATGAGTGGGAGTGCTGGTCTGGGCGTTGTCAAAGACACTATTGAGGAAAATTTAGAGGCCATTAATGTCTCAGATTTTAAAGTAAGAATAATAATTAAGGAGGCATATTAGTTGGCTAATTACCTTATATATTAACCTTCAGTTGTAAAATAGACTACCCAACTAAAGATGGATTTTGTAAGAAATGCAATCGTTAGTCTACATAACATAAAATACAGAGGCAGAGATATTCCAGGTTTAGTTCAATGGCTCAGAATGTCATTGAAGACTCAAGCTCTTCTACCTTCTGCTCTGTCTTCCTCAGAATGTTGGTTTTTGTTCTTAACTTTTCCCCCTCATGACTGCAAGATGGCTGCCAAATCACTTGGCATATTATTTTAAATAACTGTACAAAAAAAGGCCGAAAGGGAAAATTGTACTCCAAATCCTTTTTATTAAAGAGAAGAACCATGTTCTTCTTGCCCTATTTCTCACCCCAGTCTCAGTCGAGTTCCCTTCAGGTCCCAGTGGTCATGGCAGGCCATGAGTCCATGCACCAACTATAAGGGAAGCTGGGAAAGTATGTACCTGACATTTGCAGTCTCCATGTTGAATGGCAGATTCTGTCTGCTAGGAGGAGTGTATGTGTGAAGCAGGAAGGTGATAAATGGTGCTGGGTCAGCTTTCAACACCATCTTCAAAACAGGAAAAGAAGGAGTGTGGAGTTATTAATGGATCTCATGCTCAGGCCCTGGCATAGTCCATTGCTGTCTGAATTGTAGGCATTCAGTTGATATTTGTTGATTATGGGATCATTGTCATGGGAATGGAAAATCAATGACAGGTCAAGCAAGTGAATAGTAAAATTAGTTATTCTTTCCAGTCCATGGCTGGATGAGAAAAAAAATTAATTTGTTTCTTGAATGGGTGACTGTTGGTATTTCTCCTGGGTGGATAAACTGAAATATTAGTTCAACATCAGGAGAGGTAGTGGTGGTTTTTATAAAACCTTGTCGAATTTGGCAACAGTTATATAATCTAAAAGCAAATCAGAGAAGAACCCGAGTTCGATGGAAAAAGACCAGATCTTAGGAAATAAAAGTTTACCGAAAACACCATGTGTAGAATCCTAATGAAAAGAAGAAAACAGAGTGTAACATGGCCCCAGGGCTATGGAAAAAAATCCAGTTCTGTCCTAATAAAGTACTTAGTGTCTCTTGATTACACATGGAAACTCACAACAAGGAAGAAGAGGGCACGAAATTAGTCCATTTAAAAAATATTGACTATATAAACAAGCAGACATTAACACATTTTAAAAACTTCCTTTGCCTTTCTCATAAGTACAAACAAAGCAGAAAGCCAAAAAGTTGTCTTCGGACTAGAGCAACAACAACAAGAAAGAATATGACATAGAGACCAAAAGAAGACCCAAGTCATCCTGTTAAAGGAGTGTGAATTATTTTAAATAATTTATATGAAGACATACAGAGAGACTTCAAAATTAGCATGAGTCCGTCACAGCACACTGATCCTTTGAAATGACTTCTCGCATTTCTTTTTGAGTCTGTTAAACCCTTTTGCAAAATAGTGAGAGCTGGCCTAGAGACTGGAAAGCATTAGACATGAATAAAAGATATGGGGTTATTTCCCATTGATCTTTCTTGGAAGAGATTGCTCCATTTTTAAATGACTGAGTCTATTTAACTCTAACCACAATATACTTTGGGTTTTGTTTTGTTTTGTTTTATTTCCCCCATCTGGAGTTCAGTTCTTTTGCTTCACTCCAGCCCAGCCTCTCACGGATGCGAAGGCCTAGCCTAACACAGGGAAAAGAACCACACAGAACCCAAGGCAGCTGCTTCATCTTTAAATATTTCTCATTTCTGGGGCACCTGGATGGCTCAATGGGTTAAGCCTCTGCCTTCAGATTGGGTCACGATCTCAGGGTCCTGGGGTCGAGTCCCGCATGGAGCTCTCTGCTCAGCAGGGAGCTTGCTTCCCCCACCGCCCCATGCCTGGCTCTCTGCCTGCTTGTGATCTCTGTCTGTCAAATAAATAAATAAAATATTAAATGTTTCTCATTTCTTCGTGTTTGCTGTGATATGTCAAGTCAGGTACCACACTTTTGCTGTACATTTTTCTTCCCAACTAGCCAGGATTCACAATCTCTTTGGAGTTGTGGTATGCTTTTGGTTGATCAACTTTCTACCATCCCTTGGATTTCCTAGATTCTTCCAAGTCCTTGAAGGTAACGATGCAATCTCTGCTCTTCTTTCGGCATCAAAAAATACCCTAGTGCAGTGGTTCTTTCTCAGGAGTCTGTGCTAGAGTTACACAGAGAGCCTTTAATTCACATGGGGGTCTACTTGCCCCGGTGCACTGAATCAGAATCTCTATGGTTGGGCCTGGCAAACCATCTGGAAACAATTCTTTGAGTTATTCTGATGTACAGGTCTGGCTCGAACTCGTAGTCTGTTCAAATCATAAATTTACCTACCAGAAAGAAAGAAAAAGAGACAAAAAGGAAGAAATAGAAAGAAAAATGAAGTTTGCCTAGCCAGCCCTTGCATCTGATTATCATGATAGCTAACCACTATGGCTGTCCTGGGAATTGACATTAGGACAATGGCTAATGGGAGACCAACTCCCCGGATTCTATTTCTGCTCCGTGGTGTGTCCTGCATCAAATTAAGTAGTCACTGTAGACCTTCCTTCATTTTTCTTACAATGCATATAATAATGATCCTGGCAGTAATTTTGGGGCTTAAATTATGTATTACATATAAGATGAAAACTGATAACGTATTTGCCGATAGACTGGCATGAAGTGTTTGTTCAAATAGTGTCGACTGATGTTATCTCAGGCTGCTCAAAGGCTCAGCCTAGTTAAATAGTATGTCTGATCTAAAAAATGAAAACATGAATGATTATAAATAAAGGAGTTTTGTTTCATAGATAGAACATTAAAAACCTGAGATCCAAAACAGGATTTTTATTTCAGATCTGTGGTATTATAAATGTTGAGCCCATATTTTAATTAAGTAATTATATTAGCATTGAGAATGCCAGAGTCCCTTTTAATGGTGTCGATAAAACCCTAAGGTACCATAAAATGACATCCAGAAATTACAGGCTTGGATAATTAAGGATGGTATTATTTCCAGCAGGCCCAAAAAGCTTGGTCATTCATTTATTCACTGATTCGACAACAATTTGTTGAGCTGCTAACATCTGTCAGACACCATTAACAGGAAGCATATAAGTCCCGCCATGCCTTTCAGAACCTTTCTCTAGGACCCTGCGAATTAGAATGTGCAGTGCAGAGACCGCCCACGACACTCCCCGCCCCACCAGAAGGAAGATGTTTGAAGCTGATGAATTCTGATGGTGGTTCACCTGATCCCCAGAGCTGTCCTGTTTCCATTTTGTCCAGAGGTTTAGTAATTTGCTTTTCTTTTGATTTTTTGAACCACTCAGGTCCTGATGATAAATTCCTTTGTTTATGCAAATTGGCAAGAGTATTCCTCTGGCTATTATGGCCACTCTAGTAAATTATTTAAATCGTCAATTGATAGTGTCCTCTGATGACACCCAAGTTTTGTGATGGTGTTTCAGACCAACAATTTATTTTTAGCAAGCTCATTTTACTCCACAGAAATAGTTTGCAGGTCATTAACCAAGTGATGTTTTGTCCCCAACAAGCTAAGTCCACATCCTAATCTCGACATTTGGGAAATATTTTTCTCTATGTGGAAAGAAAAATGTGAGCCACAGACTGCATTTGCAATCTTCTGATGTCTGAACTACTAAAATTTGTTATGGAAAGAATAGTTTTGTTATAAATATGAATTTCATAATAATTTCCATGAGTATTATCTACCACCGGCAAATAAGGAAATTTGTCTTTGTTGGTTAGCTTTTGAAAATAGCCATAGACAGGATGATGGCAGATGTATGATGCCTTAAATAATAGCTATCATCCTGCCTAAGGAATAGCAAGTTCTTCCAGTAGAGAGGAAGGATGAATTGGAGAGCAGAATCTATGCACTGCCTGCATAGTCTCAGGTCTATGGGGTTTGCATAATTTCAAGCACAGAATCTGGTCCTAGATACCTTGTGACTTTACCCTGTCTCCCATTACAGAACTTACCAGACTGATGATAGCAACATTTAATATATTGGTCAAGTGACTCAAGCTGAGTTCAGGTTCCACTGTCTGATTTCCTTGATCAACTCAGTTAATAACCCAAAGCCTCAAGATCCTTTAATAGGATCCCTAAAGTGGGACCAATAATAATATCTAGTTGAATAAGGTTTAAATGAACTACCGCAGGGACGACAGTCATAGAGACGTGCAAAATACTGTCACTCTCTTCCCCTTTTAAGTAGGGTGTCATTCTCCCCTTTTATAGTGCAAGTAACTGACTTTGGCCAGTGAGATATGAACATGTTATTTCTGGGAGGAAGCCTTTACAGCTATTGTAGCTTTACCTATTCATTGTCTGCTTCAGTAACATCAGTATTTCACATGGTAGCCTCTCCATCCACTGGGGACCTAAAGGGAGGGTGGTGTGGTGCTGAGCTCCTGCTCATCTGAAATAAATCTTTGTTGTTTTAAGCCACTGATATGTTTGGAAGTGATTTATATCTCCCACATAAGTTGGTCTGGAACTGAATGTAAAGCACTTAACACATAGTAATCTGCCAGTTTGGATGAGAGGTGAAATCACAGGTGTGATTAGTTCACTTGTTTAACAGAAGTTTACTGATGACCTTCTATATGCCATGCATAGTGAGTTCCATAGTGAGGGACAGATAGAGTCCTTAAATTCATGAAATTCTCCATTGTGCTGAGCCCACTACCATTCTGAAACTGAGGAAAAGCAATTAGAAAATTTCACATCCTTGTGGGAGAGGAAAAGCTATGATATTGGGCTGGCCAAAACTCTTCATGCAAAGACATCAGGGCAAATAATACTTATCCCTGACTATAAGATCTGATGTGTACAATGGAGGTAACCTGGCCAGTATTGATTCTGGGCATGCCTAAAGGGTCGTCCGGTTTAGTCATTGCGCCATTACTGATGCTCTGCTCTGAGTTCCCTGACCCAACATGTCACTACTGCACTTAGCAAAATGATCCCCCTTTAGAGAACTCATGCCTAGTTCATCTACATGAATTAACCTTCTGCTGAGCCCCTGCAACCCCACCAGACCAAAATACAACCAGATGTTTACCATCCTGATCTGCCATCCATCTACCCTGTGTGTGTTAGACACACCTGAGTTAGTCTCAGGAGAGCTTTCTGAAGAAGCTGAGAAGTAACACATCAAAGGGCTATTTACTCCACTCGCTTTCTGGAAACAAATGGCATTTGGTGAGGCACAGGGTGATGATCCTTACGGTTCCCAGGAGAGGGCCTAAGCTCTAGGTGTGGGACTTCATGGCCCTGAGGTGGGAAGGCAGAGATCCAGGTTGTACTTTTGCCTGCTCCCACATGAGCAGGAGTATTGGACTTTAAAGCTCAGGGCAGAACACCGTTTCATGTTGAATCCAGCAGTGAGAAGCTTGGGCTAGGCAGAGGGGCCCCAGACCTAGCTGCTACCCAGTGCAGTGTCTGCAGTTTCCAGACCGCAGACAGAGATGGAGAGGCAGGTGGGGATCAGCTGCTTCTTCATGCCCAGGTGAACTCTGAAGAATACAGTTTTTCTGTATTCTTGGTGTAGGGTTAGGTAGGATTGATGATGTGGAGGAAAAAACAAACACAATGCATTGGGTTGAGCTTCATGTGGCTTCAGTATAAATCCAGGCCTTGCTGCTTACAAGATGTGTGATCCAGAACCAATTATTTGATGTCTTTGAGCCTCAGTTTCTTACATACAAAATAGGTAAGAAATAGTAATATTAATGCTAAAAGATTAATGTTAATAATATTGACATCATTATTAATATTAATTAGAAATATTAATATTACTATCAATGTAATATTGATGTTAAAATAGTAATATTAACATTAGTTTTATAGTTGGTGTTCAAAGAATTAAGTGAGATAATATATGTTAAGCGTTTAGTAATGTCTGAGGCACAGTGGACTCTCAATATATGTTTGTGCCTTTTCCTTTTTTCCTCCTAAAGCGGGTGTAACTAAGTACGTTTGAGCTTGTATCTCTCAGAGCTTATGGAAAGCATTATGGCTCTCTGCATGTTATAATGTTCTTTTACGTATATATTTTTTCATTCTCCCAATAATTTTATAATAATGCTAATCAAGTACTATAATCATCCTAAATTTTTTTAGTGTACTTTGTTCATTTATTATATATATTTTTTAATTTTTTATTTTTTAAAAACATATAATATATTTTTATCCCCAGGGGTACAGGTCTGTGAATCGCCAGGTTTACACACTTCACAGCACTCACCATAGCACATACCATCCCCAATGTTCATAACCCCACCCCCCTCTCCCAACCCCCCTCCCCTCAGCAACCCTCAGTTTGTTTTGTGAGATTAAGAGTCACTTATGGTTTGTCTCCCTCCCAATCCCATCTTGTTTCATTTATTCTTCTCCTACCCCCTTAACCCCCCATGTTGCATCTCCACTTCCTCATATCATGGAGATCATATGATAGTTGTCTTTCTCTGATTGACTTATTTCGCTAAGCATGATACCCTCTAGTTCCATCCACGTCATCGCAAATGGCAAGATTTCATTTCTTTTGATGGCTGCATAGTATTCCATTGTGTATATATACCACATCTTCTTTAACCATTCATCTGTGGATGGACATCTAGGTTCTTTCCACAGTTTGGCTATTGTAGACATTGCTTCTATAAACATTCAGGAGCACATGCCCCTTTGGATCACTATGTTTGTATCTTTAGGGTAAATTCCCAGTAGTGAAATTGCTGGATCGTAGTTCTATTTTCAACATTTTGAGGAACCTCCATGCTGTTTTTCAGAGTGGTTGCACAAGCCTGCATTCCCACCAACAGTGTAGGAGGGTTCCCCTTTCTCCGCATCCTCGCCAGCATCTGTCATTTCCTGACTTGTTAATTTTAGCCATTCTGACTGGTGTGAGGTGATATCTCATTGTGGTTTTGATTTGTATTTCCCTGAAGCCGAGTGATGTGGAGCACTTTTTCATGTGTCTGTTGGCCATCTGGATGTCTTCTTTGCAGAAATGTCTGTTCATGTCCTCTGCCCATTTCTTGATTGGATTATTTGTTCTTTGGGTGTTGAGTTTGCTAAGTTCTTTATAGATTTTGGACATTAGCCCTTTATCTGATATGTCATTTGCAAATATCTTCTCCCATTCTGTTAGTTGTCTTTTGGTTTTGTTAACTGTTTCCTTTGCTGTGCAAAAGCTGGCCCAAAAGCTTTTGATCTTGATGAAATCCCAATAGTTCATTTTTGCCCTTGCTTCCCTTGCCTTTGGCAATGTTCCTAGGAAGATGTTGCTGCGACTGAGGTCGAAGAGGTTGCTGCCTGTGTTCTTCTCAAGGATTTTGATGGATTCCTTTCTCATATTGAGGTCCTTCATCCATTTTGAGTCTATTTTCGTGTGTGGTGTAAGGAAATGGTCCAATTTCATTTTTCTGCATGTGGCTGTCCAGTTTTCCCAACACCATTTATTAAAGAGGCTGTCTTTTTTCCATTGGACATTCTTTTCTGCTTTGTTGAAGATTAGTTGACCATAGACTTGAGGGTCTATTTCTGGGCTCTCTATTCTGTTCCATTGATCTATGTGTCTGTTTTTGTGCCAGTACCATGCTGTCTTGATGATGACAGCTTTGTAATAGAGCTTGAAGTCTGGAATTGTGATGCCACCAACTTTGGCTTTCTTTTTCAATATTCCTTTGGCTATTCGAGGTCTTTTCTGGTTACATATAAATTTTAGGATTATTTGTTCCATTTCTTTGAAAAAAAAATGGATGGTATTTTGATAGGAATTGCATTAAATGTGTAGATTGCTTTAGGTAGCATAGACATTTTCACAATATTTGTTCTCCCAATCCAGGAGCATGGAACATTTTTCCATTTCTTTGTGTCTTCCTCAATTTCTTTCATGAGTACTTTATAGTTTTCTCAGTATAGATTTTTAGCCTCTTTGGTTAGGTTTATTCCTAGGTATCTTATAATTTTGGGTGCAATTGTAAATGGGATTGACTCCTTAATTTCTCTTTCTTCTGTCTTGTTGTTGGTGTAGAGAAATGCAACTGATTTCTGTGCATTGATTTTATATTCTGACACTTTACTAAATTCCTGTACAAGTTTTAGCAGTTTTGGAGTGGAGTCTTTTGAGTTTTCCACATATAGTATCATATTATCTGTGAAGAGTGATAGTTTGACTTCTTCTTTGCCAATTTGGATGCCTTTAATTTCCTTTTGTTGTCTGATTGCTGAGGCTAGGACTTCTAGTGCTGTGTTGAATAGCAGTGGTGATAATGGACATCCCTGCCATGTTCCTGACCTTAGCGGAAAAGCTTTCAGTTTTTCTCCATTGAGAATGGTATTTGCGGTGGGTTTTTCATAGATGGCTTTGATAATATTGAGGTATGTGCCCTCTATCTCTACACTTTGAAGAGTTTTGATCAGGAAGGGATGCTGTACTTTGTCAAATGCTTTTTCAACATCTATTGAGAGCATCATATGGTTCTTGTTCTTTCTTTTATTAATGTGTTGTATCACATTGATTGATTTGCGGATGTTGAACCAAAGTTGCAGCCCTGGAATAAATCCCATTTGGTCATGGTGAATAATCCTTTTAATGTACTGTTGAATCCTATTCGCTAGTATTCTGGTGAGAATTTTCACATCTGTGTTCATCAAGGATATTGGTTTGTAATTCTCTTTTTTGATGGGATCCTTGTCTGGTTTTGGGATCAAGGTGATGCTGACCTCATAAAATGAGTTTGGAAGTTTTCCTTCCATTTCTGTTTTCTTGGAACAGTTTCAGGAGAATAGGAATTAATTCTTCTTTAAATGTTTGGTAGAATTCCCCTGGGAAGCTGTCTGGCCCTGGGCTTTTGTTTGTTTGGAGATTTTTGATGACTGTTTCAATCTCCTTACTGGTTATGGGTCTGTTCAGGCTTTCTATTTCTTCCTGGTTCAGTTGTGGTAGTTTATATGTCTCCAGCAATGCATCTATTTCTTCTAGATTGTCAAATTTGTTTGCGTAAAGTTGCTCATAGTATGTTTTTGTAATTGTTTGTATTTCTTTGGTGTTAGTTGTGATCTCTCCTCTTTCATTCATGATTTTATTTATTTGGGTCCTTTCTCTTTTATTTTTGATAAGTCTGGCCAGGGGTTTATCAATGTTATTAATTCTTTCATAGAACCAGCTCCTAGTTTCGTTGATTTGCTTTTTTTTTTTTGTTTCTATTTCATTGCCTTCTGCTCTGATCTTTATGATTTCTCTTCTCCTGCTGTGTTTAGGCTTTCTTTCTTGTTCTTTCTCCAGCTCCTTTAGATGTAGGGTTAGGTTGTGTACTTGAGACCTTTATTGTTTCTTGAGAAAGGCTTGTACCACTATATATTTTCCTCTCAGGGCTGCCTTTGCTGTATCCCACAGATTTTGAACCGTTGTGTTTTTATGATCATTTGTTTCCATGAATTTTTTCAATTCTTCTTTAATTTCCCGGTTGACCCATTCATTCTTTAAAAGGATGCTGTTTGGTCTAAATGTATTTGGGTTCTTTCCAAATTTCCTCTTGTGATTGAGTTCTAGCTTCAGAGCATGTGGTCTAAAAATATGCAGGGAATGATCCCAATCTTTTGATACCGGTTGAGACCTGATTTAGGACCCAGGATATGATCTATTCTGGAGAAAGTTCCATGTGCACTAGAGAAGAATGTGTATTCTGTTGCTTTGGGATGAAATGTTCTGAATATATCTGTGATGTCCATCTGGTCCAGTGTGTCATTTAAGGCCTTTATTTCCTTGGATGATCTTTTGCTTGGATGATCTGTCCATTTCAGTGAGGGGAGTGTTAAAGTCCCCTACTATTATTGTATTATTGTTGATGTGTTTCTTTGATTTTTTTTTCAATTTATTTATTTTCAGAAAAACATTATTCATTATTTTTTCACCACACCCAGTGCTCCATGCAATCCGTGCCCTCTATAATACCCACCACCTGGTACCCCAACCTCCCACCCCCCCGCCACTTCAAACCCCTCAGATTGTTTTTTGTTATTAATTGGTTTATATAGTTGGCTGCTCCCATGTTAGGTGCATAGATATTTAAAATTGTTAGATCTTCTTGTTGGAAAGATCCTTTGAGTATGATATAGTGTCCTTCGTCATCTCTTATTATAGTCTTTGGCTTAAAATCTAATTGATCTGATATAAGGATTGCCACCCCTGCTTTATTCTGATGTCCATTGGCATGGTAAATTGTTTTCCAGCCCCTCACTTTAAATCTGGAGTCTTCGGGTCTAAATTAGTTTCTTGTAGGCAAAATATAGATGGGTTTTGTTTTTTTATCCATTTTTTATCCATTCTGATACCCTGTGTCTTTTGATTGGGGCATTTAGCTCATTAACATTCAGGGTAACTATTGAGAGATATGAATTTAGTGCCATTGTATTGCCTGTAAGGTGACTGTTACTGTATATTGTCTCTGTTCCTTTCTGATCTACTACTTTTAGGCTCTCTCTTTGCTTAGCAAACCCCTTTCAATATTTCCTGTAGAGCTGGTTTGGTGTTTGCAAATTCTTTCAGTTTTTGTTTGTCCTGGAAGCTTTTTATCTCTCCTTCTATTTTCAATGATAGCCTAGCTGGATATAGTATTCTTGGCTGCATGTTTTTCTCATTTAGTGCTCTGAATATATCATGCCAGCTCTTTCTGGCCTGCCAGGTCTCTGTGGGTAAGTCTGCTGCCAGTCTAATATTTTTACCATTGTATGTTACAGACTTCTTTTCCCGGGCTGCTTTCAGAATTTTCTCTTTGTCACTAAGACTTATAAATTTTACTATTAGGTGACAAGGTGTGGTCCTATTCTTGTTGATTTTGAGGGGGGTTCTCTGCGCCTCCTGGATTTTGATGCTTGTTCCCTTTGCCATATTAGGGAAATTCTCTCCAGTAATTCTCTCCAATATACCTTCTGCTCCCCCTCTCTCTTTCTTCTTCTTCTGGAATCCCAATTATTCTAATGTTGTTTTGTCTTATGGTGTCACTTATCTCTTGAATTCTCCCCTCATGGTCCAGTAGCTGTTTGTCCCTCTTTTGCTCAGCTTCTTTATTCTCTGTCTTTTGGTCTTCTATATCGCTAATTCTTTCTTCTGCCTCATTTATCCTAGCAGTGAGAGCCTCCATTTTTGATTGCACCTCAGTAATAGCTTCTTAAATTTCAACTTGGTTAGAGTTTAGTTCTTTAATTTCTCCAGAAAGGGCTTTTATATCTCCTGAGAGGGTTTCTCTAATATCTTCCATGCCTTTTTCGAGCCTAGCTGGAACCTTGAGAATCATCATTCTGAATTCTAGATCTGACATATTACCAATGTCTGTATTGATTAGGTCCCTAGCCTTCGGTACTGCCTCTTGTTCTTTTTTTTTGTGGTGAATTTTTCCACCTTGTCATTTTGTCCAGATAAGAGTATATGAAGGAACAAGTAAAATACTAAAAGGGTGGCAAAGACCCCTGGAAAATACACTCTAACCAAATCAGAAGAGATCCCAAATTGTGGGGGGGAGAAAGGGGATAAAAAGAGGTTCAGGAAAAAAAAAGAAACAATTAAAAAAAGAAAACGAATAAAGAAAAATATATAAAAGAAAAAATATATATATATTAGATAAACTAGTTAAAAATCTTTAGAAAAGGGTAAAAGTTAAAAAAAATTAGCAGAAGAAGAAAAAAAATGAAAAAAAAAAAGAATCATGGGGAGAAAGCCATAAGTTCCGTGCTTTGCTTTCTCCTCTTCTGGAGTCCTGCTGCTCTCCTTGGTATTGAACCTGCATTCCTTGGTAGGTGAACTTTGTCCTGGCTGGATTTCTTGTTGATCTTCTGGGGGAGGGGCCTGTTGTAGTGATTCTCAAGTGTCTTTGCCCCAGGCAGAATTGCACCGCCCTTACTAGGGGCTAGTCTGAATAATCAGCTTGGGTTCGCTTTCAGGAGCTTTTGTTCCCTGAATGCTTTCAGTATAGTTCCAGAGGACGGGAATGAAAATGGCAGCCTCCTGGTCTCCAGCCCGGAGGAGCCGAGAGCTCGGGGCTCCACTCCTCAGTGCCCCCTCAGAGAATAGCGCCCAATTAATCCTGTGTCCCTGGCCTCTGATCGCGCTCCAAGCTCACCGAGCCTGCCACCGGTTCAAGGTAACCCCGAGCTGAGAGCTCACTCTGAGGCTCTGTCTCTGTAGCCAGCTTCCCCGTTCTAAAACCTGCAAGCTCTGTGACACTCAGACACCCTCGGTCCTTCTGTGACCCTGTGGGACCTGGGGCCACGCTGACCCCGCGTGGGCTTCACCCCGGTTTAGCCTCTGGAGTGATGTCCCTCAGTGGAACAGACTTTTAAAAGTCCTGATTTTGTGCTCCGTTGCTCCACTGCTTGACGGGAGCCGGCCCTTCCCCCTGGGGTCTATCTTCC
Source organism: Neogale vison (assembly GCF_020171115.1). Taxonomy (NCBI): domain Eukaryota; kingdom Metazoa; phylum Chordata; class Mammalia; order Carnivora; family Mustelidae; genus Neogale; species Neogale vison. The sequence goes on along the minus strand of NC_058094.1, from coordinate 20,608,143 downwards.
TGTTGCTTTGGATTCACTTCTCCGCCAGTCCTACCTTTCAGAAAGTGGTTGATTTTCTGTTTCCATAATTGCAGTTCTTCTTCTCTTCAATCTCCCATTGGATTTGTAGGTGTTTGCAATCTTTAGATAAACTGTCTAGCTGATCTCCTGCTACCTGATGTAGTCTCAGCCTGATACTTCTCCGCCATCTTGACTCCTCCTCCAATCATCCTAATTTTATAGATAAAGAAACTGAGGCTCAAAGAGATTGAGTAACTTGATCAATTATCACAAAGATTGTATTTGTTACAGGATTGACGATACTCGAGTCATTGGATGAAGACCCCCTTCTCTTTATAGTCCTTACTGCTTCTTTGGAATTTCAGGGACTTTGTAGTGGTCAAAGATTAAGCCAGATTAGCACTGTTTCTGCCTCCTACTTTTCCTCTTTCCACTGCGATTGGAAATACTTTGATCTAAAGTCAACTCTAAACATATTGGGAAAGGGAACTTGTGTAAGTATTAGGCTGACTGTGGTCCCTATATTCTGTAGACTGGAACACACATTTTAATCTTGGTAGGGCCTCAGACAGGCAATCTAAAGGAGGGGGAAAAAAAAAGATGTGTCTACTATTCCTCACTCCCAATCCAAGGGAGGCTGAGCTGCATGGAGTATATCCCTCTTTATAGGTTTCCCTCTAGATGTTTGAGTTTCTGTGCTGATGGTCATGGCTTGTCTCAAGTTGGACTTCTGAATTGCACTAAACATGCCACATCCTCATTTTAGGGGGCCTAGGAAAGGTAAGAATCTCAGGGTGCTGTACATTAAGGTAAATAATGTACTAAACCTTCCTCAATTTTGTCTAATTTCCTGATAGGAGCTTCAATGACACAATAGGTAGCTCCAAATAGTATTAAGAAAATGTACCCTTGGTAGATAATGATTGTCAATGTCAGTTTCTTTGCCTGTCACCAAACCAAAGTCCTCAATTGCACAGTGTCCTTTTAGGATGCTTTTTCTCTTTTAAGGGTATCCTAAGTAGTCATTTTAATTTGGTTTTCCCTTTTGTATAAAAAAGTGTTGGGATCTGGTGATGTGGACACAGTAATTTTTAATAGTGCTTAATATCAAAAAACTGCCTGGTGGAGCTTCAGAAGTAGTAGAATATCATGGTTTTAGTCTGCTTGGGCTGCCATAACAAAATACCATAGACCAGGTGCCTTAAACAACAGGAATTTATTTCACACAGTTCTGGACACTGGAAGTCCCAAGATGGTGCCATCAGGGTTGAGTTCTGGTGAGGTCTCCCTTCCTGGACTGCAGATAGTTGTTTTCTTGCTGTGGCTCTCATGGCAGAGAGAACAAGTTCTGGGGACTCTTCTTCTTCTTATAAGGGCACTAATCCCATCATAGAAGGTCCACCTGCATGACTTCATCTAAACTCAATCACCTCCCAAAGGCTTTATCTCCTAAGACCATGACATTTGGGGTTAAGGCTTCCATACAGGAATTTGGAGGTGGGAGAGACACAAACATTCAGTCTATTACAGTAATGTAGTGAGAGCAATGAAGTCAGATCTCCTGGGTTTAACATTTCAATAGTAGCATTTGCTCACATTTGATCTTAGTGTACTTAACCTGTTTGTACCTCAGTTTTACCTGTTAAAAAATAAATCTTGCTTAATGGAGCTATAAGAATTAAATGAACTAACATATGACCATTAGACATTACTGAAGATGGTTGTCTGTGAGGTGCCTCAGGAATACAAGGGAGAGTAAACACAAACATTGGAATGCTCTGAGTGACTGGAGGAACCATGCAGCATTTCTTTAAAATGACATGGAAACTGTAGACACTTGGTTAATATGCTAATAACCGTGTAATATTGCTTCACAAAACAGAGAACACATTCCATAAATTGTCTTGAAATTATTTCAAATGTATGTGTCCTCATTTTATCTCCTTGTGACTTTTGCCAAAGAAATCTAACACTCTCCAGGGAAGCTCTTGGTGCCTTATTCAGTAATGTTGAAGTGTCCCCCACATGTTATGATAAAAACTCCCAGAGGGGATCTTTCAGATACTTCTGCCTCACACTGCAACCTGAAACCAGATGTCCAGCATCTGTTACCTTAGAATGAATTCCTACATTACTGCCTCCCACCCCCACTCCCAGCTCATCCCCTTATTAGCTCAAGAACTGGTTAAATTGAATGTACGGATCTTCCTTGACTTAGGGTGGGATTATGTCCACATAAATCCAGAGTAAATTAAAAATATCCTTAAGTCAAAAACGCTTTATCCTCTTTCTTTCTTTCTTTCTTAAACTAAGCTCTATACCCTATATGGGGCTTGCACTCATGACCCTAAGAAGAGTCACATACGTGCTCGCTTTGGCAGCACATATACTAAAATTGGAAGAAGAGTCACATACTCTACTGACTCAGGCAGCAAGGCACCCTTGAAAATGCATTTACTACATTTAACTTACTGAACACCATAGCTTAGCCTAGTCAACTTAAACACGCTCACAGTGATTATATTATCCTATAGCTGAGCAAAGTCATCTAACATAAAGCTTATTTTATAACAAAGTGTTGAATATCTCATGTGATTTATTAAATGCCATACTGAAAGTGAAAAGCAGAATGGTTGTGAGAGAGGCTCATACCCCATATGATGAGCCCAGGAAAAGATGCCAATTCAGAAATTGAAGTATGGTTTCTACTGAATGTATATCATTTTTGCACCATAGTAATGTTGAAAGATTGTAAGTTGAACCATAGTAAGAAACCACCTGCATTTGTTAATACCACTTGTGTTTCTCTTCTAAACCCTCCTTACAAAGTGGCACCTGATCAGTGTTTGAAAATTTTTAGTTATCCCTTGGTGGCCCTATTTTCTTGAGTAGAAAGAATTGTTGGACTTATAACCAATTTGCTTTTACTGTGCCATTCATTTATTCGTTTATCTCATTTCCCACCCAGCCCTCCACCCACAAACTGGAAGAAACCAGAGACCCTCAGTAAATGGAATCTGAGGTTTCTCTGTAGCTTTTCTGGTTTTACCCAATCCTTGACCCTCAGGAAATTAAGTAAATAGCTCTTTTCATGCTCTACTTTCTTCTTTCCTCTCCAGGTGTTTCTTTCTTTACTGTTTCCCAAGGAAAATGAGTTGTATGACTTCCAAATTTGTATACCCCAGCTGACCTTCTCCTTGACTATAAACTTAACTTCTACTCAGAAGTGTCTAAGAGACATCTCAAGCTTGGACATCTAAGCTAAAACTTTTATTTCCAACATGTACTTCTTCACCTCCCCCAAAAAGGTCAAATATAAGACAGACTTAAAACAAAACAAAACAAAACAAAATGAAACAAAACACCTTTTCTTCTAGTCTTCCTCAGGTCAGTAAACAGTAACTTGACTTTCTCTGGCTAAAAAGCTTGACATTAACCTTGAGTCCTCTCTTTCTCTCAACAAAAAATGCTCACATTTGAAACATTAGCAAAACGATGAGTTCTGCCTTCTGAGTCCCTCTCCATCTCAGCGTTGTCACTATAGCAACCCTACCCCAGGTCACTGATGCCTCTCATCTCTATCTGTTCTCCCAACTTTCATCTTTCTCTCCTATATTAGTTATCTATTGATGGGTAACAAATTACCACAGTATTTACTGGCTTAAATCCACCTACGTTTATTATCTAATAGTTTCTGTGGGTCAAGAGTCTGAGCACAGCTTATTGGGGTCCTTGGCTTCAGGGAATCCAACAAAACTGCAGTCAAGGTGTGATCCAGGGCAAAGGTCTCATCTGAAGATATGGCTGGGAAAAGCTCACATGATTAGAGACAAGATTCAGTTCCTCAGGTGCCATTGGACAGAGGGTCTCAGTTCTTGGAGTTTGCTGGCCAGAGGCCACCCTCATCTACCCTCCTTTGCCACATGGATTTTTCCAACCTGGTTTCCTGCTTCATCAAAGTGTGTAAGTCAAGAAAACAATAAAGAGTGTGCTAGCCAGATGGAAGTTACAATTTTATTTTATCCAATATAATCTAGAAGCAAATTTCCCTTCGTATTTACCATATTATACTGGTTAATACAAGTCACAGATCCGGCCCACACTCAAGGGGAGGGGATTATACAAGAGCATGAAGGAGGCAAGAATCATTCAGGGTCATCTGAGGAGTTGCCTACTGCATTCTTTTAGTTTATTCTTTGAGAGTGGTCAGAGATATTCTTTAAGTCATGAATCAAATTATGTCATATCTCTCTTCCAAACCTTCCAGGTGTTTCCTATTTAACTCATAATAGACTCCAAATTCTTTATCATGACCTTGCCCCATCCACATCTCATCTTAAACAACTCCCCCTGAATTTTCTCTTGTCCAGATGTCCTAACTCCCTTCTGATTCCTCAAACCACACAGCACTGCCCCATTTTGGGGTCTTTGTATTATAAATTACTCTATCTGGAGTCCTCTTACCCCAAACACATGGATGGCTTTCTCTTCACTTAAATCAGTCTTTTGCCTCAATGTCATGTTTTTAGAAAGACCTTTCTAAACCATGCTTTTTAAAACAGTAATCTTTCATTGCTTTCTGCTTCCTTTTCCTTCTTTATTTTTATTCACAAAATTGTTTTTTAACCACATAAAATATTATATACCACATCTAAATGTCTGTTTTCACCATTAAAATTAAAGATCCATGGAGCAAAGATGATTTTGTTCATGCAGTATATGTAAGATGACCTATTTGGTGACATAAAAGGGAAGTTTGTTAGGACAAATGCAAGCACTACAGAAGGAGAAAAAAGAAAGTACAATTTTTTTCTAATAATTATCCTGTAATCATCCAAAAGAGTAGACCAGCATACTATGTTCTGATCACTAGAGAGAGGTGTATCTTCCTTTAATTAAGACGAGAATTCCTTCAAGGACATTCAGTTCCCTTTACTGCTGTCTCATCAACCAGCTTTCTAGCACTAACTCAGTTTTGTAACTGCCTTGTTCCGAGGAAAGATTCTGAATAAAGGGCTAGCTATTCATTCTTATTGTTCTCAGTATCTCCCTTAGTAATTAGTAAAGTGGCATTCCCGTTTACATGTTAGTACCAGAGCTAAAATCTAGCCAAGGCCTCAAAAGCCAAAGACTCAACTCTTTACTGTAATCTTCCTCCAATGGGAGGCAGACAGGACCAAACACATCTGGAACAGTCATCCAATCTTATCTACTGCTGTTATATGGTATTCCAGAGAGACATGTACATTTTGAGAATGGTTAGATTCAAGTTCATATTTGTTTAGATGCAGCAATTGCAGATCTTCAGAATTAATCTAAGTGAGCGGAAGGTTTATGGTTTGTTACTAGGAGAAAAGGGAGACATTTCTGTGGCATTGACCACAAAGTTTACTTTTAATGGACAGTTTTCATTTAGAGAACTGCAGCAAAATAGAACAAAAATGCTGCAGACATTTTTCTCTCAATAGCTACCTAATAAAGCCTAAACTGGCCAACTTCCATGCCCTTCAGGGTTCCAGAAATACAAACAGGAATTTAACATTTCCATAGCAATAACAATTCTGTAATAAAAGCTGAGGAGAAACAATAAAACAGAAGGTCAGGATAAAAGCAATTTACATTTTATTAACATCCTAACACTACATCAAAATAGATTTCACATATTAAAATGGAGTCAGAGTATAATTAGGAAAGCATTTGTAATCAAATGACATTTTTTTTTTTCATTTTTAAGCATGAATTTGCCCTGGTCTTATAACAAGGTACAAAGTACATAGCATTTCTAGTTTCCCCCAACTTGTAATTCTGCTGTGTCATCTCAAGGATTATTTTGCCCAAGCAAAGTTTCTCTATTTCAAATAAAAGCTGTATGATTCATTGTGTTGTCTGTTTGTATTCATTCCATTACTCTGAGAAACCATACACTCTAATGGGTGTAATGAAGATAGTGGTCTGAAGTAAGTCAAATGCATTCTTTCAGACATTGAAGGAAGCCAACAGGGTGACAGATGGTCTTTTGGGCAAGGACGCAGCTGGTAACTGGTGAAGTTTGGGCAAGAATGCAGCTGGTAACTGGTAACTGGTAAAATTTCCCAGTACTTGGACCTTTCTTTCCCAACTATTAAACATTCTTTTCCTATAACTATGGAATATAGAGGTGAATTCCTAAGAGAATCAAGAAGGCACTTGAGCATTATATAGAAAGATAAACTGAAGGCCAAAAAGAGAGAAAAGGGGACCTTCCAACCCCTACCTTGAAATGAGTGACCAGGAAATAATGAACTAGTGATGAGAATAGAAGAAAAAGAAGAGAGAATTTAGTTCTGTAAACCTGAATTTGTTATTAGAACCTTGAACTCAGCAAGCTTCCATGGTTGCCTGTCCTTTTCAGGCAATGAGCTTATAAGACAAATAACATAACCAACAACTGGGACACTGAAAGAATTGGAATCCTTCTGATTGTAAGAGAATCAATCTTTAATCAATTACCTTTTGTTGTCAAAGTCCTATATTTTTAGTGTACTGAACACTTACAGAAAATCATGTAAGAAATTGTGTAAATGGAATGCTGCCCTCTTATGGTTCCACAAATCCTTTTAGGGCCAAACATAATATCCTGGTCTCTAGTTAGGACAATTAGTAGAAGGATTTAAAAACTGGAGGGACCTGGAAATTTAACACATACTTTGATTTTATAAATTAAAAAAGGTGTTGCATGGAGGCCACTCATTTCAAGTTCATATATCTAGATAGCATAGTGCCAAGGATGGAACATGGTCTATTACTTTTCTCATTCCAATGCATATTTTAATGTAATTTTAATTTCTGGCTCCATAATTCAGATATTTCAGGGGAAATCACAAAACGTCAATTTTATCAAAGGGAGCTGTACTAAGATTAATTATACTAAGTCAATATGATGTCAAACTTTTCAAATGTTGGAGGACTTCTGCATTTTATCAACTCAGAAAATTTGAAAAGTTCTCAAATAGCAAACTCACAAATCTTCATTTTTCAGGATATTTTACTTGTATTCTCCCAGGACAGTTCTTATTCTTATTTGTCATCTGTAGAGCCATTTAGAACTATTTGAATACTTATAAAACACATGTTAGTTTTATAAATATTACATAAAAGCAATTTTTTTCCTAAAAATTTCTATCTCTTCCAAGATAACCATTTGCATTTTTATTTGTTCCCACACTGTTGTTTTTATTTGAATCCGCTATATGAGACATAATTTACACACAGCAAGATGCATACATTTTAGTGGACAGTTGAATGAGGTTTGAGAAATATCTACATTTATGTAATCACCATCAAAATCAAGGTATAGAACAAATATGTCACACAAGAAAGTTTGATTGTGCCTGATCTCAGTCAATTTCTGCCATGGCCCCAGGCAACATTTATCTGTTTTTTTGTCATGAGGAATTAGTTTTGCTTTAATATTAAAAAATTACAGGGTAGACACTCTTTCATGACTGGCTTCTTTCAAACAGCATAATTGGTTTGAGATTCATCATTGTTATTTTATGAATGTATCAGTAAGTTGCTCTTATTTATTTCTGAGTAGGATTCCATAGTATGTACTTACTGCAATATTTATCTTCTAACTAGCTATTGGACATGTGGGTTGTTCCTAGTATTTTTATTGTTATGAAAAATGCTGCTGTGAAAATTTATGTAAAATTCATTTTGTGGTCATGTTTTCATCTCTCTTAGGTAAAGGGCTAGAAATGCAATTCCTGGGCCATATAATAGGTACATATTTAACTTTATAAGACATGACTAGACTGTCTTCTAAAGCAGCTGTATGATTTTACATTTTCACCAAAAATGTGTAGAGTTCCTATTACTTCACATTCTTGCCACCAGTATTTTTGTCATCAAAATACTGTCAGCAGTATTTTTTTATTTTAGCTGTTCTAGTGGTTGGTAGGGACATCTCATTTAAGTAGTGATTTTATTTATATTTATCTGATGACTTAATAATGTTGAGCCTTTTTTCATATGCCTATTAACCATTCAAATATCTTTTTTTTAAATGAGGCGTCTGACCAAATCTTTTACTCTTTTTAAAAAATCTAGATTTGCAACTTACAATTGAGTTGGAAATGTTCTTTATTTATTCTAGATGTCAATCCTTTGCCAGCAATAGGTATTGTCAACTTTTCCTTTCAGCTCATGGCTTGTCTTTTCATTTAAATGATGATTTTGAAGAATGTTGAATGGAAAGTTTATGTCTTCTCTCTAGTTCATAAGTTGAAATCATAACCCCCCAAATGATAATATTGACAGGTTGTACCTTTGGGAGTATAGGACAGAGCCTTTTATAAAGGATTAGTGCTCTTCGAAAAAAAGAGGCTCAAGAAAGCTCTCTTGCTCCTTCCACCCTGTAAAGACAGTGAAAAGATGCCATCTACATTATAGTCCAGGAGGCAAAGAGAAGTCCCCTCAAAATCAATAAATACTGTGCAACATCTTGACATTGAATAGTGAAGCTAGCAAATCTTAGAAGCAAAGAGAAAATCCTAAAAGCAGCTCAAGACAAGAAGTCTGTAACCTACAAGGGTAAAAACATTAGGCTGGCAACACACTTACCCACAGAGACCTTGCAGGTCAGAAAGGACTGGCATGATATATTCAGGGTGCTAAATAAGAAAAATAATGCAGCTAAGAATACTGTATCCAGCAATGCTGTCTTTCAAAATAGGAGGAGAGAAAAAAAGCTTCCAGGACAAACAGAAACTAAAAGAATTTGTGATCTCTAAACAAGTCCTGTAAGAAATATTAAAGGGGATCTTTATCAAAGAGAGAGCGCCAAAATAATATAGGCCAGAAAGGAACAGAGATAATGTAAAGAGACATGACTTTACAGGTAATGCAGTGGCACTAAATTCGTATCTTTCAATAGTTATTCTGAACGTAAATGGGCTAAATGGCTAATCAAAAGATACAGGGTATAAGATTAGAGGAAAAAAAAGCAAGAGACTCATTTTAGACCCAAAAGAGTCCTCCAGATTGAAAGTGAGGGGGTGGAAAAGCATTTATCTGCTAATGGACATGAAAAGAAAGCTGAGGTAATAATCCTTGTATTAGACAATTTAGAGATGAGGAAGGGCACTGTATCATAAGTACAGGGTCTATCCAACAAAAAGTTCTAACAATTATAAATATTTATGCCCCTAACATGAGGGCAGCCAATTAAAGAAATCAAATAATAACAAAATTAAGGAAACACATTGACAACAGTATAGTAATAGTAGGGTACTTTCATAGCCCACTCACTGCAATGGACAGATCATTTAAGAAGAAGATCAAGGGAGTTGGGGTAAATTGGAAGGGGAGGTGAACCATGAGAGACTATGGACTCTGAAAAACAATCTGAGGGGTTTGAAGTGGCGGGGGGGTGGTGGGAGGTTGGGGTACCAGGTGGTGGGTATTATAGAGGGCACGGATTGCATGGAGCACTGGGTATGGTGAAAAAATAATGAATACTGCTTTTCTGAAAATAAATAAATTGAAAAAAGAAATTGAAATTGAAAAAAAAAAAAAAGAAGAAGAAGATCAACAAGGAAACAAGGGCTCTTAATGACACTGGACCCGATGGACTTTACAGACACATTTGGAACACTCCACTTTAAAGCAACAGAATACACATTCCTTTCAAGTGCACCTGGAACATTCTCCAAAACAGATCGCATACTGGGTCAAAAATAAGGTCTTAACCAGTACCAAAAGACTGGGATCATTCCCTGCATATTTTCAGACCACAATGCTTTGAAACTAGAATTCAATCACAAGATGAAATTTGGAAAGAACTCAAATACATGTAGGTTAAAGAGCATCGTACTAAAGAATGAATGGGTCAGTCAAGAAAATAAAGATTTTTAAAAATTCCTGGAAATAAATGAAAATTAAAACACAACAGTTCAAAACCTTTGGGATGAAGTAAAGGCTATCCTAAGAGGAAAGTATTTAGCAATTCAAGCATTCTCAAAAAACAAGGAAGGTTGCAAATACACAATCTAACCTTTCACCTATTGGAGCTGGAGAAAGGATAGCAAGTAAAGCCTAAGCCCAGAAGGAGAATAAAATTAATAAAGATTAGAGGAGAACTCATAACACAGAAACCAAAAGAACAGTAGACTAGATCAATAAACATAGGAGCTGGTTCTTTGAAAGAATTAATAAGATCACTAAATCCCTGGCCAGACATATCAAAAAGAAAAGAGAAAGGACCCCAATAAATAAAAACATGAATGAAAGAGGAGAGATCGCAACCAACCCTGAAGAAATGCAATTATAAGAGCACATTATGAGCAACTATGTGCCAACAAATTAGTCAATCTGGAAGAAATGGATGCATTCCTAGAGATGTATAAACTACAAAAGTGAAACAGGAAGAAATAGAAAACCAGAACAGACCCATAATCAGCAAGGAAATTGAAGCAGTCATCAAAAGTCTCCAAACAAACAAGAAGTCAGGGCTGGATGGCTTTCCAGGGAAATTCTACCAAACATTTAAAGAATTAATACCTGGGGCACCTGGGTAGCTTGGTCAGTTAAGCATCTGCCTCTGGGTAGGGCGTAATCCCAGGGCCCTGGGATCAAGCCCTGCATTGGACTCCCTGCTCAGTGGAGAGCCTGCTTCTCCCTCTCCTGCTTCCACCTGCCTGTGCTCTCTCAATCTGTGTCAAATAAATAAATAAATAAATAAATAAATCCTATTCTTATGAAGCTGGTTCAAAAAATAGGAAATGGAAGGAAAACTTCCCAACTCTTTCTATAAGGACAGCATTACCTTGATCCCCAAACCAGACAAAGACCCTACCAAAACGGAGAATTAAAGACCAATATCCCTGATAAACATGAATGCAAAGTTTCTCACCAAAATACTGGTCAGTAGGCTCCAACAGTCCATTAAAAGGATTATTTACCACAACGAAGTGGGATTTATTCCTGGGCAACAAGGGTGGTTCAACATCTGCAAATCAATCAATGTGTTATAATATATTAATAAACGAGAGGACAAAAATCATACGATCTTCTCAATAGTTGCAGAAAAAGCATTTAACAAAGTACAGCATCCTTTCTTGATTAAAACTCTTCACAGTGTATGCATAGAGGGAACATACCTCAATATCATAAAAGGCATATACGAAAAATCCACCGTGAATATCATTCTCAATGGCAAAAAACTGAGGGCTTTTCCCCAAGGTCAAGAACATGACAGGGATGTCCACTCTCACCTCTGTTGTTCCACATAGTACAAGATGTCCTAGCCTCACCAATGAGACAACAAAAAGAAATAAAAGGCATGTGCATCATCGAAGAGGAACTCAAACTCTCACTCTTTACAGATGACATGATACTCTATGTGGAAAACCCAAAAGCCTCCACCTTTAAATTGCTAGAACTCATACAGGAATCCAGCAAAGTGACAGGAAACATTGAAAATATACATACTCTATGACCCAGCAATTGCACTTCTAGGTATCTACCCCAAAGATACAAATGTAGTGATCTGAAGGGACACTGGCACCCCAATGTTTATAGCAGCAATGTCCTCAATAGCCAAACTGTGGAAAGAGCCCAAATGTCCTTTGGTAGATGAATGGATAAAGAAGATGTGGTATATGTATACAAAAAAATGAAATCTTGCCATTTTCAGCAACGTGGGTGGAAATAGAAAGTATTATGCTGAGCAAAATAAGTCGATCTGAGAAAGACAATTATCATATGATCTCCCTCATAAGTGGAATTTAAGAAACAAAACAGAGGATCATAAGGGAAGGGAAGGGATAATAAAACAGGATGAAATCAGAGAGGGAGACAAACCAGGAGAGAATCTTAATTATAGGAAACAAAGTAAAGGTTGCTGGAGGGGGAAGGAGGTAGGGGATGGGGTAACTGGGTGATGGTCATTAAGGAGGGCATGTGATATAATGAGAACTTAGAGAAGTTGTATAAGACTGATGAACCACTGAATTCTACCTCTGAAACTAATAATACACTATATGTTAAGTATGTGAATTTAAATTAAAAAAATACTTGTTAAAAAAAAAAGATGCATCTATGAGGAAGAGTGTCTCCAACTACAGCATCTCTGCCAGTGCCATCATCTTGGACTTCCCAGCCTCCAGAACTGTGAAAAATAAATGTTTGGTTGTTATAAGCCACCCAGTTTATGGTATTTTTGTTCCACATCCTGAATGAAGTAAGACACCATGCTGTTGTTTTAAGTACTGTTGAACCCTCCTCTCACTGTTCAGTCACCTGTTTAAATGTCATTTGGTTAAGGACCTTTTCAAAATATGACTCTCTTAAATGACCGCAATCCCAGTAGTTACTTCTTTTATTTTTAAGTGCCACAAGTATATTATTTAATTACAGAAATATGTTCACAAAACTCAAGAATAGGAGGTTACTGTTTAAGGAGTTTTGGTTTTCTTTGGCAGTTATGGAAATGCCTGGAACTTACTAGAAGGTGTAGATGCACGATACAGTGAATACACTAAATAACACTTAATTGTAGATTTGGAAGTGGTGACTTTTATGCTATGTAAATTTCACTTTGAGTTTCAAATAGAAAATACACAGGGGAAGGGGGAAGTGTAACTCATCCTGTCTCTGTAAAAAACACAGGGCTGCTTGTGGAACTGTTTCTGGAGAGTGAGCAAAAAAGACCCACATGTCAATGTATTCTAAGTAGAAATTTAGAACTTCATGTATAAGGAGAAATTCTAAAAGCTTCCTGTGAGAAAAACAGGTTGTTTAAAGGAGTGAGAAAGATTGGTAAGAGGCTCATTTTAAAAGCTGGTTCAAGAAAACATACAAGTGGGCGACTGGGTGGCTAAGTCATGAGGCATCTGCCTTGGGTTCAGGTCATGATCCCAGGGTCCTGGGATGGAGTCCCACGTCCTGCTCCCTGCTCAGTAGGAAGCTTTCTTCTCCCTCTTCCACTCCCTCTGCTTGTGTTCTCTCTCCCGCTGTGTCTTTTGCTGTCAAATAAATAAATAAACTCTTAAAAAGAAAAGAAAAAACTATAGAAGCAACATCTTCAAAATGCTGAGAAGATTATGAGCCTTGAATGTTATGCCCGGACCAACTATCATTCATGTAAACAGCAAAATAAAGACAGACGTAGACTTGCTAAGATATTTATTACCCCAAACTTTATGTGAAAGGTTTATTAACGTTATAGTTCAAAGAAAATTTTTTTAAAAAACTTAGAAGATGTACTTTTTTTTTTTTTTTTTAAATAGACCAGGGTTTGGATCCAACTCAGCAACTCATTAAATGTGGAATGTTGGGAATTTCATTTTTTTTTAAAGATTTATTTATTTATTTATTTGACAGAGAGAGATCACAAGTAGGAAGAGAGGCAGGCAGAGAGAGAGGAGGAAGCAGGCTCCCTGCTGAGCAGAGAGCCCGATGCGGGACTCGATCCCAGGACCCTGAGATCATGACCTGAGCCGAAGGCAGCAGCTTAACCCACTGAGCCACCCAGGTGCCCAGGAATTTCATTTAACTCCTCTGAATCCGTGATATAAGCAGAAGGTCAGGCAGCTGCCTGCAGCAGAATGATGCTTTTCAGAATCTCTAGCACAAGACCTGGTTTGTTCATGCAGAGGGAATCAACAAATGTGGGCTCTAACTTAGCTCTTTTCTACTTCTTCAAGAAACATCACAGACATCTTAGTGCCAGGAAAGCAAGAAAGGAAGATGAAAAAGTAGGAAAAGGGATTCTGATTTTTTTGGTGCTAAATCTCTTAATTAGGTAAGATTATTCTCTTTATTAGATAGTATTTTTAGCATTACTAGACCCAAAACTATAAGAAATAATCTCAGAAAGAGCTAAGTGAAACTGAAGTTATGAAACATATGCCCTTTATTATGTTCCTTTATTTATAGGGAAATCCAAACATTTCAGATCTAGTTTTCAGCAGTTTATGGAATGACTTTATTGATGATGACTTTGACTCCATTTGAAATTTCTCTATTTGCCGTTACAGATAGTAAGTATTAGGATCACATCCTACTTTCAGGGTTGTCATTGGTTAATTTTTTTTTTTTTTAACGTTAAGGTACTTAAACATATCAGTAGTTCTACAAAGCATTTTATCTTTATTTGCATATTTCCCATCACCCCCCCCCAAGAAGGTCTGTCCCTCTGTGACTTCCATAGCCCATACTCACTGAGAACTATGTGTCAGACTCTCTTCTAAAACATTAACACATGTTAACTCTTTCAATCCTCATGATATCCCTGGAGATAGTACCATTATTACACATTCTGTAGGTGAGAAAAATGAATGACAGATTCAGTTGTCGGCTTGAGATGCTACAGCTTTCGAGCAGCAGGGTCAAAATCTAGACCCAGGCAACTTTAATCCAGACCTGTGTGATTATACAGTCTCTTCAAGAACTCAAAATAATTTGCAAAACCTGAAACACTACACATCATGATGCCTGGAAACAAGGAAAAAACAAAAACTATAAACAGAAGACTATACAGGGAAAGTCAAGTAATAAGGCTAAGATAAATGGGTGGAGGGAAGGTTAAAACTTGACAGTAGATGTGGGCTTAATGCAGGATCCCGAAGTTGAGCCAAAATTGTACTTCTGAATTTCTTGGAAGTCAAGGCAAAAAGGAAAGTAGAATATGTGGCATGGCTCTCATATGGTGAAAGGAGTCTACAAGTCTTCGAGGAGAAACAAAATGTGTCAGACTCTATTCCCAGCCTTTCAGTTAATTTCCCAGTTTTGAACTTGAGCAAGTACTGAGGTCTCATCGATGATTCGTTTCTGAAACTAATTGCTTTAGTTTTGCTGGTCAGGGATGTAGTTTCAAGAAATGCTCACGTTTCAATATGCCCATATGCCAATATGCCCATATTTTCTCAAATAAGGTTTTTTAAAATTTCAATTTATTATAGCTCAAAAACCTCCAAACACTTCACCCATTTTCTCCACCCCCTACCCTTTGTCTCTGGCAAGCACAGACCTGTTCATCATATCCACGAAATTGTTTTGTTTTGTTTTTCTAATAGGAGAGAGATCCACGTAAAGTATTTGTCTTTCTCTTTCTGACTTATTTCACTTAGCACGATGCCCTCGATTTCATTCTTTTTTAAAGGCTGAATAATATTCATACACACACACACATACACAAACACATACACACACAAACATATACACACCCCACAATTTCTTTATCCATTCTTCCACCGATGACACTTACGTTGTTTCCATAATGTGGCTATTATAAATAGTGCTTCAATGAACATAGGGGTGCATATACATTTTTGAATTAGTATTTTTGTTTCCTTCAGATAAATACCCAGAAATGTAATTGCTGAATCATACAGACATCTATTTTTGATTTTTTGAGTAACCTCTGTACTGTTTTCCATTGTGGTTGCACCAATTTACTATACATGAACAGTGCACAAGGATTCCCTTTCTCTCCACTTTATCACCCACACTTGTTATTCGTATCTTTTTGACAACAGTCATTCTAATAGCTATCTCACAGGTGTAGGAGGTATCTATCTCCTTGTGACTTTGATTTGTATTTCCTTGACAATTAATGATGTGGAACATCTTTTCATGTACCTGTTGGAAAAATGTCTATTCAGGTATGCTCATTTTTTTAAAATTTATTTTTAATTATTTATTTTTAAATCATTTTTAATAATTTTTTATTATGTTGTATTAGTCACCATTATTTTTTTTTTAATTTTTGTTTTTTTAAAATTTCTTTTCAGTGTTCCAGAATTCATTTTTTATGCACCACACCCTGTGCTCCACGCGATATGTGCTCCACCCACCACCAGGCTCGCCCCTCCAAAACCCTCAGTTTGTTTCTCAGAGTCCACAGTCTCTCATGGTACGTCTCCCCCTCCAATTTCCCCCAACTCACTTCTCCTCTGCATCTCCCTATGTCCTCCATGTTATTCCTTATGCTCCATAAATAAGCAAAACCATATGATAATTGATTCTCTGCTTGACTTATTTCACTCAGCATAATCTCTTCCAGTCCCATCCATGTTGATACAAAAGTTGGGTATTCATCCTTTCTGATGGAGGTGTAATACTCCATTGTACATATGGACCACATCTTATTTATCCATTCCTCCATTGAAAGGCATCTTGGTTCTTTCCATAGTTTGGCAACTGTGGCCATTGCTGCTATGAACATTGGGGCACAGATGGCCCCTCTTTACACTACATCTGTATCTTTGGGGTAAATACCCAGCAGTGTAATTGCAGGGTCATAGAGTAGCTCTATTTTTAATTTCTTAAGGAATCGCCACACTGTTTTCCAAAGTGGCTGCACCAACTTGCATTCCCACCAACAGTGTAAAAGGTTTCCCCTTTCTCTACATCCTCTCCAACACTTGTTTACTGTCTTGTTAATTTTGGCCATTCTAACTGGAGTCACCATTAGTTTTTGGGGTAGTGTTCCATGATTCATTGTTTGTGTATAACACTCAGTGCTCCAGGCAATATATGCCCTCCTTAATACCTATCACCAGGCTCACTCATTCGCCTCACCTCCCTCCCCTCTAAAACCCTCAGTTTGATTCCTAGAGTCCAAAGTGTCTCATGGTTCATCTCCCCCTTTGATCCCCCCCTTTATTTTTCCCTTCATTCTCCTAATGTCATCCATGCTCTTCCTATGTTCCACAAATAAGTGAAACCATATGATAATGGTCTTTCTCTGACTGACTTATTTCACTCAGCATAATCCCCTCCAGTTCCATTCATGCTGTTGCAAATGTTGAGTATTCATCTTTCTGATGGCTGAGTAATATTCCATTGTATAAATGGACCACATCTTATTTACCCATTTGTCTGTTGAAGGGCATCTCAGCTGCTTCCACAGTTTGTCTATTGTGAACATTGGTGCTAGGAACATTGGGATACATATGGTCTCTTTTAAATCAGATTCTGTTTTCCTATAGAAATATATGAGTTCTTTATATATTTTGGAGATTAGCTTCTTATCACATACATAATCTGCACAGATTTTCTCCCATTCAGTAAGTTGTCTTTTCATTTTGTTGTTCCTTTTGCTGTGCGTAAGTTTCTTAGTTTGATGTAGTCCCACTTGTTTATCTTGGCTTTTGTTGCTTTTCTTTTTTTTTTTTTTTCCAATTTATTTATTTTCAGAAAAACAGTATTCATTATTTTTTCACCACACCCAGTGCTCCATGCAAGCTGTGCCCTCTATAATACCCACCACCTGGTACCCCAATCTCCTACCCGCCCCGTCACTCCAAACCCCTCAGATTGTTTTTCAGAGTCCATAGTCTCTCATGGTTCACCTCCCCTTCCAATTTACCAAAAAGCACATACAAAGGCAAGGGAAGCAAAGGCAAAAATGAACTTTTGGGATTTCATCAAGATCAAAAGCTTTTGCACAGCAAAGGAAACAGTTAACAAAATCAAAAGACAACTGACAGAATGGGAGAAGATATTTGCAAACGACATATCAGATAAAGGACTAGTGTCCAAAATCTATAAAGAACTTAGCAAACTCAACACCCAAAGAACAAATAATCCAATCAAGAAATGGGCAGAGGACATGTTGCTTTTCTTTTGGTGTGAGATTAAAAAAATCATCGCCAAAACCAATGGCAGGGAGCTTGCCACCTGGGCTTTCTTATAGGAGTTTTATGGTTTCAGATTTTATATTCAAATGTTTAAGCCATTTTGAGTTAATTTTTGTGTGTGGTGTAAGATAGTGGTCCGATTTCATCCTCTTGCATGTGGCTAATGTTCTCACCACCATTTATTGAGACTATCTTTTCCCATTGCATATTCTTGGCTCCTTTGTTGTATATTAGTTGACCATATATGCTTGGATTTATTTCTGGGCTCATTATTATATTCCATTGATCTCTGTGTCTATTTTTATGCCAATAGGACACTCTTTTATTTACTATAGATTTGTAATATAATTTGGAATCAGGGAGTGTGAAATCTCCAACTTTGTTCTTTTTAAGATTGTTTCAGCTATTTGGGGGTTTTATAGTTCCAAACAAATTTTAGGACTGTTTATTCTATTTCTGTGAAAAGACATTGGAATTTCAATAAAGATCACATTGAATCTTTATATTGCCTTGGATAGTATGGGCATTTTAGTGATACTAATTCTTTTAATCCACAAACACAGAATAGGTTTCAACTTATTTGTGTCTTTTTCAGTTTCTTAGAGTTTTCAATATAAAAGGCACAAGGCATTCTGAATCGATCCTGTCTTATTATTGAAGAAAGGAGGATGGCTCTGAATTTTTCCTTCTTTGTTGTGAATTGAAGGGCAAAATTAACACGGACAAACATGTAAAAATACAAATTATTTCTCTCCCACAACTCCTTTAAATGTCATGTTAGGAGATAGAGCTTCAAAGGGAAATACTTTGTGCCCAGAACACAATTTTTCATTTAAACACAATCTTCATTTTGAAGAGAAAGCAAATGGATGTAATATGACCCTGTTGGCCTTTTGTACCATAAATGCCATGTGAAACCATGAAAGGAACCACATCAAGGCAGATTAGACCACTGTAAAGTTCAAGGAAATCATGTAAGCCACACATGATTTATCTGTGTACCTTTGTTAGAGAAAGCAAGCTTAGTGGCTCAGGGCTAATGGGAAGAGTCTTCAAGTTAGAAGTCATCTTTTGAAATGACACAAAGAAGTAAAAATCCAAAGAGTCTGGAAATGTCTTCAATTTCATACACTTGGAGGTTTCTCTCTTTTAGGCAATAAGAAACAGAGTGTAATGTTGGTTACTGTACTTAAAGTATTAAAATCCTCACAAAAGGGACAAACTTTTATTCTGTCCTTTCAGCCCAAGGAAAAACTTTTTTATTAGTCTGTTTTTATTTTTACACATTGATAATATAATAAATATTCCTTTTTTTGCATTTAAATATTTGTGGAAGCTCACCTCCATCGTTTATAATCTACAAGTCAGTGTTGTGTAATGTGTGAAGAGACTGGGTCATTTAGCCACTCTGCCTGGGATGGTCCAGATGCACCACTTATGGGCCATGAGACATTTGTCAAATGTTTACTTTCCTGTGTCTTGATTACCTCAACTTGAGAACGGTGAGCTAGTACACATTCCATTAAGTTACTGTGAGGATTGAATGAGATACAATAATCAAATTTCTCAGAACCCTCCTTGGTACAAATTAACAAATGAGGACTAGCTGTTGAAATTCTCATGTCAACCCCATGAAGTAGATCCTCATTCTATGGATAAGGACCTAGAAAGGGAAAGTAACTGGTCCAAGATCTTAGAAATGGTAGAAGTGGTGGAGACAGCACAAAGCCAGTGGAGTCTGGCTACAAAATGCACACTCTAAGCACTCATTAAAATAGATTATTTTGTATTTTCTTGTATCATAGTTTTTTAAATTTAATTTGGATACAAACTTTAGGAAGACAAGAGCACATGTGCTTTTTACTTGTTATAGGTTTTCTGGTGTGACCCAGTTTTGTGTTCTGGAAATACATTGTGAAAATTGCTGAAAGAGAGAAAATTGACATTTATAAAGCATTTAAGAAATGTCTGCTGAGAACTATGGCCAGATACTAAGATAAATTACATTTATATTTAATCTTTACAATCATCTCAAGAGACAGATGTTAATATCCCTGTTTTACAGATGTTTTACAGATGTTGCCTAGAGAATGTCTTTTTTTTTCTTTCCTCAGACTATGTTTTCTCCTTATGGAATGAATGCAGTAATTGAAAGCAGGATTTTAAAGCCAAATCCAACTTGGTAAGAAACTTGGATTTGCAAACTGATGGCTGCTGGAGTGAAAGGGGATGGGGCAAAATGGGGGAAAGAGACTGATAGTTATAGGGAACCCTCAAGGAGGAAGGGAATAAATTAACAATTTATTAATAATTAATAAATTCCAATTAAGTCATGGGAATAAAAGGCAAAACAGCATAGGACATAGAGTCAATGGTATGATAATATCTTTGTATGGTGATGGATGGTAGCTGTACTTGTGGTGAGTATAGCATAAGATAAAGGGAAGTTGAATCACCACACCTAAAACTAGTGTAACATTATGTGGCAACTATACTCAAATACAAAAATTAAAGAAATATAAAGGAAGAAGTTGGGGCCTAGGGGTGCCTGGGTGGGCTCAGTCAGTTAAGCATCCAGCTCTTGATTTTGGCTTAAATCATGATCTCAGGGTTGTGAGATCGGGTCCCACGTTAGGATCCGCACAGGGCATGGAATCTGCTTAAGATTCCTTTGCTCCCTCTGCCCCTTTCAGCCCCAAAGAAAGAAAGAAAGAAAGGGTTCTGTTCCTTACTAAAGTTCATAATTTTGAGTTATTAAATTTCTCGGAGTTTCATCTATAAAATGCATGTAGTAAATAAGCCTTCATCAATGGATAATTACATTAAATGAGACAATACATTTGAAGCCCTCTACTACAATCACGGTAAGCAGTCAATAAATGTTAGTTATTATTGTTGTTCTTATTTTGTTATCACTGTTAATATGCATTTTAATAGAGTCAGCTGAAGTGAAAGGACATTTATTAAATTTTAGCCTATCAGTGTCTGCTTTAAAATGAAAGACAGTCCTTCTAAAATGAAGAGGCTTTACAGGTCAATTATACAGGTAATCAGTTTCTACAACTCCACAGGAAAGTACCTGTCCTTAAATAATCATTGTTTCAGTAAAAGAGTCATTAGAGCTGTTTTAAATAAAACAGTAAAAATATGACTTCCTAACAGGAGTGTTGCCTGTAAGTTTATAGGAATAGGCAGCATGTGATGTAAAGATAGAAATCTGTATGCAAGGAATGTTTCTTCTCAAATGAAAAGATCTGATCTCAAAAGGGACTGTGAAGCTAAACCCATTGAGATTTTATCATCATGTGGTGATCGCACTTCAGAAGTTCAAAATCCCAAGGGGAGGAAAACTTTACATGTAATATTTTAATCTCATTCTGCTTTAGAAATTATGATAAATCACCTTTTATCCAGAATGATCGGTACATTGAAAGTGCTACTTGTAACTAAATAATATTTGCCAAATGTCCTAATGCCTAGAATATTCATATCAAATATTACACCATGGCAAGTATATCTAACATTGGAATTTCAGTGAATCAAATATTTTTTTTGACTGTTCTGAAATCACTTTAGATTCTCAGAGTGCCTCAATGTTATCATTAGGAACCATAATTATGATAACATAAATTTCATCATAAAGTAAAGAAGATATTCGCACAGAGAGAGCTATTCCAGTTTGGACTGGGCCATGTTGGGATTTTGTGGAATCCCTTTGCAGGAAGATTCAGACAATTGCTGCAGAATTGTTGGGCTGGAATTTTGCAAAACCAATGCTAGCATAAGATGAGGAATCCCAGGGGCGCCTGGGTGGCTCAGTGAGTTAAAGCCTCTGCCTTCGGCTCAGGTCATGATCCCAGGGTCCTGGGATTGAATCCCGCATGGGGCTCTCTGCGTGGCAGGGAGCCTGCTTCATCTTCTCTCTCTGCCTGCTTCTCTGCCTACTTGTGATCTCTGTCTGTCAAATAAATAAATAAAATACTTACAAAAAAAAAAAAAAAAAGATGAGGAATCCCAGAACTGATGTTTCCCTAAACTGATCACAGGTATTTCTTAGGGCTGCCATAACAAAGACCACAGGCTGGGTGGCTTAAAACAACAGAAATTTATTTTCTCCAGTTTCAGATCAAGACATTGTTAGGGTCGATTTCTTCTGCAGCCTCTCTCTCTGGCTTGTAGACGACCACCTTCTCCCTGAGTCTTCATATGGTCCTAATCTCTTCATACCTGTCCTAATCTCTTCTCAGAAAGACACCAGTCACATTGGATTAGGACCCACTCAAATGACTATTTAACTAATAACTTCTTTCAAGACCCTATTTCCAAATATAGTCACATTCTGAGGTACTGGGTGTTAGGGCTTCAACCTAAGTCCTGGGTTTGGCGGGAGTGGGTTATGGGGCACGATTGAGTCCGTAACACTGGTTTTGCAGGAGAAGCACTTGGGGCCCTGGTTAAAGATTCAGAATTCCTCAGCTCCACTTCTGAAGAACAATTCATTAAGTCAAGGGAATTGCATTTTTAACGAGGGTCTCATAGGAGTTGTTTTTTTGCAAATGGCATAAGACCTGTCTCAAGCTGTGTCAACCAAAATAAAGAACTGAACATTTGAAGAGGAAAGTTTTAGGTTGGATCAAGAGCCTAAAAAATACCATGACATGATTCTGTAGTATAAATGATACTGTAATAGCCTAACTTCTCTTTCTACATTTCTTCCATCTGCTTTCTCAATGTTACCTCCCTTTCTCAGTCCCCTTGTGGTTGGAAGCTGGCTTGACCCAGCCCCTATATCTTCAGAAGTTCATATTTAGTAGGGTTGAGGGTAAATCTGATTAACTTTTTACCTGTAAAGTGGAAAAATGTTCACTGACAAAAATGGACCCTAAATGCCAAAATAAAGGAGGGGTAAGAATAGGTGAATTTCTATGCTTTGGTAGTGACCTGACACAAAAGAAACAAAGTACAATTATACAAAGTATATTTGCATGTTTGCTTTAGCAATAAAATAATACTAGTGTTAACTTAGTGCTTAGTATGTATTAGTCTTATCGACATTGTACAGACGGGGAAACTCAGTCTCCCAGAGGCTACACTTGCCCCAGGTAGCAGGGCTAATAAAGTAGGCAGACTTGGGATTTTGTGTCTTAGTACTTTGCGGTTTCAAAGTTCCTGCTTTGAGGTGTCACTTTTTGCTGCCTAATAACACACTAGCTATCAGAGTTAACTCTTTAAAAGAAGAAAAACCTAATTAATTAAAAAATCTTTTGCTTGTAATTTTATTTCTCAGTTTTACTGAGATCTAGTTGACACCCAGCATCTGATGGTTAAGGTGTACAGCATGACAATTTGACATATATATCGTGAAAAGATGGCCACAATAAGTTTAGTTATCATCCATCAGCTTATGGACACTACGATAAATGTTTTTTTTCCCCTTGGGATGAGGACTTGAGGATCGATTCTCTTAACAACTTCCAAGTATGCCACACAGCAGTGTTCACTGTCGTTGTCAAGCTGTATGTTACATCAGAGTTAGCTTTCCTTAGCAGGGCTGAACTCCCTCAAATTTCAGCGGTCTTAATATGACAGCAGTGTTGGTGATGAATAGGAGGCACCGTTATTTCTTAGAATTATCAACAGGCCCTAGAAAGACCACTTATCTGACGTTAGTTTGCAAAGCTGCCTTCCACAATCAATAAACAATGGTCATTATATCTCCTAAGCACGAGCCTTAGGAATTTCCACAAGGCAACAACTTATTAATTCAATTCAATGTGGGCAAAAGGGGAAAAAAAAAAAGTCCAAAAACGCTTCTTTATTCCCTACTGAAGCTGTGAGTTCTACCATATGACTAGGTCACTCGATGACCTTCCCGACGAGCAGACCGAGAAGCCTAACAAACCAGGACACAAAGCCAGCATTCACTGTGTCTTGCTCTTATTCAGCTGAGTACATTTATTTTACTACTGAATTGCACCAGAGTGTAGGTAGGTCTTTCCCTGGAATTTGAGCAGGAGGCTTGTGTCCTTTTGCTGAGAAAATGCATATAAATGCCCGAACCAGTTTAGTGGTCTTTACCAAAAATAGCTTGGCCTTTTGACTCACCCAGGCTGCCAGTAAACTCTGCTTCTTTTTTTTTTCCCCTCTCCACAGATAGGCTAAATCTAGTAACATCACGTCAGTGCATTCTGAATTGGATGCAGCATTGAATTTGTTTTAGTTTGGGAATCCTTGTTATCAGTTCCTATGCTGTATCAGAGAACGTTGGGACAGGGAGGGTCTGACAGGTGTTCAATTTCAGCCGAGCCTCGTAGATTTATAGATAAGGATATAGAAGCCCAGAGAGGTTTAAGTGACCCACACAAGACCACGTTGCTGGTAAGTGGCAGCCCCAAAATAACTCCGGGCTGCTGATGTTTGAAGGAATCTATTTCATGTTAGAGTGTCAGCAGGAGGTCTCATTGTTGGGCTATGACTACCACGGGTCCCCCTCAAAGAGAGAGATAGCAAGGGATGAATCCTGGCTGCTGCTGTGTTTATAGAATTTCCAAGAAGGAATGTGTGAGAACAGAATGATGCAAAACCCTGGAAAACAAAGAGATATTTTAACGCTTGAACTTGGCCGTGGGTGGCCCTCTTATTGGGGCCCAGAGAAGCAGCTAATTCACATCAGGAAGTTACTCTGAGGTCTTTCGAAGCACCTGAGTCATTCCTGCGGCTTGCGGGCTTGTGGAAGGCCTCACGCCTTCCCTAGGTGGCAGAGTGTAGTGCTTTGTGTAAGGAAACAAAGCCAGCAGCTTGCCCTTCACCCAGCAATCAAAACCTCTGGGTTTCTCCCCATCCTTTGACCGCTGGGCCAAGGTTTCATTGGCAAACAGATATATATATTTTCTCTCTCTCTCGGGTCCTTCTACCATCTGCTTGAATTTTGGGAGCAGTTCTGTTGCATTTTGTTTTTAACTGAGAAGGACACAAATTTTTTCTTTTTGAATTCAATTTGATATGGTTGTCTGTAATGTAAAGATGAAACTTGCAGTGAATAAATGAAACTTAGTCACATTCACGAAAGCAAATATGCCTTTGCTGAGTATATATGAAATGTCTCTTTAGACAAATATCCTGAATGTAATTAAAACCTGTGTAGAGTCATTACAATTTTTTAAAAAAGTAAAGCAGGGATAGATCCTGGAGCAACATTTACCAGTTTCGCAGGTGAGAAAACGAGAAAAGAAGGATCTTGCGTTGGGTTGCAGAGCTAGGAAGGCAAAAACAAGAACTCGGACCTAGATCCGAGGCTCCCCAGTGGTCATGCTCTTTCCATTTTGTTACACTATTGACCTCTACTGACTTGACGGTCAAACGTTTGACTTCAGGAAGTCCTCATATCCTTTGCTTTGCACAGTCATCATATCTTTTGCTCTTTCCAAAGCCTTAGGAGGAAACTCGATGTCATTGACCCTATTTCAAGAAAATCTACCTGAAAAGAAAATAAGAAAAGGTATTTGAGCACCAGAGAAGTTAGTTGGCGTACCCGAAGTTGCCTGCCCAGGAGTAATTGATGTGGGACTCAAATCAAGGACTTACACAGTTGAAGTAAGGTAGGAAGTGAAAAGTATTTGGTATGTGGGTCAAGAGACCCAGGCTCAAGTTGTAGCTATTCATTCCATTTATTTGAAATGTATTCTAGACAGAGGAGATTACTTTTCGAAAGTTCAAGTTACACCACTTTACTTTTATGAAAGACCTACATTAGTACATACCTGTTTTCTCTAACCAAAAGAAATATAAAGAGAATTAAGTGTCATAAGGATGAGTGGCATAAAACATAGAAGATAGCTATGAACATCATTTCAAAACACTGGGTTTTTAAAGTCATTTAAACCTGGCTTTGATTCCCCAGCTCTGCCACTTAATAACTGAGTGACGTTGGCCCAGTTAGGATAGAAAATTTCTTTACATCATCGTATTTATTTAATTCTCTCTCCACTGACTTAGTTCCAGTTGAATTTGTATGTTGCAAAGAACAATACTCTAGCTGAATATCATAACTACTTTCAGGAACTGAAGTGTATAGGTAAATATTTAGGAAAAACTTGTGTGACCAGTTACAACAGAGAGAAGTCTTAAGTTTTACCAATTATGTTTTTTCAACTACTTTTGGTAAATCTTCTAAGTCAGGTGACTTTAAGAGTATGCTTGACAAGAAGGTTGTAGTTCAATATTACTTGAAGATTGGAAGTCAGGAACCACAAAAATAGAAATGGTATACAGAATAAATTATACTCTGTACCAGGTTCTAGCTCCCTGGTTTTAAGGCTCCCCTGAAATATTTCATTGGTCCCCAACTGGCAAAATTATTTCCAAAAACAACTTCTCTTTTTTATATATTCTTAAAAGGTGACTTTATATGTCATCATCGCAAACTGATCTCACCATAAACAGAATGAGTTATTGGCATCACTGAGCATAGGCCAAATTAATTGGATGTCCTTTTGATACAGGATGCTTGGAAAGCAGTATGGATCATTTAGAGAAATCTGGAAATTTTATCTTCTCTCTTATTGTTTCGTCATAGTTGTGCCACTTACCCTATATCCTTATCTCTGAAGTTGAGATAATAGGACAAAGCAAGTTGCCCAGATTCCCCACCATTTTCACGTCTGAGCACACAGAAAATTGTAATATTCTTCTAGCACACTGAAGAAAATGGATGAGGCCAAGTGGAAACTTGCTTGAGATTCTCAACTATGCTAAGTTGGTTAGCCTTTTTGAGGAGATCAATATTTCATCGCATTGATAACTAGAAGAATTGTAGAATTTATCATGCAGCTAAGAATGCTTCTGAGAGTTGAATTGTGCATGTTAATAGTAACACTAAGATTGGTACATTAGGAATTTTACTGGGCAAACCAAGACATGTTTAACCTAACTAAAACCCATCCACAGCAAGCAGCATAGTTTTGGGGGAACTCTAGACTCAAACAATACTTGATATATTCACATGAGGATAAAAGGTACAACAAAGGTAAAATAGTCAATGATGTTGTAATAGTGATATATGGTGCCAGATGGTAGCTACCCTTGTGGTGATCATGGCATAACCTATAGACTTGTACAATCACTATGTTGTTTACCTGAAACTAATGTGACATTGTGGTCAACTACACTTCAGTTTTTGGAAAGTGGTTAGCTGCTCTTACTTATAGGAAATCTAAGTGGGGAGAACTGTTTTGACCCCTAGAAAAACAATTTCCTCCAAATGAGGTACTCATTCAGCCATGATGCCTACCATCTGTCCTAACAATTCCAGCTATAGGATCTAGGGAGGAAAACCAACAACAATGATCCCAAGAATTCTAAGCTACCTTTTCAAGTGTCATGGACTTGTTGCTTCAAGTTCAGTCTTTTCCCTTATAGCTGCCAAGAACTACCTTGAGGAAACCCCATAATGAGTAGTAGTCTTTCTGAGGCTGTTGTTTTAGGTCCCTTAGAATTCCACCTATAGCCCAAGTCTCTCTCTTGAATTCCATACTCTTATTCCCATTGCCCTTTGAATATATACATCCAAATTTATATCCCAGTCTTTAAACTCTCTGTACCCAAAAGGAACCCTATGTTTTCAATTTAACCCACACCAGCCAACTTTTTCCTGGTTTATATTTCTAACTTGCATATGACACAATTAATTCACCCAAATTCTCACCTAGGTTCTTCTCTCCTATACTATCCTTGGTCAGCCCACTGACTCTTTCCCCAGAATAGTTTTAAAGTGGGTATTTCATCTATATTCTTATTGTCCAGATTTTGAGTATCATCATATATTGCCTCTTTGCTAAAAATTCTTACTTGTTTGGCCTTTATACCTCTAGATCTAGCACTGTTAATACTGCCCACATACTTGTTTAAACATGCAGATATCAGCATATTTTTTCATGATAAAAATCTTCCAATGGTATCAGTCAAAGGATAAAATGTGAAATAATTTTCATCTCATAGAAATATCCTTGAGATTAGTTCTCTAACTGTCAAGCCTAATTTTTCTCAATCCTTTTTGCTTTATACTGCATCAGATACTTCTTGTGCACTAAGTCAAAGCTTCTCAATCCTCACCTCTTATTTCAGTCATGGTCATGTTACCATAACCAGTTTTATACAGAACTTGACTAATTCCATTCAAGCGCATTCAGAAAATTCCTCACCTTTACTCAAACCACATAGTTCTTCCTTTCCTGGGGCTTATCTGTCATCAAAACGTGGGACTCTCTGAGGAAGCCCCAAAGTGTGCGATAATCATACACAAGGAGCCACCTTGGTGTACAGAAGATAAAAGTTTGAAACAAAAGTTCAGAGAGAGATTTTCTTCTTAAGATTTTATTTATTCATTTGACAGAGAGACACAGAGAGAGCACAAGCTGGGGGAGTGACAGGCAGAGGGAGAGGAAGAAGCAGGTTCCCCACTGAGCAGGGAGCCCAGTGTGGGGCTCAATCCCAGGACCCCAGGATCATGACCTGAGATGAAGGCAGATGCTTAGCCAAGTGAGCCACCCAGGTGTCTCCAGAAAGAGATTTTATAAACCTCTTTCTACTGCAGGTCACAAAGTATTGAGCCTACGCCAACGACCAATGAAACAATTGATATTTATTTTTCTCTATTTTCATTTTTTAGTCCCTCTTTCCATAATTCTTGATACATGAGATTACTTCCAAATAGACTACCTTTGTGTAAGTCTTTAACTGAAGCTTCATTTTCAAAAAAATATGAAAGATTATAGTTACTAGGAATGTTCATATAATACAAATCCCTGTGATGAGGTTTTGAAACTAGATTACTCATAAATCAGAAAGGAATAAAACTCTGATTACTTATGAGAAATGGAGGGGAATAATCTTTGACATGCAGTAGCATCATAATAAAACTATCACACATAGTAGATTGTGATGAATTATGCATAGAAGGGACATTGGGTTACATGGGAGCTTAAGCATTTGATTGGCATAGAGCTCTCTAAGTCATAAAGATTCTTCTTTGTATCACACTGCATCAGATACTTCTGTGTAGTTGGATCTTGAGATCGTGAAATTGCCAGAAATACAACTCCTATTGGAGAAATGTGAGCTAGAATCACAGGATGAGAAATGAACTCCACAAAGATTCAGAGTACTGCCATATTAATGAGCATTTTGGTGTTGGTACATTATATGAACAATAGTTTAAAGGGACTGGTGGCACAATACAGAACCAGTCATGGGTAGTCCTAAATGAGATTGGTGGGGGAAAATCCTCCTAAGGGTCAGAGTTTGTGAGAAAAGCACTTGGTTTGTTTACTTTGTATGGATGGAGAAGTGGCTTGGGGTATGGATATGTAATAATTCATCACTATTAGAACACAGCTTGCCTATTGGTTATAAACATAGAATGAGTAAGACAAAAAGAAGGGCAAAAAGGAAGTCTGCATAAGAGTCAAATGGATTGACCTCTGGTAGTAGATCCAGCCATGAGGAGAACATGAACCAAAGAGGAGACAACCTATACTAACCTAGAGAGGATGACAGCCTGCTCCACTTGCTGCTTGGTGTTGGCACAATGGGCTCATGAATTAAGTGACCAGGGTGACAGAAATAGAGTTTATATGCACAGACTCATCACATGAGATGCCTCTCCCCAAGGCTAATCTAGATACTTCTGTGGCTAAATACCCAAATCTGTAAGTATCAGAGACAAATGCTGAGCCCTTGTAATGGTACTCTGGCTCAATTAAACCACTCAGTGGTTTGGTGCTTGGTAGGTTGGTTACATCAAACCTCTTTTTGATGATTTTTCCTTGATGGGATTGTTATATGGAAGCATATGGGTCACCTTTTCTGCCTTCAGTGCTATAAGCAGCACAAAATTTGGAGGCTTATAGAATGCCTGAAACATCATCAATGAGATCTACTTGACTTATCATATATCCAGTAATCAAGAAACAATTGACCTAATAGAATAATGAGCAGGTCTATTAAAAACTCAAGAAATGTGCCAACTTAATAATATTGACCTTAAGATTATAAATATACTAAGTCAAAGGTCAGAAGATGATGTTAAATCCCTGGTAGGAAAAATACATGGATCCAGGAACCAAGGGGATTACAGAAAATTACGCATTCTTATCATCATTCTCTGTAACCAACCTTAAAATTTATGCTTAAGCTCTGCTGGACCAGAGACCCTATTTTCCCAAGGAGTTTACCTCTATTCTATTTGAACCCACTTTAATAGGGTTACACTCTATTTGAAGTTAAAACTATCACTTAGATACTCTGGATTTTTTGTATTAGTGGACTAGCAAGCAAGAAAAGATTATAGTACTAGTGTGAGTAAATGATCATGATTGCCATGAGGAGCTAGGGTTGCTGCTCTAAGTTGGAATATAGCCAGAGGACTTGCTTAAAAATGTCTTGCTTGTTCTGTACCCACCAAAAATGGTGACAGGGCAAGTATAACAGCAATCACCTTAGAAGGCCATGAGTCCAAAGCCCTCAGGATAGAAGGTGTAGACCATCTTACTAAATACTCACCCTGGACAGCTAGGAAAGACTACAAGACAGCCAAAGTGCTGACTAAAGATGAGAAAAATATTAAATAAATAGCATATTAGTCTTCTCAGGCTGCCATAACAAAATACCATAGACTGGGCGTCTTAAATAACAGAAATTTATTTCTCACAGTTTTGGAAACTGAAAGTTCAAGATTAAGGTGTTGGCCCATTTGGTCCCCTGGGAGAGCTTTCCTCTTGGCTTGCAGATGGCATCCTTCCTAGTGTATGTTCACGTGGCCTTTCCCTTAATTAATTTCCAAAGGTCTTATCTCCAAATACCATTTTATTGGGGCTTAAGGCTTCAATGTATGAATTTTGGGGAGATCCAAACATTCAGCCCATAACAGAGAGAGTAGGAGTAAAAGGATGAATTTGAATTATGTGCTTCAGGATGAGTTACAGCAGCAGGGCCGGAGACTGATTCCACTAATCCACCCTTATTATATTATATTATATTATATTATATTATATTATATTATTGTAATATCCACTGGCTATTACTTTAAAGAAGGTTTTGTGATGGATTGATTAATGGAAGGCAGAAGCATAAGAGGTGGACGGCACTGGAAATGTCTGGTGTTGCATGTTCCTTGTGCACCACCTCAAATCCTCTTAGAGCAGTTATGAGACATACTTCAGAAACTGCCAGTAATGACTCTCAGACTCAAGCAACAGTTGCCTCTATCAGGCCCAACTAGATGATATAACCTGGTATTGACTTGTCTTCTTTTTCTATGCCACTGTTCCCTGACTTTCGAGATCACTTTCTAAATATACTATATTCACTAAAAAATTAGGCTCAGGAACTGTTTTGGGGGGAACTTTCATAAAGGTATCTACTTTAAACAACATTACCAAAATAATTACAGCACCTAGTGAAAGGGCTGACACATGATATTGACCCAATGAACAGTTATGTAATTCTCTTTCGTGACATGCCATGCTTTTTCTGGATATTTAGTTCTATCTGGGTCTTTGTGCATCAACTTCTTTCTTTTTTAAATTATGTTATGCTAGCCACCATTGTTTTTGATGTAGAGGTCCAAGATTCATTGTTTGCATATAACACCCAGTACTCCGTGTAATACGTGCCCTCCTTAATACCCATTACCAGGCTAACCCATCCCTCCACCTGTCTCCTCTCTAAAACCCTCAGTTCGTTTCTCAGAGTCCATAGTCTCTCATGGTTCATCTCCCCCTCTAATTCCCCCACTTAATTTTTCCCTTCCCTCTCTTAAAGTTCTCCATGCTATTTCTTATGTTCCACAAGTAAGTGAAACCATATGATAATTGACTTTCATATTTTTCTGTCCCAAGTACCTCCATCAGATTTATCACCTGTAAAATATCTAGCCATGGGTTCCTGGGTGGTTCAGTTGTTAGGCATCTGCTTCGGCTCAGGTTATGATCCCAGGGGTCTGGGATGGATCCCTGCATCGGGCTCCCTGCTAGGCGGGAAACTTACTTCTCCCTCTCCCACTCCCCCTGCTTGTGTTCCCTCTCTCTTTGTCTCTCTGTCAAATAAATAATAAAGTCTTAAAAAAAAAATCTCCTACCCATTTTTAAAATCTTAATTGGGTTTTCAAGTCTACAATGTAAAATTTCCTGAGTTCCTATAGGAAACATAATGCAATTTGATCATCAAACAATTTGATTTCTGGAGATACTGGAAGAACACCTTTCCCAGTCCACATTGTATGTCTGTAGGACAATTGACTGAGTCCTAGCCAGGGAAATGTGGGCAGAGGTGGTATAAATGATTTACAACCCTAGCCATAAAACAATTTGCATGATTTTCCATTCTCCATCTATTTCTGCCTATGCAGCTGGAAGTGAAAGAGCGAACCTGGAAAAACTGGGCAAAACTATAAGTTGAAAGTAGCCTGGTTCCTGGTTCATCACGTGGAGGAGAGTTTCCTAGACATATCCCCACTCTGCATTAGACTTTACTTGGATGATTAGTAAACTGTCAATTGTATTAAGCCACTAAGATGTCAGACTTTAGTTCTATTTTAGGATAATCTAACATATCACAACTAACACAACTGAGACAGACATAGAGGATTCCTCTAAATGTATATTAAATACATATTTAATTCTAATTGTCTCATTTCATTTCCATCTCTTTGACATTACCTTTATGGATTCCCCAATGGTGGTACTATACTATATACTTATCGATTGGATGGATGGATGGATGGATGGATGGATGGGGAAGGACATGTAAATTTATTTTGTAGGATACCAGGAGAAAAAATGTTAAGAAATTATTGAGAGATGTATTTTGATTGACCAGGAAAAAGAAACTTTCTAAAAACTGTAGCCATGGAATAATGGTATAGGGCTGCTTATAGAAGTGATAAGAAATTTATCACCAGAGGGCTTAGTTGGCCTGGAATTTCAAGACCAATTGTCCAAACTGCTCAACCTTTTAGTGAAGTAATTAAGTCTAGGGGAGCCAAAGGACTTTCCCAAAGTGTGTTTGTAGCAGAACTGGAAGTGAAAGTGAATGTCTTGTCTCTGATACCAATATTTTATTAAATCAAAATTCAGAGAGTCTGAGTAACCAGAACATCAAATATATACCATATCTGAGTTAAGTCCTGATAATTTACTAATAATATGTGCTTTTAGGTTAATTACTTAATCTAGCATAAGAAATTTTTCTTATTTATAAAAATGGGATATGATCTCTTGATAGACTTTTGTAAGATTGTTATGGTACAGGTTATAATTGTTATTATCACATTTAATATAATTTTAGTAATTGCAAGAAAAATAAATACTTCTTATTCAAATCTATTATTTACATTTTACTAGCATGGTATTAAGTAAATTTCAGTTTTATTACAGACTAGAGAATTTTTGGTCACTAAATTGAGAACATGAATCCTATGGGAAAATGTAGTTCAAGACTCAAACAACTGAATTTGAAGTGAGTTGTGAAGCACAATGATTTTTTTCAAACTAGGGACTCTCTGAAAAGACATTTTATAACCTGTGTGACTCCAATTAGTTGCAATCAGTGAGTGGAAGACAGATAGTAAAAAATAATCTGGGAACTCAGACCACGGTAAAGACTGGAAAGTCCCAGAATACCATGCCCCTTCTTACATTCTTAGTTCCCATATTTTAGAGTAATAGTCCTCAATCACGATTCCCATGAAAATGAGTAATTGTTTAAGTGTAATACTTAGGGCCAGGGAAGCACTAACTTAATATAATCATTGTCTAAAGAGTTGGTTTTGTTTAGTTTTGGTGAGTTTTTTTTTTTGGGGGGGGGTTGTTGTTGTTGTTTCGGCATTAGAATTCAGTTTCACTTGTTTGGGGTCCATAATAGTTCAAAGGTTTGCATTTATTCCGGGAAATGCTCCTAGACAGTAGTCAGTGGGAGGATCAGTCCAGGAAACTGGCCTTCTAGAGCTGCTTAGGACCCTGGTGAGTGTCTGTTGGGAGACGGTAAGTCGGTAAGTCGGGTATGTGTGATGACCTACGTTCTGGCACATCTAAATAATGAATCCTGGGTATGACTCTTCATATCTTTGTAAACTTGAGAAAGTTACTTAAGTCTTCAGAGTTTCAGTTTCTTCATGTGTAAAATAGGGATGATGATACCTGCCACAGTCAAATTGTTGTAATGATTAAATGAGAATTAATATGCATGTATTATCTAGCACTGTACCTGTCACTTAACAGATACTCAGGACCAAACAATTTCTCCCTCTTCCCTCCCTTCCTTCCTCCCTCCCTCACGCCCCTCCTTCCCTCCCTTCCATTAGAATTCTAATTAAGCAAGAGTAAAAAGAGATGGTCTCAATGAGAAAATCCAATTAAAATTGCATTGAGTACCAACTTGGAATTCTTGAACACAAAACGCATACACTGTTCCAGTTTCCTCCTTTAGGCAGGCAGGGACTTTCATACCTTGCTACAGGCTCCTGCCAACATTTCCCCATAAAATTCACCTGTGAGATTCTTTTTGATAAAACCCTATAGGTACAGACAGGTGAGGGAGGGAGGAAGGAGCATTGATACAGATCCGCTGCACAAATCCCCTCTTCTTGGGGGAGGATTCTGTAGGAAGTTAGAATAAATCCTACAGAAGTGACAGATTCCTGGGGCACAGAACAAACTGGGGTTTGGTTTTTCTTTCCTCAGTTTCCCTGGGAAGCTTGGACCTTTGATCTGCTAATCTGCGGATTAAGGATTAAACGCACTTCAAGAAGACTACTTTGGCTTGGTTGTAACACAGTTTAACAACTTACTCCAAAGGAAGCCAAGAAAGCATAGCTTTTCATGCTGTCTTCATTAGAGTTAATAATAACAAGTCCTAGAACACATAGTATGTTCCCGCGAGTTCCTAATCTTTACATCACTTAGGATATAGGTAGACTATCATTCTACCTTTCATGGATGAGGAAAGTGAGGCACAAAAAACCCAAAGTAACATGCCCAACATCACAATACTAGGAAGTGGCAGAGTCAGAATCTGAATCCACCGGAGGAGGCCCCAGAAACTTTGAGCTTAACCATGACGTCCTACTGCTGACTTCCTTTAGCAGCTCTTAATTCAAAGGCAATGCCTCTCGAGAAAATGTGTTGCATTCTTTTGAAGAATTCTTGCTGCAGATTTTTACTTCCAGTGAAGTCCTCTTTGGCTTGACAGAGAATAAAAGTTTCCAGTTATGTCACAAGATGCTGGCTTTATTCAAATAACACAGTTCTCTTCAACTTACAGTTATATATTTTTCTTTGCAGGTTTTTTTTTTTTTTTAAACCTAAATAAATCCCGTAGAAGATGGTCTCTACATGGGGTATGAGAATCACAGGGGTCAGCACAGGGCAATCCACAAAGGTGTAAGAAGAAATACTTGAGCGCCTAATCATTCCATCTCATTTGCTTAAATGTTCCACTGTTAGTGCCTTTTAATAAATAATATATTATTTATTGTTACAGTAGTTCTTCTATGTAATTTACAACTAATATTCACCTATATTGGAGATTAACCCTCAAAAATGTTTTTGATAAAGGTAAAGATTCGCACAAGTTGGCAGATCACTATTATAGAAGTCCTAGAATTTAGGAATTTAACCTTTAATGCTTATTGCAATGAATTGATTTCATCCCTTTCACAGGAGAGTTTAAGTTACCTTCTAAAGACTCACTAGATTTATGGTCGGTGCTCGCTTCGGCAGCACATATACTAAAATTAGAACGATACAGAGAAGATTAGCATGGCCCCTGCGCAAGGATGACACGCAAATTCGTGAAGCGTTCCATATTTAAAAAAAAAACAAAAAAAAACTACATATACTTCTGAGGGATGCACCATAAGACTAAATTTTGAGATTTCTAGCAAAGCATCTAATGCATAATGAACTCTCAAAGAATATGGTTGGAAAAAAAGAGGGAGGGAAGCAGCAGGTAAGGATAGGAGGAAAAGAGGGAGGAAGGAGAGAAAGAAAGAAGGAAAGGGAAGTTAACATCTTTTTTTTTTTTTTTTACATAGCCTTAAGATGTGTTTAAGATCATGGATTTTGTACACAATCTTGATTTTTCCCCTAGAGTTGGGAAACTTCCTAGGTAAGAAACACAGACTGTTCTTAGACTCAGCTCTATTAGGATGTTCATCCTGGAACTGAACAAATCTGGAATCTTATGGGAGTCAAGGGAAATTTCACAACATTATTGTGAAACAGATTCTGTTATTAACCTCATTTTACAGACATGGAAACTGAGGCCAGAGAGATTAAGTAATTTGCCCAAGGTCGCAGAGCTAGTGACAGATGGAAGATTTAAATCCAGATAATCTGGCCCCCAAGGCCTTGCTCCTACTCTACATTATTACACTGGAACTCTTCATCTCTTCCTTCTTTCACATTTTTAAACTACTTTTCCCTTTTAAGGATGACTTTGATTTTCATTTGAACTATTTATCTTGGATTTTGCAAGGTGGGGGCTGGGGGGCTTGCCACGGAGACGTCCCAGCATACTATGAAAGATTAGTTAAAACCATAATACCAAGAATATTGTCACAATAACCCACAGTTTGTGTTGGTTCAACCCTACAGTTTCCAAAGTACCCACAGATACTTCTATATTTAACACTTCAGACTCTTCTCAGGGAGACAATATTTTCCCATTTCTGATAAAGAAAGATGATGGCATATAAAAGATTTAGTCACAATCACAAAGCTAGCTAGAATTTGGATCATTTGATTCCTGGTCCTGCATCCTTCAAACAATTTGTCCAATTTGTACCCTTTGACAATGGGCAGTATAGGTGGGCAACTGTTCTTAAAGCACTCTAATAGCAATTCCTTACACTTGTAGAGAGCCAGATTACCAAGCAGCTTCTGTGCCAGCTCTTAATTACTGATGGTGATCAATTGTTTTAAGAAGGGTTCTGAGGCTCAGACTCAGCTCTATGAGAAATGAGTGCAATGACAGATTAGTGACGTCTTTCACTAACACCTGTGCCATGATTGAGGGTGCACCTCGAGCATAGTCACTGAACCTCTTATTGAGATTTATATTTCGGAAATTGATGTCTTATATATTGCTTCTTCCAGATAATGTTGTCCCTTTAGGGACCCTACAGCACTATATTCATAGTTCTATGTGTTTTTTTTTAAATAACTACATAATTATCTAATGTCATTTCTCTCTCTCTCACTCTTAAAGTCAGAGACCTCGTGTATCTGAGTATTTTCTCAGCCTGACACGAATCCTGGCACATAGCCGGGCTCAATAAATTGTTGTTGAACATTTTACAGTTGAAAGTAATTTTGTGAGATGAGCATTATCAACTGTCAGTTGAAGAAGGCTGAGAAGTCCATGAAAGCCATCTTGAGTCGACACAGAGCTAATGAGATTTTTCTCTGCACTCTGTCTTATTCCTAACATGCAAATGGCTTTCCTCACGACCATTGGGACTTTTGAAAGCCATTAGTATTCTAGGAGGGGACAAAAGATTTCTAAAGTTGCTCTCTCCAGCTGACCTATTGCACTTTGTTTGAAATTACGCTGCCTGTGTTTCCTGCAAACTTCATCGGTTCCCTACAGACATGAAAAGGAATCGTTTCCACCGAACCATCTTGCTAGAAGACCTTTACTAAAATTGTCCTGAAGAAGAAATTATTCTTCACCCCTGGGGTCACTTGGTAGCTAAAACAGACTTCTCCTTTTTCTTTTAATCTGTTCTACTTCACTGCCTCCCTTTTTGTGTGTTCTTAAAGGTATTGCCTTATTTACTTTGATGGTTTCTCAACTAATTGAACACAACAGTGAGTTCATTCTTCCTTGACTCTTCTGGATGTTTCTACGACCCTAGGGGGAAGGATCCCTATCAGACAGCTTGACTTTGAGATACTTGCTTATTGATATCACTTTAAATGCTATTGTTATATATGATGCTGTTAAAAGCTTGTACATTTGACTAAAATGAAACATAGAGACTGCAGTGATACCATACATAGCGTGTGATGGCAACATTCCTGATTTATGGATAGGGAAATGGCTTCTGAAAACAAAAGGATGGGTAAATCTTATAGCTTGATCTTAGTTCCATGAAAGTTGTCACCAAAGGGTCCTAAAAGATTAAAAAAACACAACTAAGGAATTATCTTATATGAAGATAAGGAACATGAACTATGAAGTCCAAATCATATCAAAACATTACTTAGGAGAAAGAAAGAATTGTCTTAGAACTGGATTCTTCCTTCTGACATGGAGATGACGTCTTTCTGACTCCATAGTTAGCAAATATTTTCTGACTCCCTGACGCAGGTGCACATGTGTATACATAGACACACACACCCCACAGAAAAAGGAAATCTTCCCCAACTGGTCATGTTGATATGTATCTCGTCACTTCCTTTCTCCATCCTTGTCTACCAAATTCATGTTATGAAATGCTCTCAAAACCATTTTCACCACAGAGAGGTTTTTAGGTGAAAAGCCCTAAAACTCCAAGAAAACCTTCCTACTACCTTCTCCTTCTGCACCCTGGCCCATACCCAGCAACTCTCCAGAGCCCAGGATTTTCCAAGCTTCTATCTTTAGTGAGCCATGTGTGTCATGAATCATAGTGTCCACCTGTAAGTGTCATAAACAGATGGTATAAATATGCTTGCATAATATGACTCAAAACACATCTCCAGTTTTAGCTGGAGTTCAAACAATATTTGCAGTTCCAAGAAACCTGTGGCTGGCAGCTTCAGGGTCAGTGGGAGGAGAATACCGGAAAACTGAAGCCCATGTTCCCTGCTGCCTGTCACTGCAGACTCCAGGGCAGGGGCCGGGGAGAAGGTGGAGTGGAGGAGGAGTGACAGGAAAGACTGTTTTCCACTGGCTCTTGAAGCCATTCATGTTAAAGGCTCCCAAGAAATTGGTCTTTAGATCCTAATGGGAGTGGGTGGTTTCACATGCAGCCTTCCCTTTTCCTGGAATGCCCTTCCCTCCCCAGAATCTCTCCCATTTTCCCTGTTTGTCTCTGCTCTGTTTATCAGATCCCCGCTTCCATGTGCTTTCCTGTGCGAGGGGAGGTCTTCCCAGCCCCCAGATCAGAGGAAGGGGTCTGTGCTTCGTGCTCATGATGCACCAGGGTGGGAATCGTCTAGGGCAAGGGTTTTGCCATCTCCTACATGGACGGAAGCCCAACCTTGCACACAGACACTGCTGGGCAATTAATACAGCTTGTTCATTTGAAGGCCTATCCCAAAAAACACTGACCCAGCGGAAGAGCCCAGTTGAAACCTCAGGATGAGGTGATCTGGCTTCTTAAAGAACGTTGAGGATTGACTTTTGAAGAAAAAGGGGAATCGAGTCATCCTTGATTCTTGAGGTTCCATTCCTTCTTCAGCATGTATCCCCCAGGAGATCCAGATGAAGTATGCTGTCCTCTCGGAGATCCTGTCCAGGCTCCCCAGGCAAGCAGTAGCTTGCTCTTCTGTGACCACACAGTGCTTACTCATAGCCTGGGTTTCTTTTCATCTCTTTTTGCCCTTCCTTACCAGGCCCCTAGCTATTTAAGGTGGTGAACTGAGTCTCTGGTTCTTCTGCCTTGGTCTACTTTTCCTAGGAACCAAGTACACTGCTGGGCATTGGATAAGCACTCACATTTGTTGAAATGATTGAGATGTTGGTGAGGACAATAGAACATCTACTCAGTTAACCAACATTCAATAAATATTTATTGAGAGCTCCACGGTTTACCAAGTCATGTTTCAGGTGCTTGGAATGTATCAATAAAACATTGCCTCTTCAAATAAGCATTTTAGAGATACTCAACTTTTCCACAAACTAGAGAAAGGGTTTTGGGGTTTGTTTTGTAACTCTGTTGACCTAAGAGAGGCACATAGCCAGTACAAGTTGCTAAACACTAGGTGTTAAATCCTAAGGTAGTGATTGAGAGTCAAGCTCAGTGTTATTACCTTTCTTTTTTTTTTTTTTAAAGATTTTATAATTTTTTTGAAGAGAAAGAGAGTGAGCAAGAGGGAGAATGCACAAGAGCCAAGGGAGGGGCAGAGAAGCAGGGAGCCTGCCTTGGAACAGGATCTCTGGGATTATGAGTTGGGCCAGAGGTAGATGCTTAACCGACTGAGTCACCCAGGCGCTCACGGTATTTCTTCTTAATGGTATCTTTAATGGATGAACTTAGTACACCGAAGAAGTGTATTCAGTAACAGAAATATAAGAGGGGGCTAAGTTAGCAAATAATTGCTATGCTTACCAGTGTGACCATGGGCACAAATATCAGTGTCATAGAGCGTTCTTTTCACTTTTTTCATTATAAGCACCCTAAAATGTCAGAAGGCTAAGAGCTTGGTAATCTTGAACCAGTTTCTAAAATTGTACTCAATTAAATTTCATTTTTAAAAAGTGTCTAGTCCTTCTTCAGTACATAATCCTCTTTATCATGTTTAAATTAAGTTCACCTAGAAATAGATTTTTTGTAGTTTGTTTTAAGCTAGCATCATTAAAGATGCACACGAATTTCATACTGTGCAATCTTTATCTTTTCTAATGATGTTACTTTAGTTGAAGAGTGTTTAAACAACTAGGACTTGCTTGTTATCAATCATTTTGACATTGAGGGTGATGTGTAGAATATAGCAATTCATGTCAATTATTATCCACTGGCACACTTCATTTCTGAGCCAGTAAGCAAAATTTTCGGGAGCAAACCTTCAATGTTAATTGAAAAATCAATAAACTTCTGATGGAATGAGTTTCGTGTCTTCTATTTCCCTAATTTTAGAAGCCGCCTCCATTTAAAGCTGTGGTGTTAGCCCCATTAATATTATTTTGTGAAAAGGCAGATGGTGACTTTTTATTCTTCTAGCCCGTAATGGAGACATGTATCAAATTATTTCTAGATTTATACTAACAGGATTTAACATTTTTTAAAGGGCTTTGTGGCGCTGCAGACTTCATAAACAGATCCTCCCATTCATCACGGATCCTTATTCCCTGTGGAAGAACTACAGCAGCAATTACATCTGAGACAGGGACTCTCGAACACAGTTTAAGAGCAGGGAATGAATGTCCTCTATAATCGAGACACAGAAGCTGGAAAAAATTATTCCCACTGGACTTGGTAGAGGCTCACTGAGTCTGAATCGCAGGTCAAGACCTTAGGGACCATAGAAACTTCCTGAACCCTATTGCCTTTGGTTCCTGGAAAGACCAATCCTCAGCAAGACTGTGAACTAGAACAATGTTCACTTATGGTTCCCCTTTTCTTCACAGAGCCATCAACTACTGCAAGGAGGACATGCCTCGGGCCAAGAGTAGAGGTATGACTAGAATTAAATTCTGAACCCAGTGTGGAGCGTGGCTCAGTCATTTCCCAGTGATATGACCTGG
Source organism: Neogale vison (assembly GCF_020171115.1). Taxonomy (NCBI): domain Eukaryota; kingdom Metazoa; phylum Chordata; class Mammalia; order Carnivora; family Mustelidae; genus Neogale; species Neogale vison. Next base: position 20,567,068 of record NC_058094.1, on the reverse strand, counting down.
GGAAATCCATTAGCCTCCTTGAGACAACATGCTCCTCGTATGATACAGACAATGACACGTAACTCCCAGGTTTGTTTTGAGGATTACATAGGTTAATGTGTGTAAAACAGCTCAGTCAACTGAGAAACAATTGACACACATGGTAGATAATATCATCACTATCCATAAAGCTGACTCCAGCAGAGAAACTGGCAAGATCTTTTCATGGTTGGCGTTCCCCACCCCCCCCCGCCCCTGGGAGTCATCTTGTTCAGATGCCAAGATTCCTGGTACCTCTCTCCTGGCAACATCCAAATTTAAGGTCTTGATGTTTCAGAGACAAAATAAAAACTGTAACTGTCAAAACTCTAATGGAATTTTTTTTCGAGATTTATTTATTTATCTTAGAGAGAGAGCAGACAAGCAGGGGAAGGGGAAGAGGAAGAGGGGGACAAGCACACTCCCTGCAGGGTGGGAGCCCAATGCGGGGCTCAATCCCTGGGATCCCGATACCATGATCTGAACTGAAATCAAGAGTCAGACGCTTAACTGACTGAGCCACCCAGAGACCCAGAGCCACACCCAGAGACGTCTGATGGACGTGTGAAAGCAAATTAAATCAGTTACATCAATTGTGAAACACATACGGACTTTATTTGTTCTGTGATAGTTTAAACACTGCCAGTTTTTTTTTTAAGAAGAGTAAATGAGAAACAGACTATGGACACCCTCTTTTGAGAGGCAGGCTTCTCCCATTGCCAAGCAGTCATGCTCCGTAAACCATTTTTTGTTGTTTTTTTTCCTCCTGCTAAGTGTGTGATGGATGAAACAGCAAAGATACAAAAATATTAGCAGAATGTTAGCCTTAAATAAAAAGGATTGCAATATTAAGCAGAAGAAAATGCTCAAAGTGGGAAAGATAGAGAAGAAGTGTTCGTCATTCGTGCGGCATAACAACACCAGGGAAGGCCGGCCAGGGTCCTCACACCCACATCCAACCTCTCAGGAAATCCTGTTGACTTTTCCTTCAAAATAGATCTAGAAAGTGCCTTGCCTGGATCAGTGCAGTAGCCTCCAGACTGGTTTCCCCCAACTGTGTCTGTCTGCTCAGTCTTCTCTCAATTCAGCAGCAAAATAATCCTTTTAAAATGAAAAAAGATTTTGTCATTCTTCTGTTAAAAACCCTTCAGGGGCTTACATCTCATTCAGAGTGAATGCCAAAATCCTGAAAATGCCCAGAAGGCCCTCTTTACCCCACTCTATCTCTCTGACATTGGCCCTTTGACTCTTCTGTCGCTCACTCTGAATGCCTACATCTTCCTCCTTGTCAACAGGCATTTTCCTGCCTGAGGGCCTTTGCACTGGCCATTTGTTCTGCCAGGGGCAGCTTCAGTAATTTATGATCTTTTTCAAACACCAACCTGGCTGTATTTGCACCTGCTTCCATTCTTTGCCTAAATAGCCCTGTCTCCAAGTCCACCCTGAACAATCTGCCCACCAATTCCCAGCTTCCCAATATTGTTGAACCTGCTTTATTTTTTTCTGTAGCACTTGTCACTATGTAATATACCATTACTTTATTTATTTATTATGTTTATAATTGATTGCCTCTCTTCCATCCGTTTCCCCAATACGAATTCCAAGAACACAAGGATACGTGTCTATATGGTTCATGTACGTATCCGATTTGCAGAATGAATAAATAGGTGATATTCCTGACCATACGCTTTAAAGAAGGTATTTTTCAAGGGAAACTTGAGAGAGAAGCATGGATCCTGGAGGATAGTACTTTGTCAACAAGGTGCAAACCCTACAAAAACAGAGGGCAAATTATAGAAAGACAAACGGTGCAACTGAATTTAATGAACAGAACTAAAATGAGATTATAAAATTCCAAAGACTCATTTTAAGCCTCCAGTGTCTTTTTTATAAAAAAAATGTTTTGTTTGTTTGTTTATTCATTTATTTTAGAAAGAAAAAGTGCAGGAGCCAGCATGCTGAGCAAGAAAGTGTAGGGGCAGAGGGGGCTTGAGGGGGACAAGAAGACTCTGTGCCGGCTGAGCACGAGCCCATCACAGGGCTTGATCTCATGACCCTGAGATGGTGATCTGAGCTGAAATCCAGAGTCCAAAGTCTAACAGACAGAGCCACCCAGGCGCCCTATTAAACCTCCAGCATCTAAACATATTAATTATTCAGCTTACTTCTCCCTTTGTGCTTTCTATGAAAACTGGGAAACATTCTGATTTTACATTTTTGTTATGTTGGAAGAGTGGGTAAAATTTGGTGTAATAGAACAATGATGTTCCTGCTAGAATGTATACCTCAATTACTATATCTTAGAGCAAAAGTCACAGCCCCTTCCATAGTTATCTTTCAGTCAATGTATTTGATGTCAATACATTCTGGGAAAGCTGTAATTATGCACCACCATTTGAAATCAGAAGAAGAGCTTTTGAATAGGCAGAAGCAGGATTTTGTCACTGCTTTTGTCCTGGAAGACTGTGTTCCAGCTAGCTGCTTTTCTCCTGAGCGAGGCACTGCGGGTCAAACCCTCATGTGAATGACTCTTCCTTCCGGACAGTCTCACTTGTCACATGTCCACACACCGATATGATAAGGGCTGGAAGGACAGGGAGGATACAGTACAGCTTAGATATTAAATTTGCTCTGTACTCATCATGTTTCAGCACTTCATTTCAAGAAGGTGTTTTAAACTTCGTGTTTCCATGCCTCTGCTTGGGAAGTGGGTGGCCATATTAGCCGTTGACCAAAGACAAAGTTGATGGGTACCCAGAAGTTCTCTCTCACCCATTCCTAGGGTATCCTTTGGGACTATTTGGCATCGCCTTTTATAAAGAAAATCTTCAAGGATTGGGAAAGTTGGAAGTAAAATGAACTTGGAAAAATATTTGTATTATTTTTAGAGCTTCCCCGGGGATAGGGCCAGATTTATTTACTAGTGTTCTCATAGTGGGACCTCCTGTAGGGCCTAGATTGCGTGTGTGACCTCAAGTGGGAACAGGTGCATAGAGCATCTTGGGTCCTGGACACTGATGGCCAAGGCCCTCAGGATAGAAACCCATCTCCCCCGCCCCATGCACATAGACACACACACACACACACGCACATGTGAGTGTGCACACACACTGAATGCACACGCGTCTGTGATGATGTGTGGCCCCATGCCTTAGGAATGGTGGGTAGAGGGTCCTTCACTGAATATTCTAGATGGCATGAGGTCTCAACTTCCCTATATGACACTGAGGACAAGGTGTCATATGGAAGCCTGGATACAATTGTTCAGTTTTTCCAGAAACATGGAGGCTCAGAACAGACCATCCAACTTCCTAAACTAAAGTAAGATGACATTCCTTGCTTCCAAGTTTTGTGGAATAAAAGTCATACCTGCTATTTACATGGATTATCATAACTAACAAAAAGATCCCATTTCCTGTAAGAAATCTACATGACTGCAGTAACACGCTATTGCATCTGCCCTGTGCCAATTTTCAGAGTGTGGTCCCCAGCTCAAATCGACGGAGTCTTTTCTTTCTAGAATGTGGAAATTGACTGCAAGGTCATGCATTTGATCTCTGCTTTCCAAAGCTAAATGGAGAGAAAGTGAGACTGAAGTATCTGGCAATTCAGTTCACAGAGTGGAAAATCTGAAATGTTACAGTCCTCAACATTCGCTTTTAAATTTACCACAGAGATTATTTTTTAAAAAGTTTTAGCTGCTATTGCCTCCATTACATAATGCTTGGTTGTGCACCCTGCTGAGGAGAAACTAGCTGAGAGACACAGGCATTTCAGACATGGATCCTGTGCTCTGTGGGTTCGTGGGAAACACTTTCTGTGGGTAATTCCCCCAGGCCACCCACCCCTGTGGCCTTAGGTCAGGAACCTCTTACCTGAAACAGCTCTTGGCATTCTTCATCATGTAATGGCAGGGCAAGACCTTAAGGAAAACTCTGGCTCTAAAAAATCGGCTGTGTGGACACCTGGCATGAAGTGACTAAGCACATGGCTTGACCACATCACAGTGTGGGATTTGAGAATTCACTTTTGGGAACCTCCAGTTCTTGAGAAAGGAGAGGACGTGATGTGAATGGGTGTTCCCAGAGTCTTGGATGTTTGTTCAAGATTATTGCAAACCTCATTACTCTGGATTCCCTGTGCATATGCAGCAGACATGGACCCCACTCACCCTTGACAGTGGGCAATGTTAGAAAACAGCAAAACTCTATTCTGGCTTCCTTGAAAGCTGGGCTCCTTGATAGCAGAGTTTACCATCAATCATCTTTATGTCTTCCCTATGTTCTCTCTGGAATATAGCAATATGGGGATGCCTGCATTATGTCACGCCAACAAAAGTCAGATTGCCCAAACTTCCATTGCCAAAGCCACTGGACAATTTTTCGCCCTTATCCCATTTAATCTGTCCTCAGTATTTAATGCGTTTGACTAGTTCCTTCTTTATTTTATTTACTTATTTTTTTAGATTTTATTTATTTATTTGACCGAGAGAGAGAAATCACAAGTAGGCACAGAGGCAGGCAGAGAGAGAGGGAAGCAGGCTCCCCGCTGAGCAGAGAGCCCAATGCGGGGCTCGATCCCAGGACCCCGATATCATGACCTGAGCTGAAGGCAGAGGCTTAACCCACTGAGCCACCCAGGCTCCCCTAGTTCCTTCTTTAAATGTTCTCCTTATTTGATATTGACAGTGCCTGGTTCAATATCTCCTCAATTCTCTCCTTTTCATTCCAAGCAAATTTTTATTGAATGACTGTCCTGTATCATGAACTAATACAAAAAGAAAAAGTCATCATTTGTCCATTTATGAATCATTTTTGCAGTACTGGGTATTGCCCTAGAGTCTTTGACTTTGTGAAACTATATAGAAAAGCATTTATAGCCATGGCTACTGCAAGGAATCTATTGGAGTTCAAATACTAGCTCCACCACTTCGTGGCTGTTCAGAAGGGAGTCCTCAGAGAGCAGATTCTGAAATGATTAGTTAGTAGGATGTTTATTAAGGAGTGCCCTTGAGACCAAGACCTTGGGTAGGAAGCAAGATTGGGCAAAAAGAAAAGTCTGCTGTGTGCATTACTCATCAAACAGTCTGAGGGGTTTGAAGTGGCGGGGGGTGGGAGGTAGGGGTACCAGGTGGTGGGTATTATAGAGGGCACGGCTTGCATGGAGCACTGGGTGTGGTGAAAATATAATGAATAACGTTTTTCTGAAAATAAATAAATTGGAAAAAAAATTAAAAAAAAAAAAGGTAATCGCACGGGGATCTGAAGTTGGAATAAGCTTTCAGAGCTTTTCTGAGCCTGGGGAGAAAAGCTTTTGCCTTTGTACCCCTGGAATTTGCCAATTATTGGTTGTAGGCTGCCCCCTAGAAGGGGCTTTATGACTTTGGCAATGTGGCTCTCCTCCCAATGGGGCTGAGAGCTGAGGGCTGTTAGCCAGCAACACTGCTTACTGTTAGGGAAATTTGCCCTGGTCCTAAAGGGAACCCGGGCAGAGCCTCATAGTCCCCATTACCATTGCTCTATATCCTTCGAAGTCATTTTTCTGTGCCTCACTTCCATTGCTACCAAATAGGAATAATGAGAAGTGCCTGAGTAGCTCAGTCAGTTAAGTGTCTGCCTCCCCCTGATCATGATCCCAATGGTTGTGGGATGGAACCCCACATCAGGCTTCTTGCTCAGTGAGGAGACTTCTTCTCCCTCTCCCTCTGCCTCTAACCCCCTGGTCAAGCTCTGTCCCTCTCCCTGTTTCTCTTTCCCTCACTTTTAAATAAATAAATAAATAAATAAATAAATAAATAAATAAATAAAAACAGGGCCACCTCGGTGGCTCAGTGGGTTAAAGCCTGCCTTCGGCTCAGGTCATGATCTCAGGGTCCTGGGATCAAGCCCCGCGTCGGGCTCTCTGCTCAGCAGGGAGCCTGCTTCTCTCTCTGCCTGCTTCTCTGCCTGCTTGTGATCTCTGTCTGTCAAATAAATAAATAAAATATTTAAAAACAAAACAAAACAGAATAGGGATAAAGATATTATATAACACATGGGTTTATTGTGATTGCTTCAATCTGTATCTGACACAAACTAGTGTCCAGCAAAATTAGTTACTGCTTTATTCCTCAGCCACTCAAGAGAACACATATTAGAGGGCTGAATTCAACAGATCGCCAAACTATAACCTTGGACTCATTCTAGACCCCTGCCCGCATTCAGTTCATAAATTCTGTTGATTCTTCTTTTGTTAAGATTTTATTGATTTGTGGGGAGGAAGCACGAGGTGGCGGTGGGGCAGAGGGAGAGAGAGAAGCAGGCTCCCTGCTGAGCAGGGAGCCTGGTGTGGGGCTCTCTCCCAGGACCCTGTGGTCATGACCTGAGCTGAAGGCAGACACTTAACCGACTGAGCCACTCTGGCGCCACTACTGATTCTTTTAAACATTTTCCTTATTAGTGACCTCTTCTCCAGCTCCCACAACACTTCCCTAGTTCAAATCCTTGTTTGCTGTTATCCAGACCATGTCTTTGCTTCCAGTATTTCTCTCTTCCAAATAATCCTTTGTAAATAGCTAATGATCTTTTATACAAATTCAAATCCAACCATCCTGTTCCTACTTAAAATACCATTGCCAGTAAGACAAAGTACAAGTTTCTTAGCAGAGAGACAATCATTCCAATTCTTGCCACTCCCTTCTATGTAGCAAATGCTCCAGCAACAGCTAATTATTTTTAACTTACCTTACGAAGCTCTGGCATTGCTCTGGGACCTTAACAATTTTTTTTTTCTGAGTTTAACTTCTCACCATAGCTAAAATATCTTTTCTTTAATGAAGCTTCTCCAACTTGTATATATGAGTGCACAGATACACAAAGACCTTCCTTTCTCTGCCTGTGGGAAAATTCCCATCTCCTCCCTATGACCCTGCCTCTTCTGTTCAGGTCTGGATTTAAAGCACTTACCATATTGTATCATAATGTGATATGGTGAGCTCTGGAATTGAACGGTCCTAGATTTAAACCCTAACTCAATTCTTAGTGGAATGGCCTTTGACCAACTGAACCCTTGATTTTCTCAATTTACCCTGGGAAGGTATACGTAAGGGTTAAGTGAGAAAATATATACCAAAACACATACCAAATGTACAAAGTGTGTACTCAGTAGCTATGAATATATTGTGTTTGTCTGCCTGTCTCCTTTATTGATTATAAGCTCTTCAACAGAAGAAGCCTTACCTTCTACATCTTGGTTTCTTTGACATCTAAGAGAATGTCTGGCATATTAAATGAATAATTGCTGGATACATGGCGAAGGAAAGGTTTGATATGTATCATATATCATATTGAAATTGCACAGTAGTGTAAAGGACAGACTTCTGGGGAAAAAGGTAAAATGTCAAGTGTATGACACAGAAACTTAGGAGTTATTATTCTATTTTAAAATGAGAATGCTTCTTAGTCTCCCTTTTGAAAAAGTGAAAGCTGCTTCAAAGGTTAACTCATATGTGGTTGTGTCATCTTAGGTGGATTATTTTCCCCTGCTGATGGGAATAAAAATCATACTGGCTAGTTAATGGTAGTATGGTATTTGTTCATTCATTCATTCAGCAATTATTTGTTGAGCATCTGCTAAATGTGAACCATACTAGATGCAAGTCATTAGAAAATGAACAAAGACCAATATGGCTCCTGCCCTCATGGAGTCTAGCTGGGGATGTGGCTGTTACAGCAGCAAGTCACAATCAATGTGTAAGACCTTTCATAACAGACATACACAACGCTACCATATAACAGACCACCGAACTCATCTGAGGCTGGGGAGGGAAGAGTATAGTACAGCAGTGCAGAGCACAGAGTTCCTAAGGGGCTTTGTGGTCCTAATTAAGTCTTTGGACTTTATGCAAGGGTACTTTGTAGGATGAAACAAGGGAACAAAAGAATCATATTTCTGTTTTATGAAGACCACTCTGACTTCTGTATGGAGGTTGGATGAAAAAGTCCCGAAATGAAGCTAGAAAGATCATCTGGGGGGCCACCAGAAATCTGGACAGTCAAGTCTTCAGCCTCAGAATCTGATCATCATTCACTATTTCTTTGTCTTCCAAAGAATAAATATTATGGTATTAGGCTAATAAAGAGGAGGCACCCTAAGTATAAGGACAATAAGGACTCTGATTGCACAAGAAAAAATAATATTTTCATGTAAAGGAGCAATTTAGAAACCATCTTCTCTATGACTCTTTCAGGTGAAGAAATTTTGGCTCACAATGGGATGTATCTCACCTAAGTCCCACTCACTAAGCTTCACATTGTACCATGCCCTGAAAGCAAGAGAAAAGAAATAAAGGCAAGTTCCCTAATTCCAAGAACTTTTTAATCCGGTTGAAGAAAATAAATAGTCTACTTAAGTGAATTGCAACCAAGAATGAAGAATGAATTTGAGGCTAGTTTTGTTCCCACTCCTCTAACTAAGCATCCTTGATGATGAATGAGAAATCTTTACAGGCCCTTCAGCTCTATACAAACCTATATAAGTTCATAGCCAGCAGTAGAGTTTCTCCAGAAGACCCACCACTACTGTGCCTGAAGGAATTCTAAATTCTCTTCTCTATAGGAATAGTTTGCAGAAATAGGGCTAGAGTAGGAATATATCCCCATTCATACTCCTTTAACCTCTCCCTGTGTGCATTGCAGACCCCATTCAGATGATTGGTGGCTTGGAGCCACATATTTAATGCCTTATCCCCAGAGCGGACAATGAATATGACCACAGAAAAAGGCCTGAAGATCCACAGTCTAATACTATGGAAATATTGTAATTATGGAACAAGGATTTGAAGAATATCAGATATGTAGTTATTGGACATCATGTCTTCCCTGCAATAAAAATGTATTTTTAAAGCATGGGCAATTTCTTATTTTTAACATAGCACTAATAATTTAATATTTATAAGGCAACTTAAATGTTTCTAAAAAAGAAAATACAGTTTAAAATACAAAGTGTGTCAGGACTTTCCAGTGGTTAGCGCTGGAGTTTGAATCCTGGTTCCACTCTGACTAATCATTTGAACATAAACAGATTATCTATCATCTAGGTCCCTCAATTCCTATCACTTAGATAGAGATAATAAGGGTGGTCACCTCACTGGTGTTGTCAGGAGGGTTAAATGATTCAATATGTGTAATGAGAATGATACTTAGAATGATACTTGGCACAGAAACATTAATTATTATTATGTTGTTATTTTGAAGACTTTGAGAACATGTGGTCTTGTCCACCAATAAATTTCCATAAAGCTATGAACATGTAAATGCTTTTCTGTAGAACTGACCACATTTCATTTTAAAAGCAACAATTACCCTACCTCTCACCTACAATTCTGAGCTATGTGGTAAAGTATTTGTAATTATTCATCCTGTATTTTACATGGAGATTTCAAAATCCCACTGATGACTCTAGGATGGAGAAATGAAAGTTGAGAGAGCATCACATCATGTCGGGCTCTAATCATCTCATACAGAAACCATATGGAAAGGTCCAACATATTCTTTAAAAGATGTAGGGTGGTGCCAGGCCAGATTAAAGGTCTCTGGAGTTGTGGTTGTGCACACCCTGTTTAACGGTTGTGAGAACCCACTTCACAACCAAGGTCACATGGAACTTCCTTTAAAGTTCCATCTCTGAAAATTGTAGGGCAAATGAAATATCATGTTGCAACAAATGATTATCAGTTGCCAGAGAGTGGAAGGTTCTTACGCATTAAAAGAAATCTTTCGAGTACCTACTCTTTGTATCTGGATAGACATGAGGCTTCCAATAAGAAAACGTCAACCCTCCAGCCAAGAAAGTTCCAATTAATGGAGGAAAGAGAAAAGTAAAAATGTCCCATACGGTGTGATAATAGAGGTATGTAAAATTCAAGACAAGCAGACAAGGGGGGTGAGGACAGGGTGCTGTTGGAGGAGGCTGTCCACAGAGAGGCAGAACCTGGGCTGAACTATGAAGGACAAATAGGAGTCAATCATTCAATAAGATATTATCATGAGAAGAGCATTTTAGTTAGAAGGAATAAAGTGCAGGCATTCGGCATGTTTGGCAACCTGCAGTCATCTCATGTTTGGCAACCTGCAGATGTCCAGGACACACAACCTGGGGTACGTATTGGTGGGAGTTGAGACTGGAGAAGGCTTTTGTCTTGAATATCTTGATGAACAGTTTAGACTTTATTCTATGGGTAGTAGGGCCTCTGGGTGATTTTTGACAAGAGAGTAACACAATCTTACGTTTTGTTTTAGAAAGGTTCCTCCAGATGCAGTGTGGAAAATGGGGTGGGGGTAGGGACAGCTACAGAGATTCTTGGATAATAAAATGACAGGTGATGAGGATTGGCATTTATCATGGTGGGAATGAACATAAGGGAAAGATCAGCTGCAGAGTACAGTGATAAAACTTACAGGACTAAGTCACTGATTAACTGGAAGTGTTGGGAAAAAAGAGAGAAAGTAGGAGTCAAAGAAGATCACCATATTTCTGATGTAAGTGCTGATGATTGACAAATAGAGATGGTGATGATTGACATGGAGCACACGATTGAAACAGATGGTAAATCAGGGGATGGGCTAGAACAGTCTCAGAGTGCCTTCCCCCTCCCCTGTGACGTACTGTAAACACTTTTACTGGTTATCTAGAATTCTTTCCCTGACCATGTTACATATTAATTCATAAGAAGAGCAAACAAGAGGAAGAATTATATTTAGATTTCTATTATTTTATAATTGACCTTAATTCACTTGCAATGAAAATTGAGCACTTATAGAGAGTAAATGCAATTTTTAAAGCCCATATGTGCCACACCTTGGAGAATAAGACTTTGATTTAGAAAGCATTGCATTAATAATAATAATGATCATAATAACAGTAATAATAATAATTGTTAAATTGGCACTTACTGTGTATCTAGCTTTGTGTCAAGCTTTTCACAGGCATCATTTCATTTAAGCCTCGCAATAAACCTATGAGGGAAGTACCAGTATTCTTCCCATTTTACAGATGGGGAAACTTGAGGCTTAGAGAGTTTGATCACCCACCTTTAGAAAGTTAGCCAGGATTCAGAGTGAGGTCGTCTGCTGTTCTGGTATGAGCAAAAGAGTGGGAATTCAGAAACCTGGTTTAGTGTCCTAATATCACCATTTATTGGCAAAACACAGTCATATCACCCTTCTTCTTATCTAAAATATAAGTCAAAGGATGAGTTACTCGGGCAAGGAGATTTGAAAATGTTGGAATAAGACCTCTGTAGCCCTTTCAAGTGTTGGCATTCTGTGATTTTGATGTGCACAAACAGAATGTTCATTCTGAGAGTGACTCTGAACTCTTAGGAATATGGTGACTTGTCCATACCATAAGCCAACGGGACAAGCACATCACTGAAAGGAAGGCAGAACATTGTCCAATTAAAGAGATCACTGGTTTACTTCAGACATTTATGAAAGCCCCTCCACATTTCTCCTGGCTATGGTTTTGTACTCAACCTAAGGAATTCTTTGGCTTGTTTCCCCTTCCTTTATAGGAAAAGGAGTGAGAACAATTTCTCCAGAGGAGAAAAATCTTGTTCTCACATAAACAAAGATCTCCATCCCTGTCTATGTTTTAAAATGATACAGAAAGGGACTTTTTGTGTTCAGTTCTTTTGAATTTTGCCATCTTTCTTTTACCTTGTAGTTATATTGCCCAAATATGGTAGAATAAAAACCCTTCTAAGTAGAGATTTGGAGAGTATAAACATTTCCAGGAAAACCTACAGAAAGGGTCTTTTCAAGCTGCACTTGGGGGCATCTTCGGTCTTTTACACCGAGCTTTGAACTGCTCTTTCATTGTAGCTATAGGGAAGTTATTGGGGTGTTTTGGTAATTCCTTCTCTTAGGAGATAAAACAAAATGGCCACTTTGGATTAAAAGTTCTGTGATGTTAGTCCTACTCTTGGGGTTGAGAAGAAAATACATAGACACTCAATCACAATGCTTATAAACTGTGATTCCAGAAAATATTCCGGAGCCTCCATTTCTCATTTGTAATATTGAATCGACATCCTTCTTTCAAAGGTTGTCAAGAACTTTAAATGCAATAATATATGTAAAGTACTAGGGCCAGTGCCTGGCTGAAGTTCAATAGATAAGAACTAATCACATTGTTCAAAAGGAGCGGACGAGTGTTCCGAGTTAACAGAAGTAATGCTAACAGCGTAGTATGCCCTATCTATTGGGCGTGACCATCTACGAGACATTCTTCCATCTACCATATTGAGCCTTTTTATAGCACACATGAGTAACAATAGCCAACAGATGCTGCATCAATAAACAAACAGAATAGAAAATAATTAACACAATATGCTTGCATGCATACAAGTTTCCATCAGAAATTACAACGCTCAAGATCTGAATTCTTCTTGACAGCAATTTGAGCTCAAAATAGCTCTGTTTGTGCATTAGCTATTATTTTGTGTCCTTTGAGGAATACCTGCTCTCTGTGGTTGGTTGTGAGTATTGGTGGAAAGCAGACACAGGAAGAAGAGAAGTTGTGCTGGGTTAATAACAGTGTCTGAGGCATAGAAAGAATATTAATATACTTTGTGCAAAATGGGCTGAGCCAGCTGAGCTTGGATATCAAACATATCTGTGTATACAAGGATGTTAATTTTCAGTGAAAAATCTTGGCTGAATACCAATACGTTCTGGGAAAAAGAGGTCATATTATACAGATTCCTTTCCAGAGAACTTTGCTGTCCACAAAGAAAACTTTCCTGAAAAGACAATTATTTTCTTCTTTGGCTCATCTTTGAGGATTGGTCGAGGTAGGTCATTTTGCATCTGAAGACCACCACAAAGTTCAGAGAAGGTAGGAGGGGCCTTCCCTTTAAATTCTTGGTCAACCATTCGCATTTTCCAAAAGTTAGTTGACAATTATAAGGTTTGGGGACTTCCAGTTATAATTGTATTGCAAAAATAATAAGAGAGAAAACAAGCAGAGGTTATGTTAACAGGCCCCTGGTGGCTCTCAAAGACGTGTGGTTCAGCCTTTGAAGTCAGTTTCAATAGGTTTTCATGAGAAATACGTAGAGTAATATGCTCTCATTTTAGGTTTTACAAGTCATACTGTTTAATGTCCTGATATTGTTTCTTGTAAATTTGTTTTAGGGACTTACTTTATTTCCTCTGAATTACTACTGTTTTGGAAGTCAGAACTACTATATTAAGCTAATAAATAGGGGGTTGAGATTTCATCTTTATTCCTATTTTTATGTTGTTTAATAAAATTAATTCAAGCACATGGTTTTTAAAAGATAAAATAGATACTGAAAGCTGAAAGAATGTGAAGTAACAATTTCCCTTCCTTAGCATTGCTTTACAAAAGCATCCCTTTCAAAATTTCTTTTTCTATAAGTCCAAAAAATCTCCACCCCAAAACACAACTCAAAAACCAAAACCAAAACAAATTTTATGTGTAGACCTACTCCTATGTGTTATGTTTTTCACAAATAATATAACATACTGTCAAGTACTTTAATTCTCTCAATATATCTTGGAAACTTTTCAATATTAACACATATAGATCTATTACATTCTTTTTAACATATGCATATCATCCCATTGTTTGGTTGTACCATAATGTGTCTTAACAGTGATTTCTGTATTTTGTTATTACAAATAATGCTGTAGGTAAATATTTTGCATGGTGTTTCCGGGGCAATGGTAAGTATATTTTAAATGTTGACAGACATATTAATTAAGCTCCTACTAAAAGTATGTGACAGTGCTTATTTTAGGCAGACCTTGTTTGTCTCTATCTGTGTGTCTTCCTCTACACCTGGTTGAAGGTATGGTGTCAATCAATGTTAGCAGAATAAGTAAATGAAGGATAGAAACTTCAAAGACAACAAAGGTGTTATTTTAATCAGGGTCCCAACAGGGAATAGGAGACACACTCAAATTAGGAAAATTTAAGGATGAGTCATTTACAAAGGGACTATTTATGAAGATGCAGGTGGATATAGGGGAAACCCATGGAAATGTGCAATTACCTGGAGCTAGTAAATAATGGCCGAGTTGTTATCACCCCTAAGCCATCATGGAGAGAGAAGGAAGCTGATGCTGGATCTTAACGGGAGTCATGTAGATACATTCACTTTGAGAAGAGCAACAGCCTTACATTAAGGACCAAGGCATCATGAGGGTCCCTTTCCCTGTGATGCTGCTGTGGCTTCCCATCAGCTTAGCCAAGAGGAAGCCAAAACACGTGCCCTTTAATGGGATCCATACTGGTCAATTTCATGAGGCAAAAAGGATGTTTGCTCCAGGTGAGTACATCTGATGGGGCAGAAAATTCAAATCACCCAACACAGAGGTGATTTCTATTATCAGTGATTTTAAGACAACCATTCCAAACTAGATAAGGATCCATACAACTTTTGTAAACATTAAAAAGCAAAGTCTGTCAATTTTTTTTTTTTTTGTAAACTATTATCCTGTCCATTATCAACTTACCTTACTTTGTTAGTTGTCTGAGGTGTGGACCATGTCTAACTTACTCGTCACACTTTTGGCAGAACCCAGGATAGGGCCTGACACTTAATAACTACCTGCTGAATGAATGTGTGAATAAATAAGTTGTCAGAAAAAAATATTTATTTCTGAACTTGACATTTTATATTGTTATTGAAGCCTATTTCTTCATTGTTAATGAATTTTTTAGTGCTGGTGGTGAACCATCTCCCTGTGGAGAACGGCTGGGCTTCTAAAACCTGAAATCATACTTAGTTCTGTTCTTCCAGTGTGTTCACCTACATGGTGAGTCCCAGATGTATGGCATTTTACCCACACAGAGAGCATAACTCATTATATATTATAAATATACAAAAGTCACTCTCTCCAAAGTCCTTTATTTTCCTCCAGCTTTACTGACAATTGACAAAGTTGTATATATTTAAAGTGTATAATGTGATGATGTTATGTGGTTGCCACAATCAAGGTCATTAACACATCCATTACCTCCCATTGTTACTGTAGTCCATGCTGTGCATTAGACACTCAGTCTACAAAGTTTTCTGAACCTTAAGTTACTCATCTCAAGCACTGCTATATGTTATCTACTTCCTTGGTGACAACTTTTCTTCTTTTGCTCACATATATCTAGATTATTATTCTCGGAAACTTTCTCTGGACTTGGTTGATAACTCTTTCCATAAAAGCATTTATCATATTTATCATAT
Source organism: Neogale vison (assembly GCF_020171115.1). Lineage (NCBI taxonomy): Eukaryota > Metazoa > Chordata > Mammalia > Carnivora > Mustelidae > Neogale > Neogale vison. Next base: position 20,551,803 of record NC_058094.1, on the reverse strand, counting down.
TGAATTTGTATATTTTCCTTGAGTGACTGTATTAAATATAAAATGTTGTTGTCTAGCTGCCTGAGGGATTGGACTCTATCTTTTTCATGATGGACCCGCAAACATGGAGCCCAACACATAACAGACGCTCATCGAATAGAATGACATTTATTTAAGAGTACAACATTCTTCTCTTTTCTAGGCTCTTCCTGACACATTCTTTAGAGATGAAGCAAGAAAATGGATTCTCACTCTGTTCTGCTGCTGAAGAGAAAGTGTGAAAATCAACATGGTACAATAGAATAAACTGGGACTTTAACACGAAACATATCTGGGCTCACATCACAGTTTTGCCATGTCTAGCTTGGTAACCTTGTGCATTATTTGACTTTTCTGAGGTTCCTGGGAGAATGTAATAAGATACATACATAGTAAATTCACTGAAATGATAAAATATTAGATTCCCTTCCTCTATCACCCTGCCCTTAAGGATATCAAAACTGTGCACTTGTTGGAGTTGAAGGATGGGGTAATGGATTTAAATAGCAGATTTAAGGAATTTGTAATTAGGAAAAGGGCATGACATCATGGTAAACAGCATTCTCTTAAACTTTCTTATCCCTTAGGCTGGAGAATATTAATGTTAGTATTATTTTATCTAAATAAACCACTGAAAAAATACCATAAAAGTTTATGTAAGGGACACCTGAGTGGCTTTTGGCTCGGGTCAGGGTCCTGGAGTTCTGGGATTGAGCCCTGCGTCCGGCTCCCCGCTTGGTGGGAAGTCTGCTTCTCCCTCTTCCTCTGCCCTTCTTTCTCCCCGGCTGGTGCCCTCTCTCTCTCAAGTAAATAAAACCTATAAAAAAGAAAGCTTATGTACGTTCACTCTCCCTTTTTGATATAAGCTGTTATTTCAACTCTTGTTAGGAATGTATTTGAATCAATGGATATTGGAGTCTAGACGGCGATGAAATACCCTTGCTCTCATCCAAGAACTATCAAAGGAAGTGGAGGACGTGGAGGGGAACTGGGTTATTAGGGTTCCATGACACCGAGCGTTTGCACTGGTCCGCAGGGAGACTGGGGAAGGGAGACCTCGCTTCCCTCTCTCCCCATCTTGTGAGCTCCAACCAGTGCTACTTCCCTGTTGAACACATTCAAACCTGGAAGCCACAAGGCAAATAAGGCTGTGACACCCCCTAAAAAGTACGATCTTCCAGGACAAAAGAACAGAGGCAAACGAAGAATCAGTAACCTAGAATGCGTCCCAAACATAGGAAATTACAGTTTGTGTGCCTGGGCATAACGGCAGTGAACGTCACAGTCAGTCTGACACAATGCCAAAGGGGCACACGGGTCTGCTTGTAGCCAGAAACAGCAATGGGGCTGTGTCTCTATCCAGCTTTACTTGCTCCAAGGCCTGTGTTGTTATCTACTTCCCTGATGCTGGCTCTTGACAGAGGCTCAGCCAAGAATATGTTCAAGAAGCTTTTTTTTTTTTTTTTTTTTCCTGGCCTGATCCCAAAATGATTGGGTACCATTCAATTCTGGTAGAAAAACCTGAAGGTCTTTTTTTTTTTTTTCCTTGATTAGTGTTTGTTGTTGTTGTTGTTGTTTTTATCCAGTACATCAGTACAATAGCAAACACTATTGGAATTTCTTTTTAATATTCTTATGAAATGAATCAGAGACATAAAGAATACCCCCTAACAGAATTGCTAAGTGGTGATGAGTTAGAAATCTTAATTTTTCTAAAGTGCATTAACTGGGTTCAAATTCTCACCTTGCCTCTTACTCTGCCTCTTACTGCCAAACTGCTTGAAATCTTTGTACTTCAGTTGTCTTACCTGGAGATTAGGGTAAAAGAAGACAGCTATTAGGATTAAATATTTTAATATACTCAAAGTACTTAGCTTCTGGCATATGTTAACGATTCAGGGCTTAATGTCATTTTACATGTCTTAGCAAAAATACCCTCTGCTTATTGTCAAAAACTTTTAGTGAGCACCTACTTGATGGGAAGACCTACAAAAAATGGTTTCTGTACTTAACACTAGGAATGAATAGGAAAACCAGACCATTCAATGTACATGATAAGACAGGGATTCCTAGAGATTTGGTTATATTAACCAGCATGACTGGGGTTGTCACAAATTCAGACTGGCCAGCCATTGGCTGGGATGTAACCTCGTCAAGAGAGAGGAAAGAAGGATTTGTTCAATGGTACCTCCAGGCTGCCTGGGTGGCCCTGTCACTTAAGCATGTGCCTTTGACTCAAATCACAGTCCCAGGGTCCTGGGATTGAGCCCCATGTTGCATTGAGTTTCTTGCTCAGCAGGGAGCTTGCTTCTCCCTCTGCCGCTCCCCCTGCTTGTGCTTCCTCTCCCTCTCTGGCAAATAAATAAAATATTAAAAAAAAATGGTACTTCCAGCATTTGTGATTAATATGGCAATTGTTCCTTATTTAAGATTGATTAATGTATGCTTTCAAAATTTTCTTTCTTTAAGGCTTTATTTATCTTTTTCTTTTTTTAGTTTTTTGAGGAAATTACTCTAGTTTTAGGGACTTTGCCACCAGGACAGCTGCCCAAAGACACAGGTACAGTCTTATTAGCACCAGGGCTTGCTAGCTTTGGGACACCAGATCCCCCTGTCCGGGCGCTGATTCCTCATCTATGAAATGAAGATAACACACACCCTTTTCTCTGCTCTCATAGAACATCGTGAGGACCAATATGCTAAGTGGGTGTGCAAGGAAGAGTTTTTAAAATGTAAGCCTTGGGGCGCCTGGGTGGCTCAGTGGGTTAAGTCTCTGCCTTCAGCTCAGGTCATGGTCTCAGGGTCCTGGGATCGAGTCCCGCATCGGGCTCTCTGCTCAGCAAGGAGCCTGTTTCTCTCTCTGCCTGCCTCTCTGCCTACTTGTGATCTCTTTGTCAAATAAATAAATAAAATCTTCAAAAAAAAATTAAAAAAATGTAAGCCTTTGTTCAAATGTAAGGAAGAGAGTTGTTACCCTGTGGAAAACCCACCAATAACACACTACAGTGGTTAAAGGCACAGGTTTTGGATTTCAGACACGCTTGGGCTTGAATCCCGGCTTTGCAACTTACTAACTGCAGACTTGGTTGAGTAATTGGCCTTTCTGAGCCTAAATGTTTTATCTGTGTAATGGATCGTATTGAGGATTGATTGAGTTTATGTGTATAAAATGCTCAGCACATTGTGAAGCTCGTAGCTTGATAAATTCTTTTTTAAGAAAGTTATTCCTTATGCTGCAGGTTGGGTAGGAATGAATTGCAATAATTGAATGAAAAAGCAATCTTGTGCCTTAACCTTACAACAAAGAGTCATAGTAGGGGCACCTGGCTGGCTCAGTCTGCGAAGCATGTCGCTCTTGAACTTGGGGTTTTAAGTTCAAGCTTCATGTTGGGTGTAGAGATTACTTTAAAAAAAAGGTTGGGGGGGGACAAAACCTTATTTAAAAAAATAAAATAAAAGGTCATAGCTTAAGGGAGAAGCCATCCATGTTTGCACTTGTCTCCCTGGCTCAGCAAGATTCCTTGAGGAAGTTTTGAAATGTTAGAGTAAGACAAGCAATATGGAAAGACAAAACACTGCCCTAGATTGTGCCTGTGACATATGCAGAAAGCAGATAAGGCTTATCGCTTATAATTTAAAAGGGGGGGGATTTATTAAACTGGATAAGGATCTAGAATTTATGATAAATTCTGTTTCTGTTTCTTATCCAACCACTTTAATGTTTTTAATAATTCACACCTCTGAAGTTACATGGGCCGTGGAAAGCTCTTTTATCACCTACCAAGTCTTTCCTTTCAACAGACACATAAAAGATAGCCAAGACTTGCAGACACCCAGAGACAATAGCAGGAAGCCAGAGAATTTGCCTAAAAATTGAAGGTGAGTCAAATAGGAAAAGCCTTCGTAACCAAGAGCAACCAGACAGCGTCTAATGTGACTTTGCCACATAAAAGGCTTTGTGTAACAAAAAAACCACCACTATCCCCAGCTGAAGAGTCTTGCCAAAAACACACATGAACAAACATTTCCTGTCTGTCACTGAGCTACCAAGTTGCTATAACATTATGTCTCTAGGTGTGACTTTCACTATAGATAAACAATTTTTGCTTTCTTTTCAAAGATAACATTACCAATGGCATACTCCAGACGCAAAGTCTGGTTATTTTCTTATTTAGTATTTACTGACACTTTATGTCCTTTTCATAATTGACCTGTGTTTTTATACATGCATGTGGGTATGGGCAGATGTATGCATGTATGTATGCATACACATGTAAAAATACATACATGTTAAATGGAAATTTGGAGAGCATATAAATCCTAGACCTTAGGTAGAAGAAAAGTTAATGATGACTTAGTCCATCCCTGTCTTTTAATTGGGAAAAATACTGAATCCAAAAGAGAACAATGATTTTTGCAAGTTTCACAGTTAGAAGCAAGGCTTGGACCACCATATCTTTTCTATTTTTTTTATCTTTCCACTACATAATAGTGCCTTTCAAAAAAAAAAAAAAACCATCAAATACCTACTAAATAGAGATGAATGTCTGAATGTACAGGGAGATTTTTATTATCATGGATGTTGGAATCACTAACATGAGAAAGATCACATGTCCTAACTTGCCAAGAATGGTTTCAAGTTTGCACCCTTGTCCTTTTGTAATAATGAATATCACTCTGTCTGTTCCCTTAAGTGTGTGATTTGGAAGACAATTTATATGATCTCCTTAATTAAAACAAAAGTTTCAGGTTGAATGTAAAGTTTCACATTTTACATGCAAAAAATCTGAAGATACATTGTAAATCGTGGCTTTCTGTAAAGAAATATACAGAAAACCTCACAAGAGCTTGGGACTTAAAAGGGGGACATGAGAAACTATGTACTTAAAAATGATCATGGACACACACAAAGGCCATAGCAGGGCTAACCCTTGCCAGGAAGACCCAAGTGTGTATGTGTGGCTTTGCAAGATGCCTTCAATGAGAATTTTGGTTCTCTTTTTCATTTCTGTTTATCTTTAACAAACAAAATGAAAATACATGAAAGAATTGCAAAACCATGCTGTGACCAAAACAAACAAACAAACAAAAACAAAAACAAAAACAAAAAACCGACAGGTGGGAGTTGAGACCCAAATACATGTCTTAGCAAAGTGTGACTTGAGGTTAGTTGCTCTCTATCTCCGGATCTTATCATTTCTACCATCCGCGAAATAAAGGGATTTAATGACTCTATCTCTGGTTCTTTCCATTTCCAATTTTAGATTCCCATAGATTGTTTGTTAATTTCCATAATTGTGTCATTTCCCAGGAAAATGTATTACCCACCTCTTCCCCAAACAGCAATTTTCCCCAAGTTCTCCATGATACAAATTTCCCACAGAACTTTCAGAATGTGAGGGAATTTCTTCTTCTGGAATTTAGCTTGGGCATCAACACAAGCTAAAGACATAAGGTTGGTACACTGAGAGTCTATCTCTCCATCCCAGTGTCCAGGCTGGCTCAGATATTTCTTGTTTGTCTCACATTTTTATTCTACTGGCTTCATGGCAAACCAAGACGCTGTCTGTAGATATGGATGGATAACTGTGGCATGGCCAATTGGCTCAACTCTGCCTTTTCCCCTAGTTGGTGCAGACCACGGCCCAGCAACTTGTGTTGATAATAGAGAAAGCCGAAAACGACAGATTAGATATGCTATAACCCTATTTGATGGCATGAATAGATCCCAGTTCATTTTTCTGGCCTCAATTGCTGAGTTTTAATGAGAAGTCCAAAGGTCAATTACTTTTTGACCGACTGTATGAAGAGAAAACTGATAGCTGGGGAAAGTTGATTGTATTATCTGCTCTGCGCACACATGGCAAATTGGTTTTCTATTTATGGAGAATGTTTTTAATCAGCGCTTGAATTGTGCATTAAAATGGGGCATCTATAAATAGTTCACAGATGTGATATTTTATACCTTAAAATTCAAAACTTTTTTCTTCCTCTCATTTGATGAATTCTAACCCATAGCTCTCTGTTTACATGTTTGCTATTTTGGTTCTGTGTAATTCTAGAAATAACTAGTTTCAGACAGTTATGGTTTAGTGAACGCAGGGAATTGCTTTAGCTAAAATTATTGTTGCTTGTTTCTAAAACTCCTACAGAATAAATCTACGGTCTTCGGAAAAGCAGAAGTTATTTCCAATGACACATACTATTTGCTGAAACTTTACGGTAGATTGACTCATGTGTCTTTGCATTGTACTTAGATTAAAATACTATAGCTTTGGTTGAAGGGTAGATGTGTCAGTGGTCTCGCTGTGGCATAACAGTTTGTTTTGATAGGATGGAGAAAGTTTGCCTAATTATAGGAGGCTCATTATTGGTTCTGAAGGAGGAAAAAAGTCACCTCAACATTGATTTCTTCTGGAAATGAATCATGCATTTGTATAACTTTTAGCACCACTGTCTGTCTCCATCTATAAACTTTTTTTTTCTCTTTTAGTTAATGTGAAGTTTGTCATTTCAAATAATGTCTGATGTCTGGCCCCAGGCTATTTGCAGATTTATCCTACCCAACATGTGTCACTCATCTCTGTTTAGAATTTGCAACCTTCATCCTAGCAACCTTTTTTTTATTTTATCCTTGCTGCTGCTTCATTGGTGGCTCCGTCCGGATGATAATGGGCTCTCTCAGTAAAAGTATGATTAATGGTGGGTATCATAAGTCCATAGCTGTCCAGTAAATTGGAATTCCTGACATGAATTTCTCATCCAGATAAATATCGGCTGCATCTTATTTTAGCAGTTGCTTTGCTCATATTTTATAATGGCCAACCCATCCTTTTAGTGGCACCTCTTAAAGAGAAAATAGTTCAAACAATTCACCCTACACATCTCATTTCTAAATCGAACTTGGAGATGTCAGACTTCTTCCAAATATGAAAGAAAAAAAAAAAAAGACTTGGTTTTCAAACCATTGTAATTTTTACCCTCGTCTTTCATGATTCTTATGTGATGGCTGCTTTGTCTACCTGCTTACAAGCACACAAATAAAAAGTGGAATCTGCTATAAACATTGGGGTGCAGATGGCCCTTCTTTTCACTACATCTGTATCTTCAGGGTAAATACCCAGTAGAGCAATTGCAGGGTCATAGGGAAGCTCTATTTTTAATTTCTTGAGGAATCTCCACACTGTTCTCCAAAGAGGCTGCACCAACTTGCATTCCCACCAACAGTGTAAGAGGGTTCCCCTTTCTCCACATCCTCTCCAACACATGTTGTTTCCTGTCTTGCTAATTTTGGCCATTCTAACTGGTGTAAGGTGATATCTCAATGTGGTTTTAATTTGAATCTCCCTGATGGCTAGTGATGCATCATGGTCCCCAAACTGTGGAAAGAACCAAGATGTCCTTCAACAGACGAATGGATAAGGAAAATGTGGTCCATATACACTATGAAGTATTATGCCTCCATCAGAAAGGATGAATACCCAACTTTTGTAGCAACATGGACGGGACTGGAAGAGATTATGCTGAGTGAAATAAGTCAAGCAGAGAGAGTCAATTATCGTATGGTTTCACTTATTTGTGGAGCATAACAAATAGCATGGAGGACAAGGGAAGTTAGAGAGGAGAAGGGAGTTGGGGGAAATTGGAAGGGGAGGTGAACTGTGAGAGACTATAGACTCCAAAAAACAATCTGAGGGGTTTGAAGGGGTGGGGGGTGGGGGGAACCAGATGGTGGGTATTAGAGAGGGCACGGATTGCATGGAGCACTTGGTGTGGTGCAAAAATAATGAATACTGTTATGCTGAAAATAAATTTAAAAAAAATTAATAAAAATATAAAATATATAAAAATAAAGTGGAATCTGGCACGTTGTTGCCTGTTTAGGAATCAACTTTCTCATCATTTAAGCCCAATCCTGAACCATACTTTATCTTCCTATGGCCTCATTTCCTCGACAGTGGCCCCAAAACACATGGAACCACAGAATTTTCTACTTCACCTTTAGATTTTACCATGAAGTAAGCAGCATGAACTTGTACATCAAGAACTTAGCTAAGAATGTGACAAGATTTTGGCGACAGCATTCCTTTGGGAAACCTTTAAATGATGATTTAGCTTTTCGAAGTAATCAAGTACTTCTACCTTGGACTTTATTCAAAAGCGTGTGTGTGTGTGTGTGTGTGTGTGTGTGTGTTTTGGAATGTATGTAGCTCCAAAAAACAACAGATGTTAATGGGTACCATCTCCAAAGAGATGGTACAGCATTTTCACAAAGTAGCAAACAACTTCAAATAAGAGAGTCTATGTATCAGTGCATACGGTAAACATTTTGGGTACATCTGAGCCAAACTTTGGCTCTCTTGTCACATGGGTACTGGATCCGGCAGCCAGAAAATCATGGACTCATTTCAACTGTGGAAGTTCAGGGCGCAACTCCAAGCCAAAAGCGTGGCCATGGCCAGCCGTCTCGAGCCTCTGTGTGTACTCAGTAACCGACAGTGTGTTACAACATACACTGTGTCAAATCCAGCCATTCGTCTTCCAGATCAAGTTGGGAGAGTCTTTCTCCTATTTGGTGCTCCAGCAAGGAAGTTTCCACTGAGGTATAGAGACAGGAAGTAGAAAGGTGCACAAACTAAAGATCAAAAAACAATTTGGATTTTCACTTTCTGTAAAAAGACAAATATCTATCCATGTTTGTCTTTTTATAGAACTAACCTATATGTATTATGCAGATGTGGGTTTCCAATACCTTCCCCATCAGTTGGAATATTGAAGAGTTTCTTCTCTGAAAAATGTGCCAAAAAGCATATATGTACTCTGATAAACACAAACGCCATTGACTTAGGGTTTGGGTTTATTTCTGTTCTAAAGCTCTCCGGTTTTTTACATTTTTTCTTTTGTAGGAATATGATTGCCTGATCTAAAGAAAAAATAAAAACTAATAGGATAAAACAAATGGCTTTCAGTGTACAGTGTCAAGGGTGTCATGTCAATTACAATTGAAAAAAAAAACAATTAAAAAAGCACAGCTCTCAGCAATGATGCAAATAGATGGGAAGTCTAGATTGCCTTCTTTTAGTAAAAAGAAAAAAAGAAAAGAAAAGAAAAGAAAAAGGAAAAAAAGAAAAAAAAATTTTCAGCAAAAAGTTTATCTTATAGATGTCAGAAAATTATTATATTTAAGGTAAATTCTAGGGTTTGAACAAATCTAATATTATCTATATACATAATACTCCTCTACTATAGAATAAGGACCATCATTCCACATGAGAACCCCCAATTCTCAAGGCTTAATCATCAAATAGAGAAAGGAATTTTTAGCATAGTTATTTACCAAGGCACAAGAGTAACATGCTAGTATTTTTAAAGTTTGGTTTCTTTTTTTAAATTGTTTTTTTTTTTTTTTAAACAAAAAGAGATTCTCAAGTTCAAGGACCAAGTCTTACTCATTGTACTATCTCCACTGACTAGGTAAGTACACGGCAGAGCAGGTACTCATAAATTTCTCATGAGCCTGGAATCTCCTTTTAACATCAACTGCAGAAGCTGTATTATTGGCTCTGAAGAAGAAATGAAAATTCATCTCTGCACTGATTGACCTTGGCAAAGAGCCATGCTATAACTTCTAGCACTCCTGGCTGTCTCCATCAAAGAGCTGAGAATTCAATTTTTAAAAAATTAAATTTCATCCACTTTCCAGGGAATGCACTATTGGTATGGTTGAACCAGCTTTGGGTAGGCTTTCAGGGCTGAAGTTGATGGCTTGGTTTTTTGTGAGAATCTAGTTCATATATGTAAAGAACTTATAAAATGGGATATTCCCCAGAATATTCCCCAGAACTTCACAGGTCCTAACTATGTTATTTTTAATGTATTAATTAATATTTTTAAATATTAATTAATAATATTTAATAAATATTTTTAAAGTAAACATTTAGTTTAAAGTACATGTCATTTATAATTTCTAAGAATTTCCACAGTGACCAGAGAATAACTGAATTTCCTTTTAATATATGCTGGATGTCAAGGAAAAGCAACAAATAAGGAAGTTCATTTTCCCTTTAAAATTTTAATTATAAACCCACAGTTATAGTTATAGTTATCTTCTAGTAGCCCTAAAGTGATAAATTTCTTGGAAGTTGGTCAGTAAAGAGATTTTCTATCCAAAAAAAGCTTATAAATTGTTAGCTAACATCTGGAAGAAACAGTATAGACACATTTACAGTCTGATTAAAAGTCTGGGTGGATATGTTTTTTTAGGAAAAAGTTTTCATTTTGTTTGGCTTGGTAATTTTTTTTATTTTAATAAAACTACCACCTTTTAAGACAATACAAAATTAAATAAATGACTGCATGGTTCTAAGATCCCCATAAAAAAATGTATTTTTGGAGATAAAAAGGCCAATAAATCAGTCCACATTCTGGTCACTAATGCAAAAGAATTCTCTGCCATTATGGGAGCATATTGGAATGGTTCTGTCCTGGTTATACAGACTTGGTTCTAGAATGGGAACAAGGCCAAAGTCATGTATTTGTCACAAGTGTTGGTCTGGTTGCTGTTTTGTGCCCATCACTCCTACAGTGCTCCATATTCAATTTAGCCAATTAATTTTTCATACATCTAAAAAATTCTGAGAAGTGTCCTCACCAACAAGAAAGACTGAAGTATCCATAAATACTTGGTCTAAGGATAAAAGAGAGTAAAAGAGAAAACAAAGTGCTTTTTAAAAAATGAGTAAGTGTTTAAGGGAAACACATGTGTCTTTCAGAGCTATTGACTGAAGCTCGTTTCCAAGTTGGAGGAGTCAGAGCTGCAAAATTAAAAACACACCCGCATTTACTTATGGACATTAAGAGTCTGTAATAAAATGAAATTTTAAAATTTAACCGACTGTGGGAATCAGAGTATCAATGAAAGCATGAATTACAAGTAATGCACCCGTTCTTGACTCTTCCCAGAGAACGGTTTTAGGTAGAACTTGGATGACTGCAACTTTTTTCCTTCTTAGGGCTAATGGGAGATAAACAGAAGATAGCAAAACAGAAGATCTGGACTCAAGGTCCTACAATTTCCTAACTGTCTGGTTGAAGGCAGGTCTCTTGACCTTCCTTGAAACTGAGTTATTATATTTACGAAATCAGGTTTTTATGAGGAAGGTGGAGATAAGGTATCTAGAGAAAACATCACTGGTGTTTGACAGCAGCAACAAAAATACTAAATACTTTACTCAGGAAGTCTGGGCCATCGTCACAAACAAAAGTATCTGGCACCCAGATGGGGTCAAATAAATATTCGTTGAATGTGCATCAATGCATAAATGAATAAGTGAATGTACAATAGTTAAAGGATTGTGACATTATCTCAGCATGAGAAAAAAAATTAAAAACGCATCTCATATTAACAGAGGCAGAGACATCGCCCTCATGTGGGGCAGAGAGAGCATTCTTTAAGTTGTTAGTTTCCCCAATGCATCGCATGCGCATTGCTAACCGTGTTGAAGCAACATGCACAACGTAAAGGTGAAGATTCTGGACCTAGTGGCAGAGCACAGAGATGCCCAGGCTCAGCTTCAAAGCAGCTGAATTACATGCTTGAATCACAGCTCCGCCTTTTCCTTGCTGTGTGATATTAAGCCAATCACTCAAACACTGTCTCAGTTTTCTCTCAACCACAATGAGAAAGAAAAGTTTTATTTATTATAGATTTGTATAGCATCAAAAGAGATAGTTGAGGTACTCAGGACTCAACAAAATATGACCTTTCTGGGGTAACTTGATCAGCCCCTGAAGGATTGCTAGAAGAACAATTCAGGCTGGTAAAATGGCTGTAATGACCCTCATCTACAAGATTACTGGCATTTCTAATTAAGGCTCCTATGGCGATCATTACTGACTTCCATTTTTTTCTGATAAATTTTATTTATTTTACTTGATTATTTTTAACTGAAGTACAGTTGACATACAATGTCACATTAGTTTCAGAGACACAACATGGTGATTTGACAAATTCTGTACATTATGCAATTCTCACCAAAATAAGTGTACTTATCCTTTGTCACCACACACTGTTACTACAATATTATGGACTGTATTCCCTATGCTATGCTTTTCATTCCATGACTTATTATTTTAAAACTGGAAGTTTGTACATTTTAATCCCTTTTATCTATTTTGCCCATCTTCACACTCTCCTCCCCTCTGGCGACCACCAGTGTGTTCTCTGAATTTATGAGTTGATTTCTGTTTGTTTGTTTGTTCATTTATTGTTTTATTTTTAGATTCCACATGAGTAAAATAATATAATATTTGTCTTTATCTGCCTGACTTTTGACTTAGTTCCATCCATGTATTTGTAAATGGCAAGATTTTTGTTCTTTTTTTTTTTTTTTTATCACGGAGTAATAGTCCATTATCCATCTATCCAGCTACATATCTCAATTTCTAAGTTCTGAACCCAAATTCTCTTTGTGGCACTTATTATTTGTATAAATTTATCATGTCACTTAAAGTCCCTGAACCTCCATGTCTTCACAGTTAATCAGATTCTCAGATTAATATAATACCGTGGAACAAATTATAAATAGTAAAGCAAGTCAGTGTTCTCTCCCATTAGCTGGTGACATTGCTTTTGTGCCCATTCCATTTCTAGAGGAGATAAAAATAAGCATTTTCACATTTTAATGGAATCAAGAGAAATGTTGCTGGTGGCAATTCATACCAGGAAAAGGGCATTTTATTTTTAGAAATTATTGGGAAAATTCAGCAGAAGGCACACAAGGAGAAGGCAAAAGTATCTGCAAAATGAAAACAAAATAAAAAATTGTTTTGGAGCTTCATTGGCAGGCCTGGGAAGATGGAACGTGAGGGTACCGGGAACCAAGAGGAGTGGAGCAGGGGTAAAACTGCCAAGAAAAATGTGGAGAAGGAAAGCCGAGAGAAGATGGCAAAGAGGAAATTCTCAGTGTCTTACTGGCTCCACAACTTTGAAGAAGAGGAACGCCTGCTACTCAGATTTAAGTTGCTTGATATTCTCTGAAATAGCCTCTGGTATCCTCAGAACTTCAGTAGAAAGACACTACATGTAACTACCTTGTCCTGGTGATGCTTCGGGAAAATCAAAGTCAAGGATTCGCCTACTTGTGTGTGAAGGAGGACCGAGGACTGAGATGAGGTGACATCCCATGTGACAGACAAGGAGCCACTTAGCAGAAACACCGTGGATCTGAGTCTGAAAAACAGAATGCAAAACCCAACTTGAGTAGAGCTCAGTGGTACGGTCCTGATCGCCGAACGCATTAACCTGTACACATGTCCTCACGGCGCCCGGAAACATGAGCAGAATTGTGCATGGGAGTCCTAAAATTCTGGCTTCTACTTTCTACAGTGTATTCTTGTCTCTCACATGAACATGTTTAAAACAATATTTTTAGTCACAAAATCCTCGTTTTTAAACACACCTGTCCTTTGGTGTTATATACATTGTGACGTGTCCTTGTCAGCTTTTGGACACTTTGAATGAAAAAGTAATTACATGAAAGATTTCAGGATCTCTGCATGTTCTCAAATAGACATTTGAGAGTGATTTATGGGAATTTAGGATGAAGGATATTTGCTTAATTATTAAGTTTAGATCTTCTTAAAAGTATTTCATGAAGGGACACCTGGGTGGCTCAGTCATTAAGCCTCTGCCTTTGGCTCAGGTCATGATCCCAGGGACATGGGATCGAGCCCCACATCAGGCTCCCTTCTAGGCAGGAAGCCTGCTTTTCCCTCTCTAACTTCCCTCCTTGTGTTCCCTCTCTCACTGTCTCTCTCTGTCAAGTAAAGAAATAAAATCCTTTTTAAAAAAAGTATTTCATGAAAATATGTTTTGAGATTTATATATGACGTCAATGACCAAGATTTGCAATGTGAAGTCCTTAAAACATAAACAGGCCATTAAAAAAAAAAAAAGAGCGTGTCATTTATTGATTTCATGCTTCCCAGCATAGCTGAGATAAATATTTATCTCTATAATGCAGGAAATATTTTCCCAGGAATGCGTTATCTTCTGCATTTCCTCAGTTCAACAAATGCCTGATGGTTTCTCTTAACTCCTCCGTGTTGCGTGTCAAGCAGGTACAACAGGTCAACCACATACTCTCTGTCTGTGTGGAAACCCTGCTGTTTCAGGCTTTTCAGAAGCGAGGGGGTAGGGCAAGAGTGTGCTGTAGCAATTACGCTAAAGAACACCCATCCCTGACCTCTGTTTACAGGGAGGAGAGAGGCGAAGTTGCCCTTCAGTTACTCAGTCTGTATCTGCTTGGTGCCTGTGTCCTGGAGTGCAGGTACCGGAAATCCTTTTCTGACCCATCTCTACAAGCAGGGAATGGCAGGGAATGGCTGTGGGTCTCCACGTTGGCAAAACAGAGAAGTGAGATGTAGAACAAGTAAATAATCTTCCCAGAGGCAAAAATCTGTGCTGGAATCGGAAGTTGGGCTCAGGCCTCTTAAATGTCAAGTCATGACGACTGTTTAACAGAGTTACTATTAAATGTGGTCAGTTTAATCATCTATTTGTCCTAGAGAGCATAAAGCAATTCAAAAGAGATCATGTATTTGAGCTGACTGCAAACAATAAAAAATGCCTTGTCAAAAAGCAAAAAAAAAAAAAAAAAAGTGCCATAAAGAATAATTTCCTTTTTGGGCTGCCTAAAGCATCCAAGCTTCTTGCAGTTATAAAATGTGAACTTTCTTCAACACTGATTGGACTATTTCCCAAACTCTCTAGATACTTCCTTTAAAATAACATGACAGTCTTTTCTTCTCACTTTTCATTCTCTCAAGCTCTCCTTCACTCCCATGGTTTTAATTACAGTCTATATGGAGATGACTTTCTAATCTGTACCTCTGGCAGGGATATCTTTTGGACCATCAGATGTGTCCCCTTGAATATTACAGAAGGAGTTTGAACCAATTTAATTCACCATCTTTTTTCCCAAATTTGAATTCCTTGCACCAGTAAATGACACCACATCGAACAGTTCAGGTTAGGAACCTAGGAATCCACTCGACTCCTGCACCCCTCCTCCCCTCCATTGCTGGACAATCAGCAAGTCTTGTTACTTCCACTTTGTTTTTAAGAATCCATTCGCATCTTTGTATTCTCATTGCCACTGCTAAAGCCCAGGTCATTTGGATAATCAGGCACTACTGGTTACCTAGTTAATTAAGATCCACTCTTGCTTCCAAATCCCTGGTTTACATAACTGAAATATTTGATCGCTGAGCCTCCTTAGCTGCTACCATAGGACCTAATCCTGGCCAATGAGATGTAAGTTAATTTCACCCCAGAAATTTTCCAGGAAGTTTCTTTAAAAAGATGACTAAGTTAACAGTCTTGTTGTCTTTGACCTTTGTCACAACCATTCTCTTCATCCTGCATGTAGGTGCAATATGTGAACAGTAGCAGCCCTTTTGTGACTATGAGGAAGGAAACCACAAATAAAATTGGAAAGGCAGAGTGGAAGTCATGGTGCCTGGTGATAGCATGGTAATACTCTGTTGGGATTCTCTGCCGTCAGATTCCTAATTATCTAAACAAACAAACAAAAAACAAATAATCCTATCTCATTTCACTAAGCCAGTAAGTTCCCATTCCTGGGTTCCTATTACATGAAACTGTTGAAGTTTTATCTTGACACATCTCTCATACTCTGATTACCAGCTCTAACAGTGACATCCCCTTTCTTATAATCCTTCACGTGTTTCCACTATTTTTCAAACTCTTAAGCAGCACATACAACACCCTGTGGGGTCTAGTTTTTATCATTACCTTGAGCCTCATCTACCCCACCAAGTTCTAAACTCTAGCCTCAGTGAACTCCTTTTACTTCCCACAGACTTGCATATGCTAGTCTGTTCATGTAGATTATCTTCTCTTTATTCCTTTTCAAGTTTGCTTGGCTAATTCTGACAGGTTTTTCCAAAACCCCATTTAGGAAATATCCCCTAAAGGAAACCTTTCTTGATCCACCAAGCCTAGACTAGACCTTTCTCTTCTAGGCCTCCATGAGAGCTGGATACCTGGTATTTATCTCTATCCAAGTGGGAAAAAGAAAAAAAAAAAGAATGGCAACTACTTTAAACTTCTCTGTCTCCTCAACAAGACAATGGGAAATTCCTTAAAGAAGAGACTGTGTCTTATGGACTCCTGTAACTTCAGATATGGTACCACAATATCTGATAAATAATAGTTGTTGAATGAGTAAGTGAATTAATGCATCTTCATCTCACATTTCTATCGAACTCAAACTCCCATCATTATGTGCCTGTATAATTATCCATTCTCATTCATCCAATATTATTCAAGAGATTACTATGTATAATTAATCACAGAACAGAAATAACGAAAATCAAGAATTTGCCCCTTGCTCCCTTAGAGCCAAAAGAAAGTATTGACCCTTTTGTAAGTGAAAAAGATTGGAGAAAGCTCTGCTCTTTAATGCAATTAATTTTTATAATTAACTTTATACTTAGATGCATTTAAGTAATAAAATTTAGTTACGCATCTATAGTACTATTATTTCATTTCTCTGATAATTTTCTATTGATGGTTTAACTGAAAAAAAAAAAAGTCTCACATAAAGATGCTCTTTGGGTGTGCTAAACCAATACGCTCTGAACTGGAAACAATCTTGAGATTGATGACTTACTGGATCTATAAGGACGGCTCTCTAAAGGGGAGCAAAACCAAGTTTGTCTCATTCATGATTTCCAGGCTTATAAACACTTCTCGGGTATTAAAACATTCTAGGAGTTTTGAGTGCCATTTTAATGCTAATTATTTACAGTTTTATGAGGCATAAATTATATACCATACAATTAACCAGTTGTAAGTGAAGAGTTGGGTTCTTCAGTGTATTTATGTAGTTGTGTAACTATCCCTGTAGTTCAGTTTTACAACCGAACAATCACCTGCTGACGTTCCATTGTGCCAATACGCAATCAATCCCCACTTCCACTCCCAGTTCTAAGCAATCACTCACCCACTTTCTATCTTTAAAATCTTGCTTTTGTAGGGGTGCTTGGGTGGTGCAGTCCGTTAAATGTCCTACTCTTGGTTTTGGCTCAGGTCATGATCTTAGGGTTGTGAGATCGAGCTCCATGTCAGGCTCTGAGCTCAGCAAGAAGTCTGCTTGAGATTCTCTCTCTCTCTCTCTCCCACTTTACCCCTCCCTCCTGTGCTCTCTTTAAAATAAATAAATCTTGTTTTCAAACTCTCGTTTTTTTTTCCCAGAAATTTCATGTAAAAAGTCATATAATATGTAGTCATTTGCTTCTTATTTCTTTCACTTAGCAGAATCTGTAGAGAAAGCAGAATCCATATTGCTACATCTAGAGTAGTTTGATCCTTTACTACTGAAGAGTATTCCATTCTATGGATATACTACTTGATAGACAAAATACATTCACTGCTGGATGGACACTCATATTGTTTCCAATTTTTTACTTCTATGAATAATACTATTACACACATTTATGTACAAGTGTTTGTATGGACACAGGCTTTAATTTCTCTTGGGTAGAGTTGAATTGCTGAGTTATATTTTAAGTTTATATTTAACTTTTCATGAAACTGCCAAACTGTTTTGCAAAGCGACTGTACCATTTTATATCCTTATCAGCAATATATCAGAATTCCTCTTTATTACATCCGAGTCAACACTTTCTCCTGTCACATTTTTTTATTATTATGGTCAGTCTTATCTGTGTGTATGGTATCTCATTGCAATTTAATAAATAATGACATAGGGCATCTCTTCATACATATATTAGCTATTTGTCTTCTTTGTAGATATGTCTGCTCAAGTGTTTAGCTCATGTTTTTTATTTAGTCATTAGTATTCTTATGATTATTGGATACGTGCTCTTTATTAGATTTATCACTTATAAATATTTTCCTCCAGTCTGTGACTTGCTGGGGTTTTTTTTGTTTTTGTTTTTTGGTTTTTTTTTTTTTTTTCTTAAAGATGTGTGTGTATTTCTGTGTGTGTGTGTTTGAAGCACAAACCTTTAAAATTTTTGATCAGAATGACTTATCAATTTTTTTATGAACCATAGCTTTGGTTCAATACCTAAGAAATTTTTACCTAATGCAAGGTCACAAAGGTCTTCTCTTATGTTTTCTTCTACAAGTTTTATACTATGCTTAATTGCTTATGTTAAATACAAGTACATATAAATATATAAAAGTAAGTATAATATACATACCTTATGTATATATATTATTTATATGCAATTACTTTTTTAAAGGACTTACATTAATCTTTTATATTTAAGTCTTTGATCTATTTTGAGTTAATTTTTGTTTACAGTGTGAGCTATGTTTCTAGTTCATTTCTTTTCATGTGGCTATCCAATTTTCCACATGGCACTGTTTGTTGACTATCATTTCCTTCATCAAATTGCCTTGGTATTTTTTAAAAATATTTTATTTATTTATTTGACAGAGAGCTCACAAGTAGGCAGAGAAGCCGGCAGAGAGAGAGAGAGAGGGAAGCAGGCTCCCTGCCAAGCAGAGAGTCCTATGTGGGGCTTGATCCCAGGACCCTGGGATCACGACCTGAGCCGAAGGCAAAGGCTTTAACCCCCTGAGCCACCCAGGTGCCCCTTGCCTTGGTATTTTTGTCAACCTTCAATGAGCCTTCAATGTTAGGATGTACTTCTGTACTCATTAGTCACTTACATTAATATATAACTGTGTCTTCACACTCTGTTCCATATTGAGTTTGCCTGTGGCAGCAAAGTTGCTGGATTTTTTGGCTATGCTTGTGCTGATAAAACTGCTATTTTCACCAGCAGAGGTAGGAGAAGGATGGGGTTGGCTCCATGCATGAAAGCCTCATACTTCCACTAGTCTTATACAAAGCTATAGGATCTTTTCAAGAATAAATGCTTCTAAGCTTTTATTCTTTGGTCAGTTTTCTGAATTCCTAAAGGTTATTATTATTTTTTAAAAATTTGTCTAGTTTCATACATGTTATATGGAAAGCATGCTCTGATCTCTTCACAAGGTCAAGTTGGAACTCCCTTCTAAGACTGATTTTTAGGGGAAAGAATATCCTTGGCGAACCTCACCTATAGGAATTGTTTGAAACTGTATTATAAGGTAATTGAAATATCTGAGTCTGTATAGAAGATTGAATCTCCATGTTTATGTTCTGCTCCCTGCAGAATGTCACCAAAATAGCAGTAATGGAATAAAAAATAATAATAATCTACAAAGACAGAAAAGAGAAGAAGCAACAGAAAAGTGACTATAGATAACCCAGCTCAGTGAATACAAAAAGATCCATATTAAGGTCGTGTCACCAAAATTTCAAAACATAACATATAAAGAAATACTCCTAAAAGTTTCCAGAGAGGGGAAAAAAATATTCTGTAGGAAGTATAGAGAAATTGAATAACATCAAAAATTTTAACACCACCAGAAGAAACTAGAAGAAAATAGAACATTTTTGCACCACAGGTTGAAACCTACTTTCAACCTGGGATTCCATACCTAGCCAAAATATTACATAATTTCGAGATAGAATTATTGTGTTTTCAGAAGTACAAGATCTCAGAAACATATCTATAGCTCCAGCTCTATAGGAAATTAATAGAGAACATGTTACAGTAAAATGAGAAGTGAAAACTGAGAAGAAAAACAAAACAAAACAATGATGAAACCAAGAAAAAAAAAAGATGTGGATATAGAAAAAGGACTTGGAACACAGATATCTAGTCAATGGTGAAGACATATTCCAGTTGAATAGCTCTATCAAAAGCCAATAGAATATCCAAACCAGATGGAGTAAGAAGCGTGAGGGCTCCAGAAGAGGTATTTCTCAGAAAAGCAATGAAACTAATAGAATATTTTACATTTTCCGCAGAACTGACAAATCTCAAAGAATTAGTAGTTATTGTGGGATTGGTACATAGAACACTGTGCAAAAGAAAACAACCCAATTACTAAATCTTGTGAAAACAAAATTAGTACAAGCAACAAAATGTAATCATAATGCACCACATGATTGAGCTATGAATAACTGTTACAGAGTCATTATGATATAAACATTGAATATTGTATTAGTGATAATATTACTAAATTATAAAGATAAAGAAAGGAAATGTGTGTTGAGGGGGATGTAGGATTAAGAATGAAAGAGAAAGAAATCTCCGTGTTCCAAATTAAGAAGACAATGAACATCCAAATTGAATCAAATAAAAATCAAAAACATTAACATAAATTTATTTTAGAATACAGAAGAGATAAAAGAAGCAGCACTAAAATTATTAAAATAATTTCCCTCTGGAAGTAAGAATCAAGAATGGGGCAAGAACAGCAGGAGGCTTCTACTTAATCTCAGAAGCTTGTTAAAATCATTTTAAAAAAATATGCTTTTATAAATGTGAAATTTCAAAAGCAAACAATAATAAAATAATTTTATGACTGTGTTTGCTAGCATGTTGTTTTCTAATTATATGTCATTTTAAAATCTGTTCTACTAATTCCTATTTTTTACAAACTGCATTCAATTAACTCAAAAGAGAGGTTAATCCAAAAAGATACTTTTGTGAATGGACAAATACAAAACCAGGTCCAAACCTGAGGTTTATCAATTTGTCAGGAAATTCCTTCAGGAGAGGAGATTGTCATTTTGTTGCTATCCTTTTTCAACTAGTAAATCGTTCCTGCCTTATGATGTGCTGGTTTCATATCCTGTATTTTATCTCCCTCCAGATCATATAAGCTGAATGCATGATAATTAAAATGTACAAGAACAGATGTTGCTCAGTCTCTGTCGGGCACTGAGTAAATGTTTTGATGTGTCATTCCTTCCAGTAACTGTAGATGGATATCACAAGAATGGTGCCTTAATTTCCTAGGGTTGCTGTAACAAATTACCACAACGTGGTGGCTTAAAAATGAGAAAACCTTATTAATACGGTTCTGAAAACCAGATGTAGGAAATCAGGGGGTCAGGAGAGCTGAGTTCCTTGTGAAGACTCTAGAGGAGGGCTTCTCTTAACCCTGCTAGTTTCTGGCAGTTCCAGATGTTCTTAGCTTACAGCTGTAGAACTTCAACCTTTGTCTTCACACGGCCTTCTCCTTTTGTCCCTGTGCTTCTCCTTCGAGAGTCTCCTAAGGACACTTGTTCCTGTCACCCAGATAATCCAAGATTCTTTCATCTGAGATCCTTAGCTCAATTACATCTGCAAAGACCCTTTTGTCAAAGAAGATCATATTACAGGCTTTGGGGATTAGCAGGTGGACATATCTTTTATGCGCCTACCATTCGGCCCATGAAAAATGGGTAAAAGAATAACAGGGGAGAAATACCATGTATTATTCACTTTAGTGGCATGTCATATGTAGACAAGCACAAAACCAAGCCTGAAATTTCAGTGCCTCAGGAAATGGAAGACAAAAACATTTAAGAAAAGGTGGAATCACAGAGAGAGTTTCATAAGCCAGTCACTGATTTCTGTCTTGTTAGAATTACCATTAACTTCTTCCAATTTTATACCTGCTGAAAATTTGATTGGCTCATTGTCTATTCCCAAACCACATTTTAAAGAAAAAAGCAGTGTCACTTGTAGTTCTCAATGACCTTTGTTCTAAATAACTGAGAGTGGGTTGTTTTAAATCTCAATAAAAATCTTTTGGGACACTAGATATAATCACACACTAAGAAGAGTACGCTTAACAAAATTTGATCCCTTCCTTTCATGTATCCAATCATCTGTCTTATTTTAAAACTTAGGTCATTATTTATTCCACTCCTTATGTATTGGGTTATCAAGGGACCTACACAAAGTTCTTAAATAATAGCATCAGTATCATGATTTTGGTCCATATACATAACTTCTTCAATGATTCAGATAGGGTCCTATTAATACCTTCTTTACATTAATTTTCTTTTCTTCCATCAACAAGTTTTGGAAACTTAGTCTAGATTCCATTGCCTCACATGCCATCTCATTCCATTTTAACTGCACTCTTGTTTAAACACTGTTTAGAAACATTAAGAAAAAAACATACATTCTTAGGTGCTGAGAGTAAGAGAAAGTTGGGTCAATAAACACAAGCATTAGTATTATTGTTGTTTTCATTACTATGATTGTTCAACAATGACTTTCCCAGTGGTCATGGGACTCTGTCACTCTTTTCCTTTCATCTTTATGAAATCTCTTTTACTTATAAGGTTCTATTTGTAGAATCCCTCATTTTATGGTTCCATGCATTAATTGCCCTGGTTATATGTTTAAACTTCCTTGTCTTTTGGCTTCCATGACATTTTGCTCCCTCTCTGATTTATTTGTTAGCTTCTCCTCCTTCAGGTCCCTGAATATAGACTCTGACATTTATACTCTTGAACTTTACTCACTCAACATTCTACTTTCATCTATAATCTCCATACCTTGTAACTTTAAACCTGAAATCTCAAATTCTAGATTATCTCTTAGCATCAAGACCTGCATTCCAAACTGCCTGCCTACTATCTCCATCCTGTTATTTTCCTGACCCTTAAACTCACCCAGCTTCATTATTGTCCTCTCGAAACTAGTTCTTTTCTTAACCAAAGTCTCTTAGTGGCAATAGTGTTTTTCCAGTCACCCAGATTGTAACTGAAAAGAGATTTTTAAGATCACATTTCTTAGTAAATCCTAGCTAAAAGTAGAGCAGTTCTGTCCGGTTTATGAAAATATTCTTCTTCAAATATCCACCTCATTACAAGCTCCTCATATTTATCAGTCAGGGAAAAAGGGAACTATAATGTTTAAGGAGAAGAAAATATAACTACAATATATGAGATACTGTTTAAAAATTTCTCCTTTTATGTTGCTCTCAACATTCAGTGAGTTACCAAGCCACATACATTAGTCTTCTTCAATGTTCAAAAGGAATAGGCACGTAGATTGAGCTCTATGGGGTGCCAGGATAGCTCAGTCAGTTAAGTATCTGACTCTTGATTTCTGCTCAAGTTATGATCTCAGGATCCTGAGATTGAGCCCCACTTAGCACAGAATCTGCTTGAGATTCCCTCTTCCTCTCCCCCACTCATATAATCTCTCTCTCCCTCTCAAATAAATAAATAAAAATCTTTAAAAATGTTCTTTACAGTGTTACTTATATTAATAATATTAGAAACGTTTACTTTCCAACAGTAGAGCATTGGTTGGATATATAGTACTTTACATACAAAATGTGTGATGAATAATCGGTAGTAATTTGAATCTTAGTATAATGGTCTATTCATTCATATAGAAATATATTTATATGCATTTGTAAACGTTTTTTAGATCCCAGTTAGTTAACATACAATGTAATACTAGTTTCAGGTATGCAATAGAGTGATTTAACACTTTCATACATCACCTGGTGCTCATCACAAGTGTACCCCTTAATGCCCATCACCTATTTAACCCATCTCCCCCTCTTCACTACACCCCTTTTTATCTCAGTTTGTTCTCCATAGTTAAGAATCTATTTCTTGGTTTGCCTCTCTCTCTCTCTTCCCCCCCCCATGCTCATTTATTTTGTTATTTAAATTCCACATATAAGTGAAATCATATGGTATTTGTATTTCTCTGACTGATTTATTTCACATAGCATTATATCCTCTAGATCCATTTATGCTGTTGTAAATGGCAAGAGCTCATCCTTTTTCATGGCTAGAAAAATTTATATATATAATATATATGTATAAAGTGTTATATACATATATTATATATTATTTTGATGTAGTCTCAATAGTTTATTTTTGCTTCTATTCTCCTTGCCTCAGGAGCTATATCTAGAAAAATGTTGCTATAGCTGATGTCAGAGAAATTACTATCTGTGTTCTTTTCTGAGATTTTTTTCACATCGTCTTTATCCATTCATCAATCAGTGGACATTTGGGCTGCTTTCATAATTTGGTTATTGTAAATACTGCTGCAATAAACATAGAAAGGCATATATCTTTTTGAATTAGTGTTTTCATATTCTTTGGGTAAATACCCAGTAGTGGAATTACTGGATCATAGAGTAATTCTATTTTGAATTTTTTGAGGAACATCCATGCTATTTTCCTTTTTTTTTTTTTTTAATTTTTAAAATTTCTTTTCAGCATAACAGAATTCATTGTTTTTGCACCACACCCAGTGCTCCATGCAATCTCTGCCCTCCTTAATACCCACCACCTGGCGCCCCCAACCTCCCACCCCCTCATCCCTTCAAAACCCTCAGATTGTTTTTCAGAGTCCATAGTGTCTCATGGTTCACCTCCCCTTCCAATTTCCCTCAACTCCCATGTGGTTGTACCATTTTACATTCCCATGAACAGTGCACAAATGTTCCTTTTTCTCTACATCCTTACCAAAACTAGTTTTTTGTGTTTTTGTTTTTAGCCATTCTGACCAGGTATGAAGTGATATCCCATTGTGATTTTAATTTGCTTTTTCCTGATGATGAGGAATGTTGAGTATCTTTTCATGTGTCTATCGGCCACCTAAATTCCTTCTTTGGAGAAATGTTCATGTCTGTTCATGTCTTCTGCCCATTTTTAGACTGGATTATTTGTTTTGGTTTAGGTTTTTTTTTTTTTTATCTAACTTAGTTTTTTTTTTTTTATGCAACAACTGCTTTAATATACATTAAATCCTTGGTTCTCCCAGATTTTTATTTTTATTTTATTTTTTAAATTAATTTATTTATTTTCAGAATAACAGTATTCATTATTTTTTCACCACACCCAGAGTGCTCCATGCAATCCGTGCCCTCTATAATACCCACCATCTGGTACCCCAACCTCCCACCCCCCCGCCACTTCAAACCCCTCAGATTGTTTTTCAGAGTCCACAGTCTCTCATGATTCACCTCCCCTTCCAATTTATCCCAACTCCCTTCTCCTCTCTAACACCCCTTGTCCTCCATAATATTTGTTATGCTCCACAAATAAGTGAAACCATATGATAACTGACTCTCTCTGTTTGACTTATTTCACTCAGCATAATCTCTTCCAGTCCCGTCCATGTTGCTACAAAAGTTGGGTATTCATCCTTTCTGATGGAGGCATAATACTCCATAGTGTATATGGACCACATCTTCCTTATCCATTCGTCCGTTGAAGGGCATCTTGGTTCTTTCCATAGTTTGGCGATTGTGGCCATTGCTGCTATAAACATTGGGGTACAGATGGCCCTTCTTTTCACGACATCTGTGTCTTTGGGGTAAATACCCAGGAGTGCAATTGCAGGGTCATAGGGAAGCTCTATTTTTAATTTCTTGAGGAGTCTCCACACTGTTCTCCAAAGAGGCTGCACCAACTTGCATTCCCACCAACAGTGTAAAAGGGTTCCCCTTTCTCCACATCTTCTCCAACACATGTTATTTCCTGTTTTGTTAATTTTGGCCATTCTAACTGGTGTAAGGTGATATCTCAATGTGGTTTTAATTTGAATCTCCCCGAGGGCTAGTGATGATGAGCATTTTTTCATGTGTCTGATAGCCATTTGTATTTCTTGATTGGAGAAGTGTCTGTTCATATCTTCTGCCCATTTTTATATGTGTTGGTCTGTTTAGTGTAGATTGACTTTGAGGAGTTCATTATGGATCCTGGATATCAACCTTTTGTCTGTACTGTCATTTGCAAATATCTTCTCTCAAGTCTAACTTAGTTTTTTTTTTTTGTTTTTGTGTTCATTTGTACTAGTCATTTATATATTTTGGATACTAACCTCCCGTAGGGGTACAGCTAAGTGGTAGAGAGCTTGACTGGATACTAAACCTTTATCAGATTTGTCATTTGCAAATATCTTCTCCTATTTATTAGGTTGTCTTTTTGTTTTGGTGATTGTTTCCTTTGTTGAGCAGAAGCTTCTTATTTTTATGTAGTACCAATAGTTTATTTTTTGTTTTATTTCCCTTGCTTCAGGAACTGTATCTAGAAAAATGTTGCTATGGCCTATGTCAGAGAAATTACTTCCTATGTTCTCTTCTAGGATTTTTATGGCTTCAAGTCTCACATTCAGGTCCTTAATCCATTTTGAGTTTATTTTTGTGTATAGTGTAAGAAAGTTGTCCAGTTCAATCTTTTGCATGTAGCTGTCCAGTGTTCCCAACATCATTTATTGAAAAGATTGTATTTTTCTCATTGCATATTCTTGCCTCTTTTGTCAAAGATTAATTGACCATATAACTATGGATTTCTGTCTGGGCTCTCATCCTGTTCCATTGATCTAAGAGACTAAAAGGGGTGTCTGGGTGGCTCAGTTCATGAAACATCTGCCTTCAGCTCTGGTCATGCTCTTAGGGTCCTGAGATTGAGCACCAAGTCGGCCCCCCTGCTTAGTGGGGCATCTGCTTCTCCTTCTCCTTCTTCCCCTCCCTCACATTTGTGCATTTCTCTCTCTCTCTTGCTCACGCTCTCTCCCAAATAAATAAATAAAATCTTTTTTTTTTCTTTAAAGACTTTATTTATTTATTTGAGAGAGAGACAGTGAGAGAGAGCATGAGCGAGGAGAAGGTCAGAGAGCGAAGCAGACTCCCCATGGAGCTGGGAGCCCGAGAGCAAGCATTATCTACATGTTGCCTGCAAGAAACGTATTTCCAACACATACAGATTCAAAGTGAAGGGATGGAAGTGAATTTATTATACAAATAGAAGTGAAGAGAAGGCTGAGGTAGCAATACTTTGTCAGACAAAATAGACTTTAAGATGAAAACTGTAACAAGAGACAAAGAAGGACACACCATAATCATAAAAGGAACAATCCAACAAAAAGATAATAACAATTTTATGCATCCAACACGGGAGCACCGAAATAAATAAAGCACCTAACAACAAGTATAAACTGATAACAATGCAATAATAGTAGGGGACTATAACTCTCTATTTATATCAATGGATAGATCATCCAAACAGAAAATCAACAAGGAAACGGTGGCTTTGAATGACATATTGGACCAGATGGAATTAAAAGATGTATTCAGAATACTCCATCCTAAAATAGTAAAATTCACATTCTTTTCAAGTGCACATGGTAACATTCTTCAGAATAGATCACATATTAGGACACAAGAAGTCTCAATAAGAATCATAACAAGCATATTTTCCATCCACAATGGTATGAAATGAATAATCAACTTCAAGGAAAAAATCTGGAAAGAACACAAATACATGGAGGTTAAGTTACATGCTCCTAATCAACGGATAGGTCAACCAAGAAATGAGAAAGGAAATCCAAAAATACACACACACACACAAATGAAAATAAAAACACAATGTTTCAAAATCTCTGGGATGCAGCAAAAGCTGTTCTAAGAGGGAGAATTATAGCAATACAGACCTACCTCAAGAAGCAAGAAAAATCTCAAAAAAAACAAGCTAGACTTGCACTTAAAGAAGCTAGAAAAAGAAGAATAAAAAACAGAAAAGAAGGAAATAACAGGTTTAGAGCAGAAATAAATAACAGAAACTAACAACTAAAAATTTTAAAAGTTAAAAAAAAGAAATAGATCAATGAAACCAAGAACTGGCACTTTGAAAAGATCAACAAATTGATAAATCTTTACCTAGACTCATCAAAGAAGAAAAAGAGAGGGAGAGAGAGAACTCAAAATCAGACATGAAAGAGGAAGCATAACAATGGACACCACAGAAATATAGATTATAAGAGAATATTATGAAATATTACATGTCAACAAATTAGACAACCTAGATGAAATGGATAAATTCCTAAAAACATATAAGCTCCAAACTGAATCAGAAATAAAAAATTTGAACAAACTGATTACCAGCAATACAATTGAACCAGTTCTCAAAAAGCTCCCACCAAATTCCAGAATTATATGACTTCATAAGTAAATTCTACTAAAACCCTGCTTTCCATTACTCTGTCCTCCAGGTTGCTGATTCACTCTTCATCTTCCTCTAGTCTGTTATTTATTCCATTTAGTGTATTTTAAATTTCAGTTATTGTGTTCTTCATTTCTGTTAGTTCTTTTTCATGTTTTCTATTTGTTTGTTAAGGGTCTCACTAAGTCCCTCCACATTTTTCTCAAGTCCAGTGAGTGTCTGATGACCATTACTTTGAGTTCTTTATGAAGCATATTACTTACCTCCACTTCATTTAGGTCTCTTGCTTTGATTTTGTCCTGTTCTCCATTTGGGACATATTCTTGTCTCATTATGTTTAACTCTGTGTCTATTTCTATATGTTAAGAAAATCAGTTACATCTCCTGCTTTTGAAAGCAGTGGCCTTATGAGGCCACTTCCTATCTTCCTATCCTTTTCAATATAGCCTCTTCTCTACACTTAGCTGGAGAATCTGTTCTGCTAGTCTTTGGGTCATTTTTTGGGTTATTTTCATTGATGTCAGGGTTTACTAGGTGTATCTGTGGGGTAAGTGAATTTAAGGTCCTCCTATTCTGCTATCTTCCCTGGAAGTCTCTATACTTTGTTGAACTCAAAGAGAGAGAGAGAGAGAGAAGAAGAGAGAGAGAGAGAGAGAAAGAGGGAGAGACAGAGAAAGGTTAGAAAGAACAGGTATAGCATATCCCAAGGAAAAATACTAAGGACTATTATTTGCTTCAAATTTTCACCAGTGGATGTCTACATATAAATATAATGAATGTATTTCACTATGTGCCAGGGAATGCTTGAAAAGAAATGAAAGAAAGAAAATATATTTAGAATAATCTAAGCAACTTAAAAAATACCTATTTTAAAAGAATCTTAATTCAGAAAGTACATTAATTATCAAGTCTGAACTCACTTTATATGTCTTATGGCAATTGAAATTGAGTGATTTGCTCTGTATCATTTATCTGCTTACCATAGATGTAGAATTTGAGTTTCTCACACCATTCTGTGGATTCCTACTATTTTCCTATCACTGTTAATATGGCATATGCAACCATTTTGATGTTTTAAGAATGTGTGAAAATTAATGCATCTTCACAGCTTGAGCCTACTCACCTGTATGGAATATAAGTAGCATTTTATAACAGGAACTTTGGAAAAGAATTTACATTTGAATTTTTTTTGGGGGGGGGTCCCATTCTCAATTGGTGACTTTTAATCAGGGTTCTCCAAGGAAACAGACCATCAAGATATATCTATATTGATATCTGTATGTATCAATATCTATATCAAGAAAGAAAGATTTGGTAAAAGAAATTGGCTGACATGATTATGGAGGCCGAGAAGTCCCACAATCTGCCACTTGCATGGTGGAGGCCTTAAAAAGCTGGTGGCAAAGGCCTGAGAATCAGAGAAATAATGGTGTTAAGTTCAGTTCAAGTCCAAAGGCCCAAGAACCAGGGAGATGATGCCACAAACTCCCCAGTATTAGTGCAGGAAAAGGCCAATCTCAGCTCCACCAATGAGGCAGAGGAGGAATTCTTTTTTCTATATTTTCACTCTGATAAGCCTCTCAATGATTTCAGTGGGGTTCACCAAGATTGAGAAGGAAAATCTGTTTTACACAGTCTATAGATTCAAAAGCTAATCTCATCTGGAAACACTCTCATAAGCATGCCCAAAAATAATGTTTGGCCAAACATTTGGGCATCCCATAATCTAGTCAAGTTAACACATAAAATTAATGTTCACAGTGATGTTAAACAAATTGCTTAATTATTCTGAGCCTCAAGTTATTTGTCTGCAAAATGGGGGAGGTACTACTATCCATTCCAAGGGTTATATAAAGGCTTAAACAAGATACACTTAAGGGATCGATGCAATTTAGCACATGACTGTTCAATTAATGCCAGTTCCTTTTGCTTCCTCTCCCTGAATTGCTAATAAAAGGATCCAGTTACATCACCCTATAAGCCTGTTATGGGTTGAATCATATCTTCCCAGACCAAAAAAAAAAAAATAGCCTTCTAACTCTCACTACCTCATAATGTAACTGTATTTAGAGGTAAGTTGTTAAAAGGTTTTCTTTCTTTCTTTTTTTTAAATACAGTTTGGTTATTTATTTATTTTTAAAATTTTTATTGTGTTATGTTAGTCATCATACAATACATCATTAGCTTTTGATGTAGTGTTCCAAGATTCACTGTTTACATAATTAAAATTAGTTCATTAGTGGAGGGGTGCTAATCCATTATGAATGGTATCCTTATAAAAAGGGAAACATTTTGATGCAGAAAGACGGACAGACAGATACACACAGAGAGAATGCTGTGTGAAGATTAGAGCTGTGCTGTCATAAGCCAAGCAAATACCAGAAAGTAAGAAAGGGGTTTAGAACACATCCTTTCTTGGTGTCTTTAGAACAAGCATGGCTTTGCACCTTGATATTAGACTTCCAGCCTCCAGAATCATGAGACAATAAATGTTGGTTATTTAGGCCACCCCATTGGGGATATTTTGTTACAGCAGCCCTAGGAAACCCATACATCTGTATTTCTTAGATGGGCCATTACTTATAATGACATCTCATAGAAATAATTCTTCATTTGCCCTGATGAGGATATATAAGGTCTTTCTTTTCCAATCTCAAGGAGAGTACGTCTGAAACCTCTTCTGGCCTCTCAGTTAACATGCTTCTCAAGAGTAAAGAAGGTGTTCAAGCCCCGTGTTGGGCTCTTTGCTCAGCAGGGGGCCTGCTCCCCGCCCCCTCTGCCTGTCTTTCTGCCTACTTGTGGTCTCTGTCAAAAAAAAAAAATCTTAAAAAAAAGAGTAAAGAAGGTAAGGTAACTCCCTATTATATCTGATTTTAAAAAAAGATTGTATTTATTTATTTGAGAGACAGAAAGCATGAGAGATCATGAGTGGGGGAGGGTGGAGGGGTAGAGGGAGAAGCAGACTCCCCACTGAGCAGGGAGCCTGATGTGGGACTCAATCCCAGGATTCTGGGCTCATGACCTGAGCCAAAAGCAATCATTTAACTGCCTAGGCTATTCATACAGACCATGGGTTGATAGAATAGATAGGTGGATGGTTGGATGAATAGATGGATGGATGGAGAGAGAGATGATAGGTGATAGACAGATAGGTAAATAGAAGATAAAGGAAGAATAATCTGTATTTCTATCACTGTATATATGTCTGTATCTATATCTCTATTATCTATATCTATCCTACTTTTTAAGAAACATAATAATAGCATAAGCTTCTCTGCTCCATTTTGTCAAAACCTTGCTACAAATAAGCTTCTCTGCTCCATTTTGTCAAAACCTTGCTACAAATCTTAATAAAATTAATAAAATTTCCATGTCATACTCTCTCATATGTCTGTATTTACTATGATTTGCCAACCATAATGTGTTGTTAGACAATTAATGCCCCTTCCTCTTTTTGCCATATTTTCTCAAACAAAACTTTGTCCACATTTCAGAATATTTTCTTAAAATAGTGTACCAGAAAGACAATTACTAGACCAAGGTTATAAACACTTTTAATATTCTTGATACTTACTGCCAAATTGCTTTGCAGTAAAGCTGGTGTTCTTCCCTTTGGGGCTTAATCCCAAGACAATCCTTTGTAAAGAGAGAAGGAAATAAGTTAACACAGAGCAATAATGGGAGTGCTAGCATTCAGCTGCCACAAACAGTTAATGATTATTTCCTTACAAAAAAGCTCAAAGCCCTGCATAGTGTACCCATAACAGGCAGGTAATTTAAGCAATCTCTGGATCCATCTTTCTGGAACCCAACATAAAAATGCAATGTGGGATATGAAATTGTCAGCTCCTATACTGAACAGAAGTCATCTCTATCCCCTCCATTCTCTGGGTTGTTTCTCCTTGAGTGTTTAGCTCAGAGATAATTTTCAGTAAACTGTTGTCACTTGAAAATAAACAGTCTGGACAATGTATGGTCCATTTGGAATACTGAGAAAATAAACAACTTAAGATATGCTTCCTTCTTGTCTTTGCAGCCCTTTCTGGAATGTGTACTCCAGATACTTTACTTTCTTCCCTAAAGCAGAAGTTTTATTTAAAATAAAGCTACTTCTTTGGCACTTCTGGGTAATCCTTTTTTGAAGAACCACAGCAATGAACGGTTTTGGAGCCCTCCTTCGAAGAAACCAGTCCATCCTTCTGGTGCTCTTTCTTTTGCAAATTCAGAGTCTGGGTCTGGACATGGATAGTCGTCCTACCACTGAAGTTTGTGCCACACACACAATTGCACCAGGACCCAAAGGTGAGAAAAGCAAAGCAAAATGTTCATATATAATAAGTGAACTCTCTTCCCTCCTCCCTCAATCCTACTGTAACTCTGAATGACTTTCTCTTCTCCCTAGTGTTCTCCATCTTTCCTCCTATTTTGGAAAAACAATGGCCTATTATTTAGGTAAAAACCTTCCTGGATGTTAGGTAGGAGAATGTTGGCAGGGGGCGAACCTCACCCAGGGCAGGGGAAAACTCTCTCTTCCATGCTGTTCCAGGGGGAAGGTACACAAGCCAAGACCTTAGTGTCTCAGGAATGCTTTTCTTAAGACGCTCTCTATTCTTCAGCTGTTTTCATTCCAATGCCTTTCTAAGCACTGATTTTGGTAAAATTACCAGGCAAAATCCTCTGTACAGAGAAAATTAAATCTTTCATATATTTCATCAATTAGTGGGCTTCCTACAAGAAAGAAAATTTTTGTTGAGGATTGCAGATAGTGTATAAATGAAATTCCTTTATTGAAAGTGGAGTCTTTGAGGCCAAGTGCCTTCAGCTGAAGGATGATAGACTATTGCAGAATTTTTTCAAGTAGAGCCAAGGTCTAAATGTGCTTCAAGCAACTGGTTGATAAAAGATGCTGTTTTCCTGGTTTCAGTTCTGACCCTTTTGTTCTGAAAGTGGTCACTGCAGTGCACATTCGGTGCTCCCTTATTAGTAATTCATGCTATGTTTCTCCAGGCTATAGGATAGAAGAATTGCAGCTGCTTAAAATTTTAAGTAGAAAAAATGGGTCTTTCAGAAAAAAGTAGAAATACATCGCCCTATGCTTGTCAGTTATTTAAATGTGTATTGCTTAAAGTGCATTTTTCTTAATCAGTGAATTAATTTCCTCCAAAGATTGCAATCCAAGCTTTAACCTTTGATACCATAAAATAAATGCCAGGGATGAACAATGAGACCCTGGGGCTTCCAAATAATTTCTTGGGTGAATAAATGAATAATGTGAGGGCAAATGTTCAGAAAAGAGTTTTGATAAGAAATAAAAGTATTTACTTAAAACTATTACTGGACTTTCCAATAATATACCTGAAACTTTGTTATTCCTGGGATAGCAGGGAAAATGCTGAAAATTAAAGTTTTTCTTGTCCCTGCAAATGGGAGAGTCCATTTGAGAACTGCACCGTCAAAACAATTTTTCTTGCAGAGAAACTACAACTTTGAAGCTAGAAGAATGGACAAAGTATTGTCAAAATGACATCCCAAATATCCTGCATTCCAATACAACAAATCTATTTATTCCAATTCAGCCAACATATATTGAATACCTGCTAAGTACTGAGCATTATTTTAAACATAAGAGATGCATTAAATAACATATATTTAAAAAATAACATATATTATTGTCATGAGTAGTAGCGAAAGAAAAAATTTAGGAGGGAGGAGAGGGCAATTAATTTTTATTGGATACCAGCAGCCTGTTCATCATAAGTCTTCCTATCCTCATTTCTTAATGCAAAACTTCCCTCTTCCCGCTAGAAACCTTACTAAGATTTCAAATGATGTAAATCTTTCACTCTTTTCCTGAGCCTGTGTCCTCTAGAACTCTGGGGGTTCCAGAACGAAGTCTTCTGGGAATCTGGTATGATTTCTTCTTCCCCCAGAGTCAGAGGACTTTGCATCAAAATGAATTCTGAGTTCCCTTCTTCTTTT
Organism: Neogale vison; assembly: GCF_020171115.1. Classification (NCBI taxonomy): domain Eukaryota; kingdom Metazoa; phylum Chordata; class Mammalia; order Carnivora; family Mustelidae; genus Neogale; species Neogale vison. Next base: position 20,517,934 of record NC_058094.1, on the reverse strand, counting down.
TATTTTATAAAATTATTTATTTATTTATTTGACAGAGAGATACAGCGAGAGAGAGGGAACACAAGCAGGGGGAGTGGGAGAGGGAGAAGCAGGCTTCCCGCTGAGCAGAGCGCCTGATGCTGGCCTTGATCCCAAAACCCTGGGATCATGACCTGAGCTGAAGGCAGATGCTTAATGACTGAGCCACCCAAGCGCCCCCTGAGTTCCCTTCTTAAAGAGATTCCACAATTCTGGAAAGGAATGTACAGAATACCTTCTACATCTCAGGCCTCATGTTAGGTGCTAAAATTAAAGCTCTTCTCCTAGAACTTGTCACATTTCAAACTGAGTATTAGATGGCAAACTCTTGGACACAGGGCTCTGATAACGCCCTTTTTTCCTGGCAAACTGCCGCTATTCGTGCGTATGGAGCGCCATGCGCATGCTCATTACCTCCCCTTTGCACCCCAGGCCTGGCGCGGGATGCCATGCCTACAAGTGAAAAACAAGACTTTGTATTCATCTCTACTCAAGGTAGAAACTGCCATCTACCCTACCTCGTTTGTTCATGAACGTGATAATAGCTGCTCCCTACCCCTGAACAAGGGAGATTTGTATATTTATTTCTACAAAAATAAAATGCTAATGATAAAGAAAAGGCAAAAAAGAAAAGAAAAAAAAAAAGCTTGATGGCCGAGAAAACATTTTAAAGAATGGAATCATTACTTCTGTTCAATGTATTTTTCCTAAGAGCAGGATGGTCTATATTTTTCTCTGTGGCTAATCATGTCAATACCATAGTTCCCGGCACTGTGCTCAGAAACTTCTAGAAGCTCTGAGAAACAATAAAAGGAGTTTCCCCTGAATTCATTTGGGAGGCTGGGAACTAAAGAAACTATTTAGAGTTGCCGGTGGAAAACAAGTAATGTTAACCTGTCCTATAATATGTTGCCCAAGATAGACTCACCATTTTCTTACTGCATTATTTCCCAGGCATGACTTGGTGGAAGAAAGATATTGAATTAAATCTGTTTGATCTTCAGTATGCTATTACATCTACTTGTGCTTTAGTTTCTTTATTTGAAAAGTGAGCTTCATTAGAGAACTGTTTTAAGAATAATATAAGCTAACAAATGTAAACTTTAAGCCGTGTAGACATCATAAATAGATAATCAAATTCTATTTATCTTTCCTTCTTCTCTCTATTTATCTAAGTCTGCTGAGTAACAATTATGGGAGTAAGCAATGTTCCAATTATCAAAACTTCTTTGTTGAAAGCCGTCTTTATTTTTCTCTCTATGCTTTAAATTTATTATTTTATTGCTGTTTAGTACAAAAATGTTCTTTTCCCACCTGCATCGACTCTTGAAACAATTCGTGTAAAATTCTGACCTCTAGTGGTATCCCTTGAAAACAGCAGTGGCAAGAAATTTTAGCAAGAAATGTAAATTTTAGCAAGAAAAGAAATGTAAGAGCAATAAGAAATATTTGAGTGATGATTCACAATTTCCAAAGCATTTTCAAGTACATTACCTTGTTTAATGTTCACAGTTGCCCTATGTGGTAGCAATTACTTTAAACTTCAAAGATAAGGAAATAATCTCAACAAGGCCAAGTGGAACTCTCAAGGTCTCTCACATACTTATAGAACAGATATGCAACTTGAAATTTAGCCCCGGCCTTCCGGCTCTGGGTCCAGTGCCATTCCATGACATCCACTGGTTTCTAGGAGAATGAGGTTTGAAAATATAGTCCACTGACCTTTATGTGACAGGAAATGGATACGACAATTAAGAACACAACGTTCAGGCCGCCTCATAGCTCAACATTGTACTGGATACTAAAATATGCTGAAGGTAATGAGATGCCCCCTCTCTGATAATCAACTCCACTATTTCATTAGTTTGTTTGGAAATTAAAGATATGTTGCCTTATTGCTTATGTTGGCTTCCATTAGCCTTTTTGTTTAGGAGCTTTATTTTTTTTATTATTATTATTTTTTCACAATGACTTTTGTGTGTGGCCTAAAAGTTCCTTTGCAATCCATCTGGCTTCTCCCTACTTCTCCCACATCAAACTACTTTTCTACTCATAGTCTGAATCAGGCATCCTTGCTTTGTCTCTCATTCCTAACCCAGAATCTTTGGACTTGATGCTCTTTCTGTCTGGCCTAAATTTTCCTTTGTTCCAAGGATTGTTCCTTCTCCTCATTTAGGTTTTAGCTCAAATGCCATTCACACAGTAGGCCCGTCTGGATACCTGCTCACTCTCTGGGTCCTCGCAATTGGCACAACCTGAGTTATTTCTGGGAATCTTCTCAGCCTCCAATGCAAACAAGCCTTTTCATAACTACCCCAAACAGATGGCCAGATATGCCCAGGAATGTGTAGATCACATTCACAGCCAAATTGGGAGTCTCACTCCTGTAATGTAACTGTCAGAGATAACTTGGTTTAATCCCAGTTATTTTTGCATTTGTTAAAGCTGAAGCCCAGAGAGGTAAAATCACTTGTTCTGGATCACACGGTAATCAACTGGCAGCAGGACTAGAACTGGAACACCTATTTCAATCACTGGGCCAGTCATCGGTCCATTCTGCCATGTTATATCAACATCCTCGCGTTCCATCTTTCTCATTAAGCATGAAATGATCCTTCCTTTAGTTTTTTAAATTAACATTAGAAAAGGAGTTCTGTGGGGTCAATGCATACACATTGTATGGAATTATTTTAGCTCGGTCACCTTGATATAAATTAAGTTGTTAATTTCTTTCTGGCGGCTTTATCAGAGAGGTTAAGCAAGTAGGTATTTTCCTAAGACCTTTATATTAACTATATTAATTCACTATATTCTTTCACTAAGAGTTTTATTATGTATTTTATGCATAAAGTCAGGTTGAGATTTTAAGTGGCTTGGCCAGGATGTTCTGAACCATTTTTTCCTCTCCTTTTCCCTTTGGGTAGATTCCAAGAAAGCATCTCAAGGTTAGACCAGAAAAGGGAAAATAAAAGTCTAGTCAACCAAGGTATGGGCAAAGATGAGTCAGGATATATGATATGATAATGTTAAAAAATTTAGCCTGTTTTATTTTAATAATCATGTATCCTTTACCCAGACCATACTTTCCCTCCACTGCCTTGCACAATAACTTGGCTAGCCAACCATCACTGCTAGGGCCATAGTAGTAGTTTCCCAAAAGGTACTTGCATGTTGGCAAAGATCATGGACTTTAAATTTGAGCTCTGCCACTTACCTGTCTATGAGACCTTAAGCCTCAGTGTCTTCATTTTTGAAATAGGGATAATGTTGTTATCCATCTCAAATGCTTAATTTGAAAATTAAAACGTGTAGCATATAGCTTAGCTATATTTTCCCATTAGCTTCCATTTTCCATTACCATAAGCTCCCTCTCTGCCCACATCCCTCATGAAAGGCTCACAGACTGTAAAGTTGGTTCCCCAAATAGAAATCTACCAGGGAAATGTCACCACCTTCTACTGCTTGCTGCAATTTCCTGCCTACTGTGGTCCCACTGCAAAGTCAACTCTCATTGTCCGTAGTCCACAAACTTGAGATCACCCTTTCTTTTCACTCGTGTTTCCTTCTTCTCCAAGTGAGTCTGGTGTTCTTGATCAATGGCATAGGAATGACAATGGTGTAAATACCGTAGGGATGTAATAGGACTAAATGAGTTAAAACCCACAAAACCAAACCTCAGTGTTTTTTGTTTTGTTTTATTTTATTATTATTATTATTATTTTGTTTTGTTTTGTTTCAGTAAGAAAAGGTAGAATGATAAATGTGACTACCTCGTTAGGGTCTTGGTGAGGAGAAATGAGTTGAGCCACACAAAGCACTTAGTGTTGTCCCTGACATATTGCCAAGGACCCTTGAAATATTCGAAAACCATGGATTAACAAAACTCAAGAGAAAATGAGAATGGTTTTCCTGCCTTCTAGTCTTTCTGTCTTCCTTAGGGAATATTTTCCTGTGCCCCATGCAGGCAGTTTTTTTGGCCTTGGGTCATCGACTGTATGTGTAGGCCTGATATAACTTAAGTCTCTCACTCTTTGTTTGTGTTTCTGAAATTCTATTTCTGTTAGAAATGATGTTTTTTGGCCTTTTTTGCCTCTTTTCTAGATATTCCAATCCATAAGCAGTCTGTCTGGTTTTTGCACTACATATTTGATCTGTAATAGTCTATAATTTTATAAAAATCTTTAAATTATATTCTAGAGCATTCTCTGCTCCTTTATAAATTATAAATATCTGCTGTGAAAATCCGATATTCAGAGATTCAACTGAAGTAGCATCTAAAGAATTTAATTGTTTTCAAATTATTTATTGTGATTGTTCTTGACTTGAAAACTCTAGGACCATTATTTCAAATCTCTTGTAGCCACTTGAGAATACTTGTATCTGTTAAGCAAATTATATGAGTATGAGTCTTTGGAATTTATGAAGGGCTTATCAATTATTTTTCTTTAGTTCCACTGACATACTACAGGAATCATTATCCCTATTTAAGAAGGGGGATAAACAGACAAACAAACAAGCAAACAAACATATAAGTCAAGGAACTAAAGCATACTTCTTCTTGCCCATGACCCTTTTGAAGGTCATTTATCTGACATTAGTCAGGGATGAGTGTATGTGCAAGACATTACAGTATGGAGTGCAGTAAAAAATAGTTTACATGATCTTGTTCTGCCTCGTTTGAGATGCACAAAAATCTAGAAAAGGGTTTTGACATTCAGAACCAAAGTACTGCCCCACTTCAGGCCACATGCTGAGTGACCAAAGAGGCCTTTATGTCTAACAGGAGCTTGGGAGATGGAGTGATGCCACAAGGGTAACAATATGCTGCAGACCAAAGTGTAAGTCCCCAAAGAGACAGAGGGACTTGGATATATTACAAAGGAAGGTCTTTAGAATGGATTTATCTTAGCTTGTGAAGAGCAAAGCTAGAGCTTGCCACTGGTGGTCTTGGGCAAAGTCACTACTGGCCCATAGACACAAACCAAATACACTGAAATAATGCTCACAGGGAGTGTACAAAGGCAACGGATATGACCTTAGCGGAACCCGAAGGGAGGTTATATCAGGTTGGTATTATTTTAAGGTGGCTCAGCCATGCTAATATGGAATTTTCTCTGGCTCCCTCTTCCTGTTTTTCTAACATTGTAGCTCTGCACAGATGAGGGTATGCAAAATTAAAATGCTTAGCATTCACTGATGCCAGGGTATTCCTGCACCTGCCTATAAGGCTTTACCATTGAGAAATGAGTCTCCCAAAATGCATCATTTTACTGCCTGTTCTACTGTCTTCCTTCCTGTGTAACTTTTTGTAATTAAAAATATGGGTGGGTGTGGGAGTCCTCTGTCATGTCGAAATATATCACTAATGCAACAAAGTTATTGACTTAATTTTCTTGTCAGTGGGGACATACTCTTGGAACAGGGTGTCCAGTGGAGGAGAAATTAAGTGTTATTCTACCTCCCTTTAGGTAATAGAATCAATCTTTTAATAAGGTGGAGCACAGAATGTTTTCCCTATCCTGGCTCTAATGTCTTCAATGTAAATGGAAACTTACTGCACTTTGTTACCCTAATTTTCATTATACCTAGGGTTTTCTTTCTTTGGTTTTCACAGCTATTCTATAGAAATTTTAAGACTGTATCAAGTCTGACTGGCCAAATGACTGTTTAAACCAGAAGAGCCAATGGAAGTCCGAGTAGGAGAATGAAGCAACTTAGTTTCTTTCTTTCTTTCTTTTTTTTTTTTTTTTTTTTTGGTCAGGTAGACAAATCTCTTGGCTAAAGATAGATAGATAGGCTGAAGGACTGAAAGGATGTGAGAAGCTCCTGGTGGGACATGAATTAAAAATGAGAGCTGAATTAGGGCTGTTGGGATAGGGAGAAAGAGGGGAGACGAAAGATTTCAGAAGCAAAACTGGCAGATGATAATGAGTTCTAAACAGTGTGAGCTGCCTCTGGACATCCATATGGAAAAGTCCAGTAAGCAGTTGAACATAGATATCGTAAATATTCTTTAGACGTTTCTTCTCTACAAAAACAAATTGCACTATTTGTCTTGACTCATGGGTTTTGTGACTTATCTCATTTAGCAGAAGCATCAGGGAGGACGTTGCGGTTCTCACAGATGGGCGGGATGTCCATGGATTGGGATGTTGGGATCTAACCGCATCGTTATTACTTATAATGCTATTCGTTTTCTTTCCATTAGTTTCTGTCCCACTTTGTACTGAAAGGAATTTTAGACAGAATATTGAATGCTACATCTACAGAGTGCTGTAAACGTTTCAAAGCCAGGGGCACAAATCTCTGGAAGCAAAAATACACATCAGCCAGGGAGTTGCAAATCTACACAGCCAAGGTATGGGCTAAAGAGGCATTGGCTGCCCTTGGCTACTTCTTTGTAGCCCTCCAATTTCTAGCGGCTAGAATTTCTGGGTGACCTAGTGGATGCTACTGCCATAACATAAATTTCTCGAGTGCTCAATGCATTCCAAGCATTGTTTGACACTTCATAGGCATTATCACATTTACTCTTCTCAATAACACTCTGAGGGAGAGATTTCCCTATTCTGGTGTACCAACAAGAACACTTAGCTTATAGAATTTCAGCGGGCTGCCAGTGAGCCAGTGGTGGGACCAGGACTTGGTCCCATCCCCCAGACCTTCCACTCTTAACTACCGCATTGTGCTGCAGGAGCACAGCACTTCGTCCTGGATGGATGGGATTCCTCCTAGCAGTTGTTTCTGCTGACTTGGCTGTGAATGCATTTTAATAATGAATGAGACGTGCAGGAGGAAGAGAACCTGCCCAACAAAACTTAATATTGTATTTTTCATTAAGTACAATGTTAGTTGTTTTCTTTTTTTCCTCCCTGTTACTCAGACATGCAAAGACGACAAAAGACTTGCTGGTTCCAAGGAGTAATTTTTCTTAAACCAAATAAACCTGAAAACAAGAGGAGGTGCTTTATAATTCAAGTAGGAAACACGGCAGGATCCTTGAAATCCTCACTTTTCTTTGCTAGGTTATACAGGAACTAGCTGAAGGGGGAATAAAGTTTATGGGTCTCTGAGATTGATGGCGCACAACAAAGGGACTGGTTGACATCATGGTCATGCACACCAACAGCCTGGGTTGATCATAGGAAGCATCCAGTAAACATAGCTGTTATTAATATTGTCGTTGATATTGTTGTTAGATAAATTAATCACCATATATGCCCTTACGTATTATATTTCCTTACATTATTTAACATATCAATACAGAAAAAAGATTTCTGTTCTATTTCTTTATTTGATACATTTTCTTATCATCTGAGGAGGGAGCATATAGATGAATAAAAGGCAAATCTCCTTATCAGGGAGAAGAAAAAAATCATTGATCTTTTCAAAATCTCACCTTGTTAGATGCCAACGACACACATGACAATTTCCCATTCATAATACTTATAACATTTATAATACCAAGCTTTTAGGCTTAGATCATGTCTAGTCAGAGCCAGTGCTGTATGCCTAGGACTCAACACAGGACTTAGTAGCTAATAGAGACTCAATAAATATTTGTTCAAGGAATGAATAAGTGAGCAAATTATGAATTTTTGAGAAGCTTTGAGAACAAGGTATAAAACATCTGCCCCCAAAACAAGCAACTTGCATTCTAATTAAGTAATTGACATTAGTACAAAAAGTTAAATAACAGTGCATTTTAAAATAATACTCTAAGGCAACAATTAGAGAGTAGTAACAAGGAACCAGATGGTGAATTACCAAGGAAACAATTCTATCAATAAATTTAGGGAATTTAGAATTTGAGACAAGACTAATGGGTTAAATTTACAAAAGGAGAGAATATCCACAGTTTCCTTACATTATTATTTATTTTTCAAACTGCGAGAGTATTTCATGCTTGTTGAAACACATAGCATGTGTGTTAACGCTAAGTGAAATAAGTCATTCAGAGAAAGACAAATGCCTTATGATTTTATTCATATGTACAATTTAAGAAACAAAACAGATGGAATATAGGGGAAGGGAAGGAAAAATAAACTAAGACGAAAATAGAGAGGGAGGCAAACCATAAGATATGCTGAACTCCAGGAAACAAGCTGAAGGTTGCCGGAGGGGAAAGGGGTGGGGGGATGGGGTCACTGGGTGATGGGCATTAAGGAGGGCACCTGATGGAATGAGCACTGGGTGTTGTACGCAACTGATGAATCACTACATTCTACCCCTGAAACTAATAATACAGTATATGTTAACTAAATTGAATTTAAATAAATAATTTAATTAAAAAATCCATATAACATGTGTAAATACGTACAGAATAAAGAAGTATAAAGAAAACACTAACAATCTCACTTTTCACTGTGATTCTTCCCTTTCCCGACCCATTTCTCCCATGTAACCCTCATGAATAGCTTGGTATTCACACATTTCTCTGTATTTTTTTCTGTTTATTTATGCTTTCTTCTAAATAGGATCATATGTGTATGACTCTCCAAGAGACATTCTTTATATACTAAAACATGGAGATCACACCTTCCTCAGAGGTCTTTCTCAAACTCATTAGATTTGGCAACCGCATGATATTTCTTCTGGGATTTCCATCAGTTTCATGATGATACACTTCTAGATTGTTTATGGTTTTTGTTTTTGCCACTACAAACATTCTCATACATATGAATATACACACAGGTACATACATTACTTCTTACAGATATTCTCATAAAATAGGTTCCCTATGGTAAAATGGAAGGTGTGGGTTCTTTAATCCCTATTGACAGACTAGCTTCCAGAAATGCTTTAGTAGTTCATGTTGCCAGAAGCAATGACTGAGTGCTCTCTGCATCTATGGCATCTTTGAATGCTATTAGTCTTTTTAGATTATTACTAAATCTAATGGCTACATTTCCACATGTACTTTTCTGACTAATAGTGAATATGGATAATATTCATCTATCATTTATTATTTATATTTTTAGATCATCTTTTTATTTCCCTTATTGTCTTTTTGCAAAAGCTTTTCACATGTTAAGAATATTAATCATCTTCTATGTCTTAATGCTTGATTTTTTTCCCTGTCTGTCATATATTTGTTTATAAATTCGATATAGTTATGTGACTTCTTTTACCCATATAGAAACTTTTAATTTCTCTGTGGTCATCTATGTCTTTCTTCTCTTTTACGACTTCTGCTTTTTTCCTCGGGAGAGTTGAAATTCAAACAGAGAGAAAAGCCTTTCAATGGGGGCATGGATTGAAAGACCTTTTAATGAAAAATGAATAAACAAGTTGAACAGGCATAGAAGGTTATGCAAGTCAATGTCAGAAAATAACACCAGAAAGTTGCAGTGATGTCAGTCTCTGAAAATCCAAATGCTAGACTAACCAGTTTGGACTTGGCCTATAAACCCAGAAGAACTGCTGAAATGTTTTGTCATGAAAATGTGATTTTATAAAGAACCAGAATGCAAGACAACTTGAAAAAGTGAAGCTCAGATCTAAGGAAACCAGTATTTCAATAATTATTCACTTCACAGACACTATTCTAGGCACTTGGAGTCACCAGTGAATAAAAATCCATGAAGACCATTTAGGGGCCACCTGCAAGGAAGAGGGTTAGAGCATGAGGACAGGGGGAGGTAGAATAATGGCAGCAGGGATGAGAGGAAAAAGAAAGGATGGATGTGAGAAAAAGTAAGAATCAGGGTGGGAGTGTGCAAGGAGGAATAACCAAAACCGATCTGGGGTCTGAGTTTGGGAGATGAGACCATGGCGGTGACACTGGGAGACATGAGCAAGTGTCCCAGTAATGTATTGGGAGACACGGGCAAGGAGGAAACAAAAGCGTGTGGTGGCGGGCAGAGCAGAGTCAGGCTGGCAGCCCTCCTAGGTTAAGAGCCTTCACACCTCTCTTGGCCAGCTCAGGTCCATTCATTAATCAGCCACTTGTGAGAATAAATTTTAATCAATGACTAATTTATTTCATTGTAGTAAGTTCACATTTATCAATCTTCACTTTAAGGTTGTTATTCCTTTCCTTTAGAGAACCTTCATTGAGGAAGTACCTGTTGCATCTGAGTGGCTGTGCCAAGTGCTGGGGATACAAAGGGAATAGTGTCTTCTCCCTGACCTGTCCCACCATCTGATGGGGGTTGGAGGGGGGGAATGGAGGAGCTGGTGTGGATGCTATGAAGTACAAGGGCTGTTCCCTTCAGGGAATGAGACTAATCCTGTTGGTTGAACAGGGAGATGGCAGCAGGACAGTCTGCACTGAGCAGACTCGTGGGGAGAGGAAGGCAAAAGTGAGTCAAACCCATAGAGATGCATGGTTTGGACAGAAGATACAAATCCGCACGAACTTGTATGGGTGAGAACGTTTTAGGACCAGCCTACTCCCATCCAATGACAAATTTGTACTTCAGCTTATTTTCTTTTTCACTTACCTGAAGTTATAAGCTTATTCTGGTGGAGCCCAATGCAAGGGATCCTATTTACTTCTTCCTGAGAAAGACTAGGGAAACGTTTCAGGTGTGAGCAGGAAGGGGCAGGTGTTTCCTCCCTTTTGCTCCCCCAACAGCTGCTCTCCCAGCACTTATGACAGTAGTCCTTATGCTTCCATGCCCATCCTCTCCTGAGGTTTCCATCTCTTCAGAGGAAGGCTCTTATTTTCTTGATCTGTGTCTACTAATTGTACTAGTAAGGAAACATGTTGGCAGGTGAAAGAAACCAAATACAAACCAAGCCTAACTGGTGAGTAAAACAAGCAAACAGAGGAGAGAAGGGGACTATGTAGTCTCCGTAACAAGGAGGGAGTCAAGCTGCGCTACATCTGGTCTGGGGTCAGGGGCTCGGGACTCAGTCTTCATACCTTGGTTCTGCTTTCCTCCATAATGACTTCATTTTAGAGAAGCTTCTCCCTTCATGATGGTAAGATAGATTCTGACACTTCAATAATCGTCTGTCCTCTCTGCTACCCTGCAGAAAGAGCAAGCCACCATTTTCGAAAGTTGTAACTGCTTGAGTTATGGGAGAGGCTTATCTACATATGGAGACTCCCTGGCTCTTACCGGTCATGGGCCCACTGCTGAGCCAATCACTTCGGGTTAAGTTCAAACCACATGGACTAAGAATAAACAAGTGTGGTTTCCTATGGAGATGTGTGGGGCTGTTACCAGAGGCCCAGATGGAGGATACCAAGAAGGTAAAACCTGTAGGTTCCCACTTTACACTTAATATTGAGTGGATGGATAAGGGCCCACTCGTTGCACAGGTTTCCTCTGCGAGCTCTGCCAACAATAATACCATTTAATCTTTGAGCAACCCCATAAGAAAAGGGTAACTACCTCAGTTTTCTAGTTTAGGAAGCTGAAGCAGAGAGAGTACTTATTGAGTATAATATTAAAGAGCTGTTAAGTGGAGATATGGGATTTCAGCCCAGGACTCTGGGACGATGAATGAGTTTGCTGGAGCTGCCATAACAAAATACCACACACTGGGTGGCTTCAACAACAGGAAGTCGTTGTCTTGCAGTTCTGGAAGCTGGAAGTCCAAGTTCAAGGAGTCAACAGATTTGGTCTCTTTTTGCTAAGCCCTCTCTCTCCTTGGCTTGCACATGGCTGCCTTCTCACTGTGTCCTCACATGGCCTTTTTAGGGATTCGTGCATTCATCCCTTGCATCCTTTTGTGTGTCCAAATTTCTTCCTCTCCTAAGGACACCAGTCAGATTGGATTAGGATTGTCCCAACAGCCAGAATTTAACTTTTAATCTCCTCTTTAAAGGCCTTCTGTCTAAATGCAGTTACATGATGAAGTCCTGGGAGTAGGGCTTCAACATATGAATTTTGGGGGTGAGGAAACAATCCAGCCCGTGACAGACCATAAAACTCCTGTTCTGCCCATCGCACCAAGCTTCCAAAGACCTGTGGTTCCAACAGCTGAAACCCTTGGCCAACTGCTTCTTGGTTGAGAGCAGCTTTCTTCCTCAGAAGAGTCTCCCTTGGACAGCTTTTCTCCTTAGAGACAGGCAGTTTCCTATGGACTGACATGAACTTGTTCCTTCTGTAACCGTATCCCTGCTGCAGGACCAAAATAAACATTTTTCAAGTGCTTTAAATTTATTAGAAAAGGTGTTAATTGTTTTATAAGGAGGGTCTCATTTCATGCACTCTCATCATAACAGGGTGAGGAAGTGTTAGGAAAGAGCCTCAGAAAATCTCTTAGAGGACCCCTGCCCCACTGTCATAGAAAGATTTTTTTTTCTATTAATAGAACATAATGTTCATTATTATGTTGTTTGTTCTTGTTGTTGTTAAGCCAGGTTAGCCAAGGTCTGGGTCTCCCTTGACCACAGGTCAGTTGCCTCATGGTAATGAAGATGGAAGTAATATCTACAAATCATTCTTCTTTTAGAAACCACGCTTGCTCATTTTTTATGCTTCCATTAAAAGAAATATGAAGAAAAACCCCTCAAAAAAGGAAAGAAGAGCCATGAGGAAATGTGACCACAGGCCTGTAGTCTCTTGGCAGTTTATGACCATTGCTCCCTTAGGGGGTCAGGGACCCATGCTTACAGAGGGCTGGTTTTAATTATAGATCGCCTTCTCCTGATGGTGCTGTTAACCAAGTGGCCGGCACCAGTTTAAGGGTATAAGGCCTTTGGAGAGCTGGAAAAATCCCACCTTTGGAGAATGGGCAGCGGGAGTCCGGGTAACGCTAAACATTCCTGGCAACATGTTTGACAGGGAAAAAAGGAATTAAGAAAACTTTTTATTGATTTCCTCCTCTACCAGCAATTTCCACCACAAAGCTATCACAATGAATCAAAGTACCGTGTGTCTCAGAGTAAGCCAACAGCCCTCCATTCGGGAGACAAAACAGGCAGGTACTCTAATTCTTTCCATTTACAGATAAAACAGAAATTTTATAATTTTAAATTTTATAATCCCACACCCAAGTTCACAAAGCTGGAAAGGAATATAATGAGGGATTGAATTCAGGATTTGTAAGATCGAAGCCCATGGATTTTCACCGATAGATCACCCCCGCTTCACAGGAACTACAGTCCTCAGTGAATGACCAGTAGACCTGTGTCTTCTTCCAGCCACTGTGGTCTTGGCAGTTTCTTGATTTATTAGTAGTCCTTCCAAAAGAAAAAATTGAATTTTTGTCATGATTTGTTTTCATCGAACCCAAGTTTACTCCTCGGAATGTCTGTTCCTCTTTCTAAGTGCTCATCTCTTTTTTATAATTTATATACAGCGCAGCAGTTTGGGCTCAAGATGATCAAGGACACAGAACTCTATAAAGGAGACTTTAGCAAATCCCCACAGCCAAGTTGAACTGAAGAGTGACATAATGATATTATGTGTACATAGGAGAATGTTCTTACCATTTTGAGATTTGCTGAAGTATTTAAGGAAGCTGTGCCATGAGGTCTGTAATTTACTTTTTTAAAAAATCAGTAAAAATACAGAGATGAAGCAATAGCAACATGTTAATGGCCAAGTCTCAGTAATAGGTATATATTAATTTCTATTTATCTTTAATTGTGTGAAAATCTACTTAGTATAGAGAGTCAAGTACAAAAGTAAGTGATGACTGTAGGATAAGGATTGAGGTAGTGAATAGAAAGGAAAGTGTAGAAGAGATGTCATTTCTGGTGATGACGATGACGATGATAACCATTCTTATACCTCCCTTCTGTTCTCAGTAAAAGAAGAACTGATCACTTCGCCAAGCACCAAACACTGTGCAGAACACTTTTCATGCATCGTCCCCATTAGGCCACAATAATCCTATGAAGTAATGATTATTTTTTTTTCCCATTTAATGGGTGAAATAGAGACCCAGAAAAAGGACATAACTTGCTCCAGAGCCCTCTTTACCAAAGAAAGGCTCTCCTTTTGCCTTAGGGAGAGCTATGGGTGAATGACTGAGTTGAAGGAATTCAGGATATGTAGGGAGGTAGGGAAAGGCACAGAGGGACTGGTAAAGTCAGTGAATGGAGAGAAAGTCAACATAGTAGGTCCTGAGGAAGGCTGAATATTTCAGTGAAAGGATGAGGTTGTGATCAAGGAAGTCAAAGCACTGGGAGATAGTCCATTTTACCACCATACGGATACATCTGGTATGTATGAGATGTCCAGGGAATAACTGATCTGACTAGAGAGCTTTCCAGGAGTGAGAATGCAAGCAGCAAGAAGGGGTAGCTAGAGATGGGAAGGATATATTTTAGGGGAGTCCTGATCCCATTAACAAAGCATTCCATACCATTTACTCCACTCAGTTCTAAGACTGATCAGGAAAAAAAATTGCTAACAACTTTCCCCTAGTCCATAAGATTATTTTGGCAGTGGGAAAAGGACAGATTCTGGCACATTTTCTTTAAAAATTTCCAAAACCAATTCACTAATTTTTAATAATTGCTTCCTTAGAGCAGGGGGTACTGACCTAGGTTAAGCTGTTTCATTTCAAAGTAGGATTTAATTTTAAAAGACTTTTTGCTTGTTGGTGGGGGGGGGGGCTTTGCCTGAGAAAAATTGGTCAACTGTGTGCTCCGCTGGAATTCTGCTGGAGAGATTATCCCAGCAAGCCGGTGGCCGGAGGGGTGGGGAGGGAACAAATCATTTTTGTAAAATTGAAATTAGTTCATTTCAATGGATAGCTTTTCATTCGATTTTAAAATGTAAGTAGCTATTTTTAAAAAGAAAAAAAGAAAGGCTAAATTGCACGACGAATCCAATGAAATATTGCCAAGAGGATGAAAGCGGACAACTGTGAGCCATGCGGGGGACCCTTTCCATAGCTTGCTTTTATACCTCTCTTCTGTTCTCATTAAAGCAAGTCCCAAAGATCAAATGATCCCAGGATACAAGCTGAAGGCAAGGGTACAAGTTGTTTACTTCATCTCTGCCAGCAGCCTGCTCACCACGAGGCTAGGAAGCAAGCACAGAGATCACAAGAATAATCCCATTTTCACCCACCCAGGTCTCCATCAGGAGCCACCAGGGAGCAGTAGATGACTAAGTCACTCATCTAGCTGCTTTCACTTAGATACTGGCTTGAAAATGAATGGGGAAGCTCATAGGAAGAAGTGGGGGGCAGAGGAGAAATCATGATGGCACCAGTAGTTCACATTTGTGTGGTTTCATGATTCACAAAATGCTTCCCATACATGCCTGCATTTGATCTTGCCCTTTAGTGAGCAGACCGTGCATCTTTGGTCCCATCCTACAGAAGAGCAATCCCAAACCCAGAAATGAATTTGTTCCCTATCATGGAGTTTGTTCAGAGCATGGACTTTGAAGGCAAATGCCCTGGTTTGAATCCTGGCTTTGTTATTTGCAAGCTACCCTTTTCCTCATCTGTAAAGCAGAGCTAAGAATAGTATGCATCTCAAAGGCTGTTGTAGAGACCAGATGATTGGATGCTTATCAAGAACTAGAAACCCCTTTGGCACTTGGTATTCTGTAAACACCACCATTGCATTTGTAAAATGTTTTATGGCTCACAAGATATATCTCGTTCAACTGTATTTATTAAGCATTAGAGACAAACACTGTGTCAGATGATGGGGAGGCTAGAATAAATCACTCTTGACCCCAGCCATCCTGCAAGTCACACATGAGTATAAGGAACAGCACAGAAAAATGGGCTCACTCAGTATAAAGTTCATTATTTTCAACAATGGAGGTAATTAAACGGAGAATTTAGGCCAGGCTTAAAGTGTTAGAGATGGCTCCTTAAAGGAAAATACTTTTCTAACTTGACCATTCCTAAAAACCCTCTGAAGAAAATGGTATTTTGTTCATTCTACGAATGAGTAAATCGAAACTTAGAAAAGGTCAAGGACTTCCCAAGTTCCCTCAGCTAGTGAGTGGCAAAGCCAGGTCTCGGTGACACCAAACTACTTCAAGGATACATTCCCTGTGAATTAAGTCATTGAGATACTAGGCTATTTTTTTTTTTTCTGCCCCAACATTTTTCTTTTTCTTTTCTTTTTTTTTAAAGATTTTATATATTTATTTGACAGAGAGAGATGAGAGAGAGAGTGCAAGCAAGGGGAAACAGCAACGGGAGAGGGAGAAACAGGCTCCCCACTGAGCAGAGAGCCTGATGTGGAGCTCAATCCCAGGACCCTGGAATCGTGACCTGAGTCCAAGGCAGATGCCCAACGACTGAGCCACTATCATTTTTCTTTTTAAAAAAGAAACAAAGACAGTCATTTTTTCTGGATCTCCCCTTTCCCCGCACCCTGAAAAATTTGGCACAATGTCAAATATCTGAACTCCAAAATCTGCTAAGGGTCACAGAGTCCTAGACTGGAATCCCTACAATTGTTTATACAGAATCCCTACCAATTGTTTATTGGTAGGGATCTGGAGGCACAGAGATAATACCTGTTGAATCCTAGTTCTACCACCCACAAGCTCTATGATAATGGGCAAAGAATTAATCTCATTGAGTCTGTTTTTCCACCCATAAAATGGCACAATAATAGTTTCCACCTTCTAGAATTAACAGCGTTGGAACACATTATAATTACTTCACAAACATTTGCTACTAACTTGATCTAAAGAAATGCCACTTAATCCATCCACTTCACCCCTCTGGTCTGATCACACAAGTCATCTGTGTGTTCTTTTTTGAAAGCCTTCTCCAGAAGGAGACTTTAGAGCCCCACATGTGAAGTGTTTTAATGCTTGACCAATCTCATGACTGGAAATTGAACTCTTCCATATTTGGCTAATGCTTTCATTTAGATATTAACACTCTGCTTTCAGAAAAAAATAGAGATTGGCTGATTATGTTTCTTTTCTGGATGAGTGAATGACATCTCCACTTTCCCTCGCCCACACTGTCTCATCCAAGGAACTTCACTTTGCCTTTAGAAGTCTTTCTATTTCTTTCCACTAGTGACGGACCGACTCCTTCCTGTCTTGAGACTGTGTGTGAATATGCAGATAGCTGATCATAATGTTGTGTGTGTGTGTTGTGCTCTTTAGTTTCAAAGCACATTCACATACTTACCTTGTTGATCCTAAAACAACTGAGAGAGGTAGGGAGGGCAGCTATGAAGTCCACATTAAGGATGAGGAAAAGTAAAGAATAGCAAGGGCTACCATAGCACAGTTATGTTCCATATCTTTAATGCATTTTATCTTATTAAACTTCTTACAAGGGCCCTCCTTTTGTAGGTGTTATTAGTTCAATTTGCAGGAGGGGAAAATGAGACTCAGAAAAGTGTGTCACATACCCAACTTTCCCCAGATAACGACTGGTCAAGCTGAGAAAGGCCATATCTGGCCTACTTCAAAGCCAATAAGCTCGATCATTGACTTTTGAAGGTTTACTCAGTCCATCAGTGTCTGACATGATGTGAGAATCCAGGGCTCCTGATTTACAGTCCAGGACATTTCTCTTTCCTTTTTTTTTTCTTTTGTAAGATTTATTTATTTTAGCAAAAGAATGTAAGTTGGGGGGAGCAAGTGAGGGGTCAGGGGGAGAGGGAGAGAGAGAGAATCTTAAGCAGACTCCCCACTGAGCACAGAGCCCAACTCAGGGCTTAATCCTATGACCCTGAGATATTGACCTGAGCCGAAATCAAGAGTTGGATGCTTAATGGACTGAGTCACCCAGGTGCCTCCAGGACACTTTTGTTAAGGCACTCATGCATTTTTTGACTGGGCAGGTGCTAGGGCTAGACCCATCTATGACTAAGTCATTGCTCACACAGAACTGCTTTGCATCCCCATTCTTAGCTGTCTTTTGTTCTTAGCTTCCTGGTTTATGCCTACAATTTGGGGGCTCTCAAGCATGCAGTCAGAGAGTAGTAATTTACAAAGGATAAATTATCATTTATATATTTTTATGTATTTAGATAATTATATAAAAATATATATTTATATTCTTTATATATGTATTACACATCAATATACATGTTTATACATGTTCATGCTTCTAGAACTGGCCAAATTCTCCAGCAAAAATAAATATTTGTCATACCAGATTTATATATATATAAATATATATTTATATATATGTGTGTATATGTATACACACATATAATGTATATGAATATACAGGTATACACACAATAGAATATTACTCAACCATAAAAAAGAATGAGATCTTACCATTTGCAAAAACATGGATGGACCTAGAGTATATTATGTTAAATAAAATAAGCCAGACAAAGACAAATACCATACGATTTTGCTTGTATGTAGAGTCTAAAAAACAAAATAAATGAACAAATAAACAAAATGTAGAAACAGATGCATATATACAGAGAACTTGTTGGTGGTTGCCAGAAGGAAGAGAAATAGGGAGATGGGCAAAATGGGTGAAGGGGATCAGGAGGTACAGACTTAAAGTTATGAAATGAATAAATCACAGAGATGAAAGACATAGCATAGGGGATATAGTCCATGCTATTATAATAGCACTGTATGATGTCAGATGGTGGTTACACAATCAATAGACTTGTCAGATCAGTATGTCGCATACCTGAAACTAATGTAATATTGTCAACTACACTTCAATTAAAAAAAAGAAGAAGATTTTCCAAACCAAATAAATTTCTCAGGAAATCTCCAGCAAAGATATGTCTTTAAACATAAAGTTAGTAGGTTTGAAAATTGGGAATTTCTTGCAGAAAATTTGAAACTGCCCCCCATCCCCCACCTCATACACTGAGGGCAAGGGGAGACAAGGGAAGAGGCAGACCAATCCAGATTGGTGGGTGGTAGTGTTAATAAGCAAGGGAAGTTACAGATGAGGCTTGTCTTCAGTGGTGGTAGGACAAGGTCTGCACACTTGCCTGCCAGAGTCTCAAAAGTTCATATAGAGCTTATCAGTATTCGGTCACGTACACCAGCCAGATGTCTCAAGAACACTTCACTCTCTCAAGGCTGCATCATTGAAATGGCTCCTACTATGGGAATGGTGGACAGCTTGTATGTTTCAAGAGAGGGGATGGGGTGAAGAGCTTTTAATCTATTGCCCAGGTCTAGTTCACAGGTCAATGGGCAGTCACATCAACTCAATGACCTCCCCCAACAATGTGGAGAAAAGTGAACGACAAAAGATACTGGGAGTGTCCTCTCTTTCCCTGAGTGTCCAGTCCATGAGAGCCTGTATACACATAGTCACATCAGAGTTATAAAGCAAGCGTTGGGCTGAGGAATGGATTCCAACCATGTTCACCATGTTCACCACCATATCCTGGGGAGGATGTGCTGTGTTATTATTTGAGCTGCTCCACTCTCATTTTCCATTTCAAAAGGAGATGATGGTGAAAAGGGAGATCCAGGAGAGGAGGGGAAACATGGCAAAGTGGGACGCATGGGGCCAAAAGGTAAGTGCAATGACATGAATTTGACATTCTAGTATTAAAATTGCTTTCCTCTCCTGGCCTTGCCCTGGAAATTAGCAGCTTTCGTAACATTCTCTGCTCCAAAGGTGAATGAAATCTATTTCAGACATGAATTTACTTGCCACCAAAGAGCTCCTATGACATTGTCCCCAAGACTCGGTTCATTTCTCAAACTGCCTCCTTAGGGTGGGCAGGAGTGGGACACTCCAGGAACTCTAGGCAGTAGCAGTCTCCAGAGACATCTAAGAGACGGTGAGTTTTAGAAACACGCTGGGTTGATAGCCGTGTGTCTTCTCAGAAGCCACTGCTAAGCAACTCATTTTGGCTTGCCTAGAGTGTATGGAGAACAATAAGAAGGAACAGAAAGAAGTTGTCTGATCCCTTGACTTATTCACCTATTTCCAAAATCTTTCAGCAAATGGCGGGGCGTGGGAAGAGCAGAGCAAAGATGGGAATGACACAAAGGTTGTTGTGATGTTTAAGTGTGTGTCTTCCAAGCACTGGACATATTTCCTGCCAACCACTACAAGGTGGTAGCCCTAGACCACTGATTTCAAAATCTTTAGTACGTTAAAGAGAAAAAAAAAAGACTCACAGGTCTTTGTGACCTCAATCGGAAAACTGCTGATTTAAACTCTTCTTATTCAATAAAGATGTACAATATTCTATAATTTTATACAATCAGTTGTAAAATTATTATCACAGAGATACAGCTTTATAACCAGTAAATGTTTTTTAGGTCATCATAGAAAAAAACAAAATCAATAACTATTTTGGTGGAACTCAGTGATCCCCGATTATATATATATTTTATAAAAACTTGGTGGCACAATATCTGATGTTCCTTTGATCACTAGGTTTTATGACATGTTCCCTTCCCTTTTTAAAAATGGCTAAGATAGTCAAATTTTAGGGAGGAAACAGACTCCCAGAATGAAACCAAAATAGATCTATAGAGGAACAGAATTAGAAAAAAATGCAAGAATTCTTCCACTCAGCCCTTTATTTGACCTTTAGATTAAACATTCTCTGCTATGGACCTTTTAGAAATACTGTGTTGGTAAGCATTTCAATATCACTAGGTCCAGGATTTTCATACTTATCCACATTTAGTTTTAATACATACACTATAATGTGATTAAAGTAGATAAGGAAGCCTAGGATATATGTCACATGCCACAGATAGAAGAATGCACTTTTTGGTATTTCCTTCAAGTGAATATCATGCATTAGCCACATCTTCAAAGGGAATATAAAACCTTAGGATATAAAGATGACATGCTTTGGGGTGCCTGGGTGGCTCAGTGGGTTAAGCCTCTGCCTTCGGCTCAGGTCATGATCCTAGGCCCCTGATCAATCCCTGCATCAGGCTCTCTGCTCGGTGGGGAGTCTGCTTCCCTTCCTTTCTCTCTGCCTGCCTTTCTGCCTACTTGTGATCTCTGTCTGTCAAATAAATAAATAAAATCTTTAAAAAAAAATGACATGCTTTGCTTTTCAGGAATTAAGGGGGAGCTGGGGGATGCAGGAGACCAGGGCAACATTGGCAAGACTGGGCCCATTGGTAAGAAGGGTAAGCTGCATTTTCCTTTTCTCCACTGGCAATTTGAAGCAAATCATGCATACCTTGATATATTCTGAAAGGTTCTGTATCATGAAAATGATCCTTTTTCTTTCTTGTAACATAGTTCTTCTCTTTCTTTGTGTCTTAGCTGTTCCTTTCATACATAAACAATGTGTCTAAAAAAATAAATAAAGACCTTGAACAAGATAAAACAGAAATTCAGGGACAGAATCAAACGTAAAGTTTTGGTACTTTCTGTATTGAACTATGTCCTAGAATCCTCTGGTTGTAATCCTTGATATAACTAAGATGGGTATCATGACCATGAAACGTGTTCAGTGGTAGAAAACAATTATTAAAACTTAAGGTAGCAAGTCAATTATCATATGGTTTCACTTATTTGTGGAGCATAAGAAATAACACGGAGGACATGGGGAGATGGAGAGGAGAAGGGAGTTGGGGGAAATTGGAAGGGGAGATGAACCATGAGAGACTGTGGACTGTGAGAAACAATCTGAGGGTTTTGAAGGGGCGGGGGTGGGAGATTGGGGGAGCCTGCTGGTGGGTATTATGGAGGGCACGTATTGCATGCAGCACTGGGTGTGGTGCATAAACAATGAATTCTGGTACACAGAAAAGAAATTTTAAAAATTTAAAAAATTAAAAAAAAACCCCTCAAGTTAGCAAAGGACAGTAGAAATTTCCTTCCACCTCTCTCTCTATCCTTCCTTCCACTTTCTTTCTTTCTTCCTCCCTTCCCCCTTCTTCCTTCCTTCCTTTTTTCCTTTTAAAGATTTTACTTTAGGAAAAGTAGGAAGGAGGAAGGAGGGGCAGGAAGAGGGGCAGAGGGAGAGAAAGAGTCTCAAGCAGATACCCCGCTGAGCATGGAGCCCAACCTGGGGCTCGATCTTATGACCCTGAGACCATGACCTGATTTGAAATCTAGAGCCATACACTCCACTGACTGAGCCGCTCCGGCATCCCAGTGTAATTTTCTTCTTTAACTGAGTGAAATAATAATGATTCTGAATCTGGGATTTAGTAACATTAGAAACTCTAAGTATATATATTCATACTCTTGTATTCTGTCCTGTCCCAATCCTACATAAAATGACTGCTTTCGTGTTATAAAACAGAGGCGGCCTCCTCTTTATTATCCAATTACTCCTTCATCTCGTCTTCCCATGAGCCCTCACAATGATAGCAGGTTCCAGCGGTCCCTGATGGTCAGCAGTCCATACTGGCGTTTCTCCACTTAGTTTAAAGTTACAAAACCAAATGAGAATCACAATTTTATCACAAGGAGCTCATAGACTACTTATGAAGCTAGGATATGGGACTTTCTCAGAAAGAATTGGAATACGGAGTAACTACATAACTACTATAGGAACCACGTGGGAGAGTAAGTAAGCCTGGATTGATATAAAGACCTCAGCGAGGTCTTGAAGAACAGCGACATGTTTATGGAAATGGGAGGAACTTGTGCAAACGTACAGAACTGAGGAAACTCAGTGCCACAGGTAACAGAATTCTGCAGCCTTGATGGGTACCCTGAAGCCTGCCTTCCACATATGCCTGAGCAACTACTTGATCAGGTGTGGCCTCCCCGTCACGTATGGTGTGTTCTTGGGCAGGCGGATTGGTGCAGGGTAAGCTGACGCTGTGGCTCTTCTCCTCGTCCCGTAGCTTAATATCTCCTTTCCCCCTGTCCTTTTCCAACTCATACCTTTGAGAATTTTCCTTCTGTCTGCATTCGAGGGCAGGAACAGAGTGTAGTGTCATGGTAAAGAATTTGCTGTACCTATTATTGTTTCAACGGCCGGCGCTGCATGTTCACCTGTGATTGAAATTCTCACAGCTGCGGATGAGCTAGATGGACTCCTCATAATGATGACTCTTTCTGTAATACGGATTTTGGGTGGTTTTACCATGAAGCTAATGAAGCCTTGGCTTCAGAGCCTAGCACTTACGTGGGTCCTTCCTAAGACCCTAACTGGAGCCTTATCAATGGACATGACCATATGTCTTGGCAGAGTTTGTAAAGTAAGGCATTGAATCCTCAACAGGGTAAAAGAATATCTCTCAACATTAAAAAAAAAAAGAAAAGAAAAGAAACTATTTCCTCCTTAACCAGTTTTTTTAGACATTTTTTTCTAATTGCCCTCCCCTATGAAATTTTAATACCACCCATGGACTATATATCTATTGTGCATTGTATGTATATTTTTGCTTTATGTATAAAAGAGAGTAAGGTTTTTCACCCCCTAGAACCGACTTTTATATCCTTGAGCTGATACTGTCCTCATTGAGAACACACAGCTTAACATTACTGTCTTCTTCGGTTCCAGCTTCCCTACATCAGACTTCTCTTTGTATGACTGATTATGGGAGTGGACACAAATATTTTGGGAGATCACTAGGAGGAACTTGAGAGGGGAAAACATTTAGTTTGGACTTCATGGGACAGGCTTACATTGGTTGCAGTTACTTCTATGTATAGTCACTGCTAATAATTTCAGTCTAGGACTAGTTTCCAAGAATACTCTTACCACTTACTGTGCAGATCTATCCAAAGTCATGGTGAAAAAGTGCAGGGCAGAGATCCGATCATCACAGGAATGTGTCTTGGGGGCATCCGGCACAAGAAATGTGTGAGTGTGGGAAAGAAATAATGTTTGAAATGTACAGGGTCAGAGCTAGCTAAATCCAACAGCTCATATATGGAAAGACCTTAGAGAGGTATTCTCAAATTTGACAATATTCTTAATTTACATAAATCATCAATGTTAAGTTGTAGAGGTGAAAGAGATTTCTTACACCATTAATAAAACAAAATTTAGATTTCTGTGCATAAGCTATGAGAAATTTACTTGCATTAATCCTTCTGCTATGAATGACCACCTGAGTCCAATAAAAAAAAAGGCAAGGCAAAACAAAAAAACAGATATTTTTTTATGAAGGCACAGGGGAGCTACCAAACTGAATAGGACTTTAGGGGCCTGATCTGGAGGAGACGAGAACCACACCCGGTGAGTGATGCATTCTGTACTATTATTCCTTTCAAGTCATTCACCAATTTATAAGCAAGGCAGTGGTAGGAGACTGAGAAGCTCAAACGGAAAGTTGCTCAAACTGAACTGATATTCAAGGCCTGCCAAAAAAGAATGACCTGGGAAAATGCCTCTCTTCTTCACTTCAAAAATAAACATTTTCAGTTAGGACTCCAGAAGTTCTGAAAAACATTTAATTAAACATACACTCTTTCATCTTTCAAAACATATTCGCAAGCTAGACATAGAGGGTACCATGTTTAATATGAAAGGGAATATCAACGACAACAACAGGAACTATTAAATATCATACTCAGTGATGAAGCCTTGACCACTTCTCTCCTGAGGTTGGGAATGAGATGAGCACGGATCTCATCACCAGTTTTCACCAACATCATAGCAGAAGCTCTAAAGTGCAAGAACAGGAGGTAAGAATCCCAATAAATGGAAACAAAGAAATAAAAGGATCATTATTTACAGATGATGTGAGTGCATATCCAGAAAATACAAATGAATCTACAGATTAACTATTTGTATTCAGATTTTTACAGTTCAGCCACACAAAGATCAATTTCCTTTCTATATATGAGAACCATCATAAATGAAATTAAAAAGATGCCATCTATTACAGCATCAAAATTAGTAAGTTTCTAGGAATAAAGCTAATAAAGAAGGCGTCTAAGCCTTCTACAACAAACATGACATAATGATAATGAGAGAATTTAAAGAATGTTTAAGAAAATGAAGGTAAAACTACATTCATAGATTGAAAGGCTCATTATGGTTAAGATGATCAATATGGTTAAGATGACACCCAATTTATGTGTAGATCAATGTTGTCTCAATCAACATCACAGAAATAGCTCTCTTAGAATTTAATAAGCCTATTCGAAACGTATATGGAAATGAAAGGAACCAAGAATACCCAAAGACAACCTTAAAAAAAGAAAAACAAACCTGGAAGGCTGAATTTAAACATTTGTTTTAAAGCTACAATCATTAAGATAGTGTTAATTTATGCAGAGATAGATAAATACACCAACGAAAGGGAATGGAACATGCAGGAAGACTCTTAAATTTGGTTTATGCAAAGTTGATGTTACTTTGCAAAGGGAAATGATGTACTTATCAATAACTAGTGCTAGGTCAATTGCATATTCATGAATGCAGCCAAACATACGCAGCCCATAAGTACAAAAAAAGAATCATAGAGGCACAAATTTATTAATTTAAATGTTACAATTCTTAGTGAATTTTGTAATGTGGTGTCTACTTTTAAAATTTAGTGATTTATTTTTATTTCTTGTCTTATAAACATTCATTTTTATACCACTTTTCCATTTGTAATTGGAATAATCTTTCTTAGAGAGGGCTCTTCAAATTGGGTAAGTTCAGATAAAATGCATCACGGATCTGCCCCTGGCTGTATCAGCTTCATGAAACAACTGATTAAGGGATGGGGAGATGTAGCCAGAAAGTGGGATGCTGCACTTTTAAGACTTCTGAGAAGTAGCCGTATTCCATGTGGTTAAGATCCCAAGTATTGCCCGGGAGGTGAGCAGACGTGGAGGGGGAGAAGGAGTCATTGTTATGAACACATCCAGAATTCAAGAAGTTCTTTTTTCAGTGAGTTATTCTAGATGGTACACTAGCCAAAATTTAGACGTGTCAGATACCGATGAGGCTCCAGCTAAGAAAGTTGGGAGTTTGTGATATTGAGTGAAGTCTTAAACCTTTCATAGAATAAGATGAGGTGTCTTGGGAGGGTGGTAGATAACAGAGACAGGAAAAGTAGATTTCAGTATGATTTTCTGAGCCTCACAGTGGATAAACTTCCACAAACGTTGAAAAAGTAACAGTCTGGAAATGATAGGGTTAACGAACCATGTCTTCTTCAAGCCAATTCCTTATTTGCACACCGCTATCATTTTTACTCATTGTCATGGCTTATTAGCGTGTCTTTTCCCCCTTACAGACTGTGAACTTCTAGAGGAAAAAATGAATGAAAGATTTATTGGATCTTTTTGCTTAAATAAATATGAGTCCTATGTGGGGATCCTACTTTTTAATCATTTTATTCTAATGCCTAATATACAGTGGAAACTTTCTAAATGTTTATTGCATTAAGAACAAAAAAGTGAATGATAAAATACATTCTTTTCTATGATGTATCTCTATTTCTACCCTTTATTTCTGTAAGTACTACTGTCTCTTAACACCAATTTCCACCATTCACTAAGATTTCTTTCTTCTCCAGAGATATGTCATCAAAATTTATGAACATGTCCTGGAATTTCAAAAAAATTGAGGGTTAGTGCTCTGGCTCACCTGGATTAATTTCATTTTTAATCTGTACTTTGAAATTTATTGTCCTCATTTTGTCAGTAGCCCTTCTAAATTTTTCACTGACTCAGATTAATCTCAGCTTTCTGGGCTGACCTTAATGTTGTCACTTTGCAATGGACAAGGTAGCTTTCTAGATGTCAATATTCCATTTTAGGAATAAGAGAGAATGATGTAGTATGGGCAAATTCAATCTCAGAGCAAAATAAAAGTTTTAACTTAAGGTCAATAATCCTTTTATAGTGGAAGCATTATGATTTTTTGTTTGTTTGTTTGTTTGTTTGTTTGTTTGAATACAACCTCTAATACTTTAGCCTTAAGACAGTTATCACTGACATGTTCCCACTCATGGGCCAAAATAAGTTTTCATGTATGGCTTTAAACCAGAATTCATTTTTGGGAAATAGGCACTATCAGCTCACCTCCTCCATGAACCAGCTAAGTATGTGGCGTGCTTTCTGGCAAAGTGTGTGGCAGAAGCAAATATTGGTTAACTATTCTTTATGACTCAAGCACAGAGTTAATACCAAGAGAAGATGACGTGATCTAATTTATCCTCCGTGATATTCCGATTTTAAGTACCATTATTTCCACTGAAAAAATGAAGAAATAGAGGTTTAAAGAAGTTGTATAACTTTTAGCTAGTAAGTGACAGAACCAGAACTCAAGCCATGGTTTTTCGGACTGCCGAAAATGGTTGTTCCTTCTACTACAATGCTTTGACTTTACCATCTTTTAAAAAAGGAATAAAATTCATGTGAAAATACTGGAAAGTAGGGCGCCTGGGTGGCTCAGTGGGTTAAGCCTCTGCCTTCGGTTCAGGTCACGATCTCAGGGTCCTGGGATCGAGTCCGACTGGATCCTGGGATCATCTGACTCTCTGCTCAGCAGGGAGCCTGCTTCCTCCTCTCTCTCTGCCTGCCTCTCTGCCTACTTGTGATCGCTCTCTGTCAAATAAATAAATAAAATCTTTAAAAAAAATACTGGAAAGTAGTCACAGTGCTTACACCCTGTAAGACAAAAAAGCCATTTATCAATTCAAAAATCTGTTCTCCACACTATTAGGATCCAGCTGAAGCCTCTTGCTTCAGTGAACGTCTTCTCTACTCTGATGCACGGCCATTTTTGCCAAATAACTGGCAGGCACTTCTTTTATTTACTTCGCTCTGTGGTAGGTAAGAGTGATAGTGTCCCATTTCCTTGGTCTCCGATGTGTGCTTTGTTTTCCTGAAAACCCCCATTATTTTTATAAAACAAATACTCCCATTAGGCTTCTTTGATGTCCATTATTGTGTTTAGCCCAGAACTAAGATCGTAGTAGGACTAGAATCAACTTTCAGCCCACATTGAACTGAAAGGGATCCACATTTAAAGAAAACACACTGTTTTCAAAAGATAAAATATTAAACTGTATCATAAAATATTAAAAATATTTATCATATATTATATATTATAGATATATAATATATATTATAGATCATATATATATGATCTTTAAGTCCATATTGTTTCTGGTAGTGACAAGGACTTGGCGTTCCTCTCAAGTACTGATAAGATATTTTTGAATACTTTGCTTTCATTCATTAAATCATTGGTTCACTCATTTGGGAAACACCATGAACTGGGGAGCCAGAAATGGTTGGGTTTCAATACCAGCACTGCCATTGAATTGCTAGATGTCCTTGAACATAAAAGTTACGTTGCCTCTATGATCCTCCATTCTTTCCATTGCAGAATAAAGATAACAATAATACCTAACTCAGAGGATTTAATTTGATAATATCTATAAATAATATGATAATATCTATGAAGTACCTGGAACTGTACTTATGAAACGTATACCCTTTCTTCCATTAACATATTCTCAAAATCTATTTTTATCTTTAACAAGTTACATATAAGAGAAATTGAGAAATTTTCAGGACACAACTTAGGTGTGAGTAGATCAATCTTCCTCATCAAGATGCATGGCATATTTCCATGCTTTTTTCCACCTTGTGCATTGTCTCCTACCTTGCTTCCATCTTCATCTGCTGAAGGTTTTTAGAACTGAGCTCCAGTGCTATCTTCCCAGGAAAGCCTTCCTTCACCCTTCCAGCAGAAGCACTATGTCATCTACCTTCCTCCCAGAGTCTATTATCTCTTTTCAATGTCTCTCTTACAGTATTTGCTACATTCTACTGTCATGGATTTCACCTTTGTCTTATTTCATTCAAGGGCCAGTTCTGAGGTTTCCTCCCACATGTTTAAACTGCATCCTGGATTTCAAGGACCTCTCCTGTTTGGGGAGCTCATGAATATCCACCATCACTGTAAAGAGAAGTGTCTTTATGGTCAAATTGACTTGGGTCGGTTTGGAAAGGCTTAGCAAATTCTTGGTGCCCTGGCAAGCAGGCTTTCCTGGAAGATCAACCGTCAATATGTGCAGGACTCTTAATGAAAAGCACTCAGCAGACAGTAATGAAAAGAATGGGTAATGAGCAGGCAACATGGGCTACCTTATGGGTTTTAGAGTGGCTCCTATTTTTTTCCCTTTTGCTGGTGAAGGATGGGGACAGGCAGAACCTCAATCCTGACTCTGTTTCCCCTCAAAATGCCCTCTCATGTTGCATGTAACTAATGAATTTCCTGGTTTCACCACACTCCTACAGAGGTAACCAAGCCCCCATCTTCTTCTAGCCTGGATGACCTTCATCTTATATTCTTTCCTCCCAAATTCTTTTTTTCTTTTTCCAGCTCTCCATTGAAGCACAAACTCTATTTTACTTCCATCAGGGTCTTCTCTTTTGATTCTCGAGAACTTCAGCCAAACATTTCCTCTTGGAAATCAAAAGCTTTTGCTTTCAATTATTGTGTCTGATGTAGGCTTCAAGGGCTTATTTTGAAGTTGAAAAAAAAATCAACATTTCTTTCTCTCTGCTTTAATAATCCTGATTCTCTGAGAATTATTTTGTGGATGCCTCTGACTGAATAAGAAAATGGCCACATACAAAGAAGAGCAGAAGGGAAAATTATCAAGGTTGATATTTCAGCATAATATATTTGACACAACTTTATATTACAGATATTTGCATGCATCACATCTTTTCAAAAAGTGTAAATCCCTTCAACTCAGTTTAATCTTGTCTCTTTTTATATCCTCTCAAAGTACCAAGCCTTTTATCTTGCAGAGAGTAAGTAATAAGAAGTAAATATTTGAATTAAATTGAAAAGGCACAATATATGTTTTTGAAAATACAAGGGTAAAGCCATATGGAAGAACTTGGGGGGGGACAATAAATACACAGGCACTGCAACATGCTAATCAATTAATTCAGATATACAAAACAATGGTACTTTGAAAGTTAAAAACATGCAGAGAATTGTATTAGCCTTTCTCAGAAGGCCATGTTAGTAGGACAGGTGTCACAAATTTAAATAATTCTTTGCTCCCCCATCTGAATTCTACATCCCATCTAAATAAATTAAGACTTGCTTGACTAATTTTACCTGTGCAGCCAACTCAAAATCAAATTATTTATATAAAACCAAGGAATATTAGTTGGAGATAGTGCAAATAAAATTTAAAAACTCTTTCTCATGTTTTTAGGTATATAAGCTATTGTCTGTCAGAGATGATTCCACCATTTTAGTTAATTGTTCTTTTCATGACTATTCTTTTTATTCAGGTGACAAAGGGGAAAAGGGTTTGCCTGGGATACCAGGAGGAAAAGGTAAAGCAGGTATGACTTGTTCATTTTTCTCTTAAATTTCTAGCATCATTCCAAATGTATTCATCTTTAAAAATAAATACATTTTTATGAAAAAACAATAGTCCTCTAAATTTTTTTTTAACTTGGCTAGAGGGAAGAAAAGAAGGGAACTTTCCTTTCTATCTGCTGGTGACTTTCTGAGCCCTAGGGTAGGGAATGATGGCACATTCCATCCTAGTCATGCTTAGTGGGAGGAAGCAAACCCAGCACATCAGGAAGCAGCCTTCATTGTCCTAGGCAGAGGAAAATCCACTATTGTCTCAACAGGAGGACTACACCAGCATGTCCTACATTCCACCAGCATCTCAACCAAACAGGGGCCAGCCCTGTTTGCCCACAGCAAACTGGTCCGATCCGGAAAGACCCCATGGATACAGAACATGCCTTCAGTGGTCAGGGAGTGTCTCCCTGAGTCCTGAAAGAGTTTTATTTCCAGTGCTACATGCAGGGAAAGAAAGTAGATCTCCCCCTCTCTGGGGGAGATCACAGAGGTATACTGAAGACTAATTCTAAGAACTGTTTTAAATTCCATATATTTAGCTGTGAATGTGAATAAATAAAGCCACAGATTTTTCCCCCCTTTGGCTAATAAAATTCTTTTTGCTTTTCAACTGCCAAAGAAGAAAGCAAAAGGGACTGATTACATGAAGCAGCCATTAAATAGAAAAAAGAGAATCATTTGAATTTTGCATCATTTTCCTTACACTTCTTTCTCTGTCACAATATCAGCAGGTAGTTGGAAAGGTAAATGAGCAAAGAGGGAATGAATGGTAGAAATTAAAATCAGCGTTAATCCACAAATGGGACAACTGGCTCTTGAAATTAGAAGCTGAATCTATTCACAAGACTTCAGCTTAGTCCTTGAAACATTCAAGGATCATTCAAGCTGTATTTGAAATGGATAATCAGAATTATCATTTGGTTTCATCATGAAAGTTTTCTTCTGTCTTGGGAGAGTTCTATGAGCCAGTGAGCAATACAGTTAGGAGAAGAGAAGACTGACTAGAAATTTGTTTTAAGAAAGCTGTAAAGATTTTATTTTGAGATTGGACAGGCGCATTCTGTGTTTGACAAAAAGGCCAATTGTCCAGAGTATGTGTGTAGGGGTTGGCCATATTTATTCTTCTCTTTACAAATCTGGTTTAGAGCTGTGTTTTAACTCATCCAAAATACTTAAGAAGATATTTTATAAATTCCTAAAGACAATGAAATGTGGAAGCCTTGTTTTAAGTAAAAGACTAAAAATATAGCCATTCACACAAAGATATGGCCAGCTAGGAAGAGATAGTAAAGACTGAGAATAGAGCAAATGCCTTTTCCAACTGATCTATATGTGCACCAACACGAATTCACAGTTTTTGTCTTTTAAAAGGCACCGTCTGTGACTGTGGAAGGTACCGGAAAGTTGTTGGACAACTGGATATTAGTGTCGCTCGCCTCAAGACATCTATGAAGTTTGTCAAGAATGGTGAGCATATCCTTTTTGCCTTGTGCCATCTACCAGTTTACTCTCTTTTGACGTTACAGTTCCAGTATGTGTAGTGGGAAATACCTGCTGAGATAGTGTCACCCCTGTATACGTCCCTCAAAATGCTAATGATCCGCTCAGACTCCAGGACACTCTAGGACCCCTACCTACATATATTCACACGTATTGCATTGCCTATGAGTAGAAAAAGATACTTTCTGGAGAGAGGGGAATGGAGAAAAGGGTAGAGTTTGGCAAGACATGCCTTAAAAAGAGAAAGGGACAGGAATTGTCAAAGAGAGCTAGCATCTCAGAAAAAAGAAATAACAGTAAAAACAATAGCTATTTTCTTGAGTACTTGAAATAATACCTAGGGTGTGTGTATCACGATTACCCTGAGGCTTAGAGAAATTACCTTGCCCATAGATACAGAGCTAATTAACAGATCAGGGATTCAAATACTGGTTTCACTGATGTCTCTACCCTCAAAACACCTCAACAGAACATTGTGTTTCTCTGAATTGTGCAACTTTCCACATTAGCCATTTTTGTTAACTTTTCCCATTTCCCCATTGTAGTTAACAGTGAAGCCCTTCAGGTGGGCTATGTATTCTCTTCTGAGACAGGATGAATGAGGAATCTATTGTAGTTGCAGTTGAAATTGGTCTTCTTTTGTTGTACTTTTATTTATTGTAACCCAGCTATGTTTGTTGTACATCATTAGAAACAGACATAAGTCATCTTGCGTTCTTCACCTTGTAATACTCTTAATTATAACTCTGGTTATAATTAGTACTGAGATGCCGTCTCTGACATGACTCGGATTCTCATGAAGAAAGCCAGACCCTAGAGGTTCCACACAGAGCAGTAGTTTTTGACATTTATTGTGTGGTCACGGATTTCTTGATAAATTTTTATTTTTAGACCCAAAGAAATATATGTAGATGCTCTCAAAACCTAAAACACATTTAACATATTATGAGCTCAGGATGACTCTGGGTCCCCAATTCTGTCCTGAAGATTTTTCAGTACTTCGTGTATGTGGAGTGAACATGGACAAGCTCAGTCTATGTACATGTTAATAGCCCAGGAATTCAACCCAAATGGGACAAATTTCTATATTATTCCTATGTCTATTCAATAAGCATTTACCATCCAAAGCACTTTTGCGGGCTCTGAGGCTACAGAGTGGTAATGACATGGTCCTTTTTCCTCAAGACATTCATAGTTTAGTATGTGAGGCATGCAGACCAAAATTAGATTAGAATGTGTTGAGTGATGCAAAAGAGGAAGAGGAGGGAGCTATGGAAACATGGGGGAGTGTACACAAGAGCCCTATGCCTGTCCAGAGACATTGGGAAGGTTCTTATGGGAGAAAATACTTCCTCTGGGATCTAAATGACAAGTAGGAGTTTTCCAGGTAAAGCAGTGAGAAGACTTTCCAAGTATGAAAGAAGTCATGGAAATGGAAGAGAGAAGGGCTTGTTCTTGGGACGCTAAGTATGGCAAAGCATAAAGTAGGATGGGAAAAGAGTCTGAGAGGAGTAGTGCGGCAAGACATATAGCATACTTTTGTTATGGTATAACAAAGCATACCTTTGTTAAAACATAGCAAACCTTTGTTAAAATAGTCTCCTCTTCACAATTGTGTGAGGAGTTAAGGAGGAAGGACAGGGAAGACATATGGCAGGACTTTGTTCTCCATTTGATAACTACAAAAGTGATAAAAATATTTAACTAGTGCCTACCTCATACTAGGGACTTGCAAAATAATTGTTGAACATCAAATAAGTGAAGTTAAATCCAACAATATTATATACTTGCTTTTTCTTTTTTTGAGATGCCTAATCATGCTCATCTTTTCCTCTCTGCAAAGTCATAGCAGGGATTAGGGAAACTGAGGAGAAATTCTACTACATCGTGCAGGAAGAGAAGAACTATAGGGAATCCCTGACCCACTGCCGGATCCGGGGTGGGATGCTGGCCATGCCAAAGGACGAAGCTGCCAACACACTCATCGCTGACTATGTGGCCAAGAGTGGCTTTTTCCGGGTGTTCATCGGGGTGAATGACCTTGAGAAGGAGGGACAGTATGTGTTCACAGACAACACTCCCCTGCAGAACTACAGCAACTGGAGAGAGGGGGAGCCCAGTGACCCCTACGGTCATGAGGACTGTGTGGAAATGCTGAGTTCAGGCAGATGGAATGACACAGAGTGCCATCTTACCATGTACTTTGTCTGTGAGTTTGTCAAGAAGAAAAAGTAACTCTGCTCATGCTACCCATTTGTTACTTCCTCTGTGACTGTCACTGCAGTTATTTTTATACATCCTCTTCTTTCTAATTACGCCAAATTCATTCTGACTCAAGACAAGTAGAAAACGCTGAGCTGGGGTTTGGAACCCCATTGCCACGGTCTTCTTTGATGATTTTGAACATTTTCATACACAGTATATGATCAAGCCAATAGCTCACCAAGTTCCATGGATCCACAGAGAGAGTTTGAATTACTAGTTGTGCAGGATGTGGTTGTCTATGTGTCAAATGAAATGTTCTCTTGCTATTCGCTCTGCTGCCTCTCCCTAGATCCTGAAACCACTGTCTATTTAGCCCGGTGGGTAATTGGACAGTTGGTTGGTGATGATTAGGCTAACTTACCCTTGCTCAAAGCCAGACATATGAGAAGGCCTTCTGTTAGGAATGCAGAGATATTGTCTGTCTTTGAAGCCAAGAGTCTCTGTTCTTTGACTGGTCACTCACCAGGGCTATAGTCACACTTGAAAGGTCCTCCTGTTTGCACAGATATAAAAGGGCTTCAACCCCAAACCTCTATTGAGAAACTTCTGGTCTGTGACCCATTCCAGACCATATGGAATCACACAGACAACTTCCGTGCTTCTCATTCATTATGGCCTTCAATGAGGTCTACCAAGGATTTGCCATGGCCTCTTTCTATAGGCCCACAACTGCATCCCAGGGCTCTAAGTTTTAATTCTGATTTGTGGAAAGGGAAAGATTAGAAATTGAAAGAGAGAGAGAGAGAGGGAGGATTTTTTCCAAACACTATTATCTATAATCTTCTTGTTAAATTGCCCCTTGCTACTAATATGGCCCCATTATTCTTTGTCTTGGGTTTAGCCTTATCAATTTTTCTCCCCTTAGGCATGGGGAATGAAGGAAGGAGTTTGTGAAGCTTTCAGAAAACTCTAGAAGCTTCAAGATGCTACCAATGTCAAGTCACCATGTTCTCTCCTCCTTGCCTCTAATACATCACTTATGGTGACATTACATGGGAGGCCTTTTACTTTCTGTATTCATATGTTGTAGAGAACCCATACCAGGGATGCTGTTTGTAGTACTCTGACATCACATGTATGTGGCAGGTGTGGAATTTGGAACATGCCTCTGACTCACACTTATCAAATGGTAAAATTCTACATTTTACCATTTTACATTGTAAATTTGATCTACAATCAAAACTCAAAGCACCTTTCATTTCAAATTTGAAAATAATATACAGGGAAAGATAGAGTTCAACAGAACTCTAGATTTTCCCCTTAAAAATTGCTGCTCCGGTTATAGTTTTTGACATATGATTACACAGTTTAAAATGCTGGCAAATGGTTAATGAAATAAGAGAAACAGATCAACAACATATGTTCACCTTAAACCATCTGTTCACCCATGATTTCACCCATGACTAACTGGTTATGAGATAAGATTTAATTAGGTTATTTCTGTGGGTTTATCCTGAGCCACAATCTCAAGTCCTACAGGGGCCATACAAGATGACATAAATAAATCAAATTGAATGGATGGGGATCCTAGTACTGAACACAACTTATTCTAAAGGAACTAGCTTCCCTCCTCTCCACTCCCACACCAGCCCCCTGCACTGTTATGTTTGCTGTAGAGGACCCAGTATCACTATGTGCCTTGATATTTCAAGAGAAGTCAGAAAGCTGGAACTTGATGATATATATTCATATTTTTAAATATTGGCAACTAGTTAGTCTTCGGCTCAAGTTTTAAGTCACACAAAATAGTCTGATAGGCTAAAAAAAGGTGGGGGGAGTTTTCATTTCTCATCTCTGGGGAAAAGTTCTGAAGGTTCTAACCATGTCGAATGTCATGAGGATACCGTGACATCAAAGTCGAGGTCTCCCACTTCTATTTCAGTCAATTCAGCTTAATTACAGGAATTTGTTCAATGTTTGCCATTTGTCAGGCTAATAAACTAGTTACACACTCAAATTTTTGAGAACGTGGCCTATGATATGTTGAAGGCAAGTCAGTTTAATAAGAATTACAAAGCAGAACACTATATCAAAGCCAGTAACCTTGCGTAGAATGCAAGCCAGTCAAGACCATGAAGAACAAGAACCTAGGAATGGTTGGAGGAAGAGAAAGGGATAAGAGGAAAGAAGAGAAGAGATGGACATCAATCATTGCCTAGAGGCGTGTAGCAATGGGATCCATGTTCTGATCTGTTCTGGGTGGCCAAAGTATGAATATTTATTGTGTGTACTCTAAGTACTATTATTATCATTATTAAAGCATTTCTTGTAATGACTCATCTTTGCTGCCAGTGCTTCCAAGAGAAGATGACAGAGTATCTAAGGCACCACACACCTGATTAGATTTACTAAAATTTTGTGAAGCCCTTTGTGCTTTATAAATATCCTCACACATCTTTTCTCATTTGATCCTGATAAACTTCGTGCAGTAGGAAGGGAATGTGTTCCTACTGCCATTTTCCCAATGAGAATACTGAGAGCCAAGGGAGCTAAGCAATTTACCAAAGTTGACTCATTTGGGATAAAAGTAGACTCCAGCCTGCTGATCAAAACTACCAAGCCAGTGTTCTTTCCAGGCTGTTGTTCATTAAATAGAAGCTCATCCATGATTCTCTCATGATAGCAGGAACTCAACTAATCTCTCTTGATTACTTTCCAAAGCTAAGCATTAGAGTCCATTAACAAAGATACGGTGCATTTGGAAACTTACAAATTTGATGTTCCCTGGTTTGTTTCTGAATTCATTAATGTCTAAACCTGGCATGAATGTTGGGGAGGTGACTTAGTAAAGCCTCACTAGTTCTGCAGATAGCTACAGATACAGGGAAAGCAAAACAGATATATGAAAATTGAGTTTTGCTCAAAATAAAAATGGGGAAATAATTTTTTTGCCCCATGAAATTCATGAGCATTCTCTTAAATAATTAGCATTTAAAATCAATTTTATTCTTCAAAAGTTGAATTTATACTTGACTTTTCAGGGATATACCTGTGTACCTCTCAAGACTGCATAAAGTTTCCAAGGGAAGAAAATTTTAAAAATATATTTACGACCTCACTTCCCAAAGCAACACATTCTATGTCTACGGCCATACCACCCTGAACGCGCCCGATCTCGTCTGATCTCGGAAGCTAAGCAGGGTCGGGCCTGGTTAGTACTTGGATGGGAGACCAAAGCAACACATTCTATGATGAGGTAAGAAATATCTTTTGTCCAGAGTTATTGCCCAAACACTGTGGAACGGTGTATACCCAGTGTTGAGACAGATATAACAGACATTCATTACACTTTGGACAACTCACCCATAAAAACTGGTGGTACTTAAAAAAAAAAAAAATATATATATATATATATATATGCATATATATATATATGTATGTATTACTGCTTAGATCTATATTAACCATATATGGGCTGATTTATTATTAACCAACTAATTTTCACCTTTCTGGATTGCATAATTTGAAAAAAATAAGATATTTTGTTGACTAGGAAAGATTAATTAAATAGCAGTATCCACTGCATTATTAAGGGATTGAGACTGAAAATTTGTAGGTATTCTTTCTAATAAGAAAATTATGATGGTAAGATTCCATGCAGTACTGTGCAACTGTAAACATATCACTTTAAAAATCTAGATTTGGTGTCATGATGTCATCAATTCCAGTGCCAACTGTGCCACTTACCAGCCCTATTAGGGGAAAATCTCCATGCTCTGAACCTTGTTTTCCTCATCTGTATGATTCCTCCCCACAGAGTACTGGCATAATTAAAGATAAAACATGTAATGAGTTAAGAAACAGGGTACCAACCAGACATATTACATGGGGTAATAAAACTTAACCATTACTACCAGCTACCTGTTGAAAAGAAACAAGTCATATTTTAAAATACAGGGTTCCCCCTATTCTTGAAAGTAGAGCATTCTATGAAACCTTTACTAACTGAAATGGTGTGAAGCTAAGAAATGATTACCATTAATTTATATGGAACACTTTTTAGTATCCCCACCCCACCCCCGCAAAATCACCTCTCAGGCTTTCCTGATACCTTAGGACACATGTTGCTAAAGATGCATGAAATAAGTCAAGATAAAGCCCAGATATCCATAGACACAGATCAGAACTCTGGCAGTTGATGCCAGACCAGGAGTGTGGGTCCCGGGGAAGGAGTTTGGTGGGGCAGCTGTGGTTGCTTGGGGTACAGCTTCCTTTATCAGGGCTGCTGCCAAACCAACACTGAATCCTGTGTTCACTTTTGGGCTTTTCCCCATAAAAGTAAAAATTCTCTTCAGATGTCTTTCAGTTAGTGAGAACAGGCTCCAAGGCAGGTCTTTCATGAAAGTAAAATGGCGCCATGCAAACTTACACACACAAAAATGACTGAAGGGACAAACTGTACATATCTAGCACATAACACTCTACGTATGTATATACGAATGGGTTGTACATGTGTCTTTGTGTGTGTAAACACAGACAGGTCACTTTTCTCATCCTCATTTCTAGATACAATTCTTACCTTCAGGGCAGGGAATACATCTGCCGAAAGTTGCACTGCTGGTTGGAATTAGCGTTGAGATTGATTCTGAAACCATTTCTACTTTTGGTTGATTCTAAACCCATGCCTACTCTTCCTAAGATGCAGTTCATCTGAACCCATGCTTATCACATAAAAAGTATTTTTTAAAACGTAAAAATGAAACCATCAACTTGCACCACCTTGAGGTTGTCAGACCCTCATAATCTAGCTGGTAAAATTTGAGGGGTCAAAAAGAAGAAGGAAGATGAAGGAGAGGAACCGTTTACCACAGATATTGGATACACAGATCTTTTTATGAATATAGGCATTTCTTTCGCTGCACTCCTATCAGTCATGTAATTTATATTTGAGCATTTTTGGCAATTTGCTAACCCCATTAGCGAAATTTTCCTGATGGTGAACTAAAATAGGTTTCCTTCTAATTTCCACTCATTGTCCCTGTTCTGCTCTCTGCTGTTTATAACTCTGAGAGCTCTGGCCCAGAGACAAGCTGGAGCAGGCTCTGAATGGAAGTACGGGCCTGGGCAAGGAGAACTGTCCTCGCTATGGCACTGACTACTGAGATGGATACCCACGTTTTTGGCCTTTTTTTTTTTTAAGATTTTATTTATTTATTTTTCAGAAAGAGAGACAGAGAACACAAGCAGGGGGAGAGGCAGGCAGAGGGAGAAGCAGGCTCCCTACTGAGCAGGGAGAACCCTATGCAGGACTCAATCCTAGAACTCCTAATCGTGATCTGTGCCAAAGGCAGTCACTTAACCGGCTGAGCACTCCAAGCATCCCAAAAATCCAATTTTATATGTCTCTAAACCTAGAGGGTATGCCTCATATCCAATGAATTCAAATTTTGTTGGTAAGGTATGAGATGCACAGAGGTAGAGTATGAATGGTATTCAAAGTCATCTGGGGGCATCTCAATCATAAAAAATCAATTTATTAGGAAGTTGTATGGTAGATAGGGTTCAACCCCCCCAGAGAGGAGGTTGTTAAAAGGTAGATGGTTTGACAAAACTTCATTGA
The DNA here is from genome assembly GCF_020171115.1 of Neogale vison. Taxonomy (NCBI): domain Eukaryota; kingdom Metazoa; phylum Chordata; class Mammalia; order Carnivora; family Mustelidae; genus Neogale; species Neogale vison. The sequence continues at coordinate 20,478,506 of NC_058094.1, read as the reverse complement.
GAGGGCTCAGGGCAGGTGTCCAGTGCTAGTGGGAAAGTGAAGTCAAAATCAGAGTCCACGTGCATAAAGCCTACAGAAGGAGCAACTGGCGTGGGCAGATAGGAGAGTTCATTAATTCATTAAATGCAGTTGTGGAGCATCAGACATGTGTTAAGTGGTACCATGATAAGGGCTAATACACAATGGAAGTGAAGACAAATCAGATTTCTAGACTTGTGGGCAGAACTCCCCTCAGGCTCACTGAACATCAAGCCTACCATGCTGAGGCCTCAAATTTATTCCATTATCATGAATGGAATACATAAACCTGTCCTATTTTTGTATGTACTTCCTCTTCAACATAACACCTCTTCAAAGATACATTGAGATAAGTTGGACAAGGAAATTTTTTTTTTTTTTGGTAACAGTACCACATTACCCTTTCTCAAAGAGCAACATAGACACCTCTCTTTGAATACATTTACACATTGAGTCACTTTGATATGAGCAAAAAGTTCTTATATCAATGTGCATACTCACCCACACCATTTTCTAGCAGAGATAGAATGTATCCTTGTGGTTGTGCACAGATGAGCATCGACACCTCGTAAATATTCTCTTGACTTATTTTTTCCTGGCGACCTACACCAGACAGTCAGTGAAACCCAGACTTTCCATACATTGTCATTTTCATAGTAAAGTAAGAATAGACAGGAAGAAGGGAGAAGTGAGTCAGCCATTTTACAATTTGTTAAAATGGGTGTACAGCCACCCCAAATTAACCACCATGTTGGCCTCTGCATTTCAGAGATAATGGAGAATAATGTGTGTCCATACTATTTTAGGGCTATATAACCCTTTGGCATGTGTAGTTTTTTCACTTTATAACCCTTAAGCAAAATAATGTATTATTAGTTAACACTTATTCTTTGTGTAAAACTAGCTGTTGGGTCTTTGGGAGAGGGAAGGGAAATAAAGACCTGAGGACTATCTAAATCAAATCCTGCATATATTGATAGAATGTAAGCCCCAGGAAAAAGTACTCATAAACTTTCCCATGATGTGTGAAAAGCCCAGGAAGGCACAGGAACATTTTCTAAATCTTAAGAAAATAAGGTAAAAAGAGATGTAATTGCAAACACGTTTAACTTAAATCCAATAAAGTCTAGATGGATATTTCTAATATGTATAGTGAGCATAACATAGAATTATGGGAGACTCTTCCCATAGCGGATCATAATTTCACATGGATATTTCCTAAATCAACTTGGAGAAGGTGATTCTGAAGAAGGCTACCAGGAGAAACATACAGGTTTTATAATTGGATGCTTTCTGGCAATGTTTATGTTTAAAAACATTTTTTCCCAATTTCCTGTTTTGTATGATCTTAGCTTTGAACTTGTCAATGTTGGTGCTTTTCAGGGACACAACCTCCAGGATGGGTGAGGATTTCTGTACTGGCGCTTATGAGCACTGTAATTCTCTCTTCCATAGAATAAGGATATCCTCTTTGCCCTAAAGGACCTTAGGACTTAAAGAACAGAGTGGACAAACGCAAGAAGCTATTTCTAATTTTGGTCTTGACATCAGAGAAAAAGGAGATAAGTTGATAAATCTAAAAATACATATTGAGACATTAAGATAAAATATCAAAGAGCACAGTTTTTAAAGAAGCTTGAAAATATTCTTTCTGGGTTTCCTAACACCAAACACCTATGCATAGAGAGAGTTTATAAAAAGAATATGGAAATAAATAAATAAATAAATAAATACACACACACACACACACACACACACACACACACATATATATATATAATTTGTATCCCCACCTTTGAAAGTACAACAGGAAAAAATAGCTAAGCTCTTCTTTTTTTAGATACTCTCTTATTGGGAATGGGATGGGGCATGATAGTACTCCTTCTCTTTCAAAATGTTGTGTCACAAGTTGCCCTCATTCCTACATTTTCACAAATTCAGTAGCTTTATATACACTAATGCTCTTGCCTCACTGATTCATATTCCTATGAAATATTGAGATAATATTTACAGAGTGAAATTATACACAGTAAGGAATGTGTTCCTCTGATCACCACAAACAAGCCTGCAGATCCATATGGACAAAAATTACATGATATTTGGGTCATATTATGCAAACTCCTTATACTAGAAATACTTACTGTTACATTATCTACAAATGCTCCTAAATGATTTAGTATGCTTGGGATTCTAAAATATCCCTGCATTTAACATAATCCCTATTTCAGGGGAATTCCTAGCCATGGTTGTTGGAAAGTATCTTCACCCTTTTCTGAAATATAATTATCACATAGATATTGGGATTAAAACACCTTAGTTTCTTTACTCTTTTTTTTAAATATTTTATTTATTTATTTGACAGAATGAGATCACAAGTAGGCAGAGAGAGAGGAAAAAGCAGGCTCCCTGCTGAGCAGAGATCCCGATGTGGGACTCGATCCCAGGACCTTGAGATCATGACCTGAGCTGAAGGCAGAGGCTCAACCCACTGAGCCACCCAGGCATCCCAGTTCCTTTACTCTTAATATGGTTTCTTCACTGGCACCAGTGATGATGAATTTGTTGACACGAAGTCATACCGGAACTTAGCCTGAATCTCAGGAGTATGATGTAGGCAGAAGTCAAAATAGAGTTGGGTTGATGAAGAAATGTGTTGTAAGAAGGTAGAGATGGTATATATAGTAACATCCAATACACAGAATTCCTGAAAATAGACCTTTTTTTTTTTTTTTTTTAGGTTGGGCAACATACATTTTTATTTTATTTTATTTTTTTTGAAGATTTTTTTCTAATTTATTTATTTTCAGAAAAACATTATTCATTATTTTTTCACCACACCCAGTGCTCCATGCAAGCCATGCCCTCTATAATACCCACCACCTGGTACCCCAACCTCCCACCCCCCCCCGCCACTTCAAACTCCTCAGATTGTTTTTCAGAGTCCATAGTCTCTCATGGTTCACCTCCCCTTCCAATTTACCCAAATTCCCTACTCCTCTCTAATGCCCCTTGTCCTCCATGCTATTTGTTATGCTCCACAAATAAGTGAAACCATATGATAATTAACTCTCTCTGCTTGACTTATTTCACTCAGCATAATCTCTTCCAGTCCCGTCCATGTTGATACAAAAGTTGGGTATTCATCCTTTCTGATGGAGGCATAATACTCCATAGTGTATATGGACCACATCTTCCTTATCCATTCATCCGTTGAAGGGCATCTTGACCATTCTCTTACACTGTACACAAAGATAAACTCAAAATGGATAAAAGACCTCAACTGAGGCAGGAATCCATCAGAATCCTACAGGAGAACATAGGCAGTAATCTCTTCGATATCAGCCACAGCAACTTCTTTCAAGATATGTCTCCAAAGGCAAAGGAAACAAAAGCGAAAATAAACTTTTGGGACTTCTTCAAAATCAAAAGCTTCTGCACAGCAAAGGAAACAGTCAACAAAACAAAGAGGCAACCCACAGAATGGGAGAAGATATTTGCAAATGACAGTACAGACAAAAGGTTGAAAATAGACCATTTTTTAAGGTGCCATGTGAGAAGTATATTTAAAGTTAAAACCATGGGATTTAACAGGAAAGGAAAGTCATACCTTGTGATCGAAGAAAATATTTTTAGGAAGCTTACTATAAAGGAGAGTTGATGAATACCCAACTTTTGTATCAACAGGGACAGGACTGAGGAGATTATGCTGAGTGAAATAAGTCAAGCAGAGAGAGTCAATTATCATATGGTTTCACTTACTTGTGGAGCATAAGGTATAACACGGAGGACATTAGGAGAAGGGAAAACAAAAGTGAATTGGGGTAGATCAGAGGGGGAGATGAAGCATGAGAGACTGTGGACTCTCAGAAACAAACGAGGTTTTGGAAGAGGGAGAGGGAAAAGTTGACTTGGTGGCGGGTATTAAGGAGGGCACAGGTTGTATGGAGCACTGGGTGTGGTGCATAAACAATGAATCTTAGGACGCTGAAAAAATAAAATTAAATTAAAAAACTAAAAGAGAGTTGAAGCAATAAGAGCAAGAGTGGTGGTTGGACACGGTCAGTCAAATAATGGGAATGACTGATATAACTTGAGTGTAATGCTAAGCATTCGACATGTTTTAATTTAAGCCACAAACCAGCGCTATGTGGTACAGACTACTATTATCTCTTTTTCCTACAAGTAAATTGGGGCACAAAGATTAAATTCACCCTGCTGGGATTTCAAGGCAGACTGTCCAGTCCAGTGTTGGCATTATTAACCACTGCACTATTCGGTCTCACCATGGAATAATGGGCACATTTGGAAGGTCCAGAGTTTCTGTCTTGCTACTTATGTTCTGTGTGGCTGCTCACAACTCACTTAAGTTTTCTGAGCTTGTTATCTGCGTGTGCACATATGCACATACGTGCACAATGGATGCATGGAAAACAGGGAAAACTGTACAAAAACATGACTGTTTCACAAGACCTCCATCAGTCATGAACAGTTTGGAAACTTAGGAACATCACATTCATTCTCCAAAAGAAATAAACAGATATTTCAAGAATTCTGAAGACAGCTCCTTTTTTTTTTTTTCCTGTCCCTTAAGAAGGCAAGGAAAAATACTGCCTCACATAAAGGAGGAGATTCTAATAGAGATAGAGTATTCCAGGGGGATCTGGTTGAAAACACTTGAAGTCAAACATGAAGTTTCTGAAAAGAACCTTGAGAAGCAATTGCTCTGACTGAGAGAAGGAAAAATGACATAATCGGGGTCCTCTGGGCTGAAGTGGTATGATCCTGGGATGGAGAATGACAGGAAGATGGAGAGCACAGGATCCTCCTACAGGACATGGCCAGTCCCTCTGGAGGAAAGCATAGCCTATGGGTGCCAGGTGGTAAGGACGTCAAGTCCTCTGTTGAGATTTATGAAAACATTCAGGTCTCTCTGCTGTAGAGATAGTATTCTCAACTGGACGAACAACTCCCCAGAACTTTTAAATGACTCCTATATTCCACTCTTATTTTTGTGAAGTATATAACAGGATATGTTGTTTTTATTTAATTTTAAGAATGAAATATCAAGTATTCTACAATGGCAACAATTTTTTATCTTTTGCAGGTATACAATCACTTAAGACTTATGTCCAATCCTATCTCCCACTCTCACAGTCCTATAGAATAGAGTCACAAATTCAAGACATAATATATTACCCAACATAGATGTTTGATGAGTACATACTCTTCGTATTGTGACTTCTGCCATCTTTTTAAGCTCCTCCTCTTGATACCCACTTCTGGGTGCATACCTCCAAATGTACACATGTGCTGTAAGTTTCTACAACTGGTTCATCTCTCTGATTTGTGTATTTTGCCCATATGTATCATTCCCTCTTGTCTGTGCAGCAACCTCTCATTCATCCAGTGAAATGAAATTTATGATCTCAGTTTCCCAAAGGCCCTCAGGGCTCCTCCCTCTGATCCGTAAACATAGCTCTACATGTTTCTGTCATGACATTTTCCGTTGAGGACAGGCATTAAAGGCAAAGGCAAAGTGTCTAGAATTTAAGAAGTAACCGGTGCGTGCTTGTTCAATAACTACCTCATAAGTGGCGAATCTAGGAATAGAATTCAAGGTGTCCTAGTGCCCCCTGGTCCTATTACATTCAGGGCAACCCTCTAGAAGCAAAAGGTGATTTAATCAAGGTCATTACAGGAGAGATATGGCACACATAAATGAGGTAATTGAGAAGAGTAGAAAGGGAAACCTTATATAAAAGTATAAGCAGAATTTAGGGAAACCATCAAGGGGTCATGACACATGTAGGGCAACAAGTGCACAGCCTGTAGGGTAGTGTTAGCAGGCCTAGAGAGAGCCACATGTGAGAGCTACCTGATGGGACCTACCACCTTAGCAGTGAGGGAACAGCCTACTACTGTGATCCCAGGGAATCCAGGAGGTCATTAGCTGATTCATGTCTCCCACTGCTCTCTGTTCTTCTACAAGTGCTTCCCATTGTCCAGTCCCAACTGGAAGCCAACAGGGAAAAGGCCCAGTTGTTGGAAACTGTAAAATTCAACCTCCTGAGGCTTCCAACATGGTGGAGCCAGACAGAGTTGGAACTGAAGGTCAAACAAAGATATTCAGCTCAGAGAGTGGAGTCCAAACTCTCTCCTTCAGCAAGCAGAGTCTCATGATGGCTTATTACGGATTCTGGGAACAAAGACGAGATGAAGTTGGAAAAGCTTCAATATTAGAAAGGCAACAAACAACAGACAGCCAGGATTAATAAGGGCAGTCCTAATAAAGCATCAGAGTGAAGAAGGCAGAATGGTGGAAACCAGATATGAGGTAATGGGACAGGAACCCAGAATTGAACAGGAGAATTTTAATGAAAAATAGGAGTGACCAAGAGAAATTCTCTAGAACAACATTGTCGGTTGTAGTGCCTTTTTCCAAAATATATGCAGATTTATTCATAGATGAAGAAGGGACTGGTGGATCTGCAGAACCAGTTTTGGCAGATACCAAGAGGGCTAAGGCATGACTCCTAACTTTAGGAACTCTAAATTTCTAAATCCAAACGAGCCAGACATAATTGAAGAGTGCTGCCATCCCTTGGCATATTCTAGCATCGGATGTGGCCTGTCGGGTCTCTCCTATGACCCAAATCCTTCAGAACTATTTTTGAAGATTTCCACAAGACTCTGAAATTCCTTGACATCATAGCCATCTGATTATGAAGTAGAGATATATATGTATATGTTCATATACAACAACATATAATATAATAAGAAAATAAATTACTAATATATACCAGTCAATCATTAATCAAATCATTATAATCATTAATTAATATAATTATTAAGTATATATTAATTATAACAATATATGGTTATATGTGTTATAATTAGAAATGTAAATATAATTATGATTATTATAGTTAAGCCTAATTATACCATATATAATTATATTCTTATATTCTTCAAAAAAATTGCCAGTAAGTTGGGGTTTTTAAATGTCTATCTGAATTCTAATAAAAATCTCAGTACCTAAGACATGACTCAAGATTTTACTTTCAATCACAATCAGTTCAACCTAGAGAAAGGCCATTTGGAAGAGTCATGGTTATTTTAGAGCTGTATCTCCCTGTTCCTTCTGCACCACCAGTTCTTGTAGACTCCCTTTTATGTTGCTTCAGCCCAGAATCTTTTAATGGGAAGAAACAGAAGCTCAACTCAGACTAACAGGGAAAGAAAGGAGGAAACACAGGGCCACAGCTGGACTGTGGCTTATCTGGACCTGGGCCCTGAGATGGCTCCCTCCCCTGGGTTCTCTCTGTTGGACCCCTTTCTATAGACTCATAGGATAGGAAAGATGATCAGCTGTAAACCCAGACCCCATCCTTCCACTTCACCAACTCCAGAAAAAATAGGGTGTGCCCCTCTGTCTAGGACACAGTGTCCTGTTGTTGTCCCCAAGTAGTGCAGTCTTGATCTTGTGCTGCCACTGTGGCAGGAGAATGGGCAAGATGGCGGCAGGTAGGGGGAGAGTAATGATCTCATGAGCTCATGGAATTGCTTTCTCTGTGCCTTTCTTTTTCTGTCTTTCTATCCATACATCCACCCATTTACCTACCTATAAACAAATACACCTTTGTTTAGAGTAGTAGCATTTTGAATTATGCCAACTTGAATTGAACTGAAGGTTTAAAGAGAGAAAGGGGATAAATGAAAAGAGATAAACAGCACAGGCATGCTGTTTCTCCACCTTCATCCTGCCAGGAGACATTACACATCCTAATTACTTGGAACATTTACTCCTTAGAAATCTCAGGCCTGAATTTTGCTCTTCTTTCCAGTGGCCTAAGACCACCAAGATTTCAGATCTAAATATCAAGAAGCACGAAAGAAAACCCATTTTCTTAAATTGCAAGATGCCTCCTACATCCCTCCTTCCCTCTGTTCCCTCTCACCTCCCAGCTTCTCGTGTAACTCAGACTCACAAACTCGTCCCTGCCAAGTGATTCAGACCCTGGGAACTGAAGCCTGTTGATGAGGCAAAAATAAATTTATTTGTAGTTCTAGATCTTATCTCAAAAATTCATCTAAATGTTACAATCTAATCTTCAGTGCAATGTGTTGGTTTTAATGTGAAACAATGTATCTACCAGTCATCTAAGTAAAAATGGCAGTGGAAAAATACAGCCATATTTCTTCTTTGCAGGGCACCTCCCCATCCCCAGCACACTGCTCTGAATACCCAAATCCAACAGGCAAGGTTCTGCTTACTCCCTCACAAAGAAATTAAACTTGGGTAGGCCCATGGGGGTAGAACTGCCAGCCAAAAATCAATCCTGTCGTTCTAATGCCACTTTCATATTTACTGAAATTTCAGTTTCCCTAAGTGATTTGACAATTAGTAGAAATTTCCCAAATGAGGAAATAGCAATTATAGTTTTTCCAAAAGAAATGGCCATGAAATATTTGAAATTATTGTAATGTCATGGTGATTTGACTGTTACATTTTTTTTTTTAATCAGGTTGGCATTTTTGAGATGGAAAGGGCTTTTTCGAATGATTTAAAACAAGATATTGCTGTGAAATTGACACATTGTACCTGGCAATAAGACAGGGCCAGCAGCCAAGTTGAGGACGTAAAGTTGTTCAGGCTGCAGGAATAAGTGTGTGTGCCCTTTTGTTCTGCTGACCCACCAGTCTCGTTCCACTCCTAGCGGTGATGGATTTGATCATTGTTCTCTCCCACCTCTGCTTTTCTCTGCAGGAAAGTTCCTCCTTCTTCCTCTTGATCCTTGGACACAATCTAATGTGGATCTTAGGGACCACACCTTCTTCTGGGGGTTTATAAACTTTGAAGTCTGATTCTATCTTGAGTGTCTCCTAAAATCTCATCTTTAATTAGCTGGCATCGTCTAACACAGCAAGACCCCAATTTCCAGAATCTATTCTTTTTCAATTCTACCTAATGCTAGGCAACTGTTTTCTGACTTTTGTTTTGTTTTGTTTTGTTTTTAAGTAATAACCTTGCCAAGGCAGCCAGCAGTAGCCAGTAGACACACGTTTTCTTATCAAATTCATACACTTCTAAAAGTACAAGTTAAAGATATTTACTCTGTCTCCCAAGTTACTAAAGGCAACAGTTTTGGGGCTGCAGTTTTAAGCACAGTATAAAATGGATAGCTAGTTTCTTATATGTCTTCATCTCTCATATTGACTCTATTGTTGCCTAACAATGAAGCCAATGCCATATAGTATTGTTTTACTTTAAAGCAATTTGATTCAAAAGAAATTGAAAATATCTTTGTTAGCTCACACTAAGCTATATCTGAATAAATGTACCCTTAAATTGTAATAGTTTAATGCCATCAAAATTTATTTCTTGTTCCTGTCACAGTTGAAAAGGGGTTGGGCAGCCCTTTGCCATCTCATAGTGGTCCCTCTGGAGCCACTAGCTTCCTAAGTTGTCGGAGCAGAGCTGGAGAACTGCTCGGGTGATTTCAAAGGCCAAACCTGGAAGGGGGTTCCATCATTATTGTCTACATTGCTAAGGTCAGAACTCAGTTATTGGGCTCCATCTAGTTGCAAGCTAATCTAGGAAATGCAGCCTTTCTGTGGGATCTGAAAGAGGAGGTGTAGTAAACACATAGACTTTTCTCTGCTGTTGACGACTACAAGCTGGTGGTTAAGGCTATAGTTTCTGACTCACCATGTACTGGCCATTGAGCAGGTTACTTAACCTCCATGTGCTGCTGTTTCCTTCTTTGTAAAAGGAGGGTAATAAAGGGATAACTACATGTGGGGTCATAAGTTTTTAAGTTTTTATGTTTATAGGTTTTACCATATATATATATATATGGTAAATATATATATATAATCATATATATATATATAAATAATATATATAAATATATGTATATAATATATATAAATATATATAAATATATTTATATACATAAATATATATATATATAATCTCAATGAGCCTGGCACACAATTAGCACTACATAAGGTTATATAAGTATTACATAGAAAATTGTTACTATGTTGCTACAGACACACTGGAATAATCAGCACATAAATGTGCTATTTTATAGAAAGCCTATTTGATTAGAAAGCCAGACATTTTAATATCCTAGTCCACATAGCTATAAGGTCAAAATAGTGCCTACCTTCATGACTCATGTTGTGTCCTTTTACTTGAGCTCATTGCAATTTTGCAGGATTTATTTCAGACTGTGTGCTAAATCAATGGAATGAGATATTATTGAAAGTTCCTCAGATGGGTTCTCACTCAAGGAATATTCTTTTGAAACATTCTAGAGGAATTACCTGATTAATGATTGCTTATTTTACCAAGAAGGGAGTCTGTATGAGAAAAATTGTCTTTTCATTCATAAAATAATGTTTTCATATATCAAAACTTAACAAGCATTTCATATGTGCCGGACACTGAGTTTAAAATATATATATATGGATTCTTGCCATGGTAGTAGAAGATTGTGCATCTATGCAGTAGCCTTTATTATTATCTACATTTTATAACAAAGAATGTGGAGTTTGGAAAGGAACCATCGATTCTCTGAGTTCTCCACTTCCTACAGGAAAGGGTTAAGATTTGCATCTGGGACTGTCCCAATCAGAAGCCATATACTTTTCACTCCTCCAGCATGTCAGCCTGAATACTGGCAGGAAACATCCAGTCCATTCAAAATAGGTAAGTCAATGTGAGTTCTAAAAAGGGACTACAGATAAGAATGTGGGCCAAGTATGAGGAAACACCAAGGATCATGTAGTGCCGTACGGCTGGTAAAATCTGATGACAGTTCCTACCTGGAGGTGTGAAATGAAAAGAGAAGGAGTAGTTACCAGGAGCCAGAGAGAGAAAGCAACCTGTCAGAAAATGAGAATTTTGGTCCAGGAGTGTAGCGAATCTAATGTGATCCCACTAGGAAGGAACCAGTGCAAGAAATACTCAATAAAACCTCTGATCTCCTGCCAGTGATTCTCACTGACCAAAATAAACAGAAGTCAGAGATCGGGGGAGTACATTCATGAATAAGTCCCTATGAGTCAGCCTCCCAAATAACCAAAGAAGATGGGAAAAGGAAATAACAGTGAATTTGAGGGGGGCATCAGAAGGTATCACAGGTGTAACACGGAGGAAGCTGAGTCTGAGGGGAAAACAAGATGGCCAACATAACCACTTTAAAATCTGTGCATGCAGGGTTCCTGGGTGGCTCAGTCTGTTAAGTGTCTGCCTTCAGCTCAGGTCATGATCCCAGGGTCCTGGGATTGAGCCCTCATTAGACTCCCTGCTCAATGGAGAGCCTGCTTCTCCCTCTCCCTCTGCTTGCCACTCTGCCTACTTGGGCTCTTTCTCTCTATCTCTCTGTCAAATAAATAAACAAAATCTTTAAAATAAAATAAAATAAATAAAATAAAATATCTGAGCATGCACCTAATTATACAGCATTTAAAAATTGTATTAGTCAAGATTTTACAATGGATTTAACCTAATTTCCACATCAACAACTCTCCTCTACTATTAATATTACCTCAATTTATTAATATTTAATTATTTTATTATAGTAATAGATGAACTGGCAAAACCAGGTTCAGGAACAAACATATTACACATTTGAGTTTTTGTAGGCACATGTGTCATTGGCTAACAGCTGAAGCATGCAGAGGTAACACAGGTGCCTGGTCTCTGCAGCAATTCACTGGCCAGAGGAATGGGTCTTGGCGATTTAGCAAGTGAGCAAGTACATACGCAAAACCAACAAATCGGAATGGAAGGACAGAAAAGAGAGCTTCCAGTGAAGTTCTATGCCGAGCATCTACTCTGCTTGGAACCTTAATGGAGAAATATGTGTCCATCTAGAATATTCTACAAGTCATTTTTCCTAATCTTTTCTTCCTGGTGGTATCAAAAATCTTATTGAAGCTGTTTTGGGTAGTTCACATCTGTGCAGTCCTCCTGTCTGAAAAGTTCATGGATCAGTGTCTCCTCCACTGAATGCAGGTCCATTTTAACAGACCTGTTTTGCAGGCAACAGAAATGATTAATGAATCCGGGGTGGTGAACTAGCAGCTTGTTTGGTGTTTCTGACCCAGGTGCTTTAAAACTCATTACTGGTACCTACCGAAGCTTTTCTAATGGACCTAAAATAGATTTCACTACTGTTAACATGATTCTGCTCTTGCGTGATCTTGATTTTCATGTTTATGTGTTGTTACTTGTCATTGTTAGGCACTATCAACAGGCCTACATTTTTTAAAAAGTCGATCTGCCTTCAAGTTGGCAATTTACGTGTTCCATTTAGAAAAGAAAAGCATTTGCTACAAAATTGCAGGTTTAAACCATGGACATTTGACACAAGATAGCACTTTTTAAAATGCAGAATCCGTGAGCTTAACATTACAAACAAAGTGCCCTGGAGTAGTCCCCATAATGGACATCAGTAAAGTGCTCAACACTTCTGTGTGGCTGCGACCCAGCCAACAAACATTAATTAGCCTCTTTCTCACTGTGGGGGTGGGGACAAGTCCTCAACTGGCCAATCAGATCAACTCTTTTCTCCAACTACTGTGATTGGTTCAGAAAGGGACATGTGACTCCAGCACAAGGCCAGTTCCTTTTTTCAAGGTTTAATAGCGGATGGGGGGAGAGATTATGGGGGGAGAGATTATGCCTCTTCTCTGGGATTACAAACAATGAAGGTTATGGAAGCAAGAGCTATCACAGAAATCTCTCTTTCGTGCGTGAAGGAAGCCATCTGCCCTAGGGAAGGATGGGAATAACTCATAAAAGATAATCACCTAATTAGTACATGAAGAAAAATATATCACCAATCCTTTCCCTTGTGGAGGGCATAAAATCTGTATCTTCTACATTCCTATATGACTCATTTATGCAAATTTACACTTCAGTCTTTGAGGCTACTCCCCCCCCCCCTTAGCTAAGGAGGGCCAAGGAACCCTAATGGACAATCCCCACCATTGCCCTTAGTGCAGGTTTTACTGAGGGCAATTGGGGTTAACAGAAGGAGGAGAAATAGATGTAAATGACCGGGGGTGGGGGGGTGGGGGGAGTAGAAGAAAGGAAAAAAAGAAAATTTGAAAAAAAAAAAATGTAAGCAATAAACCACCAATCTGGATTGAAAACCAAATTATAATCAAACTTGGTGGTTGTGTAAAAAATTAAAATGAGGGGCGCCTGGTGGCTCAGTGGGTTAAAGCCTCTGCCTTCGGCTCAGGTCATGATCCCAGGGTCCTGGGATCGAGCCCCACATCGGGCTCTCTGCTCAGCCAGGAGCCTGCTTCCTCCTCTCTCTCTGCCTACTTGTGATCTCTCTCTGTCAAAAAAAAAAAAAAAAAAAATTAAAATGAACAAAAACAGACATTAGATGATGATGATGATGATGATGATGATGATGATGTGTGTGTGTGTTTTAAAGATGTATAAAGGCTTGTGTTTTTAAATTTCAGGGTTCCAGAAGGGCTGGTGGTATCACTGGCCAAGAAATGTTATAGTCATTGTTATAGTCATTCAGAGAAATTGGGTACGTTAACAGAAAAGACTTGAGTAAATGGAATTGCACACCACAAATGGAAGATCATATAATCTACTCATATTCTTGACTATGGAGTAACTTTCAAAATACAATGTGTATGATAAGAACTTCTAAATCTTTGTCATTCACAAAGTATGACAGACTTAAATTGATACCTCATTGAACAGCAGAGGCAAATCTTTCTGTGTATGGATGCTTAGAACACTGTATTTGTTTAAAGAAATCTCATCACCCAGATCCAGAAGGAAAGAGATATTTAGGATTAGTGCCCAGGAAAAGAGAGTGACTGTCTTATTTACACAGATACTAGGTAATAAAGTATTTCAGAGGAGGGTGTCAAGATTGATGGAACTTTCCCTATGCAGTGATCAAACTCTTAAACAGTGTTAACAATTTTGGAGGACAACTTTATACACTGAATTATTGTAATTACATTTCTTCTTCAAAAGACCACATGAAATGTAGAAACATTTTTGATAGTTGAAGTGATTAGTATGAATATAAATTCTGGTATTGTATTACAAAATAAGAATGCCTTGAGGACTTCTAAAGTATTTTCCCTAATCCAGATGTCTATGCTTTCAGAATTTTTGTATCTGGATATTATTATTATTGTCATCATCATCATCGTAATCATTAGCTTACTTCATGTTGAGTTACCAGTTATCCATTCCTATTATTGGTTTAATGACTTAACAATGTACCTGGCTGTTCAGTACCATTTAGTGCCTTTATTTTCTAGGGAAGAGGAAGTGTGTGGGAGCTGGAGTTGAAGACTGAAAGCTTAAAGCCACCTTGTAGTCAAGTTCATTGGCCTTCTAAGTTGTGCTATTTGCCAGTTATTTTTGGTTCTCAGTAAATATAGCTCTCTGTCTGTCTGTCTCTCTCTCCTGGACACTTGTTTGCTCATCCTCATTTCTATACATCTCACTGTGCCCTGTTTATAGAGTGAGCCTTTATTTGATGTGGAAATATATTTGTGTGTGTGCATCCTGTGTGTGTGTGTGTGTGTGTGTACTGTGTGCACACACACGCATAGCATGAGGCATAAAGCATATATGATAATGAAAGGAAGGAGTGGTAGCTTATGATTATAATAAAAGACAATTATAACTATATTTATATGCTTGAGTGTATAGTAAAGTGACAGATTAAGAAAGAAATGAAGACAAGGACTTTGGTGGAGAACTATGAAACTGATGACAGTTCTATTTCAACTATAAAAGAATTGTAATGCAAAAACTGAAAATTATCTGAAGAAATATTTGGCCCACACTATTCTACAGTAGTCTAAATTACATGAAATTACATGAATTACATGGTTTCAACCATGAAAATTCAGTGTCTTTGAGCAAACAAATGACTCACATAACTTACGATGTTTAGAGAATGATCTTAGTTGTAAAATAATTGTAATAATTGTAAACCGCATGAAGTCAGGGACCAATCTTGTTCATCTTTGCCTCCTGTCCACACCTAGCCTAGGACTGCATACAGCAGATGTTCAAAAAGGGCTTTTGAAAGAATTACTGTCAACTCTGCATAAACTGAAACACATGGCTGGGTGCTGGTTATGTAGATGAGCATATGCGTACATGTATACATAAATATACTAGAAAAAATCTTTCATTAGTTATTCAATTAATTATAAATAAAATCACTTCATTCCTTGCAAAGATATTCATTTACTGTCTTTAAGTTAAATGGATCAGTAAGACAGACTCTGCCTTAAAGAGGATTGTAATTCCTTTGAAGAATATAGTAT
The DNA here is from genome assembly GCF_020171115.1 of Neogale vison. NCBI lineage: Eukaryota > Metazoa > Chordata > Mammalia > Carnivora > Mustelidae > Neogale > Neogale vison. The sequence continues at coordinate 20,463,143 of NC_058094.1, read as the reverse complement.
ATGTTATTATAGCTAAGGATTGTTTATTTCTGCACTATTTGGCAGCATAGCTATTTTAAATGTCAAGTAAAACTGAAATTTATAAAATTTCATGATTTTATTTCTCACATTTATTTCCTAATTTTTATTCAAAATAGTTGATGTGGTGTGCTTCTAATTATTTTCTGTTTTGAGAGAGAAAAATCTTAGTAATAGAGATAAAATATGCCTTGCCAAAGATTATAAAGTCAGTATCTGACAAATCTAAAATTAAAGAATGTATTTCAGGATTGTACACTCATAATTAAACTTCTATCCTGCTTACTGAATTCATTTATTTACTCATTAAGTGCACTGTTCTCTCCAAAGTATGATTCAGTGGTGAGAAATTTGTGTCTGAATTTCATTCATTGACTTTGTACATTCTGATTAAGTGAGTAACATGGTTCAGAAACTTTTTTCTCTTATCCTAAGCTTTTTAGTGTCTGATTACCAAGGTAAGTCCACTGCTCAAAGGTTTTGTTTTTAAAATAACACAGGCAAGAAGTGCAAAAGTTTCCTTGTATAGGAGAGATAGTCTGAAAGACTATTATCAAAATGAATTAAATAACTCAGTTTATGCATTGCCTGGAAACTCATAAATCAATGGGTGACAGCTGCACCTTCCCACCGTACCATTCATTTCCCCAAACATAACATTGATCAAACTTGTAATCTCTTGTTTAATATTTACATTCATGGTTAGACTCTCAACCCCACAAGAGCTGGGATGTATTAATACAATTTGCCATTTGGTGTCCATTACCACACAAAAGTGTCTAGCGCAGAATACTCAACCCAATAAATATCAGTTAAATGGAACCAAATTGAACAGGCGAGGCAGTAGAGAAGTCATTTCAGTCATCTATTGGAAATATGAGAAATTCCTTCTGCAAAGGAAATGAAAACTATATCAAAGAAAATGAACTAAAATCCTTAATATGTTTTTATGTGTTATGTAGATATACAGATATTGCTACCTAAATGTGTGTTCATGTACCCATTTTGATTCTATCTCTAGATTGCCATAGAGTTTGAGTGAGTTGAGAATGTAATAATAATAAGGTGAGGAACCACAAATAATATATATGAACATTTATTGAGTTCTTACTATGTGCCTGGAACTATATGCTTTACATGAAATATACATGAATGAAATCATTTGATTCTCACAGCTGCACTAGTAGATAATTACAGTTCCATCCCTATTTTACAGAGAAAGAAACAGCCTAATTCTATAGGTACTTTAAAATAAATGGAAAACAATGTCACCTTTACTGTCTGACAAGCTTCTTGTATGACCACAGGAAAAAAGAAAAAGGAAGGGAAGGAGGGAGGGTGAGAGGAAGGAAGGAAGGAAAGAAGGAAAGAGAAGGAAAAATTCCTAGCCAGAACTTTTTTTTTAATGATTTTATTTATTTATTTGACAGATGGAGATCACAAGTAGGCAGTGAGAGGCAGAGAGAAGGGAGGAAGCAGGCTCCCTGCTGAGCAGAGAGCCTGATGCAGGGCTGGATCCCAGGACTCTGGGATCATGACCAGAGCCCAAGGCAACCCACTGAGCCACCCAGGCGCTCCTAGCCAGAACTTGTGAAATATACATCAGAACAGACCATTAAGTTAGGAATTCCTTTGTCCCACCTGTTGCAGAAAGAGAAGGGAGTTTAACTGAGTGTGGCTCTGTCCTATATTCACTGCAGCACATCTCATGGATCACTGTTTCTTTTCAACCTCAGCCTTGCTTTTTGGATTGTATAGAGTGGACAGCAATGACTCAGTAAGTTGCAGTAAGTTATTTCAAGATTTCAGAGATGCTAAAGACATCCACAGAATCAAGCTAAGTCTATGAATAAGAGGTGAAAATATGTAATTTATTGATCTCTTTGGTTGAGCCAGGCACCATGTAGAACACATTTTATTGATTGTTTCTTCTAAGGCTCCTCAGTGCACTTTGACAGTAGGCATGGTTTCCTCGCTGTGGAGATGAGGAAGTCAAAGTGAATACCGATCCCAAGTCACACATAATAAGTGGCCAACGCTAGCTCCCATGTCCTCTTGGGAAGCCAAGCTGCATTTTTTTTTTTTTTTAAAGATTATTTATTTATTTATTTGACAGACACAGAATACAAGTAAGCAGAGAGGCCGGCAGAGAAAGAGAAGGAAGCAGGCTCCCGGCTGAGCAGAGAGCCCGATGTGGGGCTCGATCCCAGGATCTGGGATCATGACCTGAGCCGAAGGCAGGGGCTTTAACCCACTGAGCCACCCAGGTGCCCCGCCAAGCTTGCATTTGATAAGAGCACACTGGCAGGGGCCCAAACACAGTAACTGTAAAGGTTGAGACGGAATCAGAAGCGTAATGAAGCAGGTTACTGACATTGGTCAGCCTTGAGCTCATAGGAGACCCAACAGTGGCTCTGTGGGACCGTGGGGGAGAAGGCAGGAGGCAGACGTGAGAGTGAGAGACACTTCAGAGACCGAATGGCCAGAGCTTAGCACCTATGAGATGCACAGGGGAGGTAGGGGGAAAACAAGGGTAACAAACCGGCAACTGAAGGAACCCTTCAGTTCCCAGCTAAGTGATGATAAGAAGTTAGGGAAGTGGTTTGTTAATTATTTCCAGCAGGAAAATGTTGCATTTGAGGTCATTGCCATTCAGTTGGAGATACCCAGAAGGCAGATAAATATGAAACTCAGCAGAGAGATTAGCCCTATAGACAAAGGTATTGGAAGTTGTTAGCTTGGTGGTGAGGTAGTTATTGAACATGATTAAGGTCACTCGAAAGTGTACCTAGAGTGGATAAAAAGGTAAGGAACCAAGGACAGGAACCCTGGAACCGACCAACATTTAAAGAGCTCTGCCATGCTTCCCAGGATCAAGGCTTGATTTCTTTAAGACATTCTTTACTGTTTGGTTTTAATTTTTTTTTAAGATTTTATTGATTTATTTGACAGAGATCACAAGTAGGCAGAGAAGCAGGCACACAGAGAGGGGGAAGCAGGCTCCCTGCTGAGCAGAGAGCCCTATGTGGGGCTCCCGATCCCAGAGCCCTGGGATCATGGCCCAAGTCAAAGGCAGAGGCTTTAACCCGCTGAGCCACCCAGGCGCCCCTGGTTTTAATTTTTTAAACAGCATTTATACTGATAAATTATGTTTGGCTGCCAATAAATTTGATTTGGATAAAATAATAAAATAAATAAAATAAAATAATATATAAATATAACAAAATGTATATACACAGCTAAATATAATGAAATAAGCAATACATTATAAATGTATAAATATAAAATAAAATAATATAAGTAAATAAATTTAATATAATATATAATATTAATAAAGAACATATAAGTTAAATAAACAAATATAAAACAGGATATGAAAAATTACAAATACCTTTGTCATAGGCCTGACATGTGTGATAGTGACATTTATTAAATGACTTTATTATAAACTATGAATTGCAGAAATATTGAAAGGGTAAAGAAACAAAAATACTAATATTTTTAAAAAGGTTTTATTTATCTGGGAAACAGCAGGAGCAGAGGGAGGGGCCAGGCAGAGGGAGAAGCAGATCCCACTATGAGCAGGGAGCGAGTCACCGGCCTGGATCACAGGATTCTGAGATCATGATCTGAGCTCAAGTCAGACGCTTAACTGACTGAGCCACCCACGCATCCCAAAATTATGAATGATTTTACCACTTGAAGATAACCCTTATTCATAAATCAATTTATTTACTTCTAGTAATTTGTGGAAAACATAAAATATACTTTCACAAAAATACAATCAGAGTAATGTTCTGTATTTAATTTGTTATTTTTATTTGCTTTTTACAGTAAAATTAGTATACACTAAAATTCTCACATTTTATGTATTTATTCATTTTTTTTAAAGATTTTATTTATTTGACAGAGACACAGCGAGAGCGGGAACACACACAGGGGGAGTGGGAGAAGAAGCAGGCCCCCCACGGAGCAGGAAGCCGATGGGAGGCTCAATGCCAGGACCCTGAGATCATGACCCAAGTCAGAGGCAGACACAACTGAGCCACCGAGGTACTCCAAATTCACACATTTTTAAAATGAAATGCAGTTCAGTGAGTTTTGGAAAATGCATATACCCATTACCCAACAGCTTCAACAAGGTATGGAATAGTTCCATTACCCCAGAAACTTGCCTTGTGTTCCTTTACAACCAATCCCCCCAACTGTGGAAAACCCTGTTCGGATTCTAGGGCAATGGGTTAGTTTTGCCTCTTCTACAGAACTTCGTATAAATGGAAACATGAAGGACATACTCTTTTCTGTCTGGCTTCTTTCCATCAGCATGATGCTTTGGAAATGCACCCAAGTGGTTTTGTGTATGAGTAGCGTGCATCGCTAGATAGTATCACAATTTATTTAGCCATTCGCCTACTCATAGATGCTCTGGGAGTTTTTACTTTGGGGCTCTTATGGAAAAACCTCAGATCATGTATTTACAAATTTCACACATGTATGTTTTCACTAATCCTGGCTTTCAGAACTGTCAGATAATATATTTAAGTTTAGGGGCGCCTGGGTGGCTCAGTGGTTTAAGTCCCTGCCTTTGGCTCAAGTCATGATCTCAAGTGTCCTGGGATCGAGCCCTGCATCAGACTCTGCTCAGCAAGGAGCTTGCTTCCTCCTCTCTCTCTACCTGCATCTATATCTATGTATTTAAGTTTATTCCACACCACTGAATTTATCACAGAAGCAATAGAAAACTAATGCATTTTCTTTTATTTTTTCAGAACTGGCTTAACCCAATAGCTGATGGGTAGATGCAGCACATGGAAATCTCTCCAAACTCATTCCAGATTGCTACAGCCATTCATAGGAATATAACTATAATCCCCACTTACAAGATACCTAAGTCAGATGTCTCTTTAAATGCAGAGTTCTTAAATAAAAGGGGCCAGAGGATGTGTATTCGCATGTATGTTGGCAGGCAGTCACTAAAACTACTACTAAATATATTTTTGCTTTAACATGAATGCCTATTACTGATACGAATATTCCCGATGATCCGAGAATATCCGCCATTGGAAAGCTTGTTCAGTTTGTAGAAACCAGGATGTATTTTGACATGGTGAGAAAATTGTTTTGTCCTTTCCCTGCTCTTGAGACAAGTTCAGGCAGCGCTGGAAGCCTCCACTGACAGGGGTACCACCCAGGCCACCTCCTCCCTGGGCATCCACACCCCGCTTCTTGCGCAATAACTTGAATCGATTCTCATTCGTAGATGACATGAAGGGAAACCCGCTAATGTTTTTGCCTTGCCCTTTTTCCCATTTACACTAAACTTCACCTGTGTTCGTACATGCAGTTAGCATCCCCGTTGACTCAGTCCCGGGGCTGGGAAAGAATGTGTAGGATGAAAGACAGAGCTTCTGATCTCCTATCTCAAGTGACAACATCAACAGTAAGGTACATGGCCTTGATCCAACACTCCTTTATATATATTTTATGTATTTTTACTTCCTTGTATTAAGAAACAGGTAATGCTTTACCAAGAATGTAGACTAACTGGTTTGGTGAGCTTTATTTATTTTTAAAAAATTAAATAAAAGGAACAGAAAGAGAATGTTTTCTTTAAGTTCCCTTAAAAACTGCAAACCAAATGCTTCTGTTAATCGTGGAAAAACACACGGAAGAAGAGCTATTTCATTAAAGAGCAAAAAAGGGACAAGGGTAGGCTTAAAATTTGACTTTTTTGCAGCAGCCTAACAAATTCTAGTTCTGAGGAAGAAAATTCCAGGGTGCCCCGGGGGTGCAGTCATTTTAAGCGTTAGACACGTGATTTCATCTCCAGGCCGTGGTCTCAGAGTCCAGAGGGTGAGACCTGCCTCCAGGCCGCCCCCCATCAGTGTGGAGTCTGCTTCAGAGTCTCTCTCTCCTTCTCCCCCTGCCCTCCTCAACTCTCTAAAATAAATAAATAAGTGAAATCTAAAAAAAGACAAAAAGAAAATACATTTATTACCAATCTGCATTCTGGTTCATAAAATTTTTTTTTATCAGTCTTGAAACTGAAAGTTTCTCACACCTCCCTCTTCCCAAGATGAATTCTATAAAGCATAGACTATAGTAATTGTCCATTTTCATGAAAATCTGAGAGTTAGAGGCCTTGGGGGAAGGGAAGGAAACACCTGCATTGTGGTATCACTCTCCCTTTTAATTTTCTTGACCAGTCAACATCCTGTTAAATCCATACCTATAAAGTGCCTCTGGTGGGCATTATAGCAAAAAGGTAAGACCAAGTCCCAGCTTGAAACATGCCTTGTTATTAGCTATTTCTAAAGATCTATTTTTTTACCTCAAAATAAACAGATTCCATTTTTAGTGATGTTTGGGGTCGCACAAATTTTTAAAATGCACATATGTAAAAATAACACTTCCCTTGCCCCTACTCAAGGGCCATTATCCAGGTTTACCCAAGAAAGTCCTAATTTTAAAACTGAAATCCCTATGCTTAAAACCCCCTCAGTCCTGAGTAAACTAGGAAAGGTGGTCACCCTCTCATTCACAACCAGATTCAAGTTAGTTTAATTTATAAAGTACTCCTTGGTAGGGGTGGCTGGGTGGCTCAGTGGGTTAAGCCTCTGCCTTTGGCTCAGGTCCTGATCCCAGGGTCCTGGGATCGAGCCTCACTTTGGGCTCTCTGCTCGGCGAGGAGCCTGCTTCCTCCTCTCTCTCTGCCTGCCTCTCTGCCTACTTGTGATCTCTCTCTCTGTGTCAAATAAATAAAATCTTTTAAAAAAAAATTTAAAGAAAGAAAAATGTACTCTTTGGCTTTTCTCAGGGATGCCTAGTACTCTGCCAGGAATAGTATATGAGGTAACTATTGTTCAAATCAAGCGTTTGATAATTTGACAACATAACATTAATAAACAGTATGTTTTAGGGTTTTTAAAAATCTCCTTATTTGAAAAAGCAGTAAGAAATTACAATGCCTTCTACATTTTCAAATGATAAAAAGAAGCAAGCCTTCAAATCATGTGGTTTTCAGTTACACAAGAAATGTCAGCTGAACACAAGCAATTTAAAATTGCTGAGGGAACAGTTACTTCTAATTGCCTCACTCTGGGGCCTTGTATCTATATTTTTAAGTGACAGTGTGAATGAACATCTGTTTTTTACAGTGATTTAGATTAAATGTTTCAGGATTTGAAGGAAAGGTTTTGTGCCATTTGCTTTTTCAATAATGCTGCTGTTAAAGTAATTTGTAGCATAAAACAAACACATTAAGTAAATCTAAGAACGCTATATTGTCTTTTCATGTAACTATGATAAAAATTGGCGAATTATCATATGGCTTTCAAAATTATATGATTCTGTTGACTGATTTTATAGACTGAATGAAGTAGAGGTCTCCATTTCAATTTGGCCCTCAGGATTACTGTTTGTATTTTTTCTATTTGTATGGTATTTTTTTAAATTATGGTTTTAAAAAGTTAAAAAATTCTGACATCATTTAGTACACTGAATTTAATTGTGATAAAATTACATCTTGCCAAAATAGAATCCCCAAATTTTTGAAGGGTTATTTGTGATTATTTTAGGTTCCCAAAGAAGAATTGCTAAGAAAACACTCCAAGCAACAGCTTCATCCAATAAGGATATTAAGCATATTTTATTAATAATAAATGACACTTACTTGTTTTCCTGCTGGGAGAAAATGTCTGTACTTGAGTTTCTCCTTCGAGAAATCTCAAATTTAGCACGTGTTAGAAAGAGCTGCCTCCCTCCTCGGTCCTCTCCTCAGCCCCGTAAATGCCATGACCACCCCACCCAGTGAATTAGCTGGAATCCCATGTCCCAGTACCAATTCCTACTTTTGCACCTCCATTTCCTTACACTGATTGCCATCAAGTCTTCTTTATTCTGTCACAAGTACATCTGGAATCCCTGTCCTTCTCTCCCTCTCGGCCCCTGCCCCCTTAGACCAGGCCATCATTGGTTTTGTTGTGGATGAGTGCAACTGCCTCCTGACCGTGCACTGTCCTCTCTTAACCTGCTTTAGATCCATACGACTTTAGAAATATGCCTAAAACATACACCAGAGGGGCTCCTGGGTGGCTCAGTCAGCTAAGCCCCCGACTCTTGACTTCTGCTCGGGTCATGATCTCAGGGCCATGAAATCAAGCTTTGGGTTGGGCTCCATGCTCGGGAGGGAGTCTGCTTAAGATTCTCTCTCTCTCTCTCTCTCTCTCTGCCTCTGGCCCACCCCACTGCATGCTCTCTCTCTCAAATAAATACGTCTTAAAAACAAACAAACACACCAACAAAAAGAGGGCACCTGGATGCCTCCGTCAAAGGTCTGACTTAGACTCAGGTCACAATCCCAGGGTCCTGGGATGGAGATCTGTGTCAGGCTCCCTGCTCAATGGGGAGTCTTTTTCTCCCTCTCCCTCTGCCCCTATCCCTGCTCAGGCTCTCTCCCTCAAATAAATACATTTTAAAAAAATAAATAAAAAATAAAAATAAAGCAAAACATCTGTTATCTGTTTCAAAGCTCTGAACCGATTTCCTGTCACTTTTGGAAAAAAAATTCCTAATTCCCAACTCTACCTCTCCCAGCCGGAATGAACAGACTCCAGCTCATTTTCTGCAACCCCATGACACACTGCAGGCTTTATCTCCATGGATTGTCTTAGTCCATTAGTGCTGTTATAACAAAAACACCACGAGCTGGGTATTGTATAAACAACAGAAATTTATTTCTCACTCTTCTGGCAGCTGAGAAGTCCAAGATCAAGGCGTCAGCAGATTCTGTGGGTCCGGAGAGGGCTCACTTCCTGCTTCATAGACAGCTTTTCACTGTGTCCTCTTGGGACAGGAGAGTCAAGTATCTTTCTTATAAGGGCACTTTATTCATGATGGTTCCACCCTCATATACCTACTCATTTCCCGAAGACCCCACTTCCTAATACCACCACCTTGCAGGTTAGATTTTACACACGAATTGGGGATGACAGGGGTGGGGGGTGGGGGAAGGCACAAACATTCAATCTAGAGCAGATTCCACAAAGAAGACAAGGCTTTTTAGAATTTTCTTACCTCTTTCTCCCATCAATATTTCCCCCTCTTTCTGCATTATTTAAATGTCACCTCCTCAGAGAAGCCCTCCCTGACTACTCAGAATGGGACAGTTACTTTCCTTCCAACACTTAGTATGACTTGTAATATTTTCCTTATGTGCCTCTACACCGTATTTGGTGTCATCCCACTACAAACTTGTAAGTTTTATGAAGCTGGAGGCTGGGGTGTCTTGTCTACTTTCTATTTTTAGTGCCTAGAACAATGTCTACAACAAGTGAGTGTTAAATTAGTGCCTGTTGCGGAGTAGGTACTTAGAGATTTTTTGTTAGTAAAGGCTCAACAATTTATGTCTTTTTTTAAAGATCTTTTTAATTTGACAGAGAGAGATCAGAAGTAGGCACAGCAGCAGGCAGAGAGGGCGAAGCAGGCTCCCTGCTGAACAGAAAGCCCAGTGCAGGACTTGATCCCAGGACCCGGAGACCATGATCTGAGCCGAGGGCAGAAGCTTAACCCACTGAGCCATCCAGGTGCCCCTCAACACTTTATGTCTTATATCATTTCATCCTTAGTGAGAGACAGATACAATCCATGGTACCATTTTACAAATGAGAAAATTGAAACTTAAACTCTCTGGCTGTGTAAAGTCCCCATGTAGTCTTACTGGTCGAAAGTGGTGAAATCAGAAACATATCACTCTGTTCAATTCCCATGTCATTACTGGCCCTGGGACCTTGCAGGCTCTCAGGAACTGGGACAAATCATAAACATGAGCCCTCCAGGCCCTTCTTTTGCCTGATTAGGAATTACAAAATTGTGATTTCTCTAATTTTATCATTCTTTCTATATTTCTTACCTGGAATGTATCTATTACCAAGGAGGCTTCATGCTGTATGTGTTTCCTATATGTCTTATTGTGAGTAATTGAAATTACTAAATCATGTGGGTTCCAAAACTCAGGAAGGAATTTTGAATAAACTTAAATTCCTTATAGTTCCTTAACTCCTTATAATTCCTATTCCTAATAGTCCTTAAAACTATTCTGAAAGTAACGGGAGGGGGCAGGGATGAGTGGTCTCTCCTGTTCTCCCTCCCTGCCGTGATGGTTACACTCTTCCCCTTGTCTAGGCTATAGCACATTTATTATCTTCCCACCATCAGTAATAAGAGATCATGTTTTTTCTGTTAGGACAAATTACAGTTATTAGAAATCTCCCTGCAGAGATATTATACCGAAATATCACGGATTTTCTTGTTTAAGTCCTGGGAGTGGTGGGTTTAATGTGATGTAAGCAATCACCACACACTAAACACCAAGCCACACGCTCACCCACACAAACTTCTGCCTTCTACATCATAGGCTCTCCGGATGGCCTCAAAAGATAAATTGGGGGAGAAGGGGAAGTAGAAGAAGCAAAAAGAGAAAAAGGTCTCTTTTCTCCCTTAAATCCTATTATTACATCCATAAGTTAACCAGGAAAAAAAAAAAGCAACAACAATGGACTTAAATTTAGCTGCATAGGAGACTCAAGTGAGCCAATAGACTTCGAAGCCATGAGCTGGGGAGACCCAGTGAGAACCAGAGATCACTAAGGTTGTGCCTTTCTCACAAGCCTCTAGAACATCCCAAAGGATTCCTGCTCCTCCTCTGTTTCTCAGGGGCATTCATGAGCATGTCTGTCCTAGATCTCTGCCTTCCCTTTATCTCTACCTTTCCCTTTGCCAAACCAGCCATCCAGCCTGTCAATTGCACCTCTAAAATGCCCCCTGGGTCCCTCTCCTCCCTTCCGTCTCTGCTGGCATTACTCTAGTACAAATTCCCACCATGTTGTGTCTGGAATAATAAAAGCATCACAGCTTCTTAACTGATCTCCTCCATCTCATACTACCTCACTCAGACCACCACTGACCCATTTTTCTCGTAGTAGCCAGTAGGACCCCTTTAAAACCATAATTGTGACTCATAAAGCTTCTCTGCAAAGGCCCAGCAATAATTCCCTATTGTGTTTAGGTTAAAGGCTAAGATTCTTCATAACTCTTTTTAAGATCCTGCAAAAATTGACCCAGACTGACCTGTTGCTTCTCTATCATGACTGTCTTCTTTTCCGCTGTGGTAAGCTTTTCTGAGATCCTTGAACACATGACGCTCTTCTCCTTGAGTCACCACATGGGCAAGTTGCTTCTACGGGGCTCTTGCCAATACACTCTCCCAACGCCAGATGAATGATCTCCTCCTCATGGGAGTTTCCTTCATCATCACAACTTCCTCGGATCAGGCCTTCTTGGACCCCCGTCTCATATCCTGGCACATGAGGGCTCCACAAGATCTGCTCACTGACTTTTAAATTCTCTTCCAATTCACCAGGGCCCGAAAGCTACCACAACTAGATGTGAATCAGGAGTCGTGGGGGATTACTCACCCTAGCCTTTGCCCACAGTCAGCCTTACTCAGAGAGGATACGATAGGTGCAAATGGAAAACTCCATACCACCCAGGTGTCAAGATAAGCCCTGGGAACTGGCTACATGGTCAGTTGCTGTCAAATTCTGTTTCTTCTTCTATGGAGATGTGGTAGCTAGGCAACTTCAATAACATTTGGAATCCAACCCACAAAAATCTCACTCTGAGACAGGATGAAGTGCCAAAACTGGTCGGTTTCCCTTGAGAGCACTCTCCCTTAGGCCATGGACATGGGCCAATTGTCTGGGAAGAAATTTGTATAAATACCTATGCTGCAAACGTACATAGTTATGTTTTATTGAGTTAATTATGTGACATGGTCGGAGTGTCTGATACAGTATGTGGAAGGCCTGGATTTTCCTACTGTAAGACGAAGTCCATCTGTAAATAATTATCCTGCTAATGTGGCACTGACTGCATATGGCAACATAAATGAAGCAAAATGAGCAGTTATTTCAAGAGGGCATTTCCAAGCCTGAAATCCTTGCTGCAAGATTTGTGCTGTAAATAACACATTCAAACGAAGTAATAAATCAAATGTCTTTTGCATATATCTTTGAAGAAAAGGGGCTCAGCAGATAACCTTACCAGATAATGAATTTAAGATAGAAGCAACTATGGAAACAATAATATTCTTCAGACAAAATTTTATCTGTTCCAGATTCACATTAGCTGGAGACTGAACGTATCTACTAAGGGGCTCTCTGAATGTCACCAACATTAAGAAGATAGAGTTATCATAGATTGTAAAGCTGAATAATGGCTCTGTTCCCTCAAAATCCTCTACTGTAAAGTGACTAAGTGCTTCTGTTTATTTTTTTCAACCTATAAATGTGTAGATAAAACCATAATGAGAAAGTGTTTAATAATATTTATTCCTTGATACAAACAGTATTTTAATACATAATTAAAACTTCCCATTTGAGGAAGATAAGTGACATGGTGGAATTGGTTGGCTAGAGGGGGTTAATTTTTTTCTAATTATTTATTAAACAACCTCACTAATCACTGTCTTCCCATTTTTCAATTTTTTGCTTGACTGAAATTATAAGCACATTCTAACTTTCCCTAATACTTTTGATTTATCCCAAAAGGTGTCTTATTTCGAATATTGTTCTAATATTTTGTCCCTTTACAAACCTATCCGTCAATTAAAACAAAGCAGTATCATTATCCTATGTTATTATCCCTAGGCCCTAATGAGTATTTAGTCCAGAATTTGCTCAATAAAACGAACCCATTGCCATGCAAATAACGACTATATATTTCTTGGACTCACAAAAATATATGTTGATGGTGAATATATAAACCTCTAAAAATGTAATAAAACCTCTAAACATGCAATAAAATTCAAATATTTAAATATAGATTCAATTTTTCAAAATTATTCTCCAACTTACTCATGCAAAATTAACAACGAAAGTTTTACTTCACTTTAGTATACACTTTCAGCTAGCTGTAGAATAAACATATTTTGCTAAATCAGTTAAACACAGACAAATGGCAGTAGTTAATTTACCAGATATAAATTGGGGACTATCCATCAGTTATCTGACAGCAGGATCATCTCCAAGAAAAGTTTGGTGCCAAGTAATTGAGAAACCGCTTGAATGCATTTTATGCTTTGGTTTCTGAACAACTGTCAAGACGTTTAGTCCAGGACCCCTCATGCAGTATCATGCTTGACAAACAGGAAACTGCCTTAAGATGTTACTGTCATTTATTAGATATCTCAGATAGCTTATTCAAGGACAGATAAGGTATGTTGCTGTGATGCAGCTATATTGTACTGGAAAGCAAAACAGTCCTCAGAAATGGATATGAATCCTGGCTCTCCCAAGTACTGCTCTCACGTATAATCTTGGACAAGCCATTTAATGTTTCAGTCTCACTTTTCTCATCCTTAAAAAGGCTATAATACCTGCTTCAAAGGACGACTATAAGGCTCATATAAGATCATAAATGGGAAAGTGCTTTCTGTTCTAAAAGACTACTCATCTAAGAGATGATGGTTCTTATTCTCCATTCAATTGTCCTTGCCTTGGTATTAGTGAATTTATGACCTTGGATGTTGAGTTCTAAAGACCTGACAACTTTTTCTTCTTGATTGTAGCCTGAATGAATCAACATAGAACATCTGAGAACTGCTAAGATGCTAAAGGAAATATGACTTACCTGGAACGAGATGCATTTATGTCCAACCACAGAACCGATACATACCATCAACAGCAGGCCAAAACCTTACATATTTAAATATGCTGGACAATTTATTTGTGCTTAGAGGTTTATTTTTCTTCATGTAAGAGATGTATCTTAATGTGTTACATACAAAGTGAGTCATATTGGAAACAGGATTTTTTTTTTTTTAAGTTGGGTGCCTCACTCATGAAGTGGGAAAAAGTATATACATGGAACCATGAGTCAATACAAATGAAGAATTAAAACAGTCACTTGAATGGTCTCCTGTTAAAATCATTGTCTCAGTGTCAGAACCAGAGTTTGGAATAAAATCACTGTTGGATGGGATATCCACGTCTACACTATCCATTTAACAATGAGTTTCCTTCTGCAAGTGGAGTCACAGTCACCCTTTTTTTTTTTTTTAAGATTTTATTTATTTATTTGACACAGAGAGAGATCACAAGTAGGCAGATAGGCAGGTGAATGCAGGCTTCCTACTGAGCAGAGAGCCCAATGTAGGGCTCAATCCCAAGACCCTGAGATCATGACCTGAGCTGAAGGCAGAGGCTTAACCCACTGAGCCACCCAGGTGCCCAACACAGTCACCCTTTAACTGAAGTAATGGCCTCTTTATGTCAGTGCCTGAATATTAATCCTTAAATCCTGCCTTGCTCAATCATTCACCGCATGCCTCTCTCAGGCCTTCAGATGGTTCCTTCCTTTACAACATGGGACAGATAGACTGACTCTTATCTACCCATTTTAGCCTGTTTGCTCCATTTGATTATGCGCAGTCACAGACTCTGGCTTTTGACCGCCTTTGATTGTGTGTTTGTTATTTTTGTTGTTTACTCTGTGACTGAGCTCGTAAGGGTTTTAAGATTAATAAGGTTGGACTCTTGTACTCAGCTTCTCCTTTGCCCCTATCTTGAATCCCTTACATCTTAGTTCTGCTTAGAGCCAGGCAAGGGCAACATCCACTCCTCAGTTACATCCAGCTTCAAGTTCTCCTATCTGGGCAGGTCCTAGAACCCCTTGTTGGCCCTGGAGTGAGAGTTTATGGAGTCTTGTTTTTGTTTTTGTTTTTTTCTTTTTTTGTTTTGTTTTGTTTTAAAGAATTTCCTAAGTCAGATTTATTTCCAGTTGAAAGTGACAGCAAGCCAACAAAAAACTAGTTGAGCCAAAAAAATTGAAATTTATTGGAAGACTTATAACCACAAAAAGAGCAAATATGGCCCAGAGACCAACTGGGAATAGAAACTCCAATGTCTCCAGAATGTGCTACATGTCTTGTATCCACATGTTGGCTTCATTTTCTTAGGAAAGGTTTTCCCACCAGCAGGAAACACAGAATCTGGCAGCAGCTCCATCTTCAATCTTCCAGAGTCATCACCAGAAAATGACTGGCTTCTGCTGTCTCTCTCTTTCTCTCTCTTTTTCAGATTAAAAAACCAGGGAGAAGATATGTACTTTGTCTAGTGTGAGTGGAGGATTCATTCCTAGACCAATCAGTTAAGGTCAGACAATGAGTAGTGTTACTCTGGATTTATTTACTCACCTTAGATCATTAAGTGTTGCTGGGACTTAGAACAAATGACAGCCCCCATTCAAAACAGATACCTTCAAGGGGAGAAACATCATTTCCCAGAAAGAGGGAGTGAGTGCAGAGAACCAGTTTCCAGAAGGTAGAGGGGGTGAATGACTGGACAGATGTGGCAATGACTGTTTACTGGGATAGATAACCAGTTGGCATATTATCTCTTAAAATTTTGGTTTTCTTATTTTCCCTATTAATCTCTGTGATTTGTTTATATCAAATTTTTCTTAAAGTCAAGGTGACTAGCGAATAGGAAAAGCAAATGAAGCTGAATAAAGCTCATTAGAGAGTTAATACTTCTTGAGAACCAGACAATTTCCAGAAATTTCTTCTATAATCTTTCATTTTCTCCCTTAAACAACGCTGAAGTGAGATAACTCCATTCCCTTATAAACCAATTAATACTCAGGGATAATAAATAGGTGCTTCAAGATGATAAAATTAGCAAGGGCTAAGCTGCAACTCAAGACCTGTGTATATTAAATTGGAAAAGGAAAATGCAGTGGGGCTTGTGCAGTTTCAATTCATGGTGGAAATTGTGAGAAAGTAGTGATTGGTGGTCAGGGCTCATCTTTACATGTCAACCCTACCAGAGATTTGTTGCTCTGCAGGGATCAAGTCCAAGGACAACTTGGGACATATTACCAGGTTATTAGTACAAGAAATATAAATAAATTATTGCTCTACTTTCTTTTCTTTGGGATCTGTTTTATTCACCATCACAGTATTAGGATGGAAAGATGAGATTAGGGTGTAGACCTAGAGAAATGAGGCCAAGGAGACCAGCTGTCCTGCTGACTATAGCCTGTGTTAAAGGTTTTCTCACGGCATTATATGATAAGAAGACTCTATTGGGATTTGGTGGAAAGTCTTTAAAACATAAAAGGAATGATTTTTCCTAGAATATCCCTTGGGTAGAATGCATTCTTGAATCAGTTGAGGTGTTGGCCAGCTATTGGAGAACTCCTGGATCTTGAGCTCCTGTCAAATGCCATTGCATCCCGAATAAGAAGTAATAAGAGATGTCTATACAGACAGGGCAAGAAAGATGATAGGATATTTACTTTGCATCCACAGAATGAAGTTGAAGTCCTTTTCATCTGATTACATATAATACTCACCCACTACGTACCTGCCTTCTGCTTGGCACCAGGCAGTCAAAGATGTATCTCTCTTCTCAAACTCACAGTATCATGGATGTACTTTGGTGTATTTCTGACTTTAAAACTCTAATTATTGAGATACTTTTGTGATGTGAGTCCTTCACATAAATCCCAGGCTATTTGGATGACAGATTCATAATGTAGCTAACCTCTGTCCCATGTTGTAAAGGAAGGAGCCATCTGAAGGCCTGAGAGAGGCATGCAGTGGATGACTGAGCAAGGCAGGATTTAAGTCCATCTGCCTGGTTCTGGGGCTCAAGTACATGTCCCACTTCTTCATGCTCCTATGCTAAAACTGCAAGTGGGAGTTGAAGTCTTGTCCTCCTCTTTCCTCTCTTCTCCCCTTACACATTTAGCAGACAACTGGGAAATGAATCTGGGAATGTGCTGACACCAATAGAATTAATTTGCTTTTGACACTACACTTCATATTTGTTCAAGCTTATATTTAATTTGTAATAAAATTGTGAAAGAACATGACCTGGAAAATTGAGATGAAATTAGTTTTTTCTACCTAATTTCAAAGCCTAGAATTCCAACCAAATCTAAAAAGTCAATTTGGTTAATTTCATCCAAGGAGTTCTTGGATGAAAAAATATTGCTCAATTGAATAGGAACATGCAAAGAAATGCCTCTGATATAAGAAGAATTTCTTAATTTTATTACTGAACTTGGGTACATTCTGTTTTAACAAAAACTTCTCTGATTACATGAATCAAATTTTGATTTTACCTTCTAATATTTTTGTTATACATTTCTCATCACTGACTACCATTTAGGCAGATAAACTGCCACCTACCACCAATATCATTTTAAATAAAGTCTATACCCACATGAAGATCCTAACAAAAATAATACTAACCCTAAAACCAAGAGATAATGATATATAGACATTCAGCCAACCTTTTCATAAAAATCATCTATTTAATCCTAAATGAAACTGTATGGGTGGGTGATATTATTATCATCATTACACAAATGAGGAAATGAGGATTAAAGTGTTTGAGCCCATGGTCAAGAGCAGCAGCTTCCAAATGGTGGAGCAGAACTGTGAATAAAGAAAACCTGTCTTGCAAAGGAAACATTTAACAAAACCAAAAGACAACTGACAGAATGGGAGAAGATATTTGCAAATGATATATCAGATAAAGGGCTAGTATCCTAAATCTATAAAGAACTTATCAAACTCAACACCCAAAGAACAAATAATACAATCAAGAAATGGGCAGAGGACATGAACAGACATTTCTACAAAGAAGACATCCAGATGGCCAACAGATACATGAAAAAGTGTTCCATTATCACTTGGCATCAGGGAAATACAAATCAAAATCACAATGAGATTCCACCTCACACCAGTCAGAATTACTAAAATTAACAAGTCAGGAAATGACAGATGCTGGTGAGGATGCAGAGAAAGGGGAACCCTCCTACACTGTTCGTGGGAATGCAAGCTGGTGCAACCACTCTGGAAAACAGCATGGAGGTTCCTCAAAAAGTTGAAAATAGAGCTACCCTATATGACCCAGAAGTCGCACTACTGGGTATTTACCCTAAACATAGAAATGTAGTGATCCAAAGGGGCATGTGCACCCAAATGTTTATAACAGCAATGTCCACAATAGCCAAAGTATGGGAAGAACCTAGATGCCCATCAACAGATGAATAGATAAAGAAGATTTGGTATATATATACAACGGAATACTTTGCAGCCATCAAAAGAAATGAAATCTTGCCATTTGCGACAATGTGGATGGAACTAGAGGGTATTATGCTGAGAGAAATAAGTCAATCAGAGAAAGACAATTATCATATGATCTCCCTGATATGAGGAAGTTGAGAGGAAATGAGGGGGAGTGGGGGAAGGAAAAGAATAAATGAAACAAGATGGGATCGGGAGGGAAACAAAACATAAGAGACTCTTAATCTCACAAAACAAACTGAGGGTTGCCGGGTAGAGGGGGGTAAGGAGAGGGCTGTGAGATTATGGACATTAGGGAAGGTATGTGCTATGGTGAGTGCTGTGAAGTGTGTAAACCTCGCGAGTCACAGGTACCCTGTGGGGCTAACAGTACCCCTGTTACCCCTGGGGCTAACAATATATTATATGTTAATATATGTTAACATATGTTAACATATGTTAATATATGTTAACAATATTATATATACACATATAATAACAATATATTATATGTTAATATATGTTAAATATATGTTAAATATATGTTAATATAATATATGTTAATATAACAATATATTATATGTTAATAAAAAATAAAAGTTATTTAAAAAAAAGAAAATCTGTCTTGGCTTCTCTAAGACCTATTTTTCTTGGCTTTTAAATATGAGACAATTTCTTCCTCATCCTCTGTGCAATATCTTAACAGTTCATTGATCTCATGGACATTCATTTAATATTCAGTAATTATTACTTGAATCCTTGCTTTATGAAAGGCAACGTAGCCAGGCATCACTGGGGATAGACATCAATAAGACCCAAACTATGCCCTGCAGAATTTATACTCTAGTCTGTGAACAAATGCCAGTATGCAGAATTCCAGGAAATTGTGCTAAAAGTGCCATATGATACTGAGGGTTTTGGAGAGAAGGGGAGTGGAGGGTTGGGTGAGCCTGGTGGGGGGTATTATGGAGGGCACGTATTGCATGGAGCACTGGGTGTGGTGCATAAACAATGAATTCTGGAACACTGAAAAGAAATAATATAAAATGGAGAAAAAAAAGTTGAAAAGAAGTGCTTGCTTTATTTATTTATTTATTTATTTATTTTGAGGGGGAGAGAGTATGCACACATGAGTTGGGGTGGGGGATGTTTGGATAGGGGCAGAGGGAGAGGAGAGAGAGAATCTTTTTTTTTAAGATTTTATTTATTTATTTGACAGAGAGAAATCACAAGTAGACGGAGAGGCAGGCAGAGAGAGAGAGAGAGAGGGAAGCAGGCTCCCCGCTGAGCAGAGAGCCCAATGCAGGACTCGATCCCAGGACCCTGAGATCGTGACCAGAGCCGAAGGCAGCGGCTTAGCCCACTGAGCCACCCAGGCGCCTGGAGAGAGAGAATCTTAAGCAGATGCCATGCCTAGCATGGAGTCGAACCTATGCCGGGCTCCATTCTACCACCCTGAGATCATGACCTGAGCCAAAATTAAGAGCTGAACACATGAGCCACCCAAGCACCAGGAGAAACATATTTTAAATGCCATGGGGTTTAGCAGAAAAAGGAGGGCACATCTAATGATAGTTGTGTGATGACATCATGGAGGTGTGGCCTCTCTCTCGAGCCCGCAAGAATGGGGAGGATTTCAGCAAGAGGGAGTAGGAATTCCAGAAGAAGAAAAAGAGCATAAAACTGAGAATGTGTTAGCGATTTCAGGGAATTGTGAGATATCCAATTCAACTTGGAATATATAAGAAGGTTGTGAAAGATAAATACCAAAGGCTGGGTTAGAAACCAGATGATAAGGGACTAGAATTTTAGTCTAAGAAATACACTCCTGGGTCCACATATGTTCTATGTTTACTATGTTGGTAAGTCAGTTCTTCACGAGTGTTGTTGTATGCAGGCAAATGTTACTGAATTTAGAACAATGTGTTGGTTGCTTAAAAAAACACAAAAAGCAATGTAAGGAATTACTGCTATACGGGTGCTTACTTGTTGAAGTATTCTCCTAATTACTTGTCTAAAGATGCTTTAACATCTTTTTTGTATTTGTGTTGCTACAAATCAGGTTAATCTTTAATTCTCAGTCTACCCAGTAGATAAAGACAAAGTATTTTGAGAGAATTTTCTTTTTGTATTGCCAATCTCCTCAGATGCAATCTTATTTTGAAAAAAAAAAATGCAGTTCTTAATATACAGTACTAAAAAAAATGCATGTCAACAGACAATAATCTAAACTAAAAGAATACTACAATCATTTGCTTTAGATACATGATTTGTTTACGTTTTAACCCTCAGTCTTTGTGACTGAAGGATTCACCTGCTAACCAGTCTCAAGTGTGTTAGCTTTGATGAGATCTTCAATCAGAAAACAGAAGTCAGGGATGCCTGGGTGGCTCAGTGGGTTAAAAAAGCCTCTGCCTTGGGCTCAGGTCATGATCCCAGGGACCTGGGGTAGAGCCCCACGTCAGGCTCTCTGCTCAACAGGGAGTCTGCTTCCTCCTCTCTCTCAGCCTGTCTCTCTGCCTACTTGTAATCTTTGTCTGTCAAATAAATCAATAAAATCTTAAAAAAAAAAAAAAAGAAAGAAAACAGAAGTCAGTGAGAGCTAGATAAGACAGACATCTGTGTCAGTGGCCGAAGTTCCTAACAGAATAGCCTTATTGGGAACAAATATGAAGAAAGTTCAGTATTTGGCCTTGATTCATTAAAATTCCTCTAATTATTGTTAATTAGCTCCATTTATTCCAAATAAGCTTAATAGTCTAGAAAATGACAAGAGGTCGAAGGATATGAATCACTTAGAAGAAAATAAATATAGATTCAGATTATTAGGAACAAAAATTAGAATGTATAAGGAACTCCAGCAAATCAATAAGGCATGGAACCAAGTAGGATAAAATGAGACAAAAATAAGATTAGGCAGTATTCAGAGGGAGATTTCCAAATGGACCACAAGCGTGTGATGAGCTGCTCTAGCCCACTGGTAGTATGAGCAATATAACTTAAATAATAATGGAACCTCTTTGTATCCACAGGTTGGTAAAAATGAGAAAGCTGGAAAACACTCAATGACGTTGTGGACCTGGGGAAAAGAAACACTGACTCTTACATACTATTTGATGTATGTATGACCATACATCATACAGTATGTATGATGTATAACCTTCTAATGTAGATTTTGTGAAGAAAAATCTGACACCGTAGTGAGAGTAAATTTGCAATCTCACTTGCCAGTATACTCCTCAGAGACAAAAATCACCCACAGTTCCATAAGGGAGTATGTCAAAGATATCAACTGTAGCAGGAGGTGAATGCAATCTGGGTCTCCATCCTCGGATGCAAGGGTATACCATGTAAGCCAAAAGCAGTGTGCTGGAGGCAAATCCAGCAACATGAAAATATGTTAAAAACATAATATTGAGGGAAAAATAGGAAAAAATATATCTCACTAAACACCATACATTATTATAGACACATGTATATCAAACATAGCACTGAGAAAATGAGTTATACTGAATATATCTGAATATATACATGTATATCTATATCTACCAATACATATAGATACAGAGATAGAAATATATATATATATATCTGAATATATCAGTATATATAATACTGAAAAATGGGCAACATATATCTCACACCAAGCACTATGCATTATTCTAGATGCGTGTATATCCAAGAACATATAAAGACAGGTTAAGCGTGGGGTACAGTAGTGGGGATCAGAAATGACGGAAAATGTTGAAATAGTATATTTTAAAAGTAAGATCTTTCACAAGCCAATAGTGAGAGTGTGCCATGGAAAGAGACCTAGAGCGAGGGGAGGAAGGAAGGAAGGAAGGAAGGAAAAACTGAAGTGTCATTATAAGGAAATGATACTTTCATTTCATACAACTAATTTGTAGTGAATGTTTACTGAGTACTAGGCAGCATAAGATACCATTTATTCAAGAAACAGTAACTAAACATTCAAAAGCTTGTTACTCTTCAAACTAATCACCTTGGTAAACTATATGCTCACTTTTCCAGACTGGCACTGCTCAGAATATTTGTGGAATTGCTATAATTAAAATCCAATTATGTCCAAGCACATCTGAGTGTCATTAGGAAAAAGGAAAAGAAAGCTATCTCATCACTTTGCAATATGCCTTTTCAAAATATATGTGAGTGTATGTATATATGTGCACAAACAGTATGTAATATATATATATATATATACACATACATAACAAACATACAAACAGTCTGTAATATATATATACACACACAAATGCAGAAGAAGCTTCTGTATAACTTTTAACAGTTTCAAGAAATTAAATTCTTTCGCAAAGGATTGAGATTTGCCACTGTCTGAAAGAATGCATGGCTGACTCTGAAAATATATAAAGGACAGCAGCATTGTCAGAATGTCTTTGCCTACTGCCTACCCTAAGGTGATTACTTAAGGAACAACAGTCATTTACCTGGATTAATTCTTGTATATTTATTTAAAAATAAAAGTGTGGGAGCACCTTGGTGGTTCAGTCAGTTAAGCCTCTACCTTCAGCTCGGGTTGTGATCCCGGGGTCCGGGGATGGAGCCCCTTGTCTGGTTTCCTGCTCATCAGGGACTTGGCTTCTCTCTCTTCCTCTCCCCTGCCCCTCTCCCTGCTCATGCTCTCTCTGTCTCTCAAATGAATAAAAAAATTCTTGAAAGAAAGAAAGAAAGAAAATATGAAGTGATATGAAGAAAGGCTACTATCGTTTACTTTTGTACTCTTCTTCTTTTGGTCATTCATTTCTCCTTCACTAAATAAATGTCTTTAAATCTTTCCTTTATGTTAGGGTCTGAGCTATGTGTTGAGGATGAAACAAAAAATAATAACTCTTGCCTAAGGTTATTCAAAGCCTGATGATTATACTTTCAGAGGTAGCGGATTTATGTAAATATCTGTGTGGCCCAAAGTAACTAGAGCCAAATGGTGAGATGTATGGTGAAAATGTAGCTTCTCTGTTTGACTCTGCTTTATAGTCTAATAAGCTTCAACTCTCCACTGGAGGAAAGCGATAGAAAGGGAAAATGAAAACGTTTCTCAGTATTTATCTATTTATATAGAGAAGAAGGTCAGAGGGGCCAGAGCCCCTCAGCATATCTAGCAGAACCCGGCGCCTGGGCGGGGGAAGGGGTCAAGAGAAGGAACATCTCCTAAACGTCCAGTGCCTAATTGTGCCCAACTGCTCAGGTAATTTAGGGACTGGGGAGTCAGGTGTCTGGATCATAGAGATGGCATACCTCACATACAGGAAGACAATTGAGGACCTACAAATAAAGGGACCACTTACAAGAGGTCGGTAGGGTGAGAGAATCCACAAAAATCAGACAGTACCAGGTCTAGTAGCTGTAGGGCCAAACACAAAAGCCTAAACGGGCAAAAGGAGAGATCAGGGAAGATGCGGAGGATAAATAGCCAGACCTCACTGTGTTCACCTTTTCAGTCTCCTACGGGTGCTCCCAGAGGCACAACATGGAGCCACAGGGAAAGGGGGGGGGGTCCCCTGAGTGGTACTTACAGCCCCGCCTCCTTGGCACAGAGTGGGGTGGAGAAAAGGGGAAACAGAGTCAGGAGGAGCAAATAAAAATGACCTGGGCTGGAAGCTGAGCGGCCTGAGGCTCTGATGTCTTGGAGCTGCCCTCTGCCAACTTCATTTCATTGTCATCCCTCCAGAATGGACATTCTTCGAAGCGGAACCAGAGACTGTACGGCTCTAGCATGAATCTCCTACACTCAACACTGTGCCTGGGTCACCACAGGAGCTCTCTCAATACCTATGAAATGTCCACTGATACAATTATCTGGGGCTTGTGTTGAGAGGAAGACACAGGATAACACAATAAATAGTCACCAATCACTCATTTGAAGCACATCTCTGAGTAGACTCCCCTCACTATCCCAGCCTCCAGGTACAACATCCTTGTACTTGCTGATGCACTACAGAGAAAGGAGTTGAATGATGGGCAGCAGTCAGCAGCTGTAGGTATTTGCAGTGTCTCTCAAGGCATCTTGGAAAGAGATGGTGCTCGACAAATACTGCATTTGACAAAATTGAATCAAATGTTCCATTTAATGTGTACAGTGCTATGCATAGAGTAAATGTGCGTCCCCAGTGGCCCTCACCATCTGTCTCATTTCTGAAGTGACAAGGAAGGAAATTGCAAGTGGACATTGCAATGGGAGTCTCAACAACGGAGCTTCAAACAGTAATAAGAAGGAATCACTCTGTGGGAAAGCATGTCTGTGAGATGAGATACAGAAGATTCCCCTTACCCTTGACATCTTTCACTTGCCATGCCAATGTGGCCTCTTGATGGTTAGAAGCTCAGATAAATTCACGGAATAAAACAACCCAGACATTTGTATCTTTACATGGTTTTTGTTTTGTTTTGTTTTGTTTTTTAAAGATTTTATTTATTTATTTGACAGAGAGAAAGAGAGATCACAAGTAGGCAGAGTAGGCAGAGAGCAGGCAGAGAGAGGGGGAAGCAGGCTCCCGGCTGAGCAGAGAGCCCGATTCAGGGCTCAATCCCAGGACCCTGAGACCATGACCTGAGCCGAAGGCGGAGGCTTAACCCACTGAACTACCCAGGCGCCCAATGTATCTTTACATGTTTACAGTGAGAAATGTACGGGCATCAGGCTTTTAGTCTCAGAGGACTACACCAACAGCCTCTATCTTAACAAAAACCGTAAGTTCTCAGTTAGGGCACTCAAGCTGCCATTAAGGCAATGATGAATCTACCATCACTATTTTCCAAAACCTACTCTGGGTTATTTTCACTGTGCCTGGTTTGAGTTGACAAAATGATAGATCTCGGGAAATTGTCTGATATAGAAAATGTAAGAACTTATCTATGATAAGTCAGGCAGAGATAGACAAATAATGTATGGTACTACTCACTTGCAGAATCTAAAAAGGCAAAAACATAAAGACAAGGTAGAATGGTGGTTTCCAGGCACTGGGGTGGGTTGGGGAAGGAAATGGAAGGATGTCTCAAAGGGCATGAACTTCTAGTTGTAAGATGAATCAGTTCTAGAGATCTACTGCAGAGTGATAGCTGTAGTTTAAAATACTGCATTGTACAGTTAACATTTGCTAAGGGTGTTGATCTTAAGTGTTCCTAACACACATGCACACACAAATGGGAGGTGATGGATGTGTTAATTAACTGGGTTGTGGTAATTTATATATATAAATATAAATAAATAAATATATATATATATAGCAAATCATCATGTTGTGTACTTTAAATTATATGAATTATTTATCAATTATACCTTAGTAAACCAGGAGGAAAATAAGCCTATCAAGGAAAAGTATCCTCAAAAAAAAGGAGCACCTTTATGATAACACAATAATAACATACATTTGTTAGTTTTATCTTAATAATACTATAATACTCTAAAGAAGCTTTGGATATAGTTATTTTATTTTCAAACAGATCCATTCCCTTTGTCTCTTGTTTCTTATGACCTTTCTGAACTGTTTAAACTTACAGGTCTTATCAAATGTCAGTTTTCTGGCAAAAATATTAGCTTCTGTGCTGCAGAAAACATGACTGACTTTGCAGGAGGAAGAGTTATCAGCAGAACTGCATCCTTTTCACAAAAAGTGGGGCTCACGGTGCTCAGGGACACTCTTGAGAATCTCTCCCTGGCATGCCAAGTCCCAGCCACAGCCACTCTGCCCAGACAGACACACACCAATTTCTCATATGCTATTTGTGGTGCTAACAACTGACTAGGAGTGGTGCTTCTCAAAGGCAATGGAGGATGGTGGGGCTTGGAGTCCCTCTGAATTTGAATCCCGGCACTACCACTAGCAAGAAACATGACCCTGGGCACACCACTTAAACTGTCTCTGTCTCAATTTCCTGGTCTATAAACTGAGAATAAAATAGCATCTACTTGAGGACCGTTGCCAGGCTTAATGAACTAATTCCTGCAAAACACTTTATATGATGAGATCCAGACTCCTATTCTTTGTCTTATGACTTTGGATTTGCTAACACTCAGTAATTGGGTGCAGCTATTGTATTTTGGGGCAGGATTTACAGGAAAAGAAGCTTCCAGCAGTGGGACTCCCTCACTCATGTGATCTTCCCAGATTCTCCGATTAGGAAACTGCAAGAGGTAGAGATGGTGTTCAGAACCAGCCCCTGACACTTAAAATGCCCTTCTCCTTCAATGTGTGTGTTCCACACACCTTTATTGAAAACCTATTGGGTTGATTCATATGAATAGCAAATGGTCTAACTTGGGTAATGTGAAAATAATAGAAGGAAATTTTGTTTAGAATGAAGTCGGGAGGTTGGCAGGGGGAGCTTTCATACCCTATCACTCCTTGTCAAAGGCACACCCCGCAGAAAAACAGGGACCTAGCACATGAATACTACTTTGCTACCCCAGCAGGAGGAAGAAAGGCTTTTCTTCTTCCCTGGCAACAGCCCAGCCAATGAGAGACAGTCACAACTCAGCCAATGAAAAGTCTCCGTTATGTCAAGCTCCCAATTTCCTCCAACAGGACTTCTGTTTGTAAAAGTCCTCCCAGGGCACCTGAGTGTCTCAGTCTGTAGAGCCTCTGCCTTCAGGTCAGGTCATGGTTATCGGGTCTGGGATAGAGCCCTGTGTCTTGCTCCCTGTTCATCGGAGAGTCTGCTTCCCTCTTTCCCTCTCCCTCTGTGTGTGTTCTCACTCTGTAGCTCACACTCTCTCAAATAAATAAATAAACTTAAAAAAAAAAAAAGTCCTCCCAAATCCCTTTTTCTCCGTAAAAGAGGATTCTGCATTCCTCTTGTTTGTTCTATGGACTTGTCTTTGTGTTTTTTTTTTTTTTTCCTATAACTTGCTTATCCTAGACTGTAATTCTCTGCTATTCCTGAATATACCCCTTGTTGCTGATAAAATAACTGGCAGTTTTATTTTTAAGGTTAACAGTAATTTCATACAACCAGATGCAAAATACCCAAGACAAAGGATTAAGGATGCCAAGATTAACAAGACAAGTATGGGCCCTCCCCTCACAAAACTGATGATTCAGGTAGTGAGACACACAACAAATGTGCTAGGGGAAACAAAAAATGTTATGGCAAAAAATAGCATCTAACCATGAACCAAACTCAAAGAGAAAGCTCTCCTAATAGAAACCAAATGAGTGGGTCATAAGTAGTTTGGAGGGATATTAGCTTCCCTAAGGCCATTGTAACAAATTACCACAAATTTGGTGGATTAAAACAACACATCCCTTTATTCTCTTATTGTTCTGGAAGACAGAAGACCAAAATAAGTTTCTTTTTTTTTTTAAAAGATTTTATTTATTTATCTGTCAGAGAGAGAGCACAAGCAGGAGGAGCAGCAGGCAGAGCAGACAGAGGGAGAAGCAGGATCCCCACTGAACAGGGAGCCTGATGTGGGACTTGATCCCAGGACCCTGGGACCATGACCTGAGCCCAAGGAAAATGCTTAACCAACTGAGCCATCCAGGAATCCCCCAAAATCAGTTTCATGGGCAAAATCAAGGTTAGGTAGGATTGAGCTCCCTTTGGAAACTCTGGGAGGAATTTTTTTCCTTGACTTTGCCAGCTTCAATAGATACAGTCCTTATAGGCCTTGGCTCATGGAACTCTTCTTCTATCTTCAAACCTGGTGACATAGCATCTTGCTTTAGTTTTCATACAACTTCCTCTGTTTTTCAAATCTTCTGCTTCTCTCTTATATTATAAGGGTGCTTGGGATAAGACCCACCTAGATAACCCACCTTAAGATTCTTCATAACATCTGCAAGATCTCTTTTTTGTCATCTAAGATATTGTTCACAGGTTCTAGGCATTAGGACCATGCCATTGAGGGTCATTATTCAGCCTATTATCCAGGGGTTGAAAGCTAATTCATTACAGAAAAAACAGTTAGTAGGTTGTTACTATAGGACAAACGAAGATTCAGTCTTGCTTACTCAGCAAGGGGATTTGGGAAAATATAACACCCTAAACCAAATCAGCAATATGAAGAACAGGGAAGGAGGTGTTCAGGCAGATAGGACAGCTAGCATGAAGGCCCAGAGGTGGGAGAACATGGTATATTGAAAGACCTTAAAGACTGTCTTACTAGATACTTTTTACACATGGAATGAAAGTAATGTGGGGTAATGGTGAAAAGATGAGCTTGTTAGGGTGAGCAATAATTTTATAACATGGTGTCTTATGATTCAACTCTCTTAAGATTATTTTCCCCTCAAAACTCAATGCTGAAATTTTAATACAATGTCAACGAATGATAATATGGGTTTGGGGGAGAGTAGAGTCAACAACAATAAATTATATTGTTCAAATCATGGGATATATCATAAGTAAATAAAATAAAGAGATAACTTGAAACTGGACCAATACATTATAGAGTCTAGGGGAAAACAATGACCATGAAGGGTGTCATCATTTCAAAACAAAGCCCAAAGGATTATGACAAACTCAAATCCATTATGGGTGAAATTCAATGGTCAAAGATTGAGGTACATATATAGAAAACCAAGATTTCAGAGTACTTGTGATTCTCAATATCAATCTATTCTTCTATTACAAATTGATTGAGGTTTTGCTTTCGCATAATATATAGTTTCATCGGATCACTCAGCATTTAAGGAAGTCCTTGCAAAAACAGCCCAAGAAAGAGGAAGAAGTTATTTAAATGTCAGAACCTCTCGTGTGTCCATTGATGTTCAATGCTGGATGCCAGCCATTACAAGAAGTAGAGTGTATCTGAAAACAAAGACCAAGGTAGAAGGTGATGGCTCCAACACATGTCACACCATAACTCTGCTTGGGTATAAGACCAGAAACTGAGCAGGAGGTGTCAGAGATCATTCAGAAGCTAGGGCAAAGATTGTACAGGCGGAGACCAATACAAAGACTTATCGTGAGATCCAAATAATAACTGCATAGCTGAATCTCATTTCTTTCACAATGACTGCATTGACTCATTCCTTCAACTTTTCACTCCTCATAACTTGGTGCTATGCACCAGGTACACATTTCAGCTCCAGAAATATGGAGATAAGACACAGTTCATTCACTCATTTATTTAACAAATATTATTGAATATTTACTATCTTTCAGGTGTTCGGTATACAGGATTGATTGGATACATCTTATCCCTTATTTTTTTTATTATTATTATTATGTTCAATTAGCCAACATATAGAGTACATCATTAGTTTTTTGATGTAGTGTTCAATGATTCATCAGTTGCACATAATATCCAATGCTCATCACCAGACATGCCCTCCTTAATACCCCAAATCCAGTTACCCCAGTCCCCCACGCCCCTCTCTTCTGCAACCCTCGGTTTGTTTCCTGAAGTCCAGAGTTTGTCATGGTTTGTCTCCCTCTCTGATTTCTTCCCCCTTCAGTTTTCCCTCCCTTCTCCTGTGGTCCTCTGCACTATTCCTCATGTTCCACATATGAGTGAAACTATATGATAATCATCTTTCTCTGTTTTACTTATTTCACTCAGCGTAATCTCCTCCAGTTCCATCCATGTCAATGAAAATGGTGGGTATTCATCCTTTCTGATGGTTGAGTAATATTCCATTGGATATATGGATAACATCTTCTTTATCCATCCATCTGTTGAAGGGCATCTCAGCTCCTTCCACAGTTTCACTATTGTGGACATTGCTGCTATGAACATTGGGATGCATGTGCCCCTTCTTTTCACTACATCTGTATCTTTGGGGTAAATACCCAGTAGTGCTATTGCTGCCAGAGCAGTCTATACTTTCTATGCTATCCCTATCAAAATACCATCTACATTTTTCACAGAACTGGAATCTTAAAATGTGTATGAAACCAGAAAAGACCCCAAATCACCAGGGGACTAGTGACAAAGAAAACCAAAGCTGGGGCATCATAATGCCTGACTTCCAGTTACATTACAAAGTCGTGATAGTCAAGACAGCATGGTATTTGTCTTGTTCCTTAAATATCCACAGTTTTTTTGGGAGGAATGTGTACTTAGATAACTACTACAATGGAGTGATTTTTGTTACAATAGAAAGAGACACTAGGTACTAGAATGGCACAGGGTGAGAAAGAGATTGGCCTGGTCTTAGGAGACTCAGAGAGATTTCCTGGAAGATGTGACTTCTAAGCCAGGATGTAAAGCAGAAGTAGGAGTTTGAAGATAATCAGGGTTGAAGGAGAAAAATATTGCAGGTAGAGTGGATATCATTTACAAAAATTCAGAAAGCACAAAGGAAACTTAAATAGTTTAGTTTGGCTTCAGGCTAATTGTGGAAAAGTGGAGAAGTGACCAGTGAGGCCGCACAGAATGCTAAGGATAGAACAGGAAGGTTTGTCTGTCACACTGAGGAGCTGGGATTTTCTCCTTGGGGCACAGGTATAGGGTATGGTGGGGGGGAGGGGGAAGGCCACAGGAACACTGAGGGTTATAACCAAGGGAATGACATCAGAATTTAGCTTTAGATCATCTTTTTATAGTAGAAAATCTATCTTCATCAAGCACCCTCCCCCACACACACCTAACAACCCCCTTCAAATAACACATCATGGAAGCAAAAACATTACACTCACTTTGCAAACACAGCGTCAAGACGATGCTTCTCCCTTTCCTTACCTGTCACTGCATGTGGACACATATTTCTCACCAGACTGCCATGCCCTCCTAAGAGAAATTTCATTGACCATAGAAACAAGGTCAAGAGATCACATATAGAAATTAACCAATTTAAAGAATTCAGTTATTTTAGATCAAAATAGAAAACATCCTACAATTCTGTCCTAATAGGAATTTGCAGCTGGAAGCTGCTTCTAAAAGGTCCCAGTAATTTAAATACAACCACATTCCCCTGACAAGTCCCCAACCCTGTCCCAGCAGGACTCTTTCTCTCCTGCTTCTCACTTCCCTGTCAAGCTACATAAATCACTGACCTTTGCTTGTTATCATTCTCTGTCCCCTGCCCCAACCGAAAGTAAATATGAGAGATCATCATTGAAAGAAGGAAAAGGAACTGTTACAGCACCTGTTCAAGGCATGTTAGTTATTTCCTGATACCTTTACTACATTCTTTTTTTTTTCCTGAGAGCAGCCCCATGGGGCAGGTAAAATCCCTATTCTGCACTGGAGAAATTGGGTTTCATGGTAATTCATTTCTCCTTCTTCTGTGCCAGGCACCGGGGCACTGGGCTGGAAGTTCAGGGTCACGGGACACAGTCAGGGAGAAATTTGAGGCCAGATTCTTTTGGCTCATGTCTTTCCAACTACATCATAAACAGGTGTGGCCCTTTTATTGAGGTCTTTTTACTGGCGTCAGTGCTCACATAGCTCCCTGAGTTTCTGGCTCCCTGTCTTTCCCTCCCCGTGGCACTCTCAGCTGGTAACTGCCTGCTCTTTCATACTTTGGAGTCGCCATGTTACTTTCCACCTGGGTGTCCATAACCTCCTAATTCTTTTTTTTTTTTTTTTTAAGATTTTATTTATTTATTTGACAGAGCGAGATCACAAGCAGGCAGAGAGGCAGGCAGAGAGCGAGGAGGAAGCAGGCTCCCTGCTGAGCAGAGAGCCCGATGTGGGCCTCGATCCCAGGACCCTGAGATCATGACCTGAGCCGAAGGCAGCGGCTTAACCCACTGAGCCACCCAGGCGCCCAACCTCCTAATTCTTGATTGTTGATGTGAGGTTGCCCATTTCCTCTTTGGTTTGTGTCCAACTCTGAGCCACTCATGCTCTAGGGTCAGCTCTGCTCTGTCCCCTACACACCTATCTCCCAGCACTGCCCAGGCGGGACCCAGTTTCTAAGCACCTGCAGCACCTCCAATCCAGGGCCTGAAAGTCCTTTTTATCCTACCTTTCATCAAGAGACATCTTTAAAAACTGCTTTGTTTCCTCCACCTCCTACCACTGACCATTTAAAAAAATACTGCTTTATTTTTCCAAGTGAAGCCGTGGAGAGCTTCCTGATGAGATACTCATGCTTTCTATTTTGAGTAAAGACTTAAGAGCTAAGAAGACTCAGCTATTTCTTTCTTTCTTTTTTTTTTTTTTTGCATTTCTAAAAAGGGACATAATTTTATTATTTTTTATTAACATATGATGTGCTATTTGTTTCAGGGGTACAAGTCTGTGATTCATCAGGCTTACACAATTCACAGCATTCACTGTAGCACATACCCTCCCCTCAATGTCCGCCACCAAGCCACCCCATCCATCCCTCCCACCCGCCTCTGCTCCAGCAACCCTCAGTTCATTTTCTGAGATTAAGAGTCTCTTATGGTTTGTCTCCCTCTCTGGCTTCATCTTTTTTTTTTTTTTAATTTATTTATTTTCAGAAAAACATTATTCATTATTTTTATTCACCACATCTGGTTTCATCTTGTTTCATTTTTCCCTCCCTTCCCCTATGATCCCCTGTCTTGTTTCTCAGATTCCTCGTATCAGTGAGATCATATGATAATTGTCTTTCTCTGATTGACTTACTTTGCTTAGCATAATTAAAAAGGGGCATAATTTAAAAACCCCTATGCCATTATTACATGTAAGCATAGCAATAATTCCTTGTTAATGCATAATAATAAGCAAGTCCAAGTCACCCAACTGTCTTCATAATGAAATGTTTTTTTTACAGTGGGCTTGTTTTAATCAGAACTCATTGCACTGCCTGATGTGTCTCTTTGAGGGTCCCTTAATCTAGAGTGTGTCCTCTCTTCTTGCTCTCTTTGTGTCATGCTCTTGACTTGTTCCAGTTGTGCTATAGATGGACCCCTCTTCTGACTTTGTCTGTTTGCTACCTGGTGGTGTCATTAACAATGTTCTTTACTCTCCATTATCCCTGGAGACGGAAGTTAGCTCTGCAGCTCTATTGCACTCGGGTTATTATTATTATTATTATCATTATTATTGCAAAAACACTTCATAGGTCCTACTTTTGATAAAGTTAAGGATCATCAGTAGGTTAAGGTGGTAATAGTCTGATCCCTCCATGGAAAATTTCACCATCAACCGTTTATCTATTTCTTACGAACTGAATATGGACAGTAAAATCAAGCTTATGAGGGCACCTGCGTGGCTCGGTCAGTTGGGCATCCAACTCTGCTTTTGGATCAGGTCATGATCTCAGGCTCCTGGGATAGAGCCCCTCGTGAGGCTTCATGCTCAGTAGGGGGTCTGCCTTCCTCTCACTCTGCCCTTGGCCCCTGCTCATGCACACTCTCTCTAAAATAAATAAATAATTTTTTTGAAAAAAGTTGGCTTATGAGTAAATTTGGTCCAAGAATATAGTTAGAGAATCACAAAGATGTGAGATTTCTGAAAGACATTTCAGTCGATATTTTACTCTCAGATAGGAACATGACTAAAGTTTGTAGAGAGGGCAAGGGGAGAATGATATATTTAAAAAACAAGCAAACAAACAAAAAACCAAACCCAAAACCTGAGGGGATGATCTGTTTAGGCTATCTCTCACCTAGCAACATACATTAGATCACAAGATTTAAGAAAAAGACTTAGCTACATAGAAAAAAAGGTTTGAATAATTAAGGGGTAGAGTCTTTCTAGTGGCAATTACCTAACTTGTAAAATTCAGTATGCAGTGGCCAAAACTGTAGGGTATTGTGTTGGTTTGCTATTTCTTTTAACCCACTGAGCCACACAGGCGCCCCTGCTATTTCTTTTAAATATGAATACCTTTTTAACTGATAATTATGTATTTCCTGATCCAAGGTAGGGCATTAATGATCAGATCTCATGCTTCAGGCTATAACGCAATTATTGCAGAGAAGAGAGTTCTCTTGCCTCTGTTCCAAATGACAGAGAGAGAGAGAGAGAGAGAGTGAGAGAATGGGGTGGGGGGAGGATAGAGGGAGAGAGAACCACCACGCACATCCACGCTTCCTGGAACCTGCACTAAGCTTCTCCAATTTTCCAAACAAGGTGTCCTGACTTTGAAACAGAGGTGATAAAGATGAAAGAAATCAGATGAAGCTCTGATTTCTGCCAATTATTTCAAAGTCTCTTTATTTGCCAAGATTAACCTCTTTTCTCTAAATAAAGTAAGAGAATTGTTTGACTAGTTAATAAAAAGAAGATAACACAATGTCTGTGTTAGCACATGACTTTTTAAAACAATGGAACACCTGTACAGAGGCTCTTGTTTAAAGTGATTAGAATGAACCCACAGGAGCACAGGCATTATGCAGGTGACATTGACTTGGAACTCAAGTTTAACTCAGAGTTATTATATTAATCATGGTAATCCAACACACAGTCAGTTCATTTGTTGTTGCTTTGCTGTTGTTCTTAAGATTGTATTCAAGCTAAAATACTAAAGGAAAACAACAAGTGCAAAAACTGTTCGCATTGGACAGACCTGAATTTAAGTAAAGGTTTTGCCAACTGCTGTCTGGATGACATCAAACGAGTAATTTAATCTGAGTTCAGTTGGAAAGATTAAAATAAGAAATACAAAAGAGTGAAAAGAATGGTAGTGAACTCCTAGGGTTATTGCAAGGACTTTAAAAATTAGCCAGAGCCCAGAATATGATGCAAATTTTCAACAAATGACATTATATCCTTACCACTAATTATAATGGGCTTCTCATGCTTGAACTCAGATTTAGAAATTAAGATACATTCTTACGCTGTTTCCAACAAAGATGTGTATTTTTTGTGAGTAGAATATCCAACAAAAATGAGCCTCAATATAGACATTCCAGACTGGGGCTGCTAATTATTATGACATTACTTAAAATCTAATATGACTTTGAAATTAGACTCCTTAGCTAAAAGTAAGCTTTCTGGGCTCTTACTACTCAAAGTGAGGTCAGAGACTCAGCAGCAGTCGTAGCACTTAGGAGCTTTTCCAAATTTTAGAACCTCAGGCATTATCTGGACTACCGAATCAGAAAATGCATTTTAATAAAACCCCTGGATGATTCATCTACACATGAGACTTTGAGAAGGATTTCTCTAGAGGGCACCTGGGTGGCTCAGTCAGTTAAGCGGCTGCCTTCAGCTCAGGTCATGATCCCAGTGTCCTGGGATTGAGCCCCATGTTGGTCTCCCTGCTCAGTGGGGAGTCTGCTTCTCCCTCTTTCTCTACTCCTCCCCTCTGCTCATGATTTCTCTCTCTAAATGAATAAAATCTTAAAAAGAAAAATAATCCTCTAGTAGAGTTCTCAGACTTTAGCATGTTACATAAGTACCTGGAGAACTTGTAAAGCACAGATAGCTGGACCCCAACTCCAGAATTTCTGATTAAGTAGGTCTAGAATGGCCTAAAATTTACATTACTGACAAGGTGATGCTGATGGTGCTAGTCCAGGGACCACATCTTCATAATGACTAGAACATTCAGTAAAGACTCCAGAGGTCAAACTTTAGACTACTAGTAAATGCTACTCTAGACCCACTCTGAGAAGACTTAAGAATAAGTCCTAGAAGTATCAAATCTGGGCATCTGGGTGGCTCAGTGGGCTAAGCCTCTGCCTTCGGCTCAGGTCACGATCTCAGGGTCCTGGGATTGAGTCCCAAATTGGGCTCTCTGCTCAGCAGAGAGCCTGTTTTCCCCTCTCTCTCCACCTGCCTCTCTGCCTACTTGTGATCTCTGTTTGTCAAATAAATAAATAAAATCTTTAAAAAAAAAAAAGGATTAAAAAAAAAAGTAACAAACTACCCACCACAAAAAAAAAAAAACCAAACACTTCTTAAAGAAGAAAAACAAAATCCAGACAACAATATAACATTCAAGGTGTCCACCATACAATCAAAAATTAATAGCCATGCCAAGATGCAGAAAAATGTGACCCAGAAGCAGGAGTCAATCAACAGAACCAAATGTTGAAATGAAAGAGATGATGGAATTAGCAGATAAGAGCATTATAATAGCTATTACATATTATATACATGCTCAAAGATGTAAGGAAAAGCATAAAAATGAAAGGAGAGGAATGGAAAATGCATTAAAAAATTAAATGGTATTTCTAGATATGAAAGATATAAATGAAAAATACATTGAATGAGATTAACAGTAGGTATACACCCAAAAGAATTAAAAAAACATGTCACATGGGCACCTGGGTGGCTCAGGCAATTAAGCACCCAACTCTTGATTTCAGTTCAGGTCCTGATCTTAGAGTCATGAGACTGAGCCCTACATCGGTCTCCAGGCCCAGCACAGAACCTGCCTAAGATTCTCTCTCTCTCTCTCCCCCTCCCTCCCCCCATACACTCTCTTTCTCTCTAAAAACAAAAACAAAAACAAAAACAAACAAAAGATATATATAATTACAAATTATATAAATTATATAAATATAAATATATGATTTTATATCTATAATTATATGAATTATATATAAATACATTATATTAGATATAATATAAATTATATAAATACAAATGTTCATAGGAACATTATCCATAATAAGACAAAAGTGGAAACTTAAATATCTATCAACTGATGAATGGATAAACAAAAATATGGAATAACCATACAATGGAATAGTATTCAGTCATATAAACAAAGTACTGGTACAATATCAGCCACCACATGATTGAACCTTGAAAATATTACATTAAATAAATGAAGACAGTCACAAAGTCCATATTGTATGAGTCCATTTATATGACATTTCCAGAAGGTAAATCTATAGAGACAAAAAATGCCTTTGTGGTGTGCTCT
The DNA here is from genome assembly GCF_020171115.1 of Neogale vison. NCBI lineage: Eukaryota > Metazoa > Chordata > Mammalia > Carnivora > Mustelidae > Neogale > Neogale vison. The sequence continues at coordinate 20,426,267 of NC_058094.1, read as the reverse complement.
AGGGATGGGCAGGAAGCCCTTTTTGAGGGAAAATGAGGAATGATTGCTAATTAGTATGGATTCTTTTATGGGGTGATGAAAATGATCTAAAAGTCATTTAGGTCATAGTTGGATAATTCTTTGACTATCTTATAATCCCTTGTATTGTATAGTTTTGGTGAAATGTATGATATATGAATTACATATTAATAAAGCTATTATATTAAAAATATTAAAAAGTTAGCATTTTATTTCACACCTAGGAGGTCATTAGTGACCTTTGCTTGAACAATTCCAATTTGAATTGGGAAAGGGAAAGCCAAATTATGTTGTGTGTTGTTAGAAAAGGGACAGGAGAGTGGTAATGTGAAAACAATGTGGTAGACCATTCTCTTAAAAAGTCTAGCTGTAGGGGTGCTGGCGGCTCAGTCTGTTAAGCCTCTGACTCTTAACTTTGGCTCAGGTCATGATCTCATGTCATGGGTCCTGAGATTGAGCCCCACGTCAGTGGGGAGTCTATTTGAAGATTATCTCCCTCTGCCCTTTCCCCCCACTGACATGCTTGTGCTCTCTCTGTCTGTCTCTTTCTCTTACATAAATAAACACATCTTACAAAAAAAAAAAAAAGTCTAGCCATAAAGGGAAGAAAACAGTGTTATTTAGAGGAGTTTCCATGACAGGGAATGAGGTAATAGGAGATGAAGGAGAAAGAAAGATCCAGAAGAATGGAGGTGGGAGAGTTGAGAGGAGATGGAGTCTAAAGAAAGAGATTAACCTTGCATAGGAGATCACCACTCTTCAACGGATCAAAGAGGAAGGAATGAACGTCAAACATCTGCCTCTGAGTTGCTCAGAATTGGGGGGCAGCAGCTAGGCTGTCTGACCAGGGAGACATTGCCCAGAGATTTCTTAACCTCCCCAGCTTTCTAGTACTAGCCATTCTGATCCCTGTTATAATGGTGGTTGTGGTGGAGTGTGTGTGTTTGTGTGTGTGTGTGCATGTGTGAGAAAGGGGGAGACCATCCTTCTCAATGATGTTCTCACTGAAGAGGAAAGTGACAATTCCCACAAGGAAACCTGATCGTTTTGAAGACACAGAATCTCTGGGGGATGTTGAAGCCAAATTCAGAGATGAGAGCAGAGGCTACGAGTTCAACTGTTTACAAGGTCCAGGTAGTGAATAACAACTTCTAATATTTATTGAGTGCATATTATGCACAGGCACCAGTCTCAATACTTTTATGCATAAACACACTTAATCCTTACATGGTAGGTAGCTCCATGAGGTAGGTATTTTTTTTTAAGATCTGATTTATTTGGGGTATCTCAGTTGGTTAAGTGACTGCCTTTGGCTCAGGTCATAATCCTAAAGTCCCAGAATCAAGTCCTGCATCAGGCTCCCTGCTCAGTGGGGAGTCTGCTTTTCCCTGTGACCCTCCCCCTTCTCATACTCTCCCTTTCTTTCTCATTCTCTCTCTCTTTCTCTGAAAAAAAAAAAGAAATAAAATATTTTTAAGAAGATTTTATTTATTTATTTGACAGAGAGAGACACAGCAAGGGAGGAAACACAAGCAGGAGGAGAGAGGGAGAAGCAGGCTTCCTGATGGGCAGGGAGCCTGATGCGGGACTTGATCCCAGGACGATGGGATCATGACCTGAGCCAAAGGCAGATGCCACCTGTCACCTGCCAGATGACTGAGCCACCCAGGTGCCCCTGAGGCAAATATTCTTAATCCTATGATGGATAGAACAGTGAGGCACATGAAGGTAAAGGAACTCACCAAGGATAAAGAATTAGGAAGTTGGTAGAGCTGGAGTTGGTAGCCAAGCCGTCTGACTGAGAGCATGAGCGCCAAACCATGAAGTCATATTGCTTTCTTTAAAGAAATATACACAATAAAATGGGGTGAGTCTATCATGACAGAAGAGCCCATGAGCATCCTGAAAGGAGCAGACATTAGCCATATCCAGCCCGTACCTCACATGCATGAATTGAGCTCAGTGTTTCCAGACATGAGATTTTTTTTTGAGGAGGAGCAGAATCTGAACTTGAAAATAAAATCTCACAATTTTTAGACATTGGCTATTTTTTTTAAGTTTAGATATTTCATGACAAATATGTCCATGGGCCAGTTATGGCCATAATGAACCAGTGTGTGATCTCTGCTTTAAAGAGAACTACAGGCTTCTGTCCACGAAGAAGAGAGATAGGATATAAAATATAAAGTCTGATAAGTTTAGAAGCCTGATATGTCTAGAGATGACATTTTTTTAATGTACAGCATGAAGGGGAAATGAATGCACATTCAGAAATATGCAACCAAACAAATGTGCATCAAGAAGAAAATCAGGTAACACCCACGCAAGAGAAGAGAAGACAACAGACATTTTCAAATAACGAGAAAAATTCTGGGCTACTATCATGGACAAGGACAATCAGGGTGGGACGTCATTCTCTAAGAAAGATAAATGTGATCTGGAAGAATAAATCTTTGCTGTAAAACTCCTGCCCCACTTAAATCAGACATACTGTAGTCAGTGAGATAAACACAAATAAGGGACAATCCATCACTATCTCACAAAGTTACTGGAAGGAGAGGGGAATAAAACAGTTTTGGCATCAGTAGGAGGAACAGTTCCCCCCCAAACAAAACTGGGCTCTGTTACCATGGAAAGGGACAATAGGTGCTGGGTGGTCCTTACAGGGACATGGGCAACAAGGAGCACAGCTGGAATCTGAAAACAGATTGCTAGATCAACTCTCTTCCACAGCTGCCATACCTAGGGCTCACCAGAGGCTCACCATACCTAGGGTGATCTAGCTCAAACATGCTGTGTAACCTTTTCACAGCCCATTTGCAAACACTTTGTCCACATTGAAAGGATTGAAAGGCAAAAACTGACGTTCACTATCCAGCAATCATTCAACGCCATCACTACAATAGGACCGAAGGTATCTGCACCTACAGGAGAGTCCACTCTTATCCCACCATTCACTGGCCTGTCCTTCCGGGCTCAGCCTCTGGCTGGGAGAAACTGTTTGCCGTCCCCCCATCCCCCTCTCAGAGGGCTCTCTTTGATACCTGTAAGGCAAAGCTATCTTTTGTTCCAGTAAAGAAACTCTTTTTGCTGGTTCAATCCCATGGTACATCTATCTCTTACAACTGGTCATCAAATCCCATGACCATCTCGGCCCAAGCTTCCATTTGGCAAAATTGCCAAAACAATGAGAATAACAAAATAACAGCAACACGAAAGAGGGATCACTTTACGAATGTGTGTCATGTTTTAGGGGCTGCTCTAACACTTGTCATGTTCACTGCACAACATGGGGCTTTGTACTGATCAATTTTGAGCTAGGCTGGAACTTCTCTAGCAGCTAGATGTATGCAGCTTCTAGAAACTCCGACTCATTTACCCATGCCAGGGCTGATGGTTGACAACTTCTCTCGCCACCCTGGATCTTTTCAGACCTTTCTTTATCTCTAGAGTCCTGCCACTGTTGTGTAAATTGGAACTCTTACAGGACATTCTTTATTCCAAGTACTCACAAGGTTTCTACTCCCTGGTTAAACAGGAACACACTCATTCTGACTTTAGGAGGGAGGTGCTATTGTTATTCCTACTTCACAGGAAACAACAACAACAACAATAAAAACAAAACCTGTGCCACAAAGGGGGGAAATTACATGCCCAAAGTCACACACCTGAGGAGTACTACGGGATTTGAACCCACACTGATTTTTTGACTTAACAGCTGGCTTAACTACCATAACAATATATGGAGAGACAGGTATTATATAATTGCCATTGCAGTGTATGAAGACATATATTATGCATATCTAGTATATCGATTTTATATATATATATATATATACACACACACTTTGTGACATATATACCATGCATTATAAGTAGATTTCATATATATCATATAAACTATGTAATTGACTAGATACATATATTCTCCTTATATATACAAGTTAGCTCTAGGATTTTCTAGAAATTAATTTTTTCAACTGTTTTTGCTAATGGATAACAAAATGCCATCAGTGTATAATTGAAAATATACATACACATATATTCTCAACTGTATACATTCAGTATTTTGATATCATTTGCAATAACAATTGAAAAACCAGTTTCTATAAAATCCTGGAGCTAAATTGTCCCACAATCAAAAAGGAAAGGGTGCAACTGCCCTTTTTGGATAATATTGGTGACTCCAAAAAAATATAATAATAATAAGAAAGAAAGAAAAGACTGAGCTCATTAATGTTCAAGCAAGGATGCATCTGAATAAAGAAAGTTAATAAGTACTCACCGTGGGAGGAACCGTGAGACAGTATAAGCTTGTGAAACAAATTCAATGTTTAGAAGAAAATGATAGATAATTCTGTCTAATGAGTACACAGCAGACTAATTATTGTAATGAAATATGTTTAATTAAAAAGAAGTCTGCTTCCTAATGATTATACTGACTGTAAACCAGTTTGTAATACCCCAAAGACAGCTTAAGACGATACATAAAGGCTACAGAGAAGGTTTACACAAGGACAGTAAATAAATGTGTTTACTTGGTCTAAAATAAGCATTCTAGTCATCCTAGGCTCTTTTAATGTAATAATATGCCCTGATCTCTTAAGACAATGCCCATTTGGAAATAAAAGAAATAAAAAGAAGTAACAGAAAGCCTTAGGAGGATCATTTAAATATACTTTAATATGACTTTGGAGAAAATACACCTTAACACAAATTTGGAGAAAAATGTAAATTATAACAGGTTTCATTCAGGATAAAGAGCTAAAATCCATTCATGGAATCAAAACATGTAAGAAGCCTGTATAGCTCCAGTTTGTAGTGGGTCTGAGGAAGGACGTATAAAGCAAGCTTTCATGTCCTATTTCGGTCACTCAGCCATTAGTGGCTTAGCGGACAGGGAGCAACATAGTAACTGGAAGAGAGCAGAATTGGGGGGTTTCAATCCAAGGCTGCAAAAATGGGATCCTTTCCGCCTGTGATTTCTATGAATGTATGATGGTAAGGGTGTGTGCTGTGGAGTGTGGGTGGTGTTATCAGATATATCTTTAAGAAAATTTCAATCTGAGGGAACATCTAGGATGATTCATTTTCCGGGCATATTCTGCACCTCTCTTGCCTCTTTCCTGACAAACGGTGGGATGGAGCAGTGGTTTGCTGGAGACCCTGGTGTGCTGGGGTTAGTCTATACTAGTTCACGGGAGCTGTCCAAGTTTTTAGAAACTTGCAGGTTGTTTATTAAACAGCTATTATTAAAATTTAAATTATATAAACGTACAAACAGATAAATTATGGTAGAAATAAAGGTAACAAATGCTCAACAATCCTGACTATTGTCCTAATTTTTTATTATATATGTTCTTGGAGTTATCTACAGCTATTGTATCTATATAGTGGGCATGCTATATAGTCTTATAACCCCACTTTCAGTGACTTCATGGTGGCAGCTTAAAATTGATCACTGTGGAAATATTTGCACCATGGAAACCAGCACTGCTGCAAATTAGGCTTCCCTCTGCCCTCGATGGTTGTTAAACATTTACCAGGACATACCTGAATAGAGGCCATCATGAGAAGTAATTTATGCTGCCTAGATTTTACGTTTGGAGGGTAGGACTTGAGCTCTGGCAGCTGTGCAGGGCAGAGGAAAAATGATAACAGGAGAGTCTGCAGAAGAAACCACACAGATGTTTCCTAAAGAGGTTGTTATTCTGCGGAATCTAGGTAGAGAGAAACTGAGGTTCTGGCCAGGAGCTGTTGGGATGAGAACTTAGAAAATCAAACAAAAGTGAGGTCTAAAGAATGAGTGGGTGGTGAAACCATGGAAGAATTATTGAACCAAGTAGATTAGCAGGTTTTATAAGGTGGATCCAAGGCATAAATAGGCATTTAAAGACAGGGCCACTGATTTCACATCTACTCTACATTGATTCAAACAAAACCCTATATTTTCTGAAATGATCTCCTCTCTCTCTATTCAAAGTTCTTTGATGGCTGACCTCACATTAAAAAGGAAAGAAGCCAGATTAAGACAAGTTATATGGAGGTATGATTAACATTTTTAATACTAGAGCAAACGTTCACACAAACACGCACATAGTCACACATACACACATATACACACTCACCCTCCCACACACACATGCTCACCCCATTCATGGGGCAGCTAGAATGGCATTCATTGGGAAAAACTATGGGAGATAGAATTAGCAGCAGGTATATAGGTTTCCATTGCTCATTCATTATAGTAGAGCCAGACATAAGACTCAACAACCCTACCTGGGAAGTTCTAGGCTGAACAATTAAAGAAGCACTGGTTTCTTTCCCAGTGTGATTCCATGCTGTGAAGTGGCAGAAACTTGATTCCAACCATATCCTGCCAGTTTAGTGTTCAAAAGAGGTGGGAAATAGTCATATAGTGTCAGTCATGAGATGTACCAAACTAGGAGTCACAACATCAGGATTTATGGCTGGGAAACCATCAGTCCTTCATCAAGGGTAGGAGCCCAAGATTTGACCAAGATTGCTTATCCTAAAGACCGGACTATCACCAGCTACCACAGAATTTGAAGAAGACCAACATGGTTCCTTACAGACCAGTCTGCACATTATCAGTCTGAGACATATTTTTCCTTGTTTCTCGTTGACATATAGTCTGGATCCTCCAAGAGATTTGGGGAATGTAATAAATAAGCTCATTGACACTGATTAATTTTTCTCTATTAGATGGAAAATTCAAGGATTTTTTAAATTAAATCAGGAAGGTCTTCTGCTGCCTATCCCCCAGTCTTCTAGAATATCTCATCCTTCTACAAGAAAAACAATTATGAACACTTAGAACAAGGATAAAAGATTTCTTTTTTCCCCAAAGTGCCAACTGCTCTGAGGAAGAGAATATAACTTATTACAGATGTCTGCCATGGGTACAGCATAATAGGAAGTATAAGTCATGCCAAGTATTTGTCACTTTCCCTAACTTTTCTGTAAATTATTTTCCTTGTTTCAAAAAACATATTTTTGTGGGCATCTGCTTGTCTTCTTAAAAATCACAAGGTAATGATTTCTGCTATGATTTTTTGAAAGACTATCCCATCATATGTGAGATAATTAGAGGAAAGTTAGCTTAATATGCTATATCTATCCTTGGATAATCCTCTAGTAAGGGCAGATCTAATTGTGTCTAAGGTCTGAAGAACGTTATAGTACAAATTCCCAAGGGAAAAATTTCTTTCTGTCTTCTTGTGTCATGAGGTGCTCAATGTAAAATTGACCAGCTGAAATGTGGTGGCTTTTTTTTTTTCTGTTAAAATAATGGCAACACCTGCTCTGTCTTGCCTTTGCAAACATCAACCTATTTCTCTATATTATGGGTTATAAAGTCATTTTCTATTGGACAAATTTAAATAATTACAACATAAATACTCAAAATCATTCTTTTGGTATTGGTTGAGTCCTGATTTGTGACCCAGTATGTGGTCTATTCTGGAGAAGGTTCCATGTACACTTGAGAAGAATGAGTATTCTGTTGTTTTAGGGTGGAATGTTCTGTATATATTTATGAGTTCCATCTGGTCCAATGTGTCATTCAATGCTCTTGTTTCTTTATTGATTTTCTGCTTGGATGATCTGTCTATTACTGAGAGAGGCGTGTTAATATCTCCTACTATTAATGTATTCATATCAATATGACTCTTTATCTTGATTAATAGTTTTGTTATGTAATTGGCTGCTCTCGTATTGGGGGCATAAATATTTACAATTGTTAGATCATCTTGGTGGATAGTCCCTTCAAGAATGATGTAGTGTCCTTCTGTATCTCTGACTACAGTCTTTAGTTTAAAATCTAATTTATCTGATATGAGAATCACTACCTCGGCCTTCTTTTGAGGCCCACTGGCATGAAAGATGATTCTCCATTCCTTCACTTTCAGTCTGGGTGTATCCTTAGGTTCAAAATGGGTCTCTTGTAGACAACATATGGATGGGTCCTGTTGCTTTATCCAATCTGCAACTCTGAGTCATTTTATGAGGGCATTTAGGCCATTCACATTGAGAGTGATTATTGATAGATACGTTTTTATTGACATCGTGTTACCTTTGAGTCTTTCTTTCTGTAGATTGTCTCTATATCTCAGTTCAATGATATTCTTAGGATTTTTCTTCTTTTATAGAACCCCCCTTAATATTTCCTACAGTGTCAGCTTGGTGGTCACATACTCTCTTAAGCCTTGCCGGTCTTGGAAACTCTTTATCTCTCCATCCATTTTGAATGTCAGTCTTGCTGGATAAAGTATTCTTGGCTGCATGTTCTTCTCGCTTAGTGCCTTGAATATATCTTGCCAGCCCTTTCTGGCTTGCCAGGTTTCTGTGGACAGGTCTGACGTTATTCTGATGGGCTTTCCTCTGTATGTAAGGAGCTTCTTCGTCCTAGCTGCCTTCAAGAGGGCCTGCCTACAATTATAATTCTTCATTCTTACTATTAGGTGTCTCGAGGACTTTTGAGAATCTATAATCTTGGGGGGAGACTGTTCTGCTTCTAGTTCACTTACTTGTGGAGCATAAAGAATAACACAGAGGACACTGGGAGATGGAGAGGAGGAGTTGAGTTGGGGGAAATCAGAGGGGGAGATAAACCATGAGAGACTGTGGACTCTGAGAAATAAAGTGAGGGTTTTGGGAAGGGAGGGAGGTGGGGGGTTGGGTGAGCCTAGTGGTGGGTATTAAGGAGGGCACGGATTGCATGGAGCACTGGGTGTGATGCATAAACAATGAATTTTGGAACACTGAAAAAAAAATAAAATAAAACAAAATTTTTAAAAAGTGCAAGTTTAAATAGATAAGTTGGGGCTCTAGGTAAAAAATAAATTGGCACCCAGATGTCAAAACCATCCTACAGCAAATGGGAAAGCAGTGTAGTGAAGGGATAAAGTTAGAAACTTTGGAGTGAACAGACTTGCTTATCTTGAACAAATCATTTAACCTCCCCAAGGCTCATTTCTCACCTTCCAAATGGGTTTATTTTTCTATATTTATCTACCTTCAGGTTATTGTAAAGTGAAATGAAATAGATGTAATTTTTTTATTCTAAAATGCTCTGAAATGTAATAAGTATTTAGTGAATGCTCAATTATTCTGCTAAGCATGGAGGAGGGTACACAAGCTTATGAAACTTATGGGGAAATATTTTTGTTTCACATTTTACAGATTGTCATTTATTCTTGTGAGTTCCTGGTTTCTGTATTTTTAACTACACTTCTATAGGGAGGCAGTATTATTCTGTAGATTGATACGTATATGGAGAGTATTTATTGCAGTATCTAACACATAGTAAGTACATACTGAACATCATTAGTAATAACGCATGAATCATGAAATAATTCCTGAAATATAAATGATTTTGATTCTTTTTTTTTTTAATTTCTTTTCAGCATAACAGTATTCATTGTTTTTGCACCACACCCAGTGCTCCCTGCAATATGTACCTTCCTTAACACCCACCACCTGGCTCCCCAAACCTCCCACCCCCCGCCCCTTCAAAACCCTCAGGTTGTTTTTCAGAGTCCATAGTCTCTCATGGTTCACCTCCCCTTCTAATTTCCCTCAACTCCCTTCTCCTCTCCATCTCCCCATGTCCTCCATGTTATTTGTTATGCTCCACAAATAAGTGAAACCATATAATTGACTTTCTCTGTTTGACTTATTTCACTCAGCATAATCTCTTCCAGTCCCGTCCATGTTGATACAAAAGTTGGGTATTCATCCTTTCTGATGGAGGCATAATACTCCATAGTGTATATGGACCACATCTTCTTTATCCATTCGTCCATTGAAGGGCATCTTGGTTCTTTCCACAGTTTGGCACCATGGCCATTGCTGCTATAAACATTGGGGTACAGATGGTCCTTCTTTTCACTACATCTGTATCTTTGGGGTAAATACCCAGGAGTGCAATTGCAGTGTCATAAGGAAGCTCTATTTTTATTTTCTTAAGGAATCTCCACATTGTTTTCCAAAGTGGCTGCACCAAATTGCATTCCCAAACAGTGTAAGAGGGTTCCCCTTTCTCCACATCCTCTCCAACACTGGTTGTTTACTGTCTTGTTGATTTTGGCCATTCTTACTGGTGTAAGGTGGTATCTCAATGTGGTTTTGATTGCAATCTCCCTGATGACTAATGATGATGAACATTTTTTTCATGTGTCTGTTAGCCATTTTTATGTCTTCTTTGGAGAAGTGTCTGTTCATGTCTTCTGCCCATTTTATTTTATTATTATTTTTTTATTTATTTGACTGACAGAGATCACAAGTAGGCAGAAAGACAGGTAGAGAGAGAGAAGGAAGCAGGCTCTCTGCCGAGCAAAGAGCCTGATGTGGGGCTCGATCCCAGAACTCTGGGATCATGATCTGAGCCTTAGGCAGAGGCTTTAACCCACTGAGCCACCCAGGTGCCCCTCCTGCCCATTTTTTGACATGATTATCTGTTTTGTGTGGGCTGAGTTTGAGGAGTACTTTATAGATCTTGGATATCAGTCCTTTTTCTGTACTGTCATTTGCTAATATCTTCTCCCATTTCATGGTTTGCCTCTTTGTTTTGTTGATTGTTTTCTTTGTTATGCAGAAGGCTTTGATCTTGATGAGGTCCCAAAAGTTCATTTTTGCTTTTGTTTCCTTTGCCTTTGGAGACCTATCTTGAAAGAAGTTGCTGTGGTCGATGTTGAAGAGGTTACTGTCTATGTTCTTCTCTAGGATTTTGATAGATTTCTGCCTCACATTGATGTCTTTTATCCATTTTGAGTTTATCTTTGTGTATGGTGTAAGAGAACGGTGATGTTTCATTCTTCTACACATAGCTGTCCAATTTTCCCAGCACCATTTATTGAAGAGACTGTCTTTTTTCCACTGTATATTTTTTCCTGCTTTTCGAATATTATTTGACCATAGAGTTGAGGGTCCATATATGGGCTCTCTACTCTGTTCCACTGGTCCATGTGTCTGTTTTTGTGCCAGTACCATGCTGTCTTGGTGATCACAGCTTTGTATAAAGCTTGAAATCAGGCAACATGACCCCCCAGTAGTTCATCTCTCCTCTGGGTGCCTGGGTGGCTCAGTAAGTTAAGCATCTGCCTTCGGCTCAGGTCATGATCCCAGAGGCCTGGGATCGAGTCCCACATCCAGGGAGCCTGCTTCTCCCTCTGCCTTCCATTCCCCTTGCTCATGCACTCTATCTCTGTCAAATAAGTAAATAAAATATAAAAATGAGTCACACCCTTCTAACCTTGCATTGTCCTTAGAGAGTTCTTAGGATAAAATTCATAGTGTTAAGCATGACCTAGAGGGCTTGAGAACAAAATTTTCACCTAACTCCCTAGCTTCATTTCAAAGTACATAGATTTCACTCAGTTCTTAACACCAAGCTCCTTCGCAAATACAGGTATTCACATATGTTCTCCCCTTTGCTTAGGACACCTCCTTCCCCCTCCTCCCTTTAGTCCAGCTAGCTTTTATTCATCCCCTAGATCTCTGCTTAAGTTACTTATCCTTCAAAAATTTCCCCAAATTTCCACATTAGTTGGAGACACTGTTATTCATTTGTGTACACTCCATATATAAAGAAAACACTTGTCGAAGTCTTTTTGGCTGTGCTGCAGATGGACCAATTCCTTATTTGGTCAATTTCCAAAAGTATAAGTTAGTGAAGGATAGATCCCTCCTCCCATTGTAGAGGGCTAAAAGTAGATACTCTTCCCCAGCCTTCCTTTTTGTTAGAATGCAGATCCATGGGCTAGGTTTAGAAAATTAGATGCACCTGCTTCTGTGCTTACATGAGGAGCTGGTGATTCAAAGAAGCATGGACAGGAGAGGATTTATTCCCAGTCTGGTGACAATGGCTGTGCTGACATCTGGTTTTAAGAGACCACAGACATATCAACAGCATTGGTGTCAGTGGTAGAACCCTTGATCCCATTCTGGCAATGTCATGGATCCCAGTGATTAGTAGAGTTGGTGGTGTCCTCACCTGACCAGTTCCATAACTTAATTTTGGGTGTGACCTGGCTATGTATCTATCCTTATTCTCATCCACTTTCTCATCTTAGTTTCCCAAACTTCCTGCCAAATCTATAAATTAATACATATCTTTTCAATAAATTGTTTTTCTGTTTAAAGCAGCCTGGTTCAGTTTCTGTTGCTTGCACCTTAGAACCCTGAAAAAACATCATTGCCCTTTTAACCATATGATGTAAAATGAATACATTTTCCAGTTATGTCTGCTTCTACCACTGACCTATAAGCTTGAAGACTTGTGCTTTATATATTTTATGAGCCACTGATTTTCCGGTGCCTAGCACAGGTTTGTCAAATAGTAAATACAAGATCAAGTGCTGAATGAAAAGAGTGAATTAGTATCTGCAAAGCCCTATGCCTAAATGATGGAGAGGGTAAGGGACAACAAAGCATAAAAAGAAAATCACAAACATGATCCTCAAAAGAAAAGATAAGCTATAATGAATTACTATATGTGTGTGTACACAGACATACGCATATATGTGTGTATATATATATATTAATTAATGAATGAACATTATGTAAGATAGAACATGAAAGTGTTGGAAAGATAGAAAGGTCAAAAGGAGAAGAACTGAAAGTATTACGAAAAAGATGGTTTTCAGACAAGATCTTGAAGCATTTTTACATTAAAAATTGGAAGAGGGATTACTCAATAAAGACTAGACAACTGGAGGGATGAACAAAGGCACAGAGGTCAAAATGCACAGAATTATGAGGAGATACCCCTCTACTTAGAATGTAATGGACAGTCATTAAAAACTATTAGGGAGGGGGGAAAGTGAATAGGGAGGAAAATGACATGTCTAAGCTGCATTATGAAAAAGTCAAACTGACAGAATTATTTAAAATTTAACACAGAGTAGGAAGAGTAGACAAAAAAAATCAGATATTAAAAACTATTGGTATAATTCAAAGGAGAGGTAATAGGGTATTGTTTAAGTAGTAGAAATAGGACAGATTATTATTATTATTATTATTATTATGAGACAGATTATGAGCTATCAAAGAGGTAGGATTGCAAAGATTTGAAAACTTCTTGGATATGAGAAGCATAATAAAAAAAAGTTTTTAAGAAGTGAAAATAAAGCACGGATAAATGGGAAAATAGTAATAACAAGAACAGAAGGAAGAAATCATGGGAAAAGTGAAGTTTTATAGAGAAAGAGTAACATTCTTGTAGTATATTTTGAGCTTAAAATTATAGGCGATTTACAACGGGCAACTGAAAGTAGAAGTCTGCCATTCCAGAGAGAAACCAGAATTAGAGATCTAGATTAGGAAGTGAAGGAGATGATGCCCATGCTCTCCTAGGTCCCTTCAACTCCCTTTATAGCATTTCTATGTACCTTTCTCCCCACTTTGGTGTGAGTTCAAGCATTGGCTCCTGCTTGCCCCCTGCCAGTTTGGGAAGACAACCATGAGTTACTAGAGGTGCACTACCCCCATGTGCAGATTGCTGGAAGAGTTTGAAGTTTAAGTGCCTTCTTCTCTTCTCCCTTAGCCTTTTCTAATGACAATCAGGTAAAGAAGCATGAAAGACTCACCTTGAATTATGCAACACTGAGATGTAACTTGCATTCCACTTGTTCTGCAGGATCAGGCTTATGCCTGGATCACCCTCATGCCTGGATCACCCTTTCCTGGCTTCCTCCCCCTCCCTGTCCTTGCTCTACTCCTTTTTCAGGTCTCCCGTAAGAGTACTTCATTACTGCATCACTTGCACATGAATCCATTTCTCAGGGTCTGCCTCTGGTGATGCAGAGGGAAAACAGGGAGTAAATCATAATGTAAACTATGGACTTTGAGTGACTTATGATGTGCCAATGTCAATTCACTCTTGGTATAAAATGTACCATTTTGGTGACTGGTGTTGAAAATGTGGGAGGCTATGCATGCATGGGAACAGAGGGTACACAGGAAATCTTTGCACCCTCCTCAATTTTTTCGTAAACCAAACCCTCTCTAAAACAATAAAGTCTTAGAAAATAAACTAAAAATTTAAAAAGTGTATATTTTACCTTCATTATTGAAAGGAATTTTTGCTGTATAGAGAACTTTAGGTTGGCAGTGTTTTTCTTTTTTCTTTTAGTAACTTGAAGATGTTGTTCTACTCTATTCCTTGCATTGTTTCCAACAAGTCTATTGCCAGTCTTATCTCTGCATCTCTCTGTGTGTGATCTACCTTTTTTGCTGGTTACTTCTGAAGATTTTTCTCCTTATCATTGCTTTTAAGAAATTTAGTTATGATGTGGCTTGGTATAGATTTTTTCATGTATTCAATTCCTGGGGTTCATTGAATTTATTAGGTCTGTGGATATAATTTGATAAAATTTGGATATCTGGCAGTCATTATGTACTCCAATTTTTTCTCTTTTCTCCTTTTGAGATTCTAATTTAAAATATATTAAAACACTTCAGGTTTTCTCATTAATCACACTCCTTTAATTTTTTTTCACTCTTTTCCCCTCTGTGTATTTCATTTTAGTTCTCATTTCTATTTCCATGTCTTCAAGTTAACCAATCTTTTCTTCTGTATTATCTAATTTGATGTTAACCCTTTGCAGAATACTTTTCAACTCAAGCATTCAATTTGGGTCCTTTATATGTGTTTTATATTTGTTTCTACATGAAGTGTTCAATCTTTATTTTTTGAACATATGGCATACATTTATAGAAACTGTCTTAATATTCTTTCTACTAATACAATCATCTGTACCATTTCTGGATTTGTTTATGGTGGTTGATATTTCCTCATTATGTTTCGTATTTCCTGCTTCTTTGCATACCTGTCATTTTTAATTGGATGCCAAACATCGTGAATCTTTTCTTTTTTTTTTTTACGATTTTTTTTAAATTTGATATAGAGAGAGATAGCACTAGTAAGGAGAGCAGCAGGCAGAGGGAGAGAGAAAAGCAACCTCTCTGTAAGCAGGGAACCTGATGTGGGGCTCGATCCCAGGACTCTGGAATCATGATGTGAGCCAAAGGCAGCCACTTAACTAACTGAGCCACCCAGGTGCCCCCGTGAATTGTTTTTTCTTGGGTCCTAGACATTTTGTATTCCTTAATATTCTTAAGGATTCTTCTATGATTCAATTGAGTTATCTAGACACGGTCTGAGCATTTTTAGGCTTTTAGAAAAGCTTTGTAAGGATGGACCAGAGCAGACTTTCATCTAAGGCTATGTCTCAGTATCAAGACAATATTTTTCTATGTACTCTATCCAGTGCTCTATTAATTAGGAAATTTTTCGCTCCAGGTAGTGGAAACAAAAGCTGTTCCCAGCCATGTATGAACTCCTGGGATTGTTCCTTTGCTTTTCTGGATGCTTCTTCCTTGACCTTGGATAAGTTACTTACCTTCATGTAATGATTAGCACTCATCTGAAGATTTAAGGGAGACTCTTTTCTGACTTCCCAAGCTTTCTCTGCATTCAGATCTTTCCTCACTAGTACTCTATGAACCCAGCTCTGTGGCCCCATCAAATCCAACTTCACCAACTCAACCCCTGGCCTCCACCAGGATTTTCCTCCCTCACTCTAGAAACTTGTTCCAAGGTGAGAAAATAATATGGTTCCCATTACTTTTTTCTTATTCCTAAGGTAAGGGATCATTACCTTGCATTGTCTGATGTGCAATGTCTAAAAACCAGGGTTTCACATATTTTGTCTGGAATTTGTTTTATCTGGGAAGATGAATCCAGTCTTAGTTATTCTATTTTGGGCAGAAGTCATATGTTGCTGTTTTTTGATGATAAGAGAAATTGGTATATATTCATGGAGGGGGAAAGATTGAGTGCAAGGTTGAAACTGAAACTGAAGAGAAAGAAGGAAAGATTAATGAATGAATTTCCTAAAGGAAGTACAAAGGAGAAATAATGAAAAGCTAGGATGGGACTTACCTTTGGACATGGGAAAAAAAAACAATTTGTCTGAGACAGGAAGAAAGGAGGTGAGTAATAGTGACAAAACAGAAATTTAGATGCAGACTGCATTTGGTTGGTTAATATTAATATTAGCTCCTAGCATGTAAGATAAATAAATCTAAACTACTTGCTGCAATGTGGGCCAGGAGAGTAAAGTATGATTCCTAGCACAGGTCTCCCTGAAATCACCCTCCTTACAAATCTTCTTTCCTGAGCTTTCCATATTCCTGATAAAAGTGAGGGTTTTATAGGTCACCTAATGAGTTCTTAATCAACTTACTTTAAAACTGCTGGTGGTCTGATTCACAGCTCACATTGGTATCTGATATCTATCATCTCTGACGCCTCCACTGATTTTTTTCAACTTAATATCCTGTTACACAATACTACCTAAGAGATATGAAACACATGAAAGTCCAATTTCAATTTAGGGAAATAAGTATTCTGTCCTGTAAGTGTTCTGCACATCAGGTTGTGGAAACACAGTGAATGGGTGGGGCCCTACATAATCTTCAATGGCCAGATTAATGCTGCCATAAAGAATTGCCCTTATGACCCAAAGGAATTATCCACAAAATAGATATGAGGACAGGAGTGGTGAGAAGAAAAGATATTCCATTGGGGGGAGGAGTATGTATACAGGCAGGAGAATTATTGGAAATGCAGATGGATTAATAGGACAGGTGAGGTCAGGGAGCTCATCAGTAGCTCTATCCCACAAATACCCTGAATGCATTCCGGGTGTTTGGAACTGATCCTGAGAACAGCAGGGAATTCTGGAGGAGTTTTAAGTAGAGGAGTGGCTGCAATCCATTCTGTGCTTAGAAATCATTCCAACAGCAGTGTAGAGAACACAAGGAAAGGAACAAGACTGTTAGAATATTTGTTGTGGCAGGGAATAGTATCCTGAGATAGGAGGAGGACAGTGGGGATAGAGAGAAGTGATACATGCTAGAGAATAAGGTGGTAGAACTAAGAGGCCTCATACCTGATGAAATATGTGGCATAAGAGGAGCTACCCAAGGAAACACCCAGATGTTTGTCTTGGATAACTGGATTGACAGCCTTGTTTTCAATGAAACAAGTATTACTGGTTAGATGTTCCAAAACTCCCCGTAAAGTAAGAGAAAGTAGGGACAGCTGGAATGGTTTAGATTTGGTTTTGTATTCATTGGACATATTGCCTACTGTGCCAGGCTTAAATATGAGGAAAGGGAAAGAAGCTATGGGGTAATAAGCAAGACAAGTAGTAGGGAGGGGTGGCAACAGAAAGTGACAACCTCAGGGATCCCTAAGGCCCAGTCCAAGTTAGATAACATGAATTAGTAGTGGGAACAAGAGTCTTGGTGAAGACATTCTTTCGGCACCTCTGGGGCTATGAAAGCAGACTCAGAGAAAGGAGGCAGAGATGGTGGGTTGAACCTCAGCTGCAGATATGGGGGCAGTGTGGATAAATCTATAATAAGGTACAAGATGGGAGACAATATCTGGGGTGAATAAAAGCATCTCTAAAATCCCTTCCCATGAGCACAGAGTGGGACCAATGAGAGAATAAAGAGAGAGTGAAAGGCTGGAGGCCAATGGCCTGAGAATGAAGGAGAGTTTGGTGCATAAGAGATAGCCATCAGAGAGAATGTCAGCATTCACAGGAATGGCCGCAGTGAAACTCCAACAAGGTGGGTCCAGATGTGATTTCACCTCATTGAAGCTAGTAAGTTGTTTGGAGGCAAGATTGTTCAAAGTATTGTGGGTATGAATGCTGACATTCCAAATGAGGGTGTCCATAGAGAGTCTATGAAGAAGGTAAAAGTCACTCTGGAAGTCAGTAATGGCAACAAGATGGGGGGAAAGCAGAAAAGTGAACCTGTTAAGAGCTTGTAGTCATTTGTGTAGAGGAAGGGACACACTGGTGGGGTGGGGGTGGGGATGAGTGCTTTCCTTCCTTGGAGTCTAGAGGTGTTGCTTTCATTAGAAGGAAATTCAAATCATCAAGAAAAAACAGGTTTGGGTAGT
Organism: Neogale vison; assembly: GCF_020171115.1. Classification (NCBI taxonomy): domain Eukaryota; kingdom Metazoa; phylum Chordata; class Mammalia; order Carnivora; family Mustelidae; genus Neogale; species Neogale vison. The sequence continues at coordinate 20,408,245 of NC_058094.1, read as the reverse complement.
GATCATGAGAAGGGAAACCATTCTAGGAAGGAATTCATTTTCAAGCAAATAATGTTACAATAATAGAAGAGGACTCAAGGACAATTCTTTTCATTCCATTGGTCATTGTGGCAGCAGATAGAAGAGGGAAAGCAGGGATCCTTGGGATACATGGTATATAGCAAGGAAGGTGCTGGAAGGGACACAGTAGAAAATTTTCCCCTTCATGGCAATTTTTTAAACATGTGCAATTGAGGTTTTTCAGTCATTCATATTTCTGGAAACTCCAAAGTCATTTTAAGTTTATTCACTAAAATTTGGGGGTCCATCATAGTTGCTGAGCATCTCCATGATAAAATTCTTTGAAGAGATCTTTCCTTTGAATGTTCTTAAAGTGCTTATAAAGAAACATTAGGCAGAAAATACAATATGATACAATACAATACAATATATTAGACAGGAAGATTATTCCTTCCCTCTCAGGGTCTGAACACGGAGAGAGATCACTGATGAAATCCATGCAGAAAACTTTAAATTTCCTATTAACTAGTGCACGTTAAATATCAGAAAGTGATGACTAACAGGAGGAATATACAAAAGGTTTCACCCACACCCTGTTTTGTGGTTTTTGGTCTAATCCTGCCACCACACCTACGAGTTTCACTTATTAAAATAATAAAGAGGTAGAATGACTAAAATCTGCTGACCAGTGCATGGAGCTTTACACAGTCCCTTAAAGGCTAGTACTGACAGACAAGATCAGTACTCCATTTGGAGAACGCCTGATGATGTTAGCTAATATTTTTTTCCATTATGATCTACCTGCGTATGCTGGTATGTGTACTTTTGCTTATATTCAGCATATCTTTGAGAGGATCAATCTCACATCCTTTATTTCACTTACAAAATGTTGATATAAAAAATTAAAGATAAAATGGGGATAAATTGGGGCAGGGAATCTAAACTATACATAGCATCCCTTTTAAAAAGTCCATTTAAGTGTTTAAGATACAACAGCAATTTATAAGTTGCAGACAGGTAAAAATCAATAATTAAAGTTTTATGTGGAAAATATAGCCTATGCAACCATGTGTACACAGAGCAAGATATGTGTATGCGTAAAAATTCAAAAGAATAGCAGTCATCATATTGGCTGCCATTAACGGGGCGCTGACCATGCGCTAAACTCTTTCCATGTTAATGTAATCTGGGCAATCACAGGGGGTAAATACTCGTACCCCCATTTCACAGATGAGCACACCACCCGCGCACAAAGAAGCCAGTTACCTGTCCAGCGTCCACCGCCACTGGGGCTGAACCATCTGACTCTGTCCTAGTATTTTTAAAAAATCCTACTAGAGTCCCATTTAAGGCAGATCCGCTCCACTTATTAGGTGTGACTGGTGACCTTGATTATACCTTCTGGGTCACAACTTCACGACCGGTCTGGTAGTTAAGTTGAGGAAAGTGGGGTAGGGTAGTTGTGAGACTGGGGGGCGGGGGGAAGGGCAGGTGGAAACTAAGACGAGGGATATAAGAAACAAATGAAGAGCGGGGCGCTGGCCCGCGAGGGGCGCGCGGAGCGGAGCAGAAAGGACCGCGCCAGGTGGCCGCCGCACCTGTGCACGTGACGGGCGCGGGCTGGGTGGCCGTGGAGGGCTCACCTGGGCCCATGTGACAGGGCGGGGCCCCGCGCGGCTCGAGGCAGCGCGGCCACGCCCCCTCCCGCGCAGCGCGCCCGGACCCCGCGGACCCGAGCGGCGGCGGCGGCGGCGGCGGGAGCCGGGGCTGCCGAGGCGGGCGGAGGGAGGCGGCGGCTCGCGGAGACGCAGAGCGGCAGCGGCAGCATGTCGGCCGGCGGAGCGCCAGTCCCGCCGCCCCCGAACCCCGCCGTGTCCTTCCCGGCGCCCCGGATCACTCTGCCCGCCGGTCCGGACATCCTGCGGACCTACTCGGGTGCCTTCGTCTGCCTGGAGATTGTAAGTGGGGCAGCCTCGGTGACGGTCGCGCCGGGGGCAGCGAGGAAGGGCAGCGGCATCCTTGCTCCCGGGGCTGTCTCCCTCTGCGCGCGGGCCCCAGCTCCCTTCCCTCCGACGTGGCCTTTACCTGCGCCCCTCCTGGGGTTCTGCCCTCTCCCTGCCTGGCGCAGCCGGAACCTGGGCCCACTCGCCTGGCACCTGTTACGCTGGCACCTGCTCCCCCGCTGGCGACAGAAATCGCCCCGAGAGAGCGAGCAGACAGCCCGGCGGGGCCCCGGATTGGGGACTTTCAGAGGGGAAGGGTGTTTGGGCTTGGGGCACTGCCGGAGACCCCCGGCGGCTTGGCCGGGGGGGCGCGCTTGGCTGGAGCTAGAGCAGGCGCTCTGGGCCTCGCCTGTTGCTAACCTGCCATTTTGTTGGGTGGCGCAAAGGTGTAGCCAGCCGGTGATTGAGTGACCTGGAGGCTGCCACGATGTGAAAATCCGAGGCGGGAGGTACCAGGAAGAGAAGGCGGGCTTAAGACCTGGGCTCCCCGCCCCTCCCACCCCTTGCCATTATTAGTGCCCTTTGGATTGGGGAGAGGAGCAGGGTTTAGGAGGCAGGGCAGGGAAAAAGGTCAAGTATGAACCGTGCCCTTGGCAGTTTCTAATGCAGTGGGTGCGAGAGCGGCAGAGGAAACGTGGCTGTCAAGTTCCTCGCTGCCCACCTTTGCACCTTCTGGCTTCTAGTGGACCTGTGCCCCTCCACACCTTGTCAGCACACTTTCCTGGGTCTAGGTGAAGGTGAGGTCACCTGGCCTGACCGGCAACCTTATTGGGCTAGAGACTTAAACTTTTTGAAGGCAATTTTATGGAGTTGGAATCTTTTGGAACTCATCGTGGACCAGGGGAAATGTGCAAACATAAATTGGGCAACTCACGGTTGCATCATCGCCTGAGAAGGGCAAATCCAGAGCGCGGGGCTCTGCCCTTCCTGGAGGCTGATGTTGTTTGGTGGGTCTGGAGTTTTCATCTCCCTTCCCTCACCTGTTCCTTTGAGTTTGCATAACCTGGATTTGGTCGCTTCAGTTTCACTTTTGTGCTTCTGGGGCTGGAACGCCTTGTGAGCATTGGTTTTCTGCCCTATTATGCTGAGGTGGCTAAGGCGTGCGAAGTTAAGTTTAGCTCAGATTTGAATCTGAAAAAGGAGACAAGGGAGTTACAGGCTACGCCATCAGTAATCGGATCGTGATGGCGAGGCTGGAAGAGGCTGGTTTGAGTCTGAGCCCAGTTCAGAAGCATCTGAGTACTTGGGATGAGGCACAGGCATCCATGTGAGAAGAGTAGGGAGCGGATGGCACTAGGCCCGGGCTCTGCTGGGTGTGGGGGAGATGCGCTCGGAACAGTAGGATCTGGGGAGAAAGCTTGTGTAAGTTCTGGGCTGCTTCAGTGCCATGTTTCTCAAACTCCAGTTGTTTGCATACCTCTTTTACAAGTTTTTGCCAAATCCGCATTCCACCTGTTCTAGAATTTACAGAATGTTCACTTCAATTCCCTTCCTAAACTTTAGCACCTACTTTAAGCCTCATCCTAAACAATAATACACATGAGTCCTCAACTTTGATATACTGGGGCTATTTTTCTAGTATTACCCAAAGATATATATTTACACATGTATGTATATATGTAAGGATATGTAAGGATAGGTAAGGGTACCTGTCTGTATATATGGAACATATATACAGAGACGGCTTCTCTGTGTGCTGTCGAATCAAATCCTGTCTCGGGGATCATCTATGGTCTTATCACGCTTTTGGAAACGTTGCCTAATTCTGATGGGAAAAAGTGGAAGTGATTTATTCTATTGTGTTTTCCCTCTCCTGCCCCCGTATTTCTTTATGGGGCCAAGTAGTTAGTTCTCAACTCTGCTGTACTTAATTACTTGGGAAGCTTTTAAAAATATGGTGACTGGCCCAGACTAATTAAATTGGAATCTCTGGGGTTGGGGGAGGGGTTGGGTTGCCCAGAGTCAGCCAGGTTCTTCTAAAAGCTCCCTAGAGATTCTGGGGTACAGTCATGGCTGGGAACCGCCAAGAGCGGTCTTTATCAGCGGTCTTTATCAGGGCCATGGACAAGACAGCTCTCATGAAAATATGAATTTTCTCCCTGTACAAGAGCTTCTACCCCTCCCCATTCTAGCAGGGACCCAGGCTCCCAGAAATAGCCAGACTTTCCTCTTATCTCTTCATGTCTGGCTTCTTACTGAAGAAATGAGTCTCAGACCCTTACCTACATAGAATAGCATCACTTCCAAAAGCTTTGTCAGTTCACTTTTCCCTTATTATGGCCAAACATATGTGATGGTTAAAATCTAGGTCTCCCTTGCCTCTTTTACTTGAATATCATCCTCCCTCCTCCCCAGCCCACCCCCGCAAAAGTAAAATAACCGAAATCATCCAATGAAACTGGTGACCTCAGAGAAACACAGACCTCATTGTGAGCCAAACTAGAGCTCCTTCTTGGCCCTTCCCCTTCCACACTGCTTAGAGATATTGGGTTATACGCCCTAAGAGAGCAGAGATCAAACTTGCTCAGAAAATTCAGTCTCACAGATGGTGGGACTAATTACCGTGGTGAACACTGAGTAATGTGTAGAATTGTTGAGTCCCTATGTCGTAAGCCTGAAACTATATACCATTATATGTCAACTATACTTCAGTGTAAATTCTTTCAAATTTTACATGAAGAATTCAGTCTCAATCCCCCTTATTATACCCACTCATAATCTCTCAAGTACAAGTCATTTGTTGAGAGGTCATTCAAAAGATGCAAACAGCGCCCCCCCTGGCAGCACCAGGTAAGACCATTTATAACACTGGCTCTGTAGGTAGTGAACATTGCAGCCACACACACGCCAGGCATGCTTTTTTGGGATAGGTGTGTCCCATTCCCAGATAGATGGATTGTCAGCCCCTCAGTTTGTGCACTGAGCTACGCCTGCCATGAAGAGCTTAATGCTAAGTTATTTTTGCAATGAGGGAAAACATCACCGTCACAGTTTCATTTTCAAATTCTCTCATGTTTTCCTGAATTAATGTTTTCTAAGCCGTTTGTCAGGTATGAATTGAATACCTACTGTGTGCAAGGCACTCTTCCAGGAAAAAAAGACGCTTAGGCCCTTCTTCGCCTGGAAGAGCATACAACCTAGTTGAGATGGTATGCGTAAACATAACTACCATTCAAGGAAGATGAACGTATGGAGAGTGAGCTGGAGCTAAAGTGTTTTCCAGGCAGGTCTGTTCATAAGAAAATGACACTGGAGCAGCTGGACTATTGGGCTGAATAAGATACTTCAGGTCCCTGTCCTCAGCTTGCCTTGTATACTGCACAAAGAAGATTAGATGTAACAGTATTAAACATGGAAAGGAATAAAGGTCAATATATTGAATTCAGTGTGTTTCATGGTTTTGGTGTTTGAGAAACAGCCCATGTTCCCCAAGATATTCATTAACATTTTTCTTTATGGGAGATATTCTAGGACTCCTTTTTTTTTTTTTTTAAGATTTTATTTATTTATTTGACAGACAGTGATCACAAGTAGACAGAGAGAGAGAGAGAGAGGAGGAAGCAGGCTCCCCACTGAGCAGAGAGCCCGATGTGGGGCTTGATCCCAGGACCCTGGGATCATGACCCAAGCCAAGGGCAGAGGCTTAATGCACTGAGCCACCCAGGTGCCCTAGTCTAGGACTCTTATTCACATGCTTCAACCTGCAGTGTTGCGGATATCTGAGTAATTTTCAGTTATTTAAGAAATAATTAAGAATCTGCTGTGCATCAGGCCTTATTCTATGCCCTGGAAATAGGATAGCTCCTACCCTTAAGTGATTCCTATATACTGAAGTATAAAGTCAAGAAAGAATTACAGTGCTGTGTTTGAAGGGGTAAAATTAGTTCCTGAAAAGTCTTATTGAAAAACAGGGTAGAGGGGCACCTGGGTGGCTCAGTCCATTAAGCATCTGACTTTGGTTCAGGTTATGATCTCTGGGTCCTGGGATTGAGCCCAGCTTTGGGCTCTCCACTCAGCAGGGAGCCTGTGTCTCCCTCTGCCCCTCTCCCCAGTGGTGCTCATTGGCATACGAGCACTTTCTCTCTCCTCAAATAAATAAAATCTTAAAAAATCTGGCCACTGAGGAGTCCAGAACAGACAGCTTGAACAGAATGGTGACGTTTGAGTTTAGTTTTAAATGATGAATAGACAAATTCAATGGACAGAAAAAGTGGGGAAGAAAATTCCAGGTAGAAACGAGGGCATGTGTAAACCCTCGAGACGAGACAGACTGTGGCATGAGGGTTCTAGCAGTTGTTTGTCTTGGTTTTTTTATAGAACATGTGGGAAGGAGGCAGAAGGAGAGCAAGCAGGTAGGGCTCGAGTTGTGATGCGCTGGGAAACGATAGGCCAGGGCACAGGATGGGGAGCTGCTGACCGACAGGGGCAAATGCGACCATACTTGTGTTTTAGAGATCTTTGCGGAATGAGGCTTGGTTATAAAACAGATGGAAGGCAGAGACATCAACTCCGGGGCTTGTGTCAGTGGTTTGAAGGAGGCATAATGACAACTTGACAAATGAAAGAAGTGGAGAAGGGGAGAGGCAGATCTGACGTTTGGAAGGTCAACCAAGTACGCAACGTGTGGCTTGTCCTGAAATGATACTAGACCAGGCTTAAATAGAAGATGTAACTCGGAGGAATTATGCCAGGAAAACAAATGTTAATGAGCGGATGATGGGGAGGGTGGGAGGGGCTCCGAGCAGGCATGTGCGGCCATGCAGAGCAATCTGTGGAAGGGATTGCAGGTTATTTTCAGCCCAGAGCTTTGACACTGGGCTAACATATAAATGGTCAGATGTACAGAGTTTCCTTTTCTTGCCCAGAAAATAGATTTGAGTTGCCCAGGGACACTGAGCGTTGGCAGTGGTGAAGAGGGGCTCTTCCAGGATAGGTGCCCCTCTCTAACAGGGTTTTAATTCTATAAGCAAGATTTTCCCTTTACCTCTGGGTTAAAAATCTCCAGCCATGGGTAAAGAGTCCTTAACATTTCATAAGAGAAAATGAACTGATGCCCCTGCATCAGTTCAGATGCAGTTCAGAAAACACTATTTTCGGCAGTCGTTTGCCCCTGACTGGAAGCCCTGGACGGAACATGAGGAATGGCAGCCCAGGACACTTGGAGTCGGGTTCCTAAATGTCTTGACCTTGAGCTCCAAGGAAAAGGCCGAGGAGAGGAGATTGGTTTTGCAGAACCCTGTAGAAACATGGTAGCTGGTGATAAGAGCCCTGAACATGGCATATTGGAGCTGATGTTTCTGAACAGGGAAGGCTGTGTAATGACAAAGTGTGGGAACGAGGCTAGTGTACACTCCATCGTATGTGTGCGGCACCTGACAGATGCTGTTGGGTCAGCAGGACAAACTGGACAGCGTGTGAGAATATTCTAGAGAAACTGCTTGGAGCAGAGAAGGGCAGCTTGGCGGTTGATGTCCTGAGCAACTTTTAAAATGTCATGATTCTTCTCCAGGAATCTGCCGTCTGATCTGAATTTCCTCTGTCCTCTTTTATATGAAAGAGTCACCCTATATGACATTCTTAACTTTTGTATAGTAGCTTCCAGAAGGAGGGAGGTCAAAAAGAGGGAAAGAGCCGATGGTTTGTAAAACGCCTGCTGATGTCAAGGCAGTGGCCTGCACGGACATTTTTAACCTCGGTGATAAATAGTTACCCACAAACATGAAAAGAGGATTTTTTAAAAATCAAAGGCAATGATAAGTAAGAATAAAAAGGGACCAGAACATATCTCTCCCCTATAAGATGTGCTTTCCAGTTTAACATTAGCACCAACTATTTAAGAGACCAAAATGGAAGTTTGGGTTGGATGGAGAAGAAAACAAAACAAAGAAGAACTGTAGTACCAAATTCTTTTAAGGATCCTCAAACACATTTTTATTAAACTTTCAGATGTAAGTCTAAAAAGTAAAACTTCTTTTGCATTAGTCTGTTTTTTTTTTTTTTTTTTGCATTAGTCTGTTTTCTATAGAGGCCTCTTCTAGCTCTGTTATTTCTCATTGCTTCCCAGAACTTGTCTTGTTTTCCTTTCTCTGATTTAAAACAAGCACACCTTGCCGGCTGTACCTACCAGGGCTAGTCCAGGACCAGGACCAGTTTGGATGGAAGTCCTCAAAGGGAGAGGGCGGATGGGGATGGATGGAGGGAGCAGAAGGAGGGCGTGTGAGCCACAGGGCAACCACTACCCCGGTCAAGAGTTCCAGCAGGAATTGCAGTAGAATGGATGAACTGAACACCTTTGGGGTCTGAAGAAGATTGAAAATGGGGTGTCATGAGGTAGACTGGCAAAAGCTAGACTGCCAACTTCCCCATAACTCTCCTTCCCTGCCTCCTGAGTTCTCCTACAGGGTGGTGGGTGCTGCCAGTAATAACTGAAAAATTGAGAAGTACGTGTTCTTGCTTCGCTGATCTTCATGCCTGTTTTCAACCACCCACCATGTACCAGGGAATGAGCTCGGCTCCAGACAGCAGTGTGTTCTGAGCATCTCAAGCTGTACTTCTGTATTTTCTTCTAGAACCGTTCATGACACACACTGGTGGGTTTTCATTCATTTTGAAGAGAACGTAGCTGAACCTCTTCTGGACAAAGCATTGTCATGGGCTCTGAGCATGGAGAGATGTTTGAGGCAATGCTGCTGACTCTGACCTCATACTCCAGTGGGCCAAACAGCCAGATGCGCCTGTGATTTCAAATCAGTAGTTGTAAGTGACACAGAAGAGACAAGTGATCAGTAACCACAGAAGCACCGAGGGATGGCATCCAGCCAGGGAAATCTTTCTGGAAGACCTGCTACCAGCATTTACTTATCCAGAGAAAATGTAGGTGGCACATGCTAGGCAGAAGGATGGGCCAGTGGGATGGACTCGTTTGCAGGGGATAAGGGATGAGGGGTTGGAGTGCCAGGCTAGGGTTCAGGCTAGCTGGAAAAGTTGCGGTGCTGGGAAGAAGGGGGCCTTGGAGAGATAGCAGCCGTGTTCTCAGGATGGTTACACTCCACTACAGTCATGCCATGACTGAATTTACACATTTATGGGCTACCTTGGAAGCACATCTGTAAGTGGTACATGTTGACTGAAGTATGTGCCCAGTTTAAAAAGTCTTGGAGGATGCCTGGGTGGCTCAGTCGGTTAAACATCTGCCTTTAGTCCTGCGTGGGGTTCCCTGCTCACTGGAAGGTCTACTTCTCTGTCTCCCTCTGCCTCTCCCCCCTGTTTGTGTTCACACACCTGCTCGCTCTCTCTCTCTCTCTCTCTTCCTCTCAAATGAATCAGTAAACTCTTTAAAAAAAAACAAACTTGGACTACAGATTGTGTATAAAGAGCTAATAGTAGGTAATCTATTCATTAGATGATGGTCTGAAAACATTAAACATTCTTTAACCACGTTGTTTCATTTGTGGATACCCAGTAAGCCAGCATTGATTACAACAGGAGAGGTTACCAAGAAGATAGGATATTCTGAACTTTGGGAGGGGCACAGATGGCTCTGAGATTCTGATGAAAGTTGTGTCCTCAGAAAAATGCAATTAACTACCCAATTGATAGGAAATCAACCCTCCCACCTCCAGCAAGGCAGTCCACAGCAGAAGGATAGAAAACCCTGCTCTAGAAGGAACACTAACCTTTGAGGGAGGCACAATAGCATAGCGTCAAGAGCATAGGCTCTGGAAGCCAGTTGCCAAGTTCAAGTCCCATTTCCAACAGTTATTAACTGTGTAACTTAGGGCAAGTTTTTAAAGGCTGTCTACTTCGACTTATCTGTAAAATGGGAATAAAATGGTAATCATGTCTCAGAGTTGGTGTGGATTAAATTGGTACAAATGAAACCTTTAGAGCAGTTCTTGGGACATAAGCATTAGATAAATGCTAGCTGATACTTCTCTTATCCTTATCAGCTTCAAACTCTCACTCAAGCTAACTTTATAAACCAGATGAAGAGACAGTTTTTTCCCCCTCCAGGTTGCTGGTTGGTTCATCACTGCTACAGTGGTGAAAAGTTCAATCTATAAATAGCAGGAAAATCGGAAAGAGAAGGGGTTATATGTCATACACAGGAAGCTCTAAATAATGAAGTATTTCTCCTTAGGGGTAGTCTAACCAGTCCTTCGTACCTTCAGATTCATTTACCTTTGCCTGTTCTCATTCCAAACATTGACTAAAAATAGGTCAGAGTAGGCACTGGCGTGTTTACCTAGTTTTAAGTCCAACTTGGAGGGTGCAGTTCAGTAAGATGCGTGGAGGGAAACTTCCACAGCTTGCTTACGGGAAGGCTGCACGGCTGTCACACCCTTGCGGGCTACAGGAGCCAAGCTACAGTGACGAGCAGATGGTCGGCCACCAAGGAGGGCTGGGGTTTTCGGACTGTGTGGCGATCGAGTAATCGCAGTCCAGCGCACACGTGAGCACTCAAGGCATCTGCCAGGATCGCCTTAATTGCAGCTCAGAGGGTAAGGGGGGAACCGAGTCCCAGGGGAAGGCGGACACCTACTTCTAGGAAACATTGGCCTTTGCAACATACCTGGAAGTCCAGTCGTTTTTCTTGGTAGAGCTTGGGGTCCAGAGGCATGAGCCCCAAGTTAGTACTTCCTGAAAGAAATGTCAAAATGGGGTGCATTGGGGGAGTCTGGTATGTAAGTGTCAGACTTTCTGGGGCACTGGAAAGGGATGGAAGGCAGTGATAGACAAGAGGTCAGAATGTGGATTCAGATTTGAGAGGGGAGAATGTGGGCAGACAAAGCCTTCTGCCCCTCCCCACAGCGTGTGTACCCAGCCGTTGCTAGGATATTTTACCAGCTGTTCTCCTGCAGATTTTAACCATTTCTGCGCTCAAAAACCAAGGCTCCCTCCAGAGTCGCCTGTACTGAACCAGGATGGGAATGGTTACAGTGAGGCTGGTAAATGCTCTCGGCTTCGTAACGCCCAGCATTGGATGGACAGTGGTCGTGTTATGTAAGGATCAGTTTTTCAAGTTGGAGCCAGCTTGGGGAGCCCATGGAGAAAAGGTAGCTTTTGGCAAAAGGAAATCCTGAAGCGAGGAAGAAAGGACTGTGTCAGAGCCCCGTCACCCCTGTACCGACATGACCGTCTTGCGGTGAGGAAGGCGGGTCCCTGGTGGCCTCGCTTCTGTTCTCCAGCCCATCCCTGTGGCCCCTCCCAAAGCTGCCATGGGGAGCAGGACTTTTGCCCGGATCTCACAGACTCACTGAGCCAGGAATCCGGGGGAGGGAGGGGTTAGGGGTGCTGATAGAGTGGGAAGGGCACTCATACACCTTCCTCCTTCCCCTGCCCCACTCCCCTGTAACACACACACACCACCCATGAAGAGGCCAATCTGTTCTCTTTTTGTATAAGCTTTCCTTTCCCTTCCCAAGCCTTGGAGGTGTTGCAAGGGCTGTAATTTTGAGTATGACGAGAATGGTTCATCTCTACTGTTTCACATCAGCATCCGCTGTCCAAGCCCTGTCTACCTCTCAAGCCTGCTTCCAAACCTGCCTCCCCTGCCCACCCTGTCCTCCAGTCCCCCTGCCCTCCTGTCCCCCTGCCCCCTGCCTCCCCGACCCCCCCCCCCGCCGCCCCTGCCTCCCCTGCCCTCCTGCCCCCTGATCCCCCTGCCTCCCCTGTCCCCCTGCCCCCCTGCTTCCCTCACCTCCCCTGCCTCCCTTGACTTCCCTCCCTCCCTTCCTTCCCCTACCTCCCTCTCTCAACGCCTCCCACTCTGTTTCTTCTCTCCTCTCCCGGTCTCTCAGAGCACAGTGTGTGGAGCTCTTTTTATAGTATTCACCACAATCTGCTCCTGAATCAGATTTGATGGTGTCTCTTTCTCCCTAACCTAGAGCTCCTGGAGACAGAAACTCGCTTTTTTTTTTTTTTCTTTCTTTCTTAATTTCTTTTTTTTTTTTTTCGTTTTTTCCCCCAAGTATTCTTCTACAGTGCCTGGTGGGAGATTTGAGACCAGCTAGTTTGAGGTCCCGTCGGGGTTTATGAAATGTTTCTTTAATTCCAGGGGATCATATAGCCCTTCCTCAGAGAGTCAAGTTATCATAATCCCTGTATCCTATAATTATGCTTTTCTGTCTGTGGCGTCTGCTTGCCTCTGACAAACGTAGCCAGTTTATTACCTGTGTACTCACACCTCGCTTCTCAATAAACGACTCTTTAATAATAGATATTTAATAGCAAGGCATATTTCTTAAGTAATAAAGTAGCATAAGTTATTTATAGTGGGAGAGTAAGAAAAGGTTACCAGGAAGATGATGCTGTGAAAAAAGGGAAGGATTTGAAGATCTTATCACCTTCACGTATTTAATAAACAGTATGAAAGAGTAGAGAATCTTTTTACCGGGAACATTATTTCTTTCATAGCTGGTAAAAAAGGTTGTGGCTAAATTTTTTAAATATGCATTCATATTCATGACTTAGACTTATTTCATGAAACTTTCTGGGTTGATTGTTAATTTTTTAAATTTTTTTTTAATTTTTTAATTTGAAATTAGGACTTCAGATATACCAACAACCACAATTATAAATTGATTAGATTGGTGCTGCCATTATCATACTCAAGTGATAATGTATTATGCTTTCGAAAATCTTTTTCAAGGTGGTAATGGCGTATACGACTGGGCCTCCATTTAGAAACTTGAATTAGTAAAACTTGTGATTTTAACTTTTAGTGATTTGTGCAATTTGGGTATTATCTCTATACTTAAGAAGCAAGATACACATGATTATTGGTTTTTCTTTTTTTTAAGATTTTGTTTATTTATTTGACACAGAGAGAGATCACAAGTAGGCAGAGAGAGAAGGGAAAGCAGGCTTCCCGCTGAGCAGAGAGCCTGATGTGGGGCTCGATCCCAGAACCCTGGGATCATGTCCCAAGCCGAAGGTAGAGGCTTTAACCCACTAAGCCACCCAGGCGCCCCTTGATTATTGGTTTTTAATATGAATATGTAGAGTTCCAGCTGGTCTTGGAAAATTGGAGCTTATTTACGAAACAAATATTGGAGAGCCTTCTGCATGCCACAGGGACATGTTTCTATGATATGACTCTGTGTGTGTGTGTGTGTGGCCAGGGGTGGGGAGGGCCTAAGGTGGCTTCAGCTGCAGGTGGCTTCAGCACGGGTGCACAGCCTAGGTTTTTGGACCACCGCCTCTAGCGTAGTACCTGGCGAATAGGAAAGGATCGTTGTGTCAGAGGGGAACTGGCTTAGCGCGCAGCGGCCTAGAAGGCAGCCGGATGCCAGGAGGGTCTCCTAGTGCAACTGGCCTGGAAGCCGGGTGGTCCACTTGCGGTGGTTCTTATCCACGTAACATACCCCTGTAGGGAGCTTGCCCAGGGCACAGGGCGGGCACCTGGGCGGGGTAGAACTCGGGAAGGCCTTCTGAGATGATGTGCTCTTCAGGATGGACTCTGAATGGTGGTTTCTCAAATACACGTGGGCAGGGAACGACATTCTGGGCCGGCATATGTCAGGCCGCCGGATGTGAAAGCGCTTTGTCTTTGGACTGTGGATTTTTTTCTTTAATGTGAAATGTGAGGGACTTCGTGGGAAGGGACAAAGGCTGAGAAAGACAGGTTAGAGCATGAGGGGCCTGGAATCCCATGCAAAGGGTGTGTAGCCTCTGTGGCTTTAGGGGTAGGTTAGAGGAGACCGTGGCAGTTCGGGTCATAGAACCGACTGTCTCTGTGCCCTCATCACTTCTCCTCCTGTGATTTCTCCCTCACGCCTCATTGCCCAAGCCAGGAATCTGAGTTTCTTCCTTATCTGTTCTTTTGCTCTCATGTCCCCTATCTGATCGGTCACCACCTGCCACCACTTCTCAGTTTCTGTCTAATCCTTTCGCTCCCCTCTGTGCTTCTTGCCCAAGTCTGGGTTGTGCTCTGTGGCTGTAACGGTCTCCTCTGTGGTCCCTCAGCCCCGCATTCGTTCCTCTCTGGCCAGAGAGAAGCTTCTGAATACAGACTGGGTCAGGCTAGTTCCTGCTCAGGTGTTGTGTGGCCTCCCGTGGCCCGTGGGAGAAGCTCACCTCCTTGAGTGGACCAGCCCGACCCTTCAGCTCAGCCTCCCGCGCTCTCCTCCGGCCGTGCCCCACATGCTACCTGCTGTCCCTGCCATGCTGAGCCCTGCCCCTCAGCTCTGCCAGGTCCTCTCAGGGCTGGCCTCCTGCCCTGGGACAGCCTTCTCCTCCTGCCCCTACACGCCCTAGCTTTGTCTTTTGGTTTGTTGCCTTCCAGGTGTGTTTCCTGAGTTTCCAGCTTTGATTTTTTAGTGCCCTCCATCTGGGAACCTGCAGTGCTCACTGTTTGCCCAATTGTGACATGTGTGAAGCAGCATTTTACTCACTTGTTTAATTGTCTCTTTCCTGAGGTGCCGGGGTGGCTAGGTTGGTTCAGCGTCTGACTCTTGATTTCCACTCAGGTCATGATCTCAGGGTTGTGACATCGAGCCCTGCCTCAGGCCCTGCGCTCAGTGTGGAGTCTGCTTGAGATTCCCTCTCTCTCTCCCTCTGCCCCTTCCCCGACTTGCTCTCTCCAAATAAATAAGTAAACAAATAAATATTTTTTAAAAATAAAATAAAATAGTCTCTTTCCTGTAAGAGATGGTGAATTCTGTGATGGCAGAAACCCAGCGTCGCGTGTAGACCGTCGTGTTCCCAGCGTGTGGAGCAGTGCCTGACAGGCACTAGGTGTTTCCTGAACGTCAGGTCTGCGAACATCCCAGGTGCCCGTTCCCATGGCCAGCACGCAGAGGCGTGTCAATAAGTGAGGCAGGTTGTGCTGACTGCCCTGTACAGCGGCGGCGGCTCTTATCCTCCGGGTAGGCAGTAATCTCGTGTGTACCAATAGAGCATGATAAGGGCGGGCCCACGGCCATCAGAAGGGACAGGTTAGAAAGTTACGGCTGATCTTGGCTGATAAACTCTCGGAGAAGCGGTGAGCGCAGAAGCCAGTGGTTGGAAGAGTCCGAGGTCACGGATCGGAGGTGGGGACCAAGCACAGATGAAGTTTGAGAAATGGTTGGCCGGAGAGGACATTAGTAGAGAGGCAGCAGCGTCCAACGGAAATACTTTCAGGTAACGAACGGATTCTGTGTTCATGGGCTGAGGATGAGAATCCAACATGAAGGCAGGTGCAGAGACGGGTGTGCCCCCCCCACCCCGGGTCTGACCTGTCCGCCGAAGCCCTGGCCTTGCCCTGGAGGGAAGCTGGTGTCAGGGGCGTGCAAGGACAGAGGAAAGGCGGTGGGGGGGTGGGGTGCGGGACTGTGCGCAGCGGGCTGGGGAGAAACCAAGGGTGAGAGGCAGGGGAAGGAGCGTGTTCAGGTCTGTTGCCCACGCCCATGATGTCTGTCTTCCTTCCCGCAGCTGTTCGGGGGCCTCGTCTGGATCTTGGTTGCCTCCTCCAACGTTCCTCTACCTCTGCTGCAAGGATGGGTCATGTTCGTGTCCGTGACGGCTTTTCTCTTTTCCCTCCTCTTCCTGGGCCTGTTCCTGTCTGGCATGGTGACTCAGATCGATGCCAACTGGAACTTCCTGGTAAGGGATTTTTAAGTCTATTTCAGGAAAATGCGAGAAACGTATAAATATCCTATTCTGAAAAAAAAAAAAAAAAAAAAAAAAAAAAAAAATAAATATCCTATTCTGTCCTAAAGTGCTTGGTCCCCTGTTTTCTCTGTTGCCTCCGGTGGGAGAGGAAAGGTCCGACCCCCAGGTCTGCTGTGCGGCGATGTGGCTGCCTTCCCGGGGAAGCAGGCTCCCAGTTGGTGAGATTCCTGTCGATAGAGCCGAGCAACCTTTCTGTTACTCTGTCATGACTTAGACGACCTTTACTCAAAGACTCTTATTTCCTGCAACAGATGACTTGCTTTGCAGTTATTGAACTATCAAAGAGGTGCCTTTGGGAGATGGACACTGTGACATAGATCTTGAAATTTTCCATCAATTTCTGCTTCAGATATTAAATACATACATTCTTTTCAGAAAACCAGTAGCTGTATACTCTCTACTGTAAATACTTAGAAAAGGGGATTGTTTATTTTTAATTCCTGTCCTAAACTAGTAAAAATTGTTAATTTTAAGAAATGAATTTATAATCCACCTAATTTTAAAAATTATGATGGCCACTAAATTGGATCAACTTGCTTTCACTTTTCCCGTGTAATAGAGGGGGCCTCCTTCATGCTGAGGCTTATTCCATCTCTGAGACTATTCCAGAATGGCCAGTGGAGCTTGGATTCTGGTCTGCGGCGGACAGCACCTGAAGAAGTTTGTGAGGAGTTCAGGGAAGAACCTCTGTTCATTTCAGTCAGTTGCTGATTAGGATCTTAAATCAGGCCTTAGTCAGGATGGTATTATTCTTTTCAGGTACAGTAACATTGTATCTACCAGCTTTAGGAGGGATGTTAGGCATATTTAAGAATGTTCCAGAGCATAAGGAGAGCCATCATCACCCCGGATGTTACCAGCAGTGAAGCCTAATGGTGTGGTTGCCGCGAAGCCAGCCCAGGCACAGTAGGTTAACTGCAAAGTTAAGGAGGAAGCATGGGGCAAGGGTTACAATCTTGACGGGATCTGAAAGGAGGTCTGGTGTGTTTAGTAACTGTGTAGCCTTGACCAAAGTATGGAACCTCTGTGGCTTCTGATTTCTTCATCTGTAGAATGGTAATAATAGTACCTACCTGGAATTAATGTATTCGGAAGTGCTTAGCGGCTTTGCATCTGATCTGTGGTGTACGATCCATAATCATCCTAATTCCTTAAATATGTCAAGGCTTCCAGCTTGACACTCTGACAGTCCTTCCTTTGAATCACTAAATTGTACACTTTAAACTAATTTTACATTGTATGTTAGCTAACTGGAATTTAAATAAAAACTTAAGGAAAAATTATTCCCAATACACACACACCCACCCCCACCCCTACCCACACACAGGTGTTTCATAAGTTGCTGATGCAGTGTGTTCCTATGTTTTTGCCTTGCTTTCTCATTAATGATGAGAAAACATTTCTAATAATTTGTCAAGTGATGAAGATCAGAAATCTCTATTTAAGTTACAGATAGATTGCTTAACCTCCTCTTTCAGGATGCTTGGCTTTCCCATATTCACGAATGAATGAATCAGTCCATACCCGATGTTGGTGAGCACCACCAGGCTCTTTAAGTATTAAGCTCCAAAGATGGTATTTGGCCAGCAGGAACCAGTATAGCCTGAAGTACTAGTTAATACACAGTCACTGCTTCAACCTGCTACCTCTTTCCAAGTGCTGTGCTCCCTGCCACCCTGTCCTGTCCTCTGGGACCTTCCTGGACCTCCTAGTAGCCCAGCCACTAAAGGGTTATCACCTGGGAAGGTAGTGAGTCTCCAGGGTCCTGCCCTGCCCAGCCTTCCTTCTAATAGCTGATGCACACACTGTACCAATGTGTACCTATTTCCCCACATCCCGCCTGGTTTTGTTAGACTTATGTTCATAACACCTTTTCTCCTTTCATTTATATTGAGTCTCATTTTTGGTATTGAGTACATCATTAATATCCTTATAAATTCATTAGGTTTCCTAAATATGTGGTTCCCCCCATCTGTAACAAACATTATGTTTGTTGTTCAGACAATAAAATGTAAGAGTGTGTGCTGTTTTTTCTTTCTTTCTTTCTTTTTTAATCAAACCACTTAATGAAAGTGGAAACTGAAATTGGAAAGACCCTGTCACTGTGTTGCAGAGGTGACCTGCAGAGCTGAACCCAGGGTTCTTTAGCTGGGGCCGTCCACTCTTACTGAGGGAGGAAGCGGTAGACCCACGCAGCACTTGGCACAGTGGCGTTCTCTGCACGGCCTTGTCATGGCGGCCACACTTTCCAAGAGACAACTCATCATGCCTTTACGGAGCTGACTTAAACGCTGGCCATATTTAGAACAGGCTCCTTTTTTTCTCTCTCTCCTTTTGTGATTTTTCACATAATCAGTCATTTCTGACCACAGGGTTGCTTTTAGTAGGTTTTGTAATGTATCATGTATTCTCTCCGCCAGAAAAATTTCTGAGCCATGCATATCATGGAATCGTCACCAGATGGTAACCGTTTTTAATTGCTGCGTTCTGGAATTGTTAGACTTTAACTGCTCAAAAAATAATTGTTTCCATTTGTGATAACAGCTTAATGTTACCTGCGTACAGCACGTGAAGGAAGCAGGAATGCATTTTTTAGAAGAATTTATTTTCTAAAAGTATTTGTTGTGGGATAGTAATTAAAATATTCATGGTTTCTTGCTTTTTGTTGAGCATGAGATTGGATTAACATTCGCAGTGGTAGATATCTTCAGAATTTTTTCCCCAGCTTGATGAAATAAAAATACAGTATGTAATATATGTAATAACAAATATTAAATGCTAGAAACTTGCCCTTTTCTAATTTGAGGAAAGAAGCAAGTTTTGATTTTTGAGATTATTTTTCTGTTGTTTTTTGTTTTGTAGGGAGGAAACAGCATTTTGCCTAACTTTAAAATAAGAGATCCCCTACTTATTTTCCATTTTTGGAGAGGTGGGATATAAAGGAAAGACATATTTTAGAAAAATAAGAGCTACAAAGAAAAAAAAAAAAAAAGTCCCATGCAATTCAACGTGCTACACTCTAGAAACCCAAAGTAGGTGGCATACGTTTGCCTGTTGTTGACATCACTTACTGCTATGAAATGTCCCGAACTGTATTTTCTGTTCCGACATTCATTTACTTACTTGATCTTTATGACAGCTCCTTATGGACGACTGTTGCTGCTCTCATTTTTACGGTTGAGGGAGAGAAGCTCAGTGTGGCTCTTGTCCGTTTTTCATGCTGCCATTGTGGAAACCAGGATTCCCCTATTTACAATGTAGCTTTCTTTAAGACTAGTTCGTAAAAATTTGACCTGAGGAGCAAAACAGGGGCTAAAGATAAGAATATGGAGAAGAAAAAAAAAAAAAAGAATATGGAGAAGAAAGAAGAAAAAAATCATGCTCTGCTTAAGGTTGTTTCCCTGAGCAAGAGGGAAGACAAGCTTGCCCCAGTCCGGGCTGTGTGACTCTCGGGAAGCTTGGCCGAGGACAGAAGAGGAGGAGAACACAAAGGAGACCCGGAAAGGGGCTGGGGCCATCTGCTCACAGAGAGGTGCCAAGGACTCAGGACAGGTGGTTCACAAAGGGTGGTCCCCGACCGGGGACGGCGGCAGCACCTGGCACCTTGTTGGGCGAGCAGATTCTCAGGTCCCACAGACATTCCGAATCAGAAACTCAGAAGCTGGGACACAGCTTGTTACACAGAAAGTAACAAGCTTTTCAGATGACTCTGAGGCCTGCTTACCTTCAAGAACTATCGGTTTTATATAAATGATCTGCATTGTCCAAAACGATGAGCAAAAATCTGGGGAAGACTTTCTTGCTTACGTTCCACACGTAGCAGGAATCCAAATCAGACGCCTGGAAGGCCAGATAGAAATGTGGGTGTGGTTCTTCCTGGGGTGGGGGACCTTGACGGAGCTCCTGATACATACCGAGTCAGTCCTAGAGTAGGCCCTAGAAATACAGTGGTGAACGAGATAGGCCTGTAGTGGCTCTCAGAATTTGCTGTAGCAGATAGTGTCAGTAAAGAAGTAATAACACAGGGGCGTCTGGGTGGCCCAATCAGGTAAGTGTCTGCCTTGAGCTCAGGTCATGATCTCAGGGTTCCTGGGATGGAGCCTTGTATGGGGCTCCCTGCTCAGCGGGGAGTCTGCTTCTCCCTTTGCCCCTCCCCTCTGCTCATGTTCTCTCTCTTTCTTTCAAATAAATAAAATCTTTAAAAAACAAAAAGAAATAATTACACAATGGATGCATTAATCACAATGATGTTAATGGCCAAGCAGGGAGTGTTCAGGATATTAAAGAACATATCTGTCATCTCAGGTCCACTGGAAAGCAGACTGTATGATGAATTTAAAAGTGCAAGAGATTTGGGGGCACCTGGGTAGCTCAGGCGGTCAAGCGTCTGACTGATTTCAGCTCAGGTCAGGATCTCGGGGTCATCAGATCGAGCCCCGAGTTGGACTCCAGGCTAAGCTTGGAGCCTACATAAATTAATTCTCTCTCTCCCCCTCTCCCCTTCTCCGTCTCCGCTGCTCCTGCTGTCTCTCTCTCCAACAAACAAAACCACCAAACAAACAAAAAACTCCAAAAACTGCAAGAGACTTTTTTTGAGGGGAAGGGGAAGAGATAGTACCTGTCTGGGGAGGGAAATGGGAAAAAGGGTCATGGGGAGGGAAATGGGATAAAGCAGGAAAGTCCTAGAGTGGGCTGCAGATCGAAGGTCTGACCCAAATTAAGGAGAAGCTCAGGGGCCCAGGCTTTGCCTTAAGAGTCTTGCATTAGGCAAAAGTGGCCGGGCACCGGTGTCCCCACTGTGCCTTCATTAGCCGGGGACTGCCGGGAGGGATACAGCCTCCCACCGAAGCCAGAGCTGTCAGCTAACTAGACTCCTCACAAAGCAACTGTGTGCCCTACGGGATTACCAATGTGCAAGGATCCAGGAGACCATCTGGAGCTGCTTCCCAAAGACGTGTAGCCCCCACTGCGCGTTGCCTGCCCGACTCTGAAGTCCAGGAGCCTGCAGAGTGATTTTCTGGCCAGGGCTGCCGTGAATTCAGTCCTTCTCCTCCAACACCTTAGGATACCTAGGACCTAGGATGATGTGGGTAGCTGATCTGATCGCAGCGGCTGATGCTCGGAGAGATGGGAGGGTAGCATGAGCCCAGGCTGGTGAAGAAGGGGAGGGCCTCCTCACACCGAGCTGTAGCCACGTGATCAGACTTCTCCGCCCCTCTTCAGGTCACCTGAGCCACTTCCGAGGGTCCGCCTCAGTAATTTAGATGAGCTCCTAGTGATCTCAACCCTATTTTTCTCCAATCTTAATTACTAACTGAGATCCAGCTCTATTACTTTTAATCCGTAAAAGGAGGGACGTTTGGACTTTGACCTTCTTCAGTTAACATCTGTTGCAAGCTCTGTGGATCTGAGCACTTCTGCTATGGAGTAGACACACGATCCGTCTGTCACACTGCTCTTGAGTCTTTTAAAGGCATTGGTGAGTCAGCTTCTACAGTAGAGGTGCTAAGTGGAGTGTATTTTTAGTGCATACCTTTGTAATTCCCACTCCTGGTAAGTTAACTTTTCCTTACTATTCTAGTCAGAGTAAGAACCATTCTCACGGACAATTGACAGTTTTGTTTGCTGAATGGGCCTTTACAAAGGCAGTGTGTTGTTCTTTCTCCGAAATGTTGCTGTTATCAATGACTGCTTGATAGCAGAGAGAAAGTGGAATTTGGAACCAGACAGCCCTCTGTGGGTTTGAGGTCTCCTTTGAAAAAGGTTATGTTTGAATGGCTTTGGAATAGTCATTCAATTAAAAAAATCACTTGTCTATAAAGTGGGATTAATAAATGGCGATTGTAGGGATGAATGACAATGAATGTAAAGTAGCAGGTATCTGGGAGCTGTTGACAAAAATACATAGCAGCGTGTGGACGAAAATCGGTTCATGTAAGATGCTATAAATTCCAGCAAAGTTACGCTTCACAACGCTGCAACACGTGAGATCACATTATGACGAGTGAGTTTTGTTTGAGAGTTCCTATACTTTTTGTCGAAGTATATGATATATAATTTGCTTTTTTTTTTAGAATAGAGGGAGATATGGTATTGAGTTCTATGATGTCATAAGTCTTCTGCATTCTTCAGTATATGGGGTGACAGTCTAATGGATAAAAATAATAATTGTTCAGAAATAAAAGACTTAATTATAAATGTATGTATGTATATTACTACATAACTATATAATATACTACAATAATACGACTATTATCCAATAAGTATAATAGCAAGACATATGAAAGTATGTATTTTATTATAAAATTCAGGACATCAGGTTCGTCAGTACATCGATTACAGCAGGTCGGTTGGTTTTCATTTGGATTCTAATGGCTTGACGCTGTTCGAACAGCCCAAGTCAATTGCGAGTATAGCTGAAGATTGTTTGATGAAGTGGTCTCGGCCTCCGGAATCTAAACCTCATGAGTTGAAATAAGGAACAGAAACATAAAAAAAAGTATTATTTTTAATTACAAGTGTCTTTTTTTGTTTTCCTCCTCTTTTAGGATTTTGCATACCATTTTACAGTGTTCGTCTTCTACTTTGGAGCCTTCCTCCTGGAAGCCGCAGCCACATCCCTGCATGACCTGCGCTGCAACATGACGGTGACCGTGCAGCCGCTCTTGAGCGATAACCAGTATAACATAAACGTAGCAGCCACAGTGAGTGTCCCTGAGTCCAGGCGACCAGCACCCCCGCCCCCACGGTCACGGTCTCCCAGAAACCCCTTGGGCAGCCATCGCTTTCTCTAACAGGAGCCATTTGACGCCACATAGACTAGCTATTTATCTGTATAATGACCTCCTGAGCAAAGTTCTGCCCTTACCCCCGGTGTGGTAGACCCTGAGGCAGGTGACCGCCAGCCCATGGTTGCGGCTGGCCTGGCACAACAGAGCCTACTTTGTAGAAAGAATTCATTGTACTTTTTATTTCCCCTAACTTTAGATGTGGTGAGGGAGATGTGTTCTTCAGTGGTCAGTACCTGCTTGTAATTCATTTTAATTCAGTGTGTGCTTATGGAGAGCCTACCACGGAGGAGGAGATTGGTGGGGTTTGGGGGGACTGGGATGAACCACGTACAGCTCCTGCCCCTGAGGAGTGTCGGAGGGCGGAAGGGCGTGAATATTCCCACCATGACAATAGATGACATACAGATGAAATGCATTCCATGGGGAAGGTTTTTGAAATTTTGAGTCCTCCTTAATTCACATACTAAGTGAGTTTGTTGTTTTTCATTGACATGGGTAATTTGAAGAAATACTACATTATTTCTCTTTTTATAATTTTGAAAGTGTCAGAAACCCAAATTATTTTCTGAAGGTGCTGATATTTAATATGGCTCTGTGGCAAGTTGGTGGCCCTAATGTTTCACTATTGCACCTAGGTAGTCTATATAAACAGCCCAGGACTCCCCCATATCGCCATTAAAATCTACCAGCACTTTCTAAAATGATAGGAATATCCCATATATGCACAATTCAATATGGTGGCTACTAATTAATCCATTAATTCATTCCTTTTAATTCATTACATTTAAATTTAAATAGCCGCACGTGGCTGGTGGCTCTCGCATTGGACAGCACAGGTCTAGAGTCTGGGTTTTGAAGGATGGAGGTGCAATGATTCTACGACCTACAGCCATCAGGTTCCCAAGCCTCTGTCCAGATTTGTCAAAATGTATTCATTGAGTGTCTACAATGAATTAGACAATTTGTGGATTGCAACAGAAAGGAGACCTGGTCCCAACTTTGACAGGCTTATAATTTAGATCAATGATTTTTACACTTTCTTTTAGGAGAAGTGAAATTGCTTCACCTAATGAAATTTTACTGAAAACCCAGTAATTATATACAGAAGGCGAGAGCACAGCTGCTCTAGTTGGAGTGGGAGACAAGGGTCTTGACTAACGCCTATCCGTCCTTCTCCTGAAGCCACATCTGCCCACCTCATCATCTCTGAGGCACTGCCGTGGGATCCCTATTATCCAGAGACCACAGCTAGGAAACCACTGGTTTTAACAATGTTGTGAAGTGAAGAAAAGTTCAGGGACTTGGAGATGACTTTTTTCCTACCAAGCGTCCTTCCTGAGTCATCAGTTCTGGTTGGATTCTCCTTCACTCCTTTCATCCCTGCCTTCTCAGTGGTGTAGGCTGCGTTCTCATTGCCACTCAGAGCCTCGAAGTAGTACCGAATGGGTCTGCTTATAGTCGCCTTAAGAGCCCACTTTCATAAGAGTAGTGGGTGCTCAAGTGCTTTGTGGACGGTACATGTCATTAATTTCTCACTGACATTCCTTTGTCCTAAGAGCCCAGTTTTCAGTGTTCTCCATGGCATGATTCTGTTCCGCCCTCTTCTGTGACTTTGTCCCTCTCTCTGCTTAAGTGAAACTGCCTTGGTCAACCTCAACGTGCTTTTAGTTCTACAGTACCCCCATCTCATCCATACCCTCCTGCAGAAGTGAATCTTTAATTTCTGAGTTTTAATACTACCTAAATATATGAGGCATGCGTTTGTGGCATGGCATCGAATCCCTTACTTTACTTTTAATTTCAATGCACCTGGGAGAGGAAAATGCATTTTCACTAATAATGCATACTAGAAGTGGTTGTTCTCATCCAGCAGACAGTGTCTAGATTATAGATGTGTCAAAGAGACAACCAGCAGAGCAGGCTGGGGAGAATTGCAGAGCGGCAGTTAGACAATGGCCATGTTCCCCAGGTGAATCCAATATTCCTTCTCAGAGCTAGAGCTTCCTGGTAAAGGATCCCTGCACTAAATCATGTTTTACCATATTTAGTTGCTTTGTCTTACAGTTTTCTATGGCTCATGAATTCCCAAAGGATGAGGACACTATCTACTCTTTGCCTATCTACACCAGATGTACTGATGTACACATAGTTGGTGCTAAAGAAATCCTTGTCAGGTAGTAAGGGCGGTAATTCAGAGTTGAGTGCAGGTTTCAGATCTCCCGTGCCAGTCTGTTGATTCATTTCTGTGGCTTTACTTTGTTTGCTTCTGAGGCATTTTCCACTGTCACAGGAAGGGTTTGATACATCCTCAAGTTCTAAGACTTGTATTTTTCTTGGCCGTGAAATCACTGTATGAATAGACACCATGTACTGACTTTTTGAATATCATGTCAGGGGTTGTAGAAATATTTAACAAGTGAGTCCAGCACGTGAACAAAGGTTCAACCTAAGGCTATCCACAAATGAGAAAATTATTGGGGGCCAGAATGTTTAAAAGAAGGGTTAATGATGTGCGGGGGTAAAACAGAGTAGTACAGATCATCAAAAAGATGACTATAAACTATATTTCGTACGTGTCGAAGTATCTTTAGGAAGGGTGATCAGTGTTCAGATAGTTGTTCTTTAGAATAAGTGTTTTCTTAAAGTCAGTGTTATAAATCTGATGAGCTTTTGTTTCCTTTTTCTTAGATTTTTGCCTTTGTGACAACAGCTTGTTATGGTTGCAGTTTGGGTCTGGCTTTACGAAGATGGCGACCGTAACACTCCTTAGAAACTAACGGTCTGTGTTGGTTTCATTTGTCTATTTTATATGTCTGATCAATTTGGATACCATTTTGTCCAGAGAGAACAACATTCCGAAAGTAATCTGTTTAGTATGTGGAGAGAATCTAAATAACAAGTTTGGTTCATTTCGTGGATGGAATTTTAATGTTATTATGATGTTAAACAGAGAAATGACCTTTAATTTTACATCTGTCTCTTTTTTAAAGAAAATTTTCCTTTATAGCCATAAAATATACAGATACTGCTCATGAAAAAAGGGTATCTCTTTTGTTTAATTGCTGAGTCACTTAAACCTTAATTTTAATAGGTAACAAAAATTTCCTTAAAAAGCTAAAAGCAAAAACAAACCACATTTTAAATAGCCTTCCCACTGAACTCTGTCTTTTAGCATAAAACAGAGATTGGCACCCTTTTTTCTAAAGGTCCAGATGGTAAATAATTCAGACTTTGTGGGCCATGCAGTCTCTGTTGAAAAAATTCAACCCTGCTGTTACTTTGTGGAAGCAGCCACGGGCAAGAGCAAATTAATGAGTGAGTGTGTGTCCCGATAAAACTTGATTCAGGAAGACAGGAAGCAGGCTGGATTTGGCCTGTGGGCTGCAGGTTATAGTTTGCCGACCTCTGGTGTGACACCTTAGTTATATATTATGTATTTTACTGAACTGATCCCGAAAGGTATAAAACGAGATAAATCATGTAATATTTAGCCTCATTATGCAATAATCACGTTGCCTTTGTGTTAATGGTCAAGTACTTACCCTAGAAGTGGTGGATAGTTTTTCAGGCAAATTCAAGCAGAGTCTTGGGTACAGGAAAAAGTAATTTGTGAAGTAAATCCTAGTTGCTTAATCAAACTAAGGGTCTCTTAACAACTGAGCAGACTTCTCATCTGGCATCCTTCAAATGAGATCCCCAGAGACCATTCACCACTACTGGAACTGGTATCTAGCCACTTATGTCTAACTTTGGGTTTATTTATGCTTCGGAATATAGCTGTTTGTCCTGTGCATGAACATACGAATATTTGTGTGTGGATATATGAGGCTTTACCAAATAGAGCTTCCCTAAAGAGTTAACTTTTTACTTCTCATTATTTCACATTACTTTCTCAGTTAAATTTGAATAGAGTATTAAATATAATTTAAAGTTGAAGCTTCTTACGTGTTTTGATAATAGCCCCCGACATCTTTGTTGTTTTGCATTGGTAACAGATATATGAAATCAGTTGTAAAACAACAGCCATCCTAAAAACTTGTCTCTGGTCAAATTGCACAGAAAATACCTTAATGCATCTATTAGAGACCCTGGTTGTGGGAAGGTGCCAAAAAATGGCTTGAATGGGAGAACAAGTAAGAGTTCAGTCCCAGATCCCACCACACTGTCCAAGCAGGATACTTAAGTCCTGCCCCAGGTGGGCTTCCTCTGGGAAAAGAGGGGTTTGACCATTCAAAACCTTCAGCCCTTTGCCCTTTTTTTTGGCTGAGTCATCCCCTAAGAGTGCCATGTCTGAATTGTGCTACTAGATTTCATGGCATGTAGAACCATCCCAAATGAGTCACATGATCAATGCTGAGTGAGCAGATGGTATTTATATAATAATCCCCTAGAAAGAAGAATCTTATCAGAGTTTGGTTCGTGATATACAGACGCGTTTCAATATGTGGCAAGAAGAAATCAGTCTAAGACTTTCAACTCATGTCCTATCTTTTCTATAGTATCTGACTTCCTTGGTTTTTCTAGCTTCATACCACACACTTAAACCTGTATTATGAATTGTATATTACAAAGTCATAAATGTGCCATAAGGATATATAGTTCATTCAAGTTGGAATCGTTTAAAGTTAGTCTGCTAGATTTAGTTGTGAGATTTTATTTTTGTTTCCAGAGTGTAACAGGTCTATGCTTGGTGGCATTAAATTAAATGATTTCATGAAATGGCTTTAGTGGCACTTTTGTAAATGGATTGCTTCTAGATCATTAAGAACCAAGCCTAAAACTCATCTGACTGTGAATACCTACATTTGTAGATTAATCGTGCTCTGGGTTTGTGAATTGAGTGACAAAGCACTTGAACAAAAATTATGACATTTGAGAAGTTCTTTATATATGCTGTAGAGATGAGAAAGTGTTGGTTGGTTTTAAAATCTGGTTACTCCATGATGAAAAGAAATTTATTTTATAAGTGTTATGACTCTAATAAAGTATTCATTTGATAATCTCTTTTGGTCATCTATTTTTTATACCATTCACTTTGAAATTCAGTTAAAGGTTTGATGTAAACTTGACTGATTTGGAATTTCTAGACTCACCATATATCAAAGTTCTGCTTTAAACGTTTCAAAGATAAGTCTCTCAGGAAATGTCAGTGAGCGTTTTTACTTTGGTGAAGGTCAAAGAGGTAAGTCTTTGGAAGTAGTATTTTAAAGAAAGTTTAAGTTATACTCTATTTTATTTAAAAGCATTTATATAGTGCTTACTATGTGCCAGGCAGTATTCTCGGCATTTTTTCTTTAAGATTTTGTTTATTTATTTGAGAGAGAGAGAGCATGAGAGGGGAGAAGGTCAAAGAGAGAAGCTGGCTTCCCATGGAGCAGAGAGCCCGATATGGGACTCGATCCTGGGACCCTGGGATCATGACCTGAGCTGAAGGTAGTCGCTTAACCAACTGAGCCACCTAGGTTCCCCTGGCACTTTTTCAAATATTAGCACATTTAATCCTCATCATGACAACTCTGTGAGATAGACAGTATCATCTCCTCTTAAAGATGAGGGAACTAGGGGCACTGGGGTGGCTCAGTCGGTTAAAATCTGACTCTCCATCTCAGCTCCGATCTTGACCCCAGGGTCATGGGTTTGAGCCCTGTGTTGGGCTCCATGCTGGGCACGCAGCCTACTTAAAACAAAACAAAACAAACAAACAGATGAGGGAACTAAAACACAGAACTTAAGTGACATTGGGAACATGTGTCTAGCAAGAGTAGACACATGAGTAGCCAGCAGTCTGGCTCCTGAGTCCAGGCACCAAATGGCTGTGTATCCCTCGGTTCTTCAAGATTTTACCTATTTTATATGTATAGAAATGTGACCCTTCCCCTCCAAAAAAAGCTTTTAGCAGAATGTTAAATATAATTGTTTGTAGCAGATGTCATCTTTTAGAACTCTTTTGTCAGAGCCAAGGACTTGTGAGTTTAGCTGTAAGACTTTAGACCAGACCTCCATTACAGGGAGAATGTTAGGCAGCTTTGGTCTGCGAAGGCCCCTGGAAAGCTTGGCTACCTATTTCTCCGTCCCAGTAATTCCGGTTCCGGAGTGCGGGCCCTTAGTCTCCTGCATTGCCTTACAAGTCAGTCCTCTGTTGAATTAGCCTGGCTTCCCGGTCAGCCCGGGAACAGACATCAGAAGGGTTCTCTAGTCTGAATTGTACCATTTCGTCTTGACTCGTAAACTCTCAGTTTCCACCTCTGCATGTTCAGAATCTGGAGTTTGAAGTCATTGTCACGAAGGTTCAAATTGGTTATAAAGTGAGCCAGTGTCTCAGGTGGCCACGTGATGTATTCACATGGGAAGGGCCCAGAGTTGAAAGGAAGATGATCATCTTTAGAACACGTATGGATTTTTGGCAATGCTTCAAAAGCTCATCTTCTTAGAGAGAGTGGGCAGTAGGTCAGTACTAGTCACTCTCTCTGGAGCCTTCTTCCCTCACCCTCTTTGGGTCTTTGCTCAGTTGTCTCAGGCCAGCCGTCCTTCTCTTTGCCTGCATTTCTCCTAGGCACGTAGGACATATATTTTAAATATAGCATGAAGAGCATCTATTTTATTTACTTATGCATTTGTCCTCTTCTCCACTAGGAGGTAAAGTTTATGGGCAGGAGCCTTCTACTCTGTTTGCAGTTCCATCTCCAATGCCTAGAAGAACGCATAGCAAAGAGCATGTGCCCAGTAACTAGACCTTGAGTTACCAAGTGGATGAATGTTATAGCAATATCTCCCTTCATGTTCCAGTCAATATACTCTATAAAAATTGATCCTGTGAGAACTTGAAGTTTTCTGGTATAAAATGGGTAGGCATTTTTCACCTAGCTCTGGATGTAGTTAGAGTGAATTCTACCTTACAGGTCCTCTAGTCATTAAAGATATGTGTATTGTAAAAATGTTATGTCATCAGTCTTTCTATAGCAGAGGAGCTATGCATATAAAAATTAAGCAACCTGTGTAAACTCATTAGATCTTTATTCCCACTTTTTCCATGATGAAAGATATCACTGTAGACCCACCTTGCTTAGCCCTCAAAGCATCATCTGAACTAAGAACTAATGGCCAAAGGCTGTCATTCTTCTATAATTATGATGGGATTGGAGGGCTCTGGCTAGTGGTTTTTGCTAAAAATTATGATACTCACTGTTCTAAGTGTAACAAGAGGTGGCAATGCTCTTATCTATATATATATCGAGTGGCATTTTGATTTTTCATGTCTGCCAACTTCAAGCTTTATCCTTGGGTATGCATGAGAGGTTTTCTAGATGAAGGATATTGTCGAATTCCCTACTTGCAGTTACGTGTATTATTCTAAGTGTGCCTGATGTCCTGAGTCAATGCACAGTTTTGCCGAAGCAGTGAAGTTGTGATGTATCAGTATACTGGGCCGTGTGGCCTTTTCATGAAATTGTGCATGTCATTGATTATTAAATAGGCCATCTTACTGAATACACTAAAACTTTAGTGTGAAAAATTTTTGGAATGTGAATAAACTCATTTATATATAAAAATATACAAAATATTTAACAGTGGTTAACACAAGATTTGTTGCTTTTAAACATTTAACAGTCATCTCAATTTCTGAACATGCCTACCTTACTTATGTATATGAAATATATGAACTGGTGTCAACCTATTTTAACTATTTTAATTTTAATTTTAAATCATAAAATATAGTGAAAATATTTTCTCATATCACACCGTGTAGTAAATTACCCTGAATATTTCTCAAGGCACTGACACTCATTTTGGAGACCCCAGGAAAGAATGGATCATTGATCTGGAGGTCAGCTGCTTGGATTTATGTCTTCTACTGGTTTGAGTGAACTGTTGAATAAAATAATAAGGGAAAGTGTCTCATATAGGGTCTGGAAGCCATAGACATGGTCTTTTATCTATACTTTTGCTTTGGTTTCCTGGTGAGATAAGAGCTATTACTTCATTTCTTTTGAGTGGAAAGCTGCCTATCTCTAAAAAATTAACTCATGGTCAAATTTTTATGGAACAGATATATCCTCAGCAAATGCATATGATATTATACTCTTTCCCAGTGTGAGATGAGTAAGGTTTTGCCTGTTAGTTTTTTAATAGTTATATTTTCAGTGTTCATTAGGAAAGTATAAATTGCACATCAAAGGCATACTTTCACGGATATCATTCCCCATGAAACTAAATAAACATTTAAGTAGGAAAAAATAGCCCATTAAGAGCTGTATGACTTGAAGTGAGTCACTTTATTTAAGCCTATATACTCACCTGCAATGCTGATCATAGTTGCAAACCTGTGACAGTAGGTCCTTTGGATAGAGGAACCCAAGAATGAGTTAAAAATATAAGCAATTGATTAGAGGTAATGCCTATGAAAGATAAAGAGAAGAAGGACAAATAAGATTAGGTAGGAAGAGTTTCAAACTGTGTCCTAGTTTTGAGAAAGTCTCAACCAGCTTACCAGGGAGCTCCCACACCGAGATTGCCCACAGAGGAGTCCCATGCTAGCTTGAAAGGATGAACCCTACACACACACCAGGCTCTGTCACTGGCCTTGGATTGCCCAGAAAGACTGTGATCTCAGCTCCTTGGCTCACAAGCTGAAGGAAGATCCTGACACCCCTAAAACTGGAGGCTCTCCAAGAACTGCCCTCCCGTGGATGATAACCTTTTGGAGGTTGGAACGACACACTTGGTGACTGCCACTTTCTGCCCCTTGTGCCAGATAAATCTACTTCTCCATTCACGTCCTGGGAGCCTCTTCTCCAAAGCCCCAGTGGGCCTCTTGACCTCAGAGAAGAATTAGAACAAGGAAGTTAGTGAGACAAACCACTAGCTCCATCACTGCAGTTAATCTTGGGGTCACCACTGGTAGCAGCCACCACCAGCCTCTCCAGGTCTTGGTTACTAATTTGGGGTTGTGACCCCAACTCTCATCCCTGAGGGTTCTAAACTCTTGGCAGCAATACCTTTTACAGGTAAGGGTCACTGCCCTTGTCCATCCACAGTCACTGTTGGACAAGGAAATACCAAGAAGGTACCCAGGTGTGTTATCACCTGAGTTCCATACACATCCCTCCCTGTTCCCATTGTGTAGTAACAGCCCTCCTCCTTCCTCACCAGGATCAGTAAGTCCTGCCAAAATGGTGAATCCTTTGTGCCTGCTGGTTTCCCAAAGCCAATGTGCGTCAACGAAAGCCACAGCTTGTAGTTCAATGAGAGCTTTACTCTATTCCTTGGTAAGAATGAACTTCCCTTGAGGATCCAAACAGTAACCATACAGAATGTAAAGTTGCAAAAACAGGCTCTATGAAGGCCATAGTGAGTCCTGGGGAGTGATGATAAATGGGGCTACTCCCATTTCTACCCCCTTTTTCACCAGCAACATGAGTTCTTTTGAGGACACAGTGTCCTATAGAAGTTTCAGACTCAATGCATATCTGGCATCTAGGACGATGACTCCCCGCTCTCACAGCGTATTGGCTCTCACCTGGTGCTTCAACTGTGCTTTCAACAGGCCCTTTCAGGCCAGCTGCTTCTGCATGGTGCTCTATAGGATATGATCAATGACCACAGTCATGGAACTATCTCCCTGGTCCTATGCTATGTCAACTGGGATTCCAGGCTTATGGAACAAGCCCTCCGTAATGTTACTGTGCATGAGATTGTAAACTTTCTCACCTCAAGACACTTTTCATTCCACAAAATGTGCATGAGATAAAACCCAAGAAAACAGGGGTAAATGCCCATGACCTTGGATTCAACAGTGGCTTTGCAGATATGACAGCAAAAGCACAGCAACAAAAGAATAAATAGGTAAATTTAACATCAGTATTCAAAATTCTTATGCACCAAAGACACTATCCAGAAAGTGAAAAGACAACTTACTGAAAGGAAAAAATTGCAATTCATATCATTGGTAAAGATCCAGTATCTAGAATACATAAGTAAGTCTTACAACTCAACAACAAAAAGACAACCCAGTTTAAAAATGGGCAAAGGACTTGAGTGGATATTTCTCTAAAAAGAATACACAAGTAGCCAAAAAACACATGAAAAGATGCTAAATATCTTTAGCCACCAGGGAATGCAAGTCAAAACCACAAGGAAATGTCACTGCACACCCATTAGAGTGGCTGTAATATTTTTTAAAAGAAAAATAATTAAATTGGAACCCTCATTCATTACTGCTAAGAATGTGAAATGGAGGGCGCCTGGGTGGCCCAGTCAGCTGAGCCTCTAACTATTGGGATTGAGCCCTGTGTTGGGCTTCATGCTTCATGCTCTGCAGAGTCTGCTCCTCTCCCTCTGCCTCTTCCCCTGCTCATGCATGCTTTCTCTAAAACAAATACATCTTTTAAAAAAGAAAGAAAAAGAATGTAAAATGGTAGTCATTGCAGTAGACACTTCCATTCCTCAAAATATTTTAGCAGCTGTACATAGACTTATCACCTGACCTAACAAGCAATTCCATTCCTAGATATATACCTCACCCCAAAGAGCTGAAAACATGTTCAAAGAAATACCTGTCCAGCACTATTCACTATAGTGAAAACGTGGAAACAACTGAAATGACCATCATTGGATGAATGGATAAATAAATGTGATCTGTGCATATAATGGAATATTAATAAGCCATAAAATGAGTGAGGTACTGATACATGCTAAATGTGGATGAACCTAGAAAAGATGCTAACCCAGAGAAACCTACAAACCACGGTACTTCCGTCATTTGGGTTAAGAAAGCACGGTGCAGGAATTTGGCTTCTGAAGACAAGGTGCTCCAGAATGCAGCTGACAACTACAGGCCTACCAGCTTTACAAGAAAAGGCAGTTCCCTGAATCCTTGCAGGGTTTTTCTCACGCCCTCTGGAGTGCAGATCTTACCAAGGTCTTCAGTGAGCTCTTGTGCTTATCCTGATGTCATTGTCATGGATCAGTATCGTGTGCTGTGGTTATGTCAAGATTGTCCAGATCTCTACAGACTATGTATCATGACACACAGCAGAAGAGCTATCCTAGTTCTGGGGCAAATCTGTAATGTGTATTACTATCCGACCCATGGCAAAGCCAACTGTTTCTGATCCCCTTTTTTGCTTAAGAAGGAACAGACTCCTGGGACACCTGGTGGTTCAGTTGATTCAGCATCTGACTCTAGGTTTTGGCTCAAGTCATGATCTTGAGGTCCTGAGATGAGCCCTGCGTCAGGCTCCGCACTCAGCATGGAGTCTGCTGAAGATTCTCTTTCCCCCCTCCCTCTGCTCCTCCTGCTCATGCTCTCTCTCTCTCTCTCCCTCTCTCAAATAAATAAATCTTTAAAAACAGAGATGGAACCAACTCCTTCAGCATACCAAGTGCCTGACACCTTGTTAGGCATGGCAGCCACAATCAGGACCACTGCTTGGTTGGGCTTGTGATACTCTATGGCCATTCTCAAAGATGTTTCTGATTTCTGATGAGGCCAAACTTTTGAATTAAATAGAGATATGTTAGGGGCTCTCTCCCTGCAACCTTAAGATCCTAATGATGACACTAATGTAATGTGTATGTTTAAAAAATTAGTATGAATGTTGGCTGGGGGGCTGTGCAGTTTCTGAAGCTTCCACTTGACCTCCCCCGCTATGACAGCTCTTACTCTATAGACCAGGGATCCAATATGAGGTTTATCCTAATTGCCGAGTATGATAAATCCAGTTATGTAATTGGGCATCAGGGAGATCATCATCAGTTGGGTCACACACACAGGAGGTTCTTTATAAGCTGGATCTTGGCCAGGAATCTGTTCTCCCAATATGGCCCCTCGAACAGGTATGATGATCATGCTTGACTCTCCAAACATCCATAGCCAACTCAGTCCCTGTGTCCAAAGGCCCTCAAAATACTTTGACATTCCCCTTTACTCAGTATTAATCACTTGGAGAAGGATCAGTAGTATACGTCTGCCCTGATGTTATGAGGTCTGTCCTCATTGGAACTAGCCATCTCTCTTCAGTCAGTCTATTCCAGATCTGAAAATGGGTTCAGGTTGTGAACTGAGCAAGAAAATGTGAACAATTGCCAACAGTTCTAGGTTCATCTATTCTTTCTTTCTTTTGACTATAATAAGCAATACTCTCATTGGTTGCTCACCTGTTTCTGCCCCTACAGAAGCCATGTTCTAGTAATTACCTGCGTAAATTCCAGTGGGTCAAGGCTCTGTGATGTCCTCTTCCAAAATGTGTAACTCCCTGGATTTGGGCAGTTAATCCTTATTAATTGCGGATTAATCCTATTAGTCTGTAATAGAATCCAGAAGGATTCTATTACGTCATGGTTCCATTATTCTTATATCTTTTGATGAGCCAACCTCTGTAAATATCTTGCCTACCCACAGTTCTGTCTTTTAAAGGAAATCCATCACGGGACTTCTTAGTGATGTAGAATAGCACTAGCACCTAACATTTATTGAACATTTATTATGTGCTAGTCACTTACCTAAGAATATTCAATGTTTCACATGTAATAGTCCCAATAATCCAAGACTCTCATGATTACCATTTTCCACATACAAAAACTGAGGACACTGAAACTTGGGAACTTGTGTAAGGTCACAGAACTAGGAGTAGAGCCACATTTCAAACCTAAGCAATATGGTTGAAGAGCCCAATAAGTACTGGTATCCAAAGCATTTTTAAAGATTATAATTCTGAACCAAGTACAAGGAGATATACACTTTGAGTTTTTATCATAGCCATGAATTGGGTCAGCAAACACTGGAGAAATGCTGAAGTATTTTACAGTGAAACACAGAACATTTTCCATGGATCAGTCGCTTCCTCTGTTTTTACACTTCAGCCTGGTGTCAGCCCTTCCTATCTGCTGATGGTACAGATGGTACCAGGCAGTAAATATATCAGTAAATGAAAACAAATTTAACATTGGTGTCCCCAGGCTCCGCTGAGTCCTACCTTATGGTTTATCGGGTCTGAGACAAACCTATCCAGAACACAGATGAATTCTACTCACACCGTGGGTAGCTGTGGGGCATCCCTACAGATCAGATAACTCCAAAGCAAGACTTCATTCCAACACTGGGGTGCTTCCTTTAGGGAATTTGTTTAGTCTGGGTCCATGTTTGCACTGCAGAGTCACAAGTAAGAATTCTCTTTCTGTCCCATTGTCTTTCGCTTTTGATCTCTTAGCAATTTCCTTTTCTATTAAATTCAGATTAGCCAAAGAGCTAAAACCCATGCTCACTTTTCTTTTAGCTGTTCTTCCATCCAACCAGGAGAGGGCAGTCAGAGTACATTTTTAGAGACTTCAGAGGCAGCTTCTTAAGGGTGGGGGACTTCAGAAAGATTTTCCATTTAACTATGATGTACCCTCCAGTCCTTTTCCCTGGGGTAATGTGCAAACCCAAAGTTTAAGGCCATATGTAGCATGCCTGTCTAAGTAAGAGCTGAGAGCTATAGCCTCTTTTAAGGCAATAGCCAAAACTTAATCATTAAAAGCATAGATAGCAATAATTGTAATCAGAATGCGTTTCCACAGTAGGGAGGGATTAAAAACACCAGTGTCTTTCATGTCTTTGAGATACGCACTATATTACAATTAAAGGTCATCTTTTCAACACTTGCAATATCTTTCACTGTTAAAGTATAATTTTGGAAATCCTCCCTGGCGTCTGTTTGCAAAATTTGGCCATGCCTTCCGCTGAGTTTGGGCATTACCTTTCCAGCCTTCACTTAAAACTTTAGTGGCGATTGAGGTGTTAATAACAACACACACTTAAGGCTGCCATGTGTTTCATGCAATAATCAAAAATTTCTTAAATGCTGCATCTTGCAGGACACTTTCTAATGTTGTCTTTGCCTTCGTGGTTGAAGTCCCTGTTCCTCTCACGACCAGCTTGGTTGGGTGGTGCCATGAAAGAAACAGAGCTTGGAGCCAGGTAGAACTTGTTTCATATTTTGGCTCGATTGTGAGATTTAGAGCCAGTCTCTTAAATTCTGGGTCAGTTTTTTCTCCAGTCTGGAAGATGAGCGATGCTCTGATTTTACTGAGCGGTAGCATTTGAGGCTGAAACTACTACTCCTGTTGCTTTTGTCACTGTTACTTTGACAGAAGTAGCCAGCTACTCCCTAGTGACATCTCTCCAAAGAGTAGCAGAACAGATTTGTTCTGGTAATACAGACAGTAGCCCACATAAGTCTGATTTTTATTTAACAGTGCTGTTTTCAGATGAACATATAGTGGGGGGAGAGGAGAAAAAGAAAAAAGAGAGAAACAAACCATAGGAGACTCTTAACAATAGAGAACAAACTCAGGGCACCTGGGTGGCATGGTTGTTAAGTGACTGGCTTTTGATTTTGGTTCAGGTCATGATCTCAGGGTCATGACATTATCCCTGCATCAGGCTCCACGCTCAGCAGGGAGAAAGTCGACTAGAGATTCTCTTTCCCTCTCTTCTGCCTCTCCCTCTCACGTTCTCTCTCTCTCTCTCTCTCTCTCTCAAATAAATAAATCTTTTTTAAAAAGAGAGAGAGAGAGAAAGAGAACAAACTGAGGGTTGATGGAGGAAGGTAAGTAGTGGATGGGCTAGATGGGTGATGGGTATAAAGGAGGGCACTTGTGATGAGCCCTGGGTGTTGTATATAAGTGATGAATCACTGAATTCTCCTGAAACCAATATTGCTCTGTATGTTAACTAACTAGAATTTAAATAAAAATTTGAAAAGAAAAAAAAAACCCTGCTTTCAATGTTAAGGAAAAAAATTTAATTTTTATTTGCATTCACCAGTCATATTGCCCATGTTTCCTTTTTTTCATATAAAACCTCTTTCTTCTCTATGTGTTCCTTTTTTTCAAGAACACCAGCACCAAAAGGAATAAGAAAAAACAGCAAACAGTGTTTTTAGTCCTTGTAGTTGACTCTGTATGTGTGCAATAGTTATCTCTTAGAAAGGAACCCAGCTTGGTCTTCAAGAAGAATGTTCCGGCAAGTACCACACACATAAAGTCTTTCTTGCATGCTTTGCACGTTACATTATGTTTAATATACATAAATGGCATGCAGAAATCAAAGTATCAACTGAGAAAAACACTTTGGCAAATAGAATTTGCTTTTACAACTCTCTTCTAAGAAAGTGGGCATTATTCACATTCCACTGAGAAACTGGTATTGATGGATCACGCCATTCCTTCTTGATAGATGTCAGAGGATGAATTTTTGGACTCCTTGTCTAGTGCTTTTGCTTCAGTACAGCATCATCTATGGACCCTGTTCCAGGCAATTCAAAGAAGGATCCATTTAGAAGGGACCCTCAGGTGTAACAACCCAGTGCCTGACAAATGCCCTTGGGGCTGGTGTGACATTCTTGACCACCTTTACTATACAAAACACAGCAGATTGTTAACACAGACAGGCCCCGAAAAAAAGCAAATTCGTCCCATCTTCAAAGTATAATAACACCTTCAACTGGCTGTTTGCCTGGTGGAAGTCCCAGTGAAACTCAGCGAAACCAGGAACTATGTAAGTGTGTGCCACTGTCTGGATGCATCAAACCAAGATTATTTATTGCAAAAAACTGAATTATAAGTATCCCGTTTTTCAGAATGACTAGAATTTGTGTGTTTCTTAGAATACTGTTTATTCTCAGGGAATCCTAGAGAATGAAGGATGGCACTGGCATACTACGTAAGTGCTGATAGTTAATGACTGATTGCTAATGAGAGTGTTAGAAAGGGATAATACATACTTCTAACCACATGTCACAATATCATGAGCCGATTGTATGTCAGGGCAGTGAGCTCGAAGCCTTTCTCATATTGTTTCATTCCATCTTCCCGACACCACGAGGAGATAAGGACTATCGTTATTATACCAGTGCAGATAAGAAAGAGAAAACTCAAGGAGGGCCCCTTGGCATAAGCCAAAGGCTTTTGCAGGAAGATAATGAGGAAATGAGGTCACAGTGGAGGTCAGGAACAAATTATAATAGGCCTTGGGTGATAAGCTATACGTTTAATATTTTATTCTGTATGCTCTGGAGAAACACAAAGAGTGTTTTGGTAGGATTAGTCTAGCTGCAGGTATAAGGACAGATTGAAGGAGGAGAAATGAGATATCCTGCAGGCTAGTGCTGTAATCTAGCCATGGAGAGGTGGTGGTCAGGGTAAGAGGAGTAGGGAGAGGAAGGAAGGAAGGAAAGAAGGATTCCCTTAGATGTGTGGTGCTCAGAGGAAGTTATGAGGATTTAGAAGCTGAGAGAACCAAAACTTTGGGTGCTGATGTAGATGGAGAAAATGAATGAAATAAATTCCTCATGATCAAGAAGTTGCTTTTTAAAACATCAAACTGATGCTAAACTCTATGCTTTTACTCATAAGCATGATGTTCTAAATGAGGAAAAACAAAAAGTCTTCATGTCTAAAATCCTGCCAGTCCTCATATAAACAAATGTTCTGTGACTCTGTGTACATGGTAGGCTTGCACTACTTGGGGGCCCATGTGATGAGATAAGGCCATGTGACCTTTGGGATTAATGATTGTAACTGCAGAAGAACCTCACTCATCCTGAATGTTATGCTAGTTGTTTGAATCATGCAAACATTTAAAAAGCATTTCCTAGAGTTACTGGGACAATACATAACATTTCAGGAAAGTAAAAAAACAAAAAGCAAAACAAACCCTATTGTATGCTTTATAGGAGTCTCTCTCTCTCTCTCTCTCTCTCTCTCTGTGTGTGTGTGTGTGTGTGTGTGTTCATTTCTCCATGCAACAAAAATCTATTAAGAGATATTATGGGTCAGACAGTTTTTTAGGCAATGAAGAATGAATTTCTTGGCCTTTGCTAAGTCTTGTGAAAGAAGATAGACATCAGAAAACAGTCTTATGAAAGAAGATAGACATCAGAAGATAGACATCACTCTGCTTTTATAAGCAGAGTGCTATAGGTGTGCAGAGAGGACACTAATCCCAGGTGGGCATGATTGGAACAACTTCCTGAAGGAGCAGCTGTCTAACCTGAGTCTGAATCATAAATGTAAGTTAATTAAGCATTTGAGGGGATGCTCAGTTTTAGAAAGTGAGGATACCACATGCAAGGAGCAAAAGGTAAAATGGCTTGAGTGTGTTGGGAAAGCTACAAATAGTTCCTATGATTGAAATAAAGTGTGGGAGCCATAAGTGAGTGCAGAAATTAGAAGTTAGGCCACCTGGAGTGTAGTATATATATAAAGAAACTTGAACTTGATCTTGAGGGTGAGGAAAGCCGTAAGACTTGATGCAGAGTTGATACAGAGTTGTAACTTGATCAGATTATTTGCTTGAGAAAGATTTCTCTAATACTGATAAAATAAGTGGATGGTAGGAAGTGATAAATGAAAACAGGGAATTGAGTTAGGAAGAGGCCATTGAGGAATCCTGGCAAGAGATGATGAAGTTTAGAATCACATAGTGTCAGAATAAATGAGGGAGAAAAATAAATGCTTAGGGAAGGTATAAACTAGGTATAATTGATAGAACTTGCTAACTCTCTGGATTCTGTCTCAAACACCCAAATGAAGGGTATTATGTTTCACTAAAGTAATTTATGAGAGTGTGGCTGGGGAAAGGGGAAGTAATAAATTCTATTTGAAACTCAGTAGCTCATTTGAATTTGGAAATGCCTTGCCAACTACAAGTCCTGAGCTCAGAAGAACCATATAAGCTATAGAGAGGCACGGCTTTGGAGTTGTGAACATACAAATGGTAGGCGATGTCTATTAGCTCACTGTTGAGAAATGTGCAGAGGAAAATGGGAAGAGGAACACTGGCACATAAATGTAGAGGGAGGAAAAACAGCCCAAAAAAGGAACCAAGGAGGACCAGTCAGAGATTTAGATACAATGTGGCTCGATACAAGTCAGTGAAAGGGACACCTAGGAAGAGTGACCAACCCACCAAATGCTCTAGAGGCATGAACTTGAGGCTGGCCTTTCAGTAAGGAAGTTGGAGCAATGATGAGAACAGAGCCAACCAGCCCAAAAAAGAGTAGAAAATATTTACATCATAAATAATTATGGAATACCTACTAGAGATGAGGTCCAGGGGAAAAAAAACAAGGAAGTCAATTCTGTGTCCCTTGACATTAAGAAAAACAATTTAATTTGTTCATTGACATTCCAAATTCCACATCATTCCTTCGTCTTATCCAAAACTATCTCAATCAGTTCTGATACCTACAGCTCCATAGTTCTTTACCCACAGTTTTAACCTCCAAAGTCTCTGGAAACTAAGTTTGTTTTGTTTTCAAAAATCTGACCTGAATTAATAGGAGGCAATATTTAGTCTTTATTTATCTCTCCATATGAATAATCATATACTTTACTGCAGAAATATTGATATAGATGATTATGGGGTAATACACTGTACCGCACTCAGGGTAATATAATATACGGTACATGTTCTTTGTTTGCTTCTTAAAATACCCCCACCACCACCAAATTGGAGTCCAGAACACGTATGACTTCACAGGTTATAGATGTGTGATAGGGACATCTAGAATTAAAGCACTTTATTAAAATACCTCAGAAAATATACATTTTTTTTCTTCCTAGATTAGATACTTCTGATGGGAGCCATATATAATATTTATTTTGAGTGTGAAACTTTCTGGCAGAAATCAAGTTATTGCACTAAACAATAGTCTATTTATTCCTCTCTATGGCAACTATCACCACCACTCCAGCAGAGTACTCCGCAGAGACTGGAGGGTGCTCCTTGGCTTGCAGAGAGATGTCCTGTCCTAGAGTTGACCTCACTCCCCTGAGCATTCTCTTTGCTTCCTTCACTCTGTGGCCCAGGGTCCGCTGGCTCCCTTTTCTGCCCTGCACCTGGGCCTGCTTCCGTTTTCTTTTCCATGAAATCTTAGGCCAGGAGAATCTTCCCATTCTTATTTGGCAAGCTTGGGGTCATTACCATTTCAGGGCTGGAAGAAAACTCAGAGAAAGCATTGTATTTAGTCCCCTCCTTTTAGAAACGAGGATACTGAGGGGCAGAGAAATGAAGAAACTTGGCCACATCACATGGGTAATTTATGACAAAGTGAGGACTTCAGTCCAGTCTGCCAATTCCCTTTTGCAGCTCAAGGGACTCAAACATCAGATGAATGGGTACAGTAGGTTATAGAGTAGACATTTGTGTTTGGCTTTGTTTGTTTTTTGGATTGTTTATTTTACTCTCCAATTTTCCTCTGGAATATCACTCCCCCCATCTCTATGACTGTGTTTCAAGCACAATTTACTCAAATCCCTGGTTCCATGGGTAGCACAGAACTGGAGTCAGGCCAATCAAAGAATCATACTCTTCATGCACAGACATGAACTCCCAACCCGATCAGAGATCTGGGGGAGCTTTGGAACAATTACCAAGAGAAGGGCATATGTGCCTCTCTTTAATCCCTGTTGGGCTTCAACAGCACCTGGGAGCACATGGCCTGGGGTTATTTAGAGCTGTCCTATGATCACACGAAGCGAAGAAGGGAAGCCAAAAGCTTAGAGGTAGAAGACAGAGTGTTCTGATGACACTGAGGTTCTAAATTTTCCCATTCCTGAAACCCCCTTTATCTCTGATTTTTTTCAGTCACATAAACCAATTAGTTTCTTCTTCTGTCTAAGCCTACTCTGAGTGGATTATCTGTCACAAAATGCCTTAACACATAAAATGACCTTTTATAAAGTCTCTTCAAACACTGTCTGTTTGTGGTTTGATGATTTTTTTCTAAAGGTCTGGTATTTCTGGAATCTCTGAAATTCAATAACTTGCTGAATTGAGGTGAAGTGAGGAAACAGAGTGAAACTCTTGGGTCTCCATAATATGCTACAGTGTCTACTCTATATCAAAGAAGCATTGCACATTTTACCAGAGTCTGACGTTCTCATTTTATGCTGGGTGTGTGACTCCATTTGCTTAATTTGAAACTGACATAGACATCATAACTTTTTATGTTGCCCACTGAGCTCTGGCATTGGGCTTTTCCATTCATTTGTATTTATAAAATCATTATCTTTTGTTCTTAAGAACAAGGAGAGTTAAAAGGGTTTTTAAAGTTAAGTTGTTTTTTTTTTTTTAAGACAAATAAGTCTCAAGAGGTTTCTTAAAACTACTGTAAAAGAATGATGTGGTAATGAGCTAAATGTAAATGAATCAGAAACTTCTAGATTAATTTGCTTTCAAATCCACATGAGTTTATAGACCAAAGGGAAACTTTGATTTCTTAAAAAAGCCCATGGGAGAATGGATAATACTTAACATGTTGCTCTATGCTCAATTAGGTCCTTTATATTGAATAATTATCTCATTTGCATATGGAAAGTATCTTCCCATGTCCTACCAAACAGGAGTTTTTCCTGTGTAGAATCAATGGAGAAGACAGCTCATATACCACTTCTCAGATGAGACAAGCCAAAGTCACAAGGCACTTTCAGGTTTAGGAGAAAAGGACATGGTTGTTTAAAGATACCAACAGTAATTGATTAGGTCCATTTTCTTTTGAAAGAAGACTTCACTCTTCTTATTCAGATTCCAAATCACTTGTCTGTTCATTTCTAGTCTCATTCCTGGCTTTGGCCACCTGCTTCTCCAACTTGACTCTATGCCACTCTCTTCTTTCTTGTTCCTATTTAGCTGTATGTCATGCTGCTTTCTGTATCTTGAACTGTCAAACTCTTTCCTACCTTGGGGCCTTTGTATTAGCTATTCCCTCTGCCTGGCAGACTCTTATGATGGCTCCTTGCAAATTGGTCCATGTGACATCCTCAGAGGGACTTTCACTGTTCATCCTATCTCCACACCTCATTATTCCTTCTCATATCACCCTGTTAACTTCTTTCATAGCTGTTACAATGATTTTATGTATCCTAGTTATTTACTCTTTTCATCTGTCTCTCCCTTTTAAAATATAAGCACCTAAATTGCAGGCATAATTTTTTGTTTGTTTACTGGTGTATCTCCAGCACCATGAATAGTACCTGCCACATAGTGTACAAACAATAAATATTTGTGGGATGAATGAGAGGGTGAAGGAATGAAGGATGATATTGTACAAACATGCTCCTTCACCTAAAGGATTATTTATAGAGGGGGAAGGTTAATGTGCTCAAATATTAGCTGTCCTAGATAAGATTGAAGAAGAAGGCTTCTCTCTATTTATTTAGTTTCCTTTAAGAAAAGCCATGTGCACCATGACTTCATGATCCACAGCCTAATCCAAAAGGATAAATCCTTCATCAAGTGTTCCACCAATGACCATACACTGTTTAACTATCTCTACAAATTAGAAAAAATAAAATATCCAGAATTCTAGGGTACTAGAAGGAGTTCTATGATTTTTTCACCTTGGACTTTCTCTTAGAGATGAATGAGGAGTACAGTTCATCCCTAAGTTTGAGGGCAGACAACAACTGCCCCGAGGAGAAGTGACTCAGTATTGATGGAAACAGGAAATGTGTCAGGCTGGATATTGTCCATGATAAGGTCAGTTATTCAGAACAATATGTAAACTGATCTTCTATCTATGTATACTCACAAAATAAGTTAAACAAAAAACATAATACATTGTTTCATTTAACTTTATGACAACTCAGAAGATGAGCATTAAAGACATTTCATATCCCCATTTTCTTTCCTTTTTTTTAAAATTTATTTATTTGAGATAGAGTGCATGAGCAGAGGTTGAGGGGGAGAGGTAGAGAGATAATCTTAAGCAAACTCCCTGCTGAGCATGAAGCCCAATACAGGGCTCCATCTCCCTGCCCTGAGACCATGACCTCAGCCAAAATCAAGAGTCAGCTACTTAACCAACTGAACCACCCATATCCCCATTTTCTATTGAAAGCCTAACCTTTCCCAAGTTCCCAAACTAGAAATTCTGATGACAAGACCACAGATTGCTACTTAGAGACAAGAACACTCATGGTGTATGGAAGCCAAGTGTAAAGAAAAGCCTAGTTTTGAGAAGGGAGATCATAAGTAGTTGTTCTCTATACTTCTCGTGTAATTAAAAAGCCATAACTTATTGTGTGTAAAGTTCATCCTGGTTTGGTGGGTGAGTATGAGTGTGTATGACAAAAATCTCGTGACCCTGAGCTGTCAATGTAGTTGGTAAAATCAGACATGCACACATAAAAAGTTTGATAGGAGTGCAGATTCAGATCATTGGTGCTGAAGGAATTGGGTAGAGGTGGAAAAGAAGGACACCAGTTCCAGACTGCAACAGAAAGTGAAAGTGCTTCTTGGAGAAGATGGAAATTCAGCTCAGCAGAGCCAACTCAGACACAAAGGGAAGGAT
The DNA here is from genome assembly GCF_020171115.1 of Neogale vison. Taxonomy (NCBI): domain Eukaryota; kingdom Metazoa; phylum Chordata; class Mammalia; order Carnivora; family Mustelidae; genus Neogale; species Neogale vison. The sequence continues at coordinate 20,363,458 of NC_058094.1, read as the reverse complement.
AAAGTCTTCTCATAAACAGTGACAAAGAGGAAAGTATGCCATACTTCAGGAAAGAAACTGACTTGGACAAAAGGTCTACCTTGGTGGAGAGAAACAGGGTTATAAACAGCCTTGAAGCCAAACTACAGAGGTCAACGTCTCATGGTATCAGTAGAGGCAAACATATACGGCTGAGGAAGGGGAAAGTGAGAAAAAGGGAAAGACATAGACAAGAAATAAAAGAAGGATAGAACAGGTGGAGAAAATGAGAAAAAGAAAAGGAAGAAGTGTTCTATAGTGGAGGGTGAAGCCGATTAAAAAAAAAAATGGCTATCCTTCTTCAAAGACACCTTGTTTTCTAAACCCAAAACACAGGACAGATAAACGAACAGGTTTAGAAAATCCTGGGGACACAGCTACCATGCCCATAGGTCTCACTACTCAGAAGTGTAGCCTTTAAGGCATATGTTTCTAGGTTAAAACATGATGGAGTGTTTGCTGTTGCCATTGTTGTTTTAATGGATACGTGCATCCTTCAAGCAACTATAAATCTTAAGCACATCTTCCAACAAAACTAGGCTATTCTTGGAGACATCAACCTGGTATCTGGGCATTAAGGGAATGAGAAGTAAGGGTGGAGGCACCAGGAAACTGAAAATAGAATTAATGCCACCTAATTTGGGAGAATGGAGAACAGACCCCCAGAGGTAGGCCTGGGAAGTGCGCTATGGAGATGAGGGCCTTTGTTGGCAGAAAAGGGGAAAACAACTATTGAGGGCCTCATAGGATGGGTGCTGAGTGTTCTCAACAATTTGCTCTGTTATGTCTTAGGAGAATCCCAAGAGGAATTGTTACGACCCCTTATTCAAATGAAGGGGAAAAAACTAAGGAACTTACCCATGATCACATGGTAAGTGGAAAGTGCACTCTGATTCTTAGCATTAGAGGAATCCATTCCTTTATGCACACATCCCCTGCCACCATCTTTTTCAACCCACGATCGTCTCTTGCCAGGGTTCCTACAACTGCCCACTAAACAATATCCCTACTTCTAATCCTGTCCTGCTACAATCTATTCTCTGTGCTGCAGCCAGGTCAAATTATCAACCCAGAAATCAGATCAACACACTCTCCTGCTGAAACCCTTCAAAAACAATATGTCTTCCTCTGACCAAAAAGCCAGATTCCATAGCAATGGCTGCAAGTGGGCCAACCATATAATGTTTCATTCAACCATAAACTGTATCTTCTTTTAAAAGTGGAAGAGAAGGGTGCCTGGGTGGCTCAGTTGGTTGAGCGACTGCCTTCGGCTCAGGTCATGATCCCGGACTTCCAGGATCGAGTCCCGCATCGGGGGTCCCAGCTCCTTGGGGAGTCTGCTTCTCCCTCTGACCTTATCCTCTCTCATACTCTCTCTCACTCATTATCTCTCAAATAAATAAATACAATCTTAAAAAAAAATTTTAAATTAAAAAAAAATAAAAGTGGAAGAGAGGCTATTGAAATTAATCTGGGACAAGAGGCATGAACAAGGACTGTCCTAGGTACATAGGGACATGCAATCTTTTTTTTTTTTTTTTAAAGATTTTATTTATTCATTTGACAGAGAGAGATCACAAGTAAGCAGAGAGGCAGGCAGAGAAAGAGGAAGGGAAGCAGGCTCCCTGCTGAGCAGAGAGCCCAATGCGGGACGTGATCCCAGGACCCTGAGATCATGACCTGAGCCGAAGGCAGCGGCTTAACCCACTGAGCCACCCAGGCACCCCACAATCTTTCACTATACAGCCTTTCATGACCTGTTCATAACATTTCTAATCTCACCTTTCACCAATTTCCTCATGGCCTTCTTATACTCTTGCTCTATTAAACTACGGGAAATCTCCTCTACATTGTGTTCTTTTCACTTCTGGGGTCTTAACACACACTTTCTCATTATCTCATATCTCTTCACCAATTTTTCTTCACCCAGCTCTCCTTTGGAACCCAGATGAGAGTTAACTTCCTCTATGGTATTTTCCCCAACTCCTTGAGGCTAGAGTTGGTGATGTTTTTATTGGTTCCATTTCACCATGTGCACACCACTAACATTTTAGTTAATAGACCACGCACACCCCTATTTCCTCGTACATCTTTCCCTCTGACTGGATGCTCCCTCACTGTAATTATGCATCTAGCACGTAGTTCCATTCCTACTATAGCAGACATTTATAGACAGAGACTTAATACATATACGTTGAGTGGACAGATAGATGAACAGATGACTGTTAATTATAAAAAAATAAGTTATTTTCCAAACTTATAAACCACCAGTATGATTCAGTTTTCCTTTCCTTCAGTGTAATGATTTCCTAGCCTGGCCATGCATCTGAATCACTGAATTGGGATCAATCAGATGTTGGGGCTTAAGAGTCTGTGCTTTTAACCAGATTGCTTGGTGATACTTATTTAGCCCTAGACCGGTTGGTCTGGATTTCAGAAAACACATCTCTGCAGTGATCATCTCATAGACTTTCTTTATTCCTATATAGTTTGTTCTGGTGGAAAGAAATGTTAACCTTCTATTTGAAAATTGGAAGTTATTTGCCTTGGAGTTATTAAGTTACAGTATCTGCAGTCTCAGAATCCTTGGTACACTAATGTTTTCTTAAAAGAGCTCAGTATACCCAACTGATATGAAATGAACAAAGATCTATCTGTTCAGATGTGAATCCCAGAGCTCCCACTCTAGATATCCATATCTCCAATCTGGGAGCTAGCTCTGATTGGCTCACTCCTAATGGTCAACATTTTTAAGATAAGAAAGATTTCCTTTAGAATAAGCCAACAGCCAGGAGTGGGAAGAAGGCGAGAGTTCTCCTTGGGGAATACATTTGCTGAATTTTTTTAAATTGCCACATTTCCTATCTTTAGCATTTGAAAAATATTGACTGTACTGAAAAGTTTTAAATTTATGGCAGGTTACTAGGGCTCTTTCGGCATAGCCGGACTCAAGCATTGCCTTTGAAGTAGTGCCTGTAATGTAGTGCACTTCACCAAAGAAGAGAAAAGAAAAACAGCCTGTCTCCTTGAGAACAAGAACAAATGGCTTACAAACATGGGTTGAATGCCTGCTTTCTGAGTAAAGGAACTGGTGACCAACAAAGCCAAAACCTAGACTCCACGGGGCAACGACCTCTCTGCTGACTTCTCAGAATCATTAGCCTCTGGTCTGTTGACCTGCAGATAAGAAATCTCAAAAAAGGAAGAGTGATTGGAACAGTAAAGGAAGGCAGGAAAAGGAAGGTCAGAAGGCAGACTCCACTGCCTCTCCTGCTGCCAGTTTGTTGTAAGTGTTGGATAAAGCACTCAAGTTCTGGGCTCAGTATTTTATTCCTTCATAAAAATAAGCCTCAGAGTACTTGCCCAACGTGCCAGGCCTAATCACCAGAATTCAATGCCATAAAATTCTTTGCATTCCTTCGTGAAAGCTGCCGTATGCCAAAGGTCAGGATACCAGCCTGGGCTTGTTTTGTTCTTGGGATTAAAATTTCAAGATTATGAATTTGACATTATTATTTTTAAAAACCTCTCATACAAGGGCAAAGATAGATAAATCACCATCCAAGTCTTTGGTGATTTCACCCATGGGCACTTGGTGTACTAAGGGTGAGGATAACAGGGAGGCTTGGTATCTCCACATAGCAGGAAATTGTATATAAATCGGGAGGGCCTCTCTGTAGAGTATAAATTAGAGGACAATTGGAAAATGAGTAGCTGATCATCAGGGCAAGAAGAAGCATAGTGGGAAATTAGAAAAGGAAAATGAGTGGGCTTCAGTTGAAAATCTAAACTAGGGAAGGGAAAAACTCTGACATAGAGAACCTGAAAGAGATAAAAGGTATTTGAAGATGTCAAACAAAACGATCTTGCTCACCGCTCCAGTTAAAAAGAGTAAGCATGTATTTTCTTAAACTTTTTATTTTGAAATAATTTTAGATTTTCAGAATTGTTGCAAAAAATTGTGAAGCAAGCTCCCATACACTGTCCACCAAACTTCCCCCCGTGTTAACATGTTACATAAACATAGTACGATTATTGAAACCAGGAAATTAATATTGATACAATACTCTTAGCTAACCTGCAGACTTCATTCAAATTTCCCTGATTTCCCCTCTGTGTCCTTTTTCAGCAGGAGGATCCAATTTAAGGTCCTACATTGAATTTCATTGTCATGTCTCCACAGAGGTCTCCTTCAATCAGTGACAGTTCATGAGTCTTTTCTTTTACTGCCTTGTCATTTTCAAAGAATACTGGTCATTTATTTTGTGGACTATCCTTCAGTTTGGGTTTGTCTAATGTTTCCTCCTGTTAGATCTGAGACATCAGACAAGGATATCACAGAAGTAGTGGTGGGACCTTCTCAGTGCATCAGAGCTGGTGTGCACCATGTTGATATGTCTGAAATGTAAACTTTGATCATGGTTAATACGGCGTCTCTTAGAGCTCTTCACTATAGAGTTACTGTTTCCACCATCGTAATTTATAAGTAGATAATGAAGAAAGACTCTGAGATAATACAAATATCTTTTTCTTTAAAACAAAACAAAGCAACTTTATGTGTTTAGTGCAATTTCAGGGTCACAGCAAAAATGAGGAAAGGGTAGTACGGATTTCCCAGATCCCCCTACTCCCACACATGCATAAACTCCCCCATTGTCAATATCCCTCACCAGAGTAATACCGAGCAGGATTTGTTACAATTAAAAAACCTACATTAAGACACACCAATCACACGAAGTCTATACCTTAGGGTTCACTCTTGGTGGTGTACTTTCTATGGGTCTGGACAAAAATACAATGGCATGTATCTATCATTACGGTATTATACAAATTATTTTCACTACCTTAAAAATCCCCCGTGCCTCACCTATTCATCCCTCTGCAACCCAACCCCTGACAACCACTGTTCTTTTTACTGTCTCCACAGGCTTGCCTTTTCCAGAATGCATACAGTTGGAATCATACAATATGCAGCTTTTCCAGATTGGCTTCTTTCACTTACTAACATGCATTGAATGTCCCTCCATGTTTTTCATGGCTTGACAGCTCATCTTAGCACTAATAATAATCCATTTTCTGGATGTAGCATGGTTTATTCATTCACCTGCTAAAGGATGTTTTGGTTGCTTCCAAAGTTTGTCAATTATGAATCCAGTTGTTATAAACATTCATGTACAGGTTTTCACTCAGACGTGAGTTTTCAAGTCCTTTGGGTCTATACTAAGAAAGAAGATTTCTTATAAATCATATAATGTGTTTGCTTTTATAAGAAGTTTCCAGACTACCTTCCAAAGTGTACCATTTTGTATTCCTAACCATGAATGAATGAGAGTTCTGGTTGCTCCACATCCTTATCAGCACTCGGTGTTGTCAAGTATTCCAGATTTGGGGCATTTTAATAGGTATACAGTGGTATCTCATTGTTGTTTTAATTTGCATCTTTCTGATGACCTATAATGTATAGCTTCTTTTCATACAGATATTATTTCAATCATACTCTTGCCCCCTAATTTTAGCACTTCTCAAGGGTTCTTACCTAAAAAAAATTACCATTGTCCTTCTTGCCTAATGATAATTTTTCTATTTCCTTCATTCTTTTTACATTTAATAAGAGTACAGTATTCTTTCAGTGAGGCCAAAGAGAAAGAAGATTCTCATTATTATTTGTTTTGTTGTTGTTGTTGTTTTACCAAAGATGGTATTTTCTAACTCTCCTAATACTTGGTGTAAATAGAATTCGACATGCCCACTTAGGAGCTAAATGAATTTTTTCATTTCAGTGGGCATAGTCTGAAATAGAAACCTGATAATAAATGTTAAATTATTATAATTTTATTTCCTTTTTTATTTAAAAAGTCAGCAATTAAGCTTGAAATCCATATTCAGTTCTAGTTGTTGTAGTAAGTGCTGGAGATACACTACAGGCTAATACAGGCATGTTCCCAGTCCTAATAATGTTTTCAGTGGAACAGAGAAGACAAGTGATAATTTCTAATTCATTGAAATCACTGTGAGTTCATAAATGGAGAAGAGTAGTTCACTCTACAGAGGAATAGATGTACCTAACCTAGTCTGGATTAGGCAACTGGTCTCATCTACAAGTGTCTCAGGCAAGAAAAAGCTGAAAGAGCTGAAAAGATGCTAGCGTATAAAGGTAAATCAGGAGTATAAGGAACTGAGAAATCATGAGACTGAGGAAATCATAAAGGGAAAATCTTGCAGGCCATATCAGAACATATCAGAACCATAAATATTGACCAGGGGAGCAATGGAAAGTCGCTTCAGAGCTTTTTAACAGAGGCAGAACAAATTTGTGTTTGCAACTCTTAATTACTCCCCCGGCAGACTGTGAGCATACTCGTTATAAGTGGGGTAATAGAGGCTATGAAAAGACAAATAGAGGCTATGAAAAGGGGGCTTAGTGAGGCGGACAGGCAAGAGACCAAAGCATTTCAGATCTAGGTAATGATAGTGTAAGTAGAGAAAGGAAGGAAGATTCAGGAGACATTAAAAGGTAGAATAAATCTGGTCTTAGAACTGGCTCTGAAAGATGGGAGAGACAGACATGGCCATAATCACCCCCAGGATTCTGGCTTAGACTACTGAGTATGCAATGCAGCACTCACTAGTTAGGGTAAGTAGAGGACAAAGTTGGTGGGGGAAGCTCATGACTTCAGTTTTGGACATAAACAATTGGGAGGAAGCAAGTGAAAATGTTAAATGGGGGGGTTGGCTATATGTGTCCGAAACTGAGGAAAAAGCTGATGCTGTGGGTATGGATTTTGAGGTTTATATGCATATTATTGCCATTTCAAACTGTGGGAGATGAAGGGTTGCCCAACATGAGTGTGGGTTGAGAAGAAGAGACGGGCGACATGCCTGGAAGGAGTCTCCTGGAAATCCCAGATGGGGAGAGGTGGGTTACCTTCATCGAAGAGTGTCAGAGGAGTGGGAACAAAAACGAGACAAGGTAACGACATAAAAAAGAAAGCACGCATCCTTCTCTCCCAGAGGTGTAGCTCCTGCACACCCCAGACCCGTTCTTTCCCTAGTTGCCTACTTCTGTTCCTCCACTTCTTTTATCTTTTCTTTTTTTTTTTAATTTTTATTTCTGTATTTGAGATAGAGAACGAGCAAGAGAGAGAGAAGGGATTGGGGAGCAGAGAGAGAGAGGGAGAAGCAGGCTCCCCACTGATCAGGGAGCTTGACGCTGGGCTTGGTCTCAGGACCCCAGGATCCTGACCTGAGCTTAACCAAATGAGCCACCCAAGAGCCCCTGTTCCTCCACTTCTTTATGTCATGTTGTGAAACTGAATGGACACTTCTGGTGAGTCTTCATATCAAATGGTCTTTCAGCAGCCTTCTCTACAGTTAGCCTCCCTCAGTTCCAGTTCTCTGCTATAACAAACTACACCAAGACTACTGACTGAAACCAACTTACGGTCTCTCGTGGTTCTGGATTGACTAGACTTAGCTGGATGTTTCTCGCCACAAGTCTCTTAGGCAGACAAACTCAGATGTCCGCTGGGGCTACCATCATCTGAACACTTAACTGGGATGAGCCAACAGGGTGGGTTGTTTCTGTGGTTGGTGGTTCATGCCATCTGTCAGCTGGGGGTTCAGCTAGGGTTTTCTCCTAGAGCGTCTACACACGGCTTCTCATGCCAGTGTTAAATGTGTCGTCCCTCAGCTCCAAATCTACCTTTTTCTGCCCTTTTGTGAGGGATATGAAACCTGGACCCTGCAAACAATTCTTCATTGACAGCGTGTGAAATGTCAGGCTTTTCACAGAGGACTCTGGGTGACATTGGTATCCCTTGATGATAGTGGTGGGAAGACATTTCTTTTCAGGGTTTTGATCCTCCTTTGTTATCATGCTGCATGGGAACCCAGCGGTCCTTGTGGGACAAGCTCCATATGCAATTATTTGGGTAATTGCCATAGGAAGCTTCTCTTGTAGCTCTGATACACCCTGAGGTCATGTGCGCCCAGCCAGGCCCTCCTCTGGGCAGCTCCAACTCCCTCCTCATGCCCCCCTCCCCCACCCTCATCTTTTCTCTTCTTGCAAGCCGCCTGCTTGTGGCTAGTCACGACCTTCTCTAAAAAGTTCAAATCTCAGCACTGGGGGAAGGGACTCTCTCCTAGGCTTAAATTTCTTCTCTTATCCTAGGGGTGTTAGGATCTCTTCAAATCCACTTTCTTCTTTTAGTAGCTGGCCACCTCTACTAGATAGTAATTACTTACATAACATCTTCCCTGTTCAGGTAACTGGTATGGTTTCTGTCTCCTTACTAGACCCTCATTGATTTACCCCTTGGTGTGCTGTGGCCGGAACTGCTCCTAGTATGGGCTCCTAGAGACTGACTTGGGGCTTATCCCTAGCTTATCTTTTCTTCCCTATATCTGTTTCTCCTCCAGTTATCTCATCTAATACCTGTTTTAAAATACCATCCAGATTCTGGTGGGTCCCTAATTGCATCTCCAACCCATACCCTACTGAGCTCCAGCTCATGTATCTGCTATGCATTCAACCTCTCCATCTAATAGACAGTTCTAGCAAAGCTCTTAATTTCCCACAGCTCCATATAAACACATTATTTGAAGAAGGCACCACTACTCGTTTAAGTCAAAGGAAGAGAAGTTATTCTTCATCACTCTCTTTCCTTCGCACTGCCCTTCTACCCTAATCTAAGTGATAATCATCCCTCAGATGACCTCCCAATACCCCTAATCTCCTCTAATGTTTTCTTTATACACGAACTAGAATAAACATTTTAAAACCTAAATCAGATGATGGCACACCCTGGGTTTTCTTCAGTGATATCCTACTGCACCGAGTCGGCCAACCAGCATTTGCAAAACACTGTGAATTTGTGCAGAACAGCAAACCACCTGCCAAACCAGCAAACCAACTACCAGATAGTTCCTCTTGCTCCTTCCGCTCCAACCACACCACCCTTCTTGAACTCCTAGAACACCTGAAGTCTTTTCTCTCCTCTGGACTTCCAGAGCTAGTTCTCTGCTGTGTTGTTCTTTCTCTGCCTTTGTACACAGTTCAGGTTTCCTTCAGGGACCTGAAGAGGTTGTGACTAGCTACAAACAGACCTTCCTCTGACACCTTAAATACATTTTCCCTTTGTGTTTCTCTCTCAGTATGATTAATCATAGTTTTCATTTCGTTTCTTTTCGATAGTCGATGTCCTGATTTATGAAATGTAAGCACCATTTATCAATTCCACAAGTATTTTTTAAACTCCTACCACATTTCTGGTGTTTTTCTTGACACTAGAATACAGCGGTGACCAATGTCCTGCCCTCTCAGAGATGACATATGATTCAGGTAGGTAGTCAGCCAATATCAGAGTGTAATAAGGAACAGCTAATTTTATTTCATTCTAAATAAAAACAAACAACAGGGCCTACATCTGAAGGGAAATTGTCCATCTTGCGCCTATTGCTAAGATTCTTTGATGAGTGTCTATAATGTCAACTTTCAGCGATAATCAAAACAGCTTGGGTGGGCAGACGATGTCAATGTGGGGAGAAGCAACTTTCATTGGCATGTTTACACCTTCCATTCTGCTTTTAACATAGAAGGTGGTGGTGACATTTACTTGTTTTCCTTAGTCTTCTTGTAGATTCGTGTAGGTGTCTCCATCTGGAGCTTTATTTCAAATCTGCGTTGAATGCCAGCCAGCATTTGTAGAACACTGTGAATCTCTTTTATAACAAGCTTCTGGAGAACGGTAGCTGGGGTGGGGAGGAATAGCTACCCAGGCTTCCATGCGTGAGGATCCCAAACCCACTAAAGACTCTGGAGGACAAACAAGAAATGCAGCAAAAATGAACACACCATTAACAGAGCACACCGCGGGCCAATGGGATAGAAACTCACATCTCATTTAAATCAATGGAAGGGCAGAACTTTCTGTTTGGAGCTACCCACCACAAAGGACCTATGTACAGAGTTGACCCGTATAGAAAAAATCCTACCTAACAAGAAAGTTACACTGATCACAGTGAACTTAGAATCTTAAAATCGTTGCTCCATAGAGCATCACGGATGGTAGACACCGAAAATCAAAATCATGAATTCCCTATACTGTGTCCCTGCCAAGCAGTCATTTAGATCATGTTTACACACCTGTGATGCCAAAACACCCAGTGCTTTTTCATCTAAAGACACTTCAGGCTGTTAGAAAGCGCTTACTTATACAATTCAAGTGCCTCTCTGATTTGCTAATACAAAACTTCCTGAATATCAATTTTCATTAAGGCAAAAACAAAATGAATCAAGCCCCCATCTTACATACTTAAAAAATTTGGTTTTCCTCCAGTATTCCGGGGGATGATTTGTGGACCCAGTAGTCTCTTGGAGCCTCTGATTCTGGATTCCTGCTCACACTGAGTACGCCATTCAGGTTCTTTTATCTTCCTTCAGAGGCAGCTGTCCACTTGTCACACATCATTGTGCCCCAGGTGTTATAGCCTTGCCCATACTTCATTTTATCAAAATACCAACTACTACAAGGCATTTAGGAAACTTGTTATTGCAAATGGGTAAATTTGCAGGAGGAGAGAAATGGTTAGATGTTACATTAGGAAGACACTTGGTCATCCTCAACACACTGAGTCAGTTTCTTACTGGCCATTCTTCTCCTTAGTCTCTGATCTACGACTGCTATCTCTCTCATGCACTCTATCAGCCTCTCTCTCTCTCTCTCTCTTTCTCTCTTGTTCTCCCTCTTGCTCGCTCTCTCTTCCAACCTACAATGTTCAGGGCCGACATCTAAAAACACTCAATTCTGTCTCACTTCATTATGGAAGATAACCCACTCTCTAGGTCTCCTACTCAGACTAGCTTGGTGTGGGAGATTATATTTGCATTGTAAAACTGCATTATAGGGTGTTTTTATATGCAAAAGAACAATTTTTCTCACTTTTATTAATTCTGTTTCCTCAAGTAACCAGCTCAGACTGTAACCAGCTTTAAAATAACACAAATGTCTTCCCTAAATCCTTATGCTGGCCTGAAATGTATCTTCTTGCTGTTTCTATTGATTTTCATTCCATGATAGTTATTAGTTTTTTACTATGTGCTAGGCACCACAAGAGGTATTGAGGGATGTAAAGACCCAATTCCTGCCTTCAGTGACCTAGACAGAAGGCAAAAGCAATAAAAATATATAATAAAAATTGCTTTTCAGTAGCTAAGCACAGTGTTTATGGGTGGCGTATGGACGTGCACTTACCCTAGACATGGAGGACACACTGGGTTGGGTTGTGTCTTTTTCAAAAGATGTATCCAAGTCCTAACTCCAGGTACCTATGAATACGGCATTTGGAAATAAGGTATTTGCCAATATAACTTATCAAGGATCCTTAGATGAGATCACCATCCTGGATTTAGAATGGGCCTTAATTCCAATGACTAGTGTCTTTTTAAGAGAAGAAACAGGGAGCCTGGGTGGCTCAGTGGGTTAAGCCGCTGCCTTCGGCTCAGGTCATGATCTCAGGGTCCTGGGATTGAGTCCCGCATCGGGCTCTCTGCTCAGCAGGGAGCCTGCTTCCCTCTCTCTCTCTCTGCCTGCCTCTCCATCTACTTGTGATTTCTCTCTGTCAAATAAATAAATAAAATCTTTAAAAAAAAAAAAAAGAGAAGAAACAGGGAGGTGACACAGATAAGGGAAAAAGAACGATGTGAAAGTCTGAAGGCAGACATCGAAGCTGTGTTGCTGCAAGTCTAGAGATGCCAAGAGCCCCCAGAAGCTGGAAAAAGCAAGGAAATTTTCTTCTAGAAGCCTCTGGAGAGACTGTGGCCCTTCTAGCACCTAATTAAACTTTTCTAGCCTCCAGACAGTAAGAAAATAAATTTTTGTTGTTTTATGCCACCACATTGGTGGTAATTAGTTGTAACATCCCTAGGAAATCGATACAGAGGGTTATCTTAACTTCTCCCAGGAATATGATGTTTAAGAAATCAGGGGCACCTGGGTGTCTCAGTCAGTTAAGTGTCTGCCTTCGGCCCAGGTCATGATCCTGGGGTCCTGGGATCCTGAGATTAAGCTTTGCATTGGGCTCCCTGCTCAGCAAGGAGTCTGCTTCTCCCTCTGCCTCTGCTTGCTGTTCCCCTTGCTTGTGCCCTTTCTCTCTTTCTGTCAAATAAATAAATAAAATCTTTACAAAACAAAAATTAACTAAGAAACCAATGTGAGCAAGTTAGTGAAGGGTTGGGGGAACTGAAGACTGTCCTGTCTCAAAGAACAGTACATGAATAATCTGAATCTGTCGAGCGATGATTGCTGCTGTTTTCTATTTCCTATGACAGCAGGAATGGCCATGGAGATGATGCACAGCTAACAGAAGAAACTATATACCCATAGTGGTATGTAATATAATATAATATAACATAACATAACATAATATAACATAACATAACATAAGGAATGTCCTGATATGCTCATAGTATATGAACAATATTAGTTATGAGTTACCAGGTTAAATACCTAAATATTCACTTTCATTTTTTTAAAGATTTTATTTATTTATTTGAGACAGAAAGCAGGAGCAGGGGGAGGGACAGAGGGAGAAGCAGACCCCCCACTGAGCGGGGGGAGCCCCATGAGAGTTTGATCCCAGGACCTTGGGATCATGACCTGAGCCAAATGCAGTTGCTTAACCAACTGAGCCACTCAGACACCCCTAAATATTCACCTCCAAAAACAGGTAGGCTTTCAAAATTGACTTTGCATATAAAATCATCCCCTTATGTGCTCTGCATGTGGCAATTCTGTCCAAAACGAAAACTCAGTGACTCGGGGGTCATCTCAGCACTTCCAGTGGCAAAGCTCAACAGAGAATAGCTTCACCCTTTCTTGACCTGAACTGAAGGTGAGAATCTATTAGCATAACAAAGGTTGAGTATATTGACCTCAGCTGCGAGGTCTAAGGAAATTATTGTCCTGCACAATAATGTCAAACTTGAAAAAATTTGATTACCAGTATTTTTAATGATAAAGTTAAAATTTGGAAAATTTAATACTTATTCTTACATCCTGGGAAGTCATTCCAGGAGATGACATTAGTCTTCAAACTCAGTTTTGGCTGAATACTCATTTTAACCCCTGGTCCTCCAACATTTAGCCAAAATGTGTATTTTGTGTTTCATGGGCTTATCCGGGAGGGTCTGCCATGTAACATGGTTGACGCTGTGACAAATAACGAGGAAAGAATAAGATTCTTGACAAGGAAGTAAAATGTTTAATGAACACAATAAACTCCCTATTGTTCCTGAAATAGGTTTAAGAAAATCTGGGGAATTAAAAAGGAAGCCCATCGAAAGCTCCTGTGTCCAGTGGAGGTAGCAGTCCGTTCTGCTCAGAGAAACATTTTGGTAAATTCCAATCACAAGAAACAGCCCATGGCACGGTGCACGCTAAAGGAAGAAATGATGCTTCAGGCGTCACCAAGTGTGAAGCCGCCTAGTTCTCCCACGGCACCTGATAGATGACTCGGAATGCCTCTCTCCATTGTCCAGAAAGTGAGGTCATGGCTGGAGGAAGAGGCAGAGGGCCAATTACTTAATAAGAAGATAAGCCTTTCATCTGCAAGATAAAGATGATAATTTCTAGCTTTCCAAAATTTTTCTGAGCAAGTACAAAAGAATTATGGAAAATCATGCTTTTAATATACTTCTGAGACTATCCCTTGAGCCTTATAAAAAATAAATACTTGTACTCTCCTGATCCCTACACCTGGAGAATTCCTGTCTGGACTCAAGAAGCTAAGAACAAGGCAGAGCAAAGCAAGCTTTCCTCTAAAGAACAATGCTGTTTGGGGGCGGGTGGGGAGGGGTGCTCAGTTCAGCTCCTGTATTATGATTGGCGTGTGAAACACCACCTCCTAGAATGAAATCTCAGATGAAAGGCGACCACCCCAGGCCCTTTCTTTGAGGTTTAAATTAGCCAATTGCTGCATTGGAGGAGGTAAGCCTGCTTTTCTAGGGGAAAAAAAGATTATTTCATGTTGACTTAAATTTTATAGCACGACACAGAAAGAAGCCTTTTCAACAGAAAGACTAAAATACACAGCAGCCATGAAAAATATCTGTGAAATTGTCTTTCAAAATAATTCCTATTTTATCACAAAACTGCATATTTCAAGAGAAAGGTTGAAGAGGACGTGGCTATAACTAGGACTGCTTGTTGCTCGAAAATGTCCTTCCTTTTATAATATGCATAGAAAATCTCTATTTCCCAATTTTCCACAATAAACAGAGTTTTCCACTGATAATTAGAAAAATGATATTTAAAAGCCTTCCAAAGCTTTGAGCCAGTGCCCTTAGGGTCTTGCTAACAGCTCCTGTTGGGTGCGAGTGAGCCTGGCAGGTTGACTGACAGCCACATTGATCACGGTGTTATCGTCTGAAGCAGTTCCACCATTCCCCACTCAGCACGGACAGGACATCCACTGGGATATCCTTGCTTGTCCAAAATCTAGACATATGTGATAACCTCACCCATCGGCAGGTTTACTCTTTCTCATCTCAAAGTAGAAATGAACTTGGCTTCTGGACTCCTGGATTTTGAACAAGAAAAAGAAGAAGGCATGTTCCTGTTTTGTCATCATGGTAGAAAAGAGCTCCTTCTAAAATGATCCACGTGCCTATGACGCATAGTGGGACTAACCCGGAGCCATCTCTACGGAGGAGCCAATGGGACAATGTAATCCCAAGGGCATCAGGCAAAGCTATCTTCCCAATAGTTTATCATTCGCCTTAGTCCTTCCTTTGTATTATTCTGAATCAACTCCAAGCTCACATTCAACAGTACAAGGTCTTGAATACGTAAGGAGGACCTTGCAGGCACTACCTCATTTGTCTTCACAGAAGCCCTGTGAAATCAACCACTTGTTATTTTGACCAGTTTTAGGTGAGCAAATTGAGAAGGAGAGAAATTAAGTACCTGCCCAAAGCCACAGGCTTAGGAAAACACAACCTCAGACTCAGATCTGGCCTGACGCCCACACCCCATGCTCATAACCATCTTGTAAACACTGTCTTTTCCCATGGCCCCTGGGAAGTTTCAGGTAAGGCAGTAAGCAGGTGTGTGAACTGCCGAAGGACCCTGGCAAGTACGTAACCTGTCTGAGGTTCATGTGAAGTTGGCATGGCAACAAGGCTTGCTTCCAAGGGCTGTAGTCATGATTAAAAGGCAATAATTCACGCTAAGTATTTCTGAGAGAGTCTAGTCCTCAGAATGCTGAATGAATGCCAGTCTATTATTTGCTGTGAAGATTAACTCATTACGGTTCTTACTGATTACAATTTAACAACTCCAGAAAATGCATTTAAGTGTGAGAGACATCTTTTTTTTTTAATTTTTTTAATAAACATATGATGTAAATTTAGCCCCAGGGGTACACGTCTATGAATCACCAGATTTACACTTCACAGCACTCACCATAGCACATACCCTCCCCAATGTCCATAACCCAACCACCCTCTCCCTACCCCCTCCCCTGGCCCCCCTCAGTTTGTTTTGTGACATTAAGAGTCTCTTTATGGTTTGGAGAGATATCTTTATTGATCGATACTAATCCACTCAGGGCCAAGCTGTAGCTAATCCTATGAGAAACCTTGAGCACATCTAACTGGCCTTCTGTTTTGCCCATGTTTCTCCATCAGGTCTTCAGGCAACGTGGAAAACTTCATTACATTACATTCTTATCAAAATCTAGACATACTCAGTCAAGGCCATTCACTTTCAGGACATGCCTCCCAGTCTAGAAAGTTCATTTAAAAATAAAGAGAAAAAAAAAAAGAAAGACATGAGGATAGTCTGTTTTGTCTTAAGATGCAAATATACTTTAGGTTTCTCTAAAAGGATAGAAACAAAGCTTAACCCCTGATCTCACTGATCTTCTGTGGGACATTGGGTGACACCACCATCATTCAGGCATTTGGACTAGACACGAAGTTATAACTTCTGTTATTTATTTTATTGATTTATTTTATTGATTTATTTTAAAAATAATGAAAAAACTTCAAGCATAATTATAAGCAGAGAATAATCAAGAAACACTGTGTACCATGTCCCAAGTTTGTCAGATAGGAACATTTTGCGATATTTGCTTCAGATATTTTTTCTAGTTGTTTTCAAAGAAGGACATTATAGATACTATAAAGTTTTCTGCATAAAACTCCCTGATCTCAGGGTGCCTGGGTGGCTCAGTCAGTTAAGCATTGACCTTCAGCTCAGGTCCTGATCCTGTGGTCCTGGGATCTAGCTCAGCATCTGGCTCCTTGCTCAGTGCAGAGCCTGCTTCTCCCTCTCCCTCTGCCTCTCCCCCCTGCTCCTGCACTCACTCCCTCTGTCAAATAAATAAATAACAATCTTAAAAAAAAACAAAAAACAAAAAAAAACCTCCCTAGTATCATTCTCTTCTCGTCTTCTCTGAGATAATTACTATCCTGAAATGTTGTTTATCACTTTGTATATTTTTTAAACTTTGCTACATATGTTTGTTTCTATAAATAAAATACATTATTCCTTTGCATGTTCTGCAAAAGACATCATACCATATCTATCTTTCAACCATTTTTTGTATTTCATATTATAATTTCCCCATTATATCACTTTGGAAAAATTTATATACTATTATTTTCCTTTATCAGTTTTCAGAATAATGAATCGGTTCTCTTGCAACCTCCAAAAGTGACTAGTGGGATTTTTTTAAAAAAATACCTTTATAATCTCTTGGAAGATAGCATATTTGGTGCTTCCATCAACTTCAGAAATTTTTCATTTTGATACTCAGATGGTTTTGTACTCTGGGCATCGCTGTTTGAAGGGAAAACTAAATAATGGTCTCAGGTCAGCCAATTAACAACTTAGAGCATGGTGTGAAATCAGAAGTCATCTTTAATGGCATTTAACAGAAGGAAAACTTCAAAGAAGCCTGAATTAGCAGCCTCAGCAAAGCCTCCCAACCAAAGTCAAGAGGCCACATCAGAAGAGTAAAGCCCAAAGGCTTAGGTCAGTACGGTCGCGGGGTAGACGCAACTGAAGATATTGAATCTCCATATGCCCCAGAGCCCTCTTTGTTGCATAAGTGGCCTATTTCCTCCTGCTGGAAGCTAGCACCTAGATCCTCCTACCCTCCCCCCACAACCTTCCTGCCTGAAGGATGTACACAGACCTCAACTAGCGTCTATGCCTTTCAAGATCCATCTCGACCTCCACTGCTGCCACTAGACCAATAACCAAGTTCAAGTATCAGCATTGCAAGGCTGGGTGTAGTGCTGTCCTGTTAATGGGAGGAAGAGAGTGGTGCCTGGGTGGCTCAGTCATTAAGCGTCTGCCTTTGGCTCAGGTCATGATTCCAGGGTCCTGGGACTGAGCCCCGCATGAGGCTCCCTGCTCAGTGAGAAGCCTGCTTCTCCCTTTCCCACTCCCTCTACTTGTATTCCCTTTCTTGCTGTCTCTGTCTCCCTCCGTGTGCCAAATAAATAAAATCTTTTGTAAAAGAAGTTGGGGGGAAAGAGATTATTCACCAAAAGACCTACAGAACCTGGCTACCGTGTACCAGCAAGAAATGAGAAAGCATGTGTGGGAGAGAAGCTTGAGGATCCCGACAGCAGAGACAAGGAAGGGGGTGTGTAGAATACGGTGATGGTGGATACGGTTACTGAAAGGACATGGAGGCCAGTGTTGACAGAGCTGTGCATGCAGGGAAGAAAAATCCCAATCCAGAGTAAGTGACTCTTTCAGTAAGAACAAAAAGCTCCTTTTCCAAGACCAGAGTGCCCCATTATCATCAACCTGCCACCAGCTGGCTGCGGGATCACTCCAGGGAATGGTACCCCCAGTCACTCTGTCCTGCTTAGTTTGGGTTTCTCCTCAATGCAGGTCTTAGCCCTGGAAGAGGATTCATTTCAGGACTTCACATGGCTCAGAGTGCCCAAAACGATTTGACCTCTCTGTGGTCCCCTTACACTCGCCCATGAATTAGGGTCTGTGTGGCCTCCTCCACCTTTTCTAATAGGGGCGCTGAGCTCCTAAGAAGAGTTTTCCTTTGGAAATGAGTACTTGTAAGTGATTTCTGGGGGCTCCAGGTCAAAGGCCTTTAGATAGTCTCTGTTTTTCGTTTTGTTTTATGTTCTGCTTTGTTTTGTTTTTATTACATAGAGTGTTTTGGGTTTTGATTACTTGTCCCCACTCGCTTCTATTTTCAAATTCATGAGAATATTTTGCTACCTAATTTGATTGAAGATATTTTCTGTTTTTTTTTTTTGTGGTAGTTGTTTAGTTCATTTTGATTTAATTCAAGGATAATGAAATACTACTCCCCTGACCCCACCACATTTCTTCTTGCATACAATATAATGTTATGTTAAATTACATTGTATCTTATCATGTTATATACTATTATATTTATTATATGGATACAGGGGATTTTGGTTTCTCACTTCTTGTTCTTAACAAGGTATTTTATCTATATACCTATCTTTCTATTTATTCTCTAGTGGATGGACAATTAGTTTCTCTGTAGTTACCTTGTAAACAGTATTACAATAAAAATCCTTAAATAAGTATTTCTTTTACACAAATGAAAGAGAGTTTCTTTAAGGTTTTAAACTAAGTATTTTCAAACTGTATGTCTAAAATAAATGTTTAAAACATTTAAACTAAACTTAGATTTAGAGCGAGCATACATTCAACTTTCCAAATTGCCAACTGAGACACAAATTAAGTTGCATCAAAAGCAGTAACAGTCAGTGTTCAGCAAGAGACACAGAGCAGTAGTTCATGTATATTAAGGAATGTGTTGCAACTAATTGGCTTATGCTCCTGAGGGGTCTGGCGAGTCCAGGCCATCAGTGAGGGAAACCTGAACTTCTTGGGTAGAAGCTAAAGTGCAGTAGACAAGTGAAATTTCTTCTTTTTTTCCCAAGGAAAATCTCAGCTCTACTCTTAAGAACATTTATTTATTTATTTATTTATTTATTTATTTATTTATTTTGAATTTTATCTGATCTTTTCAGTGTTCCAAGGTTCATTGTTTATGCACCACCCCCAGTGCTCCATGCAATAGTGCCCTCTTTAGTACCCACCACCAGGCTCACCGAACCCCCCATCCCCCTCCCCTCCAAAACCCTAGTTTTTTTCTCAGAGTCCACAGTCTCTCATGGTTTGTCTCCCCCTCCGGTTTCCCCCAACTCACTTCTTCTCTCCTTCACCAATGTCCTCTGTGTTATTCCTTATGCTCCACAAGTAAGTGAAACCATATGATAATTGACTCTCTCTGCTTGACTTATTTCACTCAGCATAATCTCCTCCAGTCCCGTCCATGTTGCTACAAAAGTTGGGTATTCATCCTTTCAGATGGGGGCATAATACTCCATTGTACATGTAGATCATATCTTCTTTATCCATTCGTCTGTTGAAGGGCATCTTGGCTCTTTCCACAGTTTGGCAAACTTTTAATTGATTGAACCAGGCCCAGCCCAATTATCTAGGATAATCTTTACTTAAAGTCAACTGATTATGAATATTAATCACACCTACAAAATATCTTCATAGCAACTCCTAGATTTGTGTTTGAGTGAATAAATGGGGTCTACAGCCTAGCCAAGCTGACACAAAAAACTGGCCATCATAACAATGTGAAGTTACTACTGCTCCCTGTTTGTGTTCCTTGCTGGAAATTGCCAGACAAAGAATGTGTATGGGAATGGATCCTAATGCTATTGAACCAGGGTGAAAGGATGTTGCTATCATTCATTGATATAAGCGCACTAAGTAGAGTCCAGATTCTGTGCCTATCTCAAACGTCATGAACTGGCTTAACATTGTGTTTGGTTTGTTCACTCAAACTTGGACCCAAAGTTGACAACACTAAGTAATACTTAAATGCCAGAATGTTCTTGTATGTTGTAGAATAAGGCACCCAAAGACTTAGAATGACTTTGGAAGACTAGAATGGATTTTTTTGAGTACAATCTGCTCACCCAACTTCCAAGACTCTTCCTCCAGTGGGTTCAGAGTACACTCCCTTCCCCGAAGCTATGAGAAATATGTTCCTGAGCTGGCTCTGGCATCTCAGAAGCTCTAGAGGGTGGCTCTTCTCTGCAGCATAGGAATGACAGTAGGAAGTGCCACTGTCTAACAGGGCACTGTTAGACAAATAAAATAAAGATTTTATTTATTTATTTGACAGACAGAGATTACAAGTAGGCAGAGAGGCAGGCAGAGAGAGAGGGGAAGCAGTTACCCCACTGAGCAGAGAGCCGGATGCAGGGCTCAATCCCAGGACCCTGAGATCATGACCTGAGCCGAAGGCAGAAGCTTTAACCCACTGAGCCACCCAGGCACCCCACCTGATATGTTTATAATTTCATTGTATTATATTTTCTATATTGTCTGTGTAGGGTTGGAAATTTCAAGATAAGTGGATGTTTCTTCTCAGCTGGCTTCAGAGACACTGTTGTAGATTTCTATACAGTACCTCTTCAAGGATTCCTGCATGATACAAAGCTTACAAAACCCCAGTTACCTAATTATCTAACATTTAATGTGCACTGTGCATATGTTTGTCTTCAATACACAATGAAGCTATGAGAATTTCAGACAAATTATGTTCTTTTTTCTTTCATACCTCAATGAATATGAGCTATAATGTAAAGAAACTATGAAATACAGTATTATGTTCAGGGTACACAATGAAAGCAAATAATGCTTCAGTTAAAAAAACCAGAGACAAAAGGTTCAGAACTACTTAAAGAGTTGCTTGAATGAGAAGAGGGAGAGGGAGTTGATAGTCACAGGAGCCCCTTGGTAATGAGTGAAGTTTAGCTAAGAGTGAGCTGGTGGGGAAAAAAAAAAAAGTGAAAAAATAAATGCCTGAGATATAAAGATCTCATTTATTGGCACTCAATAGTGCCAATACTTCAAGTATTGGAGTACTTCAAAAACAGACTGCCATGAGAAACCATAGGCAAGGTATTGGGATGGAAGTCTCATTAATAATTTCTTTAAAGTCCTTCAGCTGCAATTATATAGATCCTGGTAATATGAGATGGTGTTTGTCATCCCCTTTTAAAATATGATGTTGCTATTCAGGTCATGGTCACCTTCACGAGCAATAACAATGATTTTGTCTGCATCATCTAAATTTTCTTTTCTTTTATTTTTTTTAAAGATTTTATTTATTTATTTGACAGAGAGAAATTACAAGTAGATGGAGAGGCAGGCAGAGAGAGAGAGAGGGAAGCAGGCTCCCTGCTGAGCAGAGAGCCCGATGCGGGACTCAATCCCAGGACCCTGAGATCATGACCTGAGCCGAAGGCAGCGGCTTAACCCACTGAGCCACCCAGGCGCCCATCTAAATTTTCTTTTAAAGGTTTGTCATCACTCTTCATGGCTCTGCTCCTTTTTCATCAATGGTTACATCTACTCCACTGGGAAATATTCATTCATCTTCACTTTAAGTAGAAACTACTTTGACCATAATCAGCATTGCTCTTAGGTATCAGCAAACCTGCCCTGGGCTTAGCTCTGACCTTCCTCCTGCCAGAAGAGCCAACAGTCCTAGAATTCAAGAGACCATGACCACCCCAGTGTCTCTGTCCCTCCTTTAGATCAAAGTTAGGGAAAGACTGAGGAATTCCCTGCCCAAATGGACACGAGCCCCCTGCTAGGGCCTGCACAAATTGTCTCACGAGGGGTGGCAATGCCATGGTTCTTTGTTAAGGCCAGGGATGGAAGACAGCCCGTAGATGGAGCTTTGAAGTATGGGTTGGAGCATCCACATCCGTGTGTGCAAGATCCCTCACAGTGTGGGTTGCAACTGGTGGGGGGAAGTTTGGATGAGCGGTGGGCTGGACCCTCCTTTTCACTCTGCCACAGGCTCTGTAGTTGTTAGGGGTGGGTCTCCCAATGGTCCTCAAATTATAAAATCTTGCAGCTTTTCAGATTTCTGAAACCATTCACTTGCTTTGAAACTCGGCTCCCCCACCTAATCACTCCCTTTCTCTACTACCTTCTTCAGATCTTTAGGGATGTCTAGAGCCTTCTGCTATTTCAACATGGGGTTAAAGGTTATCCCGTGCTGAGTGTGGCTTTTAATCCATTACATAAGGCATTTCTTTAGTTATTAAAAAATATTATCCTGGACTCAAGTAACACAGTGAAGCTCTCCAGCATCAACATCTATACAGTACCGCTTCAAGGATTCCTGCATAATACAAAGCTTACAAAACCCCAGTTATTTTCTCACAATATTTATTTTCTTATCATGTGCACAATGGGTATATACATGCCCATGGACAAGCGTTATACATTTAATGCATTCATTTTGCTCAATATAGTTTATTACCTCCAGCCTGTCTTTTAAGTATATGAGCTTTTCTAGACAACTATTTTCTTTAGATTTCTTTTACTAATTCTCTTTAAAAGCATTTTTACTTAATAATGGTGTGCACACAATAGATACATACAACAGTTTAAAAAAAGGAGCATGAGACACCAACCTAACAGGACAGCGAAGATATAGGCGTAGTGTTCTCTAAATCCTCCAGTGCAGATTCCAACCCAAACAATATTTGCTAGTGCATGTATGTAGATACACTAGCATGGATTTCAACGAAAGTAATAAGCTTGGGTAAATATTTTATAAGAAGTTAAGAGAGTATTTGGATAGTGAGCATTCACATAATAAGGGAAACCTCTACTTCTCTCTGATGCGTACTTTCTGTGCTGCTGAAAGATTCATGTTTCCAATGCAAATGCTATTCTAATTTAAAAATTTCCCTAGTTAAACCATGATTTTTTTCACAAATATGAAAAAAATCCTAAATCATGAGCATGCCATAACCTGATCTCAACCTAACTTTCTAGCCTATCCTAATCTCTTCTGGAGTTGAAGAAAGTGAAAGGAGTTCATGGCAGGGACTGTTGGGTGTACTACAAAGCAGTGTCCTGAGGTTCAACAGCAAGGTCATATCATATGCAGGGGAGAGTTATTTGCCTTTTGAAGAAAATTCTTAGAGAGTTAGTGGGCCTTGGTAGCGATGGAATACTTGACCATGGGACACCAAAAACCACACCTGAATTTCCCATCAAGAGCTGAGTTCTATAGGAACCATCAAGTCACAAAATCAAATAGTCCCAGGAGCAATTCACTCTAAGATAAAAATGGTAGGTACATCCAGTATTAAGCTCTAGCAAGACCAGAGGGTACAAACAAGCTATCGGATTAAACATAGCAGACCCCCATGTTATCTTGCTGGCTGCGTGCCCCTCCATCAGCCCACACGAATGACCCTATAGGAGAGGGTATCTACAAAACCATCAGTAGTGAAAAGAAACAGCCTGAACTTAGTTAATGAATAGTTCAGCATATGGGTGCAAGCCAAAATTAAATGGTAACTACACTATAGCCACACTCAGAAATGATTTTGAAAGACAGTAGAGAGAAAAATCTTTCAGCTGGGCAGAATCTTAACCAGTAAAACTGGCTTATCCACTTTTAATGGAAAGGTAAGTGACCTACGGTGAGACTACATGTGGAATCAACATCAGTGGCCTGTAAGCCTGGCAAGTTGGTCAGGAGTCTGAAGGAAAAGAAGTTAGAAGGTTGGAGATCAGTCCTTGAAAAGAAGACTTAGAGACAAAAATTTCAGTGTAGAGGGTAAAGAAGCATATATGGGAGTGAGCATTCTGTCTTTGAAATATATTCTCATCATGTTAATAACTTCCAGAAAGTATCCATAAATGAAAAGGCTTTGAACAAACAGGCAGAAAAAAATCGCCTGAGCCAGGTGACATTAGGCAGTTTTTGCCATCAGCCACCCTTGAACTGGCATAATGGCTCCTTGAATAGAGTGTTTACAGCCACAGAAATGAAGCTTAATCATGGGCTCACCCTTACCAATGCCTCTGAATATCTAACCCTTAACGACAGAGCCCAAAAGCATATCCCCCATATAGGCCTACTCCTTGAGGAGACTGCCCCGCCACTTGGTGACAAGAGGATTATATTGGATCCCCGAGAACCCCATGTCTGCTATGTATCTGACTGCTTCTCTCTCATGAGAATAATACCCTCTATTTCTCTTCCTGTTCCCAAATCTCAAAAGCACGCCTTTCTTTGGAAAATGATCCAGGAACCAGTTAAGGCAGAGAATTCAGGACAGACAGTTCCTACCTTTTCTTTTGTGATGCAGAGAAGACCTTACAAGGAGGTGCCTATGAGGCCAAGTTAACGGAAGACCATGGTCTATCCCATGTCAACCAGGCATTGATACCAACCCTGTTGTCCAACAAGTTCAACTTCCAAGTTAAAGCAATAATAATTGCTGACGGCTGACTTTATAACAATCTTCAACTATGATATGAGTATCAACGAGGGAAAAAAAGGAAGTTGACCCAGGCAAAAAAAAAAAAAAAAGATTTGTCTTTTGATGAGAGAGCTATAGATTTTCTTTGTAGAAGTTAAATAGAGTCAGGAGAGCAGCGTGGTTAAAAAGCGTGGACACACAAGCCAGATTGTTAGGGTTCGATCTTATCTCTGCTTCCTAGCTTGTGGCATTCTGCCAGTCACTTAGCTTCTTGGCGTCTCACTCTCCTTTTTTCCTAACATAGAGATAATAATGTACCTATTTCATAAATAATAACAGAAAGAATAAACATGTCCGAGTAGCTCGGTGCTGGCAGATAGTGAACAGTCTGTAAGTTTGCTTGTGATTATTCCCATCTTGAGGACAGTTTGTGGTTATGTTTGCAGGCAAGAGAATGACCAAATGACCTCTTTTTTTTTTTTTTTTTAAGATTTTATTTGTTTATTTGAGAGAGAGAGAAAAAAAGAGCATGAAGGTGGAGGCAGAAGGAGAGGGAGAATCAGACTGCCCACTGAGCAGGGAGCGCAATGCGAGGCTCAGTACCAGAACACTGAACCCATGACCTGAGCTGAAGGCAGATGCGTAACCAACTGAGCCACGCAGGCGCCCCTAAATGACCTCTTATAGTCTCTTTTAATGCAGACGTTCAAAGATTCTGTGGTTTGAAAGTTGCTGAATTTGCCCAGTCCTGAAAGTTTCCCTGGCCCTCCTACCTCACCCTTTTCTTCACTGTCCTCTCCACGGACAGATGCTCTTAGCGGCGTATGGGAACCATCACTGACTCATGCTCTCCTCTGCCGCCATCCCCTACCATCAATCAGCCCATCTGGTCAGGTCACCTTCTCATCAACCCACCTTATTTCTTTTCTTTCTCCCATTCCAAAAAATTTTCCATGCCTCCTCGGGTGTTTGAGGTTTTTCTCGTCTTCCTAGACGGTAGCTCTGGTTTAGTCCAGGGAAGAATAACGTCAAGCATACTCCTAGGATGGAAACTGCAAAGGCTCAAATGTAATGCCAGCATTCCAATTTGGAACCCAGAGGGTCAGGAGTTCCATAGCTGGTGCACACTCAGCACTTTGCTCCCTTGTATTATTGGTGCACATCGGTTTATAAACTCTTTTAAGGACATGGCTTGTGTTTTATTCATCTTTGTATCTTTCCTAGCACATGGCACAATGTTTTGCTCAGTAAAGGGTTAGTAAATGGAAATAAATAAAATAAAATGGATCATAATGTCCTTGGAAATTTATGAATACTTTAATTGCATAGCAATGAGGTTATTTTTGACATTTTCTTTTTGAGTAAATTATTTTTAATATAGAAAAATTATAAATACAACAGAGATGATAATGCTATTATCCAGAGGTAGCCACTGTTTTCACTTCTTTTGCATTTCATTCTAATACTTTGATTTTTTTTTACTTAGCTATTAATATCCTTTTCCGTATGTTATAGTGTTTTTTTTTTAAGATTTTATTTATTTACTTGACAGAGAGAGATCACAAGGAGGCAGAGAGGCAGGCAGAGAGAGAGGAGGAAGCAGGCTCCCCACGGAGCAGAGAGCCCGATGCGGGGCTCAATCCCAGGACCCTGGGACCATGACCTGAGCCGAAGGCAGAAGCTTAACCCACTGAGCCACCCAGGCGCCCCACTATCGTGTTTTTTTAACTGAACTTATTTTCTATTATTATCCTAAGAAATAATATTGGATATATCAGATCCACCTCTTTAATTTGAAAAAGGCTAAATGTCAAAAACCTACTGTGAACCTCCTATTACTGGGCAAATGTTAGATCAAGTCTCTTTTTTCATCTAGAACAAGATGAAAACATCAGTAGTTTTATTTATTCCTTCATTTCTTTACTTATCAACAAATGGTTATAAGACTCCTTCTAAATGCCAGACACAGTTATATGCATTGAGGATATTCTAGTAAGCTACAGAGACAAAAAAGTCTGCCTCATAGACTTTATATACATATACATGTACATATACATTCATACGTATATATGAATATTCATATGTATATGTCTACATATACATTCATACATATATATGAATATTCATATATGTACATGTATATGTAGACATATACATAGACATATACATATCATGGGGTGTGCTAAGCAGTTAAAAAAGCTGCAGAGAACAATAAAGCACGAAAGAAGGATAGAAAGTGCTTGTAGGCATCCATTTTAAATGTCCTGAGAAGGGGCTGTTGAAGAAAAGACTAGAAAAACGTGAGGGGATAAGCCATGCAGATATTTGGGATAAGAGCTTTACTGCGAAACACAAACTAAGTGAAAAGCAGAGCTTGGACTAGAGTACGGTAAGTGAGGGGCCTTGGCTATAAAA
This sequence comes from Neogale vison, assembly GCF_020171115.1. NCBI lineage: Eukaryota > Metazoa > Chordata > Mammalia > Carnivora > Mustelidae > Neogale > Neogale vison. The sequence continues at coordinate 20,336,685 of NC_058094.1, read as the reverse complement.
TTGAAGGAAGACCCCACTCTCACTTCATGCAAATACAGTTGATCTTGAAAAGGCTGGGAGGCAGACTGCCTGCAGAAAATTTCAGAACCAGTGAGGTGCTCAGTGTGCCTGATGCAAAGGGACCCATGTAGACAGCAGCTCACTGGGTCAGAGGTGTAAGGCAACCACAGAGATGCCTTCGGGCCATTGCAAGTGGTTGGCTTTGATCTGAGTAAGATGGGCAGCCACTGTGGGGTGTTGAGCTGAGGAGTACTCTAATTACAACTTAAAAAAAGGAAAAAAGGAATGAGGATATAAAAGAATGAGATAAATCTGCCATTATTTGCAGATGATAAAATTCACATAGAAAACCTGAAAAAAAAGTCAACAGAAAATATGTTGGAAAAATTAGAGATGAGCAGGGTTGCTGGATTTGAGGTCAATATGTGAAACCAACAGTGCTCCTCCATGACAAAAACATCAATTAGAAAATATTGTGAAACAACAACATGTGATTTAAAAGAGCATACAAAGACATCTGTACATTGTCTAGGCACTAAATGAACAAAAATGTCTATAGTTTTTATGGAACACAATTTTAAAGTTTATTAAAAACATAAACAAGATTGGAAAAAGTTGAGTTGAAGCTTAAGTTAAGGATTTAATATTTAACGATATCAGCTGTATCCAAAGAAATCAATAAATTTAATACAAAAAAATCAAGTTTCCTTTACCAGTCATGATCAATTAGAAAATATAATAGAGGGACACCTGGGTGCTCAGTCGGTTAAGTGGCTCCATTCGGCTCAGGTCATGATCCCAGGGTCCTGGGATCTAGTCCCGCATCAGGCTCCTTGCTCGGCAGGCAGCCTGCTTCTCTCTCTGCTTCTGCCTGTCACTCTGTCTGCTTGTGTGCTCTCTCTCTCTGACAAATAAATAAATAAATAAATAAAATCTTAAAAAAAAAAATAGAAATTTAAATACTCTGCAAATAGCAACAAATCCTCTCAACAGCTTTATAAATGTTGATCAAGCTTTCATGGAGAAACATTTTAAACTTCAATACAATATGTAAAAGAACACTTACAAAAGATGGAAGTATACCATATTCATGAATGGGACTAACTAGCATCATAAACATATTACTTTTTCTCAAATTATTTTATAAATCTAATGCTATTCCAATCAAAATTCAACACAGATTTATTCCAAAATTTACATGAGATATACAGATACAAGAATACTTTTCAGTTTTAAAAAGAAAAGGAAAGAGAGAAGTTCATCTTGGTTACACATGATTTACAATAAAGACTTAGAAAGAGTTTGGGTCTAGAACATAAGAACAAGTAAATTAACCAATAAAACATAATAGCAGGTCAAAAAATAGATCTATGTAATATGGGGACGTGATTTCTCATGCTCATGCAGCCTAACTAGGATAAACACCTATAATGTGAAAAGCTGACATAGGTTAATATCTATAATACTGAAAGAATTCTTACAAATATACATTAAAAACTAGTGTGCTGAACTGAAAAATGGGCAAATTTATCAATAGGCAATTCACAATGAATTCAAAAAAGCTAACAAGTATAAGCTGAGATGCCTGAAATAAGAGAAATGTAACACAAAATAACATTCGACTACTTTATACCCACTAATTTGGCAAAAATCAAAAAGAGCGTTGAGGTGTAAGTGCCTGACAGTTAGCTTTTTTGAATGTAATAGAAGTACTGGACATTAAGCCTTTGATCGCTGAGGCACCCCTTTCAAAGATATCTGTCTTGAATGAACACATCTGGATAGAGCCAGGTCCCTCCACCCATTAAGTTCCCATTTTAGAGAGCCCCAAGTGAGTTAGATAACTGACCACTTGAGTGACCCTGTTTCCCTTCTCACGCTTTCTTACTCTTTGTTCTAAATTTACCAGTCAAGAGTGATCCTGTGAAATCCTAGGCACCCTACCCTCAATCGATAAAGAGAGTCCCTGGTCCATGCACACTCTGTCTCTCCCTCTGTGACCTGGCTGTGTGTCTCTGGTTGTGTTGCTGAGGTAGATCCCACAATCATAATAAGCACCACAAGAGCAGGTCCAGCCACAACACTGGCTCTGTTAGGCAAGTGTCCACAGGGACTTGCCTCAGTAGTGGAGGCTCAGATGAGTGCCTCCAGGCATTCCCAGTTCCTGGCATCCCTGTAGATAGGCTGAGACCTACCCAAAACGAGGGTAATGCCACATTTGAAACACACCTGCAGGTGGAATTGGAAGCTAATACAGTCATCTGGAGAGCAATTTGAAGCATTTAATGCAATGAAATATTAATAAATCCTGGTAATCCTCTCTTTTGTATATATCCCAGGGAGAACTGTCCACGGATCCATAAACAGGCTTATCTAAGAATGATCAGCTGAGCACTGTGTATGAACATGGGGGATTGATGACAACCAAGGTGTGCATCTGTGGATGGACAGATAAATAGAAAGTGGTGTGTTCAGTGGCTTACCTAGGCTATCAGAAGCAACACTAAATACAAATATACAAAATACTGTTGATGGGGAAAAAAAACTAAGAATCATAAGATGCAATTTACCTTGTCTTCATGCAAATTCAAAATAATAACATTCGTTTTCCAAAGAACCATACAACTTTAAAAAGACTTCAGCCTATACCCATGCCCATGACAGCAAGAGGAGAACAGAGAGAGAGAGGTGATTAAGGAGAAAATACTGAAAGGAGATAAAATAAGAGGAGGGCATTGTCTCTAATGATAATATTAATTACTAGAAAATAAGATTAACCTGATTTTTTTATACTGGAGCTCTAGAAGAAAGAGAAGAAAAAGGAAGAAAAAGGTTTTAATTAAAAAACTAGATAAAATCAGGGGGAAGTCTAGATTTTGAGAGTCACTTCTCATTCTAACAGTCTGGTTTTCTAGGATACATGAGATCCTTCTGTAGTGTGTAAGCCTTGAGAGACGATTTGTATCATTTTCCATTAATGGGATGAAGCCAAACACCTGCAAATCCAGTAAATTCAGGCAAACTAGGCTCAGGGGAGCTAGTTTCACATTATCTGTCAACAAGGACATCAAAGGGAGGTGGGAAATCAGAATCATCTGTCTCTGGGCTCCAAGCCCTGGCTATGACTCCCCAAACAGCAATTATAATAATTCTCAGTGTTCCTATAACCCTCAGCATCTGTTAATTGTTTAGGGCTTCATATTCTACCCTGGAGGCCTCTTGGTGTTTTCAGTTTAGTTAAGGAGTGAACTAAAATAATAGACAGGTATGTTAAAAAACATTGAGTCAGTGAGCAAATGTTCTGTCCCATGAATCCCCGGGTTGGTGTGCAGATAGCCACAAAAAATTAATTTTTACAGCTGATTTTAATCCAGTGAGGTTTAATTAGGACTCCAAAGAGGAGTTTGTAAAGAGAAGATACCCTGCTCAAAATGAGGAAGACAAAAAAAATCCTTAACAACTGGAACAGGCAACATAAAATTTGCAACCATGGGATACAGTTGGGTTACTATACTGTACACTTTTCTAACAGAATGAGATATTTTGAAAGGTTATAGATGGTATGGAGGGTGTTTATGACTCAGTGAGCCTTTCTGGACTACAGGTCTCTTTCGAGCATGGAGATTCCATGGTCCCATGATGGTGTGTTACGCATGAAGACCACAGACTAAAACAGATACTGCTTCACAGGACTCTGAGTGAAGTTACACTGTCCAACTTTGTAGAGCTCTTCCCATCTCACTGGTGTGGGAGCTACTGGAAAAGCCTCAGGACATGAAAGTCAAAGAATGCAGACCAGAATGGAAAATATTCCTTTGGGAGATGTATCAACTTCAGAACTAGAAATCAATGGTACTGGCTATCTTGAGAGATGGTCACCTACATGTCCCTGTGGGCCTTAGCTGCTAAGTGAAGAGGAATGTGTGACCGGAATTTATTCTCAGTGTGACTGGAATGTGTGACTGGAATTTATTTCTCAGTAGGTGTCCTTCATAGTTTCTTACATACACAGTGTAAACAGTTTACTGCTGTCTTTTTCAGGTGGTAGGTCAGGCATTCTCAACAAATACTCACGTCATCGTCATAAAATCTTTAGTTAGAAACTTTTTGAGGTATTGCTCTGTGTACAATCCAACTTCACTAATACTTGGAATCAGTATTCCATCCAAAGAGAGACAGGCAGCACACAGTAGGTTTGTTTTGAGAAGACATTTCTTTCTCTCCAGATGAGCTATGTGCTCTTCTAGGAACTCCATATTCTTTGGGCGCAGGAAGCAGATACCAAGTAACATTCTTGCCTTTCTTCTCTGAGTTTCCTTAGCATTTATTTCTCTAATCAGCAATCCATAGTCAACCTGCAGATCCATGAGTATGGAAATTACTTACTTTATAATCCTTTGTTGTATAGCAAAAGACCATTCATACCCTAAATAGTTGATAATTTCTGCATATTCAAAACCTCCCCAAAATCATAGCACCTCTTTGAGAGATGGATACTAAGGGTTCTTTTTTTTTTTTTTTAAGATTTTATTTATTTATTTGACGGAGAGAGATCAAAAGTAGGCAGAGAGGCAGGCAGAGAGAGAGGGGGAAGCAGGCTCCCTGCTGAGCAGAGAGCCCGATATGGGACTCGATCCCAGGACCCCGAGATCATGACCTGATCCAAAGGCAGTGGCTTAACCCACTGAGCCACCCAGGCGCCCCAGTACTAAGGGTTCTAATAGCTGTTGCCCTTAAACACAATTCAAGGGTAGCTACCTTTGGTGACAGAAGTTCTCCCCCTACCCTCCAAGATCTCCTTCAAAATCACACCAGGCCTCTTTTACCCATGTCCCCAAGAAGATGAAGGAAAGACAAGAGAATAATCCAGTTGCTTACTTACAAATTCAACAAGCATGGTAGTCCCTGACAGTGTGTCCTATTCTATAATACCCCTTTCCTGGTGGTATTATATAATTGTAAGAATTGGAATCCTGTAGGCATTAATTTCCTGCAAATCTCTACTAGTATGGAGAAAACACAAGACACTCTTCATCAATAATCCCCCTTGCAAAATCTAGTCTAAACAAAATGAAGTAAAATCCCCCATGATTTTATCATCAACAGTCAACATGAAACCATGAAGGCCCTGGTGGGGTAAGAGGGTGTTGAGGAGAAGTGGAAAGGGTACCCACTAGCACTACTTCTGACAGCAGCATGGAAGTGATGGTGAGGCTTGGGGTCTAGGAGAGAGAATACAGCTCACTAGAGATTAAAATCTACATTCTAATACCAAAACAATATGTGTTTACTTACTACCCCCAAACCCAGGTTTGGCAGGAAATTAGGTCCATAAGAATGTACCTATGTTGCTTTTAGTTACATGGATTAGGTGAATCTCTTCATCTTTCTGAGTTATGGTATCTTTTTTTTTTTTTTTTTTAAAGATTTTATTTATTTGTCAGAGAGAGAGAGGGAGAGAGAGCGAGCACAGGCAGACAGAACGGCAGGCAGAGGCAGAGGGAGAAGCAGGCTCCCTGCCGAGCAAGGAGCCCGATGTGGGACTCGATCCCAGGACGCTGGGATCATGACCTGAGCCGAAGGCAGCTGCTTAACCCACTGAGCCACCCAGGCGTCCCTCTGAGTTATGGTATCTTAAACTGCAGTTTAGAGATGATACTGGATCAATATTAGATTGACAATTGAGGCAAATGAGATTTTGGAAGACAGATTTGAAAACTGAAAGGAACACTTACAAATTAAATGAAACAAGATAGTAATGATTAGGACATTTTATATTGTGTCGATTCCAACACAGTCTATTTTAAACTCATAGTTGTATATTTAAAGGCTAACTCGTGTTAGGATTTTGAGAAAAAACATTCTTATTGGAAAAAAATAAAAACAAGAAAAGAAAAAAGAAAACACATATATTAAAATGGAATCAATCTGTCATCAAACAGTTGAAATGTATATGGGGGGAATTGATGGATGCTGGTCTCTATCTTATCTGGGTCAATCTATAAATGGTGTCAGACAGTGCCTGTAAGCCAATACCATAAAATTCAACTTTGTTTCACTTCCATTTCAAATGTAATTCAAGTGCCTTTCAACAGAGATTTACTTTGAAGTTGGCTCTTTCACATCCCATTAAGTTAGTGTATTTTATTTGCGTGAAAATCCAAATTGATCTGATGTTGAGGTCCGGCCACTTAACAAATAGAAGGCAGAAAAGATCTGCTAAAGATAAAAATTGCCCAAGGGGAGACAGACATAATTTTTTAGTTTTTGCTGTAAACAGCACTCTTTTTCCATTATCAGATTGTCATTAGAGTTTCCAAAGAACTGCCTAAGGCCAGACCTGTGTCCAGCTTGGACTCCAACCTTTCACCCAGCTTGACATCATTCTCTGAGCAATGCTCTGCCCTCCCCTCCCCCCCTGCAATTGCATCAGCTACCATAAATGAGGGAAACGTATTAATAACAATGTAGGGAATATTTCCACACAATCGCAACATTTAAGAACTTCCAGGGTAAATTCCAAGAAAAGCTTAGAATTCCAAGCTCCCAAGTAAATCAGCTATCAACAGTGTACTGTCCTTTCAGCTTTGTTAGAATCTAGTTTCTCAACTTCGTTGTTTGGATGTATAATAAGGTAGGAATTTGGTTTGAGAATATATAAAGGAAAACTAGAATTTGTCTATAAAACACACTTATTTTTTTTTCATCTGTATCTCCTTGTTCAGTTTAGCACAAATATTTCCCAATATTCCAAGCTATAGGTCAAGACATGGTTCTAAGATATTGAGAAAAGCCTGGAAAAGAACTGAAATGTATTCTGAGATGATAGAAATAAACATTTATCTAGCGGTTAGCATATGCTAAGCACTTAATTGGATGATTTGTCTACACATGCTCAAATAATCCTCATAATTACTCTCTAAGGTATAAGTAATCCGCCTTTTATGAGGACAAAAAGGACTCAAAGAGTCTATGTCAACTCTCCAAGGTCATGTAGCCATTAAGTGGCAAAGGAGGTGTTTAAAACATTGGCCTTTTTATTTCGTATCTCACATTTCTTCCACCTAGCCCTCTACCTTCAATGACCAATAGTCCAGGTTCAAGGATAGAATGGCCAGAGGTCCCCATTCAGAAAACCAAAAGGAGAAATTGGTAGAAAAAAATATTTTTACAGTTGGTACCTTGAATTCTTTTGAAGAAAGAATTATGTCAGGAAGTTACAATGTCTAGTCACTTAAGCAGGGGAAGGTGAGAACATGATTTGAGTGAGAAGAAGCTTGACTGCTCTGTTTGAGAGGAAAACAGGAATCTGGATTTGGAATAAATAATGAACATGAAAGGGAAAGAACAAAAGAGAGAGGGGAGCTGGATGACATGGCGGTGGTCTATTGCCTATAAAGCAATGTTGTCTATGAGAAATCTCCAGCAGCCAATTGTTCAGAAGATTTTTCATAACAAGAGATTACCTGAGTTGAGTACCACGTTATTTGCAATGTGTCATTACAAAAGCATTTTTTATCTTCCCAAACCTCCAGTAAAATCAACTCCACTCACAACCCTGGTATAAAAAGTGTCTAAAAAGCAAAAGAGATGCATTTCCATGTCTGCATCAGAAGAGATTGGTGAGAGAAGAGGAAGAAGACATTGGGGTCAGAAGGCACAGGGAATTAGAAGTAGAAATGCCCATGCGACTGTAAGAGGTCAGTGTGCATCCCCTGGATGTGGAAGAGGAAATGAGTTAATTTATGTAAATGTCAAGGAAATCACACTCCTGAATTATACCGGACCAGCTAGATTCTATTGTCATGATATCGGTTCCTTCTGCCCACCAGAGTCATGTAGGTAGAGGACATGTTTAGAAAGTTACTGACATCATGCCCTTTCAAATGCTCTGACACATGGCTGAGATTGGAAAATAGGACCAAAATTCCTTTCCCACACTCCTGCCTTTTACATGAAAACAACCGTAAGGAAATTAAGAGAATCTCCTTAGAAAAAAGCTGAGGATCCAAGGTCCAGGAAATTGTTGTGCTGTCCACTACCAATGGCACTATCATTGCATAAGATATTGCCCCCTTTGCAAAAAGTCCTTCAAATCATCCCTTTCTCCTGAATGCCTCGAAGTAGACTCTCTGCATAGTGTTTCTTCTCCTACAGCCTCTAAACACTGTATTTTGGCCACCAAGCTGAAAGAACCCTGATTATAACAATAATAATAGATTGGAAGGAAACAGAAATATCTAATTTTACCTTCCAGTGATTGCAAGAATCCTTTCTCCAATCGCCCCAGTGGGATTGTTATTCATCTTCGTGAACACATCCAATGATAAGGACATTTCTTAAGGAAATTCTACCTTTGGATAACATGAACCATCAGCAAGCATTTCCTCATACTGAGCCTAAATTTCACCTCTGGTGCTAGATTAGTTCAGGTATAGGTATTCTTCCTCTATCTGTCCTTAATTATCTGATGACAACTCTCGTGTCATTATTTAAGCCATATTCGATTAAGCCGTGTTCAGTTCTTTCAATCATTTGCAGATGATTTGTTATACATACCAGGAACCAATTTGGGGTACGTTTCATTTGCCAGTATTGCTCACAAATGTGTCATGTGTAGAAGGGTAACTATGCCCCAGAGGTGTTCTTACCTGAGCAAAATTCAATGATACCTTTATGGCTCTCTTCTGCAAACAGGTCCTTTAATAAAGCAAACTACAATGACTTTAGCTTTTCGTGTCATTATATCAAACTCCAAAGGTACTGAGATCGCCATTGTTCTACTATTCAACCTCGTTTTTTCTTTTCTGATTTTTTTAACCCTGTTTCTTTATATACATTATTTTTTACCCATTTGAAAAGTTTAACATGACTCAATGGATAATATCTTCCATTTACTAATTTTATAAGTACTAGGACCTATGTCATAATACTTCATAATCCTAGGGTAACATAGAAGAGTCAAAGAAATCATGTAGCTACGAGAATTTTACAGATTTTATACAATATTACTCAGGCTCATGGTTCCAACGATAGCATGGGGGTCACAGGGCTTAACTGCAACTCAGAAAAACGTGTACAAAGGTTTTATAGGTCTTATTAGTATAACCTATTGTTAATTCTGAGCTCAATTTTGTCCTCTCTTTACCATGGTTGTTCACTTAAAGTAAAGGCAGGGAAATAAAAACCTACCACTATCTCACCCAGGAACTTTGTCTCTTCCTTGGAGATTCTAGTATGTTTAAATGATCCCAAGGTAACTGAATTTTCTAGATGAGAAGAGATTTTCCTTATCGGAGAGATATTAGGAAGACAAAGTCATAGTATTGTTAAGAAAATAACTAGAAAAAAATAGAAAATGCTATTATCCAAAAATGTTGAAGAATGAACTAGACAGTGGGAGGAGAGAGAAATATGAGCTTCTCTAAGTATGCTTCTAATACTGCTTTAATATTAAATCTTTTTGTAAAGATTAATACCAGACCTCTGAGTCACTAGGCCTCTTTCCACAACACTATACTTCCATTTATATCATCTCAAAACAAGGCCCACCTCTCTGTCATAAATGTTTGAGTAACTTTTACATTATCTCTTCCAAGTAATCATCTAGATTCTGCTTAGAAGATCCCAGGGTAGGAAACTCACAGATTTTAAGTCAGCTCAGCCCATCACTGAAAAATTCATACCTCATTCTCATAGGAAGCTGTTGACTTATTGTTAAATTTAGAAAGTAAAATATAGAATTGTCTCTGGTCCTTATAATCACCATAGAGATTACATGTCCATATTAAGAAAGACTCAGAGTGAATAGGGACGAATGAAAAGAACAGGGGAACCATATATTAAATGACTTTTAAGAATCCTATCTAGAATAAATAACATTAATTATGGAAGAGGAAGAATGGCTTTCTTTATTTTAAACTATATCTCACTGCACTGGAATCCAGGGTCTAAATCTCCACCCACCACATGACACTCAACAAACATTTCATGGAGTGAATGAATGAATGTGAGATCTTCCTGTTAATACATCAGATCATTGAGACTTCACACAACAGGTGGATTTACTCTTCCACACAACAGGTACCATGTTCTCTTTCTTTGTTGGGAATGAGCTATTCTGAGTCCTTTAATAGTTCCTAAGATAATGTATTTTATTAACCCTTTTCATCCCCCAGTTGTAGCACTCACAAAGCAATATTCTAGGTGGGGTCTGGCCAAGGTAGATATGGGGGAGGGGAGGGTAAGGATGGTTGCCATGAAGAGAAGCCAAATCTTTCTGCCATTTGCCTGACTTGCCCTCTCAAAATCTCCTGAGAGTCTTTCATAGTATCATTCTCCACAAGCATTCTCAACATTCTTTTTCTACTCCCAAAGCAGTCACATGAAGACCTTTTATCTTCCACCTCTCCCCTGCCACAATATTGGATGTTCTTTCCATATTCTCACAGAACCATGAGCTCCCCTCATCCCTCAATTCCTTACCCTAATCTCTCCTTTGAGTGTCCTATGATGTAAAGGTACCCAAGGAAATGGGGAAAGCAGTTTCGAATACAGATCTTAATTGTTTGATCATTCATTTTTGACATCTTTTTGAAACTTGGAGAAAAAATATACTGTGAGGCTTCTTATGTATCTCCAAAACGAATTTAGCAAATCAATCCTTTGGAGGCCAACTCTTTTCTCCCCAGTAGAATGAAATACAGCTTCCAGCTTGAGTTATGTATCTAAGAATATAGCTTAACAAGACAAAAACTAAAAGAAAAACACATTCAGCTAAATTTCAAACTACAAAAGCATGGCACCCTCAGTATCGATGGGTAAACTTTATAATGACAGCTTTAATTAGCCTGGAATTTCACCAAGACATAAATTTACTCTTACCTATTTTTAAAAACAAGAATATTGATTTTGGACCAGCAATACATTCCTGTAATATCTGTCTTCAGTAAAAAGCCAAGACAATTCTAGTCCATTTCTTTTTGTCTTGAAAATGTTATGCCAAAATCATCATTTTGTTGGCGGCATACATTCTGATTTATATTCAATGAGAGTTGTAAAAGGCTTTTATAGAGGAGACAGCCGAGTGACATTTTTCTATAAATCACGACCATTTTTACTGCCACAGAGTTCTAGGGCTGAACTTCAAATGTAACCGTGCCGTAAACTCTGTGGATGGGACCACATTCTTGCTGAATGAGAAACATGTTTCCCCTTCCACCGTGAGCAACTGCACATTCCAATCAGTCTCTGGCAAATGAGAGCATCACAGAAACCCAGGGAACCATGCTCAGCTCTAAGGCAGCAGCCCATGAAATGCAGGTCACCCAGGACGCCTTTGAATACAGCTGTGCTTTAAGTTTCATGAGTCACTCAGATCGGTACAGATACTGGGCATTGAGCTGGAATAAATTAGGCATTAAGGACACCAAGAAGGAGGCAAGAGTAGGGGAAGCTAATTTTGTCGCACAGCAGTATTGTGGATCAGAAATAAAACCCTAGAGAAAGGAATCCTTTTTCATTCAAAAGGAGTCCTCCTTGGGATTTCTTCTAGCCACAGAAGTGTCATCGTTGTACATAACTCTCCTGAACACTCCAGTGACCACACCTGATAAAGGTAACTCTCTTTTATAAGAAAGTGGTCGAAAGAGAAAGGTACTGGAAATTAGAAGCTCTAAATTTTCTTGCAATCTGTCCTAGTGAAAAGAACCTGGGTTTGGAAGGCAGAAGGATGGCTTCTTTGATCTTGGAAAAGATATTAAATCTTCACATGCCTAGAGTCCTTATCTAGTTATAATAAGGTGAGGTGGTGGTGGGAGAAAGCCTGCCCTTTCTCCCGTGTTACAAGCATCCTCGAATGCACCGGCACATGGCGCCATCATCTAGCCAGAAACCTAGGTGTTACCCTTGAAGGCTCCGCCTTTCTTAGTCCACATATATTCAACCACAGGCCCTACTGATGCTACAATCTTAAAATAGTTTAAATCTGCTCACCCCTCTCCTATCGCCCCAGGTCACTCCAACCTCCTGAGTTGCTAGTATAGCCTCTTGATTGACCTTCCTCCTCCTAATGTTGTTCTGGACTTATTCTCATCCAAACTGAATTCTGGCCAGAATGCTATCTCTAGGATACCTGCAGCGTGCCTCCTGCAATCTCACAGAATGCTTTTTGTCTGATTTCAGCACGGCTCCCCTGCTTCCTTCTGGTTATGTGCTACCTGCAATGTCCTTCTCCATTTGTATTTGTTAGAATAAGCTAAGATAGCATAGCAAATGTTAAATAGGCAAATAAAACCCATTCCTCTCTTCTGTATCACCTGCCAGATAACAGTCCTGAGGAAGTATCAGTTCTCTTGGGATGATTCTGTTAAAGCTGTTATTCAGGGACCCCATTTGCTTCCATCTTGTGACTCTGACAATTCCTAGGGTCCCCCTCATATTTGTATCCAGCTGGATCGAGGGGACAGATCCTGGTGGACGGTACAGGATGATTAATGGGCCAATCCTGGAAATGACACCTATTGTTTCTACTCCTATCAAACACACCCTGGCCAACAGCAAAGGAGCCTAGTTAAGTGCCCAAGAAGAAAGGGGCATGAATTTTTTGCAGATGACCTGTATATGTCCTTTAAGTTAAAGGAGAGAGAAGACGATTTGTCATCACTCTTGCTTTTTGTTAGAAAAGGTTTCCAAGTGGCAGAAGGGGAAGAGTATTAAGAATGTGGGTTTCTGAGACAGACTAGTTTAAATCTTGGCTCTGCTGCTTACTGGTTGGGTGATTTGGAATAAATCACTTGGCATCCATGAGCCTCAGTCAGGATAATAATATGGCATGGACTTTTTTGCAAGGTCTAAGGAAAATTAAATATTTAAAAGCAATTAGCTCAATACTCATCAAAAAGTGGTTTTACCAAATGGAAGTCATTATTAATAGCTATTGACTGGGAGAAATGGAATTAGGAAGAAAGATGAGAAAGAAAGGCTTTGGGATTAAGTGGATTCTGCTCTCAAATACATTTGGCAAAGTATTTAACATATTCTAGACCTTTGTTTTTTCATTAATGAGAATAAAAATGCCTTATACCGTAAGGAATTATGAGGTTCATATGAGGTTCATAGACTAATGTAGGAATTGAATGAAATATGCACATAAAGTGTTTTATATCATGTTCCACATACAGTAAGTGGTTATGCATGACAATTTTGATTAAAGAAGTAAACTTAGTGTATCAGGAAGAAGAAATGACTTATGTGGTAAAAACATTTTTCTCCTTCCAGAGGGTGGGCATAACTGAAAATTTCAAACTCTCCCCTCTCTCTTTCAACTCCTGTTAAGATTTTTAAATTTTCAAACCACAAAACTCAAGTATGCAAAAAATGTAAGTGTTTTTCCTAGTTTCTGTCCAAAACTCCTATGGCACCTAGAGCAGAAATTGGATTTTGCAATTTCAAGGAAAATTCAGTCACTCTAATTCAAAGTAAACTCAGTCGATGTATAGTTCACACTGAAAAAATAAAATAATAAAATAAAATAAAACGTATGGTTTAACACCTGCCCCATTTGTGGTAGCCTCCAACAATCAAGGGGTCTTCAAAGTTACGTAGCATCCAGAGTAAGACATGGTTCTCGGTCCTCAGTTATCCTTGCTGACTTCCACTGAGGCTTATAAAGCCCCATTCGATTTGGGTTTTCCTTAGACTTCCGTTGTCTTCATTTCTATCATTCATGTTTGGTCCCTGGCTTTTATTGTCTGTTTCACCCACTTCCATACTCCCATCCACTGCTGGTATCTTGATTTTAGGGGTCCCATGGTATGGCTGGATTGTCTAACCCAATTCTCTGTAGCTAAAGCAGGACGGCCTCACCTGTCTCTGTTCTGGCCCCCATGTAGCCATCTCCTCTACTGTTTCCAAGCCACATGGTTCCCAGGCTTCAAAGGAGAAGATCAAAGCCGTGTTCCATTTATTTGAATTTACCTCAAATTGCTTGGGAGGTGTATTTTCCCTCCCTTTATGACTAATCCTAGAAGGAAAAGGGCAGAGCCCCTCAGAGAACCATTAGCATCACACTAATTGGCTTTCCTTCAGAGTATCTCTTTCCTTCCCCAGCTCAGAGAATTGTTTCAAGTTTAAGATATTTCATTAAACTTCACTTTTGAGACTTGAAAGTCATGAATTGTATGTCTGTTTCATTGTGACATTTCTTTCGTGAAAGAAAGAAGGCTTAGGTCACACTTCCAGGATCACTCTATGCCTACATTAGGTAACTTACCTGTCATTGAGAAAAGAGGCATAATGGAGAGTGATATTGTCCTACAGTCACCAAACTCAAGACACTTAAGTGCAATGTTTAACGTCTTCCAGGTCTACTGATTAAGCTTCCCTAACCCTATGAGAAGCCAGTCCCTCTGGGACTCAGATGCATTCCCTTTCGAAGTTATGCTCACTTATTTTCTTCTACACTTTTTTCTCTGAAGTCCCAGAGAGTAAATACTTGAAGCTATGCTGGCCATACAGTCTCTGTCTTGACATCCAAACTGTGCCATCTTAACCTAAAAGCCTAAAAGACAATACAGAAACTAATTGGTATAACTGTGTTCTAATAAAATTTTATTGATGTACACTAAAATCTGATTTTTTTTATTTTCCACATATCACTAAATAGTATTCATTTTTTTAAAAAAATGTTTAAACTATTTACAAACATAAAAACAATTCCTTGCTCCTGGACCATTAATAGTCTACAAAAATAGGGAAAAAGCCAAATTTGGCCCGTGGGCCATAGTTTGCCAGTCTCTGCTCTTCATTATTTCTCTCTTAGTACTTAGCAGACTAGTGACAATTATTTTACATGCTGTAGTGTCTTAAATTCTTAAAAAAATTTGTGTCCTCTTAACTCTTCATGCCTTTCTCGCTAATATATTATTTCTTTGTTGATCTTCTCAACAAAATTTCTTAAATTTTTTTCTACACATTCTTCCACATATTCCTCTCTCAATTATTTTTCCCATCATCCTAATGTAGTTTTCATTCTGCCACCATAAAACAAACAAACAAACAAACAAGCAAACTTCTCTTGCAAAGGTCATCAATTACCTCTATGTTTTCCAATATAATGGTACTTTTCAGTCCACATTTTGTTTAATTTCTTAGCGGTTTTCAACACAGCTGACCACTCCCTCTCTGAAACACTCTCTTCTTACATATGAAAATAGCTGTATGCTTAAATCATTGAAATTACACTGTGTGTAATGCGTCTCTCAACTAACATGTTCCTTCATTAAGATTTAAAGAAGAAAAAAATAAGTCACCAGAGATATACCAGCAAACCAGGAAAAATTCTTTGATTGTCACTGCCTGCTTTCACTTCAGGGAAAGATCCTTGGACCCTGATGTCAGAAACCTTCTCAAATGGCTACACCCAGAAGGGAGAAACTGGTTTATAATTTACTACACTTGTTAACCATTGTTTCTTATTTATCTGAATAGAAATACCTGTAATTTATTACATGATTCCTTGAGCCTAAGGCCTAACTTTGGGGACACACCAGCATCACCACCTCCTGAACTAAGTTGAATCCAACTGACCCATTGTCAGGACTTAGAACTCATTCTATGAGACAGAACAAACAGCTTTTAGGATGTGAATATTCCAGGGGAGTTTTAGAGAAAGAAACTCTAGTGCCTTTGGGCAGTCCACCACAAAATGTTTCCCAGTGACATATTGATTATTTTGAACTAAGTTACTTAAGAAATTTCCATGGCAAGAAGAATACTATGACCTTCCTTTTCTCCAGAAAGAAGGAAGTAAATCTCCCATTTGAAAGATACCACCTCAAACACCGGGAAGAAGAGAGACATTCTCATTGTCAAAGAATTCAGGTCCAAGAATTCTGTATAAGTAAATTTTGTTACTTTTATCAATTTGTAATCCCAGATCAAATCATCTTTAGAACTCCTTACTAATTTTAGCATCTGAAAATGAAAAACATAATTGTCTCATAAATTATCCAAGATTTATACTTCTTTGTCTAAAATGTAGACAATCTGCCTTCCCTGATCATTCTTTTTTTCTCAATTTCATCAGCGGGACTTTGTGCACATGCAATAAAACTTAAGTGTTTTTATCCTATTCAAAGAAAGAAGGAAAGAAAGAAAAAAACACTGTTTTTGCTTATGTGACTTTTAGCCCAACTACCCCACTAGTCATCCCTTCTCAGCCTTTGCAGCTTACTCTCCCACTTATGCCCCAATTTCTGGGTCTTCTTCCCTACTTTCACCCTCTATCAGTGTCCTCAGAGTCTTATCTACAACCCGTATTCCAGCAATTCCAAAAATGTATACCTCTTCTGCCCAGACCACTCCTTTGATCTCCAGACTCCTCTAACCAATTATCTACTTAGTGTGTCCCTGCACATGTCTAAGGGACATCTCAAACTTGACAAGATCAAACTGAATCACTGATTTCTGTCCCCATCTGACTCCTCTTCTTCCTCCAGCCTTCCCCAATATATGGCTCTAATCATCTCTAACCTTGACTTTGCTCTTAGCCCCCCCGCTGGACCTACCATGTGCTATTAAGTCCTATCAACACCACCTCTAAAATTTCTCTTAAATCTACTCAGTCCTTTTCATTTCCAATGTGTAACTCTCATCCAAGCCACCACCTCACTTAACAAAATTTTTGCAATTATTTTTTCCCAGTCTGCCTTCTGTGCCTTGGCCTTGCTACATTCTCTCTACACAGAATTGAGGGTAATCTTTTTAAAACACTAATTAAACCATGACATTCATTTGTTTTAAAGTTTCCTTTGGCTTCTCATTGCCCATGGGAAAAATCCAAACTGCCTCCCCTGATCTGCAGTATCTTGCAAGACCTGCTCTGTCCTCATTTTATGCCTCCTTTCCTTTGATCCCTATCTCCCAGCCACTGTCACCTTCTGTCAGGTAGTCAAGTATAGCAAACTCTTTCTGACCACAGTACCTTTGCATATGATGCCTTCTCTGCTAGGCACATTGTTCCTATGTCTATTTAAATGTTTTCCTTGAGGTTTGAGGTCTTCCATGGATGAGATTCAAAGGAGGCCTTCCTCTCTTGACATTGACTCTACTCTCCAACCTAGCTTAGCTCCTATCACTAGTTATATTAAAAATAAACTAAAAATAGTTTATTTCTATGGATAAAATGTAATAAGTTATCTACTAGTGTTTTCTGTTTACTCTTTGTCTCTCTAAGTTCCACGAGGTCAGAGATCATATTTTTCTTCTTCATGCTTGTGTGTACAACATCACGCATGATACCTGATGCATAGAGAGTAGTTAATGAATGAACATGCGTGCTCATAAAAAAAAAAGGTTCAGTCTTAGAATGTTAAATATGATGAACTGTTAGAGACACTCCATCTAACCTAATTTCCTCATTTTCCAGGTAAATAAACTGAAACCCAGAGCATTGTTAGCAAGTTGAATAAAGTCATAGCTTAAACAGGATTAGGATCCGGTTCTTGCATTTCCAGCCCAGGGCTGTTGGTTCTACATCACAGAGGGCAAGGCTTAGAGATCATAGGAGTAATCTTGGTTCCGTGTTTCATTCCCTTTTCTTTATTAAGGTTAATGTTTTCAACCTTTAAATAAGTTCCTAGAGGAGGGGCACAGTCCTATTAATCTACCTAATGTGGCAAAAAGAGAGATAGCTGCATAAATTTTTCCAGACATTTTGTTTATAGCCCTGAAGTCAGTGTCCAATAGCATGTAAATTGAATTTAACCTATTTTTAATATTTCGAACCATAGTTGGTTCATGTTTTCCATATAAAAACTGCAGTTCCATCTTCGCCTTTTGCATTTCCATCCTCTTTTTCCACCGTCAAGTGGTCTGGCTCTTCCATGAGCGTGGCAGCCAGATGACAGATGCTCTTCCAAATAACCCCAGGAGTGGTTTCTCTCGCTGCACCGGGGCTGGGCCGCCAGCTCAAGAGGATGGAAAGGAGTTAGAAGCTGGGTGCCCCACTTTATAACTCTGGCTCTGCAGCAGATTCCCTGGGTCACTCTGGACAATTTGCTTAAAACACCCTGGCCATGGGACCCTGATGTGTAGAACTCAGAACTCAGAATCAGCTCTTCCCAAAGTTTCCAGCCAGCTCTAGTCTTCTAAATGTAATTTTCTGTGTGTGTTTCTACACATAACATGAGACTTTGTACCCTAAGATGAATGCATCTGGTCTGACTCTCTCCTACTGAGAACTCGTTTTCTTCCTTGATCACGTGACCTTCTTAAGGAATTTTAGGATTCCTAAAAATCTTAGGCACCCCTTAAGGAGCCTCTTCTCAAAATCCAAACCACTTCTAAGAATGTTCATTTCCTTTTCACAGTTTTGCTCCAGCTGCCCCAAGGTGATGTTTGAAGCAAGAAAATGCTTGATGCATAGTGGAAATTGATTACCCAGTAGGCAGCCTCAGCACCTGCTCTGGGCAACATTGAGCTCAACCTTTCTCCCCAGGAATTGCAGTCTCTGAATATTTCTGGGAAATGCCTAACAGATGCCTTTCCGGACCCCTGAGGGCTGTTCTTCCACTACCAATGACAGGTAGATATATGTTTAAGTACCCAAGAAGAATGAACACTTTTTTCTGAAGTATTTCCTTTCTTGCTTAAACTGAAGGCACTAAAATGACATAGTAATATCCTTACCCTTATGTCAAAGGCCACTCGATAGACAGGCTGCAGTAAAATGAAGTCATTCGTTCTTCCATTCACTCATATATTTAACAAAAAAAATTTTTTTTGGTAATTACTGCATGCCAGGCATTGTGTTATGTGCTGAATAAAGTATTAATCAATGCTCTCAGAAAACTTGGTCTCCTACCAATGCTGGACAAATAAACAAGCAACTAAGTTCAAAGTAAAAATTGCTATAATTTCCTTTTACAGACTTCATGGCTGTATTTTTGTTTGCTTGTTTTAGAAGGGTTTTTATTTTTTTTTAATTTTTTATTGTGTTATGTTAGTCCCCATACAGTACATCGCTAGTTTTTGATACAGTGCTCCATGTAATCCAT
Organism: Neogale vison; assembly: GCF_020171115.1. Lineage (NCBI taxonomy): Eukaryota > Metazoa > Chordata > Mammalia > Carnivora > Mustelidae > Neogale > Neogale vison. The sequence goes on along the minus strand of NC_058094.1, from coordinate 20,317,627 downwards.
GCTCTCCTTAATACCCATTACCGGTCTGTTTTGAATGATGTATTGGGGGTCAGGGGGTCTGGATGTCATCACGGTATTCTTAGTGTGAAAGCCTAGAAAGGAATTAATCCAGTCATGTGTTCCATGAGAAGTACAAGATGGGTCCAGAGTGAGAAGGTGGAGGAGTGGTGATTTCCCCGTTATGATGTTAGAGAATATCATTACTCCTGGGTGAGGTGTGACCTTCATTTCAGCCTTCAATTTAATACAAAAAAAATGGTTTGGGGTTTAAATAATATTCAATATACATACCATAAAGCTGAGGAATGAGAGATGAAGAAGCAAAAACAATATTTATGGTTAGTTAATTTTTTTGATTAAAAAATGTATTTTTAGGTTCACAACCAACATCTTGAAAGACTCACTTGTGTTTAAGCTATAAAAAATAAATGGAGAAAGTTGAAGTCATGTGGCCATGCCCAGACCGCTCAAATGACAGGAAAACTGACATAGCCGGTTGCTATCTAGTCTACTTTTTCTACTGCTCTGGATTTCGGTGTTATCCATCCAGGGCAGAAGAGTATAACAAATTTAAATAATAGTCAATGATTCTTGGCTCACTCTTGTAGGCTCAATAATGGCACCCCCAAAGTGTTTACATCATGCTTTCCAGAATCTTACAAACATATTATTTTATATATATGACAAAAAGGACTTTGAAGAAATTTTTAAATTAAGATGGGGAGATTATTTTGGGCTATCCAAAAGGGCCAGTGTAATCGCAGTGGTCCTTATAAGAAAGAAGCAGGAAGATCAAAGTCGGTAAGAGAGAACTCACCCAGGGAAGCAGGGTTTGGAGCGATGTGGCCATGGGCCAAGAAATGCTGGCAGCCTCTGGCTGGGCCAGGCAAGGAATAGAGTCTCCTTGAGAGCCCTTAAAACCAAGCAGTCCAGCCTGAAAGATCCCCCCCGGGGCTCCAAGCACCCCGGAATGGACCCCGTTTTAGGAGGAGACCCCCGGACCCAAAAACCAAGCCGAGTCCGCTGATCAGATGCAAACAGCACGAGGTTTATTGAGTAGACACAGGTACCTGCGGGCGGTCAAGTCTTAGGAGGACTCTCGCGCGCCAGCCCTTTGTTCAGGGCCTTTTTATGGGGTACGGGGAAGCGAAAACATACGTACAGAAACAGAAACATAGTTACAAAGTTTTCATTGGCTGGTTTGAATATAAGGCATACTCGGTGTTTGTAGATTGGCTTTGAAGGACCCCAGCGAGCGAAGAGAAAGGTGGGGAGGGGGAGTGAGGAGGGGGAGTTGGATCTTATTACTCAGCAGAGAAACATCCTGCCTACGTGACTAGGTCCACATACTTAGGCGACCCCCCCCCTTGCCTACGTGACTATCTGCGCGTAACAGGCCGTGCGCAGCAAGTGTACCTATTTCCCCCGCAACATGCCGTTGCCCCCCCCCCTAACTCCAGGGCTGTGCTGGGATAAGGGAGGATTGTCCAAGTAGGGGGAAGGGAAGAGGGGTCTCTTCATTCCCCCATTTTCTTTTTGGCCTGAGTAAAACCTTTTACTTTATTAGGGGCCAGTCTCTCGCTGCCCTACTGCATGATATTGTTGGGTTAATACCATGGTTTGGACAAGCGACAATCTATCTTTTATAAATTGGGTTAACCTGTTAATGATGCATGGCCCAAATGTTAGAATTAACATTAAGAGTATTATAGGTCCTATTAAGGAGGTTATTAGGGAAGTAAACCAGGGTGAACGATTCCAAACTCCTTCATACCAAGACTGTTGGGATTCAAAGTCTCTCTTACGCTTATCTAGCCTTTCCTTCAATTTGTCTAGAGTTTCTGTTACTACTCCAGTCTGGTCAGCAAAAAAACAGCATTCTTCTCTAAGAGCAGCACATAGGCCACCCTCTTTTAGGAACAGTAGATCTAAGCCTCTTCTGTTTTGTAGCACCACTTCTGACAGGGAGGTTAGGGATTCCTTGAGGGCTCGAACTGACTGTTCTAAGGCCCTAAGATCTTCATTCATAGCATGATGTAGAAGTAGGTATTGGTCTGTTCGGACCAGGGCGGCTGCCCCAGTACCAACCCCGGCTGCAATGCCTCCTACTCCCAGTAACGTAGCCAGGGTGATTAGGGTGACAGGTTCACGCCTTACTCGGCGAAGATCACTCCATTCATGATAGCTAAGAACCAATTCATCTGAATGGTAGGTTATTCGAGGCCATAGTTGAACTAACACACAATAGTCAGTAGTCTGGTTTAAGGCAGCAGTAGATACACAAGGGGTTAAGCCTGTGCTACATGCCCAATAGGTTCCATTGGGTGGGATCAAATAATAGGAGCCAGCCCATATTTTATGGGTCGAATTACAAAGTGTTTTTTAACATAGTGAGGCGGGGTGCCTATACATAGTCCCGCTCCTGAAACTTGTGAGAGGGTTAGGCTATGATCTTGTCCATAGCATATAGCGCTGGGGACAGTGGAGTTAGTATAGTTGGCAGAGAGGGCTATGCCCTCATAGTATGGAGGGCTTGGGTTAAGACATAGCCAGCAATTGTTTGCTCTTTCAGGACTGGAAAGATTAAGTGCCTGATAGGCCCCTTTTACTAGGTTGATAAGCCTGTCTCCTGTTTCAAGTATTTCCGGGGCCTTTTTGGTTTGTATAGCTGTGGGAGTTGCGGAGGTTAAAAGTGGTGTTGGTCTTGGTGTTGACCTTAATCTTTGGGGAGGCCTTTGAGGTGGTGAGGCGAGAACTGGATTGGGTCCTATGGCGGCCCTTGGGGTTTCTATAAGAAGTTTTATGGTGAACGTTAGGCCGTCATCATAACGTTCTTTATAGAGTCTGAGGCCCCAAGTATATCCCTTTACCCAATTAAGTTGTTTCTTTCCTGCTTCGGTGAAGGCTATTTCAAGTGGGTGACACCATTGATTGTGACAGGCTGGGTTTTGTGTCCATTTGGGGCTGCTCCTGGCGTGAGAATAATTTGCCCTTACGGTGATATAGTCCCAACCTGAGGTGGGCTTCCAATAAGTGTCACCAGTGGTTTCGCAGCCCCAATTGTGACAGAAAAAGTGGGATGCCCCCCTGCATGAGGTCCACTCTCTGGGTCTGTGAAACCCAGGGCATACATAGAAGGTGAGTGTCCTTAACATACTTCGCTGACTCCAGTCCCCACAGCCTCCCCAAGGATCCAACCCGAGTCGTCCCCGTGGGGACGGTTGTGAAGGCGGCTTCTGTAGGTCAAAGTAATTTTCTATATCCCAGTTGGCTGGAGCTCCCATGGCTAACTTACAAATGTCAGGGTATAAGTTAGGCCACCAAGTGAATGGGGCATGCTGCTGAGAGGTGTTCCAAATTATTTGTCCTGTTTGCGACAGGACTTGCCAGGTGAGCTGTTTTACATGGTGAGGGGACCCATGGGAACTCGGAATGCCTATAACAAGAATAGTCAGTGTTATGATCGCACGAGTCTTATCTTTAGCGGATTTTGGGTGCGTTGAACTCGCCATCCCTCCTTGAGATCGGGTGTTTCCGAGTCGTCTGGTCCCAGATGGGCTGGTTTCACATGAGAGGCGTGGATCCAGGCCGCGATGCCGTCGACTTTTAGCGCCGTCGGGGTGGTTAGGAGTACAGTGTAGGGTCCCTTCCATCGGGGTTCAAGGCTCTTGATCTGATGCCTGCGGACCCAGACGAGGTCGCCGATCTGGAATTGATGTGGCACAGTAGGATTTTTTAGCTGTTCCCTATAAGCTGCAGCCAGTGGCTTCCAGACTTCTTTCTGACCGATCTGGAGTGCCTGGAGGTGAGCTTGTAGGGTAGCACGATCAGCAAAAGAAGAAACATAAGAATCAATAGGATTGAAAAGGTTTACAATAGGGGGTGGGGCCCCATACAATATTTCAAAAGGAGTTAATCCTAGGGGCCCGGGGGTATTCCTGGCCCTATATAGGGCCAGGGGCAGGAGGAGGACCCAGTCTCTAGAGCCAGTTGCAAGCGTTAATTTAGTCAAAGTCTCCTTGATTGTTTTATTCATTCTTTCTACTTGTCCTGAGCTCTGGGGTCTATATGCACAATGCAATTTCCAATTAATCCCCAATAACTTGGCCACTTTCTGACTTACCTGGGAGACGAAGGCTGGACCATTGTCGGTGCCTAATATCTGGGGCATTCCATACCTGGGGAAGATTTCTTCAAGTAGTTTTTTGGTGACCACATTCGAAGTCTCGTGCTTGGTGGGGAAGGTTTCTACCCATCCTGAAAAAGTGTCTACGAAAACTAATAAATATCTATAGCCATAGAGTCCAGGTTTTATTTTCGTGAAGTCGATTTCCCAGTGAACACCAGGGCGATGTCCTCGAATGCGCACTCCAGGGGCAGCATAGGTTTTTCTGGTATTTACTTGTGCACAGACTAAGCAATTTTTAATTATGGATCGCAACGCCTTGTCTTGGTTTAGTAACAAGTACGGTTGGTGCTCATTATTTAGGAGGGTTTTCATTTTGTTTTCGCTCAGATGGGTCAGTGAGTGCAAAGATTGGACTATATGGTGAGAATACAGAGTGGGCATAACAATTTTTTCGTCCATGGTATACACCCCTTCTTTTGGGTCCCATGTAGCCCCCATTTTCTTTAGCAGCTCCTGATCCTCAGAACTGTATTCCATAGGTTTAATATTTTCTTGTGGGGGCCATGTGCTCAGGGTAAGAATGGGCCCGGTCTCTTTTTCCCCTAGGGCAGCTTCCTTAGCAGCTTGATCTGCCAGTCGGTTTCCCCTTGCCACTGGGCTATTATCCTTTTGGTGACTCGGGCAATGCATAATGCTCAACTTTTGGGGCAGGAACAAAGCTTTGAGCAGAGCCAATATTTCAGGTTTATTTTTAATTTCTTTTCCTTCGGAGGTGAGGAGCCCTCTCCTCCGATAGATTTCACCATGTACGTGGGCCGTAGCAAAGGCATAGCGACTGTCGGTATAAACGTTCAGTTTCTTACCTTCTGCCATCTGTAGAGCCTGAGTCAGGGCGATGAGCTCTGCCCGCTGAGCTGATGTCCCAGGGGATAGCATCTTGGACCAGATCACCTCTGTCTCATTAGTTATTGCAGCTCCGGCTCTTCGCTCGCCATTGTGCAGGAAGCTACTGCCATCTGTATACCAGGTGTAGTCCGCTCCCTTGAGGGGCTGGTCCGTCAGATCCTTTTGGGTGCCATGGACCTCAGCTAGGATCTGGAGGCAATCATGTGTTTCCGTAACCTCGGGTAAGGGGAGTAGGGTGGCAGGGTTGAGCGCCACCACGGGTCCGAACTGTACACGATCAGTGTCCAGAAGCATGGCCTGATAATGAGTCAGGCGAGCATTGGAAAGCCACCTGTCTGGGGGTTGCTTGACCAAAGCTTCGACCGCATGGGGGGCCAAGATGGTTAGTGATTGGCCCAAAGTTAGTTTGCCCGCGTCTTTGACTAAGATGGCGATGGCAGCCACCATCCGCAGACAGGGTGGCCAACCAGTGGCCACAGGGTCTAGCTTTTTTGACAGGTAGGCCACTGGGCGCTTCCAAGGCCCTAGCCTTTGGGTTAGTACTCCCTTGGCATAGCCCTGTTTTTCATCTACGAACAGTTCGAAGGCCTTAGTCACATCTGGGAGTCCCAGGGCTGGGGATTCTAATAAGGCCTTTTTGATGTCGGAAAAGGCCCGTTGCTGCTCTTCGCCCCAGTGGAACTGAGCCCCCTGCTTAGTGAGGGAGTATAAAGGGGCTGCCATTTCCGCAAACCCAGGGATCCATAAGCGGCAAAATCCAGCAGTTCCCAGGAATTCCCTTAGGTGGCGTGGGGTGGTAGGTGTGGGAATGCGGAGAATAGTCTGCTTTCGTGCCTCAGTGAGCCATCTCTGTCCTTCTCTCAGCTGATATCCCAAGTAGGTGACTTGTTTTTGGCATATTTGGGCCTTTTTGGCTGAGGCCCGATACCCTAATTGTCCCAGTGCCTGTAAGAGGGCTTTAGTGCCGTTCAGGCAATTTTCCTTGGAGTTAGCAGCCAAGAGGAGGTCATCGACATACTGAAGAAGTACCAGGGAAGGATGCTGCACCCGGAAATCAGCTAAGTCTCTGTGCAGCGCCTCATCAAACAGAGTGGGACTGTTCTTGAAACCCTGGGGAAGCCGGGTCCAAGTTAACTGTCCTGAGAGCCCTAGATCTGGGTCCCTCCACTCAAAGGCGAAGAGTGGCTGGCTCACTGGATGTAGCCTTAAACAGAAAAAGGCATCCTTTAAATCTAGCACCGTATACCATTTATGGGAAGGGGGCAGGGTGCTCAGTAGATTATATGGGTTGGGCACAGAGGGATGTATGTCCTCAACTCTTTTGTTGACTTCTCTTAGATCCTGTACTGGCCGGTAATCTCCTGTGCCAGGTTTTTTTACTGGTAAGAGAGGTGTATTCCAAGGTGACCGGCAGGGAATTAGGATTCCTTGATCAAGAAGCCTCTTAATATGGGGCCTTATGCCTTGGCGGGCTTCCTGTGACATTGGATACTGCTTTATTGACACTGGGGTGGCTGTTGCCTTAAGTTGGATTAAGAGAGGGGGCTGTTGACGAGCCATCCCCATGCCCCCCGTTTCCGCCCAGGCCATAGGGAATTCTCTCAGCCAAGCTTCATTTTGGACCTCTGGGGTCTGTTCAGGTTCATATAGTCTATATTCCTCCTCCAAATGGAGGGTCAAGACCTGTAAGGGTCCTCCATTGGGGCCTGTTATTGCCGCCCCTTCTGGGTTGAAGTGGATTTGGGCCTTTAGTTTGGTTAGAAGGTCTCTCCCCAGTAACGGGTAGGGGCAATCGGGTACGTGTAGAAATGAATGCGTCACCTTACCGGTAGCCAGCTGGACCCTGCGTTCCGTGGTCCATCGATAGTTCTTTCCTCCAGTTGCTCCTTGTACCCAAGCAGTTCGGTTGCTAAGTGGTCCTAGAGTCTGGGTTAGGACTGAATGCTGGGCCCCGGTGTCGACTAGGAAGGTAACTGGCTGCCCCCCGACGCTTAAAGTTATCCTGGGCTCAGGGGGGGGCTCCTGGCCCTGACTTCCCTAGTCTTCCAACGTCAGTAGGGAAGTCAATGGTTTGGGCGTCAAGGGTCCTCTGAGATTCTTGGGGTTCCTGGGACACTCTCGGGCCCAGTGTCCTCTTTCCTTGCAATAGGCACATTGGTCTCTGTCTAATTTGGTCCTTCTTCGTTCTCGCTCTCCCATCCTGACTCCCTCTCTGTCCTGTCCCTGAGTAACTACGGTGGCCAATACCTTAGTCAATTCCCTGCTCCGCTTTTTATCTCTTTCATCCTGTGCCTCTTTCATTCTTAACCATATTCTCTCCTCTTTTTCTTCCGGAGTTTCTCTTTTATTGAACACCTTTTCTGCCTCTTTTAATAAGTCAGAAAGTGTATACCCCTGTAGCCCTTCTAATCTCTGTAATTTGCCCCTAATATCAGGGCTTGACTGCCAGATAAAGGACATTGATACACTAGTTGCTTGCCCTTTATTATCAGGGTCATACGGGGTGTACATTCTATAAGCCTCCTTAAGTCTCTCTAGAAAGGCAGAAGGTGTCTCTTCCTTTCCCTGTATTACTTGCTTAACCTGAGCCAAATTAGTGGGCCGCCTTGCGGCTGCTCGGAGACCCGCTATGAGCAACTGGCGATAGAGACGAAGGTGCTCCCTACCTGCAGAAGTGGCGAAGTCCCAGTTAGGGCGGGTTAAGGGAAAAGCTATGTCGATCTCATTAGGCAACTGGGTTGGTCGCCCGTCATCGCCCGGTACGTTCTTTCGGGCTTTCAGAAGAACTTTCTGCTTTTCCTCCGAGGTCAGCAGGGTCTGCAACAGCTGTTGACAATCATCCCAAGTGGGTTGATGGGTAACTAGAATAGATTTAATCAAGTTAGTCAGGGTGGCGGGGTCCTTAGAGAAGGGAGGGTTATGTTGTTTTCAGTTATAGAGATCAGAAGCAGTAAAGGGCCAGTACTGTGGCCGACCGTTAGGACCTTCCCTCAAGGGGAAAGCTTGGGAGACTTGACTTGGTGGCTGTGCACGTCGGTCCCTGAGTCGCCCCGCAATGGGTGACGCCAGGGAACTAGGCTTTCGCTCTTCTGTTGTGGCCTCCGGGTAGGGAGGGGGTTCTTCCGTTAACAGGTCGATAAGAGGGGACTCAGTGTCTGGAGGCAAAACGGGAGCAGACTGAACAGGCTCGGGAGCAGGCTGAACAGGCTTGGGAGCAGGCTGAACAGGCTTGGGAAGTTTTGGGGATTTATCCTGGAGTGGGGTAAGGGCAGGGTAAAGAGAAGAGGAAGTGGGAGTAGGTGGGGGAGGGGTGGGTTGCGCAGTCTCCCTGGAGGGCGTGGTTTGGGGGTGGGACAGTTGCTTTTTTAGGGGAGGCGGCGCAGTGGGGGTGATAGGGGAGGAGCAGGGTTTGGGAAGGAGAACAAAGGGCTGGACCCAGAGTGGGGGGTCTGAAACCAGAGCCCTCCAGGTGACGATGTAGGGCACCTGATCGGGATGCCCATGGGGTCCGGGGCTGAAAACTTTGGCTTCCACCTGAGAAATAATATCAAGGTTAAAAGTGCCATCGCGTGGCCATCCCACATTGAAAGTGGGCCACTCGGAGGAACAAAGGGTGACCCATTTCTTTTTCTGTATTTCCACCGATTGGTTGTTTGCCCAGTCTCGGACGTCGCTCCAGTGGCTTAGGGTCAGACTTAAAGGAGTAGTCACTGTCTGTTCCATAATTTTAAGAAAAAAAGAGTTATTATTACAGAGACAAAGACTAGACTCAGACACAGAACAAACAAACGCGCTGCGCGATTTTGGCGCCAAACCGAAAGCAAAAACTCAAGCGGAGATTCAGGGGGTCCGGATTCCCCCTCTCCAACTAAGGCCGTGTATCCCTCCGATACTGGCCGAGCTCCAAATGCCCCGCTGCCCCGGGGCATAGATGTCCCGAAGGACTCAAATGTCCCGCCCGGCGGGACTACAAACGCCTCTGGAACGTCTTCCAGGGCTGTGAGGGAGAAGTCCGAGCCCGTCAGCTCCTTCTGGCCCTCACCAAATACAAATGGATCCGATCGAACCCCAAACCAAAACCAAACGCGTGCGCGAAATTACAAGTAACAGATCCAGACACCACTACAGACACAACGCGAAATCACAAGTAACAGGTCTAACTATAACCACAAACACAACGAATATAGCGCTGGCCAGCTTACCTCCTGACAGTGGGTCGGTGGTCCCTGGGTGGGGGTCTCACATCCCGGACGAGCCCCCAATGAAAGATCCCCCCCGGGGCTCCAAGCACCCCGGAATGGACCCCGTTTTAGGAGGAGACCCCCGGACCCAAAAACCAAGCCGAGTCCGCTGATCAGATGCAAACAGCACGAGGTTTATTGAGTAGACACAGGTACCTGCGGGCGGTCAAGTCTTAGGAGGACTCTCGCGCGCCAGCCCTTTGTTCAGGGCCTTTTTATGGGGTACGGGGAAGCGAAAACATACGTACAGAAACAGAAACATAGTTACAAAGTTTTCATTGGCTGGTTTGAATATAAGGCATACTCGGTGTTTGTAGATTGGCTTTGAAGGACCCCAGCGAGCGAAGAGAAAGGTGGGGAGGGGGAGTGAGGAGGGGGAGTTGGATCTTATTACTCAGCAGAGAAACATCCTGCCTACGTGACTAGGTCCACATACTTAGGCGACCCCCCCCCTTGCCTACGTGACTATCTGCGCGTAACAGGCCGTGCGCAGCAAGTGTACCTATTTCCCCCGCAACATGCCGTTGCCCCCCCCCCCTAACTCCAGGGCTGTGCTGGGATAAGGGAGGATTGTCCAAGTAGGGGGAAGGGAAGAGGGGTCTCTTCAAGCCTACACCTTGATTTTAACCCCAGAAGACTTATTTTGAACTTCTGACCTCTAGAACTATAAAAGAATACGTTTGTGTTAAAATATTTCTTTGTGGGGTCCCTGGGTGGCTCAGTGGGTTCAGTGACCAACTCTTGATTTCAGCTCAGATCATGATCTCAGGGTCATAGGATCCTGACTGCAATGGGTTCCCTGCTCAGCAGGGAGTCTGAGATTGTCTCTCTTCCTCTGCCTCTCCCTGCTGCCTGCATGTTCTCTCTCTCCTTAAAATAAATAAATAAGTCTTTAAAATGTATGGAGGAAAATGTTCACCCTCTTTCTCATTTTTCTACTGACTTTTTTATATTTTTCATTCTTGTTTATTGGAGTCTCTTGCATGTTAAGAACATTAACATTTAGTCAAATAGTTTGCAAATATCATTACAATTTGTTTTTTCCTCTTTAGTTCACTGAGATTTTTAAATAGACAATTTTTCTTATTTTTATAATATTAAATATTTTATCAAATCTTTCTTCAGCAACATGCTTTGAAAATGTTGCTCCAAGGTTTCACGTTCATTCTTATTTATTCCCCTCCCCCCCAAATTTGATGGCTTTACTACCTAAGCTTCTAAGGATATAGGGCTGAATTAGGCACAGATCCTATTTTCAAGAAGTATATAGTTTAATGGTGAGACACATCAAGTGGAAACAGCAAGAGATTTTAGGTATTAATATTTACAGTGGTTTGTTGAATCTCACTAAATTAAGTACTCCATAAACATCTCATTTCACCCTCAAGACAATGTCGGCAATATATTGATTCTCATTTTTCATCACCATTTTCCGTTTGCCAGTGATTAAAGGAGCAAGTGTTTCAGATATTGAGATTGACCGGTATGATGTCATAAAAAAATGGGCCACACTGAGAAAGTTGCTGGAGTAAATAGGGTAAGAGAAGAGATCTGTAGTTTGTGGCTTCTGACAAGTCTGTGGGGCAGCTGTTTTGCTCCAAAGGTCAGCATGAGTGCCAGGGGCCACCACATCCATGCATACGGTGGTCTGACTGGTACTCATCTTGTTGGCAGGGAACAACGTCCAGGCCCACAACTCCTCCTTCAACTTCTCAGTCCAATGGCAGGCATGTGTGCGGTTCCATAGCAAGAGGCAGCAGCTCCTTCCATTTCACCATCATTGTCAAGGTTGGAGGCAGTGAAGGATGGATGAACATTCCTTTTTGTTCTCATTTCACCTCACTTTGCATCTGGTTTGTGTTCTTAACTGCCAGTTCTACTAACCAACAATGACTTCAAGCCCAGATGCAGAGGCAATAGACTCCCACTTCTTCCAGAGCACCTACAAACCACATAAAATCAAATCCTCATCACAAATCCCATATTCTACATCACTCATAGTCATTCTGTTTCTCCACTGGAACAGTAAGAATACAATATGTTTGAATCTTAAATAATAAATACAGGTTAGAGATAGCCTTTGGGGAAAGAGCGAAGAAAATGGATTGTCTGTAATTCACCAAGGTCTTCAGCATTATGTTTGTAATAACCTATAAATTTCTTCATAATTTACTTGTTATAATAAACAGTAAAAATTTTGTGTTATACTAAATTATAAAATTATATGTTATTTTAACTTAAAAATTATAAATTTATTAAGCTGGTGGCTGAGGACACAATGATTGTGTCAACCCCTCTTCTTTTTAATGTATTCATCTGTAAAATAATAGGGTCAAATCATAGTTATATGCCTTCTAGATCTAAAAACTCTTGAGTTCCATCAGTACAATCTGTTGACTTATAACATATTGGGGAAATGAAGTATCTGTTTCCAAATATTTGAAGGCCATTATGAAGCTGTACATCTACTCTAACTTATGTTGTTTTTGAGAGCAATGAGTTTTATTCAACAGGAGAAATAATCTCCCACCAGTTAAAATTGCCTATCAAAGGAAAAAGATGACTTTAGAATCAATGTGTTCTTTCTTCCTGGAACAATCTAGGCAAAAGACAATTATTTATTATGGGGACTACTAAGGATCTTATCCTCTTGGGAGAGTGACCAAGCTAGATGGCTTCTAACAACTCCCCAAACTTCAATTGGCTATGTTTTTTTGTATAAATATTTTCCACGTAAACTATTAGCTTAGATGGTTACAAAAGAATAGAACAGTTCCAATTTTTTTTCAATTATGACAGATCTAGCATTACAGTTTATAATAGTTGATCAGAGCATTAGCAATTTCGTGCTTGTTAATTTGAACATGTAGCCAGGAATAAATAGCACACAGTATATGTAATACAATCTTAAAAGTGTTTTATTGGAACAATTCTTAGACCTCATACAAAGAAATGAAAAAATAAGAAATGTAAATGAACGTGATGTCAGACTGATGAAGCAAATCTCTAGAGATCTTTGGAAGTTAGAATGGATTTTAAAATTCATTATGATTGAATTATAAAGTAAATGAAAACCAGCAGGGTTAAACATGAGGTTACTGAGAGCATAAGAAGGAAGTTCTTTGAATATCCATGACAGGGAGCAAGCAAGTTCAGGTTCCCCTCTAGGACAAGGAGGAATTTTCTTCCAGGTTCTTCTCCTTCAGTGTTACCTCTGTATGAGGTACTGTACCAGTCACTTGAAATACAAAGGCCAAGAAAATATAGTATCAATCATGTAGAAGCTCATGCTTTCAAGGGAGGGGCAGGGATAGACACTAAGAGCATGTAATAGTAATACTAAAGTAAAAAAATAAAACCAGCTGAGTGCTTACCATGTGCCAGATACTTTTCTAAGCCCTTTATATATATTAACTCATTTCATTCTTGCACAGTCCCCTTGAGGTAGGTACTGTTAAAATACCTGTTTTATGGATACTAAAAGTGGGGCACAGATGGGTTAAGTAGCTTACTCAGGTCGCACTGCTTATAAATGGCAGAGGCAGGATTCAGACCGAAGCAACTCAAGATCCAGAGTCTGTGCTCCTGACAATCCACCTTATTCCCTCCTCAACGTGATGCTGTCTCGGGGCTAAGAAGTCTAGAGATCACTACTTTAGAGTGATAGAAGGATTAAAATAACTCTCTTGACCTGAAGAAGCTTATACTCCCATAGGAAAGATAAACCAAGTACACAAATAATCACGGTATAGAGCAGGTTGTGGTAAGTGCCATTAAAAAGGTACAAAGTATTGAAGAAGTTAAGAGGAAAAAAAAGTTTTCATTTAGGGCAAGGATCAGAAAAATTCTTCCTGGAAGAGGTGACATCTTGAAGTCTCTTGAGTACTAGGTAGGATCTTTAGAGGAGAGAAGGAATAGAGGATTAAAGACATTCTGACAAGGGAAACAGTGGAGTTAAAATATAGAGTGGGAACCTAAGACATGTTCTCGGTAATGAATTAATCCTGCTGATTGGTTGGAGGAAGTTGAAGATATGGGTGGAAAAGTGGGTTGGGCCACTGTGGAATGACTGCCAGGGAGATAACAACTCAGAACTTTTTGGATAAAACCTTTCATTTACTGAGACCAGGTCACATTTGGACTGATGCTAGTCTATGACCTTTCTAGCATTTGTGTTTAATCAATCTTTCTTTCTTTCTTTCTTTCTCTCTCTCTCTCTCTCCTTCCTTTCTCCCTTCCTTCCTCTTTCTTTCTTCCTTTCTTTCTCTTTCTTTCTTTCTTTTCTCTTTCTTTCTTTCCTTCCTTTCTTTTGTCTCTCTCTTTCTCTTTCTTTCAAGAGCCTAGGGTAGCTAGCTAACAAGACCACTAAACACTTCAATTAAAATCTTATACAATTAAAATGATTATTTTTTTTCCTTAGGACATACATAAAAATATCTCTTTGGTCAAATATTAGAACATGACATTAAAAACGTGCCTGCTTATGGTGTGTAAGATATTAAAATATGTACATAACTGAAAATCGAATGTCATCCTAGAATTTGATTATTCATTAAAAAAATCTTTACTAGAGACAACTATGTATTCACTGAGTAAGAAACTCTGAGAGTTCTGAGGCATATCCAAATCAAAATTCATGCCTTCTAGGTGTTCACGAAGTGGGGTAAAGAGACAAGAATGAGTTGTTAAAAGTACTGAAAGATATAATGGAGAGTTAGGAGGGTGATGAGGATGGTGGAAAAAAGGCTACCTGTCTGGATGTCCTGTGAGCACAAGAGAAATTGGTTGGGTGTCCACAAAGGGAGTTGGGCTTCTTTGCAAAGGGAACAACATGTGTGAAAAGACAAGGAGGAAGGCCTAGCTTATGTGAGGAACCACAAGAAGTAACAGCAGCATAGGATGCAGGAAGGGAAGTGTCAGGAATGTGACTATAGGGGGAAAATGGAGTCAACTGGTGAAAGGCCTAGGCTGGCAAGTAGAAGGCATTGAACTTGTGCTTGAGGCCCTTGAAAGCCAGAAGAAAAGATTGATTTGATCTCAGTTTTTAGGCAGAGAACTGTGCTGGCAATATGGAGGCTAAGTTCAACTGGGAGAAAAAAATGTTAGAAAATCAAGTGAGAAGGTGATTGGAATAGTCCATATCATAAATGACAATGTCTATGATTTTGAAATGAGAATCAACAAACATTTATTTAAAAAGTCAATGTTTAGTAGAGTGCTAAAGATCCAATATGAACTACCCCTCTCAAGAAAATGAATGAGCTTTAGAGCTTTGCTCTAAACCATGAGAAGTCAGGAATCAGGGTGAAGACTCTGGGATGCGGAGCAGGGAAATTCTTGAAGTTTCTAGAGTGGGAGAATGGCCATCCATGGGTACTAGCTGCTAAAAGAAGGAAAACAGAAAGAAGGATGATTTGGGGGTAAGGTCACAGGTTTAGCTCTGTATTTGTGCTTGCCAAATTTTTATTACACAACTGATAAATACTTCTAAAATTAATTAAATTGACTGGCATGGCTGATCATCAGAGTAGACAATCCCTCAGTAGTCTTCAAATACCACTATCACCCCTAAATTATTATTTGACCCGTGGAATAACACATTTCAGTGATAGCAGCTCAAGAGTTCATCTTATTGCAAAATTTCTCCATCAAATGCCCACTAACCACAACTTTTCTCCACTTTATTCGAAAGGTTCTACTTATCTAGAGTTCTTCTTTTCTGAGAATTCAATGTTCTGCAGTTACATTTATAGTCTTTCCTTGCCAAAGTTGACATTGTAATAATGTAAGCAAAAGATGAGGAAAACCAAAACTCAATAATAAGACTGTAGATGTAAAGAGAAGGATAGGTCAAATAATTTCAAAGGTAAGTTCAATTTGCCTTGGGGACCAATGGGAAATATCAGAAAATCTGAAGGGAACAATCTTCTCTGCTTTCAAGGTTTCTAACTTAGATAAGCATGCTGATGATAGAATCACTCATCTAAACAAAAATTAATGTAGAAGCAACTTCAGAGTGGGAAGGAAAATACTTAGTTTTAATTGAGGTCACAATGACCTTGAAATATTTATGGAGCACCCCAGTATCTAAGAGACAGAAAGATAAACAACTGAAACAGAAACTGAGAAATATAAAATGGGACAATTTGGGAGGTAACCAGAAATTATTGGCTTGGGTCAAATCAACCCAGGAGAGTCTAAGAGTGATAGGTCTGAGATACAAATCCTAAGGATACAATAATTGGAAAAATTGCTGCAAACATAGGTATCTGGGAAGAATAAGAAGTGCATAGAGATTAAGGAGGGAAACAAGCATAAGAAAGCCAAGGGAAGGGAAGAGTTTTGAGAAAGAAAGAAAAATAAACATGCTCTGATGCTTTGAAGCATCCATCAATAATGACTAAAAGGATTGTTGAGTTTTAGAAGATTCAGGTTTTCCAGTGGTTTTTGAAAAGACAGCTGCAAAGGAACAGCAAAGTGAGGTTAGTTGAGGCCAGGAGAAAACTGCAGGTAATAAATTGAAAGCTCAAGTAGAGAGGATTCTTTTAATAATTTTGGTTAAGAAAGGAGGTAAGGGGAGAACGGGAATAGTTCAAAGAGGGAACAAGAATCCATTTCCAGAAGAAACACTGCTTGGAAGTCAAAAAGCTTTTGTCTCTTTTTTCCCTTTAAGGTCTGTTTGTAAAGTGCTATTTTTGTGCATATGAAGAAATTTATGAGGATTTCTGTAAAATTTATATGACAGCCAATGCTCATCATTTCAATTAATGTAAATTAATATAAAATATCTTCTCACTGATGTCTACAGGATCAAATTTCCTGGAATCATAAAATTATGTTTATTTTTATTTAGTCAGCATTTATTTATTTATATGAAATTTCTGTAGAGTATTATTAAATTATTAAATTAAATACCTAGAAACACAACAATAACCCAAAGTAATATTTTTTGAGCATTTCCAGCATTCCAGGTACTGTTCTAAGTGTACTTATTTAATTTACCTTTACCTCTTCTTAGAATCCATGAAGTAGGTCCTGTTTTTTTATCTCCATTTCACAGAAGCACACTGGGAGGCTCCCTTCCTTCCTAGCATCGCGTACTTGTGGCGGATTTGGGTTCACAGCCAGCAGCACCAGGGCTCTTGCTTCTAACCATCATACCATCTTGTGTCTTGGTCATAAGTTGTTAAGTATCATTACGTCTAAAGAGACATCTCTGGCGATACTTTCTTGTTCTCTGACTTCTGTCTTCATTAACTTTCAGGAGCTTATTTCTCCCTCCTGACTTCATGTCGAACAATAAAGAAGGATAGCTAAGTCATTCGTGTAATTATACTAGTATTCAGACAAATTTAAACTTGGATATGTTTATCCCTCTGTTTAAGAAGGTTCCTTAGCTACTCTAGCTCAGTCTCCAGCTGGGAAGAGAAGATGGATCCAATTGGCATGAAAAGGTCATGGCCGTTAGACCATTGGGCAGGGTATGTAATTGGGAGATTTTAAAAATGATTTCTGATTGTCAGAGTTAGAACTGAGGTCCAGGGGGAAAGCAAAATTTATTTCACATGAAATCCATTCAAGACATTTGTACAAAAAACACTACGAAGAACAAAACTCTTTCTTTGGACTTGAAATCCAAATGTTGAGAGTGTTTCAATAATACAAATAAAACAAAGGGGGAGCTACTTCTCTCCCAGCTCATATTAAATGCATGGGTCACAGTTTGTAGCATGATTGCACACACATTTTTCCAATTTCCTTATGAGCTACACAGCTAGCAACATAAAATAATATAAAGTTGAACAATAAATGAAAAAAACATGAAGCCAAAATTCTCCAGTGGAACTGAAACAATATACAGAAAAACTGATGTATGGACATTATAATAAGAGAGGGATTTAATGGCTTTCTAAGCTCCCCATAATTCTAAATATATACTGTGCTAAGGAATACGGGTATTCTTATCATCATCCTTAGATACACTACTGCAAGTAATTCATAAACCTGACGTTAAATTAGCAACGAACAAAATCTAATCTACACACACATTAGTTGCTCACTGAGCATTGAGAAACTGGTAAATAAAAAAGAAGATTTAATACTTTTAATTCACAGAACAATATATCTGCTTGGCATGATTTCTCACTAAAATTTTTGGAGACAAAACTAAATGTACTAATTAGAAAAAGGGCAATAACACATGTTACGAGCCTTTAGGTATCATAATGTACATTAGGAGTTTTGCGTGTGCTTTCTCAGTATTCCTCACTACATCTCTCTCTCTCTCTGAAAGTTTCTGTTATCACTCCCAATTTCAAAAGCAAACAGTTGAGGCTCAGAGTTAAATAACTAGTTCAAGCTCACTGAGCTAGCAAGTAGCAGAGCTAAATTGGAACCCAGTTCAGTCTGTTTCCAAAATTCCTTCCACTTCAAACGTTCTCTCTGTGAGTAATAAAAACCATGGTCTCTCAAAATTTGGATATAATGGAAATGTAGAAATTAAATAATGGATTTAAATAGCAAAAAGTTGAATTCAGCTTTATAGTAAGTGAACACTCATGTTCTTGTTTACGTTAAAAAGTGAAATAAACCATAAAAGAAAAACTAATTTGTGTGTAGGAATATCTTTACCCACTGATAGCCCCTGAGAACTGCAGCGTAATTACTAAAAGAGTCACTAATTTTTGAAAGACCACATTGTCCTCGAGTTTGGTTTATACTGAAAAAAATTATTGACTATTTAATGACATAACATCCATTGATTCTTATATTAATGGAATTTCTAGAAAAAATTATTAAAAGAATATTGTATTTCTGTCAGTATATATTTGATATGAAGTGGACAGATTGCATTCTCAATAAAAACTATGTATAAAATAAGATCATATAATCCCAACTTAAATTAGTTTAAACAACATGTGAAATGTATTAGCTCACATATTGCGAAGGTCAGAAACACAACTAGTTTCAGGCAGGACTGAATCCAGGGGCTCAAAAAAATATCACCTTGAACTTCATTCTTAAGCCTCTCTCTGCTTTGACCCTCGGGGTCTCCTTCAGGACTCTCTTAGCCAACCTTCTAGCAGCAATGGTTTCACAGATACCAAACTCACGACTTCACCTCTTATGATTGTGGGGAAAAGTGATGATCTCTCCTCAGTGTTTCCATAGAGGAGAGAAAAAAGTCCCAAATTATTGCATATTTCATTTCAACTCTGGTGAGACTCCCAGACTCCCTAAGATGGGGGGGATGAAATATAGAATACAGGCTTTGACAGTAAGTCTCCGGAGTGGTACCCTGTAACTGGGAATGGACATCTCGCTCAAAACACTTGGACTAAAAAAAAAAAAAGCAAAAACAACCAAACAAAAAACCCAACCCTTGGATTCAGAATTAGGAAAAGCTAGTATCTCAGAGGAAAACTCAGGATACAATTAAGATGGGAAAGGGTGTTTAGTGTCGGTGTTTAGTGTCCTTCAAGTTGAAGGACACTACAAATGTCTAGTAAAAATTGAGAGATTTTTGTACGGGACAATGACATGAGTACAAATAATCTCACAGGCTGAAATAATACCCATAACAACAATAAAAATAATAATTACATTGGGTAATAAGTATTGATGGCCTCCCAAATCAAAAGGTAAGCACTTCATATATTGTACTCAATTGAAACCTCACAACTACCTATGAAGTGGAGGAGGGGTGTTATTATACCTATGAGGAAATTGAGACCCAAAATTTTTAAGTAATTTTTCCAACATAAAAATAGATAGCCAGAATTACCTCTGTAAATTATGGAAGGGTGCCATCTAGAGGACAGAAAATTTGAAGGAAAATTGCTGGATAGAGATCTGTCTAGATTCATTCAACGAATATTTATTGAGCACCTACTACAAATAGGTACTGGGTTGGACACTGGAGTCATTCTGTTGAATGATGAAGAAAAAACAGCTTGTGACTCCAGCCTGCGAATGGTGTTCCCAATCTAGACTTCTCACGGTGCCTCAAACCCACCAAATCTCTCCCGCCTCAGGGCCTTTACACATGCTGCTCTTTCTATTTTCTCTCTACCCATAAGTCTCCCCGATCTTCTCATCCTTAATATGAATGGTCCATCACTATCTAATAACTAAACTCTTTGTGCCCCTGTCAATTTGAAGATTAGTACTACCATAAATTGAAATTTGTCATCCCAGCTGGGCTCTCAATGTTACCTAGGGTCATAAGAAGTCTCTCTACTCAGTCTCTCTCTTTTTGAATTTATAATTTCTAACCTTAACCTGCCTCCTGAAATCTTTGACTCTATGATGTTCTCTTATTCCCAACAATTACCACATCTACCTCTTCATGAGGAAATAAGAATCATGAGATTATTTTTGGTCAAGATTTTATTTATTTATTTTAGAGAAAAAGGTGTGGCAGGGGGGATGAAGAGAGAAAGGGAGAGAATCTCAAGAAGACTCTGTGCCCAACCCCACAACCCTGAGATCATGATGCAAACTGAAACCAAGAGCCAGAGGCTCAACCAACTGAGTTATCCAGGCACCCCCAAAGTCATTAGATTTTTAACCCTAACGTTAGCCCCATTCAATATGGTGCATGCTCAGAATCTTATTTTTACCATAAAGCTTCTCCCTGAATCCACTTAAAAAGATTCAAAGTGGACCAGCCACCCTGGTTCGCACTCTTGAAGAATTTGAATTGAAACTAAAAAATTAAAAAACACAGTTTTGCAGGCTTCCTTTTCAATACAGGAGAAGTAGAAATGTGGGTGATGTGCTATGGCCATCTTCCACCATATATACATGGAGTAGATTCAGCCAATGTGCATAGATACAGAAAGCAGTGACAATTTAGAAACAGAAATGAGAGATAAAAACAAGTTAATGCATAAGTTTCCTAAGACTTTCCATTTGTTGGTTCCAGGCACTTTCTAAATCTCAGCTATATACTTCATTTCCTTGGAGGCATCCCCGTAATCTTGTAATTAGGCTTGTTCTTCAGTTTTGCTTGGTTTCTGTCACTTCTGCTAAAAATCATAAATCCAATGCATTTGCTTTATAATTGTGTGAAACGTTTTCTCTTCTCCCCATCTCTATTGCCAGACGCTGGTCCAGGCCATCCATCATCTCTCAGCTGGTCAGCGGCAGTGGTCTTCTAACTGGTCTCCCGACACACCCTCTTGTTCCACCCAGTCAACTCCTAAGTTGGATTACAATAGTCCCCTTACTTATCTGTGGTTTCACTTTTCATGATTTCAATTCTCCACAGTCAAGAGTCATGGAAGTAGATGACACTCCTTCTGATGTAGCATCAGAAGGTCAATACTAGCCTAATGCTATGTCACAAGGCTTACATCATTCATATCACTTCATCTCATTACAGAGGCATTTTGCCTTCTCACATCATCTTAAGTAGAAGGATGAGTACAGTACAGTGAGATATTTTGAGATATTTGAGAGAAAGGCCACATTTACATAACTTTTATAACAGCATATTGTGACTGTTGTTCTATTCTGTTATTAGTTGTCATTAATTTCTTACTATGTCTAATTTATAAATTAAATTTCACCATAGATATGTACGTATAAGAAAAACACAATATACAGAGGGTTCAGAACTATTAGCAGTTTCAGACATCCACGGGGGTCTGTAAACTTATCCCCTGCAGACAAAGGGACTACTGTATTTGTAGATCATTTCATTTGACTACTTAACTATTACTGATACAGCTCTACCTAAATAGAAGTTATTATCTAAAGTGTAACATGATATCTGGGATTTAAAAAATAGAAGACTCGGCACGGTAATGTAGTGAAAGGAGGTCCCGGATGTAAGGAGCTCTCAGTACAAGAACGAGTAAGCGGATTTGGAACGTACCATTTCAATTTGAAATAAAAGTTTGTAGAGTCCCAAGTAAGATGTAGCCAAGAAAAAGAAAAAGCAACTAGTGATCTATCTGAAGTACTTGGCCATGTGTTGAGGAATTATTTCATGAAATTTAAAGTTTAATTACTAGTAAGTACAAAGAAAAGCAAATTTAAAAATGAAACAATAACTCTAGGAGAAACAAAAGGTTTTACGAGAAAGGAAATGTAGCAGCCTCCTGGGTGCTTCAGGCAGTTAGGATTTGACTCTTGATTTCGGCATGGGTCATGATTTCCAAGTCAAGATTGGGCCCCACATCGGACTCTCCACTCAGCTTGGAGGGAGTGTGATTAAGATTCTTCCTTCTCTCTCTGCCCCCCATTCACATTCTCTCTCTAAAAGAAAATTTTAAAAAGGAAATGTAGGTACGGTACATTGTCACCTGTAACTCATATTACAATAGTCAGATAAGGAAAACAGTATGTATTTTTTTAAATTAAAAAAATAATTTTATAAAAGAGCATTTATTTAAACAGAAATTATGACAACTGGAAAAAGGAAGGAAGAGAGAATTAATGGGAAGAGGTAAGTTGTGGTTGTGATGTAAAAAAGCTAAACCCTCATCTTGCAAAGAAGAAAGTCAGTGAGTGACAGGAAAATCTGGAAATGCAAAAAAAAAAAAAAGCGGCATAAGCTAATATGGAGATATAGTATGGGAAGATACATGGGCAAATATTTGAAGATGAATATGGCTAAAAGATTTTTAAATGTTTGACTATAAAGAATGAAAATTAATGTAAGCATAGGGCAGAAGACTATTGTTCCTTACAATTACATAGTACTTGTTGACATTTTTAGACTAAGTAAAATTTTCATAAATACTAACTTTAAAAAACCATTATATTTTTCACTTAAAAGATGGAAATTTTTAAAAAAATTATTAAAAGAGCTACTTGAATGGAAAAAAAACACAAAGGAAATATCTATGAATGTATTGACTTAAATTTATAAAACTCTGTACATCAAAAATCATGAAAATTAAATTTAAAGGTACAGGAAAAGCTAGAAATTCACTCCTTGTATATGGACAGTTAGCAGTTATTTTATCATTGAACCTTTCTATCCATTTTGGGGGAAAGTTCCCACTTTGGGTAGTACTGATGGGATAGCAGAGGATGAAGGGGCAACCTCTTCACAAAGCTAAAAGAATCTCCTCTCTTTTAGCTATAAGACTGAAATAAACAGGGATGCCTGGGTCGCTCATTGGGTTAAGCCGCTACCTTCGGCTCAGGTCATGATCCCAGGATCCTGGGATCAAATCCCGCATCAGGCTCCTAGCTGGGCAGGGAGCCTGCCTCTCTCTCCGCCTCTGCCTGCTTGTGTGCCTTCTCTCTCTCTCTTTCTGACCAATAAATAAATAAATAATATCTTTAAAAAAAAAAAAGACAAATAAACACAACCAAACCCAACATTTTCACAGTGGAGAAATGTCAGTGGAATCAATATCAGAGCCTTAGCAGTATCCTGGAGAAGGAAAATGCTGGATGCTGATAAATGGAATTGAAATGGGAAGACCTATGAGCTTAGGGGCTACAGATCCCTCCAAGAATAGCTTAGCAACTAAAGGAACTCCTCCTTCCTTGTCTAATAGAGATGTTTTCTCTCCTCCTTAAAGGTAGGCCTCCTTTTTCCCTCAGACTCTAACCTTGCCCATGTGATCTGGCTCTCTTTCTGTCCTAAACTCCCATTCCTCAGAATCCAGAAGAAGGAGGAACAGACTTACAATTACTAAAATTATTGTCAAATGGGTCACCAATTTCAAACAGAATCATGCTAAGGTTCACAGTAGTTAATATCACACCAAAAAAAAATCTATAAGCTTTCTCTTGAGGATATTCTTGCAATGGGTAAGAAGAAGATTAGTATACATTTAATTCTTCTTCTCGTGGTATTCAAGATGGAAGTTTTCAACGTTAACACCATCCTTTGATAATATCCCCTTAGACCATTACACTTGTCATTATCTACTGGAGTTATCATGTGGAATAGCATTTAAAATGGCCTCTTCCTTCCATTGAGAATAAACTCATTATTTTGTGTCATGTTCATATATTTTAAATATTATCTCCAAGTAAACTGCTCCTTGATACAGAGAATTAAAGTTTTGACTATCATCTGATGTATATACATTTGTAATTTAATAATGCTACATTTACTAAATTAAAATTAAAACATTTAAGTGTTAAAAAACAGGGATAAAATAATTGCCAAGCTTTGGGAAAAAATATGGGATGGTTGCTGATAACTTAGGAGGAAGGAAGCATCATTTGAGAGAAGACTGAATTTATGGCTGTGGTTGAGTTTACCAGATATTCTGAATTCAGTTTTCTAACTTAGGTAGATGGGGGTGAATAATGAATATCTAGAATCGGGGCTGAGCTGTGCCAATCAAATTGAAATTTCTTGGTCTAAGGAAAAGGAAGAAATTCTAAGATGGAGAAAAGAGCAATGCAGGAACAGATTAATTATGTTACCATTCACCTCCCCTAACCAAGGAGACAGTCCTCTATCAGTAAGAAGCTAAAACATTAATTTAGAGCATCATGACAAGCTTTTTATTTAAATAGAAGAGACTAGAATAGTAAATATCCAAACACGGGCCATGTAGTAAAGACATACTTTTTGGTGAAACTTATAATTATGGGTGTGAAATTATTTGTATAAACCAGTATGTGTATATGTGAACATGGGTTTATGCATTTTTGTTCATGACATAAATTTTCAGTATACTTCTCCCTAAGTGTCATGGTCAGAAATACGTGAGAGCCATCGTTCAAGTTGGTCTACAGGTGACCTGGCACACATAGGCTAGCACCAGCAAGAGGAGATTCTTCTAAAAGAAGACTCACAGTATCTAGCAGGACACTGGGAAGTCCAGAAAGACAATGGAAAAGAGAATTTTGATTAGTGACAGCATGTTGTCCAGTTAACCTGAAGGAAACATGACTTGAAGGAATGAATGATAGCCATTCCTGATTAGTGATATGAGGATGACAAATGGTCAGGACTGGGTAACAAGAAAAAAGTGATTCACGGTGTTGGCTGGTATTGTTGATTTCAATCAACAGGAAAGGAAAGGAAAAAAGAGTCTGCTAATGGAGGAAGGAGGGAAGAATAGTGGGAAGGAATGATATGCATGACTTAAGTGACTAGCAAATTCAGCAGTAAAGCCTAATGAAAGAGAACCAACTATGTAGAACCACTAAAAGCATCAAAGTTTGGGTCATTTTTTTAAAAAAGATTTTTTTAAACTTTTTATTTTTTATAAACACATATTTTTATCCCCAGGGGTACAGGTCTGTGAATCACCAGGTTTACACACTTCACAGCACTCACCAAAGCACATGCCCTCCCCAATGTCCATAACCCCATCCCCCCTTCTCCCAACCCCCCTCCCCCCAGCAACCCTCAGTTTGTTTTGTGAGATTAAGAGTCACTTATGGTTTGTCTTCCTCCCAATCCCATCTAAAAAAAGATTTTTATTTATTTTGAGAAAGAGATAGCGAGTGCAACTGGTGGGGGCTGGGGGGGTGTTGGTGGGCAGAGGGAGAGGGAGAGAGAATCCTAAACAAACTCCTTGTTGAGCGCAAAGCCTGACACGGGGCTTAATCTCACAACCCTGAGATCATGACCTGAGCTGAAATCAAGAGTCGGACACTTAACCAACTGAGCCACCCAGGTGCCCCAAAGATTTGGGTCATTCTAACTAATCACCCCAAGCACCCAAGGGACTGGCTTTCTGGAAACTGTCCGACATTTAGCCCACTATCCTACACTGCTAGCAGAAGAGTACACTGATACACACTCCTTGAAAGCAAATCATGAATTTGTGTTCAAACCCATAAATTACTTAAACATTTCCTTTGACAATTCTACTTCTACTCATCTCAGAGAAAAAATCTAAGCTATTCACAAGAAGAAGAAGAAAAAAGCAGCCCTGACTTATAACTGTTGCTACCAACTAGGTTGTGAGTTTCCTCTCTGTGATTTACCAACATTTGATAAGGACTCTCCATGACAAGACCACTCTCTCATCATGTGTGACAGAAATTAAAGACACTGTGCAACCACAAAAATGACCAAGGTTTCCTTGATCCAGCTAACCCGGCAACTATCATTTCTTCCTCCAAAATGATTCTATCCAAGCTATGTTCATCCTGCCTTTGCAATAAAGATTACTAAGATAACCAATTGTGAGATTGCTTCTACTTCCTGTTAGCCCCCAATCCAGAACAGAACTCAAGCTCCTTGAATTGTCCTCAAGATCACCTAACCCAATGCCTGGATGTCATAAGAAGTCTCTACTAACTTCTTTCTAAGATGACCCGTGGTTTCCCATAGTGTGTGTTACATGCTAACCCTGTTTAAGATGCAGAAAAGAGAAGTCAGTTCATCAAATGGGATGCCTCATGGAGTTAGGGCTTCATTTTTTGACAGAACCCCATTGAGAAGAGCTGCAGGACTTTCCATCTATCACATTATTTATACTATCAACAATCCCAGAAAGAAAAAACAATTATTACCATTTTTATTTTACAAACAGAGAAAGAAACTGAGGCCCAGACCAGCCAGGTAAACTGTCTAAGATCTCAGAACTGGAACCCAGGTAGTCTGTTGGGAGAGGTGTTTTATCACAGAAGCTATTCAACTTCTACTAAATGCTATCACACATACATAGTCATCTAGGGTCAAAACCTAGAATCATACTTATATAATCACTATCCCATACTTCCACAGCCATCCAGAGCTCCGTGTAAAGGTGATTACCTTTTATCCCCAACCTCCTCTTTCCGTGCCCAGTACCACTCTGCCTGTTCCAGTCATCATCTTTCCTTGCACTGCTATAAAAACAGTGTATCTGCATTACTTATCCCCAGTCACATTCTTTGGTAATCAAGCATAAGTTTTTGAAGAAAATGTTCCTAAATATGGCCCTGACCATGCAGTTCCTTGCTAACAGATAGATGATAAAGAGAGAGAGTGATAGATAGGTAGATAGATAGATTAGATGGATAATATATGAATAGATATTTTTTAAAAAACAAACTAAACTCTACAGTTTGGCATTTATATTCTTCCCAGGGTTGGTGGCTGTGGTCCACTTTTCCAACCTTATTTCCCATTACCTTGCTCTGTTCCAGATAAATTAAGCCACTCTTCATTTCCTGAACAAGTTCTGAATTTTCCTATCCTTATACTTTTCTTCCATTGTCTCTGTTCAACCCACATCTCCAGGTTTCAAAATCCCACCCATGCATTATCCAACTCAATGTTATTTAGCCTTCAGGGCAAGAAGGCTTAGTGAAAAGACAAACAATGAACATGGAATGATTAGTTTTCCCAACACTCACTCCCCAACCTCTACTACTCCCATGTTCTCCCAGGAGTTAATTTCATCTTCCTTTATGCTCCATGTTACTTTTCCTAGATTCATGGACAGAAATGATCACGTTCTGCCTTATGTGGGAATTGGTTTTTTTTTTTTTTATCTCATTTTCCTCCTAGGTAATAAAATCCTTGAAAATATAAAACATCTCATTCATTTTTTATTCATGCCATGAGGTATAAGAAATTATCATGTAATAAATCAGACATAGGAACATTGTCAAGAGAAACACAATTCTGTGGTCACACCTCTCCTAAAAGTCTCTATTATTTGTTGCTGAGAATTCATAAATTGGGTAGGAGAGGCTGTACAAGTTTGTTTGGGCTCTGTGATATTATTTGGGAATAGGGACTTGTCCCAAGAAGAATCGTTTCTTTTTTCAGAAACAGTCATTTAAAATTGCTTAGGACTTTGCCTGTATTCAAGTGGTATCATTTTCCTTCTCTGTGCTCTCCTGGCCACCAGCAATTATGAGTTGGATCCACTGCCATCCAGTCTGGAGCACTCCTGAAATGCTGCTATTGGCTATACGGATGTCCAATCCTTATGCATGTGCCTTTGTCTCTGACACAAATTCCTGGTCCAAAGGATTCTGGTCCATGGAGCAGAACTGGTTATATTCTACCTGGCTGTTATACGCCATAGAGAAGTCACATAGAAAGGATTGCTTAGGGCCACTTGGTTCAGCTGGGGTGGGCATGAGTAATGCTGGTGCCTAGAGCCTGGGAATGTGGCATGTACCTAAAGCTTGACAGACTACAATCCAGTTCAAAACTCTTTTTTTTTTTTTTTTCCTTAAGTGGGCTCCATCCCCAGTGCAGGAGCCCAATGCAGGACTTAAACTCACACCCCTGAGATCAAGACCTCAGCTGAGATCAAGAGTTGGATGCTTAACCAACTAAACCACTTAGGCACCCCCCAGTTCAAAAACTTTTTAAAAAAATTATTTCAGTTTCAAAAAGCCCATTTCCCTATAAGGAGGTCATTTAGCAGTGGGAGAAATTAACTTATTTCTCACATTTTTAGCCGATTTCTGGCTTGAATTTCTTTGTACTTAATCTTCTGGATTTTTGTTTTGTCTAAGAAATACACTAAAAAATAATCTTTAAAAGTGTGGGCGATGAGCAGATGTTTCTGAAGGGGATAACACTCAACATTATATATTTAATATTTCACCTCCTGTCACTGCTTCTTCTCTGTCCCTCCTCAATTCCAGAAAAGCAAGAACAGAAGAGGTCTGTTAGAGAAGCGAGAGGGTGTGATTGAAATTAGCCATAGAACTGTATATCTTGTAGAGCTGACTGGCCTAACATATAATGGGAACTACCTTGTGTTCTACCAACTCCCTGGGACCACAGGAAGGGGACATATGAAGGAAATTTAGAAAAAAGCAACTGAGTCATTAAAGAGCTGTGACGTTGATTTAGGAGGCACATTCCCAGAGCTAAGTACACGTGGCTTCACTAAATAATGACTGAATGAAGATGCAAACTCTATGCGTTTGTGGAGAATGTAATCACTGAGGAGAGAAGAGTGATAGAGTTGTCCTGGAAGTGAAAACATCATAGTCACTGCTTTTTCTTTGTTTCACTTTTAATATGGGGTTCTGTGCTTTACATTTATTTTGCCTGCTACAGAAGTTAGTGCCAGTATATTTTTTAAATCTTTTCTAAAAAGGAGAAAAAATAGGACAACAATGGAAACTTCTATAAAATTTTACCTTTATAAAAGATAAAGAGTTCTCTACATGTACTCGGGATAGGAGTATTGACTAATGAGTAATAAGAATATAAATCAGGGGCACCTGGATGGCTCAGTCAGTCAAGTGTCCAACTCTTAATTTCGGCTCAGGCCACGATGTCAGGGTCATGAGATCGAACCTGTATGGGGTTCCACACTCAGCACGGAGACTGTTTAAGATTCTCTCTCTCCCTCCACCCCTCCCCTTGTTTGCTCTCTCTCAAAATAAATAAAATCTTTAAAATGTATCTATATAAATCAGTTAACAACCTGTCTGATATAGAGAAGGAGCAATAAGTCTCTGGTGTCACATCTGCAGTGAGGGAAAAAGAAGAGAGAAAGAGATGAACTGGAATGAAGAGATGAATCCACCGGTACTTGCACCTCATAACCAAGCGGAGCTGCCATCTTGGTTGGCAGCCAAGACCAGCAATTCATGCAGAATTTCTAAGGTAACATTCCTTGACTTCCTCAGACATCTCGGCTGACACAGGGTTTATTTCCAACAAGAAGACGTCACCAGCCTATATGCCATCCTTTGGACTCAGCACCAAGAAAGACTGGGAGAAGGTCCATGTCGGAAGCAGATGGTGATGGTGGATAGCTGTGGCTAAAGAAAAACATGTCCAGTTCTTTCTTACCTGAACCAGAAACAAGGGACAAAACTCAAAGCGAGGTCTGCAGTATCTCAGAAGGTCCAAGAACAACCGACCACTTGTACATCCCTGGGAGTGTTATGGAAACTATGACGGACTCTCTGTTCTCAAGGGCTCCTGGTCAGGAGAGGGAGATGAGCACAGAAACAGTCACATCATTGTTATTCAGTGAGTTTAGAGATAGAAAGGAAAAGCACTGGTGCCAGGCCAATGGAGAAGACAAAATCTATCCCAGCATGTGGGGTTTGACAGAAGAGACAGCAAGCATGAGCTGATTATCATCAGATGGGTTCACTTTCAATTTCCAGTTGTTGTAATGTAGCTCCTTATCCAGGAGCGTTTACAGCAGACAGTAGAGTGGAAATGTCCTCTTCTGCCTGTCACACATGCGTTCTTCTTAAAGAATCATCCCTTCTTTCCTAGGGAGCTGCTCATCCATCCCATTCCAACTGTGTGGTGTCAGCTAATCCCCATTCCTCATCTTTCTCTCCTTCAATTAACCCAGGGTGAGCTCCTCCAGCTCCTCTCCTGGAACTTTCCAAATTGAGCCAAGGGAGAGGGACACTCTTTCTGTGGTGATCAGGTCACAATGTAAGAGGTTAGGGAGACCTTAAGGTCGACACTTCCTTTACATGGGAGAAGCTGGTTTGCAGTAAGACTGAGTAAAGTTGACACCCAGAAGAGCAATGAAAACAGATAGGGGGATGGAGTCTTGTTGGCTCCCAAGCCCTGGTCCTGGTGGCCTCTGAGGCTTAGTAGCACCTTTCCCATTAGTTATCTGTGAAATACCACAGCATTTCTCCACTCCAGAAGTCCTCTTGCCGAAGCCAGTTCTGATTTGGTTTCCGTTGCGTGCAATCAAGAGGCTCAGGTTAGCTGTGATATCTCGACATTTTCATCCTTAATCTGGAATTCACGTTTCTCCTCTCATCTTCCCTCTTCCCAAGAAAAGTCAACCCAACCCCAGTGCTGCCGATTTCTCCTTATTGTGGCTATTCATACTTTTGAAAACCTGGCCAAGATTCTTGCCTCCCCATTAGCTATGCTTCCAATTGTTCCATGACCACAGGTTTCCCTCAGACAGCTCCCATTTTGAAATGCACTAAAGTGCTGCCTACCAAGAGCCCTCACCAGAGACTCTAACTGAGTAGGTCAAGGGTCAGGCAGAAGAATCTGTTTTGTTTTGTTTTGTTTTTAATACACGCTGGTTGATTCAGATGTTCGGCGGAGTAGAAGCATCACTGGGCCAGATGTCCAGGGAAGCTTGTCCAGAGTATACGAGGGTCCTAGACAGGGTGCAGATTAACTGTTCCATTTCTTTTTTTTTTTTTTTCCAATTTATTTATTTTCAGAAAAACAGTATTCATTATTTTTTCACCACACCCAGTGCTCCATGCAAGCTGTGCCCTCTATAATACCCACCACCTGGTACCCCCAACCTCCCACCCCCCCCGCCACTTCAAACCCCTCAGACTGTTTTTCAGAGTCCATAGTCTCTCATGGTTCATCTCCCCTTCCAATTTACCCAAAAGCACATACCCTCCCAATGTCCATAACCTTCCCCCCTTCTCCCAACCCCCCTCCCCCCAGCAACCCACAGTTTGTTTCGTGAGATTAAGAGTCACTTATGGTTTGTCTCCCTCCCTATCCCATCTTGTTTCATGGATTCTTCTCCTACCCACTTAAGCCCCCATGTTGCATCACCACTCCCTCATATCAGGGAGATCATATGATAGTTGTCTTTCTCCGCTTGACTTATGGAATACTATGCAGCCATCAAAAGAAACGAAATCTTGCCATTTGCGACAACATGGATGGAACTAGAGCGTATCATGCTTAACTGTTCCATTTCTTGTCAAGCTTTGAGTACTGCTGAGTCTGGCTTACCTCAAAGAAAGGAGAATTATCGGAGGCTTGGGAATACATAATAGTAGTTTCAAGGTGCTCCGAGAACTCTCCTCAAGGGATTTGGGATGACTTCAGCCCGAGGAACAGGCATTGCCAGAGCAGGCCTGGTGCCTTCCACCAGCTGCCTTCACTTTCCTTCATGCTGGGCATGGATGATGTAGAGGAAATCTGCTCCCTTTTTCAAGTCCAGAGTTACATCACAAGACTGTATAATTTTTCTTATAAAGTGTCTTTCCAAGGCTGCTCTCCTCAGAGGAGCTGGGCATAGTTATCCCAGAGGCAGCGGCGAAGTTGAAGTAGGGGAGAAATTTTCTTTTACTCCGTCAAGCAATTTCACCTTTGGAGAGATGACGAGGGCTTGGAAGCAGCCCTTTTTTAAAGGCGGATGCCAGGTGGGAGAGAGATGTGATTTGCTGGAGGGGTCGGCCAAGTAAACCAAACCCATACTTCCCCCCTCCCTAATTCACTGAGGTTTGGACAGTAGCTGAGCTGAATCTGTCTCACCAACTCTCAAGGGTTCCTGGGTTTTGACACGCTCTGATTTAGGGCAGGCCTGAAGCAACAGGTGTTTCAAGACTTTCTTCTATCAGGAAGAAAGCTTGTATTTACCTCGAGCTTTATGCTCTGATTTTATTATGTTTTCAATTTATTTTTTCCAAGCCTGCGGAATCGGGAGGAGGAGTAAGGGTTAAGAATCAGTGGAATCTTGGAATGATTCGAATCGAAGGAACTTTCTGCCCCGTTGAGCCAATAGCATCCCTCATCCTAACGGGCTGGGATGCTTTGTTTGCCTTTGTCTTCTCTTTTCTTTTCTTTTCTTGCTTTCCCCCCTCGACTTTCTTTCTTCTCTCCTTCTGCTTCCCTCCCCTCTCCTCCCCTCCACACGTTCAAAGAGCGCCCTAAAGGGTGACAAACTTGCATGTGCTTCCCTTATGACTAACCCGCTGGGCCGCTCGCCAACCCCCCGCGGATGGCCCCAGACTGCAGGCACCCCTCGAGGCGAGCCCCACGTTTGCAGCCCTGCCTGGAAGGGCCGGCTCGCAGCGCGGGGGGGAGTGCCGGTGTCTCGGTCCCGGGGGAAGGCCGAGCGGCTTCCAGGAGGAAACGGGCGTTTCCTTCCCACGCGCTCGAGCGAGCCCCGGGTCCCGGCCGCGCGACTCCACCCTGCCCCTCCCGGCGCTCCGGGAAGAGCCAGTCGCCACACACAGGCACACGCAGGCCCCAGGGCCGCGCCCTAAGGAGAGCGGCACCCACGGCCAATTGCCATGGCAACCCCGGGGTTCGTTCCATTCCCCACCCAGCCGGTCCCCCCTCCTCCTCCCTGCCCTGCAGCCAACCGGCTCGAGCGCGTCCCGCGAGCGCGCTATAAAACCTAAGCCGGTGCCGCCGGGGAGCAGAGGCGGGCGCCCGACCTGCAGCGGGGCCAGCGGGGTGGATCTGGGGCGCCCGGTCTTGTTCCGTCCACGCCGGAGGGGAAAGCCTGACCATGCAGAGCGTGCGGTGTCTGCCCAAGCGGTGCATCGGCCTGGCCTTCCTGCTGCTCCAGGTCCTGGGGCAGGTGAGTGGCGCACCCCTCAGGTGCCTCTGGCTACTTTGCCCTCCAGGGCGGCCCCTGCCCGGGCGCTCGGGTCGCTCAGCCTTCGGTCGTCCCCGCTGAGAGCTTTCTCCTTCTTGTCCCGCTCGCGCCAGGTCGCTGCCACCCAGCGCTGTCCCACCCAGTGCCCGGCCCGGTGTCCCAAGACGCCGCCAACCTGCGCCCCCGGGGTGCGAGCGGTGCTGGACGACTGCTCCTGCTGTCTGGTGTGCGCCCGCCAGCGGGGCGAGAGCTGCTCCCTGCTGGAGCCGTGCGAGGAGAGCCGCGGCCTCTTCTGCGACCGCAGAGCGGACCCCAGCGCGGGAACCGGCATCTGCATGGGTAATCCGGGCCCCTGCGCTCACCGCCCTCGGCTCCCGCCCGAGCCCCCTTTCCTCCCCTTCTCCCCTTCCCAGAGGGTAACAACGGGGATGCTGCTGGGAGTGAAGTTTGTGGAGAGTTTACTGGGCGCGAGGCACGGTCTGCGGAAGGGTGGGGAAGGGGGTGCTTCCAGGTTTGGGGAAGCCGGAGGGGGAAACTGAGGACAAAGTTGAGAAGCATTCATCGCTTGTCTCCTTACAGTGGAATCTAGGTATCCTAGGCGGGGAGCAGAGCAGAGTTTAGGGCCTGTGAAATAATTTCCTTTGGACATTTCCAAGGGGATGCTTGGGGGCAATGAAATCTTGCGTTGACTCACAAGCTCACAGTTTCCCCCACCTGCCGCCCAGCAGGTTTGTTTTCACACCTGAAATGCTCCTATTTGAGCTAAAGCAGCCTTTGGTCTCCTGAGACCACTCTGTCAGCCCAGTCTGGACTGTGAATAAAATAAAGCGCAGGCAACTAACCAATTCGGGCTGGTGGCACTGATTGGGAGGTCATTTTTCCACCTGGTGCACCATTTAGTTGGAGGCTGTCCCCACCTCCCCCCCCCACACCCCCATAAGAGGGCTTGGAATAGGCTTTTACTTTATTCCCTAAGTTAGTGATGATTTATTGTGCTGGAATGCCAAGGAATCCTACCTCTCTTCTCGATTTGACCAGTTAACCTATTTGGAGTGTTCGACGTGCACCTTTTTCTTTCTAATTCTAAGCTGCTGGAGTAGGAGAATTGACTTCATGATTGGGAACAACAGCCGAGGCACCTTGGGACTGTCACTCCTCAGTGGTGCACTCCCTGCCTCATCTGTGGGGGAAAAAAAAAGACAAAAACAAAAACAAAACAAAAAACCAGTGGCAGCATTGGATGGTCTTCAAGGTTTCTTCTAGCTGTGGGAGGCCTCCATGGGGACATATCCCTGCCAGAGAGAGAAGAAACAGATAGCTTAAAAAGAGAAAAAAAGGGGCGCCTGGGTTTGCATGTAGCTTGTATAGCTTCTCCATCACACTCTGTTCTTGATTTTTCTCTCTGCCCTTCCCTCTCTGCCTTGCTTCCCCGATGCTCTAGCGGTAGAAGGAGACAACTGTGTGTTTGATGGGGTCATTTACCAAAGCGGGGAGACCTTTCAGCCAAGCTGCAAATACCAGTGTGCCTGCAGAGATGGACAGATTGGCTGTGTGCCCCGCTGCGGAGAGGACCTGCTCCTGCCCCAGCCCGACTGCCCAGCTCCCAGAAAAGTTGAAGTGCCGGGGGAGTGCTGTGAAAAGTGGATCTGTGACTCAAATGAGAAGGGGGAGTTGGGAGGCCTCGCCCTTCCAGGTAAGAAACTCAGGATACCTGAAAGTCATCACCGCACAAGGGAAAGGCAGGCAGGAAGCATGTGTGCTCTTTTGGATTCTCCATGAGAAACTGGCCTCGGTTTCTGGCCATCCAGTGGTGGATTCCAGATGCCCACGGAGATCAAACACATCACGTGTGTGTGAATCCTTGCCAAGTTATTGAAGTAGGCGCGCGGTTCCTCCGAAAGAGAACCTGCTGCGTTCAGTGGTTCTTTTGAGCAAGGGGACTGATTTTGTCTTACTGCATGACCAGCCTCTCTAAAGAATGCTGCTTTTCCCTGGACAGGTGTCCCAGAGAAATGCCACCTTTCCAGATGCTCTAGGAAGGGTCAAGGAGCTTTGTTTTGCTTCTCTTTGTGCTTTATCTTCTAAAGGAAATGTTTTTTTGGAAAAAAAAAAAAAATTCAAGAGCCAATATCAGCCAGATACTGAATTAGCCAGATTTACATCCTAAATGCCAGATTTAGGATGACAGTATACAGACCTTGGCAGGTTTTCTGAGGTCAGACATTATCAAACATGCCTTGCGGATCAAACATGCCTACACTTCCGTGTAGAAGTGCCCCCAAGCCATACCTATTAAGTGTTGAGAAAGAAATGTTTGTAATCAAAGTCCAAGTGTCTATATCCCATGTTGAGAACATGACAGCTGACCGGATGGTTGTTGATGCCATCCTGTTCTATGTTCTTCAAACTGCTAGGCTTCTTAAAAACAGGGCCTCCTAAGCTAGTTCAGGACAAGTTGGAGAGTCATCCCCTAGACCTTTCTGGAAGGCCCAGAACGTGCCGGCATTGTGGCTCCTCTTTAGGGTTTATAAACAGAGATCCGGTTCTGAGAGCACCCGGGTTTAGTAGGTACAGAATTGAATGAGACCCCCTTTCCAAGGATGATTGAAAGCATTCTTCCACAATCCGCATGTTTTACTCAATATGGCCACCTCTGTTGGTCCCTCCCGTACGTAGCCTACAGGACAGAAGCCACGCTAGGAGTTGCGGTCTCCGACTCCAGCATCAACTGCATTGAACAGACCACAGAGTGGAGCGCATGTTCCAAGAGCTGTGGCATGGGTTTTTCCACCCGGGTCACCAACAGGAACCCACAGTGTGAAATGGTGAAGCAGACTCGGCTCTGCATTGTGCGACCCTGTGAGCAAGAGCCCAAGCAGCCCACAGATAAGGTAAGAACGTGTGGGCAGCCTCCCGACCCAGAGGAAGCAGCTTTGCCTCCTGGGTGTCTTGGGCTCTAGAAAATCTCCCTGACACTAGTCGACACAGAGGCCAGCTCTAGCTGGGAGTGAAGCCCAGAAAAAAGGGGAAGTGGTTCCTGCAGTGAGGGAGTTTACCTTCTTTTATTTTTCCTCTTTCATATATTGAAATATCCAAGCAACTCACAGCAGGTCTAGCGGCAGAGGGAGAAGCTGGCAATAGAAGTGTCCCCAGATGAGAAGGTCTGGCAAATCTCCTCCCATTCCTGGAAAAAACTGGCCTCTTGCTTGCCAAGCTCAGTTGATTTGAAAGTGGTCGCTTCTGACCTCCGTATTTTACACCCCTTAGGCTCCATCTATAGGAAGCACAGGGTAGAAATGGAATCTTCTGCACTCAAGCCTCCGTCCCCAACATCCTACCTGGTCCCTGCTGTGCACCTGATAAACAGTTGTTGATGGATAAATGAATGGGTGTCTGGGAATTATTTTCAGTGCTTCAAAAAGTCTAGAGGGAATAGTACATTTGCCAGCAAAAGGCGATATGTGCCAAATAAAATAGCACATTTCTTTCCTTTTTTGCTGGAAGTGAATCAACTCAGTGTGTTAACACTGACCATAAGGCATGCGGATCAGAAGCTCTGATTGGTTCCTGATGACATCACAGGCTTCCTCCCCGAGCCATAGATCAGAAAATGCAATACCCAAACTGACCATTATATGGAAATTTGTACAACCCTAAAGCCAAAAAGTGTCTAACAATGAATGATTTACATATCTCTACACCATATCACCTAATACCTAAGGGTGCGACTTTGGAGCCAGACAGCCTAACTCCTGGCTTACACTGCAGGAACTAGCTGTGGGATCTGGATGAATTTTCTTAACCTCTAAGCCTCAATTCCTTCCCCCATATAATGAGGCCATTGACAGTACCTACCTCAAAGTTGTCATGGAGGATTAAATAGAATGAATTCACAAAGTGGCTGGGAAGAGATGACTCCATTAGCATTAGGCATCATTTCTGTTTATCGCTCATAGAAGTCTCCGGCAATCATATTAGTTATATGGCTACATGGCTATATGATTTTGGGGGGTCCATCCTAATTTATATTTCTTCCACCAATTTTGAAAGAACACATAGAAACATCCCTAAAATTATATGCTAGAAGCTGACCTTCCCCCCACTTAGGGGAATTGCAATATGCATGGGATGTGTGGTTTCACACATCCCATGTGGGTTCACCCACAAAGCTGCCTCTCTCTGTCTCTCTCTCCCTGTGTCTGTTCCTGTCTCTGCTTCTCTCTCTCTCTCTCTCTCTCTCAACCCCCACCCCCTCACACACACACACACACACACACACACACACACACACAGATGTGGCTGACCTTGTACCTTTGTGAGGACATTGGCAAGAATGTAGGTTACACATTAAATATCAAAAAGGAAGAAACAAAGGACCTTTAACATTGTCAAGGACACACTTCTTTATTAAATAAGGCTTTTCCATGCATGCCTCCAAAACTTTGTTTTTTCTATTGTTTCTTTTGCCAAAATTTTTATTTGTTTGTGTAACTTGCACCCAGTTTTATATTGGGAGATACTATATTTAAGATACATACATTTCATAAAGGTTCCAAAATCTATTTGGAAGCTAGGGAAATAACAGCATAATAATCATTACATCCTATCACCAAGAGATGCTTTAAAATGGGCTAGTGCTTCTCAAAGTGTGGCTCCCTAGACCAGCAGCATCATCTAAGAACCTGTTGGAAAAGCAAATTATTGGGACCCACATCAGACCCATTGAATCAGAAACTCTGGGTGTAATGCCCAACACTTTCTGTTTTAGCAGACCTTCTAGAAGATTCTGATGTAATGTTTGAGAGGCACAGATTTAAGAGAATCCCAAGCCTCATCACTCCACAGCTGTGGGCTGTGCCTAGGAAAGTGAAAAGCAGAAGAGAATTATTGCAAATTTTAGTCGGTGAAGAAATCTGAGTGGGAAATAAACATAGAGTCAGTGTTGTGCTGAATCTGTATGAGGGTTCCTCATCAGCCATTACTAATGGAAACTGAATAAATTCTTCACTTACCCTGTGAAAGGGTAAAGAACTGTACCCTGTCTTCATGGAAAATAACCTTAAATCCCATTATCTTAGATGTTCCTGAGGTTATAGTACAATAGAAGACATGGGCTTGTGTCAGATGTTCAGTAACTTGATGTTTCTGGTGACTTTAGGCCTTTGAGACTCCATTTACTCATCTGTGAAGCTTGTACAGCTGTTCTTTACGTGAATAATTGATCCTTGTAGGACTGAATGTTAGTAACGTTAAGTGAGTTAATGTCTGAAAAGTATTTGAAGTATTTGAAGCATTAGGAGGTGTGCAATGCTGCCAGGTGTATTCCATTTCTTTTTATAATGCCTAAGAATGCATTGGCTATAACATCAAAGTCTGTTTCAGTGCCTTGAAAAAATAGATTTCTTCATATACACTTTACCCTCATGCTTATCGCCACGTCAAAGGATAGTTATGTACCTGTAGGCATGGTTTCCACATTCTAGGCAGGAAGATAGTGAATGCAGGAAGCAATAAAGAACTGTACCTGTCTGAAGGTCAAAGAATTTCCCAGAATCCCTTGGTTTATGTATCATTGGCCAGAACTTGATCACAAAGCCATCGCAAGCACTCAGATATTCTGCTGACCAAATTGTCCTAACACAATAATGTCATGTTAACAAAGAAGAACAATGGATAAGGGTTAGGCAGCTAGAAATTTACTCCATATCCCTAAAATGGTTCTTTGGAGAAATGGTAGCCATTCCATGAATCCGCTTTTTCTTCTTTCTTAGAAAGGAAAGAAGTGTCTCCGCACCACGAAGTCACTCAAAGCCATCCACCTGCAATTCAAGAACTGCACCAGCCTCCACACCTACAAGCCCAGGTTCTGTGGGGTCTGTAGTGATGGCCGATGCTGCACCCCCCACAACACCAAAACCATCCAGGTGGAGTTCCAGTGCTCCCCAGGGCAGATCATCAAGAAACCAGTGATGGTCATCGGGACCTGCACCTGTCACAGCAACTGTCCTCATAACCACGAGGCCTTCCTCCAAGAGTTAAAGCCAAACACCAGCAGAGGGGAAATGTAACATGTAATCCTTGAGAAGCATACCTACAGAGGCAAACTGTAGCTACCCACCATCAAATGAATATAAGAAAAATTAGGAAGAATTATTATTTTACCCCTGAATCCTATGTATTTTCTGTGGTCATATGAGGTCAGTTATATCTGTCTTTTTTTTTTTAATGAAAGATATGATTAACTGTAAACTTGAAATCAAGGTAAGCTCAGGATAGTACTTAGGGATGACTTACTTTTCTGTGGTATTTACTACAAACAAAAATTTGTATAAATTTAAGAAATAAGGTACATGTTTTACTGTGTAGACTATCACATTACACTCATCTTATTTTGTTATACACTAGTGCAATATCAAGAAAATGTCAGTCATGAACATCACAGTGAGGTTCAATATCATACTGAACATGTTGTCATATGAATATTTTGCCATATAGTGAGGTTTGACTTGATGGGGTTTCTGTTGAACTCTCTTTTTGAGTGGCTCAACTCTCAACTTCCGAGTTCAAGATCTGAGGAAATGTGTAGCTCTTCAGTTTGAAAGCCGGAGACTGTTAGTCTTCTGTTGTGTTGCATACTAGGAAACAAGATGTATCTACAGGAGTGGAATATTTGTTAGTTAAGTGGACTGGTGTGGTAAACTTGTTCCATTGGAGACAGTTGACTCCTTTCCAAAGAAAGAAACCAAACAGAAAACTCCCCCTAATACAGAGATGGCCCACCTCTCAGCCCTCATACATTTCTATATGCTGGAGGCCAGTGGGACTCACTGCTTTTTCACTCAGAAGAGGCAGAACACATCAGCAGAGATTTTCTTTACCTTACTGATGAGTAAACTGGGACCCAAAGCACCTGATTACAACCTTTGATGACTTTCAAGTGTGCTGGTCTTAGATTCTGAGAAAGAAGGACAAATCAACATGATTGTGGTGGAAAAATACCACAAATTTTATGGGAGTTCAGAATGATGGTAGACATACCCAGAACTTATCGTTGGGCCCTAATTATGCAAACTCACGAACAAGATATATGTGTATACATATGTGTATCTAATTTTTCAGGCTACAAGATAGGCTGCAAACTTAAATGTATACATTCTTTTGTCACCACATGTGTTCAGCTTTTCTCTTTTAAAGTATTTATATATAAGTTATACATTTTTTAGAAAATATTCTTTTTACTTTCTCTGTTTGTCAGACCTCACTAAATAAACATGATTTTATCAAAGTGTGACTGCCATTACTTATGTGCTTATGAGTTGCTTACTGAAAATATAAATAACAGATGGATCTAGAGAGTATAATGCTAAGTGAAATAAGTCAGACAGAGAAAGACAAATGCCATATAGTTTCACTCATATGGGGAACCTAAGAAACAAAACAAAGGAAAAAAGACAAACGAAAGAAACCAGACTCTTAAATACAGAGAACAAACTGGTGGTTTTCAGTGGGGAGGTGAGTAGGAAGTGCATGAAATAGAGTGAGGGGAATAAGAGTACACTTCTTGAGATGAGTAGTGAGTGATGTATAGAATTGTTGTCTCATTATATTGTATACCTGAAACTAATATAACACTTTATGTTTATTCAACTTCCATATAAAAAAGAAATACAAATAAAATTAAAATTTACAAATTAAATCAGACACCAAGCGACAGCATCTATTGAAAACAAGGTGGATATTTTTAGATGAGCTTACAATTTCTTATCAGGAGGGAAACAAAAGATAGTTCTGAGTTAGATGATCTCTATTGCCAAGGCCTCAGATAATCCCACACTGCTTACTCAAGCCCACATCTTGAGCTCTGATACTTTTTTCTGGACAACCTGCTAGACACATTTATGTATTAAAAATTGAATGTGGACCAAGCAAAACTTGTCTTCCTGGTTTCAAATTGCCCTCCATCCTCCCAATTACCCGGCTTAAACCGCCAGCATTATCTTGATCAACTTACTCTTCACTGTGTGCTTAGAAAACCATATTTCCAGAGGCAATGCAGAGCCCAGCAGTGAATAGGGCTGCCATTTGGGCAATGTGAGGGTCAAAGTTAATATAGGCTTTATATTTAAGTTTCTTGTTCATTCAGTGGGGCTATAGTTCTTCCACATAAAAAAAAAAAAAAAAATCTTGTCCTCTTCTCCCCAACTTCATTTCTACTACCTGTAGCTTCCTGCCTGACCCATATATTTAACAAGTTTGTATTTGTCCCTTATGATAAATTGGAAAGCCAATTTGATTTCTAGATTTTAATCAAAGAACATTATTAAGGACAGTTAACATTTATTGCACACTTATTTGCAGAACACATTATCTTCATTAACAACATCTAATTTGCCCAATGGCCCTGTGAAGAACACTCCTCCCCCATTTTACACATGAGGAAACTTAAACTTTTTTAAACAAAGGGTTAAAAGACACTGGTGGATCGTGAACTCAAATCAAAGTCCTTTTGTTTCTACTTCAAGCTATCACATGAATTCATGCAAAAATAATCTGTGAGGCTGTTCAGTCCAGTATTGTCCACAATGGCAAAATGGGACTATCTGAAGGCCTGACAATATAGATTTGGCTTGATAAATCCAGTACCGCCATTACAATGAAGAAAAAAGCTATCTTTAAAACGAAAATATAAAAAAATACTAACCTACCACAGAAAGAATAGAACTGTGACTGTGGGAAAAGTGATTTGTTTTTGTTCAAAAGTATCTCTGAACACAAATGTAAAGAGAACTAGGAGACAATATAAAGTATGATAGTGTTATGCCAAATTGGGCCTTTTTGTTGTTGTTCGTGATTTCTTTATCTTTTTCTTTTCTTTTTTTTTTTCTAACTTAGAACGTACTACTTTAAAAGCAGGGGGGATAAAAGGATAAGGCTAAATTCAGATATCCCTTCAAGCATACCTCTGCTCATTCATGTTGAGTTGGCTGCCCCTTCCAGCATCTGAAACACTTGCTAATTCATTCATTTTGTTCATTCAAAAACACTTACTGACTGCTTCTGGGTGCCTGGTATTGTTTTAAGCTCTGGGAAAGTAAAACAAACGATAAAATAAACAAGCCACCTCTCCTTCCTGGAATTTACACTCTTTCTCTGTTGGCAGAAGCAGGCAAAAACAAGGAAAGGATCAATGAAAAGAAATATCAAAGAGTGATAAATAAACCCTATGAAGATCATCAAAACAGGGCAATCTAACAGAGAATTTCTTGGTGGCCATTTTAGCTGGAGGTGGTCAAGGAAGCTCTTTCTGAAGAGGTCACATTTCATCCTAGATCTGAATGACCAAGATGAGGAGAAAGAATCTTCTAGACAGAAGTAACAGCTAATGCAAAAAAAAAGAAAAGAAAAGAAAAAGAAAAAAACAAAAACTAGCATCAGGAATAAGCTTGGCGCTTCCTTAGAGAAAATTTGCTGGTCTTGAGTGTGCCAGGGGATGTGGGAATGATGGAAGGCTTTCCCCACCATGTCACAGTATTTTACAACCCATTCTTTAAATTCCATTACATTGAGCATCTTGAGGCCAGCATCTTAATCTTCTTTGTATCTGGCACACAGTAAAACTTCACTATATACCCACTGAACACATGAATGAATAAATGAATGAATTGACAAAATGAATGAATGGACAATACACAGAACATTCTTTGAAATAAATGCTAGGCTTTTAAACAATCATTTTCATGATCACAGTCTCTTGGAGAGCAATCCCCGACTCTCAGGCCCACCCAGACACACACATGAATGCATGCAGTCCTGAAATGACAATTTAAAGACATTTAAAAAATATGATCTGATCTATAAATATCTGTGAAGTCCAGAATGTTCTAGTAAGATGGCAAGGAATGCAACATTTACTGAGCAGGGCTGAGGGCTGCAGAAAGAGTGCAGGTTTGGTACTTGGTCAAGCCTAGATTTGAATACCAGCCCTACTCTTTCCCTGCTATGGGATACTGAGTAATTTGCACATACACTCTGAGCCTCAGTTTCCACACCTGTAAGAGGAGACCATAATATTGATCCACCTTCGTTTGTCCCGAACTGAGAGGGTTGCTGGGACTCGGGACTTTTGGTTGTAAGATCAGACAATCCTAGGAAAACTGGGCCAAAGTGGTTACTCTGTTTATCAGCCACACATTGTTGTAAGATAATATGTGCTCATAAGCACTTCACTGTGCCAGACACATAGTAGGTTGGCAAATGACAGCCCTTATCATAAGAAACATCCAGTAGAGTGAAGCTTTGCCCCGTATTCTCTGCTTGTCATATTCAGAGGTAGATATTACTGACCTCATTTTTACAGGGAAATACCGAGAGTATAAAGGAAGCTAATTGCCTATTAAGGACACAGTAAATGAAGGAGCCAGGGTTCAAACTCAGGGTCCGCCTGAGCTCAGAGCCAAAGATCTTTGCTTTCTTCAGCGCTGCAGCCATGAGGCCAAGTGTATTTTCAGCAACCAAAACAATTCCAACAGTTTTCATTTTTGTGCTATTTTCCCAAACTAGAAATGTTCTCTTTTAGAAACAACATTGCAAAGGAGTGAGATGGCTGAGATCATTCTGTGAATGTGAAATTTTGAAAGCACTTAATTGCTTTTTAGTGATAAGACACACTTCATTGAAAATTATTTGGGAATTTTTCTTCCAACCCATAAGGATGCAGTTCAAGAATGTGGCAAGGACGTCTTTACACAAGGAAATAATTTGTCACATACATATCTGTGCTTGATGAGATTATCAATAGAACTTTTGACAGAGATTTCTAGGCAGGACTGGATTTTTCTTCCAGGATCTTCCTGTAGGTACACATTGTCATGTTTCTGCACAAGTTTCAATCCAAATGCTCAATATCATAAATCAAATTATCAAAACAGTATGTCCTTTTGGCTGTGTGCTATCGAGCTTGGTTTGAAGATTCATTATTGTTGGAAACGTATTCATCTTAACCACACCGCATGGCTCTTGCTGGCAGTGCTATACTGTCTGGACCACAGAGGGTCCACCAAATTCAATTACCACTT
Organism: Neogale vison; assembly: GCF_020171115.1. Classification (NCBI taxonomy): domain Eukaryota; kingdom Metazoa; phylum Chordata; class Mammalia; order Carnivora; family Mustelidae; genus Neogale; species Neogale vison. The sequence goes on along the minus strand of NC_058094.1, from coordinate 20,274,081 downwards.
CAATAACACTACTGGCACTTTCTGAACTCTGAATAATGATGAATTCTCTGCAGCTATCCAGCTGAGGACTGTGAATTACTGTTTCACTAAGCCAGCTGTTCTGTGGATAATCAGGACGTGTAAAGGGTAAGGATGTCACTGTTGTCCCATTCTTCCTAAAGATGTGTGTCTGTTCTTAGGACAAGAAATTGAAGGTCTGAATTTCAGCCCAGGGAGCACTACAAAAGAAGATATAGTTCCATTCAAATGGCAGAATTTCACACAATGAACTGACCACCGGTTCTACTGGAAGGAGCCTGGAAATAAATGTTTTATAATCCAAGATGAGGATGTTGCTTGGATTTATATTTTATTAGCAAAATCTGAGAAGCAGGCTTTGCCTGTAGCAGAGGTTCATAAGTCTGGAAGAGGTTACAAAGTTCTTTGTGTGGGTTAAATAAAGGTCAGTATGCTCCTAACGGACACAGATTTGTCCTCCTGAAGCAAGGCCACCCGCAAGATCCTTGGAAGACCTTGGCAGAGGAGACATCAGTAAATCCAAGTTCTGGTTCCTCTAAAAATTTCTAAACCTCAGCAGTGAGAATCTTCCCTGACACTTTGCAGAGCATCTCAGCCCCCAGAAGAAAGGGACAAAGACTACAAGGATCCTCTTGGATGGACCCCGTCATCTCCCCAAACTCCATATCCTTGCTCAAGAATCTACTTTTAAGTTCACCTTCTCTGAGAAGACTTCCTGACTGGCACCTCCCCCAGCCCCCAGAACAGAACTGACCATGCCCTCCTTCCTGCTTAACTGCATCTCATAACAATTACTATCACAGCAGCTAAAACACCACACCTCTGTCATTAGTTTTCAAGTCCGTCCCCCCTTTAGACTCTAAGTTCCATGACAGCAGAGACCTTGTCTGATTTTCTCACCACTGCTTCTCATTGCGTGCCTCATATTTTTCTCTCACATTACTCCAAGCAGCTAAGTGTAATGAACACTTACAGCAGAAATCCAGCATTTCAGGCCAAAGTGTCTATGGCATGCCACATTTTTCAATGAAAATTTCAGGTAAATCTTGATCTCTCTTTACTATATCCATGTTTGTTAAATATAAAAAAATAACATTAAAGAATTCTAATTGGTTAGTGTATTCAACTTTTCCTACCCAAATCTTCAGGTGAATCTGATGCCCCAGAATGATGTACAATGTCTACACTGAAGTCACATATCTCCTTGCATACTTCACATAGTCAAATTAGTAGTAACAACAATAATTTCCAATTTCATCTCATTTTAGATGCCATCAATTATAAGATATATTTTTAATTTATGTAACAAAAAGAAATAAAAATTATGCCAATTCACTTAGGACACACCCTCAAATGTGAGATTTATCTTAATTTCATAAACAGTGAAATATTTTAAATGTTGATTTTAGAATATATATAATTTAAAATACAAGATTTTTTAAAGGGACAAAGTAGAGGAAAAAGAGAAATAATATTTACAAGATTATTAAGTACCAGAACATATTGGAAAACACTGAACTTGGAAAAAACCATGCTTTACTTGGGTACCTTCCAGACTTCTATGTACACAAAAGAAGAATATTGAATTCACCAACTTATGTGATCCCATCCATATTGACTTACAGACTACCTATACTATGTGCCATGCACTTATAAATATCATCTTTACAACCTAACATTTCTTCATAACAGTGTTACAAGATGAGTACCATTGTCCTATTTTACAGATCAGATAGGTAAGGCCTCACCCAGGGACATCGGCTGTGACCAGGCAGACAAGGCTGCCTGCAGCATGACATCCCACCAGCTCCCAAGAGCTTGAAATGTCCTTCCTCTTTCTTTCCTCTTTTATTATAATGAGCATTCTGAAGCCTGAACTCATTACAATAAAAGCACTTCTGGTTTCTCGATTAGAAAATAACCATAGACTTCAGATTTATTCTGGTCTCTATAGGCAGTGTGGTAATGAAATGAGCAAAGCAAATATTAATAAACTGTATCTACATAACATCCCTCAAAGTGGTAGAGATATGAAAAAGTCAACCAAGGAAACCATCTATAAAATGACATCGTACCAACCTTACAGCAAAAGTAAACTTGAACAAGAAGAACAAAGCTGGAGGTTTCACAATCCCAGATTTCAAGAGATACTGCAAAGCTATGTAATCCAGAGAGCATTGTACTGACCCCAAAACAGACGCATAGATCAATGGAACAGAATAGAAAACCCAGGATAGAGCAACATTATATAGACAATCTATAACAGAGAAGGCAAGAATATGCAATGGGGAAAAACAATCTTTTTAATAGACAGCGTCAGAAAAACTGGACAACTACATGCAAAAGAATGAAAATGAACCACTTACACCATATACAAAAATAAATTCAAAATGAATTAAAAACCTAAATGGGAGACCTCTTAGAAGAAAACAGAAGCAGTAAGCTCTTTGATATTGGCTTTAGCAATATTTTTCTAGATATGTCTCCTAGGCAAAGGAAACAAAAGCAAAAATAAACTATTGGGACTTCTCCAAAATGAAAAGCTTCTGCATAACAAAGAAAACTATCGACAAAAATGAAAAGGGAACGTACTGAATGGGAAGTTATTTGCAAATGACATATCTGATAAAGGGTTAATATTAAAAATATAGAAAAAAGACTTAACACCAAAAAAAACACAAATTATCCAATTAAGAAAATGGGTAGAAGACCCAAATAACATTTATCCAAGAAAAACAAAGATGAGCAACAGACACATGAAAAGATACTCAAGTTCACTTGTCATCAGAGAAAGCAAATTAAAACCAAAATGAGATATCACCTTACATCTGTCAGGATGACTAGAATCAAAAAGACAAGAGATAAGAAGTGTTGGCCAGGATGCAGAGAAAAAGGAAACCTTGTGCACTGTTGGTAATGCACACTGATGGAAAATAGTATGAAAGTTCCTCAAAAAATTAAAAAATAGAATTTACCATATGATCTAGTAATTCCACTACTGGGTATTTACCCAAAGAAAACAAAAACACTAATCTGAACAGATATATGCATCCCTATGTTTATCACAGCATTATTTATAATAGCCCAGATACAGAAGCAACCCAAATGTTCACTGACAGATAAAGAAGATGTGATATATACACATATACAATGAAGTATTACTCAGCCATGAAAAATGATGAGCTCTTGCCATTTGCAACAACATGGATGGATCTGGAAGATATTATGCTAACTGAAATAAGTCAGACAGAGAAAGACAAATACCATATGCTTTCACTTACATGTGGAATCTAAAAAATACAGCAAATAAACAGATAGCAAACTGTTCTCTCTGTTAAATGCAGAGAAAACCTGGTAGTTGCCAGAGGGGAGGTGGTTCTGGGGAATGAGTGAAACAGATAAAAGAGATTAAGAAGTACAAACTACCAGTAATAGAATGAATGTCGTGGACATGTAAAGTGCAACATAAGAAATGCAGTCAATAATATTGTAATAATGCTATATGGTGATGGATGGTAACTGTACTTATCTTGATGAGCACTGAGTAATATAAGAATTGTTGGATCAATACGTGTACACCTGAAACTAATATAACATTGTACTTTAATTATACTTCAATTTTTAAAGTTTCATTTTATAAATAGCCATAAAAAGAAACTATACTAAATAATCAATGAATTTGACTTTTTTTTAATGGGACCACTTGCTTTGTCAGGCTTCTCAAACAAAGTATCAAGATGTATCCATAAATACAAAGTTTTGTAGACAGAATTGTTGAATTAGATCTTTTTTTTATTTTTTTATTTTTATTTTTTTTTAAGATTTTATTTATTTATTTGACAGACAGAGATCACAAGTAGGCAGAGAGGCAGGCAGAGAGAGACGAGGAAGCAGGCTCCCTGCTGAGCAGAGAGCCCGATGCGGGACTCGATCCCAGGACCCCGGGATCATGACCTGAGCTGAAGGCAGAGGCTTTAACCCACTGAGCCACCCAGGCGCCCTAGATCTTTTTTTTTAAATGGAAGATTTCACTCAATCAATTCCTTTATAACCCAAGTTACTTACTAGGTACCACTCATTCAATATATCGAAAACAATTCATCCACTTGATAGGCCTTCACTGACATTTTTTTAAATCAACCTGCACTACATATCCAAGAAAAATGCATTAATTAGTTAATACTCTTACTTAACTGAAGCTTTGGATTGTCTAAGGTCTGAGCACGTACCTCTTGTCATATTAGATTGGTCATCACAGATTCATTCTTACAATGTTGGACACAGTTTCTTTAACAAAAGAGCTGAACTCCATACCACACCAAGAGGTTGAATGCAACACAGATTTCTCAAACTTGGAGCACAATTAAAGTACAAGTACTATTTTCTAAAAGCCCTGCTGTTTTATGGGCATCTTCTTCTACCAAGACTTTGTATTGATTTACACACTTCTTCAATCCTACATAAGTTAGCTGTGGGTTTATAAGGGCCTCAAATTTCATAAGCTGCACATCATTATCTTCCACTACTCTTTTAGTTTCGTGTCTTTCTCTTCTTTGATGAGTGAATAGCTTGAAAATGTCCACGGAAGATATTTTATTGTATTCTGAGGAGGGGAGTGACATGATTCGACTTCAGTATTCCCTGAACTCTGCAGTCTCACTCTGAAATATATAGTAACAGTCAAGACCCCCTGACTTTTCTATAAGTCTCAGCCCCACCCTGGTTAGCTAGCTGTATATAGCATGTACAGGGGCAGTTAATCCAGAGGCAAATGTGCTTTTATTGGTTATATAGAGTTCCTGTAGACACGTGGCCAAATTTTAAACTACTCATGATTTATGACTTGTATAGTATAAAAGCTTATTTAGGTGTTCTTTGCTATTTCAGATTCCCCTGCTAGTTACATGATTGGGTTTTAAGGGAGAGTTGATACATCACAAATCATGAAGAACCACCTAGAGGAATAGTAAAAAGGTGCTGCTTTATTTCCAAGCTTTTATGTTTGCCTCCCACTCTTCTCTCTCCAACTTACCAGTTTCTTGCTTTCTTTTCTTCAAAAGATTTTTGGAAAGTGCAAGCAGTCCCTAGTCCATAGGTCCTCAGGGATGACAGTGAGTTGTAACATTTGCTCTGTATGCCCACTAATGACCTCTTTTCTAGGCTAACCCTTCAAATTGCCTTTATTGAGTCATCTTGGCATCATCCCTAAACTTAAGAGGTGGAAAGTAAACACAGGAGTAATCTCTACACAAGCACAACTAAGAAAAAACCTTTATCCATCCATAATAGGGTCCACTGAGCAGTCTCATACTCAATCTGAAATTATCATAGCTATTATTATGGGTCATAGGTAATACCTCATGGGCTGTATTTAACTCTCTTCACTCCTCTATGAAACATTAAGCAATAATTCTATACAAGCTGGGTACTCAATATGTACTGGATAAAAAACAAAAGAATAAATTGAGAGGATGAAAGGATCATTAGAGAGATTATATGAGTGGAAATTGATTAGATTAATTAATTGATGAGAAAAATTAATTGATGAGAAAACAGATAAGCAAACAAATAGAACTGAAACTTTATGACTGTCATTCCCTGGCCCTTTTTAAAAAATAGTTTACCATTGTAAAGTTGTTGCTAAAATTCTGGAAAGTTCCATCAGTGATGATCACAGGAATCTGTCCAGTATTCACGCCTGCCCACACCTACTTCTCCATGCTCCCCTTTCTGGTTCACAGCAAACCTCCTTTTAGTTATATGTCTTAGTTTGGACTGTTCCTGTTGATTCTTGTCCCTAGACTTAACCTGGTCCAATTTCTGATGTATGTCATCCAAACATGCTCTCCCTAAATTTGCCCTTTCTGTCTCTTTGACCCTAGCCAGCAAGGTTGGACGGTTATCCCCCAACTTACCCATCAAGGCAAGATGTAGGAATTAGATAGTTTCCTTAAACTAGACTTAACACCAACACAGTTGTAAATGATATTGTTGATTCCCTTTGTCCATGCCTGAATAACAAAAGGCTCTCACATCACTGTGTTTAAAGGTTCTTCTTTGCAACCTGACACCCAATTTTTATAAGGACTAAGGCCATAGTGGCTTTAAAAAGGTACTACTCTCTTCAACTCTAGGTGGGGAGATGTCTGTAAAAGTAATCTGTAAATTCTAAATTCCCATTTGGCATAAGTTATTATTAGGGGTCATTAACTGTCTATGCAACTCTAAGACATTTGGATATTAATTCAAATTTTTCATCATCCAGATGCTTGATATTTGAAAAAGCCCATTTGGCATTCTACTCCCAACTCTCTGGATGGTTAATGGATCAATAAGGAGGAAAAGTCAATGTTTGTCATCTTGTAGACATTTTCCCTATAAAGTTTAAGTACCTTACCTGTGCTGCAAACAGAAAAGGAAATATTAAAGTTAGGCTTTAAAATTTTTGACCATATGCAAAAATGGTCATGTGAGTCATTTAGCTAAAAGAATCAACGACCACTAGCAGACAATACACTTATCTTGGTGGTTTGGGATATGTTTCTGTGCTTTGCGAAAGATCGTATCAAGTTTATTAGAGTGTCACTCCTGTTACAAATATTCTTTATGTGACAGAAGATGATGTGTCACAAATAACACCTCTCTATCTTGATGCAGTTGAACAAGACAATATTTATGAAGCAATCAGTGAAGGTAAGGTCATTCCCAAGAAGGTGATATGTAAAATGCCCTATGATTTTAATGTCTGGAATCCCCAAACTTAATTCTATGAAAACGTGTTGTATCGTAAGGTGAGAATTAATTAACCTGACATTTACTGAGCACATATGAAACTCAAATACAGCAAGATCCTCCTTTCCTATTGCAGAAGACACTCATTGCTAACCTATGTAGGGTACTCAAAGAATTCACTTTTATTTTCTCTCCAGTCTGGAAGGAACTTTCCTGATGCTATAACCAGATTCTGGGCCTCTGACCTGCTTCCATCATGCCAATAGTTCTAACGGCTTCATTTGGTAATCTATGTATGTGAGGGATAACATAAGGGGAAATGTTTTCTCCTAATTATATTACCACAAGTGTCTACAAGATGACTCGGAAACTAATACTTTCTCTTCCTTGAAAGCCACCTTATCTTTCTTCCTTCTACCAAATATTTACCAGGCTATGATGGAAACATGCAAAGGGATAGGTAGAGTAGATCTCAAAAGAAGAGTACAGAGTAATAAAGGAGAGGTTAACTTTGTCCAACTTAGGCATTCCTTTGTGCCTCATTATCAAAGGAAACTTTGAAAAGGTGCTCCAAATGAATTCTTTATATTAACATTATATAACAAGAATATTAATATTCTCTCAAGCCCTCTACTCCAAAGTCCAGTATGGTTTCTTAGATAACTCCACCACTCCCCAATAAAGTCCCTTTAGGGCTACTTAACTTTTACAAACTCAAGTGTCTGACGATTTAGCCCGAGGCTAATAGAAGTTCTACTCAACTCGACCTATTTGACTTATGAGGATAGAACTGGATCTGAGTCCTGTGAATGAGACAAAAAATGAATGTTCTGAGTTTCACCTTTGGTCCTCAAGAGATTCAACTAATATCCTCAGGAGTTAATCTAAGAAGGAAGAGTATCTCAGGGCAAGAATTGATTTTCCTCAAAAACAAAATAAGCTCAAAGCAAAAAGCAAAAAAAAAGTTTATTGTGATACATGAAAACTGATGTATTTCCTTTCAGGATGACTCTGACCTCACCCTTTGTGGAAACAATGACCACGGAATTATTGAGGAAGGAGCCTTGGATTCTTAGGTCTGATATATGCTCTTCCATCCTAATGAGATCGCTCCAACTTTAATTAGGTTGGTTCTCATTCCAAATTCTCCTTAGACACATTATCTCATCCAATTCTCATAACTACTCACTGAGGTACTGATTTTTCTGCCCATTTTACTTGTTAAGATCCCTTAGAGTTCCAGTGCTCTCACATTTTACTTAATGATGCTGGCATTTGAGAGAAAAATATGCAGTCTGTAAGCTCTAAAGAAATAACTTATAATAAGTTCATTTGAACCATCAGTCATGTTTCCCACAAATGATGTAAACTTTTAATTGCCTAACTTTTCCAAAGGAACAGTAAAGAATCCTGCTGGTTTTGTGGCTTATGGCCTTTTCTAGAAAGCTCTTAAACAGTATCCATTAGAGAACTTGGAGAAGACTATCTTCATTAAACGGGTATTGCCCCATGGTCATACACAGGCATATTGGGAATATGCCTATTTCTCTGTATTGTTAGGCATAGCAAAATATGTTCTACAGCACTACTCTTACAGGCTTTACAAATTATAACCATTTTGCAGGTGACAGATCTAGCCAAGAAAAAGAAAGAAGGGTGAGATTTCCTTTCTTCCCAAATAATGCTTCATTTCAATGAATCTTCAATATCAGAAAAGGATAAGTGACACTATTTGGATGAGCTCATTTAAACATGTGCAACTTTTTCCACAAAGATTAATTAGAGCATGTCAGCTACACTGGTGGCAAAGCCATCTTGTTTCTAAATCTACAAGAAGTAATATACAAAGTAGGATTACAACTGCTCAATCTTTAGCATGACATGCATAAAATCAATATTTCAAGCTCTTTTGGGAGTTACAGCCCAACATGCTGCTAATGAATCGTCATAATGACCTCAGCCAGCCCCTCCTGTCCAGTGGGGAAATGAGATTACTCAGCCTGCAAGGAGGGACTCAAAGACTGGGCAGTTCACAGGGACTGTGGACAGGCAGCTGGTTTTCCAGAAGACAAATATCAGATGTACAAGTTTCCTAGATGCCATGCCATTATCAGCCCCAGCCGCTCTGAACTCAGCCAGCCAAACTCAGTCATTTGCAAGACTTTGGGGAGAGCAGAGCCGGGGCATGTTCTGAGACCATCCCGAATGTCTTCTCATTAAGCAAGAGATCTCAATAGCAGGACTTCTGAATATGCCATACAGAAAGAGACCTCAAAATTTCCTATGGGAGATCCTATTTTGCTTCTCACTGAATGGAAGCGATGCTTGTTTAACGTTATCTCTGTGCTTATCATCAATGTTTTATGTTCTAAATTTCCTAACTTTGTGAAAAACTGAAGTTCTCTTTTACAACTTGAATAATCTAGAATCTCCAGAATTTCTCCCATTAGTGTTTTGAAACTCGAGCTCTTCTTGAGAATGCTCTAAGAATAATCTGGAAAAATAATACATATATATGGTTAAATATTGACTAGCACAATGTTTTCAACAGAGGATAATTTTGCTCCCCAGAGGATGTTTGGTAATATCCAAAGACATTTTTGATCTTAATCACGGGGGGGTGGGGAGGGGGGGCTGCTATTGGCATCTAGTGCATAAAGGCCAAAGATTCTTCTCAACACCCTCCAGCACACAAGCATCCCACACAACAAGGAATCATCGATCCCAAAATATCAATAATTCCACTGTTAGAAAGCCTTGCACTGGCATAATGACAAAAGCCTAAGTTTCATCAGTGACAAAAGCTCAAATTCAACCACAGGTTAAAAACTCCCTCAGACCGTGGTACAGGAGGCAAAGAGAAAGGCAGTCTAATCATCTCAATGTTGACTAATATGAAATCTCTTAGAGGAGGTGTTGCAGAAACCGCTTCTGTGAAAAGAGCAAGCAAGCCAAAAAATGCATTTGGCCTTACAGTTGGCCATGAGAACACAGTGTAAAACAGTAAATTCCAGGGATAACTGGAAGAGAGAATTGATACCCGAACAGATTTCTCCCTTGTGACATATGCTAGCTGACTTAAGGACCCCCCCAGCCCCCAAAGTGTTAATTTCCAGAAAAAAACGATAAAGGAGTTATGATAAACATCAGCTGTGAGTTGTTCTCAGGCCACAGTCAAAGAAGGATCTTGAAATATATTTTTCATTCATTTTCTCTCTGTCTCTCCCCTATGTGAGAAACATGGCATGCACAATTGGCGCCTATATTATCCTTTGGCCAATACTTTATCCCAGTTGCCTTAGTAACTGTCAATATTTGTCTGGTATGTCACAGTCCCAGTTGGCTGATGTCTGGTTCCACATTTCCTTGTAAAGTTTAGGGAAGAGAGACACCCAGTGGTCTGAATCAACTGAGCTGCTGAAAACCATCTCCTGCTTCGTTTTATTTTCACTTGAGAGATGTTCATTAATTCTTTTTTTTTTTAACTTTAAAAAAACTTTATTTATTTTCAGAAAAACATTATTCATTATTTTTTCACCACACCCAGTGCTCCATGCAAGCCGTGCCCTCTATAATACCCACCACCTGGTTTTTTGTTTGTTTGTTTTTTTGTTTTGTTTTGTTTTTCAATTTATTTATTTTCAGAAAAACAGTATTCATTATTTTTTCACCACACCCAGTGCTCCATGCAATCCGTGCCCTCTATAATACCCACCACCTGGTACCCCGACCTCCCACCCCCCCCCCCCGCCACTTCAAACCCCTCAGATGTTCATTAATTCTTAAATCTAATCCTCTTTTAATGATCAACAATCCCCACAGTTAAACTTTTGTTTAATTTTTTAAAATTTATTTGATAGAGAGAGAGAGAGCACGAGCAGGCAGGGAGGCAGAGGGAGAAGCAACCTCCTCACTGAGCAGGGAGTCCAATGCGGGGCTTGATCCCGGGACACCGGGATCACGGTCTGAGCCGAAGGCAGAGGCTCAACCCACTGAGCCATCCAGGCGCCTCCCTACAGCTAAACTTATGGAAACAGTAGAAGCACAGAAGTTAGACCACTTACTTGCTTTTTCTATAAAAGACGAAACAGTAAATATTGCAGGCCTTGCGAGGGATGTGGTCCCTGTCGCAGTTACTCAACTCTACCATCGTAGCACAAAAGCAGCCTTAGACAGTGCAGAAACAAAATAAGCGTATCTGTATTACACTGTAATTTTATTTACAAAAGCAGCAGCAGGCCAGATTTGGCCTGAAAGCAATAGTTTACCAGCCCCTGCAAAGGAAGACAGTATTTCCATCCTCTCTCAATCTGTACGAGCAACGGTCCCTTCCACCCCGCCCCCAATTTCAAGACTACTTGAGAGAAACACTGCAAAAAGAAACGACATCAACAGTTCATCAATAACATTGGTACAATTATTTATTGGATGTGTACTATGTGTTGGTCACTGTTCTAAATACCAGGGTAACAGCAACAGATGGGACAGTCACAAGTCCCTACCATTGTGGAGCTTATATTTACAGTCAGTAATATGATCTATGAAATACAATGTCTGGTAAGGGAAAGGACAGTAAAATGGAATGCAGAAAATTCCAAAGGGGAATAGGTAAGAAATATTGTGCAGCAGAAGCGTTACAGAGTGAATTGTATCCCCCAAAACATAGACCAAAGTCCTAACCCCTGGTACCTGTGAACGTGATCTTATTTGGAAAGAAGGTCATCGCACATGTCAGCCGGTTAAGATGATGTCTTTAGAGTGGACCCTGATCCAATCCAATAGGTGTCCTTATAAGGAGACAAAACGCCATGTGAAGACAGAGATCCACTGGAAGGACCCTCAGTGACGACAGAGGAAGATGCTGGGATGATGCAGCCACCAGCCAAGGAATACCAGGGATCACCTACCCTGACCAGAGCGAGGAAGAGGCAGAAAAGGATTCTACCCAGAGATGGAGTAGAGATGACCTCTACTCCTGACGACTGCATTTCAGACACCTAGTCTCCAGAACTGTGAAAGAACACATTTCTGTTGTTTTAAGCCACACATTGTGTGGTAATTTGGTACAATAGCCCAAGAAACTCATACAGGAAGGAAGGGAATTGCCATTGGAAGAAGGGTGGGAAGGAAAAGCTTCAGTGAGAAGATGGAGGAGTGACTCACATGGATAACTGTGGGATGGGAAACCCAGCAGAGGAAACAGCAGTGTGAAGGCCCTGAGGTGGGAGAAAACACAAGGATGCCCTTGTGCCCTTGTGGGCAGAGTGAGCAGTGAGGAGAAAAGGAAGCAGTCACCTCAGAGGGGTAAAGAAGGAAGATAACAGCGGGTCTGTACATCACTGTGTGGAGTTGGGGGCTTATGCTGAGATACGATATTAAAGAATTATGAACAGAAGAGTGTCGCATGCTATGACGCATTTGTGGAAAGGATTGCTCAGGCCGGTCTGTTGAGAGACTATCCTATGAAAGCAAAGGCCTATTGTGAGGATACCACAGGAATCCCGGTGAGAAATACATGCATGTAGTGGAGGAAGAGAGAAATGTAGGGCTTGCTGTTAGAACACGATCTGATGACATATTGGGAGAGAGATATGAGAGAAAATGAGGCTCAAAGATTAGATCAAGGTGTTCACTTCCTGCAAACTGTGGTTGGTACTTATGATGGGAAGATTGGGGTAAGCAATTTTTTTGTGTGGGAGTATGTCGGAAGTTCACTTCTGGATATGTTATGATGGAATGCTATCAGTTAAATAGTATATGAGTCTGAAGGTCAGGGGAAACTTCTAGAATAAAGATATAAATGCAGGTGTAGTTAATACATAAAAGGTGTTTAAAGCCAAGAGACCAGATGAGATAACCAAGAGAATAAGTATAGATGAGTAGAGAAGAACAGGGTTCAAAGGATTGATCCCTAGGGCACTGCAACCTTCACCAACTGGGGAGATGAGGAGGAATCAGTTAAGGACACTTAGGAGAAGCTACTAGAAAGACAAGAGGAGAACCACATGAGATCCTGGAAGACAAGTGAAGAAAGAAAGATGTGATACTATGCACATCTTGGTTCAAGTATAATGAGCATTGAGAGGCTGTATTTAGCTGGATTTATCAGTGTGAAGGTCAAAAATAGGGTGAACATATAATTTATCATCCAAATCAAGGCACTTTGAGAGTGAAAAATTAATCCTGGAGAACAGGCAGAGGCCAGGACTGTCTGTACAAACTGAGACATGAGTCACCCTAGTCATGGAAATATTGACAGGCGCAGTTTCATGGGTGTGATGGGGTGATTGCCTGAATGGATTGGATTCAATAGAGAATGGGTGGAGATAAATCAGAAATAGTGATTCCAGATAACATTTCAGGGAGCTGGCAATAAAATGAAGTAAAGAGAATGATATTGGGCAAAGAGGTTATTTTGTTTTGTATTGTTTTGTTTATACTACGGAAGGATTTATAAAAATTTTGTGTGCTAATGGGAATGAACTAGAGAAGGAGAGAAAAAATTCCCTGAATCAGGGGTTGGAAAGAAGAGAATTGCCAGAGCTCTGGCATCTAAGACATAAGCAGAAGAACTGACCTTAGATATGTAGATAGACATTTTATCCATAATAACAGGAGGCAAGGCAGAGAAAGTAAGCGCCAATTAAGGTAGATGGACAGGTAGTGTGTTAAGAATTTGTTGAACTTCTCTCATTGCCCCAAATTTCCCACTCTGGTAAAAGTGAGAAGGGGGCAATAAGAAGAAGGAGGTAGACATAGGGTTGTGGGCCATAGGATGAGTGGTGGTAGACATAGGATGACATAGGATGAGTGGTTGCTATCCAACTAAGATTGGTTAGATTCAATAAGGGACCATCCTTTGCATTGGGGGTGTGGTCAAGCCAATTCAAAGCAATCCATGAACTACATGTGGGAAAGCACTGTTTCCCAAGAACAACTGGACTGAAGTGGTACTTACAAAGATGAATGAAAGTTAGCAAGACAAGCTTAATAGACCATACGTTCAGGTCCTAGCTCTTCCATTTATTATCTATGTTAAATTTGAACAAGTTCGCAGATCTTCATACCTACCTCACCAATGAACAAGATCATTGTATATACAAATATCAGATACCTTTCTTTTCATAAGGACTTTGAATTCAAAGATGGCCTAATTCTGTTACTTTATAAAGACAATAATTACTATCATCATCAATATTATTATAAATCAACAGAATAGGTGATGTTGAAAATTCAGAAGATACGGAAAACAGTATTATGATTAATTCATAATGAATTAATTAATTCATAATCAAATTAGGAAATTATGTAATGATAATAGTTGTAATATGTTATTTTCATTATTATGCTTCCAAAATATTAGGCCATGGTCTATAACCTGAGTTTATTAATCTCAAATTCCAGTTAATGTTAGAGAAACTTGTGTGAAATGTTCATAAAATATTTGCATTCTGTAAGAAGGCTACATTTTTAGGAAAACAGAGAATATAATCTTTTTTTTTATCATTCTGAGGCCAGGATGAGGGAAATGATTGCCTTTGCTACCAAGAAAATTGTTCTCCTTTAAGCCAGAGGGCTAAAGTATACGACCTCTAAGAATCCTTCTAACTCTAAGCTTCTATATTCAAGTCTACTCAGGTTTATTCAAATCGATGGCTTATCAGTTCTGCACAAATTACTCCCTGGATTGAGCACCGCTGTAACTCAAAGTCACTGGTTCCTTCTTGTCTGCAGATACAAATGAAGTGACCTTTATGTTCATAATCAAAGTTTCTGTTCTTGACCTTGAACTACATCTGCAGAATCCTTCACACACACACACACACACCCAGATTTTTCCCTCAAGCATTTTGAGAATCCTCCAAATTAAATGTTTGTGTATCCCCACGTTCAATCTGTTAGCTATGGAAAACATTTGAAAATCTGCAATATTCTTTCTACCTGGCTCTGATTTCCTTGAGTCAATACTTGTTCATTAAATTGCTTGAGATAGGTTTTCCATTGTCATTGTCAACAACTCTCCTGAAAATATGAATATAATACCCCAAAAAAGCTGTCTCTGCAAGCTCCCAAACTAGTCAGGTTGGAAGTGTCAGACAAGTGCTGGGTCTTGAGCAGGGCTGGGAAGTGGACTTTGTGATTAAGAGTAAGGACTTTGGTGGAAACAAACCTGTATTCAAATCCTACTCTGGCTTTGTGAGCTTGATCAAGACCCTTATTCTCTCTGATCCTCAGTTTATTTTTCTGCCAAAAGAAAATCTAAGAGACCTCTCTCACAGGTTTATTATGAAAATTAAATGTGATAATATATGTAATGTTGGAACCATGATCAAAACATAGCAGCTTTCATCCTCACCTAGGTTTCTGATGTTAGATAGTTCTGGGGAGACAATCTACATTACATCTGCTGCCTCGGGTTGTCTTAAGCACACCCAACATGCACACTCATGAACCAGGCCAAAGCCAATTATAGGCCTCTCTAGGTAGATTTGAGAGTTACTCTGGCCCAGTGTCCTTTCCATGCATTTCATACACTGGCTTCAGAAGGTCTTCATCTTGTTTCGCTTCATACTTTGACCTCTTCCCTTTGCCTGGATACTTTTGGGGACAGTGAAAAACTTTCATCCTGTCCTTAGTCCTATCATCTTTACTACTTTCTAAACATAGTTTGAGTTGTCACCTGTCTCCCCATTGCCTCCTTGCTGGTTTATAGCACAAGCAACTCTTGCCTGAATGACTTAGAAGGGTTTCTGACTCATCTTCCCATTGCTTCTCTAACCCTGCTCAGTCGTTTTCATAACAAAGCATGTGAATAGTCCACTCCTCTGTCCAGTTAGCAGCTTCCCATTGTATTTTAACTATAATCCAAGTTAATTACCATAAGGTAGAGAAAATCATTCAACTTGCTATCTACTGAAATCTATTCTCTTCTAGAGTAATAGATTTGTGGCAGAGATGCAGCTACCCAACCAGCTCATGGTCTTAAGTGTTAGTCATAAAATGGGGCATAACAAATTATCCCCAAACTTAGTGACTTAAAATCATGCCCATTTTTTTTTTATTATTGCAGAGTTTCTGTGAATCAGGAATTCGGGAATAACTCAGCTGCAGTCCAAATTTTGGACAGGGCTACAGCCATCTGAAGGTTTCATTGGGACTGAAAGACTCTATTCCAGTCTTACTAATGTGGTGTTGGTAGAAAGGCTCAGCCCCTACTATCTGATGGCCAGAGAATTTACTTCTTTGCCATGTGGATTTCTTCATAAATGAGTGTCTTCATAATACAGCAGCTTCCCCCAGAACAAATGATCCAAGGAAGACACCAAGCAGGAACCCCCAGTGCCTTTTACAACCTAGTCTCTGAAGACACAAATGATCAATTCCATTCTTGCCCACTCATTGGATGTGATCCTTAAATCAACCACACTCAAAGGGTGGGGAATTCCCCCACAGATATAACAGCACTCTAGACCTCTCTTTCTTGAGTTCCAGACTCATATTTCCAAATGCCTAGTAAGAGCTCTCTCAACATATATTGTAGATGTCTCATACTGAACCTACTTCCAAATAAATTCATTGTCCTTATTATGATTGACCTTTGCCCATGTCTGCTGCTGTCTTTATATTTTTAATCTAGGTTAGCAGTATTTTATCCATGCAGACAGTTAACAGCTTTCACCATCTTCCCACATCCTACGTTCAGTTGGTCGCCAAGTCCATCCAAGGATATCACAAAGTCTCTCTAGAATTATTATCCTGCTCTCCTTCACTACTGCAACATTCTAGATAGGCACCTTATAATTTCTTTACCGGAATGTTACAACAGATTTGTACTACTAATGCCCCTCCAACCCCTCCTCCACACCAATACCAGAGATCTTTCATAAAAAACAAATCTAATCGCTGTCCAGATTAAAGTTTATCTGTGATCTTCCATTGCTAACATACAAACTCAAATTCCCTCATGCGATAAGCATGTTTTTGCATTATTTGACTCCTGTGCTCACCTCCTTCCGATATTTTCTGCAAGAGTTCCACATGTAACCCACGTGAAAGCCTCTACCAGAAAGTGCCTGAGAAGGTGTGGTTTTTTTGTTTGTTTTTTGTTTTTTTTTGTCTCTTCAAGATTTTGTACCATGCCCTTCATCTCCTGGAATCCCCTTCTTCTACTGCTCTATTTAGTAGAAGCATACCTACACTTCAAAGCATAAATCAAAGATCAATTCATCTTTAAATCTCAATAGCATCCTTAATCTACTGTATTTCTGCTCTTTGGATTTCGTACAAATTATTATTAAATTTGTCTCAGTGAGCAGGGGTTTTTATTCAAATGTATGTATCCTCACCATATTTTGATCTTTTGGGAAGCGGGGTCATCAGTTATTCAACTTCTTGACTGTCAAAGAGCAAAAGTCCATATGTGGATGGTATTTTGATCTTTTTGGAAGCGGGGTCATCAGTTATTCAACTTCTTGACTGTCAAAGAGCAAAAGTCCATATGTGGATGGGGAAAGAAGATTTTATTATGTAAAATTGCTTTTTTAAAGGATTTTATTGTTGTAACAATAGAATGTTTTATAGAGAGAGGAAATTTTTTTAGATTTCTGTATAGGCAGTTTTGATTTAAAAATATTGTAACTATTTGCTAACTAACTAGAAGTTAACTAAAAACTTGAAAAATTAAAGAAAATATTATAGTCTTTGCATGTCAGAATTCCCAACACTTCTGTTTGCTGAACTCTGAAATTCTTTTCTTTGCTCTGGCAGAAAATGGCCACCAGGGAGCATCATAGTTACATATACTTTGTACAATTCAAGTGATTTTCTTTAGGGCAAAATCAGTTTTGATAATGAAAAGTTCTTCTAGGTCCCAATTTGTTTCGCTGTTTGTGATTTTTCAAAGAAAATCAGCATGTGAACTTCCTGACCCTTCCCTCCATTCTTCATGCCATTCAGAAATCTCTCCACAAACATATTTGGAATATTTCTAAAGAAGAAAATTCAGCTCCCATTTTTCTCTAACTCTAGCAAACTCGTCATTAAATAAACATCTCCAAATCTCCAACTATGTGCAGTTTACCTATATAGAAAATATGGAAGGTAGAAAAATTTCAACCAACATTTATCAGGGACAAGGCACTGTGCTGAAGTATAAAGACACAAAAAATTAAGAAGTGGTACATATTTTTTTAAAAGATTTTATTTGTTTCTTTGACAGAGAGAGAGAGAGAGAGAGAGATGACAAGTAGGCAGAGAGAGAGGCAGAGAGGGAGGGGGAAGCAGGCTTCCCGCCGAGCAGAGAGCCTGATGTGGGGCTCAATCCCAGAACCCTGAGATCGTGACCAGAGCTGAAGGCAGAGGCTTAACCCACTGAGCCACCCAGGCATCCCGTGAGGTGATACAAAGTTACCTTTAGTAAAAAAGGATCATTTTAAAGAGATCAGTAATATATTAGAAGAATATATATGCAAAGAAGGTAGCAAAGAACTGTGTTGAGTCCATTAGAGTTGGACAAGATGAGGGGAGGGGAAAACCAATTTAGAAATTTAAATGGATAGGCATGAATTCCTACTATTTAAGGCCTATTTCTTTTTTTGAAAAAAAGAAATCAATTCTGCGCAAAAATGTGCTTTTAAAATGAGTGAAGAAAAGGAAATTTCCAAGATTGTCTTTAAAGAATAATAACGGGGTGCCTGGGTGGCTCAGTGGGTTAAAGCCTCTGCCTTCAGCTCAGAGGATCAAGGCCTGCATCGGGCTTTCTACTCCACAGGGGGTCTGCTTCCTCCTCTCTCTCTGCCTGCCTCTCTGCCTACTTGTGATCTCTGTCTGTCAAATAAAATCTTAAAAAAAAAAAAGAAGAATAGCAGAATAGGCTAAACTAATTGAAGGACAAATAAGTAAAGACAAAAGCAAAGGTTGCCTTAAGGATATATTTCCATGCAAATCAGAAACTAGCTTTGGAACAGAAGGAGGGTTCCAGGGATAGAGATAAAATTACCAATAAACTACACTTACCAATGATCATAGAGGATCCCAAGTGGGAATCAACTTTTGCAGTCCAGCAGAAGCAAATATAAATCATCTCTGGAGGGTAGCATCCTTCATTTCCACAAATGCAAAGCAGATTATACTCAAAGGGCGCCAAGTACAGAAGATAAGCCACCATGAATGAAGGCTACCAACAGCAACCAATGATTTAGATCTCCTAAGACTTTGGAGCACAGAACTATCAGGTCCAGAATATAAAATAGCTTAGATATAAATTGTTTGAATAAATTAAAATTTGGTGTGACTCCAATAAAATATGTCTGGATCTGTATGCTGAAAACCATATAAAAAATCGAAAGACTCAACATGGTACAGATGTCAATTATCGCCAAATTGATATAAAGTTTTAATGTAATTGCTATCAAAATCTGTGCAAGATTTTTTTTTGTAGATATAAACAGGATTACTCAAAAAGTTATCTAAGAAAGCAAAGGAAATAAAATAGCTAAAACAATTTTGAGAAACAAGAATATTATTTACTATATAGCTCCAGGAATCAAGACTAGGTGGTACTGGCAGAGGAGTAGGTCTATAGAACTAATTTTTTCCAAAACTGAAAAAGCAATTAAAGGAAGGGAAAATAGCCTTTTTAACAATGGCACTGGGCCGAGTGGACATTCACAGACAAAAAGGATAAACCTTGGTCTAAACCTCACACCTTAAAAACAAAACAAAACCAAAACAAAACAAACAAAAAAAAAACAACTACCACAAAATGGATCACAAACTAAGATGTAAATGTGAAATGATGTAACCTTTAGAAAACTGTACAAGAAAATCCTCAGGATCAAAAGCTAGACTTGACACTAAAAGCATGACCCATAAAAGGAAAAACTGATAAACTGGATTCTTTCCAAATTAAAAACATTTGCTTTTGCAAATGATCCTGTCAGGAGGATGAAAAGACAAGCTATTGTGTGGGATAAAATATTATCAAACCACAAATCTGACCAAGAAGTATTATTTAGAATATATAAGGACACATGGAAAAACTCAACATTAAAAAGCAAGCAATTAAATTAGAAATCAGGCAAAAGACATGAAAAGACATTTCGTCAAAGAGAGTGTACAGTTGGAAAAGAAGCAGATGTTCAACATTAGCCATAAGGGAAATGTAAATTAAAACCACAGAGGGATATTGCTACACTCCCTTCAGAATGACTCATAAAAAGTAGTGACAACACCAAATGCTGGAGACGTGGAGAAAATGGATCACTCAGATATTGCTGTGTGGAAGTGTAAAATGGTACAGTCAATCTGGAAAGCCTTGTAGAATTTTGTCTAAAATATTAAACACGTAACAATCATACAACCTAGTAATTACACTCCTTCTCATTTATCCTAGACGTGTGAAAATATGTTCACATGAAAACTTTCACGTACATGTTCATAGAAGCTTTATACATAGTACTCAAAATAATGAACTATTTATTCAGTGGGATAATACTAATAAATAATGGAACTGTTCTGCATGTTATTGATAGTAGATTCATGATTTTATGTGTTTTTAAAAACTCATAAAACTATACCTCACAAGAAGTGAATTTTAGCATATGCAAAATTTAAAGACTCAACCAAGATAGTGAAGAGAAACCAAGATGAAATGCAGAGTTTAACAAGTAAATCTAACTCTGTTACAGATGAAGGACATCACCCAACTGGAGCAGATGGGGAAGAAATGAGCTGGCCTTAATAACTTTGTAAAAAAACGTATTGGGCTGAGAGGACACAGCTATTAAGAAAAAGAAAAGTGTTCTGACTATATGCTATAAGGTTAAAGACAAAAACTGTATGCAAACATTTTATTCTAGTTGGAAAATTTTTTTTCTTGGAAATATGGATAACCATTCCAAAAGTATTTTATGTGTATGATAGGTATGAACAACTTCATAAATAAGGTGTAGGTAATGAAAGCCAGGTTTCTCACTGTTGGAATGCCACTGGATTGGGGTCAGAGATACAGTGTGACCTCATGTTTGTTCTGATGTGTGTGCTTATATTAGGATCTGTATATTACCTGTATCAGGTACATACAAATAGATAGATACAAAAATAAATATAGATGTAAGTATATACATGGGTTAGTAGAAGCACATATATTTCCCTGATGTTAATAGGGTTTTTAGGAACTCTTTGTAATCTTATTGCCATTTTCCGTAAGCCTAGATTATTTCAAAATAAAAAATTTAAAGAATAAATTACATGAACTTACAATTAAATGTGGGGTGCCTGGCTGGCTTAGTCGGTTGGGCATCGACCCTTCATTTTGGCTCAGGTCATGATCTCAGAGCCATGAGGTGGAGCCCCTGTGGAGCTCCATGTTCAGCTGGGAGTCAATGTGAGATTCTCTCCCTTGCCCTCTGCCTCTCCCCCATGTTCTCCCTCTTTCTCTCTCTCTCTCTAGATAAATAAATCTTTAAAAAGACTTATAATTAAGTGTTATATTAACAATGGAAAATAATGATGAACTACCGATAGAGGCAAGAACATCAGTGAATCTCCAAGAAACTATGCTAAGCAAAAGAAGCTAGACCTAAGAGGACACACTGTATGACTCCAGTTATATGAGCTTCAAGAATGGACAAAAGTATTGGTGATAGAAACCTTACCAGCAAGTGCCCCTAGACTGAGAGAAAATGACTGCAAAAGGATGAGAGGGAACTTCCTAGGATACTCGAAATATCCTGTCTTAACTGGAGTGATGTTTGTATGGGTGTTTACATTTGTAAAATCTCATCAAACTGTATTTTCAAAGGTGAATTATTGTATGTAAGTTATGCCTCAATAAAGTTGCTTCTGAAAAAAAGATTGTAGAATGGAAAATGAATAAAAAAGAAATATTGATAAAATATATGGGGCAGGGGTGCCTGGGTGGCTCAGTAGGTTAAGCCTCTGCCATGATCTCAGGGTCCTGGGATCAAGCCCTGAATTGGGCTCTCTGCACAACAGGGATTCTGCTTCACCACCCCCCAACCCCTGTCTCTCTGCCTGCCTCTCTGCCTACTTGTAATCTCTCTCTCTGTCAAATAAATAAATAATCTTTTTTAAAAAAAAGAATATATGGGGCATAAATAAAATAACATTAACTTGATCAAGAAAAAGATCCAAGAATAAGCTTAGGCTTGTTTAAAGGTTTGAAAATAACTATAACCTTCAAATTGACCCTAAACTTCCAAACACTGAGAATGGAAAATGCTCTAAATTTTCAGGAAGCAAGGGTAAAAGTAGTCTGTTCCCACCCCTCCAGCTAGTTCTGGCCTCCATGTATATTTGACATTAATTTACAACTATTGAAGCTCAAATAAATGGTCAGTACTCATGGCTTTGACACCATGCAGGGGCTTACTTTGAAGTTTGTGCCATTTCCTGTCTTTGTTTGGAAGTACTGGAGGCCAAATACTGCTGCCTTATCCAAAGAGTCTGTGAAACTGACCTGAAATGAGACTGGGCGGTACAAAGAGTTAATCCAAGCACACCCTGGTGTCGCCATCATCCATGCCTCCAACACCAAACAAGTACCCTCAGGGGAGCTGCCAAGTCCAGGAAGCCACTGTCAGGGAAAAAATCTAGCTGAGAAAAGAAAATATGAAGAGAAGACCTGGAAAAAGTTGGCTTTGAGAGCTTTGGCTTGGGCCATTAGCATCATAGGAGTAGAAAGGGGAAGAGAGGAATCTGACATGGAGAAAGGATCCCAGGTTTAAGTGTCAGAGGGGCCAGAAACCTACAAAACACATTCTTTTTTTTTTCTTCTTTTTAAGATTTTATTTGTTTGAGAGAGAGAGAGAGAGAAAGACAGTGGGGGAGGGGGAAGGACTGAGAGAGAGAAAGAGAAGCAGACTTCCTGTTCAGCAAGGAGCCCAACCACACAGGGTGATCCCAGGATCCTGAGATCATGACCTGAGCTGTAGACAGACACTCAACCGACTGAGCTACCCAGGTGCCCCTGGAAAATGCATTATTTAAACTATCCGGGATTTAGTTTCCTCATCTGAAAAAAAAAAAGCATATTTATGCGGAAGGTGAACCCACATTATTTTAGTAACCCTCCCTGGAAGTCTAATGAGTACAGTGAATCTAGGCGAGGGTTTTCATGCCTCCTAATCCAGTGATTGGATTGAAATGATTTCGATCTATACATCTATCTCTAATTGATACACACAAAAACCTGCACATAAATGTTAAGGACACTCTTATTCATAATCACCAAAACTCAGAAGCAACCAGGACGTTCATCAGTTTGTGAATGGATGAAGTGAATGGATGTGATACATCCAGACAAGGGACTCTTATTCAGTGCTATTACTTGGCTAGGGCACCTGGGCGGCTGGGTCGGTTAAGCTTCAGACTCATGATTTCGGCTCAGGTCATGATCTCAGGGTTCTGAGATGGAGCCCTGTATCAGCTCAGCGGGGAGTCTGCTTGAGATTCTCACTCTCCCTCTGCCCCTCCCCCTGCTTATGTTCGCTCTCTTTCTGTCTCTCTCTCTAAAATAAATAATTAGAATTAAAAAAAAAAAAAGAAAGAAAGAAAGAGGAGCGCCTGGGTGGCTCAGTGGGTTAAAGCCTCTGCCTTCGGCTCAGGTCATGGTCCCGGGGTCCTGGGATCAAGCCCCGCATCGGGCTCTCTGCTCTGCAGGGAGCCTGCTTCCTCTCTCTCTGCCTGCCTCTCTGCCTACTTGTGGTCTTTCTCTGTCAAATAAATAAATAAAATCTTTAAAAAAAAATAGAAATAAAAAAATTTTTAAAAAGAAAGAAAGAAAAGAAAAGAAATGGGCTATCAAGCCATGAAAAGACATGGTGGAAATGTAAATATATAATACTAAGTGAGGGAAACCAATCCAAAAAGGCTAAATTCTGTATGATTCCAACTACACAACATCCTGGAAAAGACAAAACTATAGAGATAGTAAAACTATTAGTGTTACCAGAGGTTGGAATCTCTTCCAAGAGATGAATGCCCAGGACATAGAGGATTTTTAGGGCAGTGAAAGTGCTCTGCATGAAACCAGAATGATGGCTACATACCATTATCCATTTGTCCAAACCCAGGCAATGTACAGCACCAAGTTCATCAACTGTAACAAATGTAGTGCCCTGGTGGGGAGTATAGTGGGCAAAATTGTGTGTATGTAGGGCAGAGGGTATATGGGAAATCTTGTACCTTCTCCTCAATTTTACTGTGAACTTAAAACTACTCTAAAACAATAATGCCATATATATTTACATATAGTTTTTAAAAAATTTTTTGGAATAATCACAAACTTACAGAAAAATGGCAAACACAGTAAAATGAATCTTTTTAAGGAAACATTTAAGATTCATTTGCAAGTATGTTCCAGCCTCCCAAGGGTGCACATCCTAGAAACAGGGACATCTATATGACCATAGTGCAACCATCAAAATCAGGAGTGACTGACACCCTCCAACCTTCACACTTCTGGCCTCACTTAACCTTTACCATTTGTCCCAGTGAGATCATCACTACTGAAAAAATTACTTATTGCAATAGTCGTCAAGTCTTTTTGAGAATTCTTCAATTTTAAGTTCTCTGCTTTTTTCTTGACCTCAACTTCTCTGCTTTTTTCTTGGCTTTCATGACCTTGTTTCTTTTGAAGATTACAGGCAAGTTACTTTGTATAATAGTCCTCAATTTGGGTCTATCTAATAATGGATCCTCATGATTAAATTCAAGTTACCCACCTTAGGCAGGGATATCACAAATGTGATGTTGAGATTTTTTTCATTACACTTAATCAAGTAGCACATGATTTCCGTTTGTCCTCCTAGAGATGGTGTGTCCTTTATCTCTTATTTGGAATGGGGTCTTCCAGGCTCCTCTGTTGTAAAGTAATTCTTTTCCCTTGAAATTAATAAATATTTGGGGGGAAAGTGGTTTGAAAACTGTGTAAATGTCCCATTCCTCAGCAAACTCTCATTTTATTCATACACACACACACACACATATGGAATCTGGTTTCTTATTTTACTTGGGTTTATCTATTACCCCCTATTTATGCAAATGTATACATTACCACCCATGAACATCATCCTCCCTGTGTTCCCAGCAGGAAGCACTTCAGACTGCTTCAGCATCCCCTTGCTTGCTTACAAAAGAAGTTCTAGTTCTAGGCTCATGTTGCATTTTCCCTGCCCCAGACTTGGAATCAGCCATTTCTCTGAGGATTCCGGGTTCTTTCTAGTAGAGAACAAATTTTAGAAGCCAAGATCTTGGTGCTAGGTATGCTTCCTACTACAAGGATGTCCCTATTCTCAGGCCCTCTCAATGAACAGAAATGGAGAACAGATACACACACATACACACACACACACACATGCACACTGTATTTCTATATACCTATATATTGAATGCCATGAGTTCACAATTATACTTCACACACACACACACACGCACACTGTATTTCTATATACCTATATATTGAATGCCATGAGTTCACAATTATACTTCAAGTCGAGTTCAACACCATCAAGTTAATTTTGATATTCTTTCTTTCCATATTTGTAACTCCTTTTGACATAATTAATCCCATTTTAGGTAACAAATCTTCCATCTTCTCAGCAACGCTTCCCTCAGATAGATGTCCTCCCATCTACTCAGGCATTAACATTGCCCACTGGAAGCCCTCCTCAATGCATTTGGATTCTGACTTCCCACACTAGACTCTCTCACCCAAGTGGGTGCTCCTCTCACCCGGAGTCCCCATAGTTCACTCCACCTTGGAATGTCCTTCTTACTCTGCCCCATGCATGGATTGACGCCTCCACCCAATCATACTACAGCAGTATCTGTCTGCATGATAGCTTTCTGGGCCAGCCTTTGATAAAGTTCATTCAGATTTCAGCATCCAGCCTGAGGTGGGAATCGGGAGCGAGGGATGAGAGGGGTTTTGGCATTTGTAGCAGTCAACATTTTTAGCATGAAGTCAAC
Source organism: Neogale vison (assembly GCF_020171115.1). NCBI lineage: Eukaryota > Metazoa > Chordata > Mammalia > Carnivora > Mustelidae > Neogale > Neogale vison. The sequence continues at coordinate 20,248,338 of NC_058094.1, read as the reverse complement.
CCAAACAAAGTTATGTGAACACCAGCTATAAAAAAAATCATGGTGGATATTGTTGATTCAATTCTCAATCCCAGGCCAAACCATGAGCTTCTCTGCTTTCTTCTTCCTTTAGGGAACACTGGTCACTTGGAAAAATGGGACACAAAATTTATATTTCAATTTGCAATTCAGTTAAAGTAAAATAGCTGCTAAGGAACATATTTACTGTTACCCTTTGCCAGGTTTTGTCAGGAGTCTAAGAGCAGACCACCCACTGCATGTATTGGCCTTTTGCTTCCGGGAAAAAGAGAAAATTCTTAGTATTCTTTTATTATTATTACTGAAATAGAGTTGACATAGAAGGTTATATTAGTTTCTGCTGTCCAATATAGTGATTCAACAATTCCATACACTACATGATACTCAGCATGCTAAGTGTAGTAGCTACTGGTCACTGAACAGCATTATTCCGATATTATTGACTGTGTTCCCTAAGCTTTACTTTTCATCCCTAAGGCTCATTTATTAGTATTCTTTTATTAAAAAGTATACAAAGTCAACTTTGTTTTGTTTTGTTTAGAGAGAGTGCAAGGGGAGGGGGCAGAAGGAGAGGGAGAGAGAGAATCTTAAGTAGGTTCCATCCTCATCACAGAGCCTGACATGGGGCTCGGTACCACCACCCTGAGATCATGACCTGAGCAGAAATCAAGAGTCAGATGCTTAATCAACCGACCCCCCTGGGCGCCCCCAAGTCAACTTTGTATGGATCCTGTTTGTTTGTTTTTCCTAAGTAGAGTCCTGTGTATGGAAATGTAAGAGTGGTGTCTGCCAGCCCCGGGTCATTGGCAAGCCTCTCCTAGACAGCGCACAGCCAGAGAAGTTGTCTGAAGATGCCAGCAAAGATGTCACAAGAACAAAGCAGGCAAGAAGCAGGAGCTGAGAGAAAAGCATAAAGCAAGATGACCAAGGCATGGGGCGGGGGTGGGTGGGAATGGGGGGGATGGACAGCAGACAGTAGATGACACATGTTCCAGGACCATCCAGTCGTCCAACTTGGGCCACTCACTGGGCCAGTCTTCCTCCTTAATAGCTGAGCTGCTCATCCCTATGAGCATTTTGTCAACACACCAGCATTTCTAAGCCTCTTCCAAGTATAGGTCCCTTCACCACGTATAGTCCTTCCATTAGTATGCTTTCTCTATCATCTACTACCTTTAAAAAGGTATTCAGGACTCCCTGTGCCACTTCCTCACCTCCATTCACTTTCCTCAATGCTCGGCCAGCTTCTTCCCCTGCGATCCCCAAAGTTGCCATTGCCAAGATCAACTATTGCCATCCTGAAGCTAAATCCAATAGACAAATATTTATCCTTCTCCACGTGTTAGTCTTTCAGCAGCATCTGGCTCTGTGTAGCACTTCCTCTTTAAGTCTCTCTGCAGTGGGTTAGCCGAGTGTCCCCAACCCTGGTCATCTTACTAACCTCTATGGCTACTTCCTTTAAATGTCTCTGCTTTGACCCACCATCCCCTGCTCTGTGTTCATCAAGTTCCATCCTCTATCCTCTGTGTGATCCTGTGTCTTCCCTCCCCTGCCTATATGAGTACAAATCTACACCTTCCACCTGGGGCTCATTCCTCCTGCCCCGTCTTCTAGAAAACACTGCCAGGGTGGATCTCTGCCTGTTCTCAGCCTGCTTGAAACTGAACCCCTGAGCTTCAAACACAGAACTACCCCTCTTGTACCTCCTCCCTTCTTTCAGGTCACCATCAACTCCATCCCCCAAACCAGGAACCTGGGTTCTTTCTGAACTCACCCCTCTCCCTCCCTGTTCTCACCAAGCCCTCTGAGGCTGCCTGCTAAATATCATTTGAATCCCTCTTCTGTATTTCTGTTATCAGTGATATAAATCATCATGTCTCTCTCAAATCCCTAAAAGAACCTCTCAAGAAACATGAATTTATCCACTTTTGCCTTTTTTTCTAACAGCATAGTCTTTCTAAACCACAATTGGATTATGCTAATCCTCTGCTTAAACTTGCTCAAAAAACCCCAACACTGCAGAATCAAGTGCAAAATCCTTAGCACGATGTTCAAGGCCCTTTGTGATTTGGCACCAACTTAGTTCTTCAGCTTCATTCCTCAGTACTCCATAACTTGTAGGCAGCCTTCGTTTCTTCTAAATTACATCCAGATCCCCCAACAAATCCTGCCTCATGCATGTCCCTGACTTTGGACAGGCAGGGTCCTTAGCCAAGAACATGCGATCCACTCTCCCTCCTTCTAACCAGCCAGTATGGTGAAGACATTCACACCCATGCCGCCTCCTCTGGAAAGCCTGTCTTGACTTCCTGTGCCAGGATGAGTGCCTGCCTCTGCTCACACAACATCTAGACCTTTCCTATCATAACGCACATCAAAATGGTATAGGATTTTTCTTCTCCTTTTTTTTTTTAAGTTTTTTTATTTATTCATTTGACAGACAGAGATCACAAGTAGGCAGAGAAGCAGGCAGAGAGAGAGGAGGAAGCAGACTCCCCTCTGAGCAGAGAGCCCGATGCGGGGCTTGATCCTAGGACCCTGGGATCATGACCTGAGCTGAAGGCAGAGGTTTTAACCCACTCAGCCACCCAGGTGCCTCTTCTTCTTTTTAAAGATATTAAAGTTTATTGACTTCTTCTTTTTAAAGATATAAAAGTTTATTGACTACACTGCAAGAGAGCAGCAGGCTGGACAACAGAAGATCACCGTCCTTCTTATCTTTCTCCCTTTGGAGAAATCACAAAATGATTTCTCTCACTCTGTATCCAACCTATATATGTATTTTATTTTTAGCCAAACAAGGCTCTAAAATAACACTTTAGTTGACAACATTATAAATCTGGAGATTTTCCACAATTTTTTAAATTGGATTTTTAGTATTTCTTTAAACATCAGGCCACACTGTTCCAACCTTCTGAATAGCAACGATTTTTTCTGGAGTTGAGTTGTGGATGCCTCTTTCTATTGAGGATCTGCTCTCCAAAACTCCACAATCCCCACATGACTTTCTTCCCTCACTGACCTTACCTGCCTGGGCTCCACGTAGACATTTGACTGTGTAATCTTCCCAAGAGACTGTGTGCTCCCTAGGAACAGGGATGACATTTTATGTCTTTTTCTGTCCTTAGTGTACCATCATAATCTTTCTTGGTTTGCCCCACTTGCTACCATGAGCCCAACAGAACACTCAGCATCCAATGGACACTGACTAAATGCTTCTGATTGCTTGAACCACCACACCATAGAAGTGACCAGGATGGCTGGCTCTGGGCCACCATACAGACTGGCCAAATAGGCAAAAGGGTGGAGTGGGGCAGGAGGCATGCTGGAGGACCGTAAGAAAGAAAGGTGGCAAGCTAAGACATTCCTGCTACTGGTTTTTTGGGCATCCTACCCAGGTAACATTGGATGTTTGGTGAATGAAAGTTGACCCACAACTTCTAAACACAATCTGGAGAAGGAAAATAAATTTAACTTTCTGAGGAGATGACATTTTTCTTTCTCTTTGCAGAACAGACCAAGTCCAAAGATCAGTTCCTCAAAGAGCTGAAGTTTTGGTTTGTTTTCTTTTCTTTTTTTCCTGTATATATAACTGTTCCATATTGAATCTGTAACAGCAATCCTTCTTATTTCATTGCCAAGTTAGTCCATATTATTGAAGAGTAATACTCAAAGCTTTGGCTTTCTGGGAGGGAGAAAAAAAGCCCCGATTCCTAAGAATAACAGAATAATAGTTGAAGGGGAACAAATGTTATTTCAAAGGGTTTCCACATGACCAGCCATACAGCCCAGGTGAACACATGGTGCTCTACTCCAGCCCTGGAGTGAACAAGCCAGCAGCATCCTTTTATTTGTCTAAGGGGCGGCTCATTCAACCTTGAGCTGCAAATGCACTGAAGCCTTGATTCCAAAATGAAGACTGCTCTTTGTACCCTGTCCCTCAGTCAGCTGGGCCAAGCAAAACTTATTTTTACACTTTTTATTCTTTCTCACACCCAGCACACACACAACCATTTTCTTTCTTTCCCTAGCTGAGAACATTGGCAGTTTCAGATTTATGCCCTATCCTTGCAGAGTAACAGTTCCTTCTTTATTTTCCTTATGCGTTCAGAGATAGAGATTTTGGGTAACTACAACACAGGTATTTCCTCTTTTAGGCAATATTGTATTAATGGCATAAGTTTTGAGGTCAGGGAGAACCACGTTCATACCCTGGTGTCAACATTTCCTGGGTGAGCTAATTCACATCACTGAAGTTCACATCCCTAATTACTTAGGATATATCAGTTTTGTAGAATATTTGCATTAGACAGAATAAGTATGAGAACTATGAAATAGGAAAAATATTTACAATACTATATGACCACAAAAGTTCTCTCATTATTAGTAAAACTAGCATTCATAGTATGTTTTTTAGCTTACAAAGTCCTTTACACACAGCTGATCTAAATGAGATAATAAACAATACCACACACTGATCTTAATAAGGTGATACCATCATAAATCTTATTTTACAGATCAAGAAACCCAAATTGTCAATAGTTAGGTAACTTGTTAAGAGTCATACACTAACGAAGTAACAGAATTAAGACTTGACTTCTGGAACCCATGTAATAGCTTTCATCTTAAAGATAATTTTAAAAGTCAAACAATAAGGGAACCTGGATGGCTTAGTCCATTAAGGCTCTGACCCTTGATTTCTGCTCTGGTCATGATCTCAGGGTTGCACCAGTCTCTAGCACTGGGCGTGGAGCCTGCTTAAGATTCTCTCGCTTTTAAAAGAAATAAAAATTAAAAAAACAAAAGTAAAAAAAGAATCTGACATCGTTACAGAAATTTTGGAAGATTGAGAGAAATTGTCTCAAGTCTTGTACTGTTAAAAATAAATAAATAAATGATTTCTCCCACTGACCTCTCATCCACCACATTTATTTCATAGAATGGAAGATCATTCCGCTACTCTTCCACCACTATCTAGCAAATCCCGCATTGGTAAATTCACGCCATCTTCATACCATTTTCTTCTCCCTAAGGGTATCTATCAACCTCAGAATTTTAAGTTATTTTCATTAAGGACTAAATATTTATTGAGTATGTGATAATAGTGTGATGAAGGTTGGACAAATGTTCTGTGACTCTGGCTTGTGATTTCTTTGTTACCCCAGCAACTGCCAAGATATCATCATCTACACATCTGCAGGCCTGACATTTGTCCATTTCTTCTAATTTGGTAACTTCATGTTACTCGATTGTAGTCACACACATGTTCAAGGCTATTATTTCTCAAAATAAATTCTCTTCTGTAGTCATTCCATTTTTAAATGGCAGAAAACTTAGAGCCTAAGAAGTCCAGCACATCTGAGGTTAACCCTTGAATCTACCACTTACTAATATCGTGACGTGGGCAAATCAGTTAATAGTAGCTATCCCCAGTTTACAAATGCAAATTGGGAGATGATTATATGTAATATTTGATCCTTACTAGGTCAACTTGAAGTTATATTCAATGATAGAATTTCTGTATTTTGAATAAGTCTCAATATGGTCCAGTCTCAACTAAATGTGGTAACCAAAGCAACAGATCAGTTATAAAAACCATTACTAATATAATTGAGTGAATTATATTCATCTCTTAGAGAAAATTTAGTCAACAATGCAAGGCAAATTCTTTTAAGTCCCCTTCCCTCTTTTTTATCCTCCTAAACTATAACTGTTCCAAAAAGGGGTCTCTCCCTTTTTCTCTGTCCCTTCTGCCATTTTGTGAGGTTTTTTTCCTACTTGCTCTTAGCTCTTTGATATGCATGTTGGCCTAGCTTCACTGATAACTTCTTTCAAGTTTAACACTCAGCATGATCTATCCTTCAGATTCTCCATAACAAAGGAGAGTCTGAGGAATTATTCTTTTCCATTTCCTTCCACTCCTCCAGGCCTCTCTTTGTCTCTTCTTATTTTCATAAGAATACTTTAAAAAAAAAAATCAGATTGATCAGGATAAAACAATCTTTGCTAGGCAGGTGAGGGCATAGAATTGAGGAGTTCATACAAAATGTAAGGGGTGGAGAAAGAAAAAGTTGGAGAAAACATATATGCCCAAAGGGAGGGGCTTCCTAAACTTTAATTATCCATTTTAAAGGTAGCAAACTGTGAAATTGCCCTCTCTGTCCCTAATGTCCCATCTTGACTTCTCTTCCTGATCTGTGTTCAGTGTGACCACAGGCACTCATTTCTTCCTATTTTCTCATATTTTAACCTTCTCCTGGCTGCACTGTTCTCCTAAACTGGCCTCTTCCTAGAACCTTAGAATCCTTATTTCCTCAAATTTTCATTTCTCTTTCTTGTTTTATCCAAGACTGAGATGGTCTTAGGCTTTTTTTTTTTTTTTTAGAAAATTGTGGCAAGAACACGTAATATGAGATATATCCTCCTAAATGTTTAAGTGTAGAGCACAATATTGTTATCCATAAGCACAATGATGTACAGCAGAGCTCTGCAACTTATTCATCTTGCATGACTGAAATTTTTATCCATTGAACAAAAACTCTCCATATCTCCCTGCCTTCAGCCCCTGGTGACCACCATTCTCCTTTCTGCTTCTGAGTTTGATTATTTTTAGATACCTCACATAATTTGAAACAACCTAAAGCCATTGATGGATGAATGGATAAAGAAATTGTGGGGTGTGTGTGTGTGTGTGTGTGTGTGGTGGGGGGATTATTCAACTGTAAAAGAGAAGGAAGTCCTGCCATATGCAATAACGTAAGTGAACATTGAGGACATTATGGTAAACGGAATAAGCTAGATTATTTTTGTTCTTATAGTTGGCCTTTGAGTGCAGAAATTTCATGGAGAAGTCTTATTTGTCTTTGCACAACCATACATAGAAGGTACTTAATAGTGTTAAACACATACACAACAGGATGAATGAATTTGATTCTACTAAAATTCCTACCACCAAACCTGTGCTAGATAGTGCCTAATTGATGATAATATTTGTACTCATCAGGGTGCCTGGGTGGCTCAGACATTAAGCATCTGCCTTCAGCTCAGGTCATGATCCCAGGGTCCTGGGTTCGAGCCCCGCATTTGGCTCCCTGCTCAGTAGGAAGCTTGCTTCTCGTTCTCGCATTCCCTCTGTTTGTGTTCCTTCTGTGGCTGTGTTTCTCTCTGTCAAATAAAATAAAATAAAAATATATGTACTCATCAACAGCCAATTCCTTATTAAATGTCCATGGGGCTGTTTCAACCCTTTTATGTACCCTCCATCATATGGCATTTCCCCACCACCATCAACCCTCTTTTAGGGAACCTCTTCCCTCCTCTGAAGTTCCCTGGTGAGAACAATATTTGCATATCAACATTTAAGTTATGATTCAGAATCCCCAGCTATCCACTGGGTTTTCTGCTGATAGAAAATTCTTCCAAATCAAACTATTGTGATTAAGTCCACACTTTTTCCTACTGAATACCTAAAACATATTTTGAACCACATGGAACAGTTTTTAAACTCAATATTTTCTCACAAAAGTCTTCATTCCTCTTCAAGTTACCAGCCTCGAGAAATTGCCTTATGAGAAACCAAAGAAAAAGGAAAGAAAAAATCTATGCAAATATATCAACCAGTTTAGTCTAAAAGTATTTGCTTCTAGAAGCCTACCAACTTCAAAAAACAGGCTCATCCACAGCAAGAAACCTCACACGTTCTTTCTGGGTTTTAGATAGCCTCTAATTTCCTAACAAACTATAGAAGGGTAGAAGTAAAATGGCATTCACAGAGAGGCACAAAGGTATCAACCCTGCAGAGTTATTCCTTTAAACAAATAAAAAGACTGATTGCTTTGGGTGAAAAGTCCCTAGTAATCAAGCAAGTTTCCTGGGGCCATGGCAGAATGGAGGAATTTTTGAGTTGACTCAAGATAGAAAAAGACATTAGGCAGTTTCTGTAGGAAATGTCGAAAGATTTTAAGGATAATTATTTTATCTTGGTCTCTTTGCTAAGTATGTAAGGTCTGGATCTCTCAAAGCAGGAATTGGTGTGGCCAATAAATGTGATTTATAGAAGGAACACTCTTTGGGAAGAACCTCTAAGGAAGCAAGGCAAGAAGAAAGAACGTTGAGATAAAGCCTAGACTTAGCCTTACACGCGGTGGCCCCCGGAGCATAAATTGCATCTCAGAGTTATCTCTCATTAAAGCCAAGGTCAATCTTTTGTACTCCCATATCCATCAGTCACTGAGTCCAGTGGTATGTACCCTTCTGGTCTAGATGGCTTTTCCTTGCCTAGGAAGGGGGCAGGGAGTCGTGAGATGTTTATAGTGCATACTCACAGTAGTTGGGAATGAGAACGAGGAGAACAAAATTAAACTGTATGTATTATCTTCTGCCATATGTGGTCTTGTGTAATCTTCCCAAACCTACTAACCCTTGTTCCACAAGTAAGTAAACTGAAGTTCAGAAGAGTTAGGTAAATAGTCTAAGATTATTTCAGTGGTTGGGGTAACTGAACCGACCTTCTAGAGAGTCCCTGAAGCATCTCTTCTCTAGATTTTAGGATCCAACTCAGTCATTGGCAGACCTCTGAGTAGGCAAAGATGAAAATACCCTTAAGCAGCCAATTTTTTTTCCTAACTCACATCTCAGAGGTAACTGAAATTTCCTGCATTAAAGAGATGGGAGTGCCACAATCCCAAAATATAGGTGAGAACTCTCCTGAATGAATATTCTTATGCTAATATCCTTTAAATTCAAAGTTTACAAAATTAGCTGACTTCCCTGGGAGTTAAGAACTGATTTAATGCCTATCAACAATTATGTTAATTGTTGTTAATTGTTAATTGTCCATTGTTAATTATTAATATAACAATTATATTAAACCCTCAAATGGTTTCTGAGTCTATTCAGGCTGTCATAACAAAATACCATAGACTGGGTAACAAACAACAGAAATTTATTTCTCATGATTCTGGAAGCTGGGAAGTCCAAGATCGAGGCACAGGGAGATTCTATATCTAGTGGGAACCTGCTTCCTGGTTCACAGACATCCTTCTTGCTATGTCCTCACATGCTGAAGGACCCAGGAAGCTCTCTCTGGCCTCTTTTTTAAGGATACTAATCCCATTCATAAAAGCTCCACTCTCATATCTTAATCACCTCCTAAAGGCTCTACTCCAAATACACTGGGGATGAGGTTTCAACATCTGAATATTGAGGAGACATAGTGTTCAGTCTATAGCAATTAGGCAAAGCTTTGTTGACTGATTTCTATCATCCAAGCATTATGCTAAGCCACCACACACAAAGTTTCATTAATTTTCACAGTCATCCTATGAGATAGGTTCTAACATCCCAATTTTATCAATGAAGAAACTAAAGCCCAGAGAGACTTGAGTTTTCTAAAGTAACAAATAGTGGGAATGTCAATTAGCAATAGGAGCAACAAATCCATTGTAAATGGCAACCGCATTGACTGCCTATCTATGTCAGAGTCTGAGCAGAAATGCAGACTTTCTTTGCATTTTCCACTAAGTATCTGGAAAGCAGCACATTTGTTTGCTGCTCTGGGAGGTATTATGGCAGAAGTGACTATCTCTATCAAACCCCTAAATCCTTCTGTTCTTATACTCCTATATTTTTGCTTTCTATCATCAGCCTTGCCCAACTTAGGTTTTTTTATAGATCTAGACTCTACTGAGGTCAGCCAGATGGTTAACACGAACTCCATGATCCATCACTGACGGCAATCATACAGTGTTCCAAAAGGCTAGACGTGAAATTTGCCAGACCCGATGAACATGGATTATATCTAGAACTGGCAGTGTTACTCCTACCATATTCTGTTGGTCAAAGAAGTCCCAGGACACTCTCAGATTCAAGGGGTCAGAAAACTTAATTCCACCCTTTGTTGGGGGGCTTAGATGGCAAGGTCATGTTACATGTGGGAAGGGAGTTGTTGTTTTGCCATTTTGAGAAACTATAATCTGCAACAGTTATTTTTATACTTAAGAAGTTAAGTGACTTGCTAAAGGCCACAGATGTTGTAGGTGATGGAACCATATTTTGAACACAAGCACATAATCCCTACACTCTACTGACCATGCATTGCTCTGGCACTAAATTTACACAGTACACTGCAAACATCGGTTTACTTGCCTCTCTCTTCCAGGAGATGATGAGCTCTTTGAGGGTTGTGTCTAATACCTCTTTACATTCTTCCCAATATCTGGTACAAATCCTGTCACAGAGTGGGTTGGTGAGGTAATAATTGAATCATATAGTATCACTCAATCTCGGTCTCACCAAGCTAAGATGGAGTTCTTTCCTGAGATGACTTGTTTTCTAGCCCATCTGGGTATAATGATGCTAATGAGAAAGGAATTCCAGAAGCAACCAACCAGTCATCCCTTTGCAAGTCACTGTGGAGCACAGATATGACCCCATACTGAAGAGCTTGTAGTATGTTTATTTGTTCTTATTGCAAATGTTGACTGTAAAAATAAAGAGCTAAAAAAAAAAAAAGAGTGGTGCCATTGCTCAGAAAAAAGCAAAAACAAAAAACCAGCTTTGTAAAATTACTCTAGTCCTATGTGTATAAAATTATACCCAACAGTAACATTTACATTTTCACTCAATTCCTGAATTTTAAAAGGTATACTATATGCTACCATAACCTATATGTTCTATACTGTTCAATCTTGCTCAGGGGCCAAAAAGGCTGACCTTTGTCAACAGCATCTTTGAGTTTCCTTTCTGTCCAGTTAGTACTGGCCAATGGGAAGCAGCAATCAGGGAGAAAAGGACAGGAGGAGAATGTTGGGACAGTTAGCCCCCTAGAACTCTTTCCGGGCAGGCCATGGTTAGGCAGGGACCAGGTTCCTCTGTTGAAGCCATCCCACTGTTCCAGACAGTTAGCCTTCTCCTCCAGGTGTAGCCCACTTTCCAGATTCCAGTGTTGGCTCCCACTCCTCGGTCTTCAAGGTAGGGGCCAGGTTAGGGTTCCTGCTGGCTCCAGGCTACTTTACTCTTCTGAGTTGGTTTCCCTTAAATGGACCCTTACCCTCATCATTATTCCATTCACTTAACTCACCTCAATCACCTTATATCAATCTGTTTCCTGTCAAACCTTGACTGATAAAAGTGGTATTAAGAATTTGAAAGTTTTTAAATGCCTTGGAATGTACTTCTGATGAGTTGCTCACTACTTTGGTTAATGTTCTAAATCCATGGGAAATTAAGTGAACAAACATTTACTTAGTTGATACCATGGGCCACGCACAGGATCAAGCTCTGAAAATAGATTCATTGATAAAATACACACACACACACACACACACATACTTTATAACGGCTTTATTGAAATATAATTTATATCCCATTCTGAATTAAATGAAGTGAAATCGCATTGTTTTCTGTACGAAATAAATGCAAATAACTTGAATGCCCATGAATAATAGAATAGAATAACACGGGGCACCTGGGTGGCTCAGTGGGTTAAAGCCTCTGCCTTCGGCTCAGGTCATGATCTCAGGGTCCTGGAATCGAGCCACGCATCGGGCTCTCTGCTCAGAAGGGAGCCTGCTTCCCCCTCTGTCTCTGCCTGCCTCTCTGCCTACTTGTGATCTCTCTCTCTGTCAAATAAAATAAATAAAATCTTTAAAAAAATCTTTAAAAAAAAAGAATAGAATAACACAACAAGTTTTGTAGTACATATTCCAAATTGGGATCTACTAAAAAAAAAAAAATTAATCTACAGCTATTGATATGGAAATATAGCAATGATGTATTTTTAAGTGAGAAAAGATATTTATAATGTGTATATTTCATTTTTTTATTTAAAAAACTGAGCCAAAACAACTCTACACATGCAGTTATGCTCTTTGTGGGTAAAAAACATGGAAAGTACATAGTAAGGTGTTAATATAAATTATCTCTCGGGTAATTAAGATAGAGAAAAAATTTGACATTTGCTTTACATAACTTTGTACTTATGCAGTGAATGTAGTATGAACATTTTCTTGTCATTTTCTGTATATGTGTATTTTTATAGGGAAATGTAATAAGAAATTTTTTAAGGAAAAACAAGACAGAACCCCAAAGCTAGAGCTGCTCCTGAACTCTTTTTTGACCAGAAATAGTGACTATAGTGACGTACATTATCTGCCTCAACATTGTGTGGAAGGTGAACTAGGAATTTGTAAACTGTTCAGTTAAGTAGAGGCAGAATCAGCATGCAAATAAGATTAATGTTGTTTAAAATAGTGTAGCTAATTTTCTTACATGTAAGTATTTCTCCCCATGACCAAAAATTAGATAGTTCTGACTGGTTGATTCTATTTTGCTCCTACCTCTGAAGTAGATGATGCAGCTCCAGGCTTAGCCTCCATTGGGCCGGCCCCCATTTACTACAAAACAAGCACTATAGCCAAAGAATCCCATTTTCAGCATGGCTTAGGCACCAGCTATGCATCCAGTCCTGAAACAATTACTACAGAAACAGAGTGGAGATTATACTCACTGACTTAAGCCAGTCTGGACCCATTCCTGGAGCTGGTGGAGTTAAGCTCTTCCAGTTCACATGGCAACCATGGTTGACTCATAGACGTGGTCATGTCTAAATTGGTCATAGTTAAGCAAAGGACTTTGGTTAAATGGTGGAGAGAAGACTCCCTTTTTCTTTCCCAGATGTAAACAAGAAATCTTTTGGCTTGAGTTGCTGCCAGCACCCAGTTTAAACCATGAGAGGACTTTATAATGAGGTTAAACCCTTGGAAGGTGAAGCAGAATGGGAAGAAACTGATGCCTTGGTTCCATCATTGAGCCCCTGGATCAAACCCAGCCTAAAGAACACACAATCGCTGGACTTCACCATTATTTAAATTAATATATTTTCTTTATGATTACAACTTGAGTTTATGTTTCCGCTATGTGCAAGCAAAAACATCCTAAAAATTACCCACCCCCATACACACACATACCATCTATATATACCCGATCTTTTAAAAATATCAAAGTTGTATTTCTCCCCATAAGGTTGAGGAAGTCTGGCATTTTCTAAAGCACCTTAAAGAACGTGTCCCACTCAGAAGAAGCAACGAAGAAACAAAACCTGGACTGAAGAAGGAAGTGGAAAAGAACCAAAACCTGGACCATAAAGACCATGATGGTTTTTGTTTGTTTGTTTGTTTAGGGCTGACATCCTCAGCGGGCATTACAATAGCTAGGATGTACTCTACACCAGTTTTATATTCACTCACTGCAATCCTGTTTCCTGGCGTCTGGTTTTCTCAGAAGTAGGAAAGGCCACAGACAGAGTTCTTGGTATGTCATAAAACTGCTCGGCAGGCAGGTCCTTGTCTCCACAGCTAATAAACATCACAGCCCTCGCACGCTGTTCTGTGCGAGGGAAAGTCTGTGTTTGTTAAACTCATCTTCTCTTTGGCTTCCCAGGTTACTAAGTCTCACCCCGCGTTTGGTCTGAAAAGCACAGACACCTACCAAGTTCTCCCAGAAGGTTTGGAGGCCACGGCTAGAAGGCTGGAACCTGGAGACGGTTTAGCAACTTCTCGGCAAGCAAGCTCCTTCAGCAGCTTCTAGGTGGAGACAGTTTTGTTTAATGTGATGAGTGGGGTTTCTGGAGTCATACACTCCTGGGTTGGAACAGCCTTTGCTTCTTCCTAGTTCTAGGACCCTGGACACGTTTCTTAACCCGTGCCTACTTCACATGCTCACATGTACGTGGAGATAGTGATTAATACCCAGCTCCTGGGCTTGGAGGGCTTTGGCAAAGCGACCTTCCCAAATCAGTTAACACCGCGTCTAGCAAGTGGTGATTACTTGAGAAATATTGGCTATGAGAAAGTCGGGGAGGGGTGCCAGGGTGGTGCAGTCAGTTAAACAAATGACCTCTTGGTTTTGAGTCATGATCTCAAGGTGGTAAGACAGAGCCCCAGTAGACTCCGTGCTCAGCAGAGTCTGCTTAGAACACTCTCTCTCTCTGCCTTAATCTCCCTCCATGCACACATGCACGTGTTCTCTCTCTCTCTCAATCTCGCTTAAATAAATAAATAAATAAATAAATAAATCTTTAAAAAAAAAAAAAAGGCAGGGGATGCCTGGATGGTTCAGATAGTTAAGCATCTGCCTTCGGCTAAGGTCATGATCCCAGGGTCCTTGGATCGAGTCCTGTATATGGCTCCCTGCTCCTTCAGGAGCCTGCTTCTCTCTCTGCCTCTGTTTCTGCCTCTCTCCTTCTCTATTTGTCTCTCATGAATAAATAAATAAAATCTTTTTAAAAAGGTAGGGAAGTGGAAATAATAATAGAAATCTCCAGCCCCACTGAAATGGTTAAAAGTCTCTGTAAGGCTTTCAGACGAGTAATAGGGAGCAGGGAATACAGATGTTTAAGAAGTATTACCCAGACCTCATAAGAAGACTATACTGACATTATCTTGCCTTATCCTTTGCCAGTTCTCCCACATTATCAATAATGAATTTGCCTTTCAGGCACTTCCCTCCTCCATCAATAAATTGAAATTGTTTTTCCAGTGCGCGTGCGTGTGTGTGCACGCACACACAGGCACACAGAGTCCTCCACTTACTGAAGTATATTTTGTGCATGACAGTGGGTAAAGAGAAAAAAGGAACTATTAATTAAGATCAAACATTGTTTTCCAGTCTAGGTTAGCATTCCTGGAAAATCCATCCATGATACTTTTCAGGCAGGTTAAAAATCTCTGAGCTGGGATCAGATAGTGTGCCAAGAACATGGTTAGACAGAAAGGCTTGGAAAACTGGAAAGGAAGATTTGTTTCCAAATGAAAAGTATAGCAGGGTCACAGTTGGTGTTCTGGCATGAAGAGTTCTGTGGGTAAGACCATGCTCTGGGGAGACATTAATCAGTTTTGAGCTTGGGGCTAGCCAGATCACTATCAGGATACTATTTGGTTCTTTTTTCAAGAAGGACTCTTTCTTCTCTCCTTCCCCAATTTTAAAGAAATAGCTTCATTATGGTGCTTTTGCTTCCATGGTAGTTGGATAAAATTGTCAAATTTGAATCAGTGCAGATGGCCCATCCATGCCCTTTTACTTAGTTTTGCTTTTCCTACCTTAGTTAAGAATTTGATTCCCATGACAAATATCCATAAATCCTATGAATTGGAGGTACCATCCACGTGAAGATAGGCTTCTATTTCATCCAGGAGTTTTTCCAGAAAAAGCGAGACAGCCAGGCAATAGGACTGAGAAACCTTAGTCTTCCAAGGGCATCACAGAAAGAAACTTGGTTTCAGATTTGGTAAAGAAGACGGATCTCACTGCACAGTGGTTTATGCTAGAAACTGACCTGTCCCTCCCTACCTGGCAACCCAAATGTGCCAGCAGTTCTAGGTTTTTGCTTCATCAATATAATATTAAAAAAGAAAAAAAGAGCATGCAATTTAGAATCAAACACAAGAATTTGACTCCTGAGCCTCTGTTTGCTGGCTGTGTAATTTGGGTTGGAAAAGGTTATGTTCTGTCAGTTTCATCAGCTATGAAATAGAAATCGTAAGAATGGCCTCATAGCATTGTAGACATCAAATGAGAGAGTGGAAGTCATTCTTCTTCGCAGAACCAAACAAAATAAGCGCAGCTAACACTGAGATGGTTATGATTATTATGCAGTACACTTCCCATTTCTATTACCAATATCAGCTAAAACAATATTTTCCCTTTGAGAACAGCGCTTTAGCCACATTGTCTTTGTGCACTGTAATGTGAATGAAGAATAAAAGGGGTGAAGAGATGACCAAAGAAGGGCTCTAAGAAACAAAAATGTGAGACTACACCAAAAAAGCAAAAAAAGGGGTGCCTGGGTAGCTCAGTTGGTTGAGTGACAGACTTTTGTTTCAGTCAGGTCATGATCTCAGGGTCTCAAGATAGATCCCTGCATCAGGCTCTGTGCTCAGCACAGAGTCTGCTTGAGATTCTTTCTCCCCACCCTCTTCCTTCCCTGCTGCATCTCCCACTGCTTATGCACATGCACACATGCTCTCTTGCTCTCTCTCTCACTCAAATAAATAAATAAATAAAATTTTTAAAGGGGTTAAAAAAAAAAAAAAACAGGTCACCTCAGAAACTTAACATAAATCTTCCTCTCCAAAACTTTTCCATGCAGCTACTAGGTTAGCTTTCTTTTCCCCAACAGGGAAATAAATATAAAGGGTATGAACTTGCAGTCAATAAAATGAATATTTGTTGAGTGGCTACTAAGTGCCGAGCACTGCCATAGATGTTGGGGATATAACAAACAGACTTGTCAACTGACATTGAAGCTGACAACTCAAGTTGGTGGTTGACACCATCTAGAAAAGATGGCCTGGGACAAAGCCCTGAGGTACTCCCATATTTAAGGATTGGGATATGTAAGAAACTTGAGGAAGAGGGTGAAGACAGGTCTGCAGAGAAGCGAGAGCAGATGAGAATAGATGGGATCCAGAATAGGAGTAGTGATCCCTCTTAGGGAAGAGATGGTTAGCCTCTCTGTTTATAAAAGGAATCACTCCATTTTTCAGCAAGTGCATTTTTGCACTTAACTCTAACCTAACCCAGTTCTTCAATTTAGTTATCAGAATACAGTGTTTCCCAGGAAACAGACTCTGAGATGGAGATCTGCATGTAGGAGGCTTCTTAAGGAGTTTATTAA
The DNA here is from genome assembly GCF_020171115.1 of Neogale vison. Taxonomy (NCBI): domain Eukaryota; kingdom Metazoa; phylum Chordata; class Mammalia; order Carnivora; family Mustelidae; genus Neogale; species Neogale vison. The sequence goes on along the minus strand of NC_058094.1, from coordinate 20,231,645 downwards.
GATCAATACCTGATAAAGGGAGAGGGTTGGGAGAAGCAAGGTTGGGCAGAGAGGGGTGTCAAGCTGTAATGCATGGTCAGTGACAGCCTCAGCAAACCTCACAGGGAGTCCTAGAGTTCGAATGGCCCTTCAGACTTGTCCCCATTGGGGCTGACAGGGCCACATCCACCAGTCCTTTGATGGGAGCCATCCTGGGGTATGGACTTGGCAAGGTGGCTCTCTACGGATGGGGCCGTCACTGAAGGGGCTGACAGCCAAAGGTGATCTACCAACAGACTCCTAGCATCTCAGGGAACAAATCCTTCATTGATGGAGAATTGGGGGAGACACCCCACAGTGCTCACCCTAGTAGAGTTTCTACTTCCTAGAGGTCCTGATCTCCCCAGAGATACAAAAGGGAAACAACAGGTCCAGCAGATGGCAGCATTATGACTGTGGTTGGCTAGCCTGGATTAAAAGATTTTGTTGGGTCAGTGTTCTTGGATGCAAATGACCCAAACAGACTCTGGTTACCCAAAGCATAAGAGGATTTATGGAAAGGCATGAATTCCTTCAGGAAGTTGATGGGTCACCCCAACAAACAAGCTAAAAAATGGGCAGGAATATTGGGACACCTAGGTAACTCAGGTCATGATCCCAGAGTCCAGGGATGGAGCCCCGCATCGGGCTCCTTGCTCAGTGGGGAGCCTGCTTGTCCCTCTGCCTGCCGCTCCCGCTCACCTTACTTGTGCACTAGCTCTCTCTCTCTCTGTCAAATAAATAAGTTAAGATCTTTAAAAGAAAATGGGTAGAAATAGCAAAGAGTGGGCAAGTGTCTAAAATCTCAACCACATTTCTCCCAGGGAAACAGCCTGGACTCGGGGCCACTTCTGATGCCAGGACACAATACAGGCCACCACTTCCACCCCTGCAGTCAATTCTGACCTCTCCCTGCTCCTCGGAATCACTGCCTCCAAATTCAGAGACCCGGACAGAAGCTTCTGTTTGAGCAAATGTAGTCAAGCGCCCATCTTCTAGCTGCCAGGGCTGAGGAAGGGGAAACATCCAGGCTGTCAGCTTCCTTAGCAGGAGGTGGGGTCCTGCCTCCTACCTCAACTTATGGGAAGTATCATCCAAATCAGAAGGGGATAAGATAGGGAACTGATGTGAAAAAAAATATGCAAAGAACAAAGACCTGACAATCACCTTGGCTCCGCACATGTGAGAAGCGGTAAATGAGTCATGCAGGTGTCAAGGCCTACTACAGAGAAAAGGGAGACAGATAACGGGCTGATAAAACCAAACAACAAAGAGACAGAAACCCTAGACTCCAGGCCATGTCTTGGTGAGAAGGAGTTAACCAGGTTTATGCAGATGCCAAGCCCAGCTGCATAGATGTGGTGTTGACAGCAAACTTCACTCTCGACCAAGTAACGGAAATGCACTCAGGAAGGGAGGTCAAGGCAGGCAGAAGGAGAGGAGAACTGAAGCTCAGAGGGTGAGCAGCCCCCCATGGTCCACCCCCGCCCCCAACACAACACTGGCAACGGCCCTAATTCCAAGTTCTTCTCAATGGTAAGGGGAGGACCGTTAAAACATGGCCACATTTGGCCAAGACCAAGCAGGGGCTGAGTCTTTGAGTTGAAAGTGTTCTGTTCCAGCCAATGAGTGGGGCTGTAGACAGCGACACTAGGAAGGTAAATGACCCAGAAAGAGCCTTGAATAGCTTTCTTCTCTTTACGGCCATCTCTTCCAGAGCCCTCCTTCACATGAAAAGCAAGTAACATTTCTTTACTGCCAACGATGCTAAACCCGGGCTAAGTGATTTTGCAAATATGCTGTCTTTAAAATCTCACAGTGAAGTCTGTGATCCTCATTTCCCCCCATGCAGAGGCTGAATGTCAGAAGTGTTAAATAACTGTCCCAACTCTCACAGATTCAGGATGCAAACCTGGTCTGCCCGAAGACAGGTCATGTTCGTTTTCTATCAGTTGAACTCTCTCTCATCTCTTCCTTTATTCCACATCTTTCATTCCCCACTTGAATTTGATAGCACTTTGTGCTTCTCAGAGTTGTGCTTCTCAGCCTGGAATTTATATTCTTACAATGTTTAAGGTTTTTTTGAAGTTGTGGACTTAGCATAAAGCACCTTCTATAATGATAATTTTATTTGAGGATTTTGCAGGGCTGGGACTGCACGTTGTGGGGACAGTAGAAGATTAATTTAATTGGTTAGCATTTAAAATATTTTCTCCTTAAAATAAACCTGGATTCACTTAAGATATAAATATTTAAGGGGTGCCTGCGTGGCTCAGCTGATTCAGGGTCTGCCTTTGGCTTATGTCATGATCCCTGAGTCTCAGGATCAAAGTCCACATTGGGCTCCCTGCTCAGTGGGGAGTCTGCCCCTCCCCCCACCTGTGCTCCTCTCTCTCTCACATAATAAATAAAATCTTTTTAAAGTTATATAAACATTTAATACAAAATAGATGATGTCAAAGAAATCTCAAGATACCTTGCACTACCTAAAGATCTCTCTAAGAGGAGCGCCTGGGTGGCTCAGTGGGTTAAAGCTTCTGTCTTCAGCTCAGGTCACGGTCTCAGGGTCCTGGGATCGGGCCCCACATCAGGCTCTCTGCTCAGCGGGGAGCCTTCCTCCCCCTTCACTCTCTGCCTGCCTCTCTGCCTACTTGTGATCTCTCTCTGTCAAAATAAATAAAATTAAAAAAAAAAAAAGATCTCTCTGAGATACAGGTCTTTGGAGAGTGATAGAACACCCATCATTTTACTTGTCAAAATTCATTGAGCCCTGGCTATACACCAGCAACTGTACTAGAGCCTATACATACATTTTCTCATTTCATTCTCTCAGTCGTGCTCTGGGGGAGGTTCAGTGGTGTTCTTTGAAATATGTTAATATGTCTTTAGGACATATTAACAGCAACTTCTAAGAAATACTAGCTATGAAGAGAACACCTGGGGAAAACCCAGCTAGGCTGGCTACCACTACCCAGGTCCTCTTGTGTGTCAGTCTTGGGGCTTCATGCTGGAGGTTCCCTAGCTTGGAGAAGGTGAAGCGCTGGTGAACATTAAAAACAGCCACGGCTTGCATGGAGCACTGGGTGTGGTGAAAAAATAATGAATACTGTTTTTCTGAAAATAAATAAATTGGGAAAAAAAAAAAAAGAAGATAGAATATAAGACATTATTTATTAAAAAAAAAAAAAAAAAAACCAGCCAGGGGGCGCCTGGGTGGCTCAGTTGGTTAAGCAACTGCCTTGGGCTCAGGTCATGATCCTGGAGTCCTGTGATGATGGAGTCCCAGATCGAGTCCTGCCACTGGGCTCCCTGCTCAGCGGGGAGTCTGCTTCTCCCTCTGACCCTCCCCCCTCTCATGTTCTCTTTCTCACAAATAAATAAATAAACAAACAGCCAAGGGCCCTGGGGAAACTCCCCAAGACTGAGAGACTTTGGGAACAGTGGAAACTGCTAGAGACAAAAGAATGAGTCAGAGGCCCAGCAGCATAAAGGAGGAATAATTAAATGAAACACAACAAAGGAAAACTTTGACTTGGGGTTGGGAAAATCTCCAAGTACTAAGAACTCTTCAGTGTCCAACTCACAGAGGAGGGAAACAAGGAGTCCCCCAACGCTTGGCTCATGGAACCCCATGGAGCTAAGGCAGCCTCATCCCCGGGGAGCCATCTGGACTGGGTCTGGAAGGGCAAGATGGCCAAGCAGGTCATTTTCAGCTCTTGTTTCTGTGACTCTATGGAACAGGGGTGATTCAAACCGTATGTCTTTAAAACCACTCTTCATCTCAGTGGTTTGGTTGTTTGGGTTCTTTCAAAGTACACGTGACAAAGGCCCTTGTGACAAAACAAAGCACTCTCACAAACAAAGTTTGTTTCAAACCTAACTCCCTGAACTTCTCTTCCCCATGCATGTAAAGTAATGTGCTTTCTTTTAGAACTCGGTCCAGGGTAAACCGGATTGATGTTGTGCTTTATGTAAACCGTGAGGCCAAAGAACAGAAAAATATGAAAGATCCCACACTGGGTAGGATCAAATTTCAGGGCAGCCTGGGGTTCTGAATCTGACAGTGGTACCCAGGGACAAGTGGTTAAAAAAAATAAATAAATAAAAACAAAACACTAGTTGTTGTTAACCTCAAAAGGGCAGGGATGAGCTCTGAGCAAACATGCCTATCTTGCGGGCAGACATTTCATGGATGTTTTGCTCCATCTCTAGTAAAAACAGCCTGGGCTGCAGAATCAGACAGAACTGGGTTCTGACGTACCCTGTCTCACAGAAAAGAGGCTTTGACAAGTGACTTTATCTTCTCTGAGCCTCATTTGTAAAATGAACACCATTGAACCTCCTCCAGAGCATGGCTGAGAGAATGAAATGAGAAAATGTATGTATAGGCTTAAGCATAGTCGGGGGCGTATAGCCGGGGCTCAGTGAATTTTGACAAGTAAAAAGATGGATGTTCTGTCTATCACTCTCCTAAGACTATAGGTTTCTCAGTTTGTGGTAGTTGAGTTGGTTATGAGATCCAAGCCATTACTATAATCATATTCCCTTAGTGAATGGTTTCCCATCTTCCCAAGAAAAACCTGCTGCCATCTTAGTCCAAAGTCGTCTTGGTCTTCGTCTGCTCAGGCTGCTATGGCAGAATATGGTGGACTGTCTCTTAATCAACAATTATTTATTTCTCATAGTTCTAGAGGCTAGACAGTCCAAGATCTTTCTAGCTGGATGGCTAGTTTGATTCCCGCTGAGGGCCCTTCCCCAGTATGCAGATGGCTGTCCTCTGGCTATGTCCCACATGGTGAAGAGAGAGAGAGAGAGAGAGAGAGAGAGAGCTCTCACATGTCTCTTCTTAAAAGGGCACTAATCTCATTCATGAGGGCTTCACCCAAGTTACCTCCCGAAGGTCCCTGCTCTAAATGCCACCAGGAATTAGGACTTGAAGATTTGACTATGGGAATGTGGGGACAGGGGGACACAAACATTCAGTCCATAGTGGAAGGGAATATTAGTGTTTTGCTAGCAGTGCCCCAACTTTAGACCACAAAGAAATTCTGCTCTGTTCATTCTTGGTCCCTAGGATGGTCTTTATAGCTCAGACTTCCTGTCTCAATCCCTTCCTGGATCCTAAGGGATTAACTATTCCCTACCTTTCAGGTGCTATGAGTTAACTTGCCCATTTTATGGATTAACTGAAACAAACATAACACTCTGTAACATGCTCTGCATTTATGTAAGAGGAGATGTGTTACTCACCTGTTCCAATGGGAATGTCATAAGAGTTAAGAAGAAATGTACGTGTAAAAGTTTGTGGTCTTGGCAGCCTGTTTGAGGTCTGCCAAGCAACCTCTTTTCTTGCCATTGCTATGGTTTTCATAAATCTGATCTATAAATTTGAGAATGCATCTAAGTGAGTGAATTGGGGTTTTGCTTTGATGAGGAGAAAGTCAACAGCTCTCAAGTTCTGACTGGAAGGATCCAACACATTTCTTCGTGTCTGCCAGTTTTATAGCTGTGGCAGAAATGGAAAAATGGCCCTGGGTCCCTCACTTAGTGATCAGTCCTAGTCTATGATCTAACTGCTCCTCAGTTCACTGGCAATCACTTGTAAATAAAATCAGTTTTGTTTTGTTTTGTTTCATTTTTAGGGAGTGGGGTATCTAAGGTATATTCCTGCCAACACAAAATATCCCAGTGTCACTTATAATCAGGGAAAACAGAGAATAAAGACTACAAGGAACAGAGTCAAGGCCACAGAACAGTAAGTCCCTATCACTTATATTCATTGGCCTATCACTGAGTCATTTTCTTCACCGCAAAGTCCCAGGCTTCTTAGGTCAAAGAACAAGGAAGTATTTTTACACGAAGATCTCAGTATTGTGGAAGTGCTCATTCCCTTCTATCTCCAGCTACCTTGCACTGATCTGCCTTAAAACTCAGTGCCTAATCTACTCAACCCCATTAGGTATCGATACTCCTAGAACTTATGAGTGTCCTGGGATATTTGTACGCCTAGCTAGAGCTTGGAATGCAAATTACAGAGACAGATTCTGCCTAACTCAAGAAAGGGAATTGACTGCACAGGCATTAGAAACTTTACAGAATCGACAAGAAGTTGAGACAACTGGGAACCAAAGGAAACCTAGCCAAGGTCTTGCCTAGAGATAGTCTGCCTAGAATGCCACCCTTGTATGTGGAATGCTCCTTAGCCACCAAATTCTTGCGATAATGACACTGGACTTGTGAGTTTGCTGTGGTCTGCAGGAACTACTATGAACTGACCATGCTATTTGTGTCATTGCATCAACATTTAAAGTTTGATGTTAGAGAATCTCATTGGTTACATATGGGTCCCAAGTCACCGCCCCAGCAACTAGATGGCCAAGATAAGGAGAGGATGGTCCACCTCTTTGAGTTCTGTAGAACTCAATCTCCTCCCACCTCTCCCAGGACTTTCCCTCAAAGTACAAAGGACATTCTTCGATTCCAGGCAGCCAAAATGACTAATGTTCATCACAGTTCTCCACTTTGCCTAACATCTTCCCAGATTCTTCTTCCCTTCTCAACATTTCCAAAAATATTGCTCCTAACACAATGGCAACCAAATGACAACCAAACGACAACCAAACTCTCACCACCTCCTGATGGGAGGCAGAACATGGCCTCGTCTAGTACTGTCATTAGCTCCAGGTCCAGAATCTTAGGATGATGTCTATTTTTCTTCCTCATATCCTGCCACTTTGACTAAACTAAAACCCAGCCCCCGACACACACAAAATTTTCATACATATAAAGATGGGCTAGAGTGAGAGAGAAGAAAAGGGAAAACAAGTACAACACACGCACACACACACACTCACACGCACATGCACAGGCACACTAAGGAAAGTGATTTGGTTTCAGATTACTTCTCTCATTTTTGTACCTCAGATGAGGCTATAACTGGTGCTACCTGTTGGTTCTTTAGAAAGTAGATTCTGAGATGGCATTTAGTTTCCAAGATGCTTTATTTAGGAGAGCCCTTGGGATCAACACCTATGGAAAAGTGAGGAAGGAAGCTTAGTAAACAAACAAAAGAGTCAAGCTGCAGTGTGAACCCTTTGCAAGACCATGACTAGGCAATGAGTGAATGAGTCATATATAATCAATCTGTTTCAACCTTCCTATCTCTGAAAGTCTTTGAATTCCATTTCTATGACAGTATTGGTATCTTTCTCATGTAGACCCAGATTTCAGTCAACAAAGTGAACAATTAGAACCACTCCCAGATGTTCAGTCTTGTCCAATGAGCCCACAGTAACCAGGAAAGAGACCAATATCAATGAATTCAGCCTGAAATAAAATTATCTTCTCTCCTTAATACGACACCCTCAGAATACATTCCTGCATATACATCTTGGATTTTTTTTGTCCACATAAATTAGTAAATTCTTGTAATACTTTTGGAGTAAAAGATGTCTCCTCTCAGATTTAATTTTTTAAATTTGTTTTTCTATCCCATGTATTTTAGGGGCAAACTTTACAGACAGAAAGTCAATGAGGTCGGTGGAGAGAGGACAAAGGAAGAATTGGCTTTCCCTTGCAAGAGTTAGGGAGTTAGTCACAAAGTCTTCCAGCAAGCTTGGAAAGGGAGGTGCTGTTTCAAGTGAACATGAAGGCTCACTTCAACTATACCAAATTCTCCTACGTATTTCCAATCTAATCTAGGAGTCTCTTCCTATTTCGTTGTGCCAGTTTTAGGAGAAGTCTAATAAAATTTTGAACTGAATTGATTAGAATTTGTCAAATCATAGAATGAAATTGGTTTTTGACCTATCCCAGTCCTAAGCCTCTAAGACATGAGACATTCTTTATTCATAGAAAATTCCTCTCTTGCAAGTTTTTCCCTGAGCCAAGAATGTAGGATTTTGAATTGGTCAGTTTCTTCAAAGCTATCTAGTGTCATTAGAATTAGCTGTCCTGTGATGTTCATTTCCATTTGCCCATCCTGATCTACACTTTGTTTTTTCCCTCCTTGTTCTTTGCCCCAAAAAAGTGACCATGTACTGTATCAACCAGGTGACCTTAACTTTACCACTTCAGGTTCTGAACAATGAAATGCATGTGAGGAAAATTAGATGAAGATAGGGTACACTTTTTTCCCTGACCCCCCTCCACCTGCCAGACCATGAGTTAGCAGTGACTGGATTCTTCTACCAAAGTCCACAGTTCCTATCGGAAAACCTTACAGCTACAGCTGCAGCTATGGTTCTCTCTAAGTTCTAGTAATTGGACCTTGCTCTTTCAGGCATAGGGGGCAGTAAGGGATCTTGTAGCTCAAATCCCTAACCTACTTGTTGATTTTTCTTAGCCCTGCCCACAATATTGTAAATAAGCCTGTTAAATTCTCTTCAAAACTCCCACTAGAGTGTACCATCTCTTTCCTGCTGAGATCCCAAATAACACACAACTCAACCCATAGTTCTCAAATTCCTGTGGGTCCTTATTGCATTTTAGGACATTAAACTACTCACTGTACTGAATTCTTGCCTTAATTGGCAGATTCCCAACTGCATGCCATGAACTTCCAGATTATCATCCCTGAATTTGAACTGAACTTCGATTGCTTTTAATTCTAATTGATTCAGATTGCCCCATATTTTTCACAATTTCCTGAGATATACCTGCATGTACTCAGACCAGTATCTGTAATGGTCAAGTTTCTTGTTTATAAATGACAGAACATAACCCTGAATAACTTAAGCAAAAATAGTAATTTAGTGGAATAAAATTGGTAGCTCTCTGAATGGACAGGAAAGCTAGAAAATGATGTTCCAAAGAAAATAAAATGAGACAAAACAATCAGAACACCATTACCACGACCAATGATATCACTGCCATAGAATTCTCACTGTCATCAGAGATGGCACCAGTGCCCCTGGACTTGAACCCTTCTGCCATTGGCTACTCAACTCCACTGCAGCTGTCCCAATAACCTGTAACTTCATGGACGTTCTTTCACTAGTCCATTGGCCCCAACATTTTCACATCAGCAACAGATCAACCCTGGTCCCCTTCTTGGACTCAGAGCTCTGTTGCCTTTCCTGTCACCTCACTTTTGTCCATTTCTTTCTCTTTAAGACATTCTAACAGAAGACAATTCTTTCTATTCCTTTTCTCTGACAATAGAGTAAAATATAGCCTTCCTGGGTATTTGTAAATCATATGTTCATAAATTCATTATTATTATCTAATTGTTTAGATTTCTTTTTTATATCTATTCAGTATTCAAATGTCAGAACAAATGTCTGTTCCCATACAGAAGTCTTATTCAAATACTTGTGTCACACTAAGGCTTTCAACTTTTTCAGTAGTCTGCAATACTGTTATATCAAGTTGCCTTGGCAGGCAAACACCAAAGCTCAAACCTTAGTTTTTGCTATGTAAAAAATTTGAGGAAGTACCTTCTTGACTTCTTGATTTCAGGAAGAATCACTTAAAATGCCTGAGATAGGTAAAGATACGGTGAGAGGACATTTTTAAATGGAATCATTTGGGGGTATTTACCAAAACACTTCCCCTCCTGATATTCTGTTGTGTCAAAGACATCGCTGTGATTAGATGAGAAACTTAGCACAGAGGTTAAGGAACTTTTAGATACATAGGTGGTAGAGGCTTCAACTTCCATTCCAATGTTCAACATTAACCCCTCTTTGATAGATTATAATTATGTCAATCTAAGTCCACCAAAGCCTTCAAGATGGAGTTCACAATGAAGAAAGGTGGAGCCTGGACTTAAAATTTAGGTTCAAAGCCAAGGTCTACTGCTCATAGGAAGAGCACTGATTTTTGCTGATGTTAAATTCTTCCCGATCCAAGAGTCATTATGAGCAACTGTGAAAATAACATCTTCCCACGAGAATAAACCAAAGAGCCATAACAATTGTAAATTCTTTAGCAGCAGATAACAATGAGGGTTCAGACTGGTCTCTCTTGAAAAATCACTGCAGCAGGTACAATAATCTAGACCAGAAATACCATTCTGCTAAAGCAACTTGAGAGGCAATTAATTTGAATATCAAAAAAATCAAAGAAGGAGCTTCATTTATACCATTAAGCTGGTAAGGCAGATCATCTTTGTTAAATGAAATTTCTACCCATAAAAGATTACCATCACAGTCACTTCTTATTCTTTATGGAGCCCTTTCTGTCTTGGAAGGAGATGCCTGGTATATGTATGATAAGCTGATGTGCATTTGGACTAGTGGATCTGTAAGGCCACCATTGAGCTGACAAGAAGATACACCAAAGCTCAAACCTTAAAGAGCAAAGCCATTGTCTTTTGTGCTTTTTCTATCCTCATTAGGCCTGCCTGCCTAAATCTGTCATATGGACATTATCTGCTGCAAAGACTGAGTTGTCATTTATTCAATGAGTATATTTTAAAGCTTCACCATGTAAGTCCTCATGGTTAAGTATAATAAGCACTAGACTGGGAATGAGTAGACCAAGTTGATTCCCAGGCCTCATAAACATTTAATTATCTGTGCAAATATGGACATACAAATTACTCTCTTTAAACCTAGTTCTCATCTGTAAAACCCATAAAATGGAAAAAGCAAGGCCATTCTTGACTACAACCCAGAGTTACTATGAGGATCAAATGGGATAATGCATGTGACATTACATTGCAAATTGGATTAAACAATGTATAAATGTGAGAGGTGACCTAATTCATCTTCAAATTTTAACTGGTGCATTTGGAATTGGCAACTACTCGTTTGAAATAACATTTCTCAGAGGAGTTTGGTGCCTCTTGATCATCAGTTCCCCAAGGCTTTTATAAAGAGTCACAAGGCTAAACCTTCACCGCCACACTCAGAGTATGAAAAGCCCATTTAGCTGTCATCCCCTGCTCTTGGCAGACTTTCAGGGAATGCCAGCAAAACGTCTGAAATTGGAACGGCAACCCACCAAGTACATCCAAATCTTTCATCAAACTGTGCTTAGTTTAGAAGCAATATTATGTTAACATTACCCCCACCATGGATTATTTCTAATGAAACCAATCTGCCAAGGTGAAATGAGAGCATGTGTTACGGAGAAGCATAATTGGATTGACCTGAAAATTGAGTTTAAAAGTAAATATCCTTTCAATTAAAGATGAGCAGAAAGATTCCAGAAAATATCAGGACTTCTGACTCCTTTAAATTTGTGGCTTATCCCTTAGACCAAAATATAATCAAATCTTTTAAGGTTTCTGAACGTAATTAGAATAGAAATTTATAATTCTGCTTATTGAGTCAGAGTCTCCTGATGGCTAAGCTCTCCTAATTGCAGGCTAGCTAACTTCAAAGGCAGATCCAGCCCTTTCAAGCCAGGCAGTGCCATTCAGGATGTGGAAGATACCAAAGCAGTCTTTAAGTTCAACCTCTGAATGGTCATCATTTCCTTCCTCTCCTTCATTGCTTCATGCTCCTCTACTTCCCTTTGTAGCCACCTCTTTCTAGAGCCCGACATTTTGTAGACACCATAAGGGTTCTAGGAATAGAAAGATGATTAAGACATAAGTCTTCGCATTGATCTGCTTTCATCCAACCACCTCCCATGCTCATTCTTTCAGTCTCAAGGCAAATAGCTCTTCTATGATGCTTACCCTTATTCACCCAGGAAGACATAAAAGTTCCTTCCTTATGATTTAACTGCTCTTTGAACATAAGCCCATTCCAATATTTATGTTGTATTCATTACAATTGTTAACTTATATAGTTCCTTGAAATCAATAATCAAGTCTTTTCATCTTTGTACTACAAGACACCATGTAATATCTGGCACAAAACAGGTATTAAAAATATTTGTTGAATAAATCATTCCCCAATCCAATTACTCCCAAGTTGCCAAACATTTATTTCTACCTCAAGGTGATTTCCAAGTCCTTTTTCTTTACTGCAGTTAGTGCCCAGCTTTGACCCTCCATCACCTCTTACTGTATCTGTTTCAAGTACATTTCTCATATACTCTTCTTACATACCTCAGATCCATGTCTGTCCTACAGAATTATTGAAAGTTGTGTTTCATCTTACTTCATTCAATAAATAGTCTCTTCTAATTAGATAATCTAAAAAAATGGTCTAATTTACAATCTCCAACCTATTTCTGCCCTCTCCTACCAAGTTCCTTGTGATCTAAACAATTTATGCATTTTTGATATCTCTCTGGCCCTGCTCATGTCCCTAAAGCTTAGTGGGCCCTCCTACGCATGTTGAAAACCCAACCTACCTTTAATAATTTAGCCAGAAGATCCCACAAAAACCACCAAGTTCAAGCTAGTAAGAGCCTCATCTTTCAAACTTACTAAAGTAACTCACCACTATCAAATCTAAAAGCAGAGCTGGAACTACTACTGAAGGCTCCTAACTCTAACCCTCTTTACACTGGCCCTGTTGCCTTGCCTATAAACAGGATGTCCAAATCATGTGTGGTTCAATGTCAGAGACAGTTAAAGAGGGCATGATGAACAATCACACTGTTAACAATTACATTCAGACAACAAGTGTAAATCAGGACCTATGGTCAACTTACATCTAAGCCTCCTTAAGCTATGACAAAATTTCATGGTCCCTGTTTAACAATAAACACACACACACACAGGGCATTGTGAATAAGCAGCTTCACTGGTCACTGCACAAGTCATTGTATATCAGGTATTTCTTGGGTTCTAGAGTCTGATATACCCATGTTAGTGTACCCAATGCTATCACTTATTCTGTAAGTCACACAATGAAGACAATGGAGCCTAACAGGACTTTTGGTTCACTCATTCTACAAATATTTGTTGTATGCTTAACAAGTCTGAGATAGTGTTCTGAATACTGGGACAACAATGCTGAGCAAATCACTGCTCTCCATTATGGTCTAGTCAGACAGACAGATATGAAGCCCAGATGAATGCGCTATCCCATGTAAAGATGAATGCTGCAATACTATTCTACCACATAAGAAAAGACTCTGATCGATATTGTGACATCATGAAATGCTTGAGGACATGATGCTTATCTCGCAAGCTAAAGAGTAAATGTTACTGAACTAGACAGAAGAAGAAAGGAAGTTTATTCCAGGGAACAGCATGTGCAAAAGCCCTGTGTCCAGGTAGAACCCAACCTAAACAAGAAACAAAAGAAGGGCCCATGTGACAGAAGTGCACAAAGTGAAGAAGGAAGTGATGGCTGATGGAGCTGGAGAGGGTATCAGGGACCAGTACAAAAGAATGATTCTGTTGGTCATATTAAAGTTCTCTGTTTTTTGGCAAAGAGCAATGAAATATTAAAGACTTTTAAGTAGATAGTTGACATGGGGAAGAGGAAGGAGAAGACTGGTACCCATAATTAGGTTTGCATGTGGAAAGATCATTCTGTTGCATGAATTGTGGGTTGGAAAACGACCACAACGTATGCAGGAAGTCCAAATAGAAAGCAGTTACCGTAACTCCGGGAAGCAGTAAGGGTTAAACAAGCAAAGGATGAAGCAGACAAAGTGCCAAAAGGAAAAAGAAAAGGGGGTAAAATGGACAAGTTTAGTGATGGTGGAATAGATCAAAGATAATGGCAAAATTGACTCAACTTTTTGCCATTCTTTGAAATAGCAAATAATACCAAAAAAGTGGGTTTAGGGAAAGTTTATACATTGTCTTGGATATTGTGTGTCTAAGGTGGCCTTGATATGCAATAGAAATCTGGTCATGGGGATGCCTGGCTGTCTCAGTTGTTTAAGTGTCTGCTTTCACCTTAGGTCATGATCCCAGGGTCGTGGGATCGAGCCTTACATCAGACTTTGTGCTCAGTGGAGAGTCTGCTTCTCCTTCTCCCTCTTCCTCTGCCTGCCTCACCCCAGCTTCCATGCGCTCTAACTCTCTCTCAAATAAATAAATAAAGTCTATTTTTAAAAAAGAAGTTTTGATACACAAGTGTAAGGATCTGAAGTAAGATCTGGATTAGAGACTAAGTGAGAGGTTGTCCCTGATTAAATGCTAATGGCAGTCACATAATCAGAGAAATTCCAGAGAGAAAAGATACACAGAAAAAAAAAAAAAAAAAGGAAGAGAAGGGTACTTCAGATCAAGCCTTGAGAAACTTTAATACTTAATGGCAGGTTAGAAAAGCAACCTGGGTGGCTCAGTCGGTTAAGTGTCTGTCTTTGGCTCAGGTCATGATCCTAGGGTCTTGGGATTGAGCCCCACATTGGACTCCCTGCTCAACGGGGACTCTACTTCTCCTTCTCCGTCTGCCTGCTCCTCTGCCCACCCCACTCATGCTCTCTCTCTCTCTCTCAAATAAATAAGTAAAATCTTTAAAAAAAAAAAAAAAAAGCAACATGCTACAAAGAGAAAGAAGACTCAGCCAAAGATGAAGGAGGCAGTTCAAAAAAGTGTGGCATTTCAGAATGATGGTGAAGGAGAGAGGCCGTGGTATCAAATACTGCTGAGAGGTCAAGAAAATGTGAACTAATGAGCTTCCATTGGAGTAAATAGCATGAAGAGCATTAGTGGACTTAGCGAACTCTGTCGGAGCCGTGAGAGGACAGAAGCCAGGTGCAGAGTACAGAGGAAATGGAGGCCCCAAGTGTAGACAGATTTTTTTTTTTTTGAGAAGTTTGGCTCTGAAAATTGGAAAGGATTAGACTATTGGAAGAAAAATAGTAAGAAGAAGCTGTAAGAGAAGATATGTTTAATATAAAAGAAATTTTAATTTAATTTTATTTTTTTGCAGGCTGGAGAGAGTTAAGCATGCTTAACTATTTATGAAAAGATTTCATTGTGGGGACTCATTGATAGTGTAAGTTCTCTAGGAAGATGGAAGAATGCAGAACTTAAGCACAATGGGAGGGATTGACCTTAAGAGGAGAGATACCTCAATAATATAACTGGAAGTAAAGATGGGTTCTGCTATTGGGCAGGTACAGACAGGTACAGAGTTTAAAGAAATTTCTAATCTGATGGTTCCAATGGCCACTGAAAGTAAAAGAAGAAATCAAAAGCTCAGAGCAAAGAGGCTTGAAACATGGTCAACTGTTGGGGCAGAGTGATGGTGGGTATTCTAGAAAGTCATTAAGAGAGCTGATGGACCAGATGGAGAGCCCATTTGAGGGATGATCATGAATGCTGTGACTCCACTATGTCCCTCCCAGGTGGCTTTCTCCAGGATCACCACACTGCTCGGACACAGACCTGGAAAAGCAGATGTAAGTTAGGATTTTGCCATAGCAATGTGAGACAACGGCGGTGATGAAGAAAGTAGGAAAGGGAGAAGAGCAAGTATGAGGACCGTCACTGAAGCTCTCTTTTTACATGTAGGTGTTACAGGCTACTGAGTAGCCCTTTTCCCAGCATCCCAGAGTTGCAATGAAGGCCAAAAGCTATGGACCTAATTACCATTTGTAAGCCACATTCTAAAGGGAGTGTCCACCACAGGCTGCCAGCAACTGGGGCCAGGTTCTTGTCTCCCTCCCTTTCCCTACTTCTACCACCAGGACTTATTAAGAGGAGATGGAACAGGCCCAGTGACCATGGGACTTCCTTCCTAACTTTTATCACTAACACCAACCTACACAAGGATCTACACACACCTCATCATTTTAAAAAAGAAAAGACTGAACAGGAGAGGCATGCACTTTCTGGAACATGTAGAAATGGTCAGGAAGTTACAGTCTTTGCTCAAGGCCATTAAAAAAAGAAGAAGAAGAAGTAGTGTCATAGAACATGACTGCTCTGCCCCCCCACATGAGTTATCTCCACTTCAGCACATCAGTCACATCAGCACTACATATGACCTGTAACACACGGGTAGCATGAGTTCACATGAAGCAAGGGTTACATAAGGAACTGGGGGTTTTGCTGAATAGTCCCATCCATTGTTGTTGTTTTTCCCTTTCTTGGGCTTGTGTCTCTCTCTCATGCTTCTGAGTCAATAGTTGTGCTTTCTCACTTACCAAACTCAGCAAGGGGAGCAGACATATGGGCCAAGGGTGGAAATGTCTAGCAAGATTCTCTCTTACAGCTGCATTTCATCTGCAGCTCACATTTGCCTAGATGAACCAAGTGACACATGCCCTCCCTATCTTCCTCTTGGCCAGTGTGGTGGGACAGAAGGTGAGGCTGGTCCCCTTTCTGTCTTAAGGGAATTGAAGCTTCACTTTGCAGACAGCAGCATGGTCCTTGGAGGCACAGGAGGTGTTACCTTTGGAAGGCTTACGCTCAATATTTTCTGATGGCCAGTACGTCACCCCACTCCTGGATCTGGGGGACATGGCACCTCTCCCGGGCTCAGAAAAGAGCAAGGGATTACTGCCAATATTTCAGTCCCACTGGTGCGATGAGATCGCACCTTAGTGCAAATCCATCATTGAGCTCCAAAGCAGTGACTTCCTCTGCCTTTTCCAAAACCAACACTCGACTATTTGATGAGTCATCGGTTCCCTGACATTTGTAGAATACGCTTGAACTGCTCCCAGAGGGAGGAAAATTATACTGTGATCACACCACATTCTGGCTCTCCTTTGCCTCCCCTTCTTCTCCAGCCTCTACAAGCAAGGAATCTGTGAGCTTCACAGTGGAAGCCTCTGGAGCTCCTCTGATCTAATTCAACTGAATGAGCTGAGCTGGTCTGTGGGTTTGCAAGAAAGAAAGGAACTAAGGCTATCACCAGCCTCATGCAAGATCTGCACACTCAGGTTTATCCTTATAACTGAGAAATCTCAGGAGGAACGTGATGGGACCAGTTGCTAGATTAGTATCAGTTATGTGTTTGTTCACTATTGCCCTTGAAGGGTGTGGGAGGCCAGGTTAGAGTCAGTCAAAGACCAGTAGCTACTGATGGCACTGGGAGGGAGCTCATAGGAGGATATGACTGTGCCCAGAAAGGTCATAGACAAGATGAATTAATGGAGGTGGTAGTGTGGCAAAAAGAAGTTGAAGCAAGAGCTTTGAGATGAAGGAGTTAATGATGGTAGAGGTGAAAGGGGGCTGTGTCACTACGACTACTTTCTCAGTCTGAGATTGATTCTTATACCTTAATCTGGAGAAGGACAAATGGACAAAATGACCAGCTCCTGTGTGAGTCTGAACTCTTTCAATTATGTGTCAAATTCAAGCCCAAACTAGCTGAAGTAAAAAAGACATTTGTTGGCCCATGAAAAGGTTAGTGGTAATGTTTGGCTTAGGCAGGGAACCAGGTTGTTTCTATTTACCTTGTTCTATGCCCACTATAATACACCATACCTGGAGTGGTCTTTTCTCCAGGAAGAATATCTCGTTCTAGCTTTACATCCTCCTGGGTTCAAGTCTAGTGGGAAAGAGAATCTCTCTGGATGTTCGAACCAAAGTCCCACTGTGTCTCTGGTCCTGATTAGGTCCCATGCCATTCAGAACCACTCACTGTGCCCAGGGATAAACAAATCAAAACTGGTCAGGTCTGAGTAACATGCCCATAAAACTGGAGTGGATCCTTATCACTCAAATTGTGTGAATTCAGAGTGATAAGGGAAGGTGGTATCTGAGGAGGAGATTGGAGTTCTTCTACCCAAAGGGGTAAAGGTGGATCCCAGCGCCAAAGACACTGTAAATCCCCCTCACAGTTTACCGAGTCTTTTTTATAATCTGTATATTCTGATAGCTTCAATGAAGATAAACAAGAGTCAACTAAATAGTCTGACTTATGTGACAGTTTAATTGTGTGTGTGTGTGTGTGTGTGTGTGTGTGTGTTGGCCAATCTTCATGCCAGCTTTATCGCAATTATCTAATAGAATTCTCATAATGCTCCCTTGAGGTAGGTGCTTTATTAACCCCATTTTACAGATAGGAAAGTGAGCTTTGGTGAAGTTAAGCAACTGTTGCAACTTTTCATTGCTAATAAGTGAATGAGTCAATATTTTCAACCAGTCCAACCTAAGCTAGAGATCGTGTTTGAAATTTAAGAATCATAAAATCTGGTCCAGAGTTTTCACAAGGATTTTCTCTTCATAATCCCTGGGGGACAAGATGTCTTGCCCGTAGTCAGGTAGGGAATATGTGTAAAAGAACCTATATAATTTAAAATCACATAAAAGAGCTAGAGTGCCCAGATCACTGCTAAGAATTCTTTGAATTTATTTTGTCTCAAAGTTAAAGGAAGGCAAAAACTTGACTACAAAGACAAAATGTCACTGGGTTCTAGAATTCATTCCATCTTGCTGGATGAGTCAAGTCTCTCCAAGCAGCTGACTAGGGAAGAAGAAATACAAAAGGAATAAAGATCAAGAGGGAAGTGTGAGAAGAGATGGGTATTGAAATGCCCAACCATTGTCAATGTCCCTAGGCAGTGAAAATCTAAAAGCAATTTATGTTATACATGTTTTGTTAAGTAAGGTAATTTGATGTTCTTTCCTCCCTATGAAAATCACTTAAAACTCCTTGTTCTTAGGCATGGATAGCAAGAATACACTGATGCATAATGGAGACTTTTTTAAAATTTAAATTCAAATAGCCAACCGATAGTACATTACTAGTAATGGAGATTATGATCCAAATAGCCCCAGCCAGGGAGGAAGCAGTGGCAAACAACTCACCAAAAAGTGTCAAGATAAATATCATCTCTTTGATAGATTGTGATGGAAACACAAAGATGGGAGTAAATAATCTTGACTTTGGAACAAACTATTGGTGAAAGTTATATAAAGAATTCTACATTTAAATTGAGTTGACAAAAAAGTAAAAAAATAAATAAATAAATTGAGTAGACGAAGATCCAGAGATTAGGGGTGGAGTGGGATGTAAAGTCCAGAAATTCAAAAACAAAATTCTAATCATTGACTTCAGCTAGAGAGATTCTCCAACTTGCTCTCCTTTTATGTTTGAGACAAGGCACATAATTCCAAAAATTAGTGGCATTTTAAGATGAGAACCCTGGTTTTTAAATTCATGATTTAACCTGGGGCTTATCTTACTGCTGATTCATTGAATAGCTGATGAGTCATTGAATCAGACATAATACTAGGTGCTGAATATTCATTATCTTTACTTTTCACAATATCTGAAGATGTACCTATGACCATCCCTATGTTACAGGATGAGCTGGTCATAATGTGAGAAACATATCTGAGAACCAGCACATGGTGGAGTCCAGACTGGAACCCACATCTGATTTCAAAGCCATAGAGTCTTTCCTCATGTCCCTGATTCAGGCTGTTTATGTGAAAGGGGACAGTGGAGAGGCTGGATTCATTTGACCAAGTCTGAAACTGGGTTTTAGCAAAGGAGGGGAACAGGACAAAAAAACTTCAGGTTTCTGGCTGGGGTATTTTCAAGGCCCAGAGAGGATGTCACCAACACAAAGAAGAAACAGAGTTCTCATTTCAGGAAGACGGAAGTTGTAAGTAAGATGGGGGCCTCTATAGATTACCATTAGATCTTCATCTCAGCCCAGTTTTTCACCCATAATGACATTAACTGTCTCAGAAGGTGAAGAGAGAATGAGGTTCATCAGTCACCATCTATCACTTGATGATAAGAGACCCTTCGGAGGCACTATGCAAAGGGCTCTGAATAGATAATGAACGAGACAAGATCTGCCACTTTGGAGATGAGGGAGATAAAGAGATTAAAGTACAACACTGGCTAAAGTTACTGAGAGATGGCAAACAAAGCCCTATGCAAGGAAAGAGATGAAAGATGATTGAAGATTATTACATGAGCTATTTAGGGGACTCCTGGGTGGCTCAGTGGGTTAAAGCCTCTGCCTTCGGCACAGGTCATGATCCCAGGGGCCTGGGATTGAGCCCCGAATCAGGCTCTCTGCTTGGCAGGGAGCCTGCTTCCTCCTCTCCCTCCGCCTGCCTCTCTGCCTACGTGTAATCTCTGTCTGTCAAATAAATAAATAAAATCTTTTAAAAAATGAGCTATTTAAAAAAAAAATAAAATAAAATAAAATAAAATAAAATAAAAAATGAGCTCTTTAAGATGCAATGCCTTTCCAAAGGCAAAGTACTAACAGAAATGTAAAATAATGTAAACTAGCTCCTCATGGTTTGCCCAAAACTTTCCTGGTTTTAGTACTGACAGTCCTTCAATCCAAGGCATCTGGTAACCCTACATGGGGATCAAAGTCAAATGCCTAAAGGCAAGCAAAGTAAATTGATGTAGTAGGGCAAGTTGGAGAAAAACAAGTTGAAACAAAATTAAAATGCAAAACACAATTAAAAATGGAATTGTACACTATCTAGAGTGGAAAGAACAATGGGACAAGTGGTGATCCAAAGCAGCAGTTAGGAACTACCCAGCCAACCACCTGTTTCTATCTGGCTACAACACTTAGAACAGTGGAAAATTTGTCATGGTTGGGAAAAAAGCCAAAGAGCAATATTTCTTGATGCATGAAAATGAAATGAAATTGAAATTTCAGTGTCCACAATAAAGTTTAGTGGGACAAAGCAAAGATCCTTCATTGACGTGGTGCCCATGGCTCCTTTTGCACCTACAATGGCAGAAATGAGTAATTAGAAACTAGATGGCAAAACCTTTTATGGAAAATATTTATGGCCAACCGCTGCTCTAGAGAATGATGGCCTTAAGAGCAGCCAAATGGGCTTCCACTGATTGTTGACAGAAACAATTGCTTTCAGGGACTAACCAAAAAACTCTTAATGTTTTAAGAGAAGTCAAAAAGCTGGATTTTTATGTGAAATCTGTTGATTTTCAAATTTGGCATCTAACTCCTTTTTTTTAAAATACCCCATGGGCACAACAAAGCAATCTGTGCTATGTATCCAGACTTCAGGCTACTATTTTGCAAAGTGTGATGTACACAATGTGTGCTATGCTAACACTTACCCCAAGAGGTAATTCTATGAGTTCCTTAATTTGAAGGCAGATCTATTACCACTGCCTTCATCAATTGCTTTCAATTTCAAATGTGTTTGCCATGCAACTGCTTTACCCAGTAGTGCTTTTGCAGGGTTGTCAAATCTCAACAGCCTGTACAAGCTTTTTCCCATCCTAGATAGAATCAAATCCTCCCTCAACTCTACCCTCAGCCTGCATTTTTGTCTATTTATCCTATTTCTTATGTCTTATTTCTTCAAAGAGTTGTGTCTACTTACTGCCTCCAGTGTACTCTCCCATTTTCTCCTCAACCCAGTGCAATTTGACCATTCTTCAGGCCACTTCACTGAATGTCCTTTCAGGATGGTCAAAGATGACCACCTTATTGCAAAATTCAACAGATGCTTTCAAATTCCCATCTAACTTCTCTCTGGCATTTGATGTCACTGACCACCACCTCCATGTTGAAAGTGTCTTTATCCTTGAGTTTCATAATACCCACTGTTTCCTAACTCTCAGGCTGCTCTTTCCATGCCTTTTTCTTTTTTTTTTTTTTTTTTTTTTTCTGAGCTTGATTTTGTCCCAGTAATATTTATTGAACACCTGGCATGTAGCAAGCATGGTGCTAAGCATTTTCCAAATGTAGCTGGTAGATATCTCACTCCACAGGAAGTAAAACTTTATTTACCTTAAATAAATTTCATTTCTAACCTATGTGTCCAGCTTACATGGCTTACATCATGTTTTCATTTAGTCTTTCTTCAGGTTCCCTTCATCCCACCCAGGGTGATGCCAGAATCTAGTAATGGAAAAATGATATGAGAAGTTCGGTTGATGTGCATATCTTCACTGTGCATGTGTCTAGGTCCCTTGAGGTTTATTGATTTCCTGTTTTCAAGCTCTGGCCAAGACCCCCAGGGTCTAAGATTCCAGCTCCCCAAAAGGATCACAAAGCACATCCTGGAGTGTAACCATAAGCTCAGATCCACAGACTGCTCTCCAGTTCTGAATCCAAGGAAAGGACCCTCCTAAAAGCTATTTCTTTTCACCTATTCAGTGGATTTCTGTTTCACAAAAGACAAGAAATCTATTCATTTCAGACTACTTCAGCTCCTTGCCCCTACTCTGCAAAAAGACCCAAAGCCAAAAAAATACTTCAAGAGGGTATATCTTACTTGGCGGGAAATAGAGATAAAAGTGAAGAAGCAAATTTACAAATTAGGTTTCAATGAGATATCCTACCATAATTCTTATACCAACTCTGAGAAATAGGTATTATTATCAGTGTTTTACAGTGTTTTAACATTCAATCGCTCAATGGCGCACTGATCATCACCACTTGAGGTTTTCTGGGAGGAACTACCTAAATGCGGGAAGGAATTAGAGGGAACAGGGCCCAGTGTCACACAAGAACTGGAGTTTTGCCTGCTCCCAATAGCCAGAGTGCAAAATTTCAAAGGGCAGGGTCATCGTTTCCATTTTTATATTCCAGCCAAAATGGAACATCCCTGCCAAGAGGGGTCAAGGACATGTGCTTCCTAGAAACGCAGCCCAAACAGGAACTCCCGCCGCTCTTGGTGGGCCCTCCGGCAATGTTCTATTTACCCCAACCTACAAACTCAAAACATCTAACACTGGTTCCTCACTGTCCCATACTGTCCCTCTGCTCAAAGTCATGGGAGAATTCCCATTGCCTTAACCACTTCCCACCCACAAGGCAGCCTGGTCCTGACTCAGCAGAGACACAGTGAGAGACAGTTGAAGTGAGAGAAATCCAAACAGGAGGAGTCATCGGGACCTACCGCACCCACCCTCTTCCCAACCACCACAAGGAATCATGGGCACTGGATTTGGGGGCAGTGGCTCTTGGGGCAGTTCTACAAACCCAACTGGCCCCAAATCTTACTTTTGTTCAGAGCTTTTTTTTTTTTTAAAGTTAACTCTCCTAAAAACAATTCCGAATGTTTTTCCTCTTGGGAAACTATGTGGCTGCTTTCCTGGTTTACACTATTTACAATGAGCTCATTTTAGAGGCAGTTTCTGAATCCATCCCCATGCACAGGACCACCATGCTAGCGAGCCGCTGGCAACTTGCTCAATGAAAGCATGAATGGACTAAGGTCTCAATATAAAAAAATAACAAATACCCCAACTTAAAATAGTCTTTCAGGCCTCATTTTAATAGACGCCCTGTCCATTCAGGGACTTTTGTAAATAGCCCCACAATTAATGACATGTGTTTATCGGCAAAGCCACTTACCTGAAATACAGAGTGGTTGATGTTCTCTCTGGGGATAAAGAAAGATTTGACCTCCAGATAAAAATAGAGCAGTGGTACTCAACTAAATTTGCCACCACTCACCCCAAAAGCCTCGCATATAACCTATTTTGAGAAGAGTTCAACTTGAGGTGATACAGAAAGCCAGCTAAGCAAGGAGGTTGCAATGGTTGCCGCTATTAACAAAAAACAGAATTGACCCCTTTCTTGTAATGTTACTGTTGGGAAACAGCATCATAGCACTTAATAGGTATCAGGTGTATTTTACGTGGAATTACAGTTAGAACATACCATGTCATTGTTGCAGATGTATGTCAATAATACTGAAACACTAAATCAGATTCTGTCTCACCTTTGCTTGACATTTCTTCATTTTCCATCCAAATGCCTCAGTGGGCCTCTAAGGATCTAGTCGCCTGGTCCCTACCCACCTCGCCGCTGTGCTCAGGTACATCTATCCCTTTTTGGGTCCTAACACATTCCAAGATCTTTCCCACCCCCAGTCCTCGGCCACACTCTGCTTTCTGGTCCCTGCCCCTCTCACCCTCCAAGTGTTGGCTGCCATGTCATCTACAAGGCTCTTCTCTTCCTACCCCTTGTCCCCCTGCACCTGTCTAATTTCTTCACAGCATATACCACAAGCACAACATCAGGAACCACATCTATATTTTACAATGTTGTCCCCAACAGAAAGTATCAGTACCAGCATGTAGCAAGTGATCAGTACATCATTATTGCCTATCAGATGAAGACTGGGTCATATTCCAATTCATTTCTTTCATACTTTCACCCTCATGCAAACTAAAAAGCTCAATGCAAGCATTCTTCCCCATTGCCATCCTCATTTTTCTCCTTTCTGTAAAATCTCCCCTGAACTCCTCATTTTTCAGTGTTTAGAGACAAGGCATACGAAGGGCTAGAGATATGCGTGGAACATAGTGGGCGCTCAGTAATTACAACAGTCTTTAGTATCTTCATGTTCACTTCTTCCCAGGGATTCCAACAGCTGGTTTCCAATTATGGCTTTCTTCCCTTACTACTGTTGTCGTGGTTCCCATATCCCAGTCAAATCTCTCCTACTTCTGCTGTAATGGGTTTTTTATTTGACACAACGTTCTCCTTCTTAATTTTTAAAGGAAACAAACTTTATAAAAATTAAAACCCCATTTCACTGACCATAAAAGGGACAACTATAAAAATTCACATAATGAAAACAAAGCCATATGTTTTCTTCTTCTCTTTTTTAAAGGGGGATTAGCAACTATTAGAGATATGAGGACACTAATGTGATCCTTTCTCCAAGACACAATCAGAAGGACTGAAAATCTCTCAATGACTTCCTCACTCTGTGTTTCATTACTTAAAGCTGTGTCCATCTACAATCACCCCATCTACCATTACGACCCTTGTCCTATTCTATTATTACTAACACTTTTCACTTGGCATTTATTATTTTCTACCTAAATGGGTTAGTTACACTTTTATAACTATCCTCCATCCCACTATCTTATTTCTCTAGGTTGACCTTAAGCAAAATATATCCTTAAGAGAGTCTCAGTTGAGTTTAATACTTAGAGCTTTGAACGAACTTATCAAAAGAACCTACTCCTCCAAAAGTCAAAATATTTTTGAAAGAGATTGGTGAGAGAGGGTATTCAGAAGGTCTTCTGGTTCCCCTCCCCCTCTGCCCTCCTGATTTCTCAGAGATGCGTACCTAAACTATTTCATCCAGGCCCCTGTAACTAAATATCATGGATGTCCCTTTGAATATTTGCATTCTATTCAGCAAGGTAGAGGGCTCAATACAAAAAAAAAAAAAAAAAAAAAAGGATGCTTTTTGTGCATGAATATACCCGAAGCAAACCCTCTAAGCTATAAGTGAAACAAAGGCCAAATAAACCAGAAAAAAACTGAATGTGTGATTTATTATATTTAAGATTGGTCTATAAGGCTTAAATATGTCTGTCATAATTAACAGTAAATGAATGCAACTTTACAAAATCAGTATTTTGATACAGTACAGGACTACATGTGGCAATTGTGCATTGGAAAATTAATATTTCCTCAATGCAAATATCAAATTTGCAGCACCATTTAGAAGCTTCCACTAAAAATGCAAGCTGCAGTATTTATTACAAGCTCTACTCAGAACACAAGACTACCTAAATCAAGCGTTAGAGAAAAACAGTGGAGTCATTCAGGCGTAACATGTCAGATTTGGTACAGGATTAAAATACTAACATTTTTTTTTTAATGTCCCGGTTTCAAATTAATAAATACAAAAACAATATAAAAATATACACCAGTTGATAAGACTGCACTGCAGGTGATCAGATAGTTAGATCTCACTCTCGTATGTATGCAGGTATGTCTTTAGTGCCAGAATTTCTGGATAGCTGCGGCTTGTCTTTCGGAAGAAATCCAGACTGGTGAGCTGTTCGATGTCCCGCACCCGAGCGGTATGCATCTTCATGAGTTCTTCTACCCATTGTGACTCGTCCTCCGAGCTCTGCAGTGGAAACAGAGGACAATCAGAGCCAGACTTTTCCAGAGCAGGTTCTCCAAACAGTCAATTTGCTGTGAGTCCACAAATGAGCCCTCCATCCTCCTGAACCCAGAACCGGTGTGTCTTGTTCCTTCCTGGCCTCCGCAGCCACTCTACCACATTCCTGCTGGGAATGTGCCACAAATATGTGCCCTTGGCTGTGAATGTTTTCAACAGCAATTAGCTGTACCAGATAAATGAGACATGTGGTGTGAAAGGGCATTTGACTCAATAGGTTTTCAGAACATAAAATTACAAAAACAAAAGGCCCTGGAGGATTCAGCAATGTGTTTCTTTCCCCACTATTGTTAAACCACACAGGTGAGCACAGAGCAAGGGTAATCTGGAATGCTCTTCTGGCTCCTGAGGAAAGCAAAGAGCTGATGCCCCATGCACAAAATCTCACACGTGCTTTCTTAGTCTTTCAGAAGAGCCCACAATATCGAGTACATACGTGGTCTATCAAATGGCAAGGAATTGATATTTTAATAATGAGTTCAACTTAAAGCAGCTCAGTAGCTACATCTGGTGCATTAAAGTCCAAGAAACCAAGGTTGGAATTGTGGCTTTATGACTCTCTAAAGAGGAGACCCTGGCCAAACTACTTAACCTTTCTAGGCTTTCTTCATTGGTTCCCATGGTAAATATACTTACTTCATCAGCTTTTTTGGATAGTGGGAAGAAGAAGAAAAAGGAAGGCGGGGGTGGGGGGGGCAAAGATAAAGTAAGGAAACAGCGTCATAGAAAAAAGGAAGGAAATCTCTTTCTGTCTTAGCAATTTGCCAATATGGCCTCCTTGGCACAAATTCCAATGACGGATGTTCAGATGTACCACACCAAATAATTCATTCATATCTATGATGAAAATAAAAAGTAATTCAGGAGGAGTAGTACTTTGCATTTTATAAATATCTTCTTTCACTTTTGTGAGAAGTCAAGAGAAAGAATGAGATCTGAGAGCCCTGAGAATTCTGGGGAATAAGCCTACCTTCATCAGTAGACCTGAGCAAATAATTTCATTCCCAAATGCCGCCCAGGACTGCAATAGCTCCCAAGAGCCATTCTACAAGTTGAAGGGTGGCTGTGTGTCCCAAGGCTGAGCGTGTTCAAAAATGCCCTCGCCCAACTCCTTCACCGCACGTGTTCTCAATGAATTCGCCACCAGAGCCCGAGAACCTGCAATGGGTTTTCTCGGAAAGCTCCAACCCACACAGACCTGGACATAGAGCTCCAGCAGCTTTTGCCAGTGCTAAAAATGTACCACGAGGGTGTTGGTTCAGGAAGCTGATGCCTGGCCATCCCGGGGAAAATGAAGAAATAGGAAGAAATTGCTTTTCAGGCTGGGGAAGTAAGGATTTTAACCCTCCATGCCCCACCCTCCTAACCCAAGCTAACCAAGTTCTCTGCGATTCACAGGAAGAGACAGGCCTAAATATAACTCTGCCCACAACGGTACTGACCAATCCTCACTGTGACCATATAATTAACGAAGTAGGAGGTCTCCAAATGGATCAGGACCCCCTCAGAGTAAGCAGAGTAAGCGTGAAGCTATATTTTGGGAGAATTTTCATATTCAACTCTTTATTTTTCAGTGGTCTAATTTCTCTTTTGTAAATGCAGTCACTCAAATGTACAAAGGGGTGGAAAGGTTTTTCCTAATTTAAATAGTGGCCAGCTGGGATTATAAGGATTCAAAGAAGAAAAAAAACTGTCTTTTGCTATTTCTTTCCTTGGGAAGTAATTTGCCAATTTCACTTGAAGGGCATTTTCTTCTGGTTCTCACATGCACAAATCTCGCTTGCCACTAGTGGTTAGGAAATACTGGCCATACAACACAGGAAGAAAATATCTTCTGCCTGATGCAAGCTGGCAACCCACAGAAATATTTGCTAGGGGAGACTTTGGTGTGAAAGGCAAAACTAGGAAAATTCAAATTAAAATTCATGTGCACCAAGGGAAAGGAAGGAAATGCTTTCAAAATAAATAATTAAGAAGATAAATGCAAACAAAAAGCCCACCCATCAACTTGCTTATTGTCTTTCTTGCTACAGACATTTACTCTTCACCTGCCTTTTCTCCCTGACTTTCTCCTAAATAAGTTTGTGATTTCAACCCCCGGCAGTTGTAAGGTGACCTTCAAAGCAAGGACAGGCATCTGTGCAGGCAGAATAAGCATAAGACACAGGCTCGCCACGAACTCTACAAGAAATATCTTTAAGTTCTACGCAGAGTCCAGAGCCAGAAAGGGTCGGAAGACCTGGGAGGATGTCTGTGGATTTCATTTGTGCAATTTGGGGTGACTGAAGAATGCCATTGAACTGAGCGTCCCATCACCAAATTCTCCTAATGACAGAGAGACCGGAACATATACTCCCCAGGAATCTGGGTGTACCTTGAGTGGCCCACTATCAGTCTGGAATGTCTTTGTAGTCCTCTGTCTTAAAAAGGCATGGCAATTTAGAATTTCACCCCATAATGTATGGGTTTTTTTTTTTTTTTTTTGCAGAAATTTTCACCTCCCCATAAGTTTGTAGTAAAACTCAAGTCCAAAGACAGTATATCACATTTTGCCGAGGCATTACATCACGCTGGTACACTGCTGGCTACACTTGTGGTTACGAGTAATCAAAATGGAGGACATTGAGCTAACAAATTGACGACTGCCTTTCACTTTCAGTTCCCCCGCTTCTCCACCTCCCATCAAATTACTGATAAGATCTTACTGATCCTTCAGTATTATACTGCTGCCTTCCACCCTCTTTTTGAAATCCCCAAGACCATAACCTCACTTCCTGTTCTATGACCTCAATCCTGTGAATCTTGCCAAAGCACTTTGAGCACCATGCTTGACCCATTCCAACTTCAATTTATTTCCCTAAAGCCTAAAATGTTGCTGTTATGTGTCAGCATTTTTCATGGCTACGTAATGCCTGTGCAACTGGAAGTTTCTAAGGTCCCAAGGTTCTGCTACAGAAATCTGATAATCTTGAAAGAGGATGGGCTTTTGAAGTCAGAAGACTTGAATCTGAAGTTCTGCTCTCCTACTGACTGGCCAGGTAACATTGGATCATACTTTTCCTTTATTACCTAGAGCTTTCAAAACAGTGAATAAAATGGGAGTGGAGGGAAGACCATATACGCCTGCCTGGTAGAGTAAAGAGATGATTAGAAATAATTTATGAGGAGGAACAGCACAGTTCTTGGCTGGCAACACAGACTCAGAAAATGGCGGCAGTGATTACCTCTGCCACTATGGCTACTATTGCTACTATTTTTATTTAAGTTTGATTCCAAACAACTTTTCAAACCTTATGTCCCACCATTACCCTCATTTTCAATATTCTGGTCAAGCTTCATTAGCTTTCTTGGCCATATTTCAAATTTCCATTTTTTCCTGTATTGCTTACTTGGCTTTGGATATATCCACAGCCGCCATCTTTACCCACAGCTGAAGCCATAGTCCAATAGGTACCTTGCCCATGAAGCTGATAATCTGTGGTGAAGCTATTTTTTTAATTCAATTAGCCAACATAGTACCTCATTAACTTTTGATGTGGTTTTCAATGATTCATTAGTTGTGTATAACACCCAGTGCTCATTCTTACAGCTCTTTGCCTTTTGTAGCCGTTTCTGCCCCTGTTTTATTTGCTCTGGCCCACAACAGACCCCTCGAGCAGTAAGTATGTTTAGCAGACTGCTGCTTTTCCCACCACCACAATGTACACAATTTAGGAAGTGAGTAGGATTTGTGACTAAAACCCTTTTCCCCAGATTACATTCCTGCTCCTTCTAGTCTACAAAGCAAAATCATAGGGACTATTCTAAAATCAATCTTGGACTGCAGCTGTTCTGTCACATTAAAGAGATCTGGGGAAGTAATGTGATCGGTCCCCAAGTGTAGGCAGAATGAGCCCAGAGCCAGGAGCCCACAGCATGGCTCTATCCCCTGCCAGGGTGTTCCTCAAGATGCCTTCCTGCCTCTGTGGACAAGTCATCTGTGCTATTTAAGAATGGGGTCACCTGTTACAACTGTTCTCATAACTAGCAGTAGGTGAAAAATCTGATTTATATTGTATTTATGCCTCTGTGTATGTGTCTTTAAAAAAAGTTCCTATTAGAGACACTTTCAAACGTCCACAAAAGTAGAGACTAATATAAAGAACCCCTGTGAATTCTTACCTAGTTTCCACAAGAATCATAATGTTGTTCCTGTCATCCTACCTTTACAAAGTATGTCTCTTGCAAAAGCAAAGACATTTGGGTACTTTGATCAGTGGACAAAATTGAACACATAATTAGAACCACAGAAAATAACACCCTCACACTCCTCCTCCCTACACCCTTACACTGAAGGTTGACAAAGCATTTCAAACACCAAGTTCCCAGGTAATAAGTCAGGTTTTGAGTGGATCCTTTCTTCGTTCTACTTGGTTACACTGTATAGTCCAAAAGGCTCATAGTAAGTGTGTAAGTTTCCCTGGTGGGAATCTACATCAAGAAACAAAGGTGACTCCTTTTAAAGGACTTGGTCTTTTGAACTCACACTGCAGCTCTCGTCATTGTCAGGTCGGTGAGGGAGGATGAAGGAGGAGACGGAGAGGGGGCCGTCACACTTGTCGGCCGGCTGAGTGAAATCCAGGCAGCTGGTGATGATGCTGTAGTAGTGAGTGGGTACGGGAATAGAACTGCCCTCCACGTACCTGGAGAGAGAAGGAAAAATAAAATGATCACTGATGTAGTTTGTCGTAGTAGCTTTCTTTTTAAAATGGTGACCCATGAATATTGCCCAAGTCGTTAAAATTAACTCCCATTCAACAGAATCATTTTTCACTTCTAAGAACTAGCCTTCTTCTGTGTTTTGAACCTAATGCTTTTGCTGCCTGAATCCCCTCTTTCTGTAGACTTGGCAGAGTGAAAGTGATGGTCCAGGCAAAGAGAACACCACGAGCCAAGACGTAGAAGCTGGACAGGATGAACATATCAAGAGAGTAGAAATATGAGGCTGGAAGAGTCAATAAAAAGCCATAATTTGGGGTGCCTGGGGGCTCAATCTGTTAAACATCTGCCTTCAGCTCAGGGCATGATCCGAGGGTCCTGGGATCAAGCCCCACATTGGGCTCCACGCTCTGCCTCTCCTCCCAACTTGTGCGTTCTCTCACTACCTCTCTCTCTCTCTCTCTCAAATAAATAAATAAAACCTTAAAAAAAAAAGAGCCATAATTTGGTGACTTCTGAGGGCTAAGTTGTGGGATTTGGGCATTATGGTTTAAGGAGTAAGATCTCATTGAAGGTTTCTGTGCCAGGAAGAGTCATCACGAGATCCCATGTTTCAGGAAGATAGCTTGCACAAAATTGTGTAAAGTGGACCTGAGGGAGGAGATACTGGAGAAAGGGGAATAACAAGCCCTTTCAAACCACAATGAGATGCTGAACTTGGTACAAAGACCTCATTTACTCAAGGAAATACTAAGGACTGATGAGCTAGTGACGAGCCAAGAAATTAAAAAAAAAAAAAATCTTTTCCAGTAAACTGAAGTACAGAAACTCACAATTCCTTACCTGGCTTTTATTGCCTTAATTTCAATCATTTTCAAAATATATGATTGAAATATGATAACTTAATTTTGGCTAAAAACTGTTACAATGATTAGCAATAAAATAAATGTATAAGTAAGATGAAATTTCTCTTATGGATGATAAGAAAGGGAGTAGGATAACTCCTGTTTTATTAATTATATATATGAAAAAATAGCTTTTTATTCCTAAGTATCTGTAAAGCACAATTAAACCCTCCCATATTTTATGCCACTCTCTGTTTCATGCATGTATAAAATTAAATGACTTCTAAAGAGGGGAGGCTGGGTGGCTCAGTTGGTTAAGCAGCAGACTCCTGATTTCCACTCAGGTCATATCTGAGGATCCTGGAACTGGGCCCCGTGGCGGGCTCCCTGCTCAGTGGAGAGTCTACAACCCCCCCTCCTTCTGCCTCTCTCCCTCCACTCATTCTCCACTCATTCTCTCACTTTCTCTCTCTCTCTCAAATAAATAAATAAAATCTTAAAAAAAAAAAAAAAAGACATGCTGAACCAGAAAATCTAAGGGATTCCAAAAGCCCCCCCCCACAAAAAAATAGAGATAAGGGAAAATGATCATCTTTCCACTGAAGAGTTGTTAAAGAATAAATGACAAATTAAAAAAAAATCTTTTGGTGCATTTCTCTCATGGAATGGAAAAGTCTATGTTTTCACCACAAAACTCCATTCCATTCCAGCCACCATTAACATGTTTCATCAAAGGTCCAAAAGCACCAAAGAAATCATAAGGAGATTCAAAGAGCAAAGTATTTCAGGGGTATCAGCTCTTCTTGAGTGTGTGAATATTTGAAAAAGAGCCTTAAGTGAGCTCTTAGAATTTAAAACTACACCCTGAACAGAAATGACAAACTTACTGTTTGATTTTATCCTGTGTGTCATGTAAGCCATCGTAGTCATAGTCAAAAATTGGTCCACTTATCACATTAACTCCATTTCTTTCTGAAGCATATTTCTTCACCAATACCCTTTGGAAATAATTCCAAATTCCTGTGGGGGGAAAAATTCTGTAATTTATGAACAAAAACTCCTTGCTGTGGTTGAATTCTCTTTAGGATGCATTCTACAAGCCAAAGGTCACAAGCCAAGAGACAGTAGAGCTGTTGCAATTCTTGAAAAGAATTCGCCCTGAAGTATCAGCTGTGTGTGTGTCATTTATGAGCCAGCAAAGGGAAAGGTATGGAGACATTGGTAGGGGAGTTTAGCTCACCTAGCCCAGTAAGTCAGGGAAGGGTTTCTCACTGAAATTGCTCCTGAGTTCTGAAGGATAAGTGGGTGTTTTCTAGGCAAAAGGGTAGAAACACACCAGGCAAGGGGAACCATGTGTACAAAAGAGGAAGTACAGTGTTTGTGAGAAACTGAAAAAAAGGCCTTCATCTACCTTTTCTTCCTTCCTTCCTTCTACAAGCTTATTTCCAAGTTTGTGTCTCTAGCCCTGACCCTTCAAAGGAGCTCCAGATGTGTTATTCAAGCACGCATTTCATGGTCCTCTTGAATACCTAATAATCATGGCTCGCAAAAATTTATCAGAACAGAATTCTTGGTCTTCATTCCCAATCTTGCTTGAACTTCTGGCTTCTCCATCAGTTAATTTCACTCACTCACTCACGTGATCAGGTCCAAATCCTAGGAGTCATTGTCAAGTGGCTCCTTTCACATACACGGGAACAAGCCCTTCCAGGTTTACCTCTGTAATACTCTGCCATCATCCAAACCTGACCACCTCTCACCATCTTCACAGCATCCAACCCATCTCAGCTACTACCTTCTTAGCAAAGAACTACCGCAGAAGACAGCTTCCCAGTTAGAAACCCTTACTTTTCCACATCCCATTACATAACAGCCATTGGGATTATTTTGCACTATAATCAGATTGTTTCACGTTCTTCCCAACTTCCTGTTCCTAACATTCCAGGTGGTATGTTACTGTAATTAGAATAAAGTCCCAACTTTCCACTGTGGCCCCTGCCTATCTGCATAACTTTACGTCCTACTTCTTTTCCCCTTGGGTACATGGCTTTCTTCCTGTCTTCCTATTTGCCGAACTTGCTTCAGACTAAGCTTTTGCATTTGTTCTTCCTTTTGCTGGGAAACCTCCCTGATCTGTGCATGTCTGCTTTGTCCTCCTTCATCATTTCTCATTTTCAACATCACCCCTGGAAAGGACTTCCCTGCTCACCTTAGCTCCAGTTTATAGTATGGTCAGTCGGAAAGATGAAAAGAAGCAGAGTGGGGGAAAAGGAAAAGTGAAAGAAGGAAATGACAAGAGAACAGGAAAGGCACGTAATGTTAGGTATAACTTAACTGCACTCTGCTCTACATGAGGATGGGGACCAACGATTATCACTTCTTATCTCCCCTTATTAAAAAGCACTTGGCTATTTTTCTCATGGTGCTACTACTGTTCTTTATACCTCCTGATACTCTACTCTGAATGAGAAAGAGCAGCCCACCAGAGCCCAAATGCCCCAGATATTTGTAAGAGAAAGGAGGCCAGTGGGAGAGTATTTCAAATGTTAAGCAGAAAAACTGGAAAGGCAGAGAGGGAAAGAAATAACAATGAGAACAGTCAAAAGACCAAACCCACAGACATGTGGCATGTGAAAAAACCATTCCCCTAGGGAAGAACAGGAAGCCCTCTGTGAAAGGCCTCTTGCCATGCCAGCCTCAGGGTGGTACTGTGTGTTTCCTTTATTACACTTGGTCAAAAGAGCATCAGCAAAGAATAAAGAAATCCAGGAAGCCCTGATTTGTGGAAATTAAATGAAGATGCATTCCATGTAATATGATGGCAAATGTATCTATGTGGGTTTCTGAAACATTTCTCAGTGGGGCCTAAGAAAAAACCCAGGAAATCTCCTTTTAAAAGCTTACTTTAATTTTCACTCATAAGCCATGGATTCTACACCCTTGAATAAACCTTCACTTACTAGCTAGGACATCAAATAAACATTTTTTTTCTCTAAATGATGTTGGCCATTTCACTGATGTCAAATTGGTGGAGATTATCACTTTTGATGGCACTCTACAGTCACATGTTTGGATTCTGAAACTTTATTTCAGCCCCAAGGGTCCTGTAACACAGTCAGTGCTCCTTTGCCAAGTAGAAGCTGGTAGACGTGCTTACCTTTCCTATCTTCTCTATAAGCATATAAGTCTCTTCACTAGAAAGGGAGGTAAATGTTATTCCAGAATGTTTTCTCTATCTCTGAATACATGGATGGATGGATGGATAGATGGTTGGATGGATGGATGGATGGGCAATTGAGTGGATTCTTTGTAATCAGAAATAGGAAATGGATTATTCTGGCCATTGGACAATTAAGTCATAAACCTATATAAGCCATAGAGATCATGCAATCAAATCTCATAATTTTATAAATGAGAGGTTAAATGACATTTTTATGATTATATAGCTAAGTGGTCATACTCGGGGGACTAGAACTTGGTTTTGGGGGCAGGGCTTGCTATGCCATTCATAGCATCACTATCATTCACCATCATGTCATATATAAAGAAATTACAAGTGTTCAATGAAACTAGAATAATTTGCAAAGCTCTTTCTGAATTTCACAGTCAACAGTCAGAATACATCATCACCATCAACCCTAAAAGAGAGAAGTGCTAGTAGCTTTTAACAGTCAGTAAATAAATGTAGGTGTTGTTAAATGTCAAGTGGCCTCCATAACAGTTGATTAAGCTTCTGTCTTTAGCTCAGGTTATGATCTCAGGGTCCTGTGATTGAACCCTGCATCTGTCCCCCCACCCCCTCAGTGGGGAGTCTGCTTCTTCCTCTCCCTCTGCCCCTCCCCCCGACTCCTGCTCTCCCTCTCTCACTCTCAAATAAATAAACAAAATCTTTAAAAAAAAGTAAGGTTTTTAAAAAATAGAAAATATAAACACATGAAAGATACTATTATTATCAAAATTAATATAGAGGCAGAAAATGTAAGCAGTAAATTTAGAAATATTTCTTTTCATAAGTAGTAGTTTACTAGGTAAATATCAGACTTACGTTTGAAAGCAGGGTACATCGGAACCATATTGGTTACAAGGAATGCATCATATTTAGCTTCTGGTGAAGAGCTCAGATCTAAACATTAGGCAAACAAACAGTGTCCATCATTTACCAAAATCTACATCAATAAAAAATCAATTTTCTAAAATGGTCTAAACAGCATGAAGTGAATGGCGAATGGATCTACTCCTTATTTCTACTCATTCCCTACTTGATACAGCATTCCCTGCTTCCCCTCCCACCCAATCTCTTTTCTTCACCAAGAGCTCTCTCCCCCAAATTTTTACAATGTTTCTTCTTCCTACAGAGTTTTGGGTCAACTAAGTATTATGTAAAAGAATTCCTTGATTTCACTCGTCTAATTTGGACTTAGAAATGTCATCAAGCGGGGCGCCTGGGTGGCTCAGTGGGTTAAGCCGCTGCCTTCAGCTCAGGTCATGATCTCAGGGTCCTGGGATCGAGTCCCGCATCGGGCTCTCTGCTCAGCGGAAAGCCTGCTTCCCTCTCTCTCTCTCTCTGCCTGCCTCTCCATCTACTTGTGATTTCTCTCTGTCAAATAAATAAATAAAATCTTTAAAAAAAAATGTCATCAAGCTATTCAGAAATAATAAAAACACTTCCCATATTCTTAAGCGATCACCTGTATAGAATTTAAAACATTAAAGTCTTAATGATATACTATTTCACTTTCAGGTTCCCACTTAATGATGTGAAGGCTCATTATTATTTCTTTCCCTCTCTGCCTTCCAGTTTTTCTGCTTAACATTTGAAATACTCTCCCACTGGCCTCCTTTCTCTCTTACAAATATCTGGGGCATTTGGGCTCTGGTGGGCTGCTCTGTCTTTCTCATTCAGAGTAGAGTATCAGGAGGTATAAATAAATCGCATGTAAATAAATATATATATACAATGTATATTCCCTTGTACTTCAAAATGCTCCTAGAGAACAGGATTTGTGAAAGGTGGTCTCTCTTCTGACTGATTTTTGGAAAGATCCCACAGAAGTTCACCTCTTCAATCTCTTCAGTGCCTCTCCAGAAGAAAACATGAAGACCACTGAAATCTTAACAGTCCAAATTCCAGAAAATAATATCCCTCAAGAATGATCAGATCCTGATGTTCTATAACTTACAAGGAGGGAAGAGGAATCCATAGGACATCTGTTTATCATTTTTGTAGGCCAAACAGCTTTGACTGAAACTCGGAGACACACGGAAATCAGGCCGAACGCAGCTGGTCAGGTACTCAGGGACGCCTGAGACCTCTGCCTGCATGGTGAGTCAGAGGTAGTTAGGAATGCCATCACAAAGACTTTGCTAAAGCAATGGGGGACTACAGAAGCCAGGCTGCCATGTCACCACAAGCCAGAACCAAAACCCCTCTAGCTTTCCCTAGAGCTCATACTCTGATATCCTGACTCCAAAACAAAAGCCTCGGTTTCAAATACAGTAAGCCAGGAATTTTCAAACTCCTGTATTATTTAGTGACAGAACTCTTTTATCAAAATCCTAAGTAAAACAACAATATAAAAAGCAGAAATTGCACTGTTGAAAAAAATGGGTAGGATTCCGCTGAAGATAGCTTAAAAAATAAGAATAAAAATATAGACATTTCATCTATACAAAGAGATACTGCACATATAGCTGTACCAGGGGCACAAAAGAACAGGAAGTTGGATTTGCAGCACTGGAAGTATTCACTTTCTAATAAAAAATCAAAAACATGCCTCAACTGCCAAATACATTTTTTTATTCCAGATATAAATTTACCTATCTCATCTTCACCAAAACTGAGACTCCCAACATCTTTATTAAATTAAATCTTTATTAAATATTTTAAATCTTTATTAATTAATCTTATTAATCTTTAATTAAATTAAATCTTTATTAAAAAAGAAGATGTTGGCAGTCAAGGAGGCCGTGCAGGGGTGAGGCCAGGGGTATATGGGAACTCTGTGTCCCGATGCAATTTTGCCGTGAGCTTAAAACTGCTATAATAAATAAATAAATAAATAAATAAAGGCTATTAAAACAAACAGCCAAATCTGGGTGTCTTCAGTAACTACTGGGCAACAGCAAGCAGAGTTAAAGCAATGACAAGCATTAGAATCCTCCTTTGATGTGTCGATAATTGAACATATTCCCATGAAGTTGTTAGAACATTGAATAGAGCCTAATTCAAAATATCTTGCAATAGATTCAATGTCAGATTTCCTTCATCAAGAAAAATTAAAATCTTTTCCAAGACAGATTTCTGTTAAGCAAGCAATCATTACGTGAGTGCAAGGCACATAATCGCAAGACGAATATAAAACCCGATTTTTTCAATGACCTGTTTGGAAATAGTGTATGATGTCCAGAGTGGCATTAGGAATATTTCACTATAACCACTTTCAAAATCAGTGTGATATAAGATATCATATCTCGTCCGATAAAGCACTGCGGGCCGACCGTAGAGGAGGTGTCTCTCTAGGAAAAAGAAAGTAGACTGTGTTAGACACACATTAAACTTTACAACAAATGTGAAAGAAATATTGGAAGAGTCAAGTTGTCCAAAATTTTCTTGCTTACTTATTAATAGTGTGGTTCCTTCTTCTTAATTTAATCAAGTTAGTTTTCCTAACACTTTGTGGTTTATCTGACCACCTAAGCATGGGTCAAAGCTCACTGTTACCAAAAGCATTATGTAAACGCCATATTTGTTTTGAATGCTTTTTTTTTTTTTTTTTAGTTGTAAAGAATTTTAATCTGTAGAGGAAGGAAACATGATAGAGGAAGGAAACATGATAGTAAATATTGAAATGATTCAGCTGAATGCAAAGTCGATAGGATTGATTATTATAGAATTCATTCATTTGACCCCTGAAAAGGCTCATCAAATCAACCAATGATTTAATTAAGAGGAAGGCACTCTTTGATCATTATTTGCAAACTGCAACTCAAATGATGCATTATTTCAGCATAAACGGTGAGTAGTAATGAGCATTTAAAGTAAGCAGCTTTGTCACATGGAGGAGAACTCTTTAGGTAAGAACTTAAAGGAACATGTATATATAAATTAAGTGGGCATTCAGGAGGGTCCTTTAAATACAGAAGAGGGAACATCATCACGGACCAAAGAATTCAGTTAAGACCCAAGAATGGGGACCTCCAAGAGAAAGCTCTCCTCTTGGGAGGGGGGAGGGTCTAAAACCTTACTCTTCTAAGCAGAAGAGAAGGGACTTTATTGTGCAAACCTTTATTCCACACCCATGATAAATGCCTGGAGTGTGAGCTGCCCGTTTTGGATAGGCTAAAGTCAGAACTTCCATAGATTCTTAGAAATTGAATGGACCAAAATGTTTAGAGATTGAGGCTTAGGCAATTCACAATTCCCTAAGTGATCATCAAAAAAATTTTTTATGATTATTTTTATTACAGGAAATCAGTTCTGGCAATCACTTATTAAATTATGTATACATGTTGCTTTAATTAAAGTATTACCATTCTATGCAAGTAACAGAGAAAACTCTTTGTAGAATGTTTTGCAAGACTTTCCCAAGTAGAACTGCTGATTTGAGGCAAAGTGACCCACACTGCTATCGCAAAAGCCTGGCTTCTTCAGCATTGCAGTAAATGGAGAAGCCTTGTTCAAGCTGCCAAATTTGGGGACCCACCCTAAGAATTAGGACATAATAGGATAACCTTATATAAACAAAATATAATGAAGAAATAAGAAGCCAGCAAATCATAACAGTAGTACTTGGGGACAGTTAACCAAGTCAGACTTTCCTTCAAAACTCAAACCAAACCTTTTCTAGGTTCAAAATTTCCATTAACGTTTTCCTTGTTTTCATTTTTGCTGCCTCTGAACTTCCTGGTTTCAGCTGGAAGCAGAAGTATCAAAATTCTTTGAGAAGCTATTCTCTTTTTATCATTCAAGTTTTAATGCTTACCAAACACATTCCTCCAAATTCAAATGCAGGGCTAGCATCCAATCTATCCCATTAAGAGACAACAAAACAGCAGCCATGTTTTTCCTTACAACACCCCTCCTATAATCAGCCACCAACAATAGTCTTGGGCAATCTAGGTTCCACCAAATCTGGCTTCCTCTCCAGTCCTCATTTACTTCTGTGAAGCCTGGTTTATTTATAATACTCTGGTCATTATCATCCTTAGTAATTCTATGCTGATTTGTTTTCTTTCTACCAGGAATGGCTTCTCCAGCAGTCCTGTCACTGATCTCCCTTCAAATTTTTCATTAATGTATTCTCTCTCATCAAACTTTTACTGAGCACCTTTTTTGTGCCAGCCCTTGGGCTATAATCAAGAGATACTGGACCAAGATAATGATGAGAGAGTTCTTACTGATGTAGGAAAGATGTTAGGGCTCAGAGTTGAAGGCCAAGAAAAGATTCTTGAAACACCTTTGGTGCAAAAAGGTGGTTTTATTAAAGCACAGGGGCAGGACCCGTAGGCAGAAAGAGCTGCCCGGGGGTTGTGAAGAGTAGCCCCGGTTATCTACTTTCAAGTTGGGAGAGCTGTTAGGGATAGCATAAGTCTCTAAGGAATTTGAAAGCAAGGTTTCCAGGACCTTGAGGGGGCTAGCTGTTGTTAGGAAAATGTCATTTATCTAATAAAACCTTAGTCATGAGACCCTTCAGATGTGTATCAGTGGGTCATATGCTTGGGGGATGATTGCCAACATGTATCTTGGGGGGTAGAGATAAAGGAAATTTCCAAAGGAATTTTTACATGTTAAAGTAGACTTGCAGGATCCTGGGGGATCAGGCTAAGATTGCCTTTTGCCTTTAGCAAAGTATCAACTTCGAAGCAGCTGTGTTCCTAGAGGAATGTCACTCTGCCTGTTTCAAGGACTTGTCAATGGGCTATAAGTGGTCAGGAAATTTAATTTTTCTTTTGCCTGTTTCCCACAACATTACCTTTGAAAAGCTCACAGTTCAATGGGAGAGACCAACATAGCACAAATAACTCAAGTGCAATAATGTATGAACTTCATCAGAGATATTTACAGGCATGATGGGAACCCAGAGCATCATAACTGCCATGGATGGGGGTGACGTGGCATCAGTACAGTCCTTACAGAAGGTAGAAAGCTAAGCCTGCTTCCCTAGCATAATTGTTAACACTGCCCCTTTCCATACTCAAATGTGGATGACAAATGACACACTCACATAGTCCAGTGCCCCATGGAAGAGAAATGAAGGAGTGAGGGAGAGAGGAAAGGAAAAGTGATACGTTAAGATTCACTTTCTTCTGAAAGATTTCCCCAGTTGAGCATCTCCATCTCTATTCACTCTTCTGCTCTGAATTTAGAGAAATGTGCACTTCAGTTGTGCCTGGGTGGCTCAGCTGGTTAACGGTCTGCCTTTGGCTCAGGTCGTGATCTCAGGGTCCTGGGATCCAGCCCTATGTCAGCTCACTGTTGAGTGTCTCTCCCTCTGCCACTGCCCCTCCCCCAACTTGTGTGCACTCTCTCTCTCTCTCATATAATTAAATAAACTCTTGAAAAAAATTAAAAAAAGAAATGTGCACTTCATCATAGCTCCCAAGCTAAGCACAACTGCTGTTTTGAGCACATAGCTGATCACAAACATATTATGCGACTAATTTCTTAACTATTAACTGATATATACAGCATGAAGGAAAAACAATACAGTGGTTTTGACGGTTTCCTAAAATCTAACCAATTTCCCTGATTAACCCAAAGAATTTACCTGGGTCTTCCTAAAGCATAATTGTTTCATCTAAGAAAGAGGTCAAATAATCTTTGCAGAAAGAAACACAAGTTTTATGGTCCAGAGTCAAAATTTAGATTTTCCTTTTTCAGTTTGTCAGAGTAGAAAAGAACCACTGATTCTTGGTCACAGCCTGACTCTGCTACTCTTTGTAACATCTTGGACAAGCCACCCATTGCATTTCTGTTTAGCAAAGAGCTCCTGCTTGAGCCATAAAACCGTACTTAAGTCTCAGTCTCTGGACACATAAGCTCTTCATCTTGAGACCAGTCATCCCAGAGAGGAGACTGCAAGTCTCCACTTGTGAAATACGTTCCTCTTCATTTCTTGATATGGGTCTAGACTCCATGTCTTCTCAGGCTGGGTTCCTGTTCCATGGGATTCCAGACAGAGTCTTCATTCCATACCCCAGTTCCCTGTTTACAGTAATCTCTGGCATTGTGGGTACATGCTAAGGTTCTCCTCCAGATACCACATTTGGCAAAATAGTGTGAGGCAAATCTTTTTAAGTGGTGTGGACTTCCTCAGGGCTCATTCTTTTGTCTTCCAAAATTTGGTCATCCAGACATTGAGTTTGTATTTCTTTTCCCTCCTCAGCTTCCTGATTCATATTCCCACAGATTAGGAGGCTGACTTGAGAACCACACGAAAATCTCTCTTTTTTAGTCTTTAAAAAAAAAAAAATTCACTCCTACGTAATATGCTGTTGTATTTTACCACATAATCTCTATCCAAGGTCTTTCCTTTTCCTTCATCCTTTCTCTTCCTTTCCCTTGAAGGGCCTGCTATCATTTATCACCATGTCAACCTCCTCTGAGATTTGATTCAATGCCTGTTAATGTCCTGTTCTATCTTATCTTAACCCTTAATATACTATGCTGTAATTCATCAACTGGCTAAATCTCATGATAAAACAATAACTTAATGAGATAAAGATTTTCTCTGTTTTGTTCATCATTGTATCTCTACCTCTAACAATACCAAATGCATAATATCTACCTGGTAAATACCTGTTGAATACATGCATGATTGTATTATTCTTTTTTAAAACACGGTTCTTTATGACTCTCAAGAACTAACTTTTTATATATGACCTGCCTAATAAAACCCTGAAAGATACACTAGCCAGATCAATATCATCTTCATTTTACTAATGAAGGAACTGGAGGCTCATGATTTGTACAAGATAATTCAGCTACAAAGCAGTACCCAGAATCTGTAGGCCTCTATCCTCCTGGTCCATTATTCCTCTTTAGCATTTTGGGTGGCCTCCAAATCGATGCTAACTCCTGGGTTATCTAAGGAGGGCATACTGGAATGAAGATCTGGCTACTCCCAGGCATGAGTTCTACCTGACTCGTGCTTGGCAAGAAGCTAATAAGAATAGCAATGTGCCTTGAGAAAGAGAAACAAACATGGAGGCATCACAATTCTGGACTTCAAGTTATACTACAAAGCTGTAGTAATTAAAACAGTATGGTACTGCCACAAAAACAGACCCACAGAACAAAGGACCAGAATAGAAAACCCAGAAATGAACCCACAACTATATTGTCAATTAATCTTCAACAAAGGTGGGAAGAACGTCCAATGGAAAAAGACAGTCTCTTTAACAAATGGTGTTGGGAAAACTGGACAGCAACTCACAAAAGAATGAAACTGGACCACGTTCTGTCACCATACACAAAAATAAATTTGAAATGGATTAAAGACCTAAATATGAGATAAAAAAACCATTAAAATCCCAGAAGAGAACACAGGCAGTAACCTCTTTGACATCTGCTATTGCAACATTTTTCTAGATATGTCTCCTGAGGCAAGGGAAACAAAAGCAAAAATAAATTATTGGGACTTCTTCAAAATAAAAAGCTCTGCACAACAAAGGAAATAATCAACAAAACTAAAAAGAATGGGAGAAGATATCTGCAAATGATATATCTGATAAAGGGCTAGTATCCAAAATATATAAAGAACTTAACTCCATACCCAAAAAACAAATAATTCCATTTAAAAATGGGAACAAGACATGAATAGACATTTTTCCAAAGAAGACATACAGATAAAAGACACATGAAAAGATATTCAACGTCACTGATCATCAGGGAAATGCAAATCAAAACTACAACGATATATCACCTCATACCTATCAAAGTGGCTAAAATCAACAACACAAGAAACAGGTGTTGGTGAGGAGGTACAGAAAAAGGAACCCTCATGCATTTTTGGTAGGAATGCAAACTGGTACAGCAACTCTGGAAAACATTATTGAGTTTCCTCAACAAGTTAAAAATAGAACTACCCTAAGACCCAACAATTGCACTACTAGGTATTTACCCAAAGAATAGAAAAATAACGATTCAAAGGGATACATGCACCCAATGTTTATAGCAGCATATCTACAATAGCTAAATTATGGACAGAGCCCAAGTGTCCATTGACTGATGAATATATATATATATATAAATGAAATATATATATAAAATGAAATATATATATAATGAAATATATATATATAATAATACATATAAAATGAAACATCACTCAGTCATGAAAAATAATGAAATCTTGCCATTTGCCGCCACATGGATGGAGCTAAAAAGTATTATGCTAAACAAAATAAGTCACCAGAGAAAGATAAATGCCATATGATTTCATTCATATGTGGCATTTGAGGAACAAAACAATGGATCAAAGGGCAAAAAAAAAGAGAAAGGCAAACCAAGAAACAGACTCTTTTTTTTTTTTTTTTTATTTGACAGAGAGAAATCACAAGTAGATGGAGAGGCAGGCAGAGAGAGAGGGAAGCAGGCTCCCCGCTGAGCAGAGAGCCCGATGCGGGACTCGATCCCAGGACCCTGAGATCATGACCTGAGCCAAAGGCAGCGGCTTAACCCACTGAACCACCCAGGTGCCCAAGAAACAGACTCTTAAGTATAGAGAACAGATTGATGGTTAGCAGAGGGGAGGTGGGTGGGAGTTGAGCTGAGTAGGTGATGGGAATTAAGGAGAGAATCTGTGATAAGCACCGGGTGTTGTATCAAGTACTGAAACACCTGAAACTAATATACTATCTGTTAATTAACTGGAATTTAAGTAAATCTATTAATTTTCAAAGAAAGAAGAGCAATTTGTATCAAAGCATTTAGTACTTCAGAAACCACTTCCAGACCCTGAGAAGCACTGAGATTCTCTTGATGTTTTCTCTTTATATCAGCCCTTAGAATGGGAAGTATTTACAGAGAAAAGCACAAGGGCTTTAGTGCCACGTAGAACTGAAGTCAAATCTCATCTCACCTCTTGAAAGCTCTACGATTCCGTTAACT
Organism: Neogale vison; assembly: GCF_020171115.1. Classification (NCBI taxonomy): domain Eukaryota; kingdom Metazoa; phylum Chordata; class Mammalia; order Carnivora; family Mustelidae; genus Neogale; species Neogale vison. The sequence continues at coordinate 20,187,310 of NC_058094.1, read as the reverse complement.
TAACCTCCCAAAGCTTCCTATCTCCCTGGGACATCGCACTGTTTAGAGACAGGTAGGTAAAGCACCTAGCTCACTCTTGATCCAAAAGTGGTTGTAGTTGTAACTGCAGTGATTTTGTAAAAGGCATATCCTTAACTTCAACAGCACCATGAATACTGGTAGGCAGAGGCTATTAAATTTCAGTGTCTGTTCCATCTAATTCATCTTGAATCTTGCTATAAATCATAAAGAATTATACTATTTATTGATTTCTTCCAAATCTTCCACAACCCACACAGAAGGATAAACACACAGAGAACACAAGTGTATCTCCTTTCTCTAGCATAGCTAACATCTCCAGAAATAACAAAAATTAAAAGATCTCAGCATCAAAAAGAGCTACACAGAAGATTCCCTGCTAGTCTAGTCCCTTTTTGCTTTAAAATTCACAAGAGTTATTAGTGTTTCAGTCATTTTTCTATGTAAACTACCTTCTTATTGTATGTGATAAAGGGTCCAATATATTTGGTGTTAAAATGATTTTTAATTCCTTCCTTCATGAAGATGATAGTGAATGTTAATCTAACAAATTATACAACATTTTTATACCAATGTAAATAGAGGAAAGACTAAGGTAATAATAAATAGTATGATTATTCTGAAAGTGAAAATTATACCTGGCTAGGGTGCCCAAATTGCTTGCTGTAAGAAATTTAAAATTTTCCATCTTATTAATTAATTAATTCATTCATCCATCTATTGACTCGATGGCTCAAACAAACAAGTTTTCATTGCACAGCAAATTTGTTAAGACGTGACATACATGTGATTTGGAAACAACAGTAGTCATGCAGTTAAAATCCAGAAATCTCCACAAACCTTAAAATATTAAGGCTTTAGCAAGCAGTTTAGATCACTGCCTTTGAAGGTTATCTATGTTTTTTCCTCTACATTTTAGTGAAAGACGAGATCCTGTAACAGTTTAAATATTTACAGCAAAACACTGCCTGAGATTAATTTAATAGACCTCAAGTATCCCCTGGGTTGTTTCACTACCGTGATGTACAGCTTGTACACATGTATTATGTGTAAGGAAGTTTGTAGCATATGACATTAAAATAGCCACATATGAAGGTTATGAATGGAATGTGCAAAGTACATGATTTCCTATGAAAGAAAAAATTAGCTACCTATAAGTGTATTAAGAAAAAAAACTAGGAATAAAAATAATACAACTTTATATTTGTACGTGACTTTAGGTCTGCAAAATGCTTTAAAAGTCTCAACATATATTCAAAGATATCCAGAAGGGAGAGGTGATATTCTGAACATGACATTGGCATGTGCTCACACACACAGGGATTCAGCCTTGTGAAGATCTCCTCTGGTGGAGGACACATCCAAGATTTCAAGTGGGAGACTAGATTTATGACCCCAGAAACACCATAAAGACTGGAGAGAATTCTGACAAAGAAAATGTCACCTTGTAGCTTCATAAATGACTGAGACAGGACCTGTCAGGAGACAGCTAATGACCAAGAGGCAGAGATACAGGAAGACAAGGGAGAGACTACAGAGACTTACGCATTATCCAGAGTCTAAACAAGGAAATGCTTTGCACATAATAAGATAATGGCATATAATTATTTTTATTCCATGTCATAGTGCTAACGTCTCTCTTGTACCATTAAAGACTATCCAGTTAGGTCAGGAGCAGACCAAAGAGAGAGGCTACCATGATTCTCCCTTAAAATTTTCTGTCACCAGTGTGATGCCCATATGCACGAAACTATCAGTGTCATAGCTGACAGAACCAAATTTTCTCAGAGAAATCAGTTTCCAGTCAGGCTGGCCCTCAACTCACACCTGGGAAGGTTTAGTTCCATGAAAGCATATCAGCTTTAAGCTTCAGGGATGTGAAATTATCTTGAAATAAGACACTTACATTGACTTCTGAGTGGAGCCATGAGGAGGAAAAGTCACTAACTATAGCTCCTTTCAGCCCTGAAAGTCTGTGCTTCACCTGAAGGTACTTCTTTTCATGCTCAGAAATCTGAGACGGCTGTTTATGCTGAGTCGTGAGACCGGTTCTGTCACATGAGCACACTGCCACCAAGATAAATGCAGGATTTTTTCCCCCCCCAAAATGGAAATGACTTAGTATCCTGAATAGCCAGAGCCTGAACCAGCAAAAACACAAGAGTCCATTAAGTTATCATATTTAACTATTTTATGAGTGCCTTCTAGAGGAGAAACATCTAGTATTATTTCTCTGCCTTTGTGACTGAATATTTGAAAAACTCTGATCATAAGACTCTGTACACTTTGACCCTGGCAACGTTTCCATTTTTCTAAGTATAAGGACAGTGTAGTTCACTAGCAGCTAGGTGGCAAACATTTCAAATCACTTTTAGAGTTTGTGAAGGATGTGCAGACCTTCTACCAACTGAATCCTATTTTCAAAGCTGTTTATCCAATTACATACCCAAGAGTCTGTGGGCTCCGTGAGGCAGAAAGGGAAAGAGGAAGAAGATGAAAATCTTCCTCAAAAGGGCAAATAAAGGGGGGGGGTTCCTGGGGGCTCAGTCTGCTAAGTGTCTGACTTCAGCTCAGGTCGTAATCTCAGGGTCCTGGGATGGAGCCTGAGGTGAGCCCCATCTTGGGCTCCCCGCCTTGCCAGAGAGTTTGCCCATCTCTCTCCCTCTGCCCCTCTCCTTTCTTGTGTTTTCTCTGTGCCTCTTTCTCTCAAATAAATAAATAAAATATTTTTTTTTAAAAAAGGGGAAAGTAAGGGGCACCTGGGTGGCTCAGTTGGATTAGTGTCCGACTCTTCATTTCCGCTCAGATCGTGATCTCAGGGTTCTGAGGTCAAGCCCAGAGTGAGGCTCTGTGTTGGGTGTGGAGTCTGCATTAAGATTCTCTCTCTCCCTCTGCCCTCCCCCAAGCTCTCTCACACTCTCTTTAAAAAAAAGAAAGAAAAGAAAAGGGAGTCAAGTAAATAAAATCTACTGGTTTCCTTGTCCTTCACGTAATCAGACTGAAAACAACACATATGATAAACAAGGCCCCACCTAAGCTAATAACCCACATAATGCTCTCAGGAGAATTCCACAATGTGTCTCTCTTCACTGCCTGACTTGGAGCCACTGTGTTTGAGTTCTGTCTGCTTCGTAATATACTTCTTGTCATTCCTTTGCTGTTGTAAGAAGCTATGCCATCTCCTGTAGTAACCTACACTGAAGCCTTCCCCTCCCTTTCTATGTTCTTCTCATTTTCTGGAATTTTGAAACCAGAAGGAAGAGCCTGCGAGGCAGCCTGCATTATTGTTCCTTCTTATTGACTGCCTTTCTGGAAAGGACTACATACGACCACCTATTGGCACGTGTCTTACTGGACAGCATCCCTGTGGAAAGAAGACGTCCCTGCTCCCTTGGTCTCAAGTGCCCTGGTTTTACCAGTCCACCGGGAACCGTCATCACAAACACCTCATAAAAGCAGAAGTACTGAGGATCACTTCATGGGCCTGCTCTTCCTCTCTTCCCTCTTCCGGAAAAAGGGCGTGCCCCAGCGGGCGGGCTGTTCCCTCAGCCTGGATTCCGGAATAAAGCGTACCCACAGCCACACCAGGCCTATGGTCAGCCTCCCGGAGTGCGAGCAAGAAACGCAGCTTTCTTGGTACAAACCACTGAGACTCTCTTCTTTAGTCATAAGCTTGCAAAAGTTGACTAATACACACATGTTATCATTGTATATAGTATTTTTGTACATAAAATAAGAGAAGAATGAGTTAGAGGGCTCAAGAGGATCTTTCTAGAAAGGGGGAGTTCTGATTTGGTTCGTTCTGCATGTCTCTCCCCATGACATATCATTGCCTCTCTGGTACCTCAGCTCTCTCATAGGTACCAGCTGCAATTAGGTATTACTGTGACTTCCAGTCCCTTCATAGACGTCCCCATCAGCACCTTCACTTACGGCCCACCAGATCACAGTGCTGTGCCTGTTTGTTCAGAGAGCCTAGAAGCGACTGAGAAACAAAGCTAACAGCATTTTCCCGGCTATTAAAAACCGGCATGTTGCATACGCAGAATAAACCAATACCCTTTGCCAGATGGATATGAAAATCACGTCACAACCCAAACTTTAATTTTCAAAAATATTATGCTTACACTATGAAATAAATAAGAAGTCTCTTCAATCTCTGAAAACTAAAACCGAAAACTTATCTGATTGTTTTTCCCCCATCAACTCCTCACCTTCTGTAGACCCTTTTATATGAAGGCGTCTGTTGAGTTCATCCAATTTGTTCTTCATGTGTGAAAACCAGAAAAGGAAAGGAGAAAAAAAAAAAAAAAAGCAAATCAGAAATGTCCTGTCTTTCCTGCAGGCTTCTTTCTACTTAGCATCTTGCTAAATTCAAAAGAAGACCCTAAATTCCGTGGATTCTGTGGAGGAATTACTATGGGCATCTCAAACTGACATTTCAGGTTCTACCTCCTAGATCTATGATCACGAGCACCTTCTTTAATCTCTCCATGACTTTGTTTCCTTTCCCTAAAGCTGTGGATAATCATGGAAGCAAGTTCCAAACTACCTGATAAGAATGGTTATCTGGGCAGATATGTAAATTAATTAGAATATTACCTCAATATTTCAGATTAATCCTAGGTACACTAAGGTGATTCCTAAACTAATGAACAAAATCACTTTTTCTAAGATTGGAAAGTAATGGCTCAGCAACTCTATCCTTCGTTATACGTCCTACAGACACTCACGCATACGAGTATGAGAACATGGGCCATAATGTCTACTGCAGCCTTGTTTGGAGGATCTAACAACTGGAAATTACCAAATGTTCTCAAATAGGAAAACGAATAAAATTATGGTATATTTACACAATTAAATATTAACGATTAGAAGTAAAAATGAATGAGCTAAAATTATGTATTAATGTGCATAAATCTCAAAACACGATGAACAAAATAATCCTAAAATGTGTCCTAATTGCAGGACACATTTAATATAGTAGTGTTTACATACAAATGTATAATATACAAAACTACACTACAAATTATTTTAGGGAACTATGTTAGAGATTAATTAATATACTATTTAAGAGATATATATGTATGGAGTAGAAGTACAGAGACCTGCCTGGCAGTTATATATACTATATTCAAGATGCTAATTACATTTAGGGCAGGAACAAAGTGGGATTGGCAGGAAGGATATACACATAGAGCTTCCCCAGAATCTGTGACATTTTCTTTCTCATGAATTGTGTATTGTGGTATTTATTTTATTAATCTGTATACCTTCTCAGGATGTCTGCTTTTTTTTTTTTTTTTTAAAGAAAAAGAATGAAGTCTCTTGGGAAAACCCAGGGACCAAATAAAGACAATCCAGAATTTATCTAAAATGGTTTCAGATAACAAATGCAAAATATCTCTTGTTTTCCAGAAGAAAGGTAATTCAGAAAGCAAGATACAACTACAAGATTCCTCTAAAGTTATATTTGGAATCCAAATCAAAGGCTACTTCCTATTGCCTTTGGCAATGCAACACCTGCAGCTCAGGTCTAAGAAATTGCCTGCCTTATAGTAATTAGCTTTGTTGGTTCTTGTCAGGAGCAAAAGTAGGAAGGAGAGATAAAAGGGGATGGGGGAAGAAGAGAAAACTGAATTCCTCCAGTGGTGAGCTTTTCCCATCCTGTGGCTCCCAGGTCCCTAGGAATCCTGGAAGGTAGGAAATAGTAGGAGGGAATAGGGCAGGCAGGAGAACTATGTTCCATTTTTCCAAGGTCTAATAGACAGTTCACACATTTATCCATAATAAAACCACACATGCAAAAATAACAGATATTTTTTTCTTTTTTCTTTTTCTTTTTCTTTTTTTTTTTTGCTTTGCGTTGGAATCACATCAACTCAGTGTGGTAACACTGATTATTTCTTGCTGTCAAAACACGGATTGGTAACTATAAAGGTCTTTGATCAATATAAAATTCAATAAGCAAATTGTTGCTTAACACTTGCAGTTTGGTGTTCAAAAACTATCCAAACACAATGTGCTGGGTGGTTTTCTATTTGCACCATCCTCCTCCCCAGCCATGCTACACCCACCTCTACCCTGCTCTGCACCCCGGGAGACTGACCTTGCACCAAAAAGCCAGCTTGCCCTCCAGCTCCCTGTCAGCCTCCACCCACACAAGGCACCAGCGGGGCATTAGAGGAGGAACTACAGAGAAACAATTTCCTACCTAAACGGAAATCAGGTACCCTCCTCTTATCTCATGCTTGCACTGAGCAAAGCATTTGTCACAGGTCATGTTCTGTCTTCCTCTGTGCTTCGCTAGCTCCAAAACTGTAAGATTTTCCACTCTGGAGCCATATTTGTCCTTCACAGTAGGGATATAGGAGTGAATAATGCCAGTTCCCCCCCACCAGGTTGCAGTGTACTAGAAGCACCCACCTATCCCGTAACTCCTCCCTATATAGTCCTCTCTCCATGTTCTAGTCCCTTTGTTGTTCAAGGTCAGGATTGATACCCCGCTAACCCCCAGGTGCTATACCATCCCTCACTACCTTGCCTCCACCCAGCCCAGCCTGTGTAAATAACCCTTTCAGTAAACATAATTCACATAATCCCTTTAAATGCTCTTTAAAAACCTTTGTGAATAAGCCATCTGTTTCCTATTGGGACCATGACAGACACATGATCCAGGTTGAAAAAAAGAAAGCATCTTTGGTTGGGAATTGTGACTACAGAACAGCATCATGAATTCTACTTTTCTGCCTTTGTTCTCTCTACACCTATGAGCCCAAAATGGTGGCCACAGGCCATATACGGCTCTTTCAATTTAAAGTAATTAAACAAAATGTAAATTTTTGTTCCAAGAGCTTAAAAACCATATCTGCCCAGTGGCCAGCACAGATTCAGACTATTTACATCATTACAGAAAGTTCTAGTGGACAACACTGCTCTACACCCAGCAAGTTCTTCCATGATAAACATAAAGATGATTTCTACCTTTGGCTCTACCTTATCATCACAGTTACAGCCCAGGTCAAAATCAGATTGAAGGTACATAATCCCTGGGTAGTTAGGCCTGGTAACTTCCTCTGGCATGGTTGGCCTGAAGGTGTTAGTGCGCAGGAGATGATTCAAACTTCCGTGGGTCCCATTATTAGGAGCTGGCTTCAACCCCAGGAGATCTGGTGAGAAGAAAGAAATAAAGCCAGGTGCTTTACAAACATTTTTTCATGAGATTCAGTAAGCGTAGAAAACACTTATATTCCAAGGGTCTGAAAACTCTGAACACAAATCCCAATTAGATAAAGCCAAAATTAGTTGTAGGCACTCTCTTCTTAGTTCCCAAACCATGCTAGCCTGACCATGTCTTGCCACAGCTTTCTGAAATAGCCACAATCATTGCCCGACCATAGAGAGAGACATTCCTAAAAAGAAAAAGGGAAGGAATGGGGCCCTGCCTAGTTATGGCTATGTCTGTGACCTCTACAGGGACTACCAGCGTCAGGGTCAATGCCTTTCTATGGCACTGAGACTTTTTATCCCAGCTTTTGAAATGAGAGACTTATGATCAATAAGTAATCTCGAGCCTGCCCTCTAATGCACTCCACAGAAGTATGGGGAGAAGAGGAGGCTTTGGCCCGGTGCCTTGAAAGGCTGCTGTGAAATGAACAGGCTGATTTCATAGCAAGTGAACAGTTGCCAAGCGGGCACACAGTGACTTGCCTAAGCTGAGAGGCAGGACAGGGGAGTGCTAGCAGCCAAGATGGGAAAAGAACCCAGGAGACCCGACTTTCAGACTCCCCCTCTAACCACCAGACTGGCACTCCCTTACTAAATAGGAAAAGTTGTCCTCAACTCAGTGACTAGAAGCTCAAGGAAGAAAAATAATTAGCATCACATAAATAGCTGGCCAGGATGCGAGCTGGCAACAGTTTAACTGGGCTGCAGCACGAGAAATGGAGGCGGGGAAACTCTGTGAGGAACTCTTCTTGCTTCACCAGGTCTCTGACCAGTGGTGTCAAATTGTAATGTGATGTGAGATCAATCAGAGGCTGCCAACAGCAACACCATGAAAACTCCCCATTAGTCAACTGTTAAAGGAAGACAAAGGAGCCTTAGAAGGGGATGAGATTCTGTCCTTTGAACCAATGGGCATGTTACCACCATTTTTTTTTTTCTTTTTGTTTTTTCTGGCAGGGAGGTGAAGTGGTCCTAGAAAACAGACACCTCAGTTCTTTCTCTGACCTTGAAGAAGTTCATATGATAACTCAGATTGCTTCATTGGCCTTGATTAGATAAGTGACTTACCACACATAACATTGTAAAGTTCAATGTTTTCAAATGGAGGCACTTTAGTCTTGTACTTAAAAGTTGGGCCGTAGCCTACAAAAACAGTCTTCCAAAAGAAAAGAAAATGAACAAAAACAATTAGACATTGCTACTATCTAGTAGCCACCCCTCCCCTGTTCATGAACACTGTATAACTTCATTCATGCCCCTCTTCTCCAGCCAGGCTGAGAATCACCAAAATGCATTTTCAATGCATAGGTCTGTGGTCATACCTGCATGCTGTTAACCTTGTTATCAAATCCATGGTCTCCCTGGAAAAAGCATTTTCCTGATGGTTTCTTATATACATCCAAAGGTTTCCTACATTGAAATAATTGTAGGATTAGCCAGGATTTCTCTTGAAAGCCCTCATAAAAAGCCCATTTAGGCACACAAAATATCCCTCAGAAGCAGATTTTACAGGCATATTTGTCTCTATTTTAATTGTATCATTCTTGCAGTGTTGAAAAGATGATGCTATTTATTTTCCCTAAGTGGCTTTATTTTGACAATTGGCCCCCAACAAATGGGAACCCTGAACAGAAATCAGGTACCTTCCTCTTACCTCATGCTTGCACTGAGCAAAGTTTTTGTCAAAGGTCATGTTCTGTCTGCCTATATGCTTCTCTAGCTCCAAAACTGTAAGATTCTCCACTCTGGAGCCATGTTTGTCCCTCATGATAGAGATATAGGAGTGAACAATGCCAAGGCCATAATAGGCTTGCTATTACAACATGGGATGTTTCATCAATGAATGGAGGTCAGTATTTTATAAAAATATTTGCACACAAATTTACCTATCAGTAGACTACAACTAGAGAGTATAGCTGAGTATAACTGAGTGGTAAACCTAACATATAATAGTAACATGTTTCACCAAAGCCCAGACTCACCTAGAAAACATCTCTATCTAGAAAGAGCAAGTGAAAACATTGCTCTCTAGGCATCAAAACCACTTGACCTTCCTCCCTGACAGGAAGATGCCTTTTGCTTTGTGTCACAAAGCACTTTTCCAAAAACACTTTAATGTTTATTAATACCAATTTTCTCATGGGTCCCATATTTATGGATCCTTGTAAGCATTTACTGGGTCTATTGCATGGAGCTAAAGTGCTTGGTGGGAAACAAATTGAACATTTGGTATCCCAGTCTTAGAAAAAGAACTTTCCACTTGGGATAATGAGATATGTGCATATGATAACACAACAATGCAAGAGTTTGCAATGCAAGAATTAAAAAGATTTACTGATGATTAAAATATCTGGCTTCAGTCTCCTCTAATTTGGTCAATTGCTATCATCTCTTACTTCTGCTCAACTCCCAGTTTTCCATCATTATCAACCTACCAATTGCACCGAAGTTGCTCTCTTTTCCAAGCCCCCCATATGTAAAAGGCCCTGCAGAGGACACACTCAGCCAAGCCCATGTCTTCCACATCTTCCTAACTATTCCATGAAGATGCTCTATATCCATTATAAATGATTTCAATAATTTCTGGAATTCAGATGTCTCTCCTCATAACCCTACTATTTAATTCTTTGTAGCCCCCTGACAATTGCTGTAGGATATTTATGTATTTGTCACATGTGTCCCACCAGGTGTTTCATACTGATGTCATTTTCTGGAGGACCACCATCTTCTCGTCATCTTTGCTCCCTTATAAACTCATTGAAGTTCCTAACGAGAGTGTATATAGTACTTCAATTATTACCACAGACCAGCTCACAAAGCTTTTCTTAAGGAGAAAGTCAGAGCAGGAATGAGCGGAAAAGGGCTTCTGCCAGGTCTGTTTGAGAATGGACAAACTTTTAATGACTAATTCTGCAGAAGTGCTTAGAATTTCCAGATACATCCTATACCAGATTCAAGGGCAAAAAATAGTCTCTTAAATATTGGAAAGTCTTTTATAGTTCAAAAGAAGGCAGACATCTGAAATATTTAAGGCAATATAAAACATGCCCACAGTAACAGAAATTTTAAGATGAACAACATTTTCTAAACTCTTCTACAAATGCTGCTACAGGGTAAGTCTTGTCAACCCAGACCAAATCAGTCCAGTTGTGGTAAGTTAATGTCCCAGGCACACTTTTGACCTGATAGGTAATAAGAATAGAGGCTAGGTTGTAAATTTAAAAAATAAAAGAAGAGAGAAAGAGAGAGAGAGACCACACAGAGATGCACTGAGAGACTTCAAAGAGACACCAAGAGGCTGGGATTCAGAAAACAGAGATGCGTTGGCTCAGCACTTAAGTGTTTATCTAGCATAAAAAGTCTTTGCAAATGGTGGGATTTCCAACAGAGATTTTTTTTTCTTTTTCTTTTATTTTTTCTTCTGAATGCTTGAAGACCTTATAGTACTCCAGTTACCAAAGAGTTGGTTACGAAGATCAAAAACAGTCCCTGCCAATCCCCAAGTTACCTTGCGACGTGCCATCTACGGTCCACCAATAAATGGATGTCTTCAATTCTTCTGTTGTTGGCATAGTGCAAGCGTTTGGGAAGGTGCTGTTTCATGTAAGGCTTAAAGTGCTGATCTGGTTTCTTACACTGAAACAGAAATGCAAATTGGACTTTATATGGAGTATTTTCTAGGAAAAGTCCTACTAGATAGTCTGTCTCTCTCTAGAAAGTCAAAGGAGGTTTTTTAAGTCAAACAAAAGTTTCGTCAGTGAATAAATGGAATTTGTTATCCCCCATCAAATAACACAAGCTGGAAACAATTGGGTTGAAAGGGGATTTGACAGCTTGGTAGATGACACAGAAGGTTATCAGAGGGAGTTAGGAATTTTTTTTTTTTAAGATTTTATTTATTTGACAGGCAGAGATTACAAGTAGGCTGAGAGGCAGGCAGAGAGAGAGGAGGAAGCAGGCTCCCTGCTGAGCAGAGAGCCCGATGCGGGGCTCGATCCCAGGACCCTGGGATCATGACCTGAGCTGAAGGCAGAGGCTTTAACCCACTGAGCCACCCAGGCACCCCAGAGTTAGGAATTTTTTAAGATACATTCTTGACTTGTGAGACTGTCACTAAGAGCAACTCAAACTCTAAAGCCTTTTCCAACTACTTTAAGTCAAGGGATGGGAGGTTGGGGGGAGGAGGACGCTGACCTGGGCCTGTGTGATGACATCCTGTATGGGGCATTAGGGGGGAGGTGATGGAATGGGGTGATGGGCAGATCTGGTTCAGAGAGAGTAAGGATCTGTTTACTCATGAATGAGTATTTTTCAGTTCTAATGGAAAGATCAAATATTCTGTTTGTATCACTGCCAAGACCATTAGGGAGCCTGCAGCTGTCCACAGTTTTGAAGTTTTGAAAACTCTTAGAGAAACAAATATATGGGATCGCCGGGCAGTAAGGAAAATGTTCCTCCTGCCCCACAGGGTAAGGGATCCTAGGAAGTGAGCATGTGGAAGCTACTCTGAGGGCAGAGGCCGGGTGACCTTCAATACTTACTGTGAGGTTAGCAATAATGGCTTTGGGGTCATCTGTTCAAAGAGAGAAGGAGAACAATTTCAAAAGAGATGACAATAATCACTAAGAGAAATAATTTTTACAGCAAGACTAAATTCTTTCTCTTTCTCCCCGCCCCAAAGAGTTATCACTTTAAGATTTGTTTAAAATATATATATAATTGGGGCACCTGGGTGGCTGAGTCAGTTAAGAATCTGACTCTTGGTTTCAGTTCAGGTCATGATCTCAGGGTCCTGAGACCCAGCCCTGCATCAGGCTCCCCACTAAGCAGGGAATCTACTTGTCTCCCTCTCCCTCCCCCTGCTCTCTCTCTCTCTTAAAGAAATGAGTCTCTAAAACACACACACACACACATATATAAAATTGCATGTTGGTATTTTAAAATTTTGGCCAGTGAAATGGAGTGGAAATACTCCAGTGGTAAATTTCCCTGCTAGATCTGGTTCTCCTCTTCTGGAAGGGAGTTCCTCCTCCCAGAGAACAAGGCTAATGGAAGATAAACATCATTAAGTTACCCCCAAATGGTCCCTCCAGATCTTGGCTTTAGTTTATTTGCAATTTGACATCAGGAACCCAACTGGGCATTTGGGGCTTTTAGCATAACTTCCTATTTATCTGCATATCTAGGAAACAAGTTATCAACTTTAAGATGAAACTTTAATCCATTGAGTTATTTTTCTCCACAGAGAGTTTGGTTTCCTCAGTAACACCATGGGTCTAATTCCACAGGTAGTTGTCCCTCTCCAGACACACACACACACACACACACACACACACACACATGAACCTCCTTTATTTTCACTACCAGTGGACAAAAGATATTTTAGTCAGTACTCTGGAAGAGCTAAAAGCAAAACTATGTAAATGATGGCTATGTATAAACTGTGGACAGGATTATATTATCTGAAGGCCCCTTTTCAGGGAGGGAGTGTGGAGAGAAACAGCAGATTGTAGGTTGGTTGGATTTCATTTTGTTTTCAAAAAATCTGCTTTAGTGTGTCATTATAGAAACAGCAGAAAAGGAAAGCAGCATACAGAAGAGATAGCAACTCTCAAGAAGCAATCCTCCCTGAAATTTACATGTCAGTAGAGTAGGTCATGTCTATACCCCAGGGCCTCCTTCATACTAGGCGCTCAATAAACATGTTAATAAATACAAATAAATATTTGTATTTTGTTGAAAATGCATGACTAAGCTTGCCTTGCAGTGTAAGTACACACTTGTCAAAGACCGTTTTCAGAATCTTGGTTCTAAAGCTATGAAATCTGAAGCTAAAATGTGTATCCCATTCTACTTAAATTTCTACTTAAATTGGGGTTCAATTTTAGGTGCACCTTTTTTAAAAAAGATTTTATTTATTTATTTGAGAGAGAACCCAAGCGGGTGCTAGGTGGGCAGAGGGAAGGGAGGAAGCAGACTTCTCACCGAGCAGGGACCCTGATGTGGGATGGGCTCCATCCCAGGACCCCGGATCAGGACCTGAGCTGAAGGCAGATGTTTAACTGACTGAGCCACCCAGGCATTTCTTAGTTGCGTCTTTTAATGGAAAGCAAGTAAGGAATCATGGTAGCAAAATGATTAGCCCAAATTGTGTCCCAATCATGTGCAAGCTTTGCAGACACTTTCTCTCTGGTCTCCCAGCTACTCTGGGAGGCAGTTGCTATTAGAATCTTCACAAATCCAATGGGCATTTAGAAGAGAGGGGCTTGCCCACGGGGACTCTAGCAAACTGAGAATACCATGCTTCAAAGCTCTGCACTCTGTGAGCTCATAAACCACAGTCCTCAAAGGGACCACAGTGGGCAAGTTCACGTTCTTTGATAATGAAGAAAAATAAATAGCATGGGGCAATCTTGTGCTCAGATAAATCCCAGAGAATGACTGGAAAAAACAAATGCCCAAGCCCATGCTTAAGACACCAACCCTTCAGTCCTGAAGTTCTCAGGCCTCTCTTGCTGACAGCTCCCACTTTGCCTGTGGGAAGAGGTCCCCCAGCACAGGCTGGTGCTTGAAGACCGGGAGTCTGGTTTCACATCCAGCTCTGCCACTCCCTAGCTCTCATCCTCCTAGTCGGTGATGTCACCTCTCTCTGGGCCTTGATTTCTACTCTGCAAAATGGGACAGTAACACTTGGCCCACAAGGTTATTAGAAGGATTAAAGAAGACTGCATGTTTAGGTGAAATAGTGATATGACCAAGATGTCATCACTGTAGCGAACATTTATACAACTCTATGTGCTAAACACTAATTCATGTGGCATGCAGATAATCTCTCATTAATCTTTCCAAAAATCCTTACTTTGTAGATGAGGAAACCAAGGCATGGAGTGTATAAGTAGCTCATCCAAGGTCATGGAGGGACCACCTGGCAGAGCTAGGATTTGAACCCGGACATCCCACCACCAATGTCTATACTGTGCACCACCCCCTCTACTAACCCTCACCAAAAGAAATCACATATCTGCAAGTGTTTGTATGGTATGAAATATTTAATTATTGGTGCTTATTATTTCATTGGCCCCAAGAAAATTTTCCTTTTCCCCTAAAATGGCTTTCCCATTACATTTACTGATGTGTGAAGGACTTTTCAAAATAGACAAAGCCTTTCTTGCCTAAGCTCTAATATAGAAGTACTAAATCAAGAGGTACCCTAGTGACTTGTGTCCTGTCTCTGGCCGGGGCCGGCCTGTCTCAAGTAAGCAGAGAAATGGGGAGGACACGGAGGACAGAAAGGGCATGGAGAGAAGCAGCAGAAACACTGATCATTTGTTTATTTTACAACGTTGCCTGGAGCTGACCTTGGAATAGTTCCCTTTCGTGTTGACTCAGGAACGCAGTTCGGGAAAAACTTAATTTTCCAAAGCTTTGCACTTGTGCCAATGGTTTCTTATTCCCAAGGCTAAAACCTCTAAAAGATTTTCTTCCCCCCAAAATGCAGCATGTCTCCAACAAAACTGTGGACTTTTCAGAAGTTACATGGGCACCACCTAAAACACCTTAGTCTATAAATAAAAGTTCTCGTCAGTAGCATATGTAACCTGAATGTGTACAACATAAGGGACCAGATTGTTCCTGTTCATATCTTGTAGAACGGCCACGATTTCCCGAGGGCGTCATCATTCTCCTGCGTTCTGTCAATCACTTTCATAAAGGTGAAGAGTCCCCTTCAGCTGGGCTCCTAGGGGCATCCAGGGTCTGAGTGTGGTTCTGCCAACCCTGTCCTAGACTCCCCAGCTTCAGCGAGAGGGCAAGCCTGCGCCTCTTGTTGAAACAGTCCTCTCCTGTAAAAGCTTATGGTTGTATGCATGTCTCAAATTAAGTGTATTTTCCACATAAAGAAAACAAGAGAAAATATTTACATAATGCTACCATGTGCCAGGACGCACTCTAAGGGATGTGCACAGATTCACTTTCACAATAACTCAAAGCTTCCGATTTTTCAGATGAAAAAAATGAGGCTTAGACCTTACATGACTTATTCAAGGCCACCAAGCTAAGAAGTAGCAAAATTAGGATTTTTACGCAAGTAGTCCAGCTTCAGAGAAAAAGCCTTTACATACTCTACTATATTATCATTCTGACAACATAGTATTTTAAGACTCAACTTACATTTTGCATTATTGTTAAATTTGGGCCGAATTCTTCCTAGAGTTCCGGGCACTAACGTAATGTCATCCACATTAGTCAGATAATTGCTCAAGAACTCCGTTCTGTCGCATGTGACATCTTCCATTCCTAAGGGAGAAAAAAAAGAAGGGTTTTCAGGCCACTGTAAACTTAAAATCCTAACACAGACACTAAAAATATCATCCACGCATCTCCTTAGTTCGTTTGTCACAACTTAATGTGAGGACCCTTCTTAATTTTAAATTTTTTAATGCTTCTTTATATCACTTTTCACCAGGTTTTGATTTTGTCACATCATCTCGCAGTGCTAGAATATTGAAAATGCATCATCTCAACGATCATCTTAAGTCATCCAGCAAAAACAGCAAGACAAAGGAAGTAACTATGATCTTTCTTTTAAGGTACTTACATAGCCATCATGAAAAAGATCTACTCTAAAAAACAAAACAAAACGAAACAAAACACAAAGAATCCTAGATTTCCTCAAACTCTTCCCACTGGGGGTGGTATAAATGACCAGAATATATATATAGTTCTGTATCTCTTTTATAAAATGTAATTTTTCAATTCTCTTTCTCTCCAATATATCTCCTGACTTGAGTACATAATCACCAGTCCTCACTCTGTCTCCGCTGCTGACCTTGGATGTTACTGACAAAACAATACTGGCAAGAAGCGATGAGGAAAAAAAAAAAAAATGTCAGCCCCAATGACCACCCAAACTGAAAAACAAAATATTGCTGAAAACAAGTTGTAAACAATACAATCAGTCAAAACTAAAGGCTAGTGACTAGAATACAAAAGGGTCTAGATAGGGAATTTTTTTAACCAAAAAGTATTCCTCCTTCATACAAGATTTGTTTCCTGTCCCCTTACAAAAAAATGTCTTGATCAATGTTAAAAATAAATAAATAAAAAACAACACAAACTCAAATCTCAGAATAACAGACTAGGGAGGCTGGTCATTTTGAAATTTCTGAGATGACATGGAAATGTGAAGATTTAATATCTTGCTTGGCACAATCTAATAGATAGATATTCTCTAAGAGCAGGGAAATAAGGGATTCTGTAAAGGACATCCTAAGGTTTTGAAATAAAGAAATATAACCCAGAGTGGCACAGACCTGATAAAATCCAAATTATTCCCTCTTGAGAGTCCCAGATCAAGACACCCCCACCTCTTTCTTTAATACAAACTGGAATGAAAAAAGACAAAACCATATTCCAACATAGCATAAAGGGTATAGAACTTGTCTTTTAACATTTAAACTCCCAGAAAGAAAAAGTAAAACAGTGAACAGCTACTGTTTTAGCACACTGTTAATTCAGGAAAAGGATGTCTCCAAATCCATAGAAGTGGAAGACTGGAGAGATCTTCCATTGGTTATATGTCTAGGAAGTAACTTCTGCTGCCCCGGGGTGAACCATCCCTCTTGTTCTCAAAGACCATATGCGAAGGGCTTCTCAAGCATCATCCCCTCTCATCCTTCTGACTAACTCTGTGTAGAAAGTGTCAAGTGTTCTCTTTCTGCATAGGAGAAGGCCACATCTCACGGCTCTTGAGTGGCACAGTGCAATTTGAACTCCATTGAAATCCACTCTTACTCCAAATCCCAGGTTCTGAAACACTAAACCACACTACCTTTCTAGAAAGGGATGCTATGGCTTTCCAAAGCCAACATGATCTACTCAACTCAGAAGCCTGCTCCTGGTAAGACAAGGTTTTAATCTAAGACCTTTAAATGCTCTAGTATATGACTGGGACCCATCCACTTCTTAGACATCAAGCTTCCGCCTGTGAGCAAATGCTCTTGACACGTCTGGGCAACTTAAATTGAATCAGCTGGGTTCCATGTTCCAGATTCTCTGTCTTATCTGTAGCTCTCCACCAAGTCAAATTCATGGAGCATGATTTCAGAGAGGGTTGCATTTAGCCCCTGCCAAAGAGCAAGTTAGTCCCACAACTTTTTAAAAAATTTCTCCTAAATGTTCTAGAATATTCTGGGAAGAAAATTACATACCCAAAGCAGACCTTTGACTAGGGAGACTTGTCTGCCTTTCTTAATATCAAAGAGTCTGCCAATTTTTTCCCCCAAATGCTCTCCTAGAAGGAAACATGAGACCACATTCCAGGGTCACTCTTTCAAACTGAGAATTCTAGAATGCAGGAGGTACTCTCTAGAACTCAAGATGCACAGCTAGGAGATACAAATGCTCTCTGAGGACCTCCTTCCAGCTCTCAAATATCTAATGTTTAGGATGTTTAAAAAAGTGGTCATGAATTTTTCTCCTTTATACAGTGCTTTAGAAAAAATCTGCTTCTTCCTCTCTTTAACAGTTTCTGTAACTGAAGTAGGGCCCTCTGGTTTGGGTTTCAAATTCCCTCAGTGAATACGGGGTTATCATTTGATTTAAACACCTCTTCTTTGCTAAAAACCCTATGTCTCTTCTTCCTTATATTTAGATTCATTTTTTTGGGGGGGCACATAAACTGATAGGATCCTTTGGGGAGAGGTGACTAACAGAGATGAGGTAGTAGGCTCGATATGTCACATTCATGGAGGAAGTGATTAACACCACAAGCAAATCTTTAGTAAGACACACACTTTAGTAAGAGACAGAATTTTGTAGAAAGACTTCCTTTCCTGCAAAGAAAAGGAAGACACAGGAAGTCCCCAGTTTTGATCAAAACGGTTGGATCATCTCATACCTTGAGTCATGGCCTGATTTTTTTCCCTACCCTGAAGAAAGGGGAAGGTGGTGAAGAATGCAATCTGGGATTCTGAGGGCAAGAGTTCCTCCCCCAAACATCATCAGAAACATGATCTATGTGGGTGCCCTATTAGCAAAGAGAAAACAAAGCTTTACCATGGTCTCCAACAAAGATGACATTGACACAGCGATGCAGCTTCAGCTGTTTCAGTCCATCCATTAATTGCCCCACTGTTTTGTCAATTTCCCTCAGAGGATTTGTCATCTGGAAAAAGGAGCAAATTAGTCCCTGCAGGTATTTTTTTATCCTTCCAGTTTCTCTTAGTTCTTCTATCCCTAGAACATTCTGGAAAGAAAACTTTGGGCCCAGAGGCAGAGCTTTGCCTGCCACTCTTAATGGAAGACTGTTCTGAGCACTTTTATTTGTATTATTTCAGGAACATAAAACCTCTCCTCATCCAATCCCTTTCAAAATTCTGTGATACAAAAATATCAGAAATATGAAGGATAATTCTTTTCTTTTTCAGAGATAAGATGACCTTTCTAAAATGTAAAAATGTTATTTAAATCCAAGAATTTTGAGAGTGAGAAGAAAGTCAGATGGATAGTTAAAGCCTCTTGTTCATTAGGTGAAATCACATCAGGTTTTGAACCATGGCGAGAAGATGGAAGCTAAGTGAAATCAAAAGCAGTTCTGAGGTAAAATGGTACCCTTCCACTGGATGCTAAAACAGAATCTTATTACTACAACGGAATCCATCTAATATTTCAAAGAACTGAACTGTCAATGTCTGAGAACAATTGATTCTTGATAGAAGAACCACTTCCAAGAAATAAGCTGCTATTTCTCAATTTAGTCCCTTTCAAGCTGATTTTGAGTTTAAAAAAAAAAAAAAGATTCTATAAAAGTCCTAACTTCACAAGAAGGGAACCACTAAGCTTGTTCTAGATTTCTTATTCAGCCTGAGGAAACGCAAGAACTCAGTTCCCTGAGGAACATTTCCAAAGTCGAAGAAACATAATCCGTCTCTCATATTCTTGCTTCCAGTGGAAGCATCTAAGAGAATGAATGCTCCCGCACAATAAAGGCTTCCCCTCTCATGGCATCTCTGTGCAATGGAAAGGTTTCCAGGAAACACCTCATCAGACAAACACTTGACAGTACTCTGGATGAATGTTACAACTTAGCTTCAGCCAAACACATACACACCGGAAGACTGGTCAGAACAGCGGGGACTGCGTATCATTTCCTTAAATTTCAGACATACAATAATATTATCTTCCATTAGCATCTTCTCAGATGACCCAAGACCTTTCTTCATATCATGTCCTCGGTAAAAATTAGGTGTAAACTTGTTTTTCTTCATGACAGGGGTCAGTGTTTCAAACTCTGTCCCAAAGAGTAAGCCACAAGTGCAAGTCTCAGGATGATACGTGAAAGGAGCATCTGAAGCGTTAATACGTGTGGGACTAACTGGTATTTGCTTCTGAGAAAAGCAAGCTCTCCTCTAAGACCTTCACCTCAACAAAAAAAAATGTGCAATATATATCAGTCCTTGGCGATGACTTGTTCTCACCAGACAACTCAGCTGAAATCTAGGACCTCCTTCCAGGGATTAGCTCAGATAGTCATAAGCAAGACAGTGCCTTGGAGATATCAGAAGGTTTCAAGAGAAGTGACAACCTATAGCCTGTTCTGAATGTACTGAAAAGAACAAATATCACTCATGTATCTATGAGAAAATACACACAATGCCAACTTTCCATTGTTTTCTCTTTCCTTCTGTCTCAGCCGTTCTCTTACCTACACACTAGGACCTTTTCTGAAAGGTACAGGCCATTAATCTAAGACAATTTTCTGTTGAATTCTAATTTACATTGTCTTTGAAGAAGACTCCCCTCACTGCTTTTCTGGATTGTTCTCAAGAACCAAGGCTACAAAGCATCGTAACAGATTCCATGAATAAGTGCAAGTAAATCCAATAGCCTTCCTAACAGCCATTCAGGCCTAAATGTTAATACCCGTTTTAGGGCAACTAATTCTAGAAGGTTCTTTTTTCCTATTTTGCTGAAAGCTCAGGAGGGCCTCACATTAATGTTAACCTCTGAAGTATCAGATTTTTCTGGACTCCAAGCCAAGGATGACGCAACCTGAGTTTTTCTGAAACTTATTCAGCTGATTTTCAAACCAAGGCACTGAAGGAAACCTTTGACTCAGACCTGCCCGCCACAAAGCTTTGGAACAATAGATAAACTTACTTTGTCCTGACGAGTTTCCGCAGCATAATGATCCATCCTATGTAATTTTCTTCTTCTTTTCTTTGGAGGAGCAACTGGTCTTTCCTGTCTCCTCTTAGGGATAACCTTCCTCTTAGGTCTCTTAGCCGGAGTAAGAGGTGAGCCATAACTACTCTCCTGTACTGGCGGATAGAGATGTCTGGACTCAGAAGTCGTCTGTCCCTCTGGGTCAGATAATAAAGCTCACACTTTGCCATCTGGGGTCAGCAGAGCCTTAGTTAGAAAAACTAAGGCTCCTTAAGTGAGAAAAAGTGGGTATGAGGAGTGATTCCAGGAACTCTATAGAGAGAAGCCTCCTCAATCCACCTTGACACAGTCATCAGTCGCTTCACGAGAGCAAGACAGTCTAAGAGAATCTATTTATGTGGGTGACATACTGTTCGGCATTCCATAACTCCTGCCTTGGGGAGAAGCTGGTCCTTCATTATCCAAACTCTCCATTTTTAAAGTACTAGAAGAAAACCAAATAGAACACTAGCCATTTGGTCATTTCAAGGTGACAGCGGGATACATATAGGTGACTCCGGTTCAGAATCCGATGGATATCTGTTCACACCACCGATATATATCAAAACAAGGGTCACCTTCACTGGTGAGGATTAGGAAAAAATATTTTTAAACCAAGGGTGGAGTGGCACATAAATAATAAGCAATCCTCCTTGGTCATGAATGTGTACTTACACAAATAGTGACTTTCAGCAGGAGAGAGAACTTCTCACTGATAATTTAGGTTTTCAGCACAGGGGAACTTTAACCCCAAGATAACCATAAATAAGACTGTCTTTTAAAAAATTATCTTATAAAATTAGGTAAAATATAAAAAGTCATCAAGATCTCTTCATCTTGGTCTTACATATGAAGAAAGAATCAACAGGCTGATACTCTTCCTATCAGAAATCCCCTTGTTGTGGGAAGTGAGGACAGTACTTGGTGTCCTATTTTGAAAATCTAGAGAGCAGTGAAAGTGACACAGAAGCTGAATAAGAAAGATAACTTTTTGGGATTTCCAAACGCTGGAGAAAAACGGGCCCCTGATTTGTTGATGGTGCAAAGGTGAATTAAAGCAGCAAGCCCTAGGGTCTCCCTAATTGAGCCTCTCTCTTGCTGGGACTGCTCCAAGAACCATTCAGTTGCAGGAAGGGGCAGGAGGAGGAACAATGTTAGTGTATCCAAGGAGGAGGCCATCCGCCATGCCAGGTCACTGATTCTAGAGCAAGCGACTGCAAAGGCTTTTCTACCTCATCCTCTCTCCCCCGCAGAGCGATGGAAAGACCCAGCCCCACAGACTCCGGTTTGGTTTGGTTTTTTTTAAAATGCATCTAGTATTCAGGCAGTTCTCCATGAGAAGAGAAGCAAAAGAAAAAGAGGGTTTCCCAGTTCATGGTCACCGAACCCATTTCGTCGGCCCATCAGACACTCGGCCATTCGCAAGACAAGAGATCTCAACATTCCGAAGACTCCGCAAGCGGGCCCGGGTGGTTGCAGCGGGTTAGAGGAGCAGTGGGAGAAATAGAATTTAGTCAAAATGAGTTTCCATCCAAGGATTACATCTCAGGTAGTTTCTTCTTCGAATGTTAGAGGTAGACGAAAGCTAAGTCTTCACTGACCAGCCGTACTTTAGTCTGACTTAGAAGATTTAGCCTGAGGTTATTAGGAGAATGGAAGATAGAGGGGCAAATTTCCCTGCTTTTCAGAAGGATACTTTGCCATCTGAAGGTAGAAACTAGCCAGCCAAAGCTCTGCCTCTAGGCCTGGAACAGCAGCCGAACGAGGAGTCATAGAGAAAGCACAGAATGTCAAGGAGAAAAAGATTGCGCCAATAATCAAAAGCAAGCATGTTTCTGAACATTCACCATTACACTACAAAACCAGGAGCAATACACCATTTCTTGCGGCTATTAGCTCACTGTTTGGTCATCTCATTTAATAGCCTTTGAGAATCGTCCTGAAAAAAGTATACTCAGATAGTAAGCAAATAAAGCACAGATTTTTAACTGCATCATAGCACGTAACATTCTGCCAGACTGAATTTCTTCAGTTCAACTTCAAATATAAGGTATTTTCTCCTTAGATGTAAATGATGACATGTCACTGATTTTATAAATAATATTTTGGCTCATAAAGTCTTTAGTCACATACCACATGTATATAATTGACAGAAACCAATTAGTCGACTACAGAAGAGAGGTTTTGCTGGCTTGTTTTGGTTTCATGTTTTTAAAGTGTAAACAGTTTTGCTTTTCACTCATTAAAAATAAGATTCCTAGAACCAAACGAAAAAGAGTTGAAATCTGAAAATATTCCTTGCCTTACCAGAAGAAAGTGGCCAGGTTTCCAGGTTAACCAGAACTGAAGATACATTCCAAAATATCTAATTAAGAGTGTTTTACCCAGTGCATATATGAGAATATTCCAGCTTACAAGAGGTATTAATATTAGAAAGAACATAGCATGAATATTTCCAAGTCTTAATTCGAAACTTCTAGAGGGGGAAAAAAAAAATCTTTGTATATTTCTGAGCAGCCTTGAGCACAATGCCATCATTAACAACAAATTCAAGCATCCTCTACTGTGTTCAGTTATGACTGCTCAGCACTTAAAAAAAAAATAAGCTTTTCGCTTTATTTCTTGATTAAAACACACACGCACATACACTTTCGAGTATGTTAATTGCAACGGAACTACATGTATGAGAAATCCAGGGATGTCTGTGGGTCACGAATGCTTATTGCTGAGCTGTATAACTTTCAAAGAACTGAGAACTGTGACAGTTCCGCCTGTTCATAATGTAAAAAGCCAACTTTTGACGTAAAGAATATCTTCTGTCTGAATCGAACATGGCTGTTTACCTGACCGCTCTGCTCATCTCCTGGAGGTTCAAAGGGTTCCATGGGAAGAACCCAGGAGCTCTGAGATTCTGCCTCTAAGTCCACTTAAAGGCCAGGTGACCCGAGCCACCCCATATCTCTTTAGGTACCAACCTCCTGCTTTTAAGAGAGTGGTTATACCAACCTCTGGCTTGCCTAACCCATACCATCTTCTAGGGGACATTAGTATCAAAGCAAAGTTTAACTTTTAAATAAGGCACATGGAACGGCTTAGGATTTTTTTTTTAACATTTTAATAAAATGTGGTTCCTTTGGTTCACTTTAGATTAATCTCAAAGAAAGTTATCCTAAAGATAAAACAGCCCTGCTTGCACTGGCAAGAGTAAGATTTGCGTTTCATACAGATGTTTATCTCATTTTATCATTTGTGTTTCATAATCTTGTGACACTCGTTAAACATCAAAGGGAGAGGAAAAAGAGCATCAGACTTATAGAGCTGCAATGATTTAAGGCAAACCAAGAATGCTTTCACATAGCCATTACGTTGCAGTGTTTGAAAGAAATCACCACAGCATTGATGCTCAAACATTCAAAAATATTTGGGTATTTCTGGTGTATGTAGTATTTACTGCCTTTAGCTAGATATGCTGCATTTTGTTCAAAAATATTTAAACCAAGACACACTTCTCTATGTTTCTTACTCAATCTTATGCTGAACACAGTGAACTTAATTATCATCAATGATGCTATTATAGGCTATTAGAGAATGGGAGCCCGTTTCCATCAGCAGAGTTTTTGAAATGATTTCTCCTCCCCAATCAAGTTCAAGCATTGATGTAGACCTCACCACTCTAGTTAGAATGAGATATGGAAACCATTTTAGATTTGCAAATCCCATCCTGTCTTAAAATGATCTACACTGCAACACCAGGAAGGTTTCCATCTCCAGATGACTGAGGGACATCATAAATTACAGCCCTCCTCTTTTTCCCATCTCTGAATTTGAAATTCGACTGGTTAGCGTCTAACAAAGAGATGGTTTTCAACTGAGATTCCTGACTGTTAGAGAAAAGGGCATTACATTGCTCTGCTAAATAGATTCGTTCGGTAGCGCGTTTCCCTTAATTAAGAATCAATTTCATTTGGAGGAGTGATGGATATGTTCACAGTTTTGATTGTGGTGATGGCTTCACAGGTGTCTATATCCCTGTGTCAAAATTTATCAAACAAAAAAGTGTCCAATGCTAGAACAGATGCCAGGTTGACTGTACCTGCTAAGGCTATTAGAGCTACTTAGCTGACCTACCTTCTCTGAAATGCATAATCCTTTCAAGGGAACTGAAATTCAGCTTGAGTGTTTTGTACTGCGGGTTTCAACCTCAGATGCCTTTCCATTCCGAAGCCAGGGATGGCAAATGCCAACCTTTCCTGATCCCCTGCTTTCTGATGCCTTCAGGGATGGCACATACCCCTCGTATGAACACCAACTTTAGGCTAGATTTGAATAGCAAATCAATCGGAACGGAAATTCCTGCTCAAGAAGTAGGTGTGTGTAAGATTTTTTAAAATGTTTTTAATCTTGTAGTTTGAGAAGTAGGTGTGTTTAAGATTTTTTTTAAATGTTTTTAATCTTGTAGTTCTTTGACTATATATAAACCTGCAGATGCAAATACCCAAGAGACTTTGTACAAATCCAGAAATCCAGTCAGTAGCCCGGGGGCCCAGGTTCTCCTCAGGAAGATGATAAGCTACTAACCTCAGGGCCAAAAGGGCCATACTTGTGTCCGGAGAAATCAGGTTGTTCGGAATAGAAGGCATAGACCGAAGGCCTGCGGGGAAATTGGAAGGTTCAGAATCTCTCCCAAACCACAGATAGCAAAGAATATCAAGTATCCCTCCACACTGAGAAAAACTCCTCTCAAATCTAGTTAAGTAATCTCGCAACCACTATTAATCTTAACACAGAAAAGATCTTTTTTGTTTCTTGGGGGGGGGGGATTCTATTCTTTCCACATCTACCACCCCCTCCCCTACCCCCACTGTGCTAACTGCCTGGTACCACCTTCAGGGAGCAAATGTCACAAAGGATTATCTGAACGCATATTCAGGTCTTTGATCCTCAAGATAATAGAGCCCAGTGGAAAGTCACATGGACCACAGGCCCAGTGAGGGAGAACTCAGTCTTACTGCTTCCCGAGTCCTTGGGAGGCTACTGCTGGCTCATTTATCAAAGCCAGGAACCGCCCAGAGCTCTGCTGTAGTGGCCGGGATGAACAGTTGTACTAACCCCTATAATTAAGGGGTCCCCTATGGTCTATGTCACCATATCTTTCTTAGGGAACTAAGGCTCAAGGCTGAGAACCACAAAACTTAGGAATCCCACACCTCGACCGTGCCCATCTAGTCCTCATCCTGTTCTGACCAAGGATGGAAATGTGCTAGAAGGAAGAAAGAGGGCAAGTCAGGGGGACAGCAATAAATACCTTTCGTCGTCTGGTAGGGTGAGCCACTGCAGAATGGTTAATATTCTCCGCTCATGAGGGATGACCCTGGTGTGGGGTGGGGGAGATCATAACAAGCAAACATGAGATGAGGTCGCAGTTCTTTCTACACCCTCCAGCCTGCTTAGTCCTTGCTCTGGTAGCCAGGACAAGGGCTCTCCATCTACCACCACCTGTTTTCACTTCCTTGTTGCAAAAGGCCCTCTTTCAAATTCGTGTTTAAACTTCCAATCCATCTGCAACATACTGTATGGCTCAACCTCTGTCGCATTAGAGAGACCAGAAACTCTGGTTCACAGTCAAATGCGGAACCTGCCCCGTTGATCAGAGACTCTGCTGTAGGTGGAAAGGACCCCAGAAGCATCACCATTGAGTGAGTAAAGCCATCAGCTGTGGCCACAGAGGGACCAGAACATTTATCCCCAGTCAGCATCTTGCTGGGGCTGTGACCACACTTGACCTCTATGCCACTTTGACCTCTCCGGGCCTTAGTTTACTTATTGGTAAAAGAAAGATGACTGTGAAGATAAAATAAGACAAGACAGAGGTACCTGGGTGGCCCAGTCAGTTAAGTGCCCGCCTTCGGCTCAGGTCATGATCTCAGGGTCCTGGGATGGAGCCCGCATGGGGCTTTCTGCTCAGCAGGGAGCCTGCTTCTCCCTCTTCCTCTGCCCCTCCACACCCCATGCACACATGTACACCCTCTCTCTCAAACAAGTAAATAAAGTCTTTTAAAAAATGAGACAACCCAGGCAAAAGGGCACGTCCAGTGCCTACCACATAGTATGTTCCAAAAAATTTTTAATTTTTATTAATGATCATGAGATATCATTCTAACTCTAAAGACCTATATGACTTTCGAAACGTTAATCTGAAACTGCACTCTTCCTCTATAAAATAAGGGGTTAGGAAAGGTAGTCTTGAGATTCTCTTCTAGCTCTATAAAAATCTATCAAGAACAGGCCCATATAATTATGAGACTGACAAAAAGGGTATAATCTTCATCCACAATGACTTTTGTGTTTAAGTCTCATTCCTCTGTTGAAATATAATTACCCGAGATCTGGCACCAGCTTTAAGGGCTCTCTGCTAACAGGACAGCACCGGAGCCGGGGCTGAGTTTCGTTAAGACGTTCATGCGCAGAGCAATGTTTTTATTTATGGGGGAGATTGGTTTGCTGTTTCCTAACAAGGAGCACCATGGGCTTTTCTGCTCCCCCATCTGAGACCGGGAGTTAGAACTTGTTTATGGCAAACTCAAACTATACCCCAAGTTTAACCATGGTTACTCATTCTTGGCTGCGGCCAAGAATGAGCCCTAGCAAAAATGACGTTCCCCAGGGGGTAATGATGTGTCAGTGTGGGTTCGTGGGTTGTAACACACACACACACACACACGACTCTGGTAGGGGACACTATAATGGTGAGCATGTGTCGTGGGGGCCGGCGGTCTATGAGGATTCTCTGTACCATCTGCTCAATTTGCTACGAACCCAAAACTACTCTAAAAAATAAACTCTACTGGAAACTTACTGTGGGATGCTGGTGAGCGATCTACACTTCTACTCTTGGTGGATGTGAACAAGGGCAAGCCACGAGAAAGACACATCTTTCTCCAAGGCAGAAACCTCCAGCTGGCAGGAGCTCTAATCCTGGAGCTCTTCCCCTATGTCCACCCTCTACCAGCCACACTCGCCAACTCCTAGATGGGAGATTTGTCATTCCTCTGGCCCCCTCTCAGACGAGGACTATCCCACCAGCCCAGAAAAAGAGTCCTAATTTAAACAAAATCCAATGCCCTTGAATAAACAGGCCCCTGTTTATTATATCCTATAATGGAATTAGAACTAGGCACAGCAAAGCTGTGTTAATCACTTCAGGTATTTAATTCAGCAGCCTCAGAAATCCCCTGTATCTGGACAAAATAAGTACATATTTAGAATTCTTTCCTAACTTAGAAAAAAGCAAATGCTATTGCCCTTCCATTTTACCTCACTTCCCTACCTACCTACAAGCTGCTTCGTATTGTGTAATTGGTGTTAAAGTCACAAACGTGGACTCTGATGGACTTGCTTGATGCCAGTGGAAAAACACAAGCTAATGGAACTTGTGTGGCACTCACAACACACACCTGCTCACACCTCTGCTAGACGGGGTTTGTCCAGTGGTGAACAAGGAATAAAAGTGTCCACCCCAAGGCCAGAAGGTTTGGGGTTGAATCCTGACTCCAACGTATGTTGGTGATGAGACTTTGCCAAGTTACTTAACCTTTCAGGGCCTCTATAAAATGAGGATAATAATAATTCCTATCTCATAAGTTTGTTGTAAGGATTCACAGAGAGAACACATGTAAATCACTTCGGAGAGTGCCCAGGACACTGAGTTTAGAGAACGTTAGCTTTTGTCCTCATGTACTGGCTTCACTGGTCCACAGAGACGACACACTCATTCGTGACATACTTGTTAAACATATGTGATGTTCAAGGCTTTTGTGTGAATGTGAATAAAGATACAAAATACTCCTACTAAAAAGACCCTTACAGAAGAGTCACAGTCCTCTGTTTAGGAAGACAAGGACGGGATTGTCACTTCTGGGCAGGGGCTGAGTGTGTGTGCGTGGTAAGACCCGGAGAGGGGCACTGTTGAGGACTGAGTATCCTTCCTAAGTATGATCCTGGGCACAACACTTTACTTCTCTCAGCCCCAGTGTCCTAATCTCTCCAATGAGGAGGTGGACAGAGTGGTCTTGAACTTTCCTAGGAGTTCTAGATTATCTCTATGAGATTATCCCAGGAACCAAAAAGACATGGGCCCTAGCCATTAGTGTTTTTTTTTTTTTTTAATATTTTATTCATTTATTTGACACAGAGAGAGATCACAAGTAGGCAGAGCAGCAGGCGGGGGGAGGGGGGAAGCAGGCTCCCCGCAGAGAGCAGAGAGCCTGATCCCAAGACCCTGAGATCATGACCTGCGCTGAAGGCAGAGGCTTAACCCACTGAGCCAACAAGGTGCCCCGCCATTAGTGTTTAAAATCCAACAGAGAGAAAGCACAAACTGACGTGGCAAAGGAAGACTGTGAGCCCAAACAGAAAGGAAAATGGAGCTCATGCTGTTGTCTTCACCATCAGTGTTTGATAGAGAAATTGTCAGGAGACCAAGTACGTCAGACATGGTTGGAAAAGATAAAACTGACTGGGGGGCTCAGTCAGTTAAGCATCTGCCTCTGGCTCAGGTCGTGATCCTGGGGTCCTGGGACTGAGTCTCCCATGGTCTCCCTGCTCGGCAGAGAACCTGCTTCTCCCTCTTCCTGCCGCTGCCCTTGCCTGCTTTCTCTCTCTCACGTGCATGTTCTCTGTCACTCTCAAATAAATAAATTAAATTTTTTTTAAAGTTTGTTTTTTTTTTTTAAAGGAGGAATGGAAAAGGAAGGGCTAGATGAGGTATTTAGTGTTCAAGGGGGACAAATTACCTTAGGACACATATCATCATTGCCCAGTCAATGTCGAAAGAGATGATGTGAATTAGAAAACAAATACCATTTATCGGTTACTTTCTATGTACTAAGTACCCTCTTACTCTCTTTTGATAAGTTAGCCCATGCCATCTTCACAACACTCTATGATGAAGATGTTCTCATTGCCATTTAAAGATGAGGACATTAATATATTGAGAGATTTAACTACTTGTTCACAGTCAGCAGACTATGAACTGGCAAGGTGGGGATTAGAACCAATGTAAATATGAGTACATTCAGGGAATTACTGCCTTTGAACATGAATTCACACACACACACACACACACACACACACACACGCAATGTAATGGGGCATCAGCTGAGGATGACTTTGGAATAAAATGTTATCATGTAGGGACACCTGGGTGGCTCAGTGGGTTAAAGCCTCTGCCTTTGGCTCAGGTCATGATCTCAAGGTCCTGGGATCAAGCCCCGCATCGGGCTCTCTGCTCAGCAGGGAGCCTGCTTTCCCCCCCTCTCTGTCTGTCAAATAAAGAAATAAAATCTTTAAAAAATTTTTAAAAATAAAATGTTATCATGTAAAAAGCAAGAATAATTCTAGGTTGCAGTCCAGAGCCACGTTAAAAAGATGGCCTTCAGAGTCTAAGTCTACAGTCTAAATCTGGTTCTAAATTTAGGAATTTTCAGAATGTGCCATGTGTCGATTCCCCGGATATATATTTCATTAAATAACTGAAAGTAAAACCCTGGCTTGTTTTGTTTTGTTTTGTTTGTTTAGTTATAAAAAAAAAAGCTAAAAAAAAAGAAAGAAAGAAAGGAAAAAACTGACTCCAAGTCACTCCCAGAATACAGAGACAAAAGAACAATAGCCTGGAAAGCAAAGCAAAACTAAAGACATGTTTAGAGCACACAAAAGCTACCTTCTTAGAAGTAGCCTGAAATGGGTGGAGAAAATTACCATTCAAAATCAGAACACTGGGCCTTTTCAATGAAGCTCCGCAACAGTTTCGGGGGGCCAGGGTGGGGACTAGGTATTAATTATGTTATTGGCCTCTTTCCATTCTGCCAAACAAGTATGTTGTGGGGCAGAAGAAATCATTTCTGTAAGCATCTATGACAGTCCAGGGTTAAATTGGTAGATCAACATGTCATTTACGTGTCATTTCTAACATACCCACACTTAATTCTCAACTCAAAAAACCTCTTTAAAAAAAAAATAGGCAGGAAAAGGAGACTTTTACAAGGTCACTGTCTTACCTTCAAATCACCACACCCAATTTCAATTTAGTCCTTCAAATCTGAAAAAGCTACTTTTATTCCCGAATTTGGAGAATATAGACGGTCCCATTCTGAACCTGTGATTGCTTTCAGCACACTACTATTATAGAATAGTCAGATTTTTGTTAAGGCATAAGAGGCAAATATGGAAAGAGCTTTAGGTGGTTAAAAAAAAAAAATGGAAAGAACATCTCAGTGGGAACAAAATCCCCATGAAAGTTGAAACAGATTCCTTTTCTTACTAAGGAGCCTTAAAAATAATCAACATGTTGACACTTTTATTAGGTAAGTTTCATCATAAGACTATTTTATGAACATTAACTACTAATACCCCGTTGCCTCTGTGGGGAGAAGTAGTTCCATTTTTCTTATTAGGGAAATCCTAGTGTTTGGTGGAAAATGGATTGGAAATCCATTTGTCTCCTATCTGGAATTTCCAATCTCTAGTCCTCTACATCAGCTGTCTGAGACCACACTAGACTTTTAATGTTGTCAGCCAAAATAAATATAGCAAGTTATAATATATTGAAAGAAAATGATAATGCAAACCCCTACAATAAATAGTCTAAGAGAAACATACATTCCCCAGGTGGTAAGTTACCAAAATCAACAGGGACAGAAAAATCTTTAGGATGACAAGAAGAAGAGAAAATATTCTTTACATTCTGTTAAGAAATGATGGGGGAAAAAAAGAGAGAGAAGATCTCTAAAAAAAATACTTGGAAGATCATGCTAATTAGAAAATATTTAACAGCTCGAGTTCTTTTAGATTTAACTGAAGTAAAACCAAACTGAGTTCCTATTTCATCAGCTAAATCATGACTGCAATTTTACAAACATTGACAAAATAAAGATAACTTACACCGACCAGAAGAATGTCCCAGCTTTCACCCCTTGCTTGATGGCTGTAATCCATAGCTAATGAGGAAAATATAAGAGGCTTATAAAATGTTCTGAGTTTTGGTCAAAGAAGTTTTTAAAATATATTAGGTCAGATATCTTATACTTTACCCACATCCCACCATAAATTTCACATTATTTGTAATCATTCACTTTTCACATCTGGAAGTCAGAATCATTATTTTCATAAATGCCATTTAATACATTCTCTGCAAAAGCTTTCAAAAACTCTTCTGTGATCCTAGTGGCATTTTTAACTCTTATTTCATCTCAAAAGTCTCTCTGTACCTGTCTTTTCTGATCATTGTTTTGAACATTTCACTTATAGGACGGAATTCTGCTCATCAAAGGACCCAGGAGTGGACCATATGTTTCCTGTACTATTGAAAGCCAACAGAGGAAAACCCCAATGGTACACAGATGCCAGAATCTTGGAACTTAGTTTCGTCTTGTTTTAAACAAGGTGAATGAAAATGACGAAAAGAAAAAAAAAAAAAAGCTATTTTTTATCCTGGATTTTCTCATGTATCTTTTATTTAGCCTTTCAATAAATAGAATTTAAGGAATAAGCTCCTGGGATAAGTTAGGGGAACCAAGCATTTCATTGAGGCTTTTAAAATATTCTTTCCAGCACATGTTGTAGGGCACAGAAGATTCAGTGGTTAAGAACCTGAGCTCTGCAACCAGATCACTGGGTTTTAAGCCTTGCCTCTGTCACTTACCAATGGTGCAGTCCTCCAGTGAGTTCCTTAAGCTCTCTGGGCTTTGGTTTCTTTAAAATGTAGATAGTATTACCAAGCACGTGGGATTATTCTAAGCTTTAATGAGTTAATACTTTTAAAGTCCTTAAAGCAGTGTCTTAGCATTTGGTGACCGCTGGATCGATTTTAATCTTAATTATGATGCAATGGAAAGAAATATAATCCACTTATTCTAGGAACATTAAAAACAGCTTAGGATGGCCAGTGTCCCACTGAACTTAAGTGTGTACAAAGAACCTTCCCTCCACTCCTCAGGAGGCAAGCAGGAAATGTAGCTGCTTTGTTATAAGACCCAAGCAGAAATGGTCTAGGAATTGCAGCAAGCCCCTTTTCAGGTTTCCTTGTATCCAAACTTCCAGAGGGTCTTACAGACTCCAGGGGAAACCTCTGGGGTTTGAGGAAAGGGGAAAATTGGGAGGTGTGGTGTTTCCATGAAGTTCTATGTCTTCAGAAGAGTCTGAGACATCCGGCCTTGGGGAATTCTGCAGATTCCCAAACCCCTGAGGAAGGACTGAAGATCTCCAGCCTGGCAGAATCATAGCTCTTGCAGTTGACAAGTAAGGGATGAGCAGGAGAGCTTGGAGAACTCTCAGACTGGAGGAGGTGTGAGCTGCCTTGGGATCACCAGCATGGGGGAGGTGGTACCCTCATCCCATAGGGATGGGTCATAGCGATAAGGATCTCTGATAGCTCTGACTGCCCTTCCAGACTTTAGTTAAGAGCATCCGTCTGCTTTACAGACAAACTCTGACATGCTGGTCCACAGGCCAACCAGGATTCAAAATTCATTTAGTTTCAACCAGAATTCATTCATTTTTTTTCCCCTTGGTGATCATGTTTTTGAAAGGGTTAGGAAAAAAAAGATGCCCTTTAGTTTATGAATTTTTGAGTTATCTGCAAGCCAACTTATTTTGGGAGTGGAAGAATCCTTGGTCATTATTTCTTAATCTCAAAATCTGGGCAGGGTTCTCTTTTGAATGTCTTCTACACTTGAAGATGCCATCATGCAGATCTCCCATTTTCCATACACGGTAAATTCTTTGTTTCAGCTAACTCTTCAGAGAGGTCAATTAGTACAACATCATGTCCCCAAACAAAGAGCATCGGGAATATTCCAGTTTATTGATCTATATATCTCCGTGTGTTTTCTCATCGATTTCTATAGTAGTCACAGTTTCTTCCACAGTTCCCAGTATCATATTTAAATGTTGATCATAAGAATGTAATCTGCCTCAAATTTCTCTGTCCTTTCTCATTTCCATATGAATTCGTTCATCTAGACCAAGCCTGGTGATACCCAAGGACTCTTCTAGAGTGTAGGTAGTTTGCTGCTGGTCCACGTGGTCTACCAAGTTTCAAACCTTGTGCTCTATCCCACCTCTGGCAAGAGAACACGAGCCCGTCCCCTACCCACCCCAACTGCCTCTGGAAACTGAGAAAATGCAATGTCAGGGAAGTAGAAAGAA
Organism: Neogale vison; assembly: GCF_020171115.1. Classification (NCBI taxonomy): domain Eukaryota; kingdom Metazoa; phylum Chordata; class Mammalia; order Carnivora; family Mustelidae; genus Neogale; species Neogale vison. Next base: position 20,153,659 of record NC_058094.1, on the reverse strand, counting down.
TTTTGCCATGCACCCTTTTGCTTTGTAGAGTTTGCATTGGTCATTTGAGACTGGGGCAGATCTTCTGGGGGGAGGCATAAGCTGGGCCCATAAGGAAAGGTCATGTCCAGGCCTGGGCACATCCATTCTTTCTCATTGGCAGCAACCCTACCATCAAGATTCAGTCAAAACTAAGTGCTGGGCATCCACCAAGTGACTCAAAACCACATCAGATCCCAGAGAGACCATTTCACACACACACACACACACACACACACACACACACATATATAAAGAGAGAGAGAGAGAGAGAGAGGAGGATAAGGAGGAGTTCAGAAGGACAGAGAGAATTTCAGCCAGACTCCCATCTCAGCTTGAAGCCCTCACCTGCCTTCTGGATCCCACGACCCTGAGATCATGACCTGAGCTAAATCAAAAGTCAGATGCTTAACGAATTGAGTCACCCAGGTGCCCCAACCAGTTTCTTACATTAAATGATCTATTTCCAAACTTACTTTAATTTCAGAGACTCACGCTAGTGTTTTCCTATCCAAACAACTGCATACAAAATCCAGTGCCTTCATATTTACAAAGAAGTTGTACTAGGCATTATCCTGCAGTTGCGAAATATAAGATTAATCTGGGGTTTTCTAACGGAAATTTTTTAATGCAATTTTGCCAAATCATGAGCTCGCACTTTCAAAAGTTATGTTGTAGAATTATGCTGATGTTGGCATTATCTGGGCAACAGGAAGCCCCATGGGTAACCTTTAGCTCAGCAATGCACAAGGAAAAGAGCACCAGAAGGATTTTTGCAATGGTATAAGGAAAGAGCACGGGAAGAGAGAGTGGCAGAAGGGAATATGCTAGAATGTTCCCAAGGGTAAAGTTAGGGTCATATGCCCTTTATACTTTTGTGCACTTCCCCAGATTTTTACAGTGACAATTAACATCTTTGTAATTAGAAAAAAAAAAAAGGTCAACTGTAAGAAGCAAGCAAACCATGAAGACAATTAAATGGTAATTGTTTATTTATATACAATTGTTTACATATCTAATTTTATGTGTGTGTGTGTGTGTGTGTGTGTGTATTTTCTTTTTTTAATTTAATTTAATTTTTTTTTCTGGAGCACCTGGATGGCTCAATTGGTTGAGCGTCTGACTCTTGATTTTGGCCAGGTCATGATCTCAGAGTCCTGGGATTGAATCCATGGCAGGCTCAGTGATCAGCAGGGAGTCTGCTTGAGGATTCTTTCTCCCTCTCCCTCTGCTCATCTCCCCAGCCCCCTAACACTCTGTCTCTCTCAAATAAATAAATAAATCATTTTTAAAAAATTTATTTCTTCTCAAAAAAAAAGGAAGCAAAAACATTCTTCCTGCTTTTTTTTTTTTTAAAGATTTTATTTATTTATTTGACAGAGAAAGATCACAAGTAGGCAGAGAGGCAGGCAGAGAGAGAGAGAGGAGGAGGAAGCAGGCTCCCTGCTGAGCAGAGAGCCCGATGCAGGACTCAATCCCAGGACCCTGAGATCATGACCTGAGCCGAAGGCAGCGGCTTAACCCACTGAGCCACCCAGGCGCCCTCTTCCTGCTTTTTGGTACAAATAATATTGGCCATATTTTCCAAAAGAAAAGTAGGAGCATGGTCAGAAAAGCGCAAAAAGTGAACAAATGAAAGAATATTTAAAATTTTAAAACATTTAAAAACCTCAAACAAAGGGATCCTCGTGGTAATGCAGCCATTCTGTCAGGGTTTAGCAAATGGTGGGAGATTGAAGCATGATATTCTTAAGTTAAATCAGATCATAAGTAGCTCTAAAAGCTCCTTTGTAGGTCATATGTATATATTATATTTCTGAACACAGAAATTAATTCTAGTAATTACAGAGGAAAAAAGTCACTAAAATGTTGTTTTAAAAAAAAAATTGAAACTGAGCTTCTGGGGCTATTAGAGAAAGAGAGAGAGAAGTTTCAAGTTCCTTGTTAATTCAGAGAAAAGGGAATCAGTATTTCTCTGAATTTGAATGAATATAAATTTCCCCCAAGACTGGTAAAATAGCACAACAAAAATAACCTGACAGGACACTGGTTTGGTTTCCCCACCTTTAATGCCAATAATTCTCCATTGCTCTGCTTTATCTAGAGGCAGTTTTCAACATTTATGTCTTAGTTACGACATTTTGAAGAGGGAACAAGTAGGAAAATTTTTGCACCTACTTGATAGGTTATTAGGAATTTTTTTTAAAAAATGCTTTCTCATTGGAATCAGAGGATTTAAATGTGAAATCCAACACATGATCACATTAAATTAAATGTGAATAGGAGAAGGGGAGAAGTTTTGAAAAACAAAATAAGCAAAGAAGTTTTTCAAAGACAGGAGCTACTATTGTAGTGTTTCTGGCAGTTCTTCGCAGGGAAGTTATTACTTTGCATTCAAAAGCACGGAGCCAGGATGAATGGAATTCCGGGAGACCAGAGAGATGGCTGGGGCTGTAGTCTGCTGTAGGAAATCACTTACTGAGATTCAGATCAGAACAAGCTACCATATGAGGACTGGGGTTGCAGCAGAGCAGACTGTGGGCCCGTGTGGCTCTTTGGAAGTGCTCAGGGCCTGAAGACAGTGACTGATAAACTACAAGGAAAAAGTACAGGCAAACATGCCTCAGATATGGTCCAGTTCAAGTTCAATCCAGGACACAGTAGTGGGGCCCCTGAATGCATCAGGCTGTGGATTACAGCTTGAAAATAAAGAGATTGTACCCCCATGGGGTCCAAAGTCTATATTTCAAAAATATATGGTCAAATTTATGACAGAAATAATGTGAAAACCCAAAAGAGGGTCCCTGAGCTTAGCCAGGGCTGGAGGAGCTTAGCGACCACCTGGGGACAGATATTTCAACTGAAATTTGAAAGATAACTAGGAGTCTAGGAGCAAAGCGGCTAAGTGAGCTTAGAGACCCCTCAGTGCAGAGCAAAGTCCAACTTAAGTACCTTAGGATACAGTAAAAAGAGCGGGAGAGAAGCCCAGATTTATAGCAATCTATAGGAAAGAAACAACAGAATAAGTAAAAAGTAAAATTTTCCTGAAAAGACAGCAAAACCTCCCACTAGCAGGATAATGAAATAGGCAGGAAGAGAGGTAAACAGTGACTGGCCCTTTCCATCAAGCTAACCCTTTAGGGCCGGAATTTCACGCCTGCTCTAATGTCATCCTGCTTCTCTTTGCCATCGTTCTAGCATTTTCCCACTACAGTAATTCACGAGGGTGGTCTCCGGACCAACTCACTGCGTGACCGCTGCTGGCAGACGCAGCAGCAGACCAAGCCTCTCGAGGAGTGGTAAGAAAGCACCTGCTCTTCCTGGACACGCCTTGCTCTAGAAACTGTGGCTTCAGAGGACTTGCATTGTTGGAGGTGGGGGGTGTTGGACTTCTCAAATCCCCATCTTTTGTGGAGTTGGAGTCTCGTAGGGAGTCTCATTCATTGTCCACTTTGCTGAGTCTGGATTTAAACCAAACGGGGAATTTCCCACTGAGATATCTTCGGTAATTGCAGGAGTAGAGCGGAGAGATTTTTCAAAGAAATGAACACGCTTAAGGAATTTCAGTAAAAGTATGGAGCGTGCTGTCGTAATCAGAACCGAGTATAATTTTAAAGCAATGACAACAACAAAAAGAATCCCATTAAAATATGTATGAGAACTGTAGCATCATAAAGTGAATGACAACTTTTAGTAGCCCATTGTGAGGACTAACAGATTAAAAGCAGACCTGAGTTGGCTAAAATGGCTATATCTGGGCTACCAAAAAAAAGGGGGGGGAGGGGTGAAATTAAATTAAAGAAATTATTTTTGGAAGCCTAATGTAAGATTCAAATTTTCAGATGCATGATATACGAATGCCTCACCCCATCTATTAAATTTTAAAGTAGGATTAGAGTGGTTCTTATTTACCATTTACTCTGACTCCTTTCTTATTTAGCCAAATGTCTTTCATGGTTTCATCATTCAGTAAAAATAAACTGAGTTTAATTTCATTACCTAAGATTTTTATAAATATTTTCTCAACCCCAGTTATTTTTTTCCACTGGTGATTTTGGGAAATGCAGAAGCCTCTGAGAGGATAGGGTAAATGCCTGAGAAACATTTATTAAGGCTCATCTCTTCTTCTAATATTTCTAGTTTCTTATATTCTTATTCTATAGTTCCTTACAGTTTCTGTCACTATATTCTTTGTATATGCTTAATTTCAATAATAAATAGGTGTTTAAATTATAGCTACTATGTTCCTTGAAATTTTTATGGTGTCCCCTTTGTTCAAGAAGATAGAAGTACAAATCAAGAAGAAGACCGAAGTACAGATTCCACTGTAAGTCGTTGTCAACACTAGGAAAACACTAAACTTGGTCAAATCTGTCAACATTGAGAATCAGGAAAGAGGCAAACAGAATTGAAAATGACTTCATCCCATTGGGCACCTTAGCAGCATTCCCTCTGCTCTGTTTCTGCAGAAGTTAGTGAAGGTGTGGACGGATCTTCTGAGCCACGCCAACCCAGAGAGAAAGTAATGTCAACACTTGGGTAAGGTGATCCAATTTGATAAAATTCCTATTGCTCTCTATCTCCTGTGTGGTTCCTCAGGCAACTTCGTTTCCATGACAAAACGAATATAAAAAACCAATGAGCAATACTTGACAGAACTCTCATGTTAATAATTTTATTTACACATAAAATGTTCCTCTACCGTAAACTTTGTGAAATCCACCCTGTAAACCAATTTCACTAAGCTCACAGCTCAGGTCATCACAGACTTCTGGGAGTCCAGCCTGAACAAAGACAGCAGAATCAGAACCTCTACTATAAAGAAACACTTCTACAGACATACAAGGAGTCTTCCAATACTTTTTTTTTTTTTTAAATGAGAAGCCTATGTTTAGCTTTGCATACGGTTTTGTTAGGCATGCATCTATTTTTGTAATCATGAATGACCTTTAATCAAAGCAATACCATTTTTTTCTGACTTTTTGTTCTCTAGCTTGCCCGCAGATTGGAGCAAAGATTTCTGGGTATGGAACTGTTCAAGGATGGTAGATTCACGGACGTGTGCAGACAATGGCCATCTGCATGTCATGGCCGATACACAGGGTCTCAGCCCTCTGTCCTAACCAGAGATCCAGGAGGTCGTGGCCTCCAGTCAGAGTTGACATAAGGTGGGACCATTTGCTGTCTTTCTTCTACATGTTTTTCATTGGCTGTGTATACTGGGCTGTGTTCCTGTGGGGATCTTGGCCCTTTTACCCTGGGGCGTGTGCCCTTGGTTCAATTCTGCACATTCAACAACCTTGTCTCACGTTGCCCATTTGCTCATATCTGACCAAATCAAGTTGCCTAACCTCGCGTACAGTCATAGGAAAAATATGATGTAGAAAGCCACCTACATCCTTTTTTTACTTTCTGCCTATCCATTAGATCCGAAGTAAACAGGATGAGTTCTTTCAAAGTATTAATTTGCTGGTCCAAAATGAAGATAGGGTTCCACTTACATGTAACTTCCAAGAATTTCAAAAAATGGATTAAACAAAAGAATTCAAGAATTTCCAGTGGGTTCATTGAGCTCCTTCTTATCAGCAAGTTTCTCTGTCTCTGTTCATATGGTACCTGGGCCAAAATTTTGGAGTAGTCCTAATCATTCACTTCTCTTTTTCATCATACCCCTAAATCTAGCAAATCAGTAAGATCTGACTATATATTCCTTTCTCAAAATGCCTCTGAAATTTGCCTTTCTGTCACCATTTCCATCACCAGCATCTAATGAAGACATTTATCCCCTGGCACATTTATAATCATAACCTCACCTACACATACACACACATATATAGAGACATACATGGACAAAGAAATATACACATTATTTACACATATATATAGGTATTCTGTGCACAGATATATATACACAACACTAAAGGGCAGAAACATTGCCAAGTCTGAGGAAATTATATGCATCTTTTATGCAGGTAAAAATTTGGGGATGAAATGGTTCAGTGCACAGACACACACACAAAATGCAGAACTTACTGGTTGACCTCCCCACCATCTGTGATTGAACTTCTCTCGTCCTCGAAGGTGGAAAGTGGCATCAAATACAGGATCATACATTGAATTGCCAACAATTCCATGTGATTCTGGATACAGTCCCTTTGTGTAAAAGAACATTTATTGTTAAACTACCAATATGATAATCTGTACATATGAGTTTTATCATATATTTTCTTATCATAGGAAGTTTTATAGCAATGTTTAATTTCCAAATTTATATAAGATACATGTAGACTCTGTGTGTGTCTGAGAAAACATGAATGTTGTCTTATTAATCATAAGCGATCTGAGAGACTTAACATGATGATAAGAAAGTTAATATTTGGGGTTTTTTAACTGTTGCGATTTAGTAAGATGCCAAGAACTTTTATTGCAATAAGTTAACCTGCAGATTGAAATTTACTTATGTGCCTCCAAAGAAGCTTCTATTTATAAATACACTTTTCCTTTTCCCTAAGTTCTACTTCTACCTCAGAACCCCTCGAATTCATCATAATAACAAAATAAATAAACAAATTGTGTTTTTAAAGAAGAAAACAGGGTAGGGCTGGGAGTATCTGAAAACGAAAACAAAGAGCCCCAAAGTCAATATTTTTATTTGAAAACCCAGAAAATAAACAACAGATCCTGTGGTATCTGACAGAAGCTTAATGTATGTGTTCAAACAGAACGGTACCTGAAAAAAAGTTTTCAGTTTTGAAGTGACCGTGAGGTTCGGTCTCCGACAAAGCTGTAAAAGACACTTACCGTGAACAGCTCAGGCAGACAAGATAGAAAACAGATTTTCTTGGACCACCGAGAAACATGTTTTTTTTTTTTTTAAATCTCCCTTTAAGTCATTTCAGGATGAAATCTACACCCACACCCTTTGAATCTACATCCTTTGAAAAAATACTTAGGAGGCACCCTGGTGGCTCAGGCAGTTAAGTGTGTGCCCTTGGCTCAGGTAATGATCTCGGGGTCCTGGGATGGAGCCCCATATGGGGACCTCCCTCCCTGCTCAGCAGGGAGTCTGTTTTTCTCTCTCCCTCTTCCCTTCCCCACCCCGCTCTTGTGCTCTCTCTCTCTCAAATAAATAAATAAATAAAATTAAAATTTTTTTTAAAAAAGAAAGAAAAGAGAGAAAAAATACTTACAGTGGCCAAAGTGTATAAGTTAGGGAAAGTTTTTGTGGGGTACACGGGTCTCATGTAGGGAGAGTGTGTGCCGCAAGACCCTAGGGACAGAATTTCAGACATTAGGACAAGAGACCCAACAGGAGTCACTTCACGTATGGGACTCCACTTCAGAAACCCCCAAAGACTTGAGTTGCAATCACTTCTGAATTTCAAATAATAGACTACATCTACTTGTCCAGAGCTCTCAAAGGTCATAGCTGAGCATGCACTGGGCAGATCATGGATACTGACGAGAATACAGTATGAAAAGGACTTACGTAGCTTTTCAATGTTAGGCATGACCTTGCTGCCTTTCTTCATATATGATGCACGGAAACCATCCACCGAAAAGATGATTAACGGAGGGCGAACAAACCTTCAAGAATAACATATTAAGCTTTAGAAAACATCCCGCTACAAAGTTTCCATTGTGCCTTCTCATTCTGCACAACTGAGACCAGGAGATTCCAAGATGAAACTTCAAGTGAGGCTATTGGTTAAGGCCTGGGCTGCCAGCCACAGGGCATTTGTGATGACCAAAGTCCAGAGTTAAGTGACCAAGGTCATAAAATGGCCAGGGAAGGGACTGGACTCTAGATTTCCCTTGCTGCCTCTCACACTGCAAACAAGGTTTTTCACACCGTATAAAGTTGTTTTATTTGCCTGGAATAGGTGTTCTCCCATTTGCTACCCATAAAACTCCTATTCATTCCTTAAAACCCACCTCAAGGTTTTCTTTTCTATAACATTAGCTGCTCACACTTCTGAATTCCTTTAAGATATTAATTCATACCTCTTTTTTCATTCACATACATACTACATTACTTTGATGCATAGTTTATGTCTTATCCATCTTTCTATTTCATAGACCTTTAGTAGGGCTTCAATAAATGCTTATCAAATACATGAATGAATGAATGAGTAAATGAGCATGAAATTTATAGCAGTGGTACTCTTGTTCCTAAAACTTATAGAAGAATTCTTTTAGGTTTAATCAGAAAATAACTTTAAAAATAATCAAAATTGATGAAGACCTTTAAAAAGCTCATCAATAAAGGACCAGACAATTCATTTAACTAGAGCAGGATCTGATCAAATAGGTCCTCTGTTATAGTCTGAGGCCAGTCAGACTTGAGAATACTAAACTGCAGGAAAACATTTTTTCCTGATATTTGACTTGAGTTTATTGAAGCCACATAACAAATAAGGCGTATTTCAGATGCGTCACAGATAAAGCACATAGAATGATACTATCGAAGAGTTCATTATAGTTGTGACTATTCTCCATTAACAGGGCTTCTACTGCGAGACTGCTTTGTCCCCCAAAATAACTGAACACATGTTAAACAGTCAGAAACGACGGCCATTCCATTCAGAAAGTCCAAAGAGGTACAAGTGGCTCATTAAAGCCAAAGGAGGAGATGAAAATCAAGACAATATCGAAATACTCGGATTTTGCATCGCAGGCTATGCTGCCGAGAAAAAAAAATCCACTTGAACAAATACATTCATGATAACACACTTGTTGATAATTTATTTTCTGCCAGGCATTTTAAGAGTCCATGAATTTTCAGCAGTTTTCTGGAAGACGTAGTAAGTATCTCACACCGGTCGCCCTTGAGCTGTGGGGGTCACTCAAGCCTGGCTACACCCCAGCGATCAGTAGTTGTCAAGTTCCTGCAGCATCCAGTAGGAGTTACCAGCTTGGATGATATTTTTTAGAAGTTCTGTAGTCCTCCCCAGCCCCCTGCCCAAAAAGGCAGAAGCAGCCTTCCCAGAAAAAAACAAAAACAAAAACAAAAAACAAAAAAAACTCCAAAAAAAAAAAAAAAAAGAACACCAAAAAATAAATAACAAATAACAAATCAATGCCAGAAATGTATCTTTCCTTCTCTGGTGGTATTTACATACACTTTGTAAAATCTTCAGCTACGGTGAAGTATAGAGATATTCAGTCTTTAATATGTGCAGAGGCAATAGAAGAAAAGGTTTTAAAAAGTCCCTACTTTGGGGCTCAGTGGTTAAACCTCTGCCTTCAGCTCAGGTCATGATCCCAGCATCCTGGGATCGAGCCCTGCGTCAGGCTCTCTGCTCAGCAAGGAAACTGCTTCTCCCTTTTCCTCTGCTCCTCCCCCTCTCTCAAATAAATAAATGAAATCTTAAAAAAAAAAAAAAATAAAAGTGCACTACTTTAAGATGTGCATTCTAGCTTTCAATGAATTAATCACTTACAAGTACTTGAGTATAAGTTTACCTGTACAAGATGATCGTAGCTTTTACATTGTTTGTCACCATTTACCTATCTGCATCCTGGGATGTTTTATCAACTAATATGTAAAACTTCATCATGTTTATAAAAGGCACTTACCCTGCAGGGCATTCTGGGGTCTTTATCTCCTCACAGTTGTCATCTACCCAGTGTGTCTCTCCTATAAGGGAAAGTGGGTAAATTCACTTGTGAATCTCATGGTCAATGCCAGCCACAGCCCTAAAGACCGCAACCCCAGGCCCCGTCCGTGTCTTGCTGGATACTCCTTGCTTATGGAACACCATCTAAACAGAAACTCTGAAATAAAGTCCAGTGTTGGTTTGGCTTACTAAAGTACACCCATACATAATGGAAAAGCTAATATTTAATAGCCCCAAGTGGTGTTTATGCGAGCCTTCTGAGTCTAAATGGTTTGTAGATAAAAACACCAGTGGCGTCAGTGAACAAAATTTCATGTTTGTTTCCCTCCAGAAATAAACTCTTTGGTCATTAGATGGAACATTCTTTTCTCCACCACTGAACATCTCAGAGCCATAGAAACTATGGCACAACTTCCCTTCAGTTGCGGGGAAAGGCTTAGAATACTCAGGAATGATAGATTGGAAGATTGCAAGAGAAAGATGATTTGCCACTGGATCAGCGTTCAGCCCGTGAATTTAGGAAAAAAAAAATCAATGCTCTTTCAATTTTCTCTTCCTCCAAGGTCTAAGAGCTTTCCTGAGTTACCCTGTCAAGAATGGAGAACAGAAAAGAGTTCAGGTTTAAAACTAAAGAAACATTAACAACGAGGCTTCCTTAGGAGAAAATGATAATTATCAAAAAGCATTTGCTTTAAATGTCCCCTAAGGCAAATAAACATCACGTATTTTGACCATCAGAAATCGGAAATCGCCCTGGTCAATAAGAATCTGACGCCTGACGGCTGGGTAGGTTAGTAACATGCTCCTTAAACTGGGGAGAGTTTTACCACATATCTAGTAACCCAGGGTTCTTACAAAAGTACTACAACTAGAAGTTTTAACCAGCAAAATCCAATGTTGAATGGTTCAATGACCAGCGACACCTAGGACTTTTTCTGGTCTTTTCTCTTCTAATAGCCTCTGTGGTTTATTGTTACATTTACTACATGGGGAGGGGGAATAAGTGTCTCAGTTGATTTTATGCTTTATCAAAAGTTACAATAACTGTTTGGGCAGGGGAAAGTTTCCAAATTCAGGATTTATGGAATACCTTCCCGCCACAAACTGAACACGAAACACATTCAGAACGGATTTGCTTTTTTCCTGAAATCTTTTCACAGAAACTCTTCTTAAATGTTCCATGGCACAGCTAGGAAGAAGGACTTAATTTTGACAATAAAGTGACTTGCAAAGTTTACATAAAGATTCTCGGATCTTTCCATTAACCTCTGTAATTGGGTGCTATGGTAACTTCAAATCCTTAGAGACAGAAACATCATCTTTTACACTTTTGTTAGTTCACCGACTGGTATTTACTATTAGAATAAAACCATCATAGTCCACAATCGACCATACCAAGAGAACAGATATGCGTGCAGAGCTTTGGGGTACAAAAGGAACTGTGCATGACCCGACCCTCTTTACCAGCTGGTATACACATCTTCAGGCTGCTGCTAGTGCCTCAGTTTATAGCTTACATCCAATGGGTACAAAAGCCATGTTCCCCCCGCCTCAAAGGGTAAGAACGCTATTATTTACCTTCCAGACCTTGCAGTAAATCACACCAAGGTGAGACTTCCCCTAAAACCACATCCTTGCTGGCTGCCCCCTGCCCTGACCTCTTTCTTGCTCCCTTACGTGGTTTTCCCACAGAGCATTCCCTCAATACATTCCACGCATGGAATTCCATCTCAGGCTCTGCTTTCAGACAACCTGATCTAAGTCCAAGACAGGAACTTTAGTAAACTCTTCATTATTAGGATTCTACCACATTCTGGAATTGGGGGCGATTTCCTTGTTATTTCAGATTCGTGAAATGCAGGGAAGCAAAACCAAGAAAAAAGCATGAGAAATTTAAAAACCCAACCCCTTCCCTCCTTCCAAACCCATATCCAAGGTGTTATAGCCCCAAATCCAAGACTCCTTGGAGCATCTCCAGTTTTTAATCTTTTAAAGCTCTAGCCAACCCACGGAAACATGTACCTTTGCAAACCACTTGGTAATTAGTACAGCAGTCTCCCCTGGCCAGGCAGTCTTCCGAGCAGTGACAAGCATTGTCTTCGTTTCTTACTTCTCCGCATCTGTCCTTAGTACACTCCCAGCCGCCCGCTGAAATCGGCACAATAAAACACTGTCACTGCTTCTCACAAACCAAATGAAAGAGGCCACAATTGCTCACAAGTGTTGCCAACAAAAAGAGCTAAAAATCCCACATCATTTAATCTGCTTGTGAAATTAGAGTTGGCCTGAGGCCTAGATGATATTTGGAGGACTTACAAATAGGTTGAATTCCTATTTTTCAAATCAGAGTACGAAGCCAAACATAATTGGGCTCCTTTGGAAAAATGGAACCCTTACCATTTGTACACTGTACTAAAAAAAAAAAAAAAAAAAAAAAAAACAGGAAAATGTATGGTATGTAAGGTTTGTGCTGGGTGTTTCCACCATCTTAGGCAGAGTAATTACAGCTGGGCTCTTTTATTTCCCAAAGTAGCTTTGCTTGACATTAATGAGCTTGAGTTAATTACAAACAATAGTGCAACCAAATCTTCTCCTGCTCTAAGTTGCAGCTGGAGGGTCCAGTTCTAAACAGAGAGCTGTAGAGTTTTGTTTTTTTTTTTTTTTAAGATTTTATTTATTTATTTGACAGAGAGAGATCACAAGTAGGCAGAGAGGCAGGCAGAGAGAGAGGAGGAAGCAGGCTCCCTGCTGAGCAGAGAGCCCGATGCGGGACTCGATCCCAGGACCCTGAGATCATGACCTGAGCCGAAGGCAGCGGCTTAGCCCAGTGAGCCACCCAGGTGCCCAGATGTAGAGTTTAAGGGGATATGAAAAACACTCGCAGTGCCAACCATCAACCAAAATATGGCCTCATCTACAATGAGGGGTCATAGCCCCTCCTCTCCGGAGGCCAGTAGATGGGTTACAGATTTCTGTCTGAACATACTTGATTCAGAGCTCATGGTTTAACTCTATCAACAGTAAATATTTAAGAAAATTAACATTTTCATTTAAAAGATAGTGCTAGGCGCGTACCGGCACGGAGGTTTAAAGACCCTTTAGGGGTCGCCCGTCCACCTCAGGTTGGGGCGGTCGGCCAGTGGGGAGGAGGGTTCCCTTCTCCCAGACTCCGCCACCCACCCCCCCCCCGGGGCCGGGGTTGCTGCGCCACGCCACAGTCCTTGCGCGGCCATCGGGAGGGGGCTACCCGGCGGCCCCGTCGGGTCGTGCGTGTGCGTGTGCCCCGCGTCCCTTGGTGGGGGGGGGGGTAGGTGGGAACCCACTGGGAAAAAAAAAATAAAAATAAAAGAGAGTGCTAGGGGCACCTGGGTGGCTCAGTGGGTTAAAGCCTCTGCCAGGGTCCTGGGATCGAACCCTGCATCAGGCTCTCTGCTCAGGAGGGAGCCTGTTTCCCCCCTCTCTCTTTGCCTGCCTCTCTGCCTACTTGTGATCTCTGTTTGTCAAATAAATAATCAAAAAAATCTTTAAAAAATCTTAAAATATTAAAAAAATAAATAAAAGAGAGTGCTATATTTTTTTGCTTGCATTTTCATCTACTAGACTGGAAGTTCCATAGCAGGAGGGGAAAAGAAAAACACATCTCTCTTCACCGTTATGTCTCCAGTATCTGAGACTGTGCTCCACACATGCTAGGTGTTCCCTGAACATGCATTCCATCTACTTGCAAATTACCATGAAAATAAAACACAACTCTTTAAATTCGGGGTTGATGTACTAAGAAACTTCATAATAAATTCATTTATTCAATACATATTTCTATTATGTTTTCCATGTTCCAGGTGCTGGGGTTGTGGGTCATGAAGAACAAGAAAGACAAGACAAGACATCTTCGTGGAGCTTCTATTCCAATTGGGAAAGACAGACCATAGGCAAGCAGACCAGGAGAAACAAGATAATTTTAGCTCATGTCAAGTGCTATGAAGGAAATAATACAATGGTACTGATAGAGAGTTACAGGGTGGAAACTCTCCTGAGGCTCTAGATTGGTCAAGAAAACCCTCTCTGAGCTAAGGACACTTGAGGTCTTCATCCCTTACTTTATGTTGTAAGTGGAAGGCAATGGTCTTAGGAAGCTATGCTGCTACTTAGTAATATTCTACCAATAGACACTTTGCTAAATGAATAAATGAATAAAGAAGTACTAGTTGCCATGCTAGAAAACCATACAACTATTGTTTAATTTCCCTTCTTTTAGAATTACATTTGTATCCAAGTTTTCTCTGATTTTTTGATATCCCCTCTTCCTCTGCCTTTGCTTCCCAAGCAGATGAAATGCTTGAAATTCCTTTATCCGGGACCTGCTATTCTCAATGGTTAGCAAATTTCCAAGGTTACTTAGACTGATTTTTTTTTCCCCAATTCAAGGATAATTCATATAACACATATACTTTTATTGCTGCTCTAGTTTCATAAGAAAATCCCTTTGTTTATAAAAAAAAATCACTATTAACAAGCTAAACTTATTGATGAACTACTGGCTTTGTGTAAAAATGGAATTTTTAAAAGCCCGGGTTCAGAGTGAACCACAAGCAAGGTAGGAGTCAGTCAGCTGTATAATTCTGAAAACAAACATGGAAATAAACAGAAAAGAAATTAACCTTATGGAATAATAAGAAAATTACCTATTAGATCAGAAAAAGCAATTTTTTAGTGAAAATATGTATTTTAAAAGTGAGAATATGTTGAAAAGGGAGTGCTGAAAGGCTCTTGTGCCTTTTGAGAGGAATATAAACTTTGAGAAGTGTCAATTGTGTATCATATATTTATATTTTTAACATGTACACTTTACTTCAAAATCCCACCCCTAGGAATTTGTCTTAAGGAAAACATACAAAATTCAAATAATCGTGAACCACATTCATTGATACATTCTTCATAATACCAACAATTGGGGAAATCTAAATAATGATCAGTTACTCAAAAAGCAGGTTGCATCTGTTCAATGGAAGACTATTTACACATTCAAAAGGACAGTGTGTAAAGAGATATATGAGTATAGACACATCCCCTTCCAAACATATACATATATACACTCATATAAATACACATACACACACACTCATAGTAGTCAAGGTCAACACTGAAACATTGTGCTTATCTCTGGCAAGTGGCCTGTAGGCCATCTCTGAGGCCTGTAGGATCTCAGGGACTTTTATTTTTTCCTTCAACCTTCTGTTATTGTTTGATATTTGATTCTTCCACATTTGGCATATGTTATCTTGGTACACAGGAAAATAAACTACTTCAAAAATGTTGTTATCATCTGTATTTATTACATCTGGAAAGAGAGGCATGAACGACATTGGGAAAGAGCTAAGGTAGAGTGGGGACATCCACTAAACTTTGCAAAGAGCTCTATGATCAGGAATCTGGACCTCAGAGGACATGTCAGAGGCCAGATGCTCGTGGCGCAAAGGAAACGAACATCGGTTAGGTCCCCATTGCCAAGCAATCATAGGCTGCTGGTTTGAAATAATGTTTCGGAGCCAAAGAGCGCTACTAGAACATCTGTTCCATCCATATGTTCAGTTTACAAGGTTCTCAGCATTTAAGTTTTCAGACCCACGGCTAAGGAACCTGGGAGAAGTTCCAAAGAAAAGTAACAAGAAAAAAATGGCTACATGTTTGGAAAATGTATTATACAGAAAACAGCCTAATAAAACTCTTCTTGTTTGGTGGGGGAAAAGCAAACAAACCAGAACTGGTAAGGGAGTTGGCATCGGTTTTTATATAAATCAAGGGCTATTTCTTTAGTAAAGGAGAATAACGTCTCTGTTTCTAATGATATCATTAGAAATATAAGGCTAATATCAATGATAATATGAGTCAGATTTTTGAAAGAATCATTTAAATCATAAAAGTCCAAAAAACAAGTCATAACTTATCAAGGAAGCTGTGTCTAGAGATCTTAGCACTGTTGACAGTCATCTTTTCAGAGTTTACATACAGTGCTGCCCAGAGGCGTGCTGGATAGCCTACAAGGTTTCTCCAGGGTCCTGCTTAAAGTGTTGGGCTTTGGAAACAGAGCAGGTGGGGTGGCAAATGTCTCCAAACTGCTTCTTCTCAACTCAAGTGTATTCATTCTGAAGTCCATATATTCTACTGATGGTTCCAGTAGAGCAGACATGGCAAGAAAGGCCAGGATGACTGAGAGGAATATTTCGGAGCTACCCTGAGCATGAGACCCCAAGTAGAACTCCATAACAACTTTCCACCTGCACAGAGAATGGGGAATTACATCAGAGCAGGCCAATAGTTACTACATGATAAGACGAAATAACGCAAATGTTGTACACTGAGCGGGGAAGCAAAAATTTAAAAAATTAAAATTAAAACAGAAAATTACAAATAAGAATGCTGTTAGTTTCAGTCCATGTACCCTAGCAGTGAATGTAGGAATTGATAGCAAGATACAGATGATGAAGATTAGGGGGGGAAAAAAGCCTGGCCATAAATATTTCTAAAATCAGTAAATAATGACCGCAGTTGCAAAGAACGTTCTTTGAGTGGGCTTGGTATGCAAACAACAGTCACAATCAATAATCATCCAAGAAACAAAACTAACACACACAGTTTGGTTTGACTAAAGCAAGGTGCAAATGCCAGGGAGAATAACAGTGAGGGCATTTAGCTCTCCAACCAAGTCTCCAGAGGACTCAACATTTACCCACCTGTCTTCAGACAAAGCTCATCGAAGTCATGGCAGCAACTGCTATAGCTCTTACATAGGTTATCACAACGACAGTCAGGGGGCCCAACTTCTTGAAGTTCAAAGCATCTGCCCTTGCATGATCCAGAAGTGTTGGTCCAGGGGGAGTCCGATAACACTGCAAGATATAAGAGGCAACGGCAATGGGATTGGGAAATGGGTCCTGTCATCATGGAGAAGGGGCCGTGGGAAGGAGCACAGCATGGTGACACAGTCAGGCTCTAGCTGAGCAGCCTGGCACCATCACTTTCTAGCTGTGAACCCTGGGCAGGTCGCTGTGGACCCTTGGCAGGTCGCCAAACCTCCTGCCAGTTTCCTCATCTGCAAAGTAGGGGGATTAACAAAAGTAACTGGAGATTATAATGAGAATTCAAGGAAACAATCCAAGCAGAACACTTAGCAGTCTGTCAAACACAGTAAGTGCAATGAATGTTGGCCGATGGTTTTATTTTACTGTTTACAATTATTATTACTACAAATCTGGGAGGGTTGGTGTCTCTGCGGATGTTAACGATGCCAACAGAGAAGAGATCATTGATGTACACACTTAGAAACAAGAGTTCATGTCCCTCTTTGAAAAGCTGTAACTTTTTGTGAGGAGATTTGAGCCTAAATGATCGGAGAACAGTCTGAGCATACGGAACTGAAATAGAAGACTTGTAAGACCTCTTCCAGCCATTAAATAAATCTACACTCATAACTGGAGTTACACAAACATGAACACCATAATCTCAGCTTGTCAAAAATAAATCCTTTTTATTTTCTAAGATATGACTATATACCTAGAAATCTCAGGATCAACTAAAATTTTAGGGAAAAAATAGGTGAGACAAAAATTCTACATGTTTGTATTATATAAGTTCAAAAATTCAATGGAATTTCCATTCCTCATAGTTCTTAAAAGATACAATATTAGGTATAAATTTCATCAGACGTGTAGGACGTATCTGAAGAACACATTAAAACTCTACAAGAAGGTATTTCAAAAGATTTCATTAAATGGAAAGATATACCATCTTGGAGATAAAAATAATATTATAAAAATATCAGTTTTTCCTAAATGAACCTAAAGGTTCAATGCAACCACAATAAAAATATAAAGAGGAGTTTTTTAAACTGGAGAGGATATTAAAAATTTATAAAAAATGAATAAATGAAATGAAAAGTACTTGAAAGTAAGAGTAATTTGGTGAAGACTAGATAGTAAAGTCTATTCTGGAGTTAAATAATTAAAACAGTTTATACCAGGAAATAAGTAGATCAATGCTGAAGGTGGGAATGGGAAATAGAGTCAAATAGATGAGAATTTATTTATGATTAAAGCAATTGGAGAAAGAAAGAGGCATTAATCAGGAGGTAAAAGAAGGATTAATTAGTAAGTAGTGCTGGAATAACTGGCCAACTGGAAAAAATTCAACTCTGTTGTCATCCTAGCTTACAAAATAATTAATTTCTGATGAATGGAAAGCATAAGCAGTGTCCTACCTGTTGCTAGGAATGAAATTTTTTGTAAAATAGAACACATTTTGGTAATGCATATGTATCTTTCACCCAGAAATTCCATTACTAGGAATTCACCTCTCATGTATATTTGTACAAGTTTACCAAGATATATATAAAAGAATCACTGTATCCATTAATGGAATATTGCCCAGCCTTTAAAAAGAATGAGTTAGAGCTGTGTAGGGTACTATGGAAAGATCTATAAAATTATATTAATGTGGTTTTTTTTAAGAGCAAAGCAACAGAACAGTATGATAGTATTAAACATCATATTTTGTGTCATAAATAGAGGTAAAGAGAGCAATAAGGATATAAATAAATATAAAAATAAAAACAGAGCCAGAGAAGGGGGGGCAGAGGCATTGAGGAAAGGTACAGGTGTCAATAACCTTCCTCCCTCCCCCCCCCACCCTCCTCATAAGAAACTCTTTACAGGAATTATATTTGAGCAAAATGACTGAGAAAGAGAGAAGCAGAGGGATTTTTCTTTTCCTTTCTGTAGTTTGAAACTTCTAGGATTTTATCAATTCTTTTGTTTGTTTGCTTATTTCTATCCCTCTTATACATATAACATATATATTTATATCCCTGTGTACATATTTATGTATAAAGTATATATTATATAATATATACTATATAGAAATAGCTTAACAATTGTTATTGATGACATGCTATGTATACTCTTACTTCCTTATTTCTGTGTATGAATTTTTCATTTTTTTACAACTGGCATGTATTACTTTTGAAAACAAGCAAACAGAAGAAGCAGGCAGAGAACAGAAGTTAAATAACATTTCCAGGTTCACTGAAGCCCTTCATCTGAACATCCCGTCCATCCCTCAGTCCTTTGTCCTTTTAAAAGTTGGAGTCACCCAATCCTAGCCTTTATGGCATCAGATCAGTTCAAGTAAAGCAAACAGCTTCACTAGACCATGAGATGTGAAACACTTGTGCATGGTTGATTCTGGGATGTTGAAACACGTACAAACCGCACCAGCTCAGTTTAGGAAATAATGTCGGGTTTCCAATGCAGTGCCGTACCTCTGGTTCAAAAACCACATTTTTCTATTGACTTTGGCCAACCTAGCAACAGTGCATGCTGGGCCATAAGAAACTGCAGGGGGAGGAGAGGTTGAGATGTGCAAAAAGTAGAGAAAGCCCTATAATAAAAACAAAGATAGGAAAAGCGCTTGTAATTGAATTATTCTTTTATTTAGGGGTACCGCTTAGACAGACCCTGTGGCCATTTAATAAATTCTGAGCAGAATTCACTCCCATGAGCTACATACACAAATATGCTCAGCTAGGCTTATCGCTGAGATGATGCTTCGAGGTCCAAAGGCACATGGTTCGTAGTTGCTGACTCGTCCTGTCTTCTCTTCTTTATGGCGTCCACCCCGCATTTGAAATATTCCTCTGGGCATGCCCTTTGCTTTTCCTGCATCACGACCTCTTCCCTGTTGCTCTCTTTACTTTTAAAACATCTGTGTGGAATTTTAGCCATTTTAAGCCTTTCTCCATCCATGTCAGTCACGTGATTTTTACTGCATCCCTACCACATTGATTATTCTCTGACGGTATCCCCCACTTTGTTTTTGAAAATCACTGACTCTCTCTCAGTTGCTCCCCCTCATGATAATCTTTGCCAAGCCTTAAACGGAAGACAGCTTTGTGAAGGAAGTGTTGCTCATGTGTTCATCATGCAAACACACAGATGGTAAAAAGTGTTGGACTCAAGGTTTACCAACAGCTTGCAAGTAAGGCTAAGTTCGGGGGCCAGGACGGAATGGGGACACACAGGCCAAATTCGTTCTTGGCTGGCTTGGACTCTGCTGACAATGGCAGCAAGAGAAATGGGAAGATGAATTGATCCATGTAGTCCTGCCAGCCCAATAATCTGAAGAATTTGAACTTCCGCACCTCTGTGAGTCAAATCAGGTGGTAGAGTAGAGCCACATTCACTTTGCCTTTCCAGGGCCTATCCCATCCCTGCCATCTTCCTAATAAGCTCTGACCCCCATACTCTTTTTTTGGCTTTTTCATTCCATACCCATGTCTCATGTCTTTCCCTCCGCCCCACACCGGCCTAAGGACAGATATTAGGTCTTGGCTTTTTATTGGAAAATGTTAAACCTGATTCCATACAGAAAGATTCTCTGACTTATTATATGTCTAAATTCTAAAATCTGTAAAGCTTTCTTGTATGTGACCTAAACCAGGAGTACATCGATCTGAGCGCTCAGGTTCTATAACTTATTGAATGGGGTGATAAAAACTGCAGGATCAGTTTGATGAGGACTTGTGGTGTCTCATAATTACGGAGACGCCCATAAAAGTTCAGAACCAACAAGGAAGACAAATGACAAAAACAAACACCTAGAAAGGATCAAGTCGAAAATGTGGGGAAAGTATGGAGGTTTAGAATTTCATATGAGACATCTGCCAGTGCTTTTGTGAGATTCAAATTCTATCGCTGCCTTCCTCATTACATATTTAAATAATGCTATTTTGCTTAAAGTTGCAACTCAGTTCCAGAATCTTAAGAAATAACTCTTACAGTCTCTAGAGACCCTTTTCTTAAAATAGGGACTTCAAATTTTAAAACAGGTATATATGTACATAAATGACAGGCATAAAAGTGTTACACGTTCCTTATTTTTCACAGAAGCGTTTCGTGATTTAAAAAACACCAATGTAAAAATGTGATTTATTACACTCAAATTCATAATTCTGATAGACCCAAGTGAAATTGTTTACATTTAGGTAAGTAAAATCTTATTTCTAAAACATTCCATTGGGACGCCTGGGTGACTCAGTCAGTTGAACATCTGACTCTTGTTTTCAACTCAGGTCATGAGCTCGGGGTCATTGGGTTCCACATTGGGCTCCACAGTCAGCAAGAGTGTTTGCTGTGTTTGAGATTCTCTGTCTCCCTCTTCCCTCTACCCCTCCCCTCCACCCACTCTCTAAATAAATAAATAAATAAATAAATAAAGTCTTTCTAAATGGGTAAAACAAAAAATACAATGGGGGTGCCTGGGTGGCTCAGTGGGTTAAAGCCTCTGCCTTTGACTCAGGTCATGATCCCAGGGTCCTGGAATTGAGCCCTGCATCGGGCTCTCTGCTCCATGGGCAGCCTGCTCCCTCCTCTTTCTCTCTGCCTGCCTCTCTGCCTGCTTGTGATCTCTGTCTGTCAAATAAATAAATAAAATCTTTAAAAAAAAAAAACCACAATGTTCCATCTTACCATACATAGGCATCTTACCACACAGAGGCAGTGTCATAGAATTCTGGTGCCATTTATATGGGGAAAAACTACCGATAATATAATAGGCCATTGGGAAAGGACGTAATCCATGACAAGAATGGTGACCTACCCATGAGTTCATCCCTGATGCCCAATCCTATCATCCTCTAATCCCTATCAATCCTCTAAATCCCTCTGCAAAACGGAAATTTTCATATTTGGATGTTGATCAGTGAGGGAAGCAGTACTGAAGTTTGAAAACCTTTCATTTCCTAAAGCTGGAAGACTCTCTTCAAGCTTTGTGTGGTGGCCCTGTGTCCAGGGTCTGAGAGATGGCGCCCTGTCTCTTCCTCCCGTTCTCTGAGGTCTTCAGCCCGAGTGCTTCCTGAAAGTGAGAGGGAAGCCTTACAAGGGGCTGTGGGCAGTGGTTATGCGGCCTCCTGTTTAAGGGCACTGACACAGAATCGGTTCTCCTCTGTCTGCCTGCCGTGTCTGAAGTAGAAACCACAGGGAAAGGAGGCTGTCAACATGGACGACATTCAAGATGCTGACCAACTCTAGCATTTCATGTTCTCTTCGCCTCTTCTGAAGTATATGATTCATCCTTTCTGGTCATACTCTCTCATACATCCATGGCCATGTGTTCCTGATACAACTGACCATATCCCACAGGGAGTAACCCTTACAGACAAGTCTCCATGTCAGTATCTCTGCTTCCTAAAGACATCAGTTCCTATAGATGCCCACTCTGGCGACGCCACTTTTCTCTCCTCCTTGTCAGATTCTGGACCAGCTGTCATGGACAACTTTTTCAGTAAATGGGCCTACCTGGGAAGTTTTCAGACACCTGCACTTTTAAAGAATTTATTAACATAACATTCTCATGTAGAAAGCTCTCATATACTAGAAGAAAACTGATTTATGTGACGTAAATAAAATAGATTAAAAACTTTAGCTCAACTTTTGAACCCCTCGGGTAGCATTTAGGATGGTAGTCAGTAGAGTATGTCTGAATGGTTTGCAAATCTGCCCCCAAACAAGGAAATATTGTTGTCGAAATCACAGGTACTAGCGACTTGAAAAGGTAAAAGTTTAGACACTGGCCTTCAAACATAAGTGAAGATAAATTAAATGTATCTTCGTATACTTAACACCTTATATTCTCATCACCCCTAATACGGCATTTTGTTTTCAAAAAACGTTTTCCGATAAAAAGATAACCTTATCCCTGTTTTCCTGATTGGAAAATCCGAACCCTCAGGCTAATCTGAGCTAAAAAGGGCCTGGTTAAAATTTTAGATCATCTGAATACAACTATAGCACTGTTTTTGTTCACAAAGGATCTTTCCAAATTCTGTACACAGTCTATGACTCTGATGAAGACATGATTTGGAAAGGTTTTTGGTTTGAGAATCTGTGTGGTAACTATGGGGGACTAAGATTTCTGGGTATACCGACAAGATAGAGAATTCTGTGTAGTTTTAAGATAAATGAAAAACCCCTATTCCAGAGCTTCATTTAACAAAACCCTGAATGACCTGTGCCTTCTTTAGACTCTACTCTGCAAAGTTTTATTCCATTTACTTCAATCACCCCATGACTCGAGGTGCCTCGGTGGCTCAGTCGGTTAAGCGACCGACTCTTGATTTCGGCTTAGGTCATGATCTCACTGTTGCGAGATCAAGCCCTGCGTCAGGCTCCATCCTGGGTACAGAGTTTGCTTAAGATTCTCTCTCTCCCTCTTCCACTGTCCCTCCCCTCCTTGCCTTTCTCTGTCTGTCTCTCTCTCAATAAACAAACACCCCTGACTCCACATTTTATTTAACATCAAGTCCCAAAACATGATCTTAAGTCATGACAGGGTCTTCCTTCCAGAATCATGGCTGCTGTATCTGTCTGCTTTGCAGCTTCCTACATGCTGCTCTGCCATCATTGAGACCGTTTTTTTATTGTAGAAGGCGATTCTCAGACTTATTGGACGAACACAAAGCTTCTCGTCGCTCTTACCATGGCTGTCTTCTCTGCGATCCACAAAGACTCACTTTCCTCATAAAGCTGTGAGAGATACTCCTCCTTGTCTATCTGCCCACGAATTTCATTCACACTCACACACTTTTAAGCTTTGGAGTCACTAAAAATGATGACGACTTGGGTCGAGCTTTCGAGTCTCTCTTTGCCAGTTACTCACAAGCTCACAAACTTCCCTGGGCCTTGAAAGTATTAAGTGGCTTGAGTTTCAGAGGATAGCCCATTTCCATCCGGAGACTGAAAGGGAATCTACCACAGATTTCAGTGAAATCGCCTCCACTCCGCACCACAAACATACGCATACACATATGTCTGTGAGTACACACACACACACACACACACCCCTGTATGCATACCAATTCCCTCACAACCTTAAAGGTAAATCAAGCTGGCTACCCCCCAGACATATGCAACAAAGATGTCAAACGATGTGCACTTCCTATTTACGTTTTCTTTGAAAACATATTCCATCCATCCCGTGCCCCTGATTGCCCATTATATTTATCCAAGAGAATTATACTTAGCTCTGCTCGTTTCATATCTCCTAAGAAATCCGCGGATCTCTTACCATCTGGTAGAAGAAATCCCATTCTAGCATTACTTCCGATGGGTCACTAGGCCCTAACAATAAACCAGCCAACAAGTGTGCTAGTTAGTTAATTATAACATTCTGTTTGCACAGCCACAGCCTTGAAACTAACATCCCAGTCCAGAGTACAGCAGTGAGGGTCTGCCCCACTTTCTCACCTATGCCTGAGGACTCTGAGAAACTACATTTATGAAGCAAGAAGGTGCATACTTTTGAATGGGAACTCTTACTCTGGACAGTCTGAAGCTAGCCATAAATTAATACCCTTGGAGTTCCATTTGGTTACACGATCTTGGAGCACTGGGCTTCTCTGGATTTCTCTGGAATGTGAAAGCATTGCTGAAAATTGGCATGGCTGTCTTTCCTTTTTAGTATCTTGTCCTAATACATATATAAAAGTTCGCCCAGTGTTTTCTGATGTGAAGGCCTTGCTTACAGAGTAACCGGCCTCATACATTCTCTGAGGGAGGCCCTTTCAGGACACATAGAATATTTAAAAAGATGAACATGATTAAACTCTCTGCACGATGCACTCATCCTGGTTTCCAAAGTACATCTCTAGGCTTTATTCAGGAGAAATCAACCATTAATTCCCCAAACCCTGGTAAACTACCGAAACAGATAAATTAAAAATAAAAAGTGTTCAGGCATATCAAAACCATAAAAACTCAGACATAAATGTCATCATATCCCCCACTAAGATTCAAAGAGGTATGATTTCCACTAAGATTATTCTAGGAGATACCATAAATTAAATAATCCACAATTTAGTTAAATAGTTCAAGAAGAAAATATGCTGTACTACATTTAAGATCACTTAGATGGACACATTACAATATAGATTACATTATTTTTACAGACATAACATAGACTCAGTAGTTCTTAGAGCTGCTTCTTAGAATGTATGGAGATAATTATGCATAAATATTTACATATTTCCGGATTAATAAATCTGTTTTATACTTTCTAAGTTCTCCAGTAGAGCACACCCAAATTCAAGGATCAATGAAACAGAATGGATAGAATCATGAGCTTTTTAATTTTTTTTTTTTTAATCCAGAAGGAAAATTAGAAATCATCTAGGCCTGCTTCTCGTTATACAGCTAAGGACACAGACATCCCAAGTGACTTGCCCAAGGCCACACAGCAGATTCTAAGGATCCAAGTAGTCAGTCCAGGACCTCACGACTGTTTGCCCAAAAAAATCAACTATGAAAATAATGAGTTACTTCATTTTACACATTCATTAAGAAAACAGCTTGTCCTCTTGGTTTTGGCTGAAGTAATATAGGACTCTGAGGCAGAAAAGAGGTTCCTTCTAGGATGCACTAGAAAGAACCAGCAGTGGGCTCTCAAGGGGCTCGCTTGCCCACAGGATAACACTAAGGCTCCAATCCTCCTGTCAGTCTGCGCAGTTACAGTCAGCGCTAATGGGAGTTATACTTGTCTAGAACAAGAAAAAGAGGTCTTTGAAGACAGCATTTGTTACCAGTAAAAACAGGATTCTCCAGCCCAGTGATCTCCTCTCCTCTTTCTCCCCAACAGAAGACAACTCATTTTGCCCATTTGGCTCCCTGGGGGTGCAATTTTTATGATCTATTTTCTCACTTTGCACCCCAACCACACCCCACTTGGACTCACTAAACTACTCCCCATATTATTCTTTCAATCTTCTGGCATGACTCAAAAAGCAACTTACTTGAGGCGAGGATGACCTAGTATTCCATATATATATTTTTATATATTTATATATATATATAAATATATATATTTATATATATATCATGACTTGGTTAATAAAAGTTCATGCTGGCTCAGTAGAGACAGGTGATCGTCTTTGAGATCAGTCAGGTCAAAAAATACGGAGAAATTCAAAATCCGCAGAAAGGTAGACAAACATGCTGAGATGTCAGAGAAAGTCAAGAAAATATTGCCCCCTAGAGTACCCATTACTTAATATGTAATTTTTATTTATAAAACCATCAGCAGCTCCAATTTCCAGGAAATTAACCAACTCATTACTTAAGACCTGGTCAGTTAAGCCCCCTCGGTCTGCACAAGGAGCTCCTTTATAAGAATTCCCACACTGCTTATGGCACAGTGTATTGTAAAAGGAAACTCTTTCACTTTGGTTCTATTAGTTAAGTCAAGGTACACTATTAAAACTTACCTGCCTTTATGCCAAAAGAGAAAGCTGGTGCAAGTCAATCCTGGGAGCTCTTCAAAGCATCTCCTCTCTCTTATATTTTTCCTATTCTAGGTAAATCATAATCTCATAGTCCTAAATTCTGAAGTCTCAGAAAGACAGTTCACTGCTTTTTCCTCACTGACACCCCCTTTATAATTTTTTTTTTGGTAGATCAGAAGTTTCTGGAGACAAATTCTACATTCTATGTCATGTGACAATAAATCAAGGTTATGTCTCTCCAATATTAAACCAGCACCTGTTCCCACCACTTCGCTCTCAGCCTTGTCTGCTAACCAGAGTTTTAATTTTATCTTAAAATGTGTGAGTTTCAGAGTACAGAGATTGAAATAGCCTGTTATCACGGAGCGAGCCTACATGTTGTCATCAAAACCACATTCTCTCACCTGAATTAAACACAGAGCTATTTTTACTCTGAAGAAATCTAGGACTCAATTAGTTACACTGCAAGGTTAGCTTAAAGATGCATTTCGTTAGCAGCTGACATGGACTACCCCGTGCCTCGTATTTTAAACAGACTGACAGCACGAGCTGACCACACTTACCTGTAGGAGGGCCTTCATCCCAACCTTCTGCCCTCTTGATTCGATGTGCTGTGAATCCTAAGCAGATGTTGACTCCGACAGCAAAAGTGAACAGGGATATGACCTAAAGGAATAAGGAGATTGAGGTGTCAAACCAAGGAGTCAGATGTCAGGAAGGCAACCGGAAGGACTTCAACATCGCCACCTTACCCTATGACTTCCGAAATGCACCACAAAGCGCCGTCTTCAGTTTTAAAACAAAAAGAGAAAAAAAATCCCAAATCAGGAACCAGTTCTCCCCTCCAGTCCTTCCCCAGCGATGCCGTAATCTCTCCTACCTGATAGGGCCGGCCCGGGCTTCTCCTGGCCATGGCCGAGGGTTCTTGGAAAGCCTTCTGCAGCGCGCGTTCTCTTTTGCCTACACTGAATGCACTGCTTTTTGGGGCTCTGAGTCCAGTCTATTAACTACAAGTAATCCCACCTGGGAGGTTGACAGCCGCCTCTGATTTGTCCCGAGCTTGATTTCATCACGATTGGTTCACAAATGGCAGCTCTGAGCCCGAGAGGCTTGAAACATCCCTCTCCTTCTCTCCACCCCCTTATCGGTCCCGCCCCTAACACACACACACACACTTTCATGTGGTTTCCTCTGGTAACATGAGGGTTTCTTATGTTGCTGTGGTTAATAACAGTGCATGTTCATTTTCCTTCCCTCACAAAAACATGGTTTTTAAAAAAGAAACCAAATGTATTTGATCCGATCAAAATGAAACAGAGCTGCAAAAGGGTTTCCACCAGCTTTAAGCTTTTAAGGTTTACAATGTCATTATTCAATGTAGTCAACCTCACGGCTTTATTTTAAAACACACACACACACACACACACACACACGGAAAGTTTTATAATTTATGAACCTAACAACTTTCCCTGTCTTTCCCATTTATTTATTTTCTCTGGCAGTTTAAATGACCCTGTCCCTACTGCCACATTCTCAGCTACTCCCGACTACTCAAATATTTCTCACGATAAAATCTCCCAAGATTGTAACTAAACACCAGAGATAGCATTATTTTTCCTCGTGGTATTGTTAGCGTTTAAAGATGTAACTTTTATCAAAATGCTGGGAATGCCAGCTAAGCAGCAGAGAGTCCTTCTGCCCTGTGAGGAAGGACAAAATAACTTCAGCCTGTCTCTTCTTCCTGAAAAAATACTGTCAGCTTGGTTTATATTTGGAGGGGGAGGGGAGAGAAGGGGAGGACGAAGGGGAAGGGGTACTGGATGGGGAAGCTTTATTAGTGATTGAATTTAGGAAGGAAATCCCAATGGCAGCAAGAAGTTAGCTTTAAAAATTGTTGCCCTGATTATTCCCCAGTTGTGCTGTCCTCTAGCCGCGCCCCCCCCCACCCCGAATGCTGTCCTCTAAGGCCGTTAAAATGTTATAAGTTTCTTTAGGAAGCATTTGGCAACCAGGAGGCTTCTGAAAGAAATCAAGGTCTCTAAATCTGAAAGTTATTTAAATATTGTCTGCTTTTAGGATTCAGAGGAGGGAAGAAGGCTTGCCTTCGGTTTCCCTTGCGCCCGGGAGGGGGGGGGCGGGGCGGGGGGACCATCAATCTCGGCTGAGGGCATGTGTGTACATTAACAAATACAGCACTTAGCATGCAACAGATTGCGAACCGGGCAGTAGCTCTGCTCAAATCAAACACGAGAGCACAAAAGCAAGACCTTGTTTACAGCGGGTTGCACAGTCGGCCTGGGTTTCATTATATATTCTAGAATTCAGTAACAGCTAATTGAGAAAAGGAAAACACACTGCCAAACTTCAAGTTGCCTTTTTAGAATCCGTTCAGCTTTGTACTCTCACAGAGAGGGCAGGCTTGTGAATTTTTCTCCAGAAGTCCCTTGCTTTATTTTCGGTGCCATACTGAAATGATTTGGAGTCGGGTATTGAGCAAGGCTTAGGAACGATGTTCGCCCCGTGTAAGAGTCCTCTACTCCTCAGGTTCGAGTTCAAGGTGCAGCTTTGCTTTTTACAGCAGAAAACGATACACTGAAAAGGAAAAGCTCAAGGCAAACCTGGGATTGCCTCGCATTGTATGCCAGTGGTGTTCCGAATGTTCCCCCAAAACCCTGCTTCCCCTACTCTCTAACCTCTCTGGCCCTTGCCAACAACTTCAGATTCTGTCTGACATTTGATTATAGAAACCCAGCTTGAGGATAATGAAGCCTCCCCTTGAGGGGGGAAAAAAAGACTCAGAAGCTGAGCATCGTCCATTAATTTTTTTTTTTACATACAGTGAAGCTGTGCAGAGAAAAAAGCCTTAAGTGTAATAGTCGATCCATAATTGGCTTCTGTACAGCACTTGTTACCAATTATCTAAGAGGACTGAGCTCAGGCATTATTTCCATCAACCGCTCTGTCAAGGAGTTTTGTCTTCAGGTCGTTGTGCACACGGAACCCATTAAAACACACATATTCCCATGTGCATGTGTGCATGCGCGCGCACACACACACACCATCTAACCATACAGAGTTAAACAGAATTTTATTACAAGATATCATGATGAATTACCTCTCGGGGGATGACCGAAGTCCCCACCTCAGGCATCAGATCGACTACAAAATACAATTACTTTTCATTATCAAAAACAGAAAACCAAAAAAATCTGGAAAAGCGTACC
Organism: Neogale vison; assembly: GCF_020171115.1. NCBI lineage: Eukaryota > Metazoa > Chordata > Mammalia > Carnivora > Mustelidae > Neogale > Neogale vison. The sequence continues at coordinate 20,124,473 of NC_058094.1, read as the reverse complement.
ATAGGTCTAGAAATGCAACCAAGTGACTGCAATGTGGTCCCAAACCTTCTGGTAACACAACCCAATTATAAGATTCTGGAATAACGCCCCCCGTGGCTGGGTCAGTAAACAAGGAAGTGTAGAAGAAAGACTCAAATTAACTTCCAGAATGGTTTATCAATCCAGCCATATGTCAGAGAACACTGCCCCCTGGCAGAAAAAAAAAACAAACCCAGAACTATAACAAATCTTGCGACAGACTCAGGCCTTAGTAATCACTCTGTGGTTCTTAAGCTTTATTGGGCATTAGAATCAGGCCAGGATTTGTGGCCTGCTCCCCAAGATTTGGATTCACCCCTCTGGATGTAGGGGGCAAGGCGAAGAAATGAGGATTCTAGAGGTCAGACAAGAACTTTGCAGTAGGTTTTTCTGACACAAGGAATGTCAGAAACACATTGAGAGAACAGGGCATTGTAATAAATTATTCTGAGTTAATAGGTTTATGTCTTGTGTGTTGAATTGCTTGGTCTCCTTCGTAATGTAATTTTCATACATGATGAAAAGCACTCATTCCCTATTAAGTGGACATAAAAGTCGAGAGTTCTTCATGACACACCATGGCTGTTCCTCCATGGGAATCATCTCCAAACTGTAAGCAGCAGAACAGAATTTTATTTACTTTGCTGGTGGCACAAAGCGGCAGTGTGTGTGTTGCCTGATCACGATACAGTAGTTGCATTTATACTAACTAACGCACAGTCTATCTTTCATGAAATGGTTCTGTGAATCCTTGTTCCAGAGCCCTGATGAAGGTAAGAGGGCTTGAGGTTCGTAGTGAGATTCGAAAGATACATAATTGAAGGTTGTCATTCTAACCTCCTGCGGTAATTACAGAATGTTCATGAACTGATTCAGCCTTTATTGACATCCACTTTCTCGTGATGCAGAATTAACTGCATCATGGCATCTTGACTGCAGCTTGACCCTATTCCTGGAATTCCCTTAGAGGTCGGTGTTGGGCAGTTACTGACCACCTGATTTTTCAGCGGCATCTCTTGGCATAAATACAGCACATATGCTCAGAAAGTACAAAAAGAGCAGCCACGTGTCTTCTCCCTATTTTAATTTAAAACTCTCTGAGCTGAGTCTTGCTTTTAAATTCTGCTGTGGTTGCCGCTGTTAGAAAGTTCAGGAGAAAAACAGGATAGCAGTCTTTGCGAAAGGGGTTTACCAATCTAAATTGAGCAAAAAATTATGGTGGCTAATGGAGGAGCGAGTGGGCACAATTGCTCCCACAAGTCGGGACAGCAGATGTGTACAAAGCAGACACCACTTAAGATTCTAAACCACCGATGCAAGGTTTTATGGGTAATCTATGGCCCCAGGGGGTTCTCCAGTGGAGAAATAGCATACATCTATTCAAATGCGAACAGGACTTATGTTATTAGTTATTACACCATTGAAAGCTGAAATCAACACTGGCACATCTTTCAATGACCACAATTTATATAGTAAATCTCTCTGCATGACACTTATTTCCAATGGAATCTAAGCATATGCCCCCCCCAACTGCACACACACCAGAACAATCTCTTTCCTCTAAGAATCTTCATTCATTGCACAAATATTCATTAGTTTCCACTGCATGCCAAGCACTGTTCTGAGCACTAGGAGTATATGGGGAATTGAACCAAGCATAGCCCCCTGAGCCCCCTAAAATCAATCAAACAGACACAGAAATAAAAGCAAAGTTGCACCTGGCTACGTGTAGAAATGCAGAGGTAATTGGCTATGAGAGCATACAATTTCGCATTGATCTAGTTAGGAGGCTCATGGAAGACTTTGTGGGGTATCAGTGGGGTGGGGATGTGCAGGGTAAGTGGGACCAATGAGGTAAGAGAGGAGAAGATACTAGACAGAGCATACAGCATGAGCAAAGCTTCCATGTAGGGTGGAGGGCCAGCGCACCCATGATATGGAAAGACAGCTGGTCGACTAGAGCCGCAAAACACAAATGAGTATGTCGCGCAAGGACGGAGGGGTTAGCAGGGGCCAGCTCGGTGGGGCTTCATCTGTCATGTGGGGTGTTATTGCCTGGCCCTATGAGCAATGGAAAACCATAGAAGGGCTTATGCAGGTGATTTACCCAGATTTGAAGGACAAATCTCTGTACAGTGTAGACGGGAAGTGGAGGGAGTCAAGGGCAGATCCCGTCAATCGGGTGGGAGTGATGGAGCTAGTGACAACTGGCACCAAGCCAGGTCATAGCTATGGGGACGGAGAACACTGGGAGAGTTGGGGAAAGACCCGTCAACGAACTGGGTATAAGGAACGAGGCGCAGGAAGGTGTGAAGCGCGACTCCCGAGCGAATGAAGCTGGAATTGGATGGTGATGACCAAGTACACAGAGAGCTCAGGAAAGTCACTCCTTCAGCGCCAACTGGATTAGAAAACAGACGTGGAGATACGCACCCGCTTGCTAACACTCCAGAATTAGTTCAAATGAAGGGATATGGCTAATAGCTTTAACACTAATAGCTTTAACACCTTTGTCCGTAATTGTAAAAAATCACCTAAGGCAATTGCATTCAAGTTACCTTGGACTTCAAATACTGAAGATACACGCATTCATGGCTGAGGTTCAAAAGGAACTGCTGCCAGGAAACCTCCACTCCGTTGCTAGCTCTAGCTCATAATACAAACATTTTAAAACGTAGAAGTCCGTTTGTCTACTTGTTCTCGGCTACTCTCAAAGCCGCATGCTCGATTTCCAGGTACGCGGAGGAAGGACGTAACAGGTGAGCGAAATGGCTCCCCTGCGTGTGCAGGAGCTCGAGCGAGGTTCTGTGGGTGTGTCGCGCTGTACGGAGCTGCGGAACACGCTGCACGTATGGCCGCGTGTGCGACTGCAGAAAAGCCATCCACCCCCGAGCTAAAGGCTCATCCTTTGCCTTCCCATCTCTCACCCCAGCAGGCTGCGAAGCTGCCGCCCGTTCCACTCGCAGATGAAGAAATGGGAGATCCAAAATTAAGGGACATCTCCAAGCCAGGTCTAGAACCCAGGTCACCTAAGCCAGCTTCCTTCCCTCTCCCACCCTCGCATGACTTCCCTCTGTTACACCACATGAGGGCCTCGACTCTACACATGCAGAATGCAGCCGCCCAGGCAACGGGCTCACCTCCCAAGTTCACTCCTTCTCATGAAAACCTCCTGTAATCCCTCCCTCTCTTGTTCCTTATCATTAGACACCAAGTCTATGGGTTCTAGATATTCTTTCCAGCTATTACCATCCTTTCTCAGAGCTGGCTGAGCGTTACTAATATCTAAATGGTCTTCCCATGTGAATATTTTATTTTATTTTTTTTAATATTTTATTTATTTATTTGACAGAGAGATCACAAGTAGGCAGAGAGGCAGGCAGAGAGAGAGAGAGGAGGAAGCAGGCTCCGTGCTGAGCAGAGAGCCCGATGTGGGACTCGATCCCAGGACCCCGAGATCATGACCTGAGCCGAAGGCAGCGGCTTAACCCACTGAGCCACCCAGGCGCCCCCCATGTGAATATTTTAGATGGCCCCCTCATCTTCATTCTTTGGGACACGCATGGGCAGTTTGTCTCATGCAAATGGCTCTACCTGTTTGCATCTTCTGTCCCCTCCAATCACCCTTTCTTTGAGACCTCTCTTTTTTTATATATAAGATTTATTTATTTATTTGAAAAAGAGAGCATGAGCAGGAGGAGCAGAGGGAGAAGGAGAGAATCTCAAGCGGACTCCATGCTGAGTGCAAAGCTGCAAGGAGCTTTTGACCCTGAGATCACCACGTGAGCTGAAGCCTAGAGTCTGCCGCTTAACCCACTGTACCACCCAGGTGACCCAAGTCGTGGTCATTAATTAAGCCTCTTTTAATTCATTCCCATTTAGTGCCCAGAGAAGCTGGCATAAAATGCAGATCTGCTGATTTTCCTCCCAATCTCAAAATCTGCAGCAGTTCTCCAAGTGCGATCCCTGGGCCAGTAGAGTCGGGGTCACCTGGAAAGGTATTACAAATGCAAACCCTTAGGTCCTACCTCACTTCTACCTAATCAGAAACTCAGGGAGTTGCAGTGGTAGAGCCACCACTCTGTGTTAACAGCCCCCCCCCCGCCATGCGATTCTGCTGCAAGTTTGAGAACCACTGACCTAAAGCATAAAATCCAAAGTCCTTGGCAAGGCAAATAAGATTCTAAATCCAAAATTAAGTTCCCCGGATTGAGATCCCAGCTCTACTACTGTTTAACTGTGAGACCTTACGTTACCTTTGGCGAACTGCTTCTCCACCCTAAGACTCTGTTTTCTCATCTGTATCCAGCTATCCAGCTCATAGGATTCCTAAGAGAATTACCTGGAATAATCTGGGCAAATTGCCTAGCTCAATGCCCGGCACAGAAGAATGTTTAGTAAATGTTAAGTTTTTTTAACTAGGGAAAGATTTGCTGTTCCTCGATTAAGGTATGCCCTCTCACACATCCATTCTTTAATATAGATTGTTGCTTTGGCCTAGAATGCCCTTCTCCACCAAATCTCCCCGGCAAACTCCAACATATTCATGAAAATTCAGGTCAGGGGTCACTCCTCTGAAAAACCCTCCCTGATTTTGCCTCTCCTCTACAGACCAATGGACTCTTCAGCTCTGCTCCCTTATTGCTAATAAATCCCTTTGGAGGCCTCTCTGTCCCTCAGGATCTCTTTGAACTCAGGGACCAGTCATCCTTGTACTCCATAGAGCTTTGCATCTTTCCTGGGATTTAACAGGCAGACAATAAACATTTGTTGAAGGAAGTACTTGGTGTCAAGAACTTTGAATTGGAACTTCAAATGAACTTCAACCAAACTTCAACCCTTGCTCTCTTACTAACTACTACCTGGGTCACTTCAAGCCCATGTTTCTGCATCTAGAAAGCAGAACTCTTGGGTGAATGTAGTGGTTTGTAACATTTTTAAGCATTAAAACCTTATTTTCAAATAAAATCTCAAAATGAATAGGGAACATCTAAATTGGGAGCTGCTCCGCTTTAAGTGGGGGGAGCCAGGATCCTGTCCCACCAGCCACCTCCCCTTCTCCAAGTACAAGCTAATTTCCACACAATTCCTCATGCCATTTTTCAGCTCTGAAGTCCTCTCTTTCCATGGTGCTCACCCGAATCTCAGTCGACTCATAGACTTTCCCAAGGCTATGGGTTATTAACAAAAATAACGTGAGTTCTTACCACACTGAGCTGATGTGAAGACGAACTGATAAGAATGCATAGTAAGCAAGTATGTTTGAAACACTGCTTGAAACATAGAAAATGTACAAATATTAGCTATTATTACATACAGGAGGCTAACGAGTACATCTGTTATCATATTCTCAGCATTCAGCAAAGATCTGAGCACGTAGTAGGTGCTTAGTTGTGACACAGGTTCTTGGAAAATTCCTTTACTTTTTGAGAGATGATATGTAGCTTAAAGTTGGAAATGTTACAAACCAGCCTTGTCACATTCTCTCTGACCTCAAGAGAAAATGAGCAGCTTTTATTTGGCAGAGGGTGGGGTGACCCTGGGGACAGCCTTGAAGGCATGAGTTTGAATTACAATAACAAAGAGCCTCCACTCAGATTGGAAAGCCCCAAGAATTTGAGCTTCAACTCAAGAAATTTGTTTGAACACAAACCTCAAAGGAAGTTTATGCTTGCTACTGGAATGGTATCATCACATGCTTAGCAGCACTATGGTACCCTCTTGGAGAGGAAGCAAAACTGCTCCTTCTGTGATTTCCCCTGCAAGCAAACAAGAGCTAGTAACATCCAACCAACTCAGAACAGAAGGGAATTTCCTCCGCCTGAGAAAAGATTTCTGTGAAAACCTACAGCCAACATCATACTTAATGCTGAAAGACTGAATGCTTTCCCTCCAAGACCCAGAACAAGACAAGAATGCCTTTTCTCACCACTTCTAATCAACACTGCACTCCTCACCAGAGCAATCAGGCAAGAAAACAAACAAAAGGCATTCCACTTGGAAAGGAACAAATAAAATACAGCTATCTCTATTCACAAGACAACATGAACTTGTAGGTAGAAATCTTAATGAATCTATTTTAAAAACTCTTCAAATAGCTAAATTCTGAAAAGTTGCATGATACAAGCTAAATACTTTAAAAAATCACTTGTGTTTCTGTACACTAGCAATGGACAATCTAAAATAAAGTTAAGAAAACAATTGCACTGATAGCAGGATCAGAAGGTATACACTACTATGAATCAATTTAACAAAAGAAGTATTAGATTTGTAAACTGAAAACTAGAGAATGTCACTGTAATACATTGTGGAAGACCTAAATAAATGGGAAGACATCCATGTTCATAGATTGGATGACATTATTGTCAAGATAGCAAGAACATGGAAAAGGTGGTCCACAGCATGGGAGAAAATATTTGCAAGTCATACATCTACTAAGGGGCTAATACCCAGAATATACAAAGAACTCTTGCAACTCAGCAGTTAAAAAAAAACACATAACCCACATTTTTTAATGGACTGGAATAGACATTTCTAGAAAGAAGACATATAAATGGACAATGAGTACAAGAAAAGATGCTCAACAACATTAGTCATTAGGGAAATACAAGTTAAAACAACAATAAAATACCACTTCACACCAACTAGGCTGGCTAAAATTAAAAACATACAATAACAAGTGTTGGAAAGGATGTGACAATAATCGGAACCCTAATATATTATTGATAGGATTGTAAAATAGTGCAGCCACTTTGGAAAACAATTTGGTAGTTCCTCAAAATGTTAAACATGGAGTTCCCATAGGACCCAGCAATTCCACTCCTACGTACACCCTAGAGAACTGAAAACATATGCTCATATAAAACCTTGTAGACAAATGTTCATAGCAGAATTATCAACTCATGAATGGATAACTAATCTAAGTATATCCATACAATTAAATATTACTCAGCAATAGAAGGGAATGAAGTCCCAAAGCACATTATAATATGAATGAACTTTGAAAGAAAATCAGGCAAAAAAAAAACTAAACACAAAGACCACATATTGTATTGTTTCATTTATATAAAACTTCCAGAATAGACAAGCCCATAGAGAAAGAAAGTAGATTAGTGGTTGTCCGGTGATGTCGGAGTGACTGCTTTGGGTATGAAGTTCTGTTTGGGGGTGATGAAAACATTCTAAAATTACACAGTGATGATGTTTGCATATCTCCATGAAAGTAATAAAAACCACTGAAATGTACAGTTCAAAAGGATTGGTTTGGATGGTTTGTGAATTATATCTCAAAAAATGCTGCTTAAAAAAAAGAGAGAGAGAGACAGAGAGAGCTAGTGAGATTATTCCTGCCGTGAAGCAAATTCCAAAGCATCTGGACCCACAGGAAAGGAACATTAACCCTGACCTTCAGCTCTCAGGTCAGTGCCTTCCAAGCTGTGTACAGAGTCACCTCAGTTACCCTCCAAACCTTTCAATTAACAGGGACAAGCATTTGAGTCGTGGTGTGGACCTATTTAAACCAGCCCCTGTGTGTGATGAAACCCTTTGCATTCCTAAAAATAGGAGGATCTCTTTCGGACTACTTCAGTCTCAGTCATAATACTTTAATCAAGTTCCCTGTTTCCTTTTTACTTTAAAATAAAATGAAAACCCAGTTCTCGCCTACAGATCTCAAGGGGTTTGGATCTTAATGGCAACACACTGTAATCAGAGTTTGTGGGACAGTTGTGGGAATTCAAGAACAATGTCTTGGAACAACATGGATGGCCCTTGAGGACGTTATGCTCAGTGAAATAAGTCAGACAGAAAAGACAAACACGGAATGAACTCTCTTAATGGCTGGAATCTAAAAAAAGCTCATACACCCAGAGGCGGGGGACGAGGAGTAGGCAAAATGGGTGAAGGGGGTCAAAAAGTACAAACTTCTAGATACAAAATGCATAAGTCATAGGGATATAATACACAGCATAGTGACAATAATAATACTGTATTGCATATCTGAAAGTCAACAAAAAGGTAGACCTTAAAAGTTCTCATCTCAACAAAAAGAATTCTCTAGCTATGTTTGCTGACAGATATTAACTAAACTTATTGGGGTGATCATTTTGTAATGCATACCAATAGAGAATCATTCTGTTGGACACCTGAAACTATATAATGTTATATGTCAAGGCATTTTTTAAATTTAAAAATTAATTAAATTTTTAACTTTAACAATTAAAAAAAAAAAAGCCCTATGAGAAGAACCAAGGCCCGCTCACTCTTTCTACTTTGTGATCAGGAAAACCAGAAGTCTACTCATAGGCAAGATCACAGAGCTAACATACCTTTGACTGGATCACGGCAAATCAGACAAGGTGGAGGGAAAGGGGAAAGCAAGTATGTATGCATGATACCACACCTGGCATGGACAAGACGCTCCTTAAGTGATAGCTAGTAATTATGTTGTCTGCTCTTTGCCAGACAACATAATAGAGACATTTATATACATATGTATTGCCTTCTTTAACCTTCTTTAAAACTTTCACGGTATTGGTATTGTTAGTATATGAGAAAACAAGCTCAAGTATATCAGGAGACCTGCCCGAGTTCAAGTATCAGTTAAATGGGGGACTCCTCTGTTCTCCATGATTTCCTAATGAGGATTATAAAACTGGGAAAATCTAGAAGGGATGGGAACATTAACTATTTGCTGGGAGAAACATGAGTCTATTCAAAGTAGAGAATCTGATGAATGTTTGATAAGTCTTAATACTTGATAATGTCTCCGGATTCAGAACATATCAGAAGCCAGAGATTAAATTCTATTCTAAGCTGACTTAGTTCTCACCCAAAAAAAAAAAAAAAAAAAAAAAAAAAATTGGTTAGAAGTGAGGAAGTGACTGACCATAACTGTGGGCATCAAACCCATGTCATTTCAAGGGTCCCAGGAGATTAGAGAGAAGGCCCGTCATTGTCAGACAATTGCCCTCAACTTTGAGAATCCAGAGTTTTACAAATTCATATAACATTGATTCAAGGAAGATTTCACAAGCACTCACTACAACATAAGCTAACGGTTATCGCGAGTGTAGGCTATGGCAGGGCTATGGGGATACTGACATAAAAAACATGTTTTGACTGGGAGATGTGGAAGTCAACAGTCTGTTAAGCACACTCTGCTGAGTTCTGTCTCAGAGGTATGCAACGGGTATGTGAGGGGGACACTGAGAGCTGGCTCATTCCATCTCTGCTCCACTCCACTCCCAGGGAGCCCTCTCGTCTTGCAGATTTTTTGTTGGAGTCATTATAGATGCAATTTACATATTCTGCCAATTATATTCCTGAGATTGTCTTTCTGCACAGGATATCTGAACGGCAGAATGGGACACGATCCATCTTCCTGCCCTTTTAGCTTTTCCTCCGATAACAATTTTTGTAAAAGAGAGCTGGGAATTTTTGTTACCTGCAGGTTCTGTGGAAGGCGATGCTTGACCACAGCTCTCAATGACCTCATTATACCTTGGGTTCCTTTCAAAGGCAATTACTCCCCAATCCAGGAGAGAGAAGTTCAGCTGAGCCTGGCACAGCCTGGACTCCCATCTGGATTGGGTTTACTTGGGAGGTCGTTTCAGTACTTGAGAAAGGCTTTAGTAGGATGATGAGGAGTCCATGTTACCCAATCGCCTCATTAATTCACTCACTCATTAGCTTATTTAAACTTTTATTGAGCCCTTAGTATGCATCAGGCATTAAGGACACAAAAGGAACAGGACAAAGCCTCTTCCCGAAGATCCCACACTCCAGTGGGAGAAGAAATGTTATCATAGTGCCAGATAGTTGATAAGTGATAAGGAAAACAAAGCTGAGTAGAGAACAAAAAGGAAAGGGGGCAGCTATTTTCAATTGGATGGTAATGAGGCTTCTCTGCAGAGAGGACATCTGAACAAAAATCTAGATAAAGTGAGGGAAGAACCATTTGATGGACTTAAGTAAGAGATAAAGCAATCCACTCTGGGTAGATCTAAAATATAGGCATAAAATGAGCTGACCTTACACCTCTTCTCCTAGCCTTACAGGTCTCTTATAATACTCTGTAAACAGAGGGCCACTGCAAAGTTGAAATACAATGACCTCAGCTTGCCAATAGAGCATTATGCAAGAGAATGCAGACGTTCTGAACCTTACAGCATCCCACTAAACTTCAGGGGCTCTAATGAGAGATGTTATACAACTTGGTAATTTTTAAAATACTGGGCTGTCAGGCTTAGTTAAGGTCATAACTCAGATGTTCACTAGCTGTGTGGCCTGAGTTAGGATACCTCACTAGACCTCTGCTTCAAATATGTAAAATGGGAGTGAAACCAACACCTCCCTCACAGAGTTGTTGTGGGGATTAAGTAAAAAGGTCCTTGTGACATTAATTGTTAATTATAACAGCTACCATCTATTGAGCACTTAGAATATGCCAGACATGGCTCAGAGATTCTCTCAACAGTCTTGCAAAGTACATATTGATTTCTCTTTTTGACAGAGGCTCATAGAAGTTGAAGGAATTTGCCCAAGTTCATGCAAATTCACTCAAACTCAGGTCTGTCTAACCAGAGTCTAGATTCTAAGAACTTCTATTAACCTTCTAGTTAATATAGAACATAGTCCACTGTGCTTTGATATATTGAGTTTATTACTTAAAAAAAAAAAAGTCATCCAATCTCACATGTAGAGGGCAGTTGAGGGGGTTTTCTCTTGGTATCTTTAAGAGTTCAGATACAGGGGCGCCTGGGTGGCTCAGTCAATTAAGCACTGGACTCTTGATTTCAGCTCAGGTCATGATCTCAGGGTTGTGGGATTGATCCCCGCATCTGGCTCTGTGCTCAGTGGGGAGTCTGCTTGAGATTTTCTCTCTCCCTCTGCCCCTTCCCTGCCACTCTCTCTCTAAAATAAAGAAGTCTTTTTTTTTTTTTTTTTTTTTAAGTTCAGATACAGAACAGACTCTGTAAAGAACAGTTTCTCATTTTGGCACCAACTGCTGGTTGGAACGATTCTACCGATGCTTTCTTTTTGCGTCCCCTGATCAAGGCAGCTGGTTTTGCATGCCTTCAAGGTTTGGAGCTGGCTGAGCTCAGTCACAGCTATGTAGCCGATGGCCTCGGGTCACAGAGCACTTTGCAAAAGATGCCGCTTTCTCCTCTTCCCAGTCTGCTCTCCCTTTCGGCTGCTGCTTCCCCTTCTTCCTGAGAATTGACCAAAATGCTCTAACTCTTATTTTTGCAGTTAATCTCATGTGACCTTACTATTGACAATGACCCAGTTGTTTTACCCAATGACAACACCGTTGATGAGATGCCAGCGCTAAGGCCAAAGATCGCCACTTGACAGAGCTGGGAGCAAACTCTGTGTATTGGTTCCTCTCACTGCACACAATACATTCTAATCATAATAATGGCCCCGAACGCAGTCACCCCTACCGAGAGCAAACCATGGGCCAAACATTTAACATAGGGGTCAGCACGCTTTCGCTCGTTCATCCATTTAGGCAGCAAATACTCTTTTAGGCAGAAAAGGCACCGGCAATTAAGAAAAGAACCCGAAAGCCTGCTCGAGGAGCTTATATTTTGTTGGATGGAAAAGAAATAAAATATACAAATATGTCAATTAGTGTTAAAAGCTCTGAGTAAAGGATAAAACAGGATGGTGGGAAGGATGCGAGACCACAGCCAGCCCTGGAACCGCACAAATAAAGCCATTCAGATTATCCGATTTTACAGATGAAGAGTTTGAGTAATTGCCAAAAGTCATCCAAAAGTCATCCTTGTTAAAACAAGAATCTGCCTACTCTGATAATGACAATAATAGATATAACAATGATTATAATAATTAACCACCTGCGAAGGTCCTATATAATGACCTTATATGATCGCATGACCTTCTATCATTGAATCCTATTTTATGAGCGAAGAACCAAGAACAGCTACACAGGAAGTGGTGGGGAAAGGATTTACACCTCGTCTGAATGGTTCCAAGTCCCTGATCTCTCCACAGCACCTTGCCCTCTCTGTTGTGTTCGTTCTGTCCAAAATTCTCCCTGAACCAAAAGTGTCTTGAGGATGGGGACTGCATCTCCACCACCTCTTGAAAGTTCACCAGCATCGAGCTGAAGCTCCTGCCTCTGGACCGGCCACATTCCCCAGACAGATAGAGAGATGGCTTCCCACACAACCTTGCTTGGCAGTGGGTCCCCGTGTGTAATTAGCATGGCGGGCAATGCTACCCTTGAACCCCAGAGTGCCGGGGGACCTTTAGAGCTCACGGTGCAGCGGCAGCTGGCTAGACACAGCCTAACGTCTTGGAAACACCTGCATTCCCAGGCGGACTTGTGTCCTGCATTGCCTCGTTTGCCTCTTTATTAGACTGGTGTTTGTTTAGGAATGAAAGGAACACACAAGTGGGAGGCACATGGCCTGCATTTTAATGAGGGCCGATCCTATGGAGTCAAGGATGCATTGTGAAGAACTCGAAGGGCATGCCGACTGGCAGCATCACGTCAGCTCCAGCCTGACAAGGCTTTCCTCAGCACCCGAGGTCGTGGTGCTCACAGCTGCGATTTGCGCTTCCACGCGCCGTGTGGCCCACCCCTCGTCGATGACCACACGGGGTGAATGAATGATTTCCTTCATGCAGTTCAAGCTGCTTCATGGCAGTCCAACACAGACAAATGGAAACATTCTGAGAGCAAGTATGATTCTTTTGGTTATAATTTAGGGAAAAGTAGAGAGTTCTCAGAGTCAGGCATGAACCTAGGTTCAATGTTCAGCATTGCCTCTTTCTGTGAAATGGCGGCAGGGTTGGCTGGCACCTTCTCCTTCTGTCCTTCCCCAGCCTGGTCCCCGAGGCTGGAGTTCTCAAGAATTCTCTAGATCCCAGGGGAGCGCTAAGGCTCAACCTTAGAAAATATGGCCACTTTCTTGTCCCTGTCCCCACACACCCAAGACAGGCTGGGGAAACTCCAGACCCATGTTGCTGATGTCCGCACACACGTACGCCTCTTCACTGGAACAAGGCTTCCAGGAGCCTCGGCCGTGTCTTCAGTTACTTCAAATTGACTAGCCAAAGTGTTTGTACACAGCATCAAAAATTTTTCCAGGCTTTTCAAGCCTGCTGGAGACTCCCATCCCTCTCAGGGAACAACTTCATCTGCTCATCTCCTCGACAGATCAAGGCTATTCTAAGACGCTCAATACATCCTACCTACAAATTTTATTCCTAGGGATTCCACACAGAAAATTTGCTTTGGAGGGTGAGAATACTGGTAAAAACTGTTTTTTTTTTTTTCCTTGTTTTTGCCTAAGGATCAAGTTATAGATTGAGGTGTTTCTTGGGAAAATTGCTTGTCTTGTGTTATTTAGGAAGGTCATTCCCTGGCAGGCTGACTACATTTTTAGTCAGTTTAGAGCCACTGGGAGTGGATGGTAAGACTATAAATAATCGGGGGTAATAGTAATAAGGGGTTTAGGATCCAGCGAACTCGGGATGAACATCCTGTAACATCTCACTACACGCCTTCCCAAGGCAAACATGGCCAGCCAAGAACTAAAAGACATGCTCAGACCAAAGACGTCTGTGCCAGTGAAGTTGGAAGAGCATCCTTCCTAACTGTTATCCAGCCCTCAGGGGTAGCTATGCTAGGCAGACTTCCTGGTTGAGGTGTTCTGTCCACCAACCATGGCAAATGTTCCCAACTTTCCCAAACTCTTTTTTAACCCCAAATTTGAAATAATAGTCATTGGAACTAAAAATAACAGATGTTGTGTGGACTACATGCACTCTGCTAATTTCTTCTTAGACACCATCTCATTGAATCTGGGGTAACAATCACACCTTTGGTACTATTATCATCTGTAAATTACGAGGGCAGAAGCAGAGGTACAGAGAATGAAGGGGTGTAAACAGAGCCTGAGTGCTTGAACCACTACCCATCCCATCTTCCTGGTCTCAGAGATGGATGGCCTTTAATTGTTATCAAATCACAACTCATATTCTGCATGGTTACGCCCACTTAAGACAGGTACAATCTAAAATCAGCCTTCGGATCAGCTGTACAAAGAACAGAAGTTTTGGAATTCAGTAGACCTTTGATCGAATTCGAAGAGCTGTGAGAAGCCCCCATCGCTTCACGTCGAAGGCACTCCTAAGAGCTAAGAGACCTTGCCGAATTATTGAAACCCTTGAGGTCTTCATTTTTTCTCATTCTAAAAATGAGAATATCAGTAAGTCCTTCAAAGGGTGGTTTTGAGCAGGTGCGGGCAATCTTTGTCTATAAAAGTCCAGATCATTATATCTTCAGTCTTGCAGGCCACGCAGTGATCCTTCTCATAAGTACCCAACTTGCTCTTACAGCGTGAAAGCACACACAGACTCTCCAGAAACAAAGGGGTTTGGCTGTGTCCCAAGAAAATTTTATTTACCAAAGAGGCAGCAGCCAGATTTGGCCTACGGGCTATAATTTGCCAGCCTCTGGTTTTGAAGATTACACGAGATAATGTATGTGCTCTGCATGATCCCTAGCATACAACAAGTCATCACAAAAGATAGTATAATTATGGTTTCAGCATGAGATGACCAGTGCTTTCAACTTGGGTCAAAAAAATTCCAACCTCAAAATCAAGTAAATTTAACATTGTTAGGAACTTCTGAAGCCTTACTTGGGTAAATGGATAACTTTCATAGACTTTTTTGAAATGTTGAAAAATTACCAACCCTCTACCCCTAACGTTACTTTATAAGTAGGGCTGCTGGAGACCATCATCTTTTAGTATTTGCAATATTGAGGACACGTTCACAGTAAAAAGGTATTCATTGATTATTTAAAATTGAAGTTTAACCAGAGAATCTTGGGGTTTTCTGTTGTTATTGTGGCCTGTTTTGGTTTGCTAGTTTTTTCCCAAATCTGACAAACTTACCTATAGACCTCTATGATTCCACAATTTGGAAGCCACTGGTCTTGTCCCATAACAAGAATAACCCAACACAAGCAACATTTTGTTCCTTCAGGGAGGAAAAGAATTACATTCTTATGGAATTATCCCCAAGGTTCAAAACTAATAAGTCCCCTGGGTAGAAGCCACTGAAACACTATGAGACAACCAGTGCTCTGAGCTCACGGGTGCCAAGAACAAGCTTAGGTCACCCAAGGAAAAAGTGCAATAATCTTGCATTTGTTCCTGCTGATTAAAGTCAAGCAGCTTCTGGAAACTCTGAGGCACCCCTCACGACACTCTGTTGAATTAATATCTGAGCGGTATTAATGATGGAAAAACCCAATTATATCCAACATGTCCAAATTTTGCAACTGGATTTGTCAGCAATCAAACTGTGCACTGAGAAAGCCCGGTTTGTCAGTAAACAAAGCTTCTGAGTGGAGGAGAAATATTCTGCACGCATAAACACAGGCGCCTCAAGTCCTGATAAATATTTGATAATGAAGACGTGGGAGAAGTAGGTGCCTTTAGGCATCAGATATCTTCCAACAAGTAGGATTATAAAATCTTTCTCAGGGGATTTAGAAATAAAAAAGAGGGAGAGAGAGAGAGAAATGTGACTCAGCATGCCACAACCCATGTCTTTTCAAACTTTAAGACAAAAGATGGTATTTGACATGCCCATGAAGGTGAAAGTAACGAAGTATTTAGTATTTAGTATCAAAAGGTCTATGTTTGAGTTTCAGCTCTACCACGTCTAACTGTGTAACCTTGAATCTCTCTGAACCTCCAATTCCTATTCCTAAAACAGAGATATAAGAATTATCATCTCTCATGCTTTGGTCAGGGTCAAAGGAGATTGTGAATATGGAAATGCTTCACTAACTAAGAACAGCAATACATTGTCATCTATCATTCCTGCAAATAACAGCAGAATCTCAGAAATAAATAAATAAATAACAGTGACTGAAGAGCAAAATAATAATAATGAGTGTTACTAGCTGAAACCATGCCGAGGAATTAAGCGCTCATGAAATCTATACTAATTTAAGTCTGTATTAAGCCATAACAAAGTATCACATACCAAATGGCTTGAGTAACGGAAACTTATTAACTCCCAGTGCTGGAGGCTGGAAGTCCAAAATCAAGGTGTGGGCAGGGTGGGTTCCCTCTAAGGGCTGTGAGGGAGGGATCTGTTCCAGGACTCTCTTCTTGGCTTTATAGATGGCCATATTCTCCCTGTGTTTCTTCCCTTCCTCTTCTCTATTTGTATCTCTGTGTCAAATTTCCCCTTTATGTAAGGACACCAGTCCTGTTGGATTAGGATTCACCCTGTTGATCTCACTTTACTTTGATTACCTCTGTGAAGACCCTGTGATGATTAGTCTTATGTGACAATTGGATTGGGCTAAGAGATGACCCAATACTTGGTAAAACATTTCTGGGTATGTCTATGAGGATGTTTTTGGAAGAGATTAGCATTTAGGTCGAATCAAATAAAGATCACCCTCACCAATGCATCACCCAATCCACTGAGGTCCTGAATAGAATAAAAAGGTGGAGGAAGGGCACATTTGCCCTTTTTGCTTAAGCGGGGACATCCATCTTCTTCTTCTGCCCTCAAGCATCTATGCCCCTGATTCTCACACCTTTGGACTTAGACTGGGACTTACACCATCAGCCTCCCATTCTTTGTACTCAAACTAAATTACACCACCAGTTTTCCTGATTCTCCAGCTTGCATACAACAGACCTTGGGACTTTTGGCCTCCATAATCATGTGAGCCATTTCTCACCTCCAAATAAGGTCAAATTCTGAGGTACTCAAGGGTTAGGATTTCACATGGGAGGTAAAGGAAAAACACAATTCAACCCATGAAAACATCTTTCATTTATTTTGTTAAGAAGTACCAAACCGATTCACAGTGTTTCCTAATCAAGGCCTGCTTCTCAGATGAACACATTTCACTCTACAGTGGAGACCTGTTTGCTGAGTGTCTAAGATGATAAATTATTTACTTCAGAATAAGGATCTAAAGCCATGGCCATATACCTTCCCTAGAGAACAAAATATTAGGTAGTGTCCTTCATTTTAGAGAATTATCTTTATCCTGTAACATACATGTTATCATTTTTCCTTATATTTAGCATAGAAATAAAAATTTGTCACACTGATACTCACAGAGATGTTGAAGTTTTTAGATTTCCATCTCAGTTCTTTAAAAAATGTATTTATTGGTTATCTCTCACTTCTGCATCAAGCTTACTAACCGTTACCACATCTCCAAATCAGAAGCTTTCATTAAATCTTTCTAAAACATTAGTAAATATATACTCACATAAAAATTTTAAAATCTTGGGATGCCAGGGTGGGTCAGTTGGTTAAGCCACTGCCTTCAGTTCAGGTCATGATCCCAGGGTCCTGGGGATCGAGTCCCACATCAGGCTTGTTGCTCAGCGGGGAACCTGCTTCTCTCTCTCCCTCTGCCTGCCATTCTGCCTGCCTGTGCTCTCTCTCTCTTCTCTCTCTCTCTGACAAATAAATAAATAAATAAAATCTTTAAAATAAACAAATAAATAAATAAATTTAAATGCCTTATATATTATATATCTATATAGCATGGAATAGGAATGAAGTTTTTTAAAGTAAAATCAGGGGAGCCTGGGTGGCTACATCAGTTGAGTGCTTGACTCTTGATGTGGGCACAGCTCATGATTTCAAGGTCATGATCTCAGGTTTATGAGATCAAGTCCCATGTCAGTGGGCCACTGTGGGGAGTCTGCTGGAGATTCTCTCTCTCCTTCTCCCTCTGCCCCTCCCCCCTGTACCTGTGCTTTCTCTGTCTCTATCTCTAAAATAAGTACGTAAATCTTTATAAAAATTTTTAAAAATTAAAGTAAACTTTTTTTTAAAATTCTTACTTTCTTAGCAACTCAGTATCCTTATTTTAGTCATAAACCATCTTGTCATTAGAGAAATTATAAACATCCCATATAGAACAGATATGTGGGTGCCTGGGGACCTGTCTTGGGGGTAATTATAACATCATTTGTGCTATCAAAAAAGTAGAAACAGCCTGATGTCCACCAAGAGGAGTTTCTTCAACAAGTTATGAGACAGCAGAATGGAACACAATGCACCCATTAAAAATCACGTTTTTGAAAAATATATAGTGTCTTGGGATAATACTCTTGGTATATTATTAAGTGAAAAACAGGCTATGGAAGGATTCGCAGGATTTTAAGACTAAATGTGCATAAAAGCATAGGCGGGTGTTTACCCATGTGTTCATATGCTTATCTCCAGGTACTGAGACTGTAGACAATTTTTTGTTTCTTCTGGATAATTTCCTTATTTAGCTTTTTCCTACAAAATGCATGTATCCCTTATAAAATGAAAATAGGACTTTTTTAACAAGTGGAAATTTCCTTCTGAAAGGTTCTTGCCTTAGACCTAACACCGTTCATACCCCAGGGTTACTGGATGTTTCATAGATGTCAGTACTGGACTTTTAGGGGATAACAGAAGGAGCCCAAGTACGTGTAAAAATCATTAGGTACTCAACACTATAATTCAGCCTAGGATGCTAAAGGAAGCCTTGATGAAGGACTCAGCATTTGATTTAGGTCAAGCCTTGAAGAAAAAAGTATCTTCTCAATGAGGTAAAGAGGTTGGGCAGAGGAGGGGTGTTCCTGACATAGGAAAGGGCAAAAGTAAACAAACACACAGCAAAACGCCGAGTCTCCTCGGAGAGTAACAAATAGTTCAGTATGCTTCGTTTCTAGGGTTTCTAACAGGATGCCAGGGGACTAGGCAGGAATATTAAAGCAGGGGGATGAATGGTCAGAAAATTCATTGTTCCAGCTAAGACCCTTGGACAGTGAATGTGGGAATTCTCAAGAGCTACCAGGAGACAGCAGGCCAGCACTAGGACTGCTTGGGGAAACCAGGACCTACGGGTGCCGCACAAAGGCCCGGATCACCCCGGCCCTTAAATGCCGGGCTGAGATAGTGGAACTTCACACACAGAACCCTGGAATCTCGGAGTTGGAAAGAAATGTCAGTGCCCACCCAGCCCGGCCTCCTCTTAACAATACAGTTGACAAGAATAGTTACCTCGTGCTTATTTTTGTTCACATACCTCGGTGACAAAATGCTTGTTGCCTTGGAAGAGGTCTGTTAGAAAATTTCTCCTTGTATGGAGCTGAAATTTATCTCCCTGTATCTCCCACCCATTTGGCCCAGCTCTGCCATCTCAGAGACACAAGCACAACGCTAATCACCCTTCCACATGAGAGTGAAAGATGGAAAGACATCAGACCCCTCTAAGTCTTCCCTTTGGCAGGCAGAGGTCCTGGGCCACCTTCTTACAGCATTCCCGCAGGTGGTCACTCTGCTTAATGTCTCCTTGAGAGCTTCTGAATCGTTCCACTCTTGTTCTCTTCTCTCTACCATGGGGTTGGGGCCATCATCCTCTCTAGTTTATGGTATCACAACACCTCCCCTCCTCAACCATCCCTCCAGCCCATTGTCCATTCTGCGGCCTGAATGATTTTTCCGAAACTTAAAACTGATCGAGACTGCGCCTTGCTCACAGTGTTAATGATTCCCTTAATGAATCCCTCCCAGGGATCAACTACAGCTGTGCTACAGGAAGGCCCAGCCCCTCCCTCCCCTCTGTCTCTTCTCTCTCATCCCCTTATCTCTCTTCCCCCTGTCTCAGTTCGCCTACTGAAGGCACCGTCTCCTATGTTTCCCTCCATCACTTGCACCTTGAGAACCCCGACTCACCCTAAACATCACTTCCTCTAAAAAGTCTACCCTGATCCCACCAAGTCTGAACTAAATATCCCTTGTTAGGTGGTTCCACAGGGACCTAAGTTTCCCCTATTATCACACTGGATTTGAATCAGCTGCTTATTCTTCTAGTACCTTTGCTATATTCTGAACTCCATGAAAGCAAGTCTGTATTTTTTAGCACCATTATCATCAGCATCTGGTACAATGATTGGTGCATAATAAATGCTTTAAAAATGCTAATGGATGAGGAAGTGGTGATGCAACATGGGGGCTTAAGTGGGTAGGAGAAGAATCAATGAAACAAGATGGGATTGGGAGGGAGACAAACCATAAGTGACTCTTAATCTCACAAAACAAACTGAGGGTTACTGGGGGGAGGAGGGTTGGGAGAAGGGGGGGTGGGGTTATGGACATTGGGGAGGGTATGTGCTTTGGTGAGTGCTGTGAAGTGTGTAAACCTGGCAAGTCACAGACCTGTACCCCTGGGGATAAAAATATATGTTTATAAAAAATAAAAAAAAATGCTAATGGATTAATATGTATCAACCAGAACTAGAAACAATAGTTCCGATATGGTCTGCACAATACAAAGGAGAATGACTATCACCCTCCGTGTTCTATATACTATAACTTTTTAAATAAAACCTAACATTATTTTAGAGGCTACATCTCACTATTGATTCTGTTGTCAAATTCCTAAACCTTAATTGCACAAAGCCATGACTTTTATCTTAAACTTTCCCTCTCTGTCTCTTCCTGCCCCCTGCCTCTCTGCCCCTCCTTTCTTCCCCTCTCATTCTCCCTCTTCCTCTTCCTCTCTCTACTTTTCACTCCCCCACCCCTCTTCCTCTCACACAGATGCACCCAATCCTTTGCAGTTGACTTTTAGGACTCATGCACAATACATTTTATATCGATTTCTGCGTACATCCCCACAATGTAAAAAGCTAAAATAGACCATAACTGATTATTAGTTTTTGGACTCCTACTCCTTATGCCTTTTTCTAAGCAAATGTGATCAGTGTATTATGCCTTTATGGATGTCAGTGATATTGAATAAAAGAGGGGTAAGGACAGAGCCCAGAGCATACCAGCAAAGACATCAACCTATTAATCCAGTAGCCTTTAACAAACACACTCAACCAGGTCATCATTTAGCCCACATGCCTCCTTCTAATCCAGAAGAAGAGGTAAGATCTGGGCCCTTCCTGAGATCAAGGTTTTGAACTGATTGGTGATCATTAGGTATAGCCATATTCCAGGTGCTTTATTTTAGTAAAAATCTCCAAAACCTATTATCCCTCCTTAATACAAAATTGACCATGATCCAGAGAGAAAGTCTCACAACTAGTGAGTGCCAGCGCAGGAATGTGAGCCCAGGTCCTGTGACTCAGGTTCAACACCACACATTACACTGGGATCCTCTCAAAAGAGAAAATATACTTAATTGGATATATGTTAATCACCACCTGCCCTCCCAAATATCTGTCCAATGAATTAACCCTTTGAGTAGAGATGCTTTTTTTTGTTAACCCTTGACTAGAGATTCTTTTTTTTTTAAGATTTTATTTATTTATTTATTTGACAGACAGAGATCACAAGTAGGCAGAGAGGCAGGCAGAGAGAGAGAGGAGGAAGCAGACTCCCTGCTGAGCAGAGAGCCCAATGCGGGACTCGATCCCAGGACCCTGAGATCACGACCTGAGCCGAAGGCAGCGGCTTAACCCACTGAGCCACCCAGGCGCCCCTTGACTAGAGATTCTTAATCTGAGGTTCATGTCAACTCAAAGGAATCCGAGAGTGTGGACTTGCAAGAACTTTCTTAGAGTTTACAGAAAGTGGCCTGTGCTGCATCTTGTCATTTTTGCTAAGAAGAGTCGGGTCCATCCAGATCTCGAAAGTACCACAGTTCTAACAAAAACAACTTGCAGTTTCAGTAATTCTTTATAGAACCCATTCATCACTCACCTCTGTCTAGAGGTTCAGCCGCACATATTTCTCTCTTTGGAAAAGAGAGAAGCTCTTTGGAAAAGAGAGAAAGCTGCATTTTCTGCTCTCTAGTCTCTCCAAACTTCTACCACACTCGAGCCACACTTAACTCATCTGCTGGTCCCTCCCAAGGCCTTGCAGACCTGGTATCAGAAGATACCAGCTTGCATCTTTGGAAGCAGCTTAACAGAAGGCTCTCCTAGAAGCCCACCCATCTTGGCCTTCAGGACCCTCTTGCCATGCCAGGTTCCAGCTGAAAAGGATTCATTCGCCTTCACAAAGCCAAAGCAAACCTGCAAAAGGGTTTTCCTGCAGCTCTTCCCGACCTTGAACAAGGTTAGGATAGATGCAGGGAGTAATCAGAGAAACTCAGAAGTTGAGATGTGGATTGGAGAGTGAGCTGGGAGACTTGAGGGATTATCTCAAATACCCAGAAAGTCTAAACCCTTCCTTTGTTAAAAAGGTGAAGACCATGCCTTTTCCTGATAATCACAGTTGACCTTCGCTCTCCATCCTGTACCATACTGTATTTGTAGATTGTATCTCTCTCATCCTATTCAAGGCCTGAACATAATAGTCATGAAAAGAACTGCCCCAGAATTGAAACAAATTCACTCAGCATCCCAGTCGAGTCTAGGTTATCGGCTCCAAGGACGCTAAGGCAAAAAGCTCTGATCCCTGCCCTTGAGGGGTTCCCAGGCAGGTAGGAAACAGACAGATAAAGAGATACGTGAAAGAGGACTGGTAAATGCACTGACAGAAGGACTAAAGTAAGATCTAGAAGAATATGGGAGGGCCATCTCACCCATTCTGGAGGATGGGGAGCAGATGGTCTGGGTAGTTTCCAAGAGAAAGTTGCTCTCAGCTGATTCTTCAAGGAAAAATATAGACACAGACCCAAGAGAAGGGCAAGGAGGAAAAGTCATGTTTCCTAAATAGTTTAGGAAATTTGCAATTTCCAATTTGCACGTTTGCAAGCAACGTGCGTAAAATGTGGAGAGGAAGTAAAGGATAAGAGATGAGATTGTGGGGCAGGGTAAAAGGCAAGGCCTGGAAACACCTGTGCACACGGACTCAACAGGAAAAAAAGAGGAACCTACTGAAGACTGCAAAAAAGTATGATGATATTTACATTGTAGCAAGATCATTGGACGTAGTGTGGTGGGTAAGATAGGATAGGTAGGATGGGCTCCGGAGCGGGAAACTGTAACCCAGATGGAATCGGGGAGGTACTGACTTCAACTAAGACAAGGCCCAGTAAGATGGAGACACAGGGACGGATGTGAATTGTATGATGTGGTAGAAGAGAGACTTGGTACAGTAGGGACTCGGAGACTGATCGGGTTGAATGAAACAGAGGCGGTCCCTCAGGATGAGATTGGGAGGCCCCATTTGAGTAGGGGCGAATGGAAGAGGAGGAACAGGCCCAGAAGGAGGAGGGAGAAGACAAACTCAGTTTAGAACACCTTGATCTGAAACCCCACACACCAAGTACACCACCACCCCCCACCACCCCCCACCCCCGTCAAAGTGAAGATCTTCCTTATAAAAGATTGCTACTTAGGAGAAAGATCAGACTAAGCCATAGGTTTGTACCTAATGGTTGCAGCCTTGGGAACCAATGAGATTTCCCAAGGGAGGAAAGGGGAAGAGAATGAAGAATTCTAGGGGTGCACCAGCACTGCTGAAGGGGAGACTTTTTGAGGTCTTCAGTTTTCACTCGGAAAGTCAGAGGGGATCCAGGACAGAGTCATGAGATAGAGAGGGGGTGGGGGAGAGGACGACCAACCATTCAAAACCACACAGAGAAGCCCGGAGAAAGCTGAACTTGCTCTAGGGCTCACAGAGGTCTTGGGTGGCCCTGCCCAAGCTTTGCCCCTTCAAAGCCATCCCAGAGGCGGGCCAGCTGACAGGGTGCAAAGCCGTCACTGGGCAGGGAGGGAGTGGAGACAGCCGGTGTCACCCACTCTCAAGAAGTTTGGTGTGGAAGGTGGAGGGCAAAATGGAGATGGCGAGGAGCAGAAGTTCCAGTAACATCTAAGGGACTGAAGAGTGGAGAACCTCCTCCCCTCTGTGGCACTGGCGATAAACACACCAACAAACACCACCGCCGCTTCCCTCTCCGTCCTGCTGAGCTCCTGCTGAGCGCGAGAAAGGCTTTTGTTTTCATTCCCTTTATCAGGGAGAAATGGTTCTGGGCTTAACCTGTTAAAATGAAACCAGAGCGTGGCAGGGCAGCGAAGGCAACCCTTTGACCCAGCGCTCACGCCCGCACACCGGCTGTGCCCACCTGCTCTATCTGCCCTCGGAGATGGCCAAGTCCGGATCAAAAGCACGCCTGCTCCGTGGAGACCCCAGGCTCCCTCAACTCCTATCCCAAATTAGCCGGATCCCTTTGAAAGACCTGTTCAAATCGTTAAGTTCAAAGGGCCCATAGACTGGCTTGCCCGGCTGCGTGCACGCCAATCAAATCTTTCCTTTGTGGAGCCCGGGAGGGGCCCCGGCCCTGCGGAAGGGGCTCCCTCCAGCTGCGAGATGATTCCCTTTCCTCTGGACACAAGTGTGGGATCCCAGAGAACATTACCGAAACAGATGGCTTTAAAAATCCCCATCCTTCCTGCAAAGCCCTTGTGCAACAGGTAATAAACAAAACGCGGAGCGTCCCGCGGCCCCGGGAGCGCACGGCTCACAGCACCCTGAGCCGGGCCGCGGCCCGGGGAGCTCCCCTCCGACACGGGTTCGAGCACTTGGGTGAACGGAGGCTCGTCCACGACCCCTCTCCGCAAGTTCCACCGGCTCGTTTTCCAGAAACGAGATACACAGTGCTTACAAACCCAAACATTCCCTGGCCACGAAAACTCGACACGAGTTAAGCTCTGCATCTTGCGCGCCTGGAAATTGCTCCAGCTGAGTGCACGGGAACGCAGCCCAACAGGGACCGTTTTCCGGCAAATCTGGAGGCCCTTTGCAAGGTTTCCCCGGGCGGACGGAACAGCGGCTTGAACTCGGGAGCCCCAGCAATGGAGGACGGGGAGAGAGAGTGGGGCGCCTACCGTACCCGATCGGCGCGGCGGGTCATGCTGCGGGCGTCTGGGCGCCTGGTCCGGGCCCCCGCGCTGCGGATGCGGCCTCTGCTGCGGGGCCGGCGGACCTGTGAGCTCTGCCCCGGGACGGCTGCCCCGGGCTGCTCTTGTTTGCACTGGGCCGTTTGCTTTTGGGATTTCTCCAATGCAGATGTAGTCAGGGGGCCGCTGTCCCGGGGGACAATGATTCCATTGGAAGCTGGCCTTTGACAAGACTCACACATGACCTTTGACTAAAATGGCTTTGGGGAAGGAAAAGTGTCCGGAGGCTGAAGACGGGGGCATCCAGGGCAGCCGTCCACATTCCCGCCCCCAACAGTGCCAAGTTAATTTTTCATCCCGTAATCTTTCAAGGAGAGTCTCCACGAGGTTTGATTTGCGGTTCTATCTCGTTCGGTGGGATTCTCCCCCTGCTTCCAAAAGGATTTTGCTGCACGAGTTTCCTGCCGTGCTGCTGCTGAGTTCCCCGAATTAGCCTCTCCAGGTGAAACCTGGGTGGGGGGGAGCGGTTTGCTGGAGAAGCGCCTCTAACGGTCTCCGGAATAATACCATTTCCCCCCTCTCCTTTAGAGCATGCTATGGTTTACAAAGCGCTTTTCACAATCCTGCTGTCATCTGGCCTCAAACAATGCCGGGGAGGCTCTCCCACGCCTGCCATTTTACACACAGAGAGAAACAGGAGCTCCAGAGAAATAAGGTCTTTACCCCAATCACCCAACCAGAAAGTGAAATCTCCGTCCTCGGAAGTGGCGGCCTGGCCACTTCCCCAAAGCACCCGCCTCCCTGCGGGGGGCCCAGAGCCGGAGGTCAGTTAGGGCACAAACACACACACTGGAACACATAATTGTAGCATGTACTATAAAGTAGTCGTGGCCTCAACTATTTTCATTTTTGAATTACGAAAGTGTTGGAAATTGCTTTAGTATAATAGCTGTGATATCATATCCATATCATGATACCCACAGATGTCTCAAATTTATTGAGTACATTTTTTTTTAAATTGTCTGGTTCCCCCTGACCCCCTTTAGCAGCTGCTAAAAGGAGGCTAAGGGACCAGCCCGGCCACTTTGAGGTCTGGGTACAAACCAGGGGTTCCTGAGGCTGCTACCAGAGGCCATCACTGGTGATGATCAGAGCCTGTTCCCCCTCTCTTTTCCGGGTCCTTCTAGATGATGAACGGGAATGGGGATGTGGGATTGTGAGCAGAGCCCTGAACAAGGAGTCGGGATCCCACAATTTTATTGTGCAGAGAAGAGCTGTGATGCTGGATGGTCTATAGCGATGGCGTGGAGACAGGTGGTATGGCTCTCATTTTTTTTAGCTTAGGGAAGGGGAAAGCAGGTGATACTCACATTCATTTTGGAAGGATTCTAAGAAGTCAGCCAGGAGGAGAAGAAGGGGAAGGACATCACTTGAGCCAGACACCAACACCTACAAAAGCTGTCCTGGTGCCTTGGGAGACTGAAAATAATTCCTGCAGACACACGCACCAGGTGTGGGAGGCTGAGCCTCGTGAGGAGGGTGTGGGTTTGGACTCTGGCCAGGCACCTGTATCACTCCAGGGTATCTGGACATCATCCCGCCGTGGTGAATGGATAAATACAGCCAGCCTGGGTGACCAGCTCACATCAGGATACAGGAGCCATAGAGGTGTTCCTACAATAAGAAAAAAATCTCTACCAACCCAGCTTGGAAGTTAGGGGCATTAGCGTCATCAGACACATGTGGTTTCCTCTTCCCAGCTACAAGAACAGGAGCAAGCTATTCAACCTCACCGTGCCTCAGTTTTCTCATCAATAAAATGGGGGTTATGGTATCTGCTATGAAAATGAAATGAAATTGGGTAGGGAAAACTCTTCCCTTTTCTTCTGATACACACACTATAAAAAGTAGCTCTTGTTGGATTTTATAGTATTTGGATGTGTGCAGTGCCTCCCGTGGAGAAACGAGGAGAAGCAAGGATCTCCGTCCCTTCCAGTTCACTCATTCCCTTCTCTCCGCCACACTTTGGCCTTCGACTCAGGAAGGTTTGCCCTTTGTTCCCTCCTCTTGTTACCTCTCAGCTCTTCTACACGACTTCCTTAATAATAGTTTCAATCTTTCTCTCACTCCAAACTCGGAGTGTGTTCATTTCCTTGTCCTACACCACGGGCACACCCATCCGCCAGCAGCCCCCCAAACGCAGTTATGCGGTCATGTCCACGCTACCACCATCTGCATGTGGTCCGCAGCCTCGGCTGGGCGCACACACCCACGCTTGTGATCTTTCCAAATGTCCCTGACCATCCCACCTCCCCAGTTACACAAAGTCACTCTTCCCACCTCCTGAGAACTCTGAGCTCACGTCCCCCTGGCTCCCTTTGAGCAAACACCCTCCTCTCCCCAGCGGAACACTGTAGATCTCAGGAGGGAACGTCACTTCCTGTCTCTGCACTAGGAACCGTGTTTCCTGCCCGGGCTCCTTCACTCCCACCTCAGGGGCACCCCTCCTGCTGTGTGCTTTGGAGTCTGCCTCTTCTCATTTCCTCTGGAACATTCTTTGATCCACCATCACCCTATCTTTCAGTTTCTTCTCTACTGACTTCATTAGTTCATTTATTCGGTAAATATTTACAAAACAACCATAACATGCAGTCAGCACCTTTGATTCTGGGCATAAAAGGATAAATAAAACACCATAACCTATAAACACATTCAGGTCTCTTCTATACAATGAACTCCTTTTTCTCCTAATGGGATTTGAATATGTGCCTGTTCCTTATGATGAAAACAACAATGAACATCACACACACACACACACACACACACACACGTCCCCACTGCCTGGAACATACTTCTCATGAATCTTCTTAGGCCAGTTTTTTCTTTTAGAACCCAGCTGAAAGTCACCGCAAAGAGACCACCCTTGACTGGCCGATCTAATGACTGGCCGATCTAATGAACCATCCTCTGCCTCGTGGTTGGCTGTTAATCTTTATTTACTTTCTATCATTTATTTCACATTGTAATGAGACTCCTCTGTTTGCTGGCTTGCCTATTTTCTGTTCCTTCCACGAGTCTGACCCCTGTGGGGTCTGGGGCTCTTATTCACTACTGTATTCCCAGTGTCCAGGATGTACCTGGTGGGTTCTCAGAAAACATCTGTTGAGTGTGAATTCGCAAGTGGCAGGACCATCGTTGCTCTGATCTTTGGTTTTTGTTTTTGTTTCATCTCCATTGTACAGTCTTTTGGTTTCCAGGGCTGACTGCAAACAGAATTCCCTGAGCAGCTTTAGAAATTCTGATTGAAGCACCCTAACACCAGTTACTCCTAGGGTGAGACCCAGCTATCAGTTTTTGTAAGCTTTCCAGGCAATTCCGAGAGCCAACCTTAACACCACTATAAGCTAACCTCTGCCTTAGACACAGGTGTTGATCAATAAAGAAATGAATGGATGAATGAATACTGAAGGAATGGAGTCACTTAGCTCCTGCTTGTCTTGCAATCTCCTTCTTCCCGGTCTTCCCACACAATGGGCTGTTATCCAGGCACATAAACCACCAGATACTCACCGGCGCTCTCATTTCTCCAAGCTGTCGCATGCAGCAATTTCTACCTAGAACACCCAGATGCCATCTTGGCTACCTGCTGCTGGTCTCCCTGGTAAGGTCTAGGTTTGGGTTCAATACTACCCCTTCTCCCAGGTTATCCCAGTGCACCCACAGGGCTCTGAGCCTCCTCTCTCCTTGCATGTATGTCTGTGAGACAAGGCTTGCTTTTGCCTGCTGTTGTGTCAGGACTCTTCTTGGGGGGGGGGGGTGACGGGCCTCCGTGTCTACTCCTGTGTAGCAGACTCCCCAGCCAGAGATGGCTCTCCACGGACACCGTGGAATAAATTCACAGATTAACAGATCACACATAGATGAATTTTTAGAGAGATAAGCCCTAGGCTTACTTTTTATTTTTTGTTTTTGATTTTTGTTTTTTAAGAGCTATATTGAGTTATAAATCATATAACACCACAATTCCTCAATCTAGATCATACAACTCAGTGGTTTTCCAGATATTTACAGAATTCTAGAATATTCTAGAACAATCTCTAGATTCTAGAATTCTAGAGTCTAGATTCTAGAATCTATAGATCTCTATCTATAGGGTCTAGGTTCTAGAGCTCTAGAATAATCCATTCTAGAATTGATATTTCTAGAATATTTTTATTACTTCAGGATGAAACCTCATATCCATTAACAGTCACCACCTCCACCCCTGTTGTCTCCCCAGTTTTGCAATCCCAGGTAACCACTAACCTCTACTTTCTGTCTCTGTAGATTTGCCTACTCTGGACCCTTCATATAAATGGAATCATGTAATAACTGTTTGCGGTGTGTGTGTGTGTGTGTATGTGTGTGTGATTGGCATCTACTTCCACTTCTGAAGACCTTTTTAACCTCAAGCATTCCTTTCACATTGAGTTGCTATGACAGAATACAGACTCTGGAAGAGATCTTAGAGGACAAATCAAGGCAGTATTTCTTAGACCTTACTACACAGCAGTCTGGTCAATTATCCCAGTTCCTGAGCTGGGAGAAAGGAGATATAGAAGCTTAGCTACACCTGCTACCACAGAAGAAAGTAAAAGGGGACAGATCCTGGGATGGCTCAACTGTGCCTCACCAGCCCTGTCTGAGCTCCCCTACTGGGGCAGGACCTTCTGTGCAATAGAGAGTCCACACTAAGGGCCAATGGCCTAGGTCAGACTTGAGTTTTGTGATGCATTAGCTATAACTCTTCATTCCCTGCCTCCTCATCTCTAAAAAAGATGATAAAAACAATTCCTGTCTTAAAGCCACACATCATGGTATTGTTATAAGAGTAAATGAGGGGATGAAGATCAAGTGCATAGCACTGCGCCTGAGACATTATCAGTGCCTCATAAACATTTATGCTGCTGTAGCTCTTGAAATTTGGCCCTAGCTGTTTATATACTGTTCTTCTAAGCAAAATTTAATGTAGAAAGTTGGTTCTAGTGCTTTAAAAAATAATGCAAGTCACTCTTCAAGGAAAGTTTCATACACCATGCATATACCCAATCCCAGATGGTGATCTGCATTCTGCTTGGTGAGAGTGGGGGACAGTGGCAAGATTTAGCTGAAGCTGAAGAGGAATTACAAATAGTGAGGGGGGTTGGGTAGCAGGTTAGGTCCATTCCTGGCATAAGAAGCTGACAGAAATCACCTCGTTCTTCCCACCAAATGTATATCAGCTCCTCTAGCAAGCAGGGGTTATAGGCTCCATGGACCTGAGGGACTACACTCTAGTGATTTCTTTCTTTTCCTTCTACTGTTCTTACATATGGACCTGCCTATGGCATCCTCTGCTAAGCCCTCCTGGGGTGTCTCTTCAATACACCTCAAATCAGCACTTGGTGGCTGACCCTCGGTGGCCAAGCTCATGACCAGACAGACATAATCATCGGTAGCAAGTAGACACAGGCTGTACCGAATTTACTACCAGCTGATCTGACACTTCTCCTTCTGGCTTTAAGGGCAGCTGTCCTTTCATGGAGGCATTAAGGGTCTTAGTAGATCCTTCCCTGATTGCACTGCTTTGCATGGTCTTTCCTTTACATCTGGCCAGCCTCCATTCAGATTCTACTCAACTGTCTCTTTCTTGACTTACCCCCTCTGTGACCTCAGAGTCCTCTGTACGTGCCTGTGGGAGAGCTCTCTAATTCCAGTTATCACCTGGACAAATGACTACGAACAACTACAACCCAAGGACATTTTTTCACTTATCTTTGTGTCCCCCAAGCATAGCCCTGGGCCAAGCACACAACGGACATTCCTTTCATTTTAAAGATATTACCTTGGGAGCCTACTCGGTGCTGATACTTCAAAGTGCCAACATTCACAGACGCATGGAATTTTCACTCTGAAAGAAATTTCAGATTTCCAAGGCCATGAGGCCCGGGAAAGGTCGTGTCTTATCAAGCATCCTGATGCCTGAGTATGGACGATGCTGGAGATAGAATTCAGCTCTCCTGACACCTTGTTCTTGTATGATAGTTTTTCCCCCTTTGGTTAAAATAACGGATTTTTTATGTGTTTAGGAAACCAGAGAAAATATGAATGATTATTTTGTTCATTAATGGTTTTTTGAACTCAAGAATTAGCCCTCAAAGCACCACTGAGTTGGTGACTGAGGATATTAACACAGACCAACCCAAATTGCCATATAGCTAATGCCACTAGGGTCTGACTCTCCGTGCTTCTCACACCCCCGCCCTGCAGGCTCACATCTCACCCACGCCAGGCCAACAGAGGGCCTGTAAAAATTTAACTTGATGTGATTGCACAACCGTGAAAGCCCAAGTTGCTTTTTGAGGTAATGAATGAGATCCTCTAATTGCCTCGTGAAAATGTTTCCAGTGGGAGGAAATATAGAACACGTTGTCACAAACATAAATGTCCCTGTCAGGCTCTGGTGAGGTTATTCTCCTATTAAAAGAGGTAGGGGGCACTGATTTGGGGCCAGCTTGGGAGACAGACAATCTCGTTCTGCTTTTCTTCCTACTCCTTCGTTGAATTTTTATTGTTAAGAGTTGTTTTTGGGGTGATGGATAGATTTATTACTTCAACTGGTGTATGCATATGTGCAAACTCCCCAAATCCCATTCATTAGATACAGGCAGGTTTTTTATATCAGTTATAAACTGAAATAAATTCAACAGTTTTGTTGTTGTTGTTTTAAAAAAACAAAAACAAAAACAAAAAACTTTTTCAGGGCACCTGGGTGGCTCAGTGGGTTAAAGCCTCTGCTTTTGGCTCAGGTCATGATCCCAAGGTCCTGGGATCGAGACCCACATCAGACTCTCTGCTGAGCAGAGTCTGCTTCCCCCTCCCTCTCTGCCTGCCTCTCTGCCTACTTGTGGTCTCTGTCAAATAAATAAAATAAAAATCTTAAAAAAATAAAATAAAAAATAAAAAAACCTTTCTTCACTGAGTTGAAATCATGGTCCAACAAGCCCAGAGTTCTGTGCCTCTCAGGAAGGCAGACTTTTGGTGAGAAAGAGCAAGACTGTAATTCCCACCAACTCCTTAACCTCTGCTGCTCAATTTCTCTTAATGACTCATGATGGCCCTAATTCCAGTGAATGCCTCTACCTGAAATTAGGCCACCATCATCTCTCAGCTGGACCACCAAGAAAGTCTCCTGGAAGACTTTGAAGTCTTCTAACTTACTTTCCAAGATACAGCTAGAGAGATGGTTTGAAAATTCTAACCTAACCACCTAAGACCTCTGCTGAATACCCTGCAGGGTGTTCCATTGTCCTGAAGATAAAAGATCAACTCCTTAAACCAATTTAGCAACAATCTGGTCAAAGTGCTTCCTATAGATAAAGGTGTTGTCAGTAGCTAAGGAGCTCAGTGAGCTGGAGCCCAGTCCGTGTTCCACAGGCTCAGCCAGGAGCCTGGGCACTGTCCCAATGGAGGGCCTATTACTTCCTGCTGTAGATTCGTATCTAATCCCCACATTTGCTTCTATCCTAACCTCGGGCACTGTAATCCCACCACATTAGCATCTCGAAATTTCCCTCTGTCTTGCTTCTGAGCCTTTGCCCATGTTTTCCACCACTTGAACTTCTCTTCATTCTTCTTTTCATCGAGGTAAGTCATATTTTCTTTCTGCTCTCCACTTCAACATACCTTCCCCGACCTTCCTTGGACTGCGTTAGGTGCTCCTAATATGTGTTCTCTAAACACCATGTGTTTTTTCACAACAGAGCGCTCATTCTTTGGTCTTATAATTGCCTATTTATCTGTCTTTCCTTGAGAGCAGAGACTGTATCACAGTATTCTGTAACTCCATTGTCTAGGTGTTCAATAGTTATCTGTTGATCAAAG
The DNA here is from genome assembly GCF_020171115.1 of Neogale vison. NCBI lineage: Eukaryota > Metazoa > Chordata > Mammalia > Carnivora > Mustelidae > Neogale > Neogale vison. The sequence goes on along the minus strand of NC_058094.1, from coordinate 20,091,741 downwards.
AAGTGAATGAATAAATGGATGGATGCATAAGTATGTTATGAAAAAAAACCTTGAATTCATGCTTCCAATAAACATCACATTTTGACTAAAAGAGTTCCAAAACTCATTACTTTGTCTTAAATCTATTTTTTTCTGCCTTCACAGAATGCAGTTATGGCTAGAAGAGAGACAAAGGAAAGAAATGCTGGGAGATGAGATTGGGCAAGGTCATCTAGGCTAGGTTGTTAAGTGTTTACCATGGCGGATGGATCTCTAGGAACTGGGAACTCATCTTAGTTCATCCAAAACCACAGCTTCCCCATTTTACAGAGCTTTGGATATTTCCAAATAAAAAGATGGTCTTTATATGGTGTCTTCACTTATGAGTCTGCCCATTCTCCCTCACTTGGCAGCCAAGGCAGTATAGTGGAAGGCTTTGGAAAGTCTTGAATATTCTGGCATTCATCCTGTGTGTGATAGTGAGTTCATGAAGTGTTTGAAGCAGGGAAGTGACATATCCTACTTCTGCTTTGAGTAACTGCTCAAGCAGGGATAAGGGAGATGAGAGCTTGGGGGCAGGGAGCTGAGAGAGAAAGCTACTAGAACCTTCAAGGCAAGAGATGAAGTCCTGAACCAGAGAAAAGACCATGGCAATGGAGATGAGGATGCAAAATAAAGAAATCTTTAGGAGAAAATGTATCGCTTGGATATGCTCTATTATTACAGTTATAAATGAGGGAGAAGAATAACAGATGATTCCCATAGTTTGAGCTTCAGCAACTGGATTCCTGCTGGTGTCATCAACAAAACTCAGGTCAGTGAAGATAGTGAGTTCACTGTCAGATATGTTCGGGTTAAGTGATGGACTATTATACAAAATCAAGGTAGTAACCATCTCTGTATCCCCATTTTCCCACATACCTCATATATGGTAGGTACTCAGAACGTTTCTTGATGTTACAATACATCCTACATACAGAATTCTCAATATCTAACTTCAACTGTGTGTTTCGTCAAATTCCAAGCAGAGACCTATCTGAACGTACTGCTCTATAGTAACACAATATAACATTTATCCATATGACAAGCGAAGAAATTTCAACCCCCTGGAAAGTATGACTAAGAGATTTTACTGCAATAATAATTTTCACTAAGTGGTGGAAGGAGTCAGGAAAGGGGATATTATAGCAACCGCAAATAGGTCCCGGGCTACACTTGGCTTGCAATTTCCCTACAAATTTCAGAGAAGCCATAAAAGATTCAAGTAAAATCTGGTTGGTTGATTAGAAACATGTGAAGGAACCCCGAACAGGCACGTGTTTCACATTTCCTACTCTGAAGTTGGCCAAGTATTAATCATCATCTTCCCTGTGTTATTCCAGAAAACAGAATCGCTCCAGCTGGCCTTTTTGAAGGACAGGACCTGGGTCAGGAGAACATCCACAAATCCGGGACTTCCAGAGGGAAGGAATTAGCAAATAAATGCCATATTGAACTTTCTCCATCTGCCATAATGTTACTCCTTATGTTATCCTCCACACCTCTGCCCTCAGCCCAATCTATGTTCACCTCCATATGACAAACCAAGAGAGACTTTGGGATATAGCCTCTCAATGAGAACACTGTTATTTCATCCTGAATCCCCCTCCCTCCACAGAACACAGATTCCAGAAAGGAACAGGCACAGACTTTGAAGCCAGAAAGTCCCAAATTTGAAACCAAACTCTACCATTTACATTGGGTGATTCACCCAACCTCTTTGAGCCTCAGCCTTTTTCATTTACAAAACAAGGCTAATAAGACCGACTTTGAAGGGTCAAGACCAAACAAGGTAATTTATGTAAAACACATACATGTGTATCTGCAAACATGTTTTTGGAGCCTTCCTGCCCCTTCCTTCTGTATGATGACTTGCCCAAGCAAATGTGAAGTCCAAACTGTCCTTCAACACAGACCTCACTCACGGAAGTCTCAGAGGCATGGTTCCAATGCACACAGCAACTGGAGACCTGATCAGGCTGCTCTGTAGAGAATCCGCTTCATCTAGTCCTCCTGGGACTCACAGAGCAGGTGATATGACAACAAATCTAGCCTCCCTCAGAGGAAAGTGCTGTGAGGGCAAGGAGGATGGATGAGCTCCTATGGGGTCTGAACAGTCAGGTCAGACCTCAGAGATGAGGCCTCATTTGAACTTGGCTTTAAAGGATGAGTACCATTTCCTGGGATAGAATCAGAGATTTCATACAAAAGTGGAAAATAAAGACACTGAAGTCATGATGTGCTCAAGAAGTGATAACTGGTTAGTTATGTCTAGAAGAGAGACAAAGGAAAGAAACGCCAATAGACCAGATGGGCAAGATTCACTAGGTTAGGTGGTTAAGTGTTTACCATGGTAGGCGGGGCTTCTGAACTTAATCCTATAAATAATGCAGGTGCATTAAAGGGATCTGAAATTTTCTCTCTTGCATCTCATTGTATTTTGTTTTTAGCATTTTTCTATTCTCACTATGAAAACCAAGCATATATTAGAAAGCATTCAAACAGTACAGAGGGATATAATAAAAAGTGAATCTCTGTCCTTATCCCACATTACTGTGTCTACTCCTTAGTCTATCTCCTTTCATATAAATACATAAAAATACTCTTAAAATTTGCCTGTAAGCAAATACTTACACACTGCATTGTATGCGCTTATTTCCTGCTTTGTGATGTATTGTGGAGATCTTTATAATTCAGCATATATAATTCCATCTCATTATTTTTTTAAAGATTTTATATATGTATGTATGTATGTATGTATTTAGAGAGTGAGCACAAGCAGGGAAGGAGGAGGGACAGAAGGAAAGGGAGAAAATCTTAAGCAGACTCTGGGCTGAGTGTGGAGGGTGATGCTGGGGTTGACCTTGAGATCATGACCTGGGCCAAAATCAAGAGTCAGACACTCAACCTGGGTGACTGAGCCCGCCAGACTCCCCTAACCTCGTTTTTTGAATAGCAGTATGGTATTCCATACTTTAGTTGTTGCATATCTTTTGTTTAACTCATTCTCAACTGGTAGATATTTAAGTTGTTCCCAATGGTTTCTTATTACCAACAAGGCTGAAATCCATCCTCATATCTTTGGAAGTATGTGAGAATATTCCTGTGTGGGGGGGGAGACACTAAAAGCAAAATTGCTGGATCAAAAGGTATGTGGCTTTTAAAATCTGAGAACTACTTTCAGCTTGCCCACTAGAAAAAGTACCTATTTATACTCCCATCACCGGAGTATGACTGAATCTGTTGCCACATATCCTTGACATTACTCTGTTATCAAACTTCTAAATCTCGGCCACTCTAGTAAGTTAACCTTTCTTAACTTCCTGTTTTGACTGATAATTCTTTCACTGAGTGAAGATGAGCAACGGCTTGTATGTTCATAAACCATTTTTGCTTTTTTTCTCTGGGAATGGGTTTTTATTTTCCTTGCCAATTTTTCTATTAGTTTGTGGTCTTTTCCTTGCTGATTTATAAGAGCTCTTTATATATTGGGAAAATAAGCAAATTGACCATGATTTTATTTATGGCTTCTGGGCCCCATCCAGGTCTTAGAAATGTCTCTTCCACTCCAATATTTTTTTAAAATCCACCCATGTTTTCTTTCATACTTCTAGGACTTCCATTTTATGTTTCCAATTTTGATCAACAAAGAGTTCATTTTGCTACAAGGTATCAGATATGGATTTTGTTTTGTTATTCATTCTCTGTGTCTTTCTTTTAACAGATGATTTTAGCCCCATTTAAATTTATTAACAATAGATGTGCTCATTCTTTGTTGCCTTCTCTTAGTTATGTTTTCTATTTTTAATGCTTCCTTTGTTTTCTAATTTTTACTACATGGTCTGTTTTTATCTTCTTTGATATAGCTGCTTTTTTTTTTTCCTTTTTCTTTCTGGAGAACTATGGGATGGAAGAACAAGATCTGACTGGCACACATATGAAGCCTCACATATGCGAGAAGTGTTTTGCATGTGTCTGCTTATATATAACAAATGGCTCGGACGGGATTGCCACCTACCATCTCTACTGTACTCTCTCCTCTGAGAATTCTTGTAAAGATGGCACGTCTGCAGGATTCTCTCCTGGCTCTGCTTCTTATGACATTTCCCAGGGCAGAACAGGGATTTGGACACTTACCTAGGCTGCCCACAACCCCACATATGCTGTTCCAGACACAACTGTCTCTTCAACAATGTGCTGTCTCTTTCTGGAGACCACTATGGAAAAGTGGATTTACTCTAAGTATCTTCCTTCAATTAAATCCAACTGTTAACTGAGTTCAGCAATTATTTTTCAGAGCTTAGGATTGTGGGTATTTTCCAAGTTATTTGAAGATGAAAACTTTCTTTCCCTTTTTTTCAGTTGCTCTTAGAAGACAGAGTTGGGGCAGAAAGAGCTTTACTGCCCTGTTTTAGCCAGAACTTCTCCAGTGAAGATCATTAGGCAGGAGAGAATATATCGATCTAAATTTAATTATGATTTTAACAGGCACACTAGAGGGGGGAAGAGAAGGGAGACAGGGGAACCAGTTAGAAAGCTAGCATGGACATTGAAAATGGAAGAGGTCAAGCTAACCTGGGCTAAAGTAGTATGGGGAAGAAGACAAGTCTGGGGAAAATCCTGTGGTTCAATCAACAGGAGTTTGTAACTGATTAAAAAGAATGGTTAAAGAAAGGTAAGTTGGTAGATGGCCATGCACTCGTTGAGAGAGGAAATCTAGCAGAGGGAAGAGTTCGTGCTTTCGTATGCCGAAGTTGCTGGGACATTCAGAGGAAGATACAGAGCAGCTGCTGGAACCCAAGGTTTGGAAAGAAGGCAGTGGGTATGGATTTACGTCTCCAGCAGATTGAAAGCTCTGGTGGCTGGAGCCATGAAATAGATTAACTTGCCAAGAAAAACAGGATGAAGTAAGAGGGTGAAGATAGAAACTGGAGAATACCAGTCTTTCAGGGGCTGGTGCAGAAAGCTGCTTCAGCCATGGGTAGAATGGTAGGTAAGAAGAAAACAAGAGATGGTGGCCTTGTGCAAAACAATGGGAGAGGGTGCCCAGAAAGGATGTATGGTCAGCCGTGTCTAATGTTGAGAAGGCTTAGGAGGCAAGCACTAAAAGTCGCCCACAGAATTTGGTCATTGGGGAGAGCAATCTGGGGGACAAGGAAGGCAAGTGGAGGAGAAGATGTAAACTAGTATTAAGTACCTAATACCTTCCAGACAATCCACTGATTTGCACATGTCATTCCAGTTAATTTCCACAAAAATCCCCCAGAAGAGGAAACAGAAGCTAACAAACAGTAAGTAACTCTTGCACCATCCCAAGGAAGCCAAGGAGGCAGCTGGATTTACACCCAAATCCTGCAGTCAAAGCACAATCCTGTCTCCACTATGTTATCTTTCAAGTCAGATTATGGTAAATCAACGAATGCCTGCAGCCTAAAAACATGTAATGTGTTTCAGAGCATCGTTTCCTAGTGACTTCTATTAGAAAATTATTGCTGGACTCCGGCTGTCATGCAAAACACAATCACGGCGCTCAGCACTGTGTCGGTACGAGGCTAGCACACCAGGCTCCCTGCAGAACAGGCAGACTGCCTTGGCTTCCATCCTGGCAATGGTGAGAGCCCAGAAAATGCTAACAGACTACTAGAGGTCACAAAATTAGTATCCAAAGAGAGGCAACAAGGCAAATATCTCTATGTTTTCCCTACCCATTCTTTAGTAGAAATTTCTCCATCCTGAGTTCTGTATAATTTCCAGCTATGTATAGAATGATGAGTACGTAACCTTTCTTGACCTGTGAGCTTATGTTTTAATTCCTCTTTCTCAGGGTATCATCTGTCTTGGATTCTGTCTCTCCTACAAGACATCAGTGCTCTTTGGGGCTTAATACAGTGCCCGACACATAGCAGGGTTTAATGAATGTTTGTTCTCCTGAGGGTTGTGTGTTTGTTCTTTTTTTTTTTTTTGTCCAGGCTGAGGTCACTGCAGGTGGTTCTCTAACCCATTTGCCCGTCTTTTAAAAAAGTATAAAAACATCAAGGCTGGGGCACATCATTGGTGCTCAAGTTCATTGCTCCACTAATCCACAACCAACCAACCAACAAAACTGGCTGGAAGGGGTACCAGCAACTTTTTCTCCTTATGGGAAAAAGATGTTTAATGGACATACTTAATAAGGGGAACATATTTAAGGGTTCTGGAATTCCTCTATGCCATTTCTATCCAGAGCACCTAGCTCCAAAATACACAGAATCCCACATGTAATGACATTTCCCATGGGGCCACAGGTCAGGACCCATATATACAGAATATTCACAGAAACAATTCCCCATGCCAGCTCATCAGAAGGAAAGAATAATTCCTTGCTTTTGGCACTTTGGTGAGTGAGTTTATAAAGCATCCTCTAGCTGATGGGAGAATGATGAAATCCTCACATCTTTTATAGATGTGTTTTGGGGTATACATGTTCTCAAAGGGGAAATTAATAAGAAAAAATGACAACAAACACCATCATTTATTGCTGATGGCAAATGTGCCAGGACTGTGGTTTCATTTATCCAATAATCCTACAAGTTAAGGTCCTTAACCAAAGTCACACACATGTAGTAATCGGCAGAGCCAGGGTTCAATCTGTTTCTTACTAAACCTACAATCTTTATCACAAGACCAAAGACTACTGGCCCCCATTAAAAACAAACCAAAACTAAAAACCAACCAAAGAAACAAAAACCTGAAATACCACAGTGAAACTTTCCTTTCAAGAGCTTGGAGTTGTGACAGATCCTGTCAGTTTTCTTCCTGACCCTCCCTCTCCTTCCCTAATGGAATCCCTCTAAAGGTTGGCCTGTGACTCCCTCAGGAGAAAAAGACTACATTTCCTACCCTCCTTTGCAGCTAGCTATGGCCGTGACTGAATTTTGGCTATTGTGTTATAAGCAGAAGTTGTGTATGTAGTTTCTTGGAAGTATTCTTACATTTTTTTTAAAGATTTTTTTTTTAATTTATTTCACAGAGAGCGATCACAAGTAGGCAGAGAGGCAGGCAAAGAGAGAGAGTGGAGGAAGCAGGTCCCTGCTGAGCAGAGAGCCCGAAGCGGGACTCGATCCCAGGATCCTGAGATCATGACCTGAGCCGAAGGCAGTGGCTTAACCCACTGAACCACCCAGGGGCCCTCTTGGAAGTATTCTTAAATGGAGAGGGCACATCGTTCTTCATCACTTCCCCCCTTCTTATTTGCTAGAATTTACATGTAATCACTGGAGTTCTCACAGCCATTTTGGAGCGGAAGCCATACTCCACAGTTTATAAGAAAGAACTGTCTCTTGGTCACTTGCACCATGAAGTGTTGGCTACCGCCTATGAACATCTTGAATGTGGGGTAGGAAACATTTCTACTTGTTTAAGTACTGCCTTTATTTCCTGTTCCTCCCCCATTGGTTCTAATTCTAACCAATGTAGGAGTCTTATGATATCCTGTTCACTAGGACATCTTTTATTGTTGTTGAATGTGAGTTTGTTAAGTTAAACTGGTATTGGGCATGCGAAGTATTATAGATAAAAGTGATTGAGATACAGTCTTGCTTCCAGAAGGTTTCAATTTGTGGATGGAGAGAGGAGACATGTCCACGACACTACAATAAAAGAAATACCTGGTATGTGAGTTCGTTTTATGCACTGTGTATTTTTAGGTATGCTTGGAAATGTTTTTAATCTAGTTTCCCCACACTGAGAAGGAAGAGAGCACAAAATCATTTTTCTGTTTTGTTTTGTTTTTGATCCTTGCTTGCAAGCAGGTAGTCTATACTTGAGAAACACATTCTTCAAAGGATCCACCACACTTAAATAAAGTTGGAACTTTGTCTGTGTCCTTGTTGGAATCTCAAACCCTGTCCTATCTCCCTTCTTCTGTACAAAAGGAAGATAAATAGTACAAGAAGAGGAGTCCCAAACCCTGTGCTTCCTATCCTTACTGTAAGATAAGGACTAGGGGCCCTTTTCAGTACGTTTGTGCATAGGAGACACACAGGAGGTGCTGGGAGAAATCCTGGAAGGGTGTTCTCAGAACTTGGAGACTAAAAATGCAGGCTCCACTTCCTACCTTCAATTCCCTGTGACCTCAACAGATTGTCTCGCCTTTCTGGGCCACAGGGCCCTTAATTAATAATAATCAATGAATTAATAGTAAGAAGAGGGGTTGACTCAATGGTCTCCAAGGTCCCATTTGGCACATGCTCTGTGACTCTAAGGCTAGAACAAGCCCTAAGTAGGGAGATGGGGGAACCTTGGATTCAGTTGGGTTGAATCTTGATTCTTTCACTGAGAAAGAGAGGGGCAACATCTGCTAACCTCAGGTTCTTCCCTATAAGATAAGGAAGATGAACAAGATAGGCATTTTATAATATCTCCTAGAATTCAACTACTCTAGGAATACTTTATACAAAGTTGTCTTCTTCATGGGAAAAAAAAAAAAAAAACCAAACTGGTAATATTATTAGACTTAAAATCAGTAGGTGGCACTATTTAAAATAACCCCAAACTCTGCTCCATGCACAAAATAAGGATTTTTTTTTTTTTAAGTTGCCACACTATGATAATAACAAAATTGGCTCAGGGATGGAATTTTGCAGTATCTTTCATCATTTCACACAGGCACTTAAAGGTCATGACTAAGGTCAGAAATGAAAATGTCCTCTATGGGAACAGAAGTGACTTTAACAAGCATAGAGGTTCCTGTTGATAAGCATAACGAACAATCTTAATGTCATGTTGTTCCCCTTGATCCCAAGTCAAAATGTTTCCTCTTATCCAAGTCCAAAAAAATGCGTCTCCATCCACTGGAAGAAAATCATGCAGCATCATTTATCTCTTCTCTTAACACCATTGAAATCCTCCTTTATAGTAAATTTCAGCCTAAGGCCAGCAAAGTATGTTTTTTCCTCTTTCAGAGCTTGTACACTGTGTACACATTGCTAGAGCAAGACATTCTACGTCAGCTCTAGGCTGTAACTAAGGACTTAGTAAACAAAACAGGGCTGGTTAACATAGCTTAGTGCCAAAAAAACTGAAAAATTACTATCTTAATCAAACAATAAAATCCTGAGTAAATGGAAAACTTTAACGCTTTGGCTTTTTCAAGTTGGTTTTCATTTTGTTGAGGAACATGGATTTACTTACCTATTAAAGGTAAACTTTCATAAAATAAACACCCCCACGCTACTCCCCCTCCTGTACTGAGGCTGTGAGTTTGAAGTTCATGTAATGGGCTGAACTGTGTCTTCTCAAAATTCACAGGTTCAAGTCTTAACCCTTAGTGCCTTAGAAGGTAACTGTGGAAACAGGACTTTTAAGGCCATAATTAAGCAAAATGAGGTCATGAGGGGGAGCCCTAGTCCAGTCTGACTGGTGTTCTTATAAGAAGAGATCAGGACACAGGCAACACACAGGGAGCTGTGAAGCCAAGAGAAGGGGGCCATTTGCAAGCCAAAGAGAGAGGTTTCAGGGGGGGAAAAAAAAACCAGACAACAAAACAAAAACAACAACAAATAAAAACAAACAAAAAAAACACGGCTGACACCTTGATCTTGGACTACTAGCCTTTAGAACTGTGAGAAAATAAATTTCTGTGGTTTAAGCCACCCAGTCTGTGGTACTTGGTAATGGCGGCCCCAACAAACTAATACACTTTGCATTCTCTATCTCAGATTTAATTACACAAACGGGGAGATGCTAGGGTCTCTCAGAGCTCGGCACACTGCCTGAGTCATCACAGACGCTCCACTTGCTTGTCGAACGAAGTAACTAGCTCGTTTTAAAGCAGAACCCCCCCCCACTCACCTAGACCTTCCATGCTTCCTTCTCTGTGAGGAGACACATGGCAATGAAAGGACCCGCTGTTTCTGCTTTCATCCTCCTCGCCCTTCCCCTCAATCTCTGGCCAGCTCTTGCCCTTGAGTTCTTGCTCTGTCTGTGATGAGAACCAACACTTTCTATATTGTTTTTATTCATGTTTGGGGTTCTCCTGGCTAGACACATGGCTACCCAAAAATCAGGATGTGATCTGAGCCTCTCAAATGGATAAGATGCCAGAGGGGTGAAGGAAACCCAAGAACCAGCATCCAAGGCCTAAGGAAACTGATCCACTTTGAGAGTGGAGGGGCTGATAGGGGGGAAAAAAAATCGTCTGGCTCTCTGGGGCCATATTTGCCCATTCTATGTCTTCTCTTTTGATTTTATCGAGTTGAGAATTTACTTGCACTCTTCCTTCCGGTCCACCCAAATTGGGAGGGCCTCAATTACATTTCTCTTGAGGCATTCTTCCCTTCCCACTTTACATTTCCGCAATTTATGATTACACCTCTACGGGATGTTGGAGTTGTGTGAAAGCAGCGTCAGGATCATTTTCCTCTATGCGAGGAGTGCCTGGCCCCCAAAGGGACTGATAGAGTTGTTGTGGTGGTGGTTGTTTAAATGAATGAACATCTCCAAAATATGTCAACCATTCATCCAACCCATCATCTATTTAGTGCATCATCAGGGCTGGCACTGTGCCAGATATGGAGATCTACAAGTGTCATTGAGGAACTCCAGACCCCATGAAAGTGCCATTAAGTGAAAGGCCCTGATGTGTCACGAAGAGACCTATAATGTGTGTGCAGTGCTAAAGGGAACGCAGCAAAACGAAAAACCAGATGATACAAGGGCAAGGGCTCCCCTCTTGCTCCCCACCTCTCCTAGCTGTCCTTCAGCTTGAATACTCCCCTCATGACAGAGAGCATGGATTCATCTTATAAATGTTTATTAAGTCCAGTTGTCTGAACTTTTAAAAAGCCCAGCTTTTTTTTAATCCCCTTGGGGGAACTCCTAGATGGCACCAGGATTATGTTATCTCTCTGCCTTCCTTACAGTCTTTCTCATTGATTTAGCGCCGACTCCCAGACCACCTAGAGAGATACTTCACTTCTTCACTTGAACTTCTACTTTGGACCATGCATTGCTTGTGTTTTTCACACCTGCTGGGAGATCGCGAGCTTCCTGAAGCAGGCCCCATGAATACTCGTAGAATGTTAGAAACTCGATGAACTTCATGGTCATTTGATCCAACTCCATCTTTCCCGGGGGAGAGAACCCAGAGTTAAGGACACTGACACATGCCCGTATGAACATACAGAGTTAGTGAGAGAACAAAACTAAAATGCAAAGCCAAAATGATTTGAAACAGTTATTAGGAAGCTGAGTGAGAGTCCTGACCTACTTTTTCCAAGGGCCAACATACTGGGGGGCGAGGGGCTGTTTCTTTCCTCTACCATCCTCTCTCTCTTGAACCTGATCCCTATAAAATGAAATAAAGCAATATTTTGTCCCTAATAATCATCCATCTGTGTGGGCACATAGCAAAATGCTATGTCTACAAGCCTAGGGTTGTGTTAACTCTACAGACTTTGAAATCAGATGGTCTTGGTTCCTATCACATATTTTCAACCGCTTTTTGTCGTTCTTGTTAACTTCGGACATCTCCAAGTCTCAGTTTTCTCTCTATAAAATAAAAATGACAGTACCTACCCCTTTTGATCTCTTAACAAGATCAGACTTCCAAAGCACTGGCACTGCTCCGGACAGAGTAAACGCTCCTTACATTTGTAAATGTTACAAAATCACCTTTGATACAATCTTCACTTGATGAACATGACAAGTAGAGATAAAAATGATAAGAAAGCTCACGATGATCATGTAAACCTTTCTTGTGCAGTTATACAATTCAAACCTCAGCATTCATATAGGACTACTGTTCTAAAAACAAATTCTTTTAAAGATTCCTGGGTGGCTCAGTGGGTTAAGCCGCTGCCTTCGGCCCAGGTCGTGATCTCAGGGTCCTGGGATCGAGTCCCACATCGGGCTCTCTGCTCAGCGGGGAGCCTGCTTCCCTCTCTCTCTCTCTCTCTCTCTGCCTGCCTCTCTGTCTACTGTGATCTCTCTCTGTCAAATAAATAAATAAAATCTTTAAAAAAAAAAAAAAAGGATACAAAAATCCTGCCTTTCCAACCAGAAACCACACCACTAGAGAGGTCCTGTCACTAGTTAGACTAGTGCTCTCAGAAAATTCCTCAGGGAGGGTGTTTGTGTTTGCAGGATTGGAGCGCAGGCATTTAAGGTGAAAGCCATTATTTGTCCGTATCTAATGCCCTTTCCACTCAATACAAAAACAGGAATCAATTAATTTCCTTCAGACATTAATCAGGCAAGTCGGCCTGGCAGCACTAGAAGTTTCTAAGGACTTTCTTTTGTAAATGATGTCATTAAGAGCCTTGTGAGTTTCCTTCCTCCCTGGCATGTGTCCTTCTTAAAGAGTAGAACATTCAATTTACTGCTCTTTTTCTTTCCTGATGGGTAAATAAAAATTTATGGTAAAAGTATGGAGAATAACCCCCATTACAGTTTCCCTTCGGCTCTGCCAAAACAAAACAAAACAAAACAAAGCAAAGGTTTGCCGCAGAACTTAAGGAGTACACATACCAGGAAAGGGATTGAGCGAGTTTCTGAGTTAGAGCAGATTGCATTAAAGCTCACTGGATACCTTTTTGCCATGTACCGAGGATCTTGTAAGAAGCTGCTAAATGCTTTTTCTCTCCTCCTTGAAAGTCCAAACAAAACAATCCAGATATGCTTACAGTGGTATCCTAGGAACACAAGGGAGATCAAAGGACATGTGTCTTCCTACCTGGGAGGTGATGTAGAATAAGGAGTCAGAGTAGAGGGAACAAGAAAGGGCATCCTCCCCTCTCTTCCCACCTCTCCATCTCCGCCAGTCAGTGCACTCAACCCGCAAGCACTAGAGACCTACAGCAGGATGTACTCCCGCAACATGGTTGGGACACAGTAGATGAATTTCGTCTTCGGGTGCAATCACCTAAGCAGATCTATCATATATTTGGCAGCTTAAAACGACACGTGGTTGACCCCATGGACCCTCCAACCCGGGCTGGGACTGAAACAAAACTGTGATAAAATTACCCTAATGGTTTGTTAAACACAAAGATGTCCAGATCTTGCCCCTGGAGACTGATTTGGTGGGACAAAGAAATCTGAATTCTTGGGGCACCTGGGTGGCTCACTTGGTTAAGCATCTGCCTTTGGCTCAGGTCATGATTCCCGGGTCCTGGGATTGAGCTCCATATCAGGCTCCCTGCTCAGCGGGGAGCCTGCTTCTCCCTCTCCCTCTGCCTCTTCCCTCCACCCAATCCCCCCGCAACTCATGCGCACGCTCTCTCTCTCTTAGATAAAGAAATAATATCTGTAGAAGAAAAATCTGAATTCTCTGTAAGTGGCCGAGGTAGAATGATGATATAGTTGCTCAGAGCGTACTTACTGAAAGACTTCCCAGGAGAGTGTGTCAGGCACCACGTCCTCCTCTTTCAAACTTCATGAGCCCCAAGTCCTTCCTCCCACTCTCAACCTGTTGTCTCATTGGAAATCAGTAGTTTGACACAGCTAAGGACGTAATAGCTGGAAAAGTCCTCTCCCAGAAATGTTATCTATTTTAAGAGAGAGAGAGGTTGGTTGGTTGGTTTTAAAACAACAACAACAACCAAAAAAAAACCCACCTTCACATAAAGGAAAGGTGGACACCCAAAGTAATGAGGAGCATTTCTTCGCAGGTGAAAGAAGTGGACAGTTTAGGCTTGAGCTGATTAATTAGAGGGACACCTGCTCATAAGTCACCGCAGGTACAGCCCTGTCTCGCAGAACAGATGAACCCAGAAAGCCCATATCTGGTTCGTTGGGTGAGCCCAGGGCTGGTGATCCTATCCGGCGGTCTCATCCACCATAACCCCGAGGGAGACACTGTGCCTGGCATTTCTACCTATGTGTCCTGAAATCTGAAATCTCTCTTTCCTCATTCTCAGAGTTTCTCAGGAGACCTAAGCTCACAGTACAACAGACTCCTATCCCACTTTCTACCCGCCAGAGTTGTGAGTCACACCTGCTTTGTTGGGGATCACCGGTAACCAATTTCTTTCACCACTGTGTTTTATCTGGCACTCTACCAATGCGGAATGTCACTGATCTCTGGAAAGCCCCGGAAAGTGCAGAAGATGATAACCTCCGTTCTCTGTGGCATTTGCCTCCCAGCACCTGCCACGTGGTAAGAAAATGAAGATTGCTCTTCCCGAACCCAAGACACGTAATGCATGTGTCGTTGATGCAGGAGGTTCAAATCTGACTAATTATTTTTGCTGACCAAGGCCATTAAGAGAGTAAGGCATGGCAATTCTGGTGCCAGCGCATCCACTAATGAATCCCCAGACACTGGGCTAAGTATGCAACACCCATGATGCAGTCTGAATTTCCTGGCTGCTCTGCTCTGAGTAGGAGATATTATGCCCATTTAACAGATGAAGAAAGAGGAGTTCAGAGAGATTCAAGTGGCCTTGATGAGGCCTGGAAAGCAGACAGCTGGAACTTGTTCTTCAGACTTTGCATCCTTAAGCACACTGAGAATTCTTTTTTTTTTTTTTTTTAAGATTTTATTTATTTGACACAGAGAGAGAGAGATCACAAGTAGGCAGAGAGAGAGGGGGAAGCAGGCTCCCCGCTGAGCAGAGAGCCCGGCTCGGGACTCGATCCCAGGACCCTGAGATCATGATCTAAGCTGAAGGTAGAGGCTTAACCCACTGAGCCAGCCAGGCGACCCTGAGAATTCTTGAATAAAAGTGATTCCTTTGCAAGTACCAATGTCCTGAACCAGGGGAGTGGGCGCTCTTTAAAAGCATGTCCCTTGAAGTCCCCCAAACCCACACTCTGTGGGTGTGTTAGGCACAACGGTTCCCCAGAATTGTGAATATAATTTAATCAAAACCATAATGTGCCTAAACACCCAACAGACATTCGTAAAGTGTTTAACGCTCCAGAGAAGGGTATGTGACAACATAAAACCCATCCAAGCAACAAGCTTAAAATTGCATTTGCAAACTTCAGTCTCTCTTCAGCCGGAGACGGGCCGGCTCTTTAATCCCAGGGCATCAGTTCAAGTACTGTTCGCGATCTGACCTGACCGAAAGTGGTTCCTCCTGGCAGCCACTCGGCAGTCTGGGCAGACTCTCGGGAAACTGGGGCTCCAGGGGGAGGGGGCAGAGTGGCCTGCACACAAGCTGACTGCCACTGGCCTTTGCCAAAGCCCAGGGCAGAGCTGGGGAAACCTCAGGGAAAGATCATCTTCCATTAACAACGTCCCCCAAGGGGACCCCATGCTTAAGGCAAAACAGCTGCTCCTCAGAATCACTGTCTGGCTTGTGGGGAGCTCGTGTCCTGCCACAAGCTCTGCCTCAATTCCTCATCGTGCCCAAGGCTCCCTCTTTCTCCAGTCCTCTTCTTTTTGAGGGCTTGGAGGCAGTGTCTGCAGGTACACCAAAGGGACCAGAAGTGCTGGTGTCAGATTTCTTCAACAGCAAATCTCCAGATGATGCAGAACCTTCTAGTTTTGTACCCAGTTTGCTGCACGGGACCCTATCCGAGAACAACATGAACTGCTATGGTTTCTGAGCACTTAGTGCCAGGCCACCTGGGCCAAGAGCTTCCAGGAGGGGTGTAGTTGAGGGAAGGAAGACTTACAGACGTGATTTCCAAGATCACGCATCTCACCAGTGGTGGTCCCGTGGTACAAGCTCGGTGAATCTGACTCAAAACCCAAGCTCTCCGTCCCCAACCTCTACAACCTCCCAAGTCACAGCCCCTCCACAAGAGAGCTTCGTGTGAAAAATGGGCAAATCAAACCAATTCGAGATTTTAAAGGGCCAAACCGGGAATAGGTAAGGCATTGTAGGAGGCAATTTGTTTCTTTACTTTGCCTGTGCTTGGTCGTTGTTTGCCAGAAGTGTTTCTAAATTTTGAATCGGAATGCACATCCACATTCTGTCTTCCCACTTTTGGCCATGCCCTTAGCCTCCTACATGCCTGTCTTCTGAAGGCATTGGAGTTTTGAGTCCCTGAAAAATCTCTAAAAATTTCCTTGGCTTGACCATTGCATAATCTCTACATGGCTGACCATCTGCAGCTATGGAGGCAGGGTAGGTGCGAAGTGGGAACCAGTGAAGTTGGAGAGGCTCTGAAAGTAACTGATGGCTATGTGATGAGCTGCGGAGCTGGGCCTTACAGGAGGAATGACAGGTAGTGTTCATGGGAAGGGCCAGTACTGACCTGTTACTAGAACGTGAGTGGAATACTGTGTTGAGGACTCAGGCTTCCCCCTACTCAGCAAAGAGTGCCAGGATTTATTCATAACTTGTTATTTAACCACAGAACCCTTTCTTGGAACAAAAGCTTTTAAAGACTCCATTAATACGACAGATAAAAGTGGACTTGCTCAGACCCAAGGAGAGTTGAGAAGCCTGAAGCACACGCTATTGGCTTCGTTGAATTCCTATAATTACTGGCATCTTACTTTCACAGAGATCCTG
This sequence comes from Neogale vison, assembly GCF_020171115.1. NCBI lineage: Eukaryota > Metazoa > Chordata > Mammalia > Carnivora > Mustelidae > Neogale > Neogale vison. The sequence goes on along the minus strand of NC_058094.1, from coordinate 20,075,275 downwards.
TGGCTCCTTCGAGAATAATTTAAAAATTATCGATGAGATTGTTCTCCAGGGTTCTTTTATGCGCTGACTGTGATTCCCTGAGACACCGAGAGCTCTTACAGATCATTGGAAGCATCCACAAAGAAAAATGGAGGCTTTAGCTGAAATCCATTGAATCATTCTTAACAAAGAGGTGAAATGACCTCAGGCAAAGACAGGTTTCCATTTCAGCCATTCCACAGATGTTTATGTGGTGAGCCCCACCACCTGCGCCTTCCAGCTGTCATGATCTCACTTGGACCTACTGGGCCTGCGTCCTCCTTGGCCTCTTTGCTCATGCTGGGCCCCTGCAGTCTGTCTCCATATAGACAGAGAACAGGTCTTCTAAAGGTCAGACCAACACACTTCACCACTCAGCACTTTACAGGGACTTCACCTTTGACTGAGAACAAATTTCCAAGTGCTCACCACAAGCCACAAGCTCCTACATGTGCTCCCTGATGGCCTCTTCACCCATTTTTCCTCACTTACTCTTCTCTTAGAGCAACGGTTCTCAAAGTGTAGTTCCTGACACCTTTCCAGGGGTCTGGAGGTCACAGTTACTTTTATTCTAATACTAAGATGTTGTTTTCATGCTTATTTTGTCACAGGGGTACACGGAACAAATACTTTCTTGATATAGTTTCAGATTCCACATTGCAACTACCCTCTAAAGACAACCACGTGTTGAGTTTTGATGTACAGTTTATAGCAATGCATGGTTTAGGGGCCCTGGCCCCTGCGTATAACTTTGACTCCCCAACAACTTAACTACTGATAGCCTACTGTTGACCAGAAATCTTACCAATAGTCAATTAATACATATTTTTCTTTTTTTTAAAAAAAGATCTTATTTATTGACAGAGAGAGAAAGAGAGAAGGAGCACAAGTAGGGAGAGCCAGGCAGAGGGAGAGGGAGAAGCAGGATCCCTGCTGAGCAGAGAGCCTGATACGGGGCTCAATCGCAGGACCTTGGGATCATGACCTGACCTGAAGGCAGCTACTTAATGGACTAAGCCACCCAGCTGCCCCAGTACATATTTTCTATGTTATATTAATATGCTGTATTCGTACAATAAACTAAGCTAGAGAAAAGAAAATGTTGTTGAGGAGATTATAAGGAGTTACTAAACCAAATAAATAAATGCACTTAAAAAGGGGGGGGGCAGGAGAGTGCCTGGCTGGCTCAGTCGGAAGAGCATGTGATTCTTGATCTCAGGGTCATGAGTTTAAGCCCCATGTTGCATTTAGAGTTTATAAAACTAAATTAAAAAAGTAAAAAATGAAAATTTAAAGAAAAGAAAATCACAAGGAGGAGAAAATGCGTTTACTGCACTGGACTGTATTTATTGGGAAAAAAATCCATGTGTAAGTGGACCCACGAAGTTTGAACCCATGTTATTCAAGGGTCAGCTATAATAGCAAAGAAGAACAACTGCAAATATATAAAAGGTTATTAAAATACTTCCATTTTCCAACTATGTATCTGTGTGCGGCCAGATTTTCTTCATACACTCAAATCAAAACAACATACTACAACAGATTGGATGCAGAAGCAGCTATGAGACTCTAGCTGTCCTTTAGCAAGCCAGACATTGAAAAGATTAGCAAAAATGCAAAACAATGTTATCCTTCTCATTAGTTTTTGTTTTGGAAAATAGTTATTTTTCATAAAATTTTTATATCAGCATATGATAGGTTTATTATTGTAATTTTAAATGAATCAATACATATTTTCAGATTTTCTGTTTCAACTTCTAATATGTCAAATATAGATAGACTCCATGTAACCAAAACTCTCAAGGATCCTCAATAATTTTTAGGAATGCAGTAGGGTCCTGAGACCAAAAAGTTTGAGAACCACTGCTCTAAACTCACCGGATCTCCCACTGTTCCTTCCTGTGCCAAAAAGAGATTTGCTCTAAGGAATTGGTTCACATGAATTCCAAGTTCAAGATCTGCAGTCAACAACCTGGAGACCCAGGAGAGATGATGGAGTATGTTCCAGTCTGAGACTAAAGGCAAGAGAAAACTGATGTCCCAGCTAGAAGACATCCAGGCAAAATGAGTTCTTTCTTAGTCAGCCTTTTATTTTATTCAGGTCTTTAATAGATTGGGTGAGGCCCACCCACTTTAGGGAAGACAATCTGCTCTACTCCATCTACTGATTCAAATGTTAATCCCAACCAGAAACACCCCCACAAATACACACAGACATCTGGCCCAATCCAGTTGACATATAAAATGAGACATCACACTTTCCATTGATTTGGATCACTACTCAAACATTATTTTATCAGAAAGAGGTTCCTCTATACTACCCTAGGTAAAATAGTATTAGCACTCCACTATCTCTTCTATCTCTTTAACCATGCTTCTTCTTCATGTTTTCTTAGCATGTCTTACCATTTATAAATGATATACCTGTTCTTTTATTTCTCCTTGTCCAACTACAATGCAAGCTTCTTAGTCTGTTGAACATTTTGGTTCCCTGTTGCAGCCCCACTGCCTAGAACTGACACATAGTAGGTCTCAGTAAATATTTGTTGACTAGATGAATAACTACATCACACTATCTGGATAGACTAAAGATCATAATTAAGGTTGGGATGCCTGGATGGCTCAGTTGGTTAAGTGCCTGCCTTTGGCGCAGGTCATGATCTCAGGGTCCTGGGATTGACTCCCACATCAGCCTCCCTGCTCCGTGGGAGCCTACTTGTCCCTCTGCCTGCTGCCCACCCCCCTGCTTGTGCTCACGCTGTCTCTCTCTCTGACAAATAAATAATAAATATATTTTTTAAAAGATCATAATTAAGGTTTGAAAAAGCAGTTATCAGGGAGGAAGTACTGACTTGCCCTGAAGTGGACTGTGATGTGTTTGTATCAAACATGGTGCTTTAAGCAAGGGAGATAATTATTTCTCTTTCACCTCAAAGTTTGGAACTAGGCAGTTCAGAGAAGTGTGGCAGATCTGCTTGACAAAGCCCCCAGAGACTCTAACTCACGGACCTTTCTTCTTGGCCCAGTTTGGCAGGTCGAGCGCTAGCCATCCCATCTTAATTCCAAAAGAGAGGAGGGAAAAGACTAACAAGAAAAGTGAAGCAAAGGGTGCATAGCTATTTTTAAAGAAGGATTTCCAGAAGATGTTACACAGCAACTCTACATACATTCATTTGCCAGATTTCATCAAATGGCCACACCTGGTTGCAGGTGAGTCTAAGAAATATGCCTGTATTCTAGGTGGACACTACCTGGATAACACTGGGGGTTGCCACTTAAAGAGTAAGAGGGGAATAGATATGGAGCGACCATTAGCAGGCTCTATTACAGTAGCTACTGTTGGAGCCTGCCTGAGAAAGGAGCTCCTTTTTTATTAAGAAACTGCCTCAGCCTATACCATTTCTTGTGGCCCTGGAAATATGGTCTATCCAGTACTTTCTCTACCAGATGTGGGAATGTGACTCAGGTTGGATGAGTCATAACTGTCTATCCTCACCTCATTGATTGGTCAAGAGATGAGCACATGACCCATGCAAGGTCTGGGATGGGCAAAACATGGCCAGATAGAACGTTCTTTGAGATGTATATACAAATAGTGGAAAAGCTCTTTTGCCCTGGGACTCCTAACCTGGGAATTAGAGAATCTGGGTCTACTGACCTCCATTTCACCTCAGCTACATATAAGTTCTTATCAGCAATAGGAGGAAATGAAGCCACCATACAAAAGGCAGCAGATCCACAGGGTAGAGAGATGGCATCATTTGAATTCTTTGATCCAAGTGTGCCTGAAGCCTAATGTCTTATTCCCTCTTCGGCTTAAGTTGGTTTTTGTTGGGTATCTGTCCCTTTCATTTGAAATTCCTGCCTGAAATGTCTATCATTGACATGATTTCTTTAAAATTATTCTAAAATGTTATTTACTATCTAATAATGATTAATTTCTGAAAAGGAGAAATATGTGTTTGTACCTCAAACACATATTTTTGAAGTCTGGGTTGCCTCCTTTGAAAACTCCCTCTGACTGAGCTTTCCTTTCCACTTTCTCTGCCCACCCTTGCTGGCTTGATGCTCTCTACTTTTTCACAGAGCACCTGGGATTCCATTTAACACAATATCACACTGCACTGAAATTCCTTGTTTCCAGCACAAACTGTCCCTTGAGATGACAATTTCCTTGATGACAAGGGACTATCCTATCTTATTCACCTTCATATCTTCATTTTCCCAGAACTTACCTCACTACTGGGCATATAGTTATGCTTACATTAAACCTGATGCTGCAAATATGTATGCACAACTTACTATCATGACCTTGTGGTAGAGGGTCTAAATTACTCTTCCATTTCCTTTAGAAAGTATCAGTCAAATAAATCAAGTCACCTTGAAAGTGGAAACTACGAAACTCAAGTAATAAATTATAACACAATCACTGTTCAGCTGACTCAGTGAGAATAAAATTCTTGAAAATGGAATTGCTGAAAGGTTTCTAAGCAAAACCACCCAAAAATAGCCAACCAATGTCTTTAATTTTAAATAAAACTCAACAAGGATCAAATCATAGGAATATATTTTGACAGGTAAAGCTTGATTTATAATTGTAAAATTCATAATGCATTAAAGGATTTTTAAAATATTCTGATTCATTTTTGCAAAAAAAAAAAAAAAATGGTTTGAGGTCAGTAAATTTCCAGTAGTTTCTCTCCTTGAGTTGAAAAGCAAGTTCTGATGCAATCACGGAGCCTAAGCAACCAATTATTCCAACTGGCTGCATTTCAGTGTCAAAAAATAAGTGTGCCTTTTGGGACACAAGTAGATATTAAATCAACTATGAATTTTTCCAGTTTACAAAAGAGGAAAACATGCAACTTAAAGCGTTGTGACTGCCAGCATTTGTAGGTCCTGTAGGGGACTCTTTTGATTTTCTCAAATCTTAATATCCATTATGCCCCCTCCCACTCCTCACCTCTCTTTTTACTACCCAATGTCATTTCCTTACTTCAATACAACTTTGTTCCCACCAACTCCCATTGTGCTGTCACGTAAGATATATCACACTTCTCTATGTTTATAACTGTATAGATATTATTTGATACCATTGATTTTTAAATCAGGAAACTGAAAGGAAAAGAAATATACATTTATATTGCCTTTTATGATAATGTAATTACCATTCCCAGTGCTCACTGTTTTTTCTCAAGGGTTCATATTACCATCTGCAGTCATGTGCCTTTATCCTAAAGAATCTTCTTTATTATTTTTAGTAAAATGGGTCTTCTAGGAACAAATTCTCTCAGGTTTTATCTGGAAATGTCTGTATTTGGCCTTCATTTGTGAAGGATAGCTTTGCAAGACACAAGATTCTTGGTTGGCGGTTTTTTTCCTTCAACACTCCAAATATGCCATTCCACTGCCTTCTTTCCTCCATTGTTTCTGAGAAGTCAGCTATCACTCTTAGCAGGATTCATACACACACACACACACACGTGTGTGTGTGTAGGCCCCATTTCTTCTGATGCTTTCAAAATTTTCTCTTTGCCTTTGTATATCAATATTTCTACTGTGATGTGTCTCTTAGTAGATCTCTTTGTGTTTATCCTCCTTGCAATTCACTGAGTTTTTGAGATTCATTGATTGATTTTCATCAAATTTGTAATGTTTTCAGCTTCTTTGTGGCAGAGGCCCTTTCCTTTCTGCTCCTTTCTGCCTCTCTTTATCTCTTCCAGCACTCACATGACACATCTATTGGTATGGGTAACGATGTTCCTCATTTCGCTGAGGTTCTGTTCATTCTTCATCATTCTTTTTGTTTTCTGTCCTTTGGTTTGCGTAGTCCCTATCCATCTAACTTCCACTTCACTGATTCTTTTAAATTTGTTGGTTCCTCTAGTGAATTTTTCATTTCAGTTTGACTTTTCAACTACAGAGTTTCCATTTGGTTATTTTTAAAGTAAATTTCTCTTAATCGATATTCTTTCTTTGCTGAGATAGTGTCACCATAATTTCCTTTATTTCCTTAAGTGTGGTTTCTTCACTTCTTTGAACATACTTAAAACAGCTGCTTTGAAGTCTTTGCCCACTAATTTGACAACTAACCCCCCCTCACAGTTTCTGTTGCCTGTTTTTCTTCTATGTATGAGTCAGACTTTCCTGTTTCTGTCTTTTTTTTCTTTTTCTTCCAATGGGACACTTTAGGTAATGTATAGCAGCAATTCTGGGTAATGATTTCTCTCCTCCCTTTCTGGGCTTTTGTGTGAGCATACAGCATATATTTGTTTAGTCATTTGCATATATTATTTTAATGAAATGTAATTTCCTCCTCCTGCATCTGACAGTATGAAGCCCCAGCATATACCCAGTCATCCTGGAAAGGCAGTGGTTTTAGCAGGTTTTTTTTTTTTTATCTTCTCATTCCCTGACTTCTCTGTTTAGTTGTCTGCCTCTTTTATATCCCACTCAGCTATTGGACTCCATTGACTGCGTGTGATTTTTCTCTTCTTTCTCTCTTCACCATAAATTGCTCCTCGGGTTGATCTAATTAAATGCTCCTCGGGTAGTTGGGGTCCAATCTTTGAAACTTCTTTCTCACATCAGGGGGCTCATAGAAGCTACATGTTTTCCTGATTCTTTCTTGTAAACTAGCTGGCCTAGGTTTAGTTTGATGCTCAGAACTACCAGCCCCTCTTAATTTCTTTCTTCCAGATCTTCATTGCTTTAGACAATGCCCTTAGGTTTGAACTTCCCCTTCTTCTGTTTCAAATAAAGTCAGTTCCTTTTGGGGTGGGGGAGCTTCAGAGCTCTGTGTTTTTACTGGCTGCATCCCACCCCCTGGGCAAAATCTCTGAGCCACTGAACCAGGTGTTAGACAGTGACAAGGGCCTGCTTTTCTTAGAGAGACACCTCCGCTTTATAAGCAGAGACCTGGGGAGAGGTAGTAGCCTCTATCCTTCTCAGTTTGCCTCCGCTGGCATGGAATCTTCACCCTGTGTCAGCTGCGGTGAGGATAATCAGGGACCCATTATTCTCAGACTACCATGCTTGGAGTAAAGCCTCCAACCTATGAGTAGGGGCTGGATGGAGGACAGGAGTACCCAGCCTCCTGGAAGCACCCACCAAGAACTTAGTGTCTATAACTTGAAGTTGTATGGGATTAGAAATGTCGGCCTGTTGCTCCTGGTAAAATACTGTGCCCTTTCATTGGGAATGGAGCGGAATGGCAGCTCTTTCTGGCCACACCTGCCTAGAGCAGAGCTTCTACCAAGCTCAGCTAGTAAGGAGAGACAGGGAGGAAGAGGGTGATGATTTAAGGACCACCGATTCTCACTGATCTTACATATTTAGTAGATTTTGCTGAATAAATATTTCTCCCTTTGCTGTGCATTCTCAGGACAATTTCCAGAAACTCTAAAGAGTTATGGTTTGGTGTTTTTTTTTAAAAATCACTTTCACTAGTTATTTTGTAGCCCTGGAGAATATGTCTGTCAATCTCTTAACACCTTCCAAAAGTCTTAGCCCCTTTTAAAACACAGAATTCCATAAGCTAACATTATAATGGCTAGTTTGGGTTCTCTTTGCTGACTTTGATTTCAAGTTGTAATAATAATGGCTAGTAAGATAGAGAGATGCTATTTTTTCTTGATCAAGTGGACTTGATTCCTTTCAAATGAACTAACTTACAGGCAAATCTGAAACAGGAGCGGGGCGGGGGAGGGGAAGAGAAGCAAGTGGGAACAACATTCTATAATCTGTTATTAAAAGTATACAGTGTCCCCCCCCCACCCGTTTTAAAAAGCAAACACCAAGACTAAAGTGAACTTAGAGTTTATGAAGGAAATCAGGCATGTGGGTACCGCCTACCAAGTGGAGACCCCCATTTTTATTCTGACCCTACTCCATTTTAATGTAAGCAAATCACTATGAACCCACATATGAATTGCTGCATCTACTCCATGATGATCTTGTTTTCAACATGGTTTCACTAACTGGAACCACTTTGAGGAGGGTACATGTGAATTAATAAAAATGTTACTGTTGTAAGAGCAAACATTTGTCGAGTGCATATGCCAAACCCTTTAAAAACTGTTTTAAATTTATTATTCCAGTCAATTCTGATAACATTACTATGAGGGAATTTGGATTATTACTGTTCCCATCTCATAGATGAAGCAACTAAGGCACAGAGAGGTTAAGTTACTTGCTTAATATCACACAGTTTATCAGTTAGTGATGAGGCTAGATCAGAAGCAAGACAGACTAGTTTCTAGAACTTTACTGAAGCTTTGGACTATACTAATGCTTAAAAAAAAAAATGCTTCATTACCAAAGAGGGATATAGTAATCTTCTAAAAGTGGTGCTTAGGAAAATTCTCTAAGAGAGAAATTATCAACAAATATTCACTTATTCAACAAACTTTTCTGAGCAACTATTACAGCCATGAACCCGGATTGTTCAATTAAGCACAGAAACTAAATACCAACCTTTTGGGAGAAAAGTTGACTCCTCAGAATGGAAAATAACTTCATGAGAATCAAAACCCAGGAGTCACACTGTGAAGCAAAAGCTGGGATTGTGGAAAAGGTCTTAAGATTTTAATGAGCATGTACTACAAGCCAGGCACCATGTTAAGCTAAAATGCTTTATGTAAGTAATTTCATGTCCTTCCTCCAAAAACCACAAGTAGTTAAGAGTTCAGACTGTAAGTCAGCCTTGGGGGGGTGTCTGAATTACAATTCCATCAGAGACTAGCTGTGCAAATCAGATACATTACTTTGTAGCAGGTAGGACTGTATTTCGACGGCAAGTAAAGAAATATCTGGTAATAGTGGCCTAAACAAGTAAGGGTCTACTCCACGTAACAGAAAGCCCGAGAAACAGAGACTATAGGTATTGGCGTAGCATTTCCACAACATCAGGGCTGGCATCTGCAATGTTTTTCAGCCTTTTCTTGGGAGCACAGGCTAGCTGTTTCAGTTCCAGACATCATGTCAGTATTTAGGGCAGAATGAGAACAGAAGAGGGGGACCAGCCATGACGGTTCTCTTTGATCCATAAAACTAAGGCAGAACCAGCAGATTTCTGCTACATCTGCATGGCCAGAACTCTGTCCTATATGGTTACTCGAGCCACAAGTGAAGCCTGAAAAGCAAATACCTAAGAGACACCTTGTCACCCCCACAACATCGGGGTTCTAGAAGCAAGGGAGGGAGAATGAGTACTATGGGAGGAGCGCCCAGACATACGTCCACCACACGATTTCATGGAGGATTGAGAGAATTCATGGGGCAAACTTAAGACAATCTGAGGTCCTCATCCAGGGCCAATAGAGGTTAGCTATTTTATTTGCAAATGAAGAGATTGAACAGCTTACTTCAAGTCACAGTTTCTCTACAACAGAGACAAGATTTAAAGGCAGCCTTGTGGACGCCAAATCCTATGCAGTAACAAGTAGGTAAAGGGTATCTACAGTGCCCTTATCGTGATGAGCACTGGGAAATGTACAGAATTGTTGAATCATTATGTTATATGCCTCAAACTAGCACACGGTAATGATACCTCAATTAAAAAGAAAAGTCATTGGGGCAACTGTGTAGAGGCATTTACAGGGTGATGGGTATTGAGGAGGGCAGGTGCTGTGATAAGCACTGGGCGTTATGCTTAATGAATCGCTGATCACTGCATCAAAAACAAATCAGGTACCATATAGTGGCTAACCAAACATAATAAAAAATTAATAAAAAAGAAAGAGTTATTTCCCTCCCGAACTCCTTTTTGTGCTCTACTTAACAGTCATGGTTTTTTCCTCCATAGAGGGGCTAAGGTATAGCTCAGCCAGAGCCCCTGCAGTCATTCGTGGAAAAACAAGCAATGTAGCCAGCTCTTGTCCTAAGTCTTTGAATCACCAGACAACTACCTAAGATGAAGCAGAAAGACATCTGCATTTAACAAAAAACTCTTGTATTTAATAGAAAAATTGCCATGAAGCTCAATTGTTTGATTAAGCATGGAAGCCAAACACTGACCTTTTAGGATAAGAGTTGGCTTCTCTCCGAATGGAAAACAACTACATGAGAATCAAAACCTGATGTGTAAAGTGTCCCCTCAAAGCAAGATATTCGAAAGATGTTAGAAGCTTTAGCCAGGAAAACAGACATCTCTATTTTTCAGTTACAGAAACTTACCATTACTAATGAAAACCACAATATTGAAGTCGATGCCTCCCCTACCGCATGAAAGACTTGGTTCTGTCTTTGCAAGGTGTAAGGAGAACGTGAGGTCTAGTGACCTCATACATCATAACCCCACACATATAATTACTGTGTACAGAGGTGTCTGGAGAGCAGATTTTTAATCAATGCCAGGAAAAGCCTGCATTGCATTAATAGAAAATGTAGAACACATGGTTCCAAGTCTGTTTGCTTAACCATAAAATGAGCAGAGTCTTGCTGACTCGACTTCTTCCCATAGGGAGAAAGAGCAGAAGATAAATTTCCCGAAGACACAATCTATGTCCACAGGGCACCAATGGCAATGCTTATTATTCTTGAGAAGTTCAAGGACCATCAACTTTGACCTTGCCAAGTAGGAACATGAAACTGACAATCATAGCAACAATCAACCACCCACACAACAAACCACTGACCACCGCCATCACCATTTATTTCATAAAGGACATTTTGAACACCATGCTACCAGGATGGACTCACTTATGCACCAAGCAGAAGGCAGTACTTCACGTGGAATGAGTTTTACTGAAGTCTTACTGCCTCCTCCAAATTTTTCTTGCTTGATAGGCCACACATCAACATTTAGGTCACAGAGTCCATCCTGGCATTGTTTTCTCGGATGGACTATCGGGACACTGGGTTTCAAGGACAATCTCTGGGGCAGGATTATAGGCAGGACCCAGGAGTTTCAGGATGCAAGCAATTAAAATTCTGTATTAGGAAATTTTGACAGTGTTTATCCATAACCAGAGCAGAGAATTTGGCAAGGATTCCCCATGCGCCTCAGGGTCTGCCTTAAAGTAGCGCCATACTTTGTTTAGACTCTGGGTTCAAGTTCCTCATATATTCATTTTAATTCTATGCCTAGAACCTAGAACCTTTGAGGCAGCGGACTTATATACATGCAATGATATTTACTTACTGACCTGGTGTGAGTTTGATGACTGTGCATTCTGCAAAAATTCTAAATTTCTAATTCATCATAGCAGCTGATGAATGTCCCTGTAAGCGGGTCTGGGGTAAAGACAGGTCTGTCCAAAGAGCTGAGAAAAGAGAAAACTGTTTACTGTCCCTGGAAAACTTTCATGTTCACACACCCAGCTCCAAGTTGTCTCATGCACAGACCGAGCAGACGCAGATGGTCTGAGGCTGACAAAGAAGCTCTCTCTAGAAAATTCAAATAAAACTGTTCCAGGCTATCCACATTAAAAAGCTGAAATAAGGACTTTATAAGCTTATAAGCTACATTTTCTTAGACATGTGTGACCTTCTCCAGGTATTTATTGTGTAATGGTAACAGAATAATCACAGGAGATTGGCGCAGGCAGGAAACTTGGAGACCGTCTTAACCAGTCTTCTCATTTTTCAAGGAAACGGACCCCAGTGAGGTTGGTTGATTTATCTGAGGCCATCACAAGAGACACTCAAGAAGAAGCTGGGACATAAAACTCTGGTTTCCTGTTTTCCATGATCTTTCTACAGTTATTACTGACTCTCTGGCTGATAAAAACACCTTCTGCTTTCATATTCAATTCAATCAAAACAGCCCACGGTGAGTGCCAAGAGTGACTCGCAGTGGCAGTAGATAGTTGAGGGACAATAAGCATCATAAACAGGATAATGACATGACCTCCGCCCTCAGTGAGTCATAATTAAACGGGAAGGACTTCACACACCCAAGTAACATGTTTTTGGGGTAAAAGTGTATCTTGAGAAATAATAAAGTTGTTGAATTTTTCAACCCACCCAGTTTGCTGACTCCTTTCCTCTTTCCTACTATATTCCTAATATCTAACATGTGCGTGTTACACAGACTATCTGGTAGAGGTAACCAGATAGCCCTGTTGAAAAGAAAGTCCTCTAGTGTTTACTTCTCAGTGTTGGAAAGTAGGCACAAAATAATATCCTTTATGCAATTCTCCTTTGTACAAAACTCTGCACATTGATCTATCCTCTGGCATGCAGACTTAAAACTGTAATACCAATCAAAATAAGACTGTCACTCAAGTGAATGCACATTCATGTTCCAAATGAATACCATCACAGTAAAAGCCCTGAAGGAGACAACAGAACCTCCAGAACTATATGAAAAATTCCAGCAGCCTCTAGGAGGAGAAAGGCTATAAAATGTATTGCACCCTGCTGGACGTCTGTCCAGATATATATGCAGCTCATCGACTAAGATTAGCTTGGTTGACTAAATTCTTCTTTTAGGAGATAATTTGGGTAGAGGTGATGGTAGAAAAGAGAGGCAGTTCTAGAAATGACGGATCGGGTATAATTTTGTTGCTTCTGCTTACATAGCTGCATAAACTAAAATGCAAGCTCAGCGAGGGCAAAAACTGTGTCCCTCTCCTTCATGAATTTATCTCAGTGCCAAGACGCAGAATGTACCTACAAAATCGTGGATGATAGATTTTAATCATAGTAGACACTTTAGAGTTTCTCTACCTGCAAAAAAAGGATACTGCCACTCATTTCACAGGGTGTAAGGAGTCTGGAATGGGCAAATGCACACGTGGTAGGTAGCACGGTGCCAGGCTCATGGGAAAAGCTTAATGAGCAGCTGTGATTAGAGACAATAAGGCTTTGTACTTTCTTGAATGGGGATGTTCATCTAATTTTAATTAGAGATTTATAATAATATTCTCTCTTATAAGCCGAGAGACAGTAATGAGAGTCTGGAGTGAACAGTTAGCCCGAGAATTCTCAACTTGGGTACTACCCACTTCCAGGGGAGCACTGGAGATAGGCCAGGGATTGATTGTTCCAGAGACTGGGCCTGGTTAGCATGCTGGGACCAGAGTGTCAGACGTCCAGTAACAGGTGGGACAGTCCTGCACAAAATACCCCAACGGCCCCCATCGTGCTCCTACTGAGCAGCACAGTGTAATCTTGAGAGGCAATGCGGTTACTCGTTTCCTGCCACCTTTTGTTTTAAAACACAATGTAGGGGTGCCTGGGAGGCTCAGTCATTAAGGGTCTGCCTTCGGCTCAGGTCATGATCCCAGAGTCCTGGGATTGAGCCCCGTGTCGAGCTCCCTACTCAGCAGGGTGCCTGCTTCTCCCTCTCCTACTTCCCCTCTTGTGTTCCCTCTCTCACTCTCTGTCAAATAAATAAATAAAATCTTAAAAAAAAAACACACACACAATGTATATAACTTTATGAAAAGTATTTGCAAGTGAAATTACACTTATCCCTATTTTGTTGTCTCACATGCACACAAAGACATATCAGGTTCTATCACAGTATATGATAAATTCAGTTAAAATGTCATAATCATTTTTTATGATTGCACCAAGGAAAAAAGTTCTCGTGAAATAGTCAGTCAAAGAACACGGCCCTAAAAGCAGAAAGCGTGTTTGCAAAAGACATTAAGGATTTTCATCTTGTCAAAGAAGCAACTGAGATTTTTCATAAGAGTCAAAGAAAACCACTTTGAAGAACTCTTACTTCCCTCCTTCTGGCCCTGTATTCCATAGAGAGAACATCTGTGTCCCGTTAAGATTTTAGTTCCCCTGCTGAGCAACAGTCTTGCCAGTCTCAAGCCTAAGTTTTGCTTATTCTTTTGAAAAGAGGAAGCCTGAGGAGCGATGATACAAGAGCAAGGCACGGAAGAGGGAGAAACAGCTCGAAAATGTGAGATCGGAGATCTAGAATAGGGACCTTCCAAGAAGAGGGTTTGTGTATTCCAAAGAGCATACAAGAGATAGAAGACTGTACTTGAGCTCTACGTCTGTGTCTCTCTCTACATATAAAGGGACAGTGAGATCATCTCCTGAACCCTGTGTCCGACAACACTGTGAGCTATTTCACAGCATCAAGGGACTGGGGACAGGGGCGCCTCAGCCATTCCTCTACTTTGACATATTGCAGTTTATTGTGTTCAGTTAAATGGACTTATGGGTCATGTTACCTGTTTTAACTAAACCAAATACCGCAATGTAGACAATGGTCTTTCAAAGATTTCTACACATCACACCAGATTGAAGACCAAACCAATCAGGCGAGCACATGCAAACAAATGAGAAAGAGCTAAACCAATGCTTGCTTCATAGCACGAGGTCTACCAAAGCCACACCACTAGACAGAAACGTGATGACCAGCTGCCCGCGTCAGTGCTGCCTAAAAGGTCTGATGACAAAATGTTCTAGAGTGGTGCTGTCCAACATGGTAGCCACCACCCAGATCAAGTTATTAAACTTAAAAAAAAAAGTTATTAAACTTTTCAAATACACCTCATGACACTGAAAAACTAAAATTTTTTATTTTTCAAACTTAAATAGCCACAATTTAAATGGCTATTTAAATGTCTAGTGGCGGGACGCCTGGGTGGCGCAGTTGGTTGGACGACTGCCTTCGGCTCAGGGCGTGATCCTGGAGTCCCGGGATCGAGTCCCACATCGGGCTCCCAGCTCCATGGGGAGTCTGCTTCGCTCTCTGACCTTCTCCTCGCTCATGCTCTCTCTCACTGTCTCTCTCTCTCAAATAAATAAATAAAATCTAAAAAAAAAAAAAAAAAATGTCTAGTGGCTACTATCCTGGACAGTGAAAGTCTAAGAGGTAATAAATAGGGCCAAGTTCTTAGGTTTGAGTCCAAATGCTGCCACTTACAAGCTGTGTGACCTTTACCTTAACTTGTCCATGCTTCGATTTCTTCATCATAATCATACTGCCTATGTCATGGAGTTGTTGTTAAGATTAAGTTAGTTAATGCATAGTACTTAGAATATTGCATCATATATGGGGCATTTTTATTGGCCCTTAATCAGACTGGAGAAGAAAAAAAGAAATTCACTTGAAATACAAATTGACGAATGCTTAGTACTAACGAACCTTGAACAAAGTTTATAGTGGGCTGTAAGTTATTAAATAGTATGAAGATATCACAAACTTCAGGACATTTACAAATAATTTGTCTCATCTTTATCCTTCCTTGTATAATTTTCTTACAGATTTTCTTTACTTATCTGACAGAGATCATGAGTCAGGCAGAGAGAGAGGGGGAAGCAGGCTCCCTGCCGAGAAGAGAGCCCGATGCAGGGCTCCATTTCAGGACCCTGAGATCACGACCCGAGCCGAAGGCAGAGGCTTAACCCACTGAACCACTCAGGTGCCCCCCTTTTATAATTTTATGATGAATATTATAGCTATTAATCCAACTATATAAACTATGTAATTACTTTAAATGTGAATGACATTAAATACACCAATGAAAATACAAAGATCGTCAGCACAGATTTTAAAAACCACCATCCAAAACCAAACTATGTTATGCACTAATATATACTTATAAATATATACACATTAGATATATTTACTTTTTTTTTTTTTTAACTAATGGAGTAAACAACCAAAACTGTTTAGAGATTACTGGGTTAAACCAAAAGAAATGTTTATTTTAGCAAAGCAAAACAAAACAAAAAACAGTGCTGGGTCTATTAACCATTCGATTACTATGTTTAAGTCATATAGCTAGAGTTAAAAAAATTTTTTTAAGGATCAATGCCAAGACCTTTAAGTCTGTGATGAACAGAGGAGGCTCTCAATAATTACACTTTGTTTTTTTAAACAGTAAGGATATTCTTAAGTAAGGTCTGACCATTAAGGGACAATAAATGCTCTAGAATAATTGGTTGAGAAACCTCCATTTCAATGATAATATAGTCCAAATAGTATAAATACCAGGGAAACATTAAAAAAAATCAGACTTATGGAACAGCTTTTTCCAAGATTATAGTAGATGTTCCTTAGATTTTCACAGATGTGACAGAAGAAAGTTCCACATTCAGGTAAGTTTGGGAAAATACTGTGTTAAACAGGGTTCTTTACTACAGAACTTCTTGGAACTTGTGAGAGGCCTCTGACTGTTAAGTGAAACTCTAAGAGGGCATATGCATTTTCTCAATTATCTCCAATCACAAAAGTCTCACTTTTTTTTTTTTTTACAGTATCTAATTAGGGGGAAAAAATTTTTCCTTTTTTATGGTTAGCCCCTCGGCCTGTTCTTCTCTTCTCATAAGAACTTTTATATTTCTGCTCTTAAGTTTTCCAGCTGTCATCCTTTGGGTCTTTATCCTTGCTCTCTTTGACCTCTCTCCAAATATTCCTCTCTTGTAAAATGCTGAGGTGAGGAAAATGAATTTTTAGCTCTTCAAAAAGTAAATAATTTAGGTTATAAAAATGATCAAAATACACACTCATACCCTAGAAGGAATAAAATTCCAAGATTACAATTCCTTCTTCGCAAGTATTTCCACATACCCTTTCCCCAGTTTCCCATTAAGGTCGAAAATCACCGTAGTTCATTTGTCCAAACTAAAGAATGAACACCGGTGCATTAACGAAACTCCAGAATGTACTTGGATTTCACTAGTTTTTTCACTAATGTTCTTCTTCTGTTGCAGGATCCGAGCCAAGAAAACTCACTGCCTTGTCATGTCTCCCTCTTCGCCTCTGGTGGGACAGTCTCTCTGTCATTTTTTTTTTTCTTTTTTAATTTTTTATTTTTTATAACCATGTATTTTTATCCCCAGGGGTACAGGTCTGTGAATCGCCAGGTTTACACACTTCATAGCACTCACCATAGCACATACCCTCCCCAGTGTCCATAACCCCACCCCCCTTCTCCCAAGGCCAAATTTAAGGGCTTTGAGGAATAACAGTCAGGAATTTTGTAGTGTCCCTCTGTTGGGCTTGTCTGGTGTTTTTCTCCTGATTAGACCAGACAGACTGGCATCGTAGGGTTTTATATCCACAGAGGTGTCCTTCTCACCACATCATGCTAATGAGGACATATTAACATGACTTACCACTACTGCTATTTACCATGGTCACTTGGCTAATGATGCGTCTGTCAGCTTTAACTGGAAAGTTACTATTTTCCCCTTCCATACTCTATCCTTTGGAAGTGAGTCACTCAGTCCTGCTTACACTCAAAGGCAGGGTTGCCAGAAGTTGAAAGTTTTAAAAGGACTGTTCCACCTGGGCTGGAACACATGAGATATGTTGAAATTTCATTTCTTTATAGAGTAAAAGGTTGCAAACAGGAGAGATGAGTTAGGAGAGGCAGATGGGGAAACGAAGGAGCTTTCCAACTATTTACCAGACAAGGATTTCAAAGGAACAATGATACTTGAAAAATGTCTTTTTCAGGATTTTCTAAGACTTCAGTAGTGAAGGTAGTGTCTCCATTCTCTCCTTGATAATCACCCAAAGGAAACAAATATCATAAACTTCAACTTCAAACAAGGTGAAGAAGTGTGAAACACAATCCACAACCCATGAAGCAGAGAACGCAAAGCAGGATGTGAGATGATCAGAGACCATGCCATCCTGGCAACGGCTCAGGCCACTTCAGCAAAGAGAAAAGAAGTCAGACAAAAAAATAAATTAGAAAACTAAATTTATCGGGGCGCCTGGTTGGCTCAGTGGGTTAAGCTTCTGCCTTCGGCTCAGGTCCTAGGATCGAGTCCCGTGTTGGGCTCTCTGCTCAGCGGGGAGCCTGCTCCCCACCCCCCGCCCCGCCTGCCTCTCTGCCTCCTTGTGATCTCTGTCAAATAAATTAATAAAATCTTAAAAAGAAAACTAAATTTATCAACATTAGACAAGACGTAATAAAATTATCATCATTTACAGATAATGGATGCTTTTAAGTAAAACCCAAGAAATACATGTAAATGTCGCAAATAGTAAGAATTTAGTCATATAGTTATGCTGGCTAATTTTAGGTGTCAACTGGTCTGGGCCAATGGATGCCCCCCTACCTGGTTAAACATTACTCTGGGGTAATGTTCGTAAGGCTGGTTCATGAAGAGATTTGCATATCGGAATTAGTGGAATGAGTGAAGGCGCCAGCCCTTCCCACTGTGCATGGGCCTCACCAGAACTGCTGAGGGCTTCCACAGAACAGATGTAGGAAGCTTGAATCCCCTCTCTGACGAGTGGGGACAGAGACCTTCTGCTCTTTACAGTCTTGGTTCTCAGGACTTCAGACCCAGACTAGAATCTGTGCTGTAGGCTCTCTTGCTCTCAGGCTTTGGGACTATACCTCTAGGTTTGCTGGGTCTCTAGCACGCAGACAGCAGATTGTAGAACTTCCCAACCTCCAAAATTGCCAACACCTTATAACAAACATCTACATATTTCTCGAGAACCCTGATTAATGCAGTAGCTAAGCACAAAATCAGCATAGAATAATCTTATAACGAAAAGACTTCATTTCTAGACAACCAAACAAAAACAAACGACCCTATAGTGAAGTTAAAAAGGAATACCGTCCTAATAGATAGGAATATGGACATCACTAAGACAAATCATCAACCTCCAGATACCAATTCTAAGTTCACTCTTGATTTAACACACGACCAATACTCACTAGAAAACAATTTCATGGGAGAGACTAAAAAGCCTAATTCTAGTATTTATGTAGAAAAATAAATCCACAAAAAGGCAAAATTACAGGACTGGAAAATCTGTCCGTGGAAGGCGGGGGTTGGGTGGCGGAGCTGCTGACTACAGAGTGAATTTCTGCAGTGATGGGACTGGTGGTTGGAGATACAAGTCTAAGCATTTGTCGAAACCATAGGAATATACAAAAGAAATGAGTTTTACTGTATGTAAATTAATAAATCAACTGGAAAAAGAAAACACACAGGAACAGCAAGAAGATCATGAAAAGTAATGAAGGGAGGCTAGGTCTACTGTATTGGAACATGGCCCGGTGCGACCATGATCTCATCAGCATGGTACTGGCAGATGAGCAGACCCATCCATGATACCAGCTACAAAGCCCAAGCTATAAGGAGATTTAGTGTGTAAGACTTGAAATCTAGAGAGAAAAGATGCGAGTTTTATTTTTTAATTAATTTTTTAAATTTTTTATTTTTTTAAAAAAGATTTTATTTATTTCTTTAACAGAGAGAGAGAGAGAGAGAGATCACAAGCAGGCAGAGAGAGAGGGGGAAGCAGGCTCCTCACTGAGCAGAGAGCCCGATGCAGGGTCCGATCCTAGGACCCTGGGATAATGACCTGAGCCAAAGGCAGAGGCTCAACCCACTGAGCCACTCAGGTGCCCCTAATTTTATTTTTTTTTTTATGCAAACTCTACATCCTATGTGGGACTTGAACTCACAACACGAAGATTAAGAGTCATGCACTTTAGCCAGAGACCCCAAAAAGACAGTTTTAAATACATAGTATTGGGTAACATTCTGGGGGAAAAAAAAAAAAAAAAGGCTGGATCTCTCCACCTCCCATTTTCTATCAAAATAAAATCCAGATGGATTCTAGTTGGATAAAAACTTGAAACATAAAACTTTAAAACCAATAGAAAAAAATGGAGAATTCTTTTATAATCACAGAATAAGACATTTGTTAGTATGACATGAAATGTGTAGTTATAAAAGATAAGCTATACCGAAATTTAAAAAATTTCTACAACTATTGTTTGTTAAAAAAAAAAAAATGTCCATACTGCATAGATGTATGTACAGACTAGCTCTGGAAAGACACACGTAATACTGCCCGCAGAGACTCCTTCTGGGGAAGGAGACTGGGGAGACTTACACTAGAACTCTGTGTTGTTTGCATGTAATTACATATTTCAAAAAAATATGAATAATTCTTGTGTTGTCAGCTCCTAACCATCAGCTTAAATAACTGAAAGCTTGCCATTAAAAAAACGTGCCTCACAAGAAACACCCAGTATAAATATCCAATTTAGAAACCCCAGGTAACATACAGTCCCCAGTACAATGCCGGATACACAACACGTCCTTAAGTAATACAGGTTTGCTATTATTTGTCACCATCTTCCTACAACACTAATAATTATTTTGAAATACATCCTTACTATTTTCAAAATTGGGAATTCTGTAAATGGTATCACACTGCACACCGTGAAAAAATGTTCCACTTTCCAAAAATAATTTCAGCGGGCCAACACTAAATTAATTGGAATCTTGAAATAACTGCCATTGAGGCCCTTCACCATCTCATCACGTACCCTTTCGCACACAGCCTCCAAGTCAACTGCACTTCTTTTCAACTCTTGAGCATCCCCTTACTTTCCTCCATACTTATGAAAAAACACCGTTTCTTTTACTGAGAGAACTTTCCCCATCTCTACTGAAATCATTCTCCCTAGCAAGACCAGCTCAGATCCCGCCGTCCACAAAGCCTGCAGCTTTGTGGACAGGTACGTGATATACACACACAAAGACAAGGGCAATAAAGATCTAAAAAGACACAAAGGCAGAATGGTCAATTTAAAAAGTTATTTATTAAACAAGTTAAACACAACTAAAAGTATATTTACTTAAAAGTCCAATATTACTGGATCCCTTTGAGACATCTATTCCGGAAGAAATACTTTGTCAAGCTAATGGTAAGAGAAATGATAAAAATAGAACAGGTATGAAAAACATTTTAAATAAACAAACAATAAAGCACATGGTAAATTCAGAAATAAAAACACACTAACTATTTAAGCATGAAACCAAAATGTTTCATATATTTTTAAATGTTTCTGGTATACTTACATGAGGGCTGACTTGTCTATCTCTGAGTTAGTAAACATCATATAAACACCTTTTTAAGGTATTGGACTTTGTGTTATATAGAAATAATTTTAGATTATGTGTCGGGTGTGTAAACTGTCCAAATATAACAAACATATTCTGTATATGAACATATTCACTTATACTTCATGAAAAAAGAACTTAATATTTAAACATCTTGATTTGAGAACTGTGGCTTTGAGAGTTCTATTAAATTCCAACATCATAATCCCCAAAAGCACAATCAAAAGTGCTATTCAAAAAAAAAAAAATTTTTTTTTTTTTTAAAAAGAGCTGCTTCTAAAAATTTCAGTGTTTTGGGGCAAAAGAAAATATCATGCCATCTTGTTCACAAATTCTGATGTTTAGCCTCTATGGTTAACACAAAAAATACCATGTAATACAGAAGATTCCTATGGAAAAGCCTCAGTCTTTCTCAGTAGTTCCCAAGAGTGTCATACAAGATTTCACTGGAAATAGTGGTTTCACCACAGATCTGGCAGTAGCTTGTTTAAAACATCACTTTGCCCCATAACATCCATCAAAGACTTTAAAACATAATTGATTCTGGCAGTACACATGAAGACCATGATGTGAATGGGAACTGCCAGTGGCTATGAGGGCCTTTACGAAGTTTGGTGTGAGTGTGTGTGCGTGCGTGTGCACGTGTGTGTGGTCTAAGGAGGAAATGGTTGATTCAGAACTACAAAACATTCTTCTAATTAGATCTCAACTGCATGAATAACACAAGTCAAATGTTTAGAACTTACATAGATTCTGAAATTCTATGAGAAAGGCAACTATTTTTTTTGTCGGTTTCCTTTTATCATTCTTTACGGAGAACAAAGCTTTAGTTACAAATTCTTCAGGACGCGGAGGCCAAGTGCCCTCTGTCCCCCTCTCAGTCTGAAAGAGAAGGAGAACGGACAGACCGGCCGCTGGCCGGGCTGGAGAAAGTGAAAGGCTCTTTGTCCTTCTCTTTACTCTCGTGCTTGTGCTTGTGCTTGTGCTTGTGTTTGTGCTTCTTCTTCTTCTTCTTGTGCTCGTGGTGGTGGTGGTGGTGGTGGTCGCTGTGTTTGGAGGACGCAGTCTCCTTAGTAAACACGGAGAGCGGGGCCGCTGCCACTGGGTGCATAGCCATCTCCAGAGGGGACTGCTCCTTCCCTTCAAGATTAAAGACACCCAGATGAATCCCACTGATAACAAGGGAAGTGAAACGAACGGGAGAGAGAGCTGACGGACAGTACAGAAAAGAGGGTCCCCCAAGTGCTTACCACGTCCGTGAGAATTACTACGAATGGGAGAAATAGCTGAAGAAGATATCCATCTGGTCAGTCACACACACAGAAGTGTTCAGCATTGTGGCCAGGACACAGAGTATTTCAATTCCTTACAGTTTATACCAATTACGATATATACCAGTGTGTTACCAAACCATCTTTTAAAAGTTAGCACTTATGTTTTCAAGTACTATAATGATAAGAATGATTACATGAGTGTGTTATAAGTTAAGACCCACATTCATCCTTCAACTGTAGCCCGTTTAACTACAGCTCGAGCAGTACTTGACTTGCGCACCGAAGACCCGCTTACATACACGCGGAACATGTTCCGCTGGTTACGGATAATGACAGTGCAGCAAAAATTACATTTGGTTAAGTTCCTGAAGGTAAGTTCTTGGGAATAGATAGGCAAACGTGAACTTTTTTCTTTTTTTTTTTTAAGATTTTATTTATTTATTTGACAGAAAGAGATCACAAGTAGGCAGAGAGAGAAAGAGAGAAGAGGAAGCAGGCTCCCTGTTGAGCAGAGAGCCCGATGTGGGACTCAATCCCAGGACCCTGGGATCATGACCTGAGCTGAAGGCAGAGGCTTAACTGACTGAGCCACCCAGGCGCCCCAAAAGTGAACTCTTTTAAGTAGGTTTAGTGCACTTAAGAAAACCAGAAAAGGCACTTAGTGTATAAAAGGGACATCTCTACTTAAAAAGACAAGAGTAGTGTCACACACACACACACAAAAGAGAGGAAGAGAGAAAGATGAGAGACAGGGAGACCGATGCTCTTGAACAGATTCGGCTAGTAACCTTGAGCATGCATCTTCTTTTCTTTTTACCTCACCTAAAAAAATAATCAAATGTTTTGGAAAGTCCTTTTCATTTAGTATTCTATCAGTCCAGGAATCTACAGCAGGAGTTCGTGGACTCCAGTGTACAACAATTTCTCACTTCCTGCACTGCTGCAATCCCGAGGAAGACTTCTCTCCACATGACTCTGGACTGAAGGCACTGCTGTACAGGCGGCCAGCTAAGGCAAACCCAAGGATCATCTTGGACACTGGCCTTTCTCAATCCGGGTGGTCACCAAATCTCGTTGGCTTTCACATACAAATACGCCATTCGCCTGCCCCTACGCTGTCTGTAACCATATGAATTCAAACCACCTCACCTCATCTGGATGGCCGCCCCAGTCCCCTGTGAACTGGTTCCTCTGCCTAAAGTGTATTACACTCAAACCTGTATTTTGCACAGCTGCACCGAAGCTGATTTTGCCCCACAGGTGTTAGTCGGCAGTATCTGAAGACACTGTGGTCACAACTGAGGCAGGACTGGGGGCAGAAGTGATATGGGCCTCCAGTGGGTAGAGTCTAGGGATGCACAGGACATCACATCACGCACAGGACAGCTCCTACAACAACAAATTCTCAGGCCCAAAATGTTAATACTGTTTAAGCTGGAAGACACTGCTGCGTAACGACCTTCCTAAACACAAAGCTATCCATAATTACCTGCTCAAAAACTCAGTTGGTTTTAAAAACAACAACAACAAAAAGAACCACTCAGTTGGTTCTACTAGCAGAATAAAAGCCAAACTCCTTGGACTTAAACACAACAGTTTCTGAAAATATAGGTTTTTATCCAAACTAGCTAAAAAACCAAGCTTTTCACTGAAATGGACTTTTAAAGTAAATTCTCAGCACTAATTTTGATCCAAACTAGCCCCAAACCATGGATCTTATCAAAACAGACATCACCACATAAGTTTCTTAAAAATCAGTCTCAGCACCGATTTTACTGACCACTTACAATCTGTCCTGAACCCACAATTCCAGCCTTATGTTCCCCTGTCACTTTCCATGCACTTGAGGGTAGCCCTTCGTTAACCGTGAATTTGTAAATGCTACTTCCTATGCTTGAAACGCCCTTCCCTTATTTGTATGACCCACAGATTCCCTTAACAAGTAACAGGAACTATAGGGGGAACTGGGGAAAATAATGATAAACTGAACAGATCTCAGTCCTCCTGCCATTTATGAATGAGCTGACAAGAAACTGGGTAGGTACAACCAAGGAATAAAAAGACAAAAGAGAGTGAACAAGTAGCACAACAGGAAACTTAAATTAGTTGTGTGGGGATCAGAGGCAAACTTCTGCAAGGAAGTAATGTTTAAATGGCAACCTAAAGCAGACAAAGGGATTAAAAAAAATTTCATGCTCTTTAATGATTTAAAATAGCTCAAATGTCATTTCTTTAAGAAGTGTTCCCCAAACTGCCCAAAAAGAATTCGTTCTTTCATGTTCCCACAACATAATACAGAAAGGAAATTCTAGCACAGAGAACTCAAGTGACTTGCCCAAGGCAGCACAGGCAGCTCTAAACCTGCCTCCAGCCTGCATGCTTCCCTCCCCCACCCCCTACTCCCCACCAGCCCCTGGCACTGCTGTGCAGGCGGCTGGCTGCCCAGCTTTTCCTTGGTGGGTCTCTTTCATTCCACTTCCAGCATCTTGAGAACAGGCAGGTCTTTCATCTTTGTATCCCCGTGTGTCACCCGGCGTCTAGCACCCCTCCGTTTCACCTCCCCACCCCTTCCAAAGCTTGCTAAACAAATGAATTCATACAACAGAAATATCTAGTAGCTGTGTTTCTTTTAGAGAGGATGTCCGGTGAACTTAATCCAACAAAATGAAATGTGAAGGTCACTAATTTTGCAACGAGAGGGATAAAGCACAAAACTATTAAAGACCATTCATTCACCTGGTACTGACGGGCTACTATACTTCTTTTGTGTCGGGCACTGTGCCAACATTTCAGGACAAATGAATAAATCAAGTTCTTGATCTCACGGATTCATATTTTACTACTACAAAATTATAGTTTTATATTCATGATACTTTGGTAAAGACATTACTAATAATGATGCATGAGCTAATAACAGAGATTATTTACATACAGAGCAAGTTTAGGGATCTGTATCTTTTGCAAAAACTGGTAACCAAGAAAGTATTCAGAAAAATTTTGAGAGATATCAGCCAAATATGCCACCATAAGTAAGATTTTAATTTAGATTTTAAATAAATTACACAAGTAGGTTTCCAAAATATGAGAAAATAAGTCCATACCTAACAGGATTCAGAGCGAGGTGATAAGAAGAAGTGGTAAGAGACTTTAAAGTCATGAACAAATCCCTTCAGATCCTACCTCATAATTTAGTCAGTCTAAAACAACAGATTATGAGGGTTCCAATTGGCTGTCTGCACTAAGAGTCTGAGGTCCTCTTCTGCGCTGAGAGAAGTTTCATCATCCTAAACACCTGCCAAGCTACTTGGATTGCAGAAAAACCAATAATTACATTGGAAACTGTACTTCCTAGCAGAGGCAACTGCCAGAGACAACTGAGCGTACTTGGGTATATTCTTTTCCAAGGAATACTTATAATCACTTCAAAGTCCAATCTCTTGTCTAATGGCCTTATACTCAGTATCAAAGATACACTGAGGGGTGCCTGGGTGGCTCAGTCATTAACCGTCTGCCTTTGGCTCAGGTCAGGATCCCAGCATCCTGGGATCGAGCCCCATATCGGGCTCCCTGCTTGGTGGGAAGCTCACTTCTCCCTCTCCCACTCCCCTGCTTGTACTCCCTCTCTTGCCGTGTCTCTCTGTCAAATAATTAAGTAAAATCTTAAAAAAAAATACACTGATTGTAAATCTTGCATGTCTCTTGGTTTGTATTTAGCCTATTAATAAGACAATGGATTAACCTGATCCAGAGATAAAGGTGTTAGGAACCAGGGTTCCCAGGACAAATGACTGATTTTTGACTGGGCAGAATATTTACAAAATGAACTTGAAATATCTGGTATAATGGCAAGGAAGTTACATTCTTCTCAAAAGACCCAAGAGTCAACTTCTAAGAGTTTTAACTGTCCAAAGATGAGAAAAATTTGAATAATGATAAGAACAATAACTAAGGGACTAGAATTAATTAGCTCAGCACTGGAGGATGCTAGTTAGCCAACTTATTATTCAGGAAATTATTAAATAAAAAAAGAAGCCATTACCTTTCTCCCTCTGTATAATCTATACCACTGGGTAATTATAGATGAGGGGGGACTTCAGCTTTACAAAAATAAACCGGTTTATAAAAGTGGAAAGATGAATGAGAATCGCACCATTTTGCAAGGCGCCTGGGTGGCTCAGTCCATTGAGTGTCTGACCCTCTTGATTTTGGCTCAGGTCATGATCTCAGAGTCGTGAGACTGAGCCCTGCATCAGGTTCCATGATCAGCAGGGAGTGTGCTCTAGATTCTGTCTCCCCCTTCGTCCCTCTCCCTGCTCGCACATGCACACGCTCTCTCTAAATAAATTAATAAAGTCTTAAAAAAAAAAAAAAAAAAAAAGCCTATCAGCATCTTGCAACCCGTAGTGAAATAATGGATCTAGGCCTTAATCACCTTAGCAGCTAACCTCATAAAAGAGTCAATTCTTAATCACAGGAAACCAACTGAGGGTTGCTGGAGGGGAGATGGGTGGAGGGATGGGGTCACTGGGGGATGGGCATTAAGGAGGGCACGTGACGGAATGAGCACTGGGTGTTAGAAAAGACTGATGAATCACTGAACTCCATATCTGAAACTAATAATACATTATATGTTAATTGATTGAATTTAAGTTAAATAATTAAAAATATGTAAAAATAAATAAAATCTAACTTCCACTATTTAAAAAAAAAAAATAAAGTCAACCAGACATCATATGTTACCAGATGGAAGAACACGACGCCATCTATAAACCTGAATACAATTAAGCTTCTATATCCAACTACAAATTTACAGGAAATAAAGAGGACTCGAACACGTTAATTATACCATGGTATAGAATTACCAAAACACAGACTTGAAAACTACAATTAAACCCCTCATTTCTTTAACAATTACAATTATAGAAGGGAAGAAAAGAGAGAAAAAGGTAAACCTGAACATTAAAACGATGTAAAGGATATAACCAACTGCAATGTGAAGACGGGGATACTGATTCAAAAAATAAAGTATTAAAAATAAATATCAGAATAATGGCACAAGTCAACTGAAACTTATACAATGACTGGATATTTAAAAGTATGAAAAAAATTAATTTTTTTAAAGTATAAGAATGTTACTGTGGTTAAGACTCTATTAAAGTCCTCCACTTTTAGAGATCTATACTAAGCTGTTCATGAATAAAGTGATGATATGTGGGATCTGTTTCAAAATAGTTCATGAGAGTGGAAATGGGTAAGGATATAGACCACACAAGACTGACATGAGCTGATCACTGTAGAAGCTGAGTAATGGATGGATGGGGTTCATTACACTAGTCTGACGCCTTCACAGTTTTCCATAATAAAGTGTTTTTTGTTTTTTTTTAAATTCTATTTATTTATTTACAGTCAGAGATCACAAGTAGGCAGACAGGCAGGCAGAGAGAGGGGTGGGGAAGCAGACTTCCCCCTGAGCAGAGAGACCGACTCGGGGCTCGATCCCAGGACCCTGGGATCATGACCTCAGCCGAAGGCAGAGGCTTAACCCACTGAGCCACCCACGCGCCCCATAATAAAGTGTTTTTTAAAAAGAAGTTAAGGCAGTTCAATACTATCCATGAAAATGCTAAATGCCCATACTTTGTGATTTAGAACATTCACTTCTAGAAATCTATCCCACAGGAGCACCTGGGTGGCTCAGTGGGTTAAAGCCTCTGCCTTAGGCTCAGGTCATGATCCCAGCGTCCTGGGATCGAGCCCCGTGTTGGGCCCTCTGCTCGGCGGGGAGCCTGCTTCCCTCTCTGCCTGCCTCTCTGCCTACTTGTGATCTCTCTGTGCCAAATAAATAGAAATCTATCCCACAACAAATGTGCTCATGCATATGTTCAAAGACACATACACAAAAATATTCGCTGGAATAGTGTCTATAACAGCAGAACATCTGATAAAACCTAATGCTACTCCATCACCACCACCCCTTAGCTCTTAAAGTTTTCACTTATTATAGACAATATATATTTCTATATACTGAGATTATTTGAGAGAGAAAACATGTACGTGTGCGGGGTGGGAGGAGGTGGCGCAGAGGGAAGGAGAGAGGGAAGTTCAAGCTTGACTCCCCGCTGAGCCTGACAACAAGGCAGGGCTCAACCTCATAACCCTGAGATCATGACCTGAGGTGAAATCAAGAGTCAGACCCACCGGCTGAGCCACCCAGGACCCCCAACAAAATGTATTTTTATGTCTGTTTGCCCAATCTCTCTTTCCTGGATAATTTTACCAGGTCAAAGCCAAGGTGGTAAGAAAGTACAAATTCACCTTGGTCAAAGCCAAGGTGATAAGAAAGTACAAATTCCTTCCCATGTGGAACTGTATTAACAGCTGGATTTGGGACACATAGGAGTTGACTTTCACATTAGCATGAGGTCATGTTTAGAATCTCTACTGAGAAAAATGTATATATTACCATCCCTAAGACACATTTACAAACATAATTTTACACTATCATTTCAGGGGTTTATCAGATTCCTGGGAACTTGAGGCCCACCCAAGGTGAGGCAGCACTCATTTTAAGCTTAAGAAAGTCCTTTCAGTGACCTGAAAGATATGTCTCTATGATAGCACATATATCAAAAAAAAGGATATATATAATTCAGAATATATCTTCCTATTTCATGTTATATGAAAAGAAAAAACACATGCTCTTTTCTTTTTTTATAACAATCTCACTTTAATTAACTTTTTTTTTTTTTTAACTTATTTGACAGAGAGAGACAGCGAGAGAGGGAACACAAGCAGGGGGAGTGGAGGAGGGAGAAGCAGGCTTCCTGCTGAGTGGGGAGCCCAATGTGGGGCTCTGTCCCAGGACCCTGGCATTATGACCTGAGCCAAAGGCAGACACTTAACGACTAAGTCACCTAGGTGCCCACCAATGCTCTGTTTTGTTGTTTTACCCAACATTAAATCTTTCCTAGAGATCTAGTAAAATGCACTATGGATAAGGATTTTAGCTGCAGTCAATTTAACAAATGCAAAATAAACCAAGGCAATACTTAATAGAGGGCTAATGTAGAAGCTTCTCAGCCCATCTGATTAAAGTGTTATTAACAGTCAGTAACCTCCTAATTCTCTTAAATTTGTTCACATTAGGTATATGTTTAAACTTAACACAAAACCTGCAGTTTTTATTAGGAAAAGTATCAAGTCTAGTGTTTGGATTCTTTAGATCACTGTAAAAAATAAAGTGAGTAAATTTTAAAATTTAAGTTAAAAAACCAAGTCTGTTTTTCATATTAGAGTTTCAAAAGAAAGAACCAGTACTCTCAAGATATATATGTATCTTTTTGTGGGAAAGAGTTCATGCACTAGAACAGTGCTTTTCTGACTTATGCTAAGTGCTACACAACACAGGAGTCCTAGCTAGGCAAAACTACAGGAAACCTCCTTCCTTTCTTCCCCACAGAAAGCACTAGGGATTTCCCTCTGCCCCTGTGCCTGTCACTCCTCTGTGCTTCATCACCACAAGCCTCCCAGCAACTTGGAAGAGAGACGGGCATCGCAGCTGCAGTGGGGAAGAAATGTTGGGAGGCTCTAAGGCCTCCGTTCCTTGCCTCGGGGAGTGGCTGGCCGGGGTTGGGGAGAGGTGACAGTAAAGGAAGGAAGGAAAATATCCCTGCCACTTCTCTTTTCTTACACCCAAATGGCTTAACCTGACACATATCATCCCTAAAATATTCTTCTATCATAAGCAAGGAATGAGAAAACTGGAGGGAAAAAAGAACAAACCGGAAAATATGACCTCTCCACCACTTAAAAGTTTCCACCTCTTCTTTATTTTACCTACAGCCCCATTTGTTTTCTATCCCCCACGCCCCAGATGACATCTGCAACGCATGCCAGTTCTCAATTATCACTGGTTTGTTGGCTCCAAGGGAGCCATCTCAGAATTCATCCCAGAGAAGCAGGGCGCCCAGTCTCAAAAGCCTTGGACCGAAGGAGACAGCATAAATGAGTAAGCACTATTCCAAGCACAACACAAAATGGAAGGCACATGCCAGCCTAAGAGGACCTCTCAGTTAACCCTTTTCTGAGAGAAGCTAGAAATCCAGATTTTTATGTGTAATCTCTTTTTAGTAAACTACTTCAAAAATTTTTCCAAGACTCTATAGACCAAGTAAAAGATGCCTCAGTTGGGGGCATCTGGGTGGCTCAGTCATTAGGCGTCTGCCTTCAGGTCGGGTCATGGTCCCAGGGTCCTGGGATCAGGCCCGAGTCAGGCTCCCTGCTCTGAGGGAGGCCTGCTTCTCCCTCTCCCACTCCTCCTGCTTGTGTTCTCTCTTTCCCTGTCAAATAAACAAATAAAATCTTAATTTAAAAAAAAAAAAAAAAAAAAGGGTCCCTCAGTTCCATGTGCTGAGGAAGGTTCCAAATAAGGGTCATTTGTGAACTCTAATCTAGAATCCCTTAGAGAACGAAGAGAGGTCACTGCTTCCCTTACTTAAACTGGTTCTACGCCTCCACTTCTCAGCCCTCCACTCAACCCCAGGCCAGACTAGCTACCACCGCAAGGGACCCTGGCTCCTTCTGGGAGGCAGGAAGAGAGGAAGTTCCTGTTTTACTGCCAATTTTGAGCTGGGCTGAAGCTGTGTTTCTAACATCCCAAAAGATGGAGCTCTAAGTGCCCCTTCTATCAAAAACATTGTTACACACAGTGGCTAAGTCTGACTTTTATTCTTCATGTATGGTGTATGTTAAAAGGGATTTTAACTTTGTAGGCTAGTTTGGGAGTTACCTATCAAATGTAACAATGTGTCTATGGGAAAACCACACTTAAAATTCCAAAATAAATACATGTACAGATAATCTTCAGGAACTATTTGTAAAATGAAGGTTTTCTAAATTCTCATAATATCACTATTGAACTTTAAGACTTGCTCACTGGCCACAGGGTACCAAATAGCCTAAACACATTTAAAGAAAATTACAAAAGCACATTAAAAATATATTCACAATTAAGGTTTTACAGATCAGTCTAAATAATATACTAGTATATGTGTTGCCTCATGTCATAAAAGGGTCCTAGCAACCAAAGTTAACATTCCTATTTCCCAGCATTAGCCCTACGTATCCTCTTCCTAATCTTCCCACAAAATGTCATGAGAACTACAAAAACTAGTAAAGTGAGATTCCACAAAAAAATAAAGATGGGTTTTTTAAAGCGATATGACACTATGATACAACGGCACATCAGCTGGCACAAAAAGGTGTTAGTGAGTGTGCCACATCACAAAGAAAAACCAAGCATACTCAGATTCTTCTCTGGAATAGGAATTCATGCAACAGGCCGAAACATTACTTTCAAACTATAGCAAGAGGTCTGAAACACCCTGAGCGCTAATGTAATTAAAAATGTGGGAAATTTTTCATGTTTAGTAAAATTTTAATAAGTATAATGGTAATAAAGCAAAATTAACCAAAATCAAAAATAAAACCAAGAGAATACAAAATTGCCAAGGCCAAGAAATGTCAAAATTCACTTATCAAATGAAGTGATGAGGTCTCCAGCTGATTTCCTTCTGAAATAAATTCTGTATGAATCAATTTGAGTAAATGCATAGAGCAGCACACAGAGAGATATAAGAAAGCAACAGTCTGGGCTCTCAATACCAGAATATTCTGAGATGTTGCTTTGGTTTGAATTAATCACAGTTGACCTTCAGCTCCTCAAATCAATAAACAGTTACTCTTTTGTTTGTATCATAAAAATATGGTTTATGTAAGCAAAATCCATCTGTTAGCATCTTAAAATCTGACTGATGATTTTTGGAAAAACTATTCTTTAAAAAGAATTTTGCTTATGTATCCTGTTTTTCACTCCCTGTTCCTCCAAAACTTGAGGACTGAATCTTTGCTCAACAGCACTGAATGCTTACCCGTTATCTAGATTACAATCTTTTTTTTTTTTTTTTTTTTTAGTAAGCAACTAAAAACATAGTAGCGGAAGACAATGTAAAATAGAACAGGTAAAAAACACATCTGAACTGGATTATTTCTCATAAACTTAAACCCAATTAGTATTTAATAACTGAAAAGACAGGACATCCTAGTTTCATAGTATGGCATCTAGTCTTCAGGACTGACTATGGATGAACAATTGTAAAATTTTCAGGGGGAGAGGAAAAGAGAAATAAGTGGTTGAATTTACCATTTTTCAAAAGTATGTGAAAGGTGCAGATCTGATGGTGTCTATTGACGCTGGCATTTTTAATGTTATAATACTCTAAGAAAAATCACTACAAAAAAAGAGCAATAATGGGTATTTTTAAATGGTATAATGAGAGATGATTTTTTTTTCTCCTTTTAACTCTTTTCTCACTTCCAAGTTTTATATAATAGGAATGCACTATTTTCAAATAGTAAAAAGTCTAGTCTAAAATATTCTTAGGGGCACCTCGGTAGCTCAGTTGGTTAAATGTCCAACTCAGCTTAGGTCTTGATCTCAGGGTCGTGAGTTCAAGTTCTATGCTGGGCTCCAAGCTGGGTCCAGAGCCTACTTAAAACTAAATAAATCAAATATTCTTTATGTTAGATAAAACAAAGTCAATGTGTTGCAAGAAAAGCAAGTCCCTAGATCTGTATTTTTCATGTATTTTTTTAAGTTGATAAACTCTGTAAAGTTTGTAGCTTTGTTCTTGAGCAAAATAATAATAGTAATAATAATTTCACCTGTTCCCTTCCGTGCAAGTTCCATACTCCACTGGGGTTTTGTGGTGGGTGTGCCATCGCAGCCTGGTGAGTGCTGGGGTATTAAAGCAGATCGGGAGCCGGTTGGCCGGTATTTAGAGAGCCCTAGAATGCCAAGGAAGAGGGAAAAGAGGCATTTATTTCTTGGTTTACTCAAAGAAGAAAAAAGCTTGACCTGTTTTTATCAGTTAACCTTAAAACCAGAAGCAGTTCAAGAGTAGAATTCTAACAATAAAAAGAATACTCCAGGGACGCCTGGGTGGCGCAGTTGGTTGGACGACTGCCTTCGGCTCAGGGCGTGATCCTGGAGTCCCGGGATCGAGTCCCACATCAGGCTCCCAGCTCCATGGGGAGTCTGCTTCACTCTCTGACCTTCTCCTCGCTCATGCTCTTTCTCACTGTCTCTCTCTCAAATAAATAAATAAAATCTTTAAAAAAAAAAAAAAAAAAAAAAGAATACTCCTAACTACTAAAGCTCCTATTTGATTTTAATCCTTTGTCATGGTTCCTATATGCTTAAGTCTAAGAACAACACAGACTCAAGAAAGACAGTGAAGTGCGACTGGCTTGCTAAATACATAAAGTGGATTCTATATTTGAGGTGGAAACCGTATTTTATATTACGTGTGTGGAATTTTGCATATAGTCAAGTTTCTTTGCTCCCCTGAAAATTTGATGATAAATTCTATTGTAATATTTACTCAAGAAAAAGGTAAAAGTAATCTAGGGGTTACAGAAGACATTTCAAACAGGAAATGTTTTAATGGCATGATGCGGACAGCACTGGAGGAGCTATCAGGAGATCTTGGCTCTGATTCCAAATTATCAACAAATTAGATAATCCAGGTAAGACATTATGTCATCAAGTCTCAAGTCCTTTATTTGTCACTTGGAAAAGTTCTAAGGTCAGTCTAGACCTGAGCTGGCTATGAGTCTAGACCTCAGCTGATACCTGAGTGCATCATTTAGGACAAGTGACCTAATACTTCTCTCTTAAGTTTACTTATCTATAAAATGGATTGAACAGATAAATAGTTGTTAAGATCTCTTCAATCAGAAAAGATTAAGAATTCATGACCTTTCAGTTTTCAAATGTATCTCAGGCTCATATTCTACCTGAAGTCAGTTCTCAAATTCTACTAGCTTATCTCAGATCACTAAATAGTGAAAAATAATTTATGTCTCAAAACTAAAATTTAATAAAAAGCAGACCAAGGTAGGTAAGGAGGCCTTTGCACAAATATAGCAAGTTTCAAAGAAGGAAGAAAAACAAGGAAGAAAAAAGAAAAAATATCATTCAAACATAAAGGTCATAAAAAGATAACCAGTATGGAGTATAAATAAATACTCCCTTTTTTTTTAAATAAAAAGAAAATAGGAACTGTACCCAGAAAAAAAAGAAAAAAGAAAAAAACTCATATTTCCAATAAAAAATGCATTATAAAGTAAACTTGAGGGTGCCTGGCTGGCTCAGTCAATAAAGCATATGACTCTTGATCTTGGTATCACTGAGTTCAAGCCCACATTGGGCCTAGAGATTATTTAAAAAAAAAAAGTAAACTAAACTTGATTTATCATTTACAACTAATTAACAAGTATCTTTTAAGTTATTACAGTGATAACAAAACAATACTATGCATACAAAAATGATAAAGGATAAATAAATGAAAATTAATAAATTCCATCTTACATATCAACATGGATGACTTTAGAAGCATAATGTTCACTGAGAAAAGTTAAGCCACATTGGTATCATACCATTTCCATAAAATTAAAAAAACAAGTGCAAGGAAATCCTGTATTTATGTGGCATACTATAAAGAAAAGCAACAGAATGATTACGAAAAAGTAAAAAAGGAAACTGATGATAGTCTTTACTTCTAGTGCAAAAGCAGGTAAACAGAACCAGAAAGAGGCACAGAGGGAATGACCCTGGCATGGAGCCCAAGACGCAGGTTCGAGTGGAGAGTAGGTTCACTGGTATTTGTTTTATTACTGTATTTCATACCTTACATGCAAGTTACATCAACGTTTTATCCCTGAAAGTTATAAAATGATAACATAAACTAGGTATTTACTCTTCATAAATATTTGGCCCAATATATCAAGAACTGTGAAAATCTTCTGAAGGTAAGTATCTCACAATACAGTTAAAACTAATCTTTTCACCAATAATATATTTTGGGAAATTTAACCAAAGAATATAAAGAAACAAAAGCTTTTGTATGAAGATATTCAGTGCAGAATTACCTATAATAAAAAAAATACTTGAAACTAGGCCTAAACACCTACCAACACAGAAAAATAAGGTACATTATAGTCTATCAACCCAATATTGTCTCGGGTACTATTTTCAAAAGGAAAGATTATGATGTTTGAGAAATGCATGCAAAAATCTCTAGGCAGGCAAAAAGAGAAAGCAGTGTTATGGGAGGTATTGCTTCAAAGTTTAAAATTATGATTACATTACTAAAAAGAAAACAGATCTGGTATTTTATTTTGAAGTTAAGTCAACTACAAAAAAAAAAGGTTGGCGGGAACCCTTAAAGCTACTGGTAGAATTGTTGAATGAATTTTTTTAAAAAACACAAATCCAGGAGGAGGAGTCAAGATGGCAGAGAAGTAGCAGGTTGAGACTATATCAGGTAGCAGGAGATCAGCTAGATAGCTTATCAATCCATTGCAAACACCTACAAATCCAACAGGAGACCGAAGAGAAGAACAGCAACAATTCTAGGAACAGAAAATCGACCACTTTCTGAAAGGTAGGACCAGCGGAGAAGTGAATCCAAAGCCATGGGAAGATAGACTGCAGTGGGAGGGCCAGCTCCCGGCAAGCGGCGGAGCAACGGAGCACAACATCAGGACTTTTAAAAGTCTGTTCCGCTGAGGGACCTCGCTCCAGAGGCTAAGCTGGGGTGAAGCCCACGCAGGGTCAGCATGGCCCCAGGTCCGGCGGGGTCACAGAAGGATCGGGGGTGTCTGAGTGTCGCAGAGCTTGCAGGTATTAGAACGGGGAAGCCGGCTACAGAGACAGAGCCGAGGAGTGAGCTCTCAGCTCAGGGTTACCTTGAACCGGTTGCAGGCTCGGTGAGCTCAGAGCATAGCCAGAGGCCAGGGACACGGGAGTGACTGAGCGCTTGTCTCTGAGGGAGCACAGAGGAGTGGGGCCCTAAGCTCTTGGCTCCTCCAGGTCGGAGACTGGGAGGCCGCCATTTTCATCCCCGTCCTCTGGAACTCTACAGAAAGTGCTCAGGGGACAAAAGCTCCCAAAAGCGAAACCGAGGGGATTACTTAGCCTGGCCCCTGGGTAAGGGCAATCCAATTCCGCCTGGGGCAAAGACACCTGAGAATCACTACAACAGGCCCCTCCCCCAGAAGATCAATAAGAAATCCCGTCAAGACCAAGTTCACGTACCAAGGAGAACAGCAGAATGACAGAGGAGGAGGAAGCAAAGCATGGAATTCATGGCTTTCTCCCCATGATTCCTTAGTCTTGCAGTTAATTTAATTTTTTTAATTTAATTTTTTTTCTTCTTCTAAATTTTTTTTAACTTTCACCCTTTCCTCTTTTAATGCTTTTAAACTAGTTTATCTTAACAATACCTTTCATTTAAAAAAAATAATAACTGTTTGACACTTCATTATTATAGTCATATTTTATCCTTCATTGTATCTAACTTTATTTTTTGTATAAACATAGGGTTTCTTCTAAAAAATTTGGGGCAGAACTTCTTCTAATAGATCAAAATATGCCCTAAATCTAGCTCCGGGCTTGATCTAGTCTCCAGCCTGAGCAAAATCTCTCCACTTTTTTTTCTTTAGTCTCCCAACCAACTTAATCAACTCCTTTTTTATAAATTAAAAAATAAAAAATTTTTTTTTTTCATCTTTATAGGCATATTCCATTCCTTCATTGTGTTTACCCTTACATATGTTTTTCATTCTTTAAAATTTTGGGAGGTAGTTTCTTCTAAGAGACCAAAATACTCCCAAAATTTAGTGGGTGACCCTGTTCTAGTCACCAGTCTAATATATATCTTTTTTTCTTTTTTATATATTTTTAAAATTTGTTTTCTTTCTTTCTTTTCTTTTTCTTTTTTTTCTGAACTTCTTTTTATTCCCTTTCTTCTCCACCATGATTTGGGGTCTCTTCTGATTTGGCTAAAGCACATTTCCCTGGGGGTCTTTGCCACCCTTTTAGTATTTTATTTGCTCCTTCATCTGGACAAAATGACAAGGCGGAAAAACTCACCACAAAAAAAACGAACAAGAGGCAATACCAAAGGCTAGGGACTTAATCCATACAGACATTGGTAATATGGCAGATCTAGAGTTCAGAATGACGATTCTGGCCGGGCTTGAAAAAGGCTTGGAAGATATTAGAGAAACGCTCTCTGGGATAAAAGCCCTTTCTGGAAAAATAAAAGAACTAAAATCTAACCAAGTTGAAATCAAAAAAGCTATTAATGAGGTGTAATAAAAAATGGAGGCTCTTAGTGCTAGGATAAATGAGGCAGAAGAAGGAATTAGTGATATAGAAGACCAAATGACAGAGAATAAAGAAGCTGAGCAAAAAAGAGAAACAAATACCATACCACGAGGGGAGAATTCGAGAGATAAGTGACACCATAAGATGAAACAACATTAGAATAATTGAGATTCCAGAAGAAGAAGAAAGAGAGAGGGGAGCAGAAGGTATATTAGAGAGAATTATTGTACAGAATTTCCCTAATATGGCAAGGGGAACAAGCATCAAAATCCAGGAAGTGCAGAGAACCCCCCTCAAAATCAATTTAAGAATAGGTCCACACTGTGTCACCTAACAGTAAAATTTACAAGTCTTACCGACAAAGAGAAAATCCTAAAAGCAGCCCAGGAAAAGAATTCTCTAACATACAAAGGTAAAAGCATTAGATTGGCAGCAGACTTATCCACAGAGACCTGGCAGGCCAGAAAAAACTGGCATGATATATTCAGAGCATAAAATGAGAAAAACATGCAGTCAAGAATACTATATCCAGCTAGGCTATCACTGAAAATAGAAGGAGAGATAAAAAGTTTCCAGGACAAACAAAAACTGAAAGAATTTGCAAACACCAAACCAGCTCTACAGGAAATATTGAAAGGGGTCCTGTAAGCTAAGAGAGACCCTAAAAGTAGTAGATCAGAAAGGAACAGAGACAATATACAGTAACAGTCACCTTACAGGCAATACAATGGCACTAAATTCATATCTCTCAATAGTTACCCTGAATGTTGATGGACTAAATGCCCCAATCAAAAGACACAGGGTATCAGAATGGATAAAAAAACAAAACCCATCAATATGCTGCCTACAAGAAACTCATTTTATACCCGAAGACACCTCCAGATTTAAAGTGAGGGGGTGGAAAACAATTTACCATGCTAATGGACATCAAAAGAAGGCTGGGGTGGCAATCCTTCTATCAGATCAATTAGATTTTAAGCCAAAGACTATAACAAGAGATGAGGAAGGACACTATATCATACTCAAAGGGTCTGTACAACAAGAAGATCTAACGATTTTAAATATCTATGCTCCCAACATGGGAGCAGCCAACTATATAAACCAATTAATAACAAAATCAAAGAAATACATAGACAATAATACAATAATAGTAGGGGACTTTAACACTCCCCCTCACTGAAACGGACAGATCATCCAAGCAAAAGTTGAACAAGGAAATAAAGGCCTTAAATGACACACTGGACCAGATGGACATCATAGATCTATTCAGAACATTTCATCCCAAGGCAACAGAATACACATTCTACTCTAGTGCACATGGAACTTTCTCCAGAATAGATCACATCCTGGGTCACAAATCAGGTCTCAACCGGTATCAAAAGATTGGGATCATTCCCTGCATATTTTCATTCCACAACGCTCTGAAGCTAGAACTCAATCACAATAGGAAATTTGAAAAGAACCCAAATACATGGAGACTAAAGAGCATCCTTCCAAAGAATGGATGGGTCAACAAAGAAATTAAGGAAGAATTGAAAAAATTCATGGAAACAAATGATAATGAAAACACAACGGTTCAAAATCTGTGGGACACAGCAAAGGCAGTCCTGGGAGGAAAACATATCGTGATACAAGACTTTCTCAAGAAACAAGAAAGGTCTCAAATACACAACCTAACCCTATACCTAAAGGAGCTAGAGAAAGAACAAGAAAGAAACCCTAAACCCAGCAGAAGAAGAGAAATCATAAAGATCAGAGCAGAAATCAATGAAATAGAAACCAAAAAACCAACAGAACAAATCAATGAAACTAAGAGCTGGTTCTTTGAAAGAATTAATAACATTGATAAACCTCTGGCCAGACTTATCAAAAAGAAAAGAGAAAGAACCCCAAAAAATAAAATCATGAATGAAAGAGGAGAGATCACAACCAACACCAAAGAAATACAAACAATTATAAGAACATATTATAAACAACTCTATGGCAACAAATCTGACAATCTGGAAGAAATGGATGCATTCCTGGAGACATATAAACTACCACAACTGAACCAGGAAGAAACAGAAAACCTGAACAGACCTATAACCAGTAAGAAGATTGAAACAGTCATCAAAAATCCCCAAACAAACAAAAGCCCAGGGCCAGACGGCTTCCCAGGGGAGTTCTACCAAACATTTAAAGAAGAATTAATACCTATTCTCCTGAAACTGATCCAAAAAATAGAAATGGAAGGAAAACTTCCAAACTCATTTTATGAGGCATCACCTTGATCCCCAAACCAGACAAGGATCCCATCAAAAAAGAGAATTACAGACCAATATCCTTGATGAACACAGATGCGAAAATTCTCATCAAAATACTAGCCAATAGGATCCAACAATACATTAAAAAGATTATTCACCAAGACCAAGTGGGATTTATTCCAGGGTTGCAAGGTTGGTTCAACAACTACAAATCAATCAATGTGATACAACACATTAATAAAAGAAAGAACAAGAACTATATGATACTCTCAGTAGATGCTGAAAAAGCATTTGACAAAGTACAGCATCCCTTCCTGATCAAAACTCTTCAAGAGGGCACATACCTCAATATTATCAAAGCCATCTATGAAAAACCCACTGCAAATATCATTCTCAATGGAGAAAAACTGAAAGCTTTTCCGCTACGGTCAGGAACACGGCAGGGATGTCCATTATCACCACTGCTATTCAACATAGTACTAATAGACCTAGCCTCGGCAATCAGACAACAAAAAGAAATGAAAGGCATCCAAATCGGCAAAGAAGAAGTCAAACTATCACTTTTTGCAGATGATATGATACTATATGTGGAAAAACCAAAAGGCTCCACTCCAAAACTTCTAGAACTTATATAGGAATTCAGTCAAGTGTCAGGATATAAAATCAATACACAGAAAT
Source organism: Neogale vison (assembly GCF_020171115.1). Taxonomy (NCBI): domain Eukaryota; kingdom Metazoa; phylum Chordata; class Mammalia; order Carnivora; family Mustelidae; genus Neogale; species Neogale vison. The sequence continues at coordinate 20,035,025 of NC_058094.1, read as the reverse complement.
CAGTTGCATTTCTCTACATCAACAAGACAGAAGGAAGAGAAATTAAGGAATCAATCCCATTTACAGTTGCACCCAAAACCATAAGATACCTAGGAATAAACCTAACCAAAGAGGCAAAGAATCCATACTCAGATAACTATAAAGTACTCATGAAAGAAATTGAGGAAGACACAAAGAAATGGAAAAATGTTCCATGCTCCTTGACTGGAAGAGTAAATATTGTGAAAATGTCTATGCTACCTAAAGCAATCTACACATTTCATGCAATCCCTATCAAAATCCCATCCATTTTTTTCAAAGAAATGAAACAAATAATCCTAAAATTTATATGGAACCAGAAAAGACCTCGAATAGCCAAAGGAATACTGAAAAAGAAAGCCAAAGTTGGCAGCATCACAATTCCGGACTTCAAGCTCTATTACAAAGCTGTCATCATCAAGACAGTATAGTACTGGCACAAAAACAGACATAAATCAATAGAACAGAATAGAGAGCCCAGAAATAGACCCTCAACTCTATGGTCAACTAATCTTTGACAAAGCAGGAAAGAATGTCCAATGGAAAAAAGATAGCCTCTTCAACAAATGGTGTTGGGAAAATTGGACAGCCACGTGCAGAAAAATGAAATTGGACCATTTCCTTACACCACACACGAAAATAGACTCAAAATGGATGAAGGACCTCAATGTGAGAAAGGAATCCATCAAAATCCTTGAGGCGAACACAGGCAGCAACCTCTTTGACCTCAGCCACAGCAACTTCTTCCTGGGAACATCATCAAAAGCAAGGGAAGCAAGGGCAAAAATGGACTATTGGGATTTCATCAAGATCAAAAGCTTTTGCGCAGCAATGGAAACAGTTAACAAAACCAAAAGACTACTGACAGAATGGGAGAAGATATTTGCAAACGACATATCAGATAAAGGGCTAGTATCCAAAATCTATAAAGAGCTTAGCAAACTCAACACCCAAAGAACAAATAATCCAATCAAGAAATGGCCAGAGAACATGAACAGACATTTCTGCAAAGAAGACATCCAGATGGCCAATAGACACATGAAAAAGTGCTCCACATCACTCGGCATCAGAGAAATACTAATCAAAACCACAGTGAGATACCACCTCACACCAGTCAGAATGGCTAAAATCAACAAGTCAGGAAATGACAGATGCTGGCGAGGATGTGGAGAAAGAGGAACCCTCCTCCACTGTTGGTGGGAATGCAAGCTGGTGCCACCACTCTGGAAAACAGCATGGAGGATCCTCAAAAAGTTGAAAACAGAGCTACCCTATAACCTAGCAATTGCACTACTGGGTATTTACCCTAAAGATACAAATGTAGTGATCCGTAGGGGCATGTGCACAAGAATGTTTATAGCAGCAATGTCCACAATAGCCAAATTATGGAAAGAACCTAGATGTCCATCAATAGATGAATGGATAAAGAAGATGTGGTATATATACATAATGGAATACTATGCAGCCATCAAAAGAAATGAAATCTTGCCATTTGCGACAACACGGATGGAACTAGAGGGTACTACGTTTAGCGAAATAAGTCAATCGGAGAAAGACAACTATCATATGATCTCCCTGATACAAGGAAGTGGAGATGCAACGTGGGGGGCTTGCGGGGGTAGGGAAAGAATAAATGAAACAAGATGGGATTGGGAAGGAGATAAACCATAAGTGACTCTTAATTTCACAAAACAAACTGAGGGTTGCTGGGGGGAGGGGAGCTGGGAGAAGGGGTGGGGTTATGGACATTGGGGAGGCTATGTGCTATGGTGAGTACTATGAAGTGTGTAAACCTGGCGATTCACAGACCTGTACCCCTGGGGACAAAAATACATTATATGTTTATAAAAAAATAAACAAAATTTAATTAAAAAAAATAAATCCAGAAGTATGCCAAATACTTAAAAAGGACCAAAATGAAACATAATTTTTAAAAATCCTTTAAAAATCCTTATTCCTTTGCTAATATGCATTATAATCTGATACAATCTAGTATTTGATACTACCTACTTTTCAACTTTATAGCTGTTCACTTGTAAATAAAGCAAGTGGTCTTAGAACAGCAGTACCAGGAGAACTCTCTTCATCACATCCTGATTACTGTACACCAGTCTTACCTGGAGTCGATGGCCTTTCAAGCATGTTCAAATGATGGGAAATGAATGCCTGGCTATCATGAACCGTGTCCATGTCAATTTCCTCCTCATCTTGAGAATTTGAAAACTAAAACACACACACAAAACAAAGGAGAAAAAGAGCTTTTACATCGCTTTACGTTTGGATCTTAGCTCTTAGGAAAGGTAGCAGAGAGGCCACAGAACATACCCCCACATCTTAAAAGGAAAAGTAGTCTTTTTCTCAAAAAGTACTATGAATAAGAAAAAATTAAGTGGGCCAGCCTTTAAAAGAAGCTGAATGGATATTACTGGAAATGAAACAGCAACTAAAATCTACTCCTATGTTGTAGGGAGAGGGAGTGAGCCATGGCAGACAACACACACATAGTTCCTCCCCCAAAAGAGAGAAGAAGTATGTGATAATAGAAGTTAAATAATCAGATGGAAGATCTTAAATGGACATTTGGGTTCTTTTATGATTCAGTCTGCCCCATCTGTTCCTGCTAAGGAAAAACCATTGGAAGTATTCAAAAAGATTTACAAGAAGGTGAATATCCTACACTATTAATACAGGTTGAACCTGTATTTCTTACTCTGATTTTGAGTTTGACTTTACTGCTATCCTCATTCTTCTCCAGTATTTGACCAGGTTCTAGTGGGGACCCCAGTGGTGTATCAGCCTTCCTCTTCACTCCCTGCTGATGAGCTGACATATTACATGTTGCTTCCTTGGCAAGGTGATCATCTTCCTGCGGCAATATTCAAGATCAAAATTAGATTTCTGAAGACAAGTAGCTCATATTATAGCTGAACACTAATAGCTACAGCAACCATGCAGATTAGAACATGCCCAGTGCCTAAAAATTATCAGCAATGGGCTTAAAATAATCTTCACCTTTTCCTGTCTGCTGGTCTTTTTGGGGGGAGGTGGGAGGTATATAAGCAAACTTCTAGAGCTTTCCCAAAAGAATGTATCTTTTGGTATCATTTCCTCCTCTTCTGAAGACTCCAAGAATGAATGTGAGTAAGTTAACATAAATGGGCAAGAATTAGAAACATATTTATGTCTACAACTTTGTAAATATTCAGATTTGAAAGAGCACATTAATGAGACTCTTTTTTTTTTCCTATGTTAAGATCATCTTACTTCTTCATAACCCAAACTCTAGAATACATTTCAAATTTACAACAAATACGTACAACTCTATTCCAGAAAATTCTAGGTGAATAAACAAATTTAAAATAATTATCACTAAGTAGCATGAAGAGAATCTCAGTTTTCAAGTGTCAAAACACCAGCAGGGAATTGCCAGGCAAGTAATCTGGTCTAAATATTGGCGAAAAATGAAGCATGAGTTATTAAGGACATTTTGTTATTCATATGAAAATCATTTCTGGAAAACTTTTTTTGAATTACAGTAAAATGATTCCTCAAAGTCTTTCTGCAAAAAGTCTGGTAATTTTCTAATGCATAGCTAGAAATAAAAGCTTTTTTAAAAGGCAAACACAGACACACATACATAAATAAAAATGCAACATATCAACTCTTCCCAAATCAGCAGCTTACTCATTTACCTGACCATTCACTGTTATGTAATTCGAAAAGCATTTGCCAGGCACTTCTCATATGCTTAGAATTGTGCTAGGTATGACACAGAGTAGCAAAAAAACCAAACCAAAACAAAACAAAAACACAAAGTCAGGGCCCTTGTGTTCAAATAGTTTGCCAACAGCATATACAGATAAGATTAACTATTCATTTTATTTTTCTACTACTCAGGAAGAAATTCAACAGTTAAGTACAAAAACACCAGGTCATGACAAAAGGGGAAAAGGGACTGGCAGGACCTTATGTGCCACATGCAGCCGTGCAGCTTGTTGGGAGCACTTTCCGGAGTGCTCTCAACTACTGCCAGCTGGCCGTCATTTTCAAGTGGCACATGAAACTCTTCGTGACTTTAAAGTTTGCCAGTCAAAAAAAGCCATTCTCCTCTCTAGAGAGCCCTCTATGATAAAACTACACCTTCCATAATGCATGGGATTCTTACAGGGTTCGGAAATCCAACTAGCTGTGCGTGACTACTTGGATTAATCGCAGCTTCTTGGTTGCCTGCTATGGCCTCTGGAATTATGGTCGGATTCAAGACAGCTTTTTTCTCTTTTAGATTAAGAACCAACCCAAGCTCTGGTAAGGGCAAGCAGGAAGGTCTACTGAGGCCAAAGAGTGTGAAGTACAAGTCCACAGCACCACACCGTAACCTCCAGTCATGTGACGTTCCTAAGAAGTAAATAATAAAGAAATAAGTCAGTATGTACATCTATCCACAAATTTTTAACTGTTCCACAACCTACAAAGGGGAAAAGATTAAGATGTCAAGGGGCCATCTAATGACCTGGGCTCCGCTGGCAAACCCTCTACTCTCAAGACGCATCTTAACATAGATATTCAGAAATCGTTATGGAGGCAGTAAATGCTTTTCTTCTTTAAAAAAAAATTTTTTTATTTGAGAGAGATAGCGCACGCACAAACGTGTGTACAGGGGTGCGGGGGGTGCGGACGGGAGGGAGAGAGCATCGCAAGCTGACTGGGGAGCCCACGTGGGGCTCGATCTATGAGCCTGAGATCATGACCTGACCTGAAATCAAGAGTCGGGAGGCTTAACCAACTGAGCCACCCAGGTGCCCCTGGAAGCAGTAAATGTCAGTGAATGAAGCTAATGAGTTTTATAACTGGAAAAAATGTTATCATTATACTATTTTTTTTTTTTTTTTTAAGATTTATTTTAGAGAAAGAGTGCAAGTGAGTAGCGGGAGGGACAGAGGGAGAGAAGAAGACTAAGTGCTGAGTGTGGAGCCTGACCAGGGGCTCCATCTCAGCACTCTGAGATCATGACCTGAGCTGAAAGCAAGAGTAAGATGCTTAACCAACTGAGCCACCCAGGTACCCCCATTATAGCATTCTTCTTAGCAAATGAATATTAGACAGTCACTAAAAATTTAATATTCCCCAAACAGTATTTTTTTCTGGCTTTAAATCTTCCTTTTAATTCTTCCTCCTCAGTAACTACTCCACGTTCATTCATTCCCTGTTCATCTTGTCGGATTTTCTTCTTGAACAGCCCATTAGGAAGACAGCACACCATGAGGCTTTATGAACCCTACCACTTGAAACAAATTCTCCTGTCAAAGTTATTACTTTTAGGTTTAAAATATGGTAAGGAATCCTACAACTGCTTAAAATAACATGGTTCAAAACTTCATTGAGGAGGAGGAAAATGTTTTGCTAAATGTCTTTATATTTGTGTTGCTCTACTAGGTATTTGTTTAAAAAATAAAAATTAAAGAAAAAAGCAAATCCCATGGATAGCAACAGCTGGTAAAACACATACTGACCAGAAGACTGACTGTGTAGAAATTCGGTTTAAAGTCATTGAGAGACTAGAGACAAGTTCTTTCAATTTCTGATGAATCTCGGTCTTTTTTATCTCCAAAATAAGGGTTTTGATCTTAGATTACACCTTATCCCATATAATAGCAGATCAGAGAGCAAATCAATACAAGAATTCTTTCTCACTTTCCCTTTTTTCCCCAAATGAGCCCTCCAGGAAGATACTGCTATCAAATGGAACTGACTGAAAGGACAAAATCTGTCACCTACGGTTGAAGAATTGCTATGGCTTCTAGGCAGAATTTGAAGTGAAGTACAGAATTTAAAATAAATGAAAAGTGACATGTAAATTCTTCTGGATAAGAAAAATCCTACAAATACTTAATTTTGATCAAGAACTGTGATTTCAAAGGAGGACCATAATGTAGGAAAAGAAGTTGCTACAGCAAATTTTAGACAGCATAAATACTAGGTTTTGTGGTTTTCAACAAATATTAGAATGAGTAAATAAACTGCCATCAGTCATGTAGTGGTTCTGATGAGACATACTCAAATAGGTAATAAACATGACATAAATTTTATGCCAAGGAAATCCATACGGGAGGAATATTATTTCGGAGAGCTCCTACTATATACGACACTGGGCTAGGCACCTTACATGCCTAAATCTGATGTACATGCCGACATGATGTACATGAAACAGCTAACATCAATCCTGTTTGAGACATCTTAACTTTGCTACTATGTGAGAAGGTAACAGACAAATAGCATTGTTAAAAGCAAAAGAAAGAAACGTCTGTTCATGTCCTCTGCCCATTTCTTGATTGGATTATTTGTTCTTTGGGTGTTGAGTTTGTTAAGTTCTTTATAGATTTTGGACACTAGTCCTTTATCTGATATGTCGTTTGCAAATATCTTCTCCCATTCTGTCAGTTGTCTTTTGATTTTGTTAACTGTTTCCTTTGCTGTGCAAAAGCTTTTGATCTTGATGAAATCCCAACAGTTCATTTTTGCCTTTGCTTCCCTTGCTTTTGGCGATGTTCCTAGGAAGATGTTGCTGCGGCTGAGGTCGAAGAAGTTGCTGCCTGAGTTCTCCTCAAGGATTTTGATGGATTCCTTTCTCACATTGAGGTCCTTAATCCATTTTGAGTTTATTTTTGTGTGTGGTGTAAGGAAATGGTCCAATTTCATTTTTCTGCACGTGGCTGTCCAATTTTCCCAACACCATTTATTAAAGAGGCTGTCTTTTTTCCATTGGACATTCTTTCCTGCTTTGTCAAAGATTAGTTGACCATAGAGTTGAGGGTCTATTTCTGGGCTCTCTATTCTGTTCCATTGATCTATGTGTCTGTTTTTGTGCCAGTACCATGCTGTCTTGATGATGACAGCTTTGTAATAGAGCTTGAAGTCCGGAATTGTGATGTCACCAACTTTGGCTTTCTTTTTCAATATCCCTTTGGCTATTCGAGGTCTTTTCTGGTTCCATATAAATTTTAAAATTATTTGTTCCATTTCTTTGAAGAAGATGGATGGTACTTTGATAGGAATTGCATTAAATGTGTAGATTGCTTTAGGTAGCATAGACATTTTCACAATATTTATTCTTCCAATCCAGGAGCATGGAACATTTTTCCATTTCTTTGTGTCTTCCTCAATTTCTTTCATGAGTACTTTATAGTTTTCTGAGTATAGATTCTTAGCCTCTTTGGTTAGGTTTATTCCTAGGTATCTTATGGTTTTGGGTGCAATTGTAAATGGGATTGACTCCTTAATTTTTCTTCTGTCTTGTTGTTGGTGTAGAGAAATGCAACTGATTTCTGTGCATTGATCTTATATCCTGACACTTTACTGAATTCCTGTACAAGTTCTAGCAGTTTTGGAGTGGAGTCTTTTGGGTTTTCCACATAGAGTATCATATCATCTGCGAAGAGTCATAATTTGACTTCTTCTTTGCCGATTTGGATGCCTTTAATTTCCTTTTGTTGTCTGATTGCTGAGGCTAGGGTTAGGGTGAAAAAGTGCTCCATATCACTCAGCATCAGGGAAATACAAATCAAAACTACAATGAGATATCACCTCACACCAGTCAGAATGGCTAAAATCAACAAGTCAGGAAATGACAGATGCTGGTGAGGATGCAGAGAAAGGGGAACCCTCCTACACTGTTGGTAGGAATGCAAGCTGGTGCAACCACTCTGGAAAACAGCATGGAGGTTCCTCAAAATGCTGAAAATAGAACTGCCCTATGACCCAGCAATTGCACTACTGGGTATTTACCCTAAAGATACAAATGTAGTGATCCAAAGGGGCACATGCACCCGAATGTTTATAGCAGCAATGTCCACAATAGGCAAACTATGGAAAGAACCTAGATGTCCATCAACAGATGAATGGATCAAGAAGATGTGGTATATATACACAATGGAATACTATGCAGCCATCAAAAGAAATGAAATCTTGCCATTTGCGACAACATGGATGGAACTAGAGCGTATCATGCTTAGCGAAATAAGTCAAGTGGAGAAAGACAACTATTGTATGATCTCCCTGATATGAGGAAGTAGTGATGCAACATGGGGGCTTAAGTGGGTAGGAGAAGAATCCATGAAACAAGATGGGATAGGGAGGGAGACAAACCATAAGTGACTCTTAATCTCACGAAACAAACTGTGGGTTGCTGGGGAGGGGGGGGTTGGGAGGAGGGAGGTAGGGTTATGGACATTGGGGAGGGTATGTGCTTTTGGGTAAATTGGAAGGGGTGGTGAACCATGAGAGACTCTGGACTCTGAAAAACAATCTGAGGGGTTTGAAGTGGCGGAGGGGTGGGAGGTTGGGGTACCAGGTGGTGGGTATTATAGAGGGCACGGCTTGCATGGAGCACTGGGTGTGGTGAAAAAATAATGAATACTGTTTTTCTGAAAATAAATAAATTGGAAGGAAAAAAAAAAAAAAGCAAAAGAAAGGCAAGAGCTCCTAAGGAGGATGAGGTTTTTGCCATAAAAACTACAGAGAAACTAGACATGGTAAGAACAGTATGGATTGAAGAGTAAGGATTTTATGCTGGAAATCCATTTCTTTCTGTGGAATATGTAGCTCTGGACCTTTTAATGGCCTACCACTGCTTAAGTTTTTGTAGGCATCCACTATTCTCCTCCTCGAAGCATTTTCCACACGGAGGTTCCACAAAGGGCAGGTATCGGATTCCCGAGGCTTTTATTACGAAGCCCGGATGGGCTCAAACCTCTGAAGGGAAGGAAGGAATCCCTGCCAGAGCAGCGAGCACTATCTACTCACGGGCGTCACAAGTAAAGGAGTGAACCTCAGGCATTTTATCAGCAAAGAAAACTGGAACGGTTTAGGGTACATTTATACTGGAAGAAAACTTAGCCTTGAAGATTGGCATCACCTAATCACATCTGCTGAACTACCTTGTGGATGACATCAAAATCAGTCAAGCAATTGAGTGTGAATTCCTAAGTTTTAAAAAAAATTATTAGCAAATGGAAAATGTACATTTTGATGAACTAGGGTGTTTTGTTTTTTTTTTTCAAAGTCAGCTTGAAGATGATTAGGCAGCACAGTGAAGGCTGCTAAATGCACTGAGCCCCTAGAGTAAGAACTTTGATGCTTTTTATTTCTATGTGGGCTTTCTGGTTTTGTTTTAAGATTTTATCTATTTCAGAGAGTGGGAGGGAGGGAGAGCATGTGCATGGGCACGAGACTGAGAGGAGGGGCAGAGGGAAAGGGAGATCACCTGCCGAGCAGGGAGCCCAATGCCCAGCTCGATCCCAGGACCTTGAGATCATGACCTGAACCAAAGGCAGACACTTAACCGACTGAAGCACCCAGGTGCCCCGCACTTTGTTTCGTTTTTTGAAAATTTCGGTAGATCCCCATTTGGATGGAGGAATGAATACTGTCTTGTTCCTGAGGGAAATTACTGATAGTGTTTCCTCCCTCAAAGAACTGATGTGTATGTATTAAAATGTAGGGCTGATAAGAGGGAGCTAAAAAATGAAGAGCAATTACAAAAGAGAAAAAAAAAAAAAAACAAAGCTCTACTCCACTATAAAATCATAGAACAGAATCTGAAAATGGCTGCACTATACTATACTATATACATATATATGTATATATGTATATATATATACATACAGTGCAACTAAGTTGAAAGACATACTGGGGAAAACATTTCTGCTAAATGACCTGCTGGCTCTGGGATCTTGGGCAAGTCAGGTGCCTGGGCCCTCAAAGGAGAACACAGATCTGAAGTAATGCGTAAGGTCCCCTCAGGTTAAAATTCTATGATTTCAAATCAATCAATTCCATTAGTGAGAAGCCCTGAAACAGTTCCTGACTTCTACCCTCAGTTACAGCATTTTGAAGACACTCTTCTAGCTTACATGGCTCCAATCACGGAAGCGGCAAGGAATGCTCAATAATATATGAACAACACAGTTATTCGCTCCTCTCGGGTCAAATGCTATCCCATCCTGTCCCCACTAGCGGTTATAGTCTGGGACCCACCCTGCTTACTTGAAACAGAAGAACAACACTCATGAAGAACGGAGGACACCCAGTACTGATATTCTCTACTCCAATCACGAAGTTTCTAAAGACAAACTCCCAAAAGGGCAAATCTGACACTATAAGAGCATCTCTACGTTTTTTGAAGTAATTGCTACTAAAGCTGATCCAGCCAAGACACTGCTAAGAAGAGAAGGAAAGCAAGCCACTGTTTCCAGGACATTTTCAAGAAACCCAGCATTTCTTATTGATGAAAGAACCCTGGAAATCTGAGCAGAGCTGAGTCAGGCAAATAACAACTGCCCTAGTTGTTGGTCCTGGGCAAGTCTATCCTGATCTCCCCATGCCTATTACACTAAGTACAAAAATTTAACTCACAGCCATGTGTGTGTACATGGATGAAATTTCCTACAAAATATTTATTAGTGTGTTTTCAATTTCTTGACCATTGTTCTTCCTAAAAAAGAGTGTTTACAGGGAGAACACCAGAAGGCCAGAACTTTCAAATCTTCTGACATTAATATCAAAACTATTTTCTTACTCCGAAATGTGGCAAACTCCACCAAACAATTTGAATTAGAAGCTTTCATTCTACCCCCTAGAGTATAGTTGTACACTTCCAAACACTAAAAAGTATGATGTAAACAGCCATCAATGTCCCGAGCAATTTCATAAATGCTCTCACGTCATTGTCACAGTATTGTGCCAAGCACTGAAAAGCAACTTGGGGAATAATGGCTAAGATTTCTTTCATAATGACATACAATCTAATGCAGGCCTCTATCTTGAGAAATGAAAAAACACTGTTAATCAGGAAAGACTTGAGAGAGTACTTACATTTTAAATAAAATGCATAGCACCAATGAAAAACTCCAAGTCCTAAGTTCTTAATTTTTAAATGTATTTTTAGGGGGCCTGGGTGGCTCAGTGGGTTAAAGCCTCTGCTTTAACCCAAGGTCCTGGGATCAAGACCCACATCGGGCTCTCTGCTGAGCAGAGTCCGCTTCCCTGTCTCTCCCTGCCTGCCTCTCTGCCTACTTGTGATCTCTGTCAAATAAATAAATAAAATTAAAAAAAAAAAAGAAAGGAATTTTAAAAGTTGTTATGGGATGCCTGGGTGGTGCAGTGGGTTTAAAGCCTCCGCCTTCAGCTCAGGTCATTGTCTCAGGGTCCTGGGATCAAGCCCCACATCGGCTCTCTGCTCAGCAGGGAGTCTGCTTCCGCCCATCTCTCTCTGCCTGCCTCTCTGCCTACTTGTGATCTGTGTGTGTCAAATAAATAAATAAAATCTTTTAAAAAAACTGTCATAAAAGAAATCATTGTCATATTGATCTATAATCCAATATCTTACATAAAGCTGTAAGAGGCAGGATTCTCATATGTTCTGAATTTTACAACATTTTTCTTTGGGAAAGGAAAATCATTTCTTTCACTGTGGGAGAAATATATATATACAGCTAATAGAAGAGAGCCCAGTCACAACTCCACCTGTTCCTCACTATATATGGGATAAAATGTAAACTCCTGAGGGCTCTTCACTTTTGCATCCTAATCTATTTTTCCAGATAACCCTGTTTGCCAAACACCCTTTCAGAACTTTAGGCTTTTTTTTTTTTAAATAGAATTTTCTTACCTAAAACGTCTTTCTCCTGTGGCAAACTCTTCCATTCCTTAAGAGCTAGCTCAAAAGTCATCACCCCACAAACATTCTGCCATTCCAGGCAGCGTTCATGGTTCTATTTGCAGGTTTCTGGAGTTCTTTGCTCTTTTCCTTATTTCGGCAACTATCTCTTTGTATTAAATTCTTGAACATACAAAACATAGTACAGTGGCTACTGGAAGTGTTCAGGAAATAAATGGTGAATAAATGAATACTTGAAGCTTTAAAAAGAACTGCCTATGAACAATGTGATACTTTTAACTGAAAATAAACCGATTTCTTTAAGATTCTTAAGCAACTAGAGACAAAAACAATATACAATGTGAAAGAGGTTTCTCTTTAAAAATGTTTATTCTTGGTGTGCCTGGGTGGCTCAGTGGGTTAAAGCCTCTGCCTTCAGCTCAGGTCATGATCCCAGAGTCCCGGGATCAAGCCCCACATGAGGCAGCGGGAAGCCTACTTCCTCCTCTCTCTCTCTGCCTGCCTCTCCACCTACTTGTCATCTCGGTCTGTCAAATAAATAAATAAAATCTTTAAAAAAAAAAAAGTTCATTCTTTCTGAGAAGCATTATTCTTTAAAAAGTATATGAGAACAAGAACGACATTTAGGCAGATAACTGAGGAAATGTGGATATGAGATCTACACTGGAGTAGGGCATGTTACCGATACAGTGGGTAGGTTAGAGGATGTCCTTATTCTTAGAAACATATACTAAAGTATTTTGGGAAGAGTATCATGATGCAACTTGCTTTCAAACAATTCAGGGAAAAAAAGAGGTACGTATACACAGAGAGGGAAAAGAAAGTACGTATGGTAAAAAGTTAGTAGCTCCTGAACCAAGATGAAAATACATGGTCATTCACTGTATTGTTCTTAAAATTTTTCTAAGCTTTGAAAATCTTAAGAACATAATGTGGGGGAGGAAAAAAGTATGTGGGAAAATTAGAGGAATGGGGTAAGATATCTAATATCTGTATGTATGTGTACATACTTGTCCAGGTGTATGTATGTGTAAGTGTTTTCAAAACAAAAACAGAGTAGCAACCCAGAACTTAAGACTGAGCGGAGCTACCACAGCCAGACAGACAGCAGAGACCAGGTAGCCCTAGATCTCAAGGCAGAAGTCTGGGAACCTTCCTTCTGGTATGTGGCCACTAGAATGACTCAGTTTCCAAAGGCTCCTACTTTCTTTCTCTCTCAGCTCTAAATACCTGTTTTATTTCTAAAAAGAGTATTATTAATATTAATGACATATGATATAAAAAAGAGCATGAATATAATTTCATATAATTAGTTCATTTGTCTTACTCTCAAAGTAATTTCAATTTCTGAAACCCTAATGCTATGTATCCTACCACAAGTACTCTCTTATTGAGAAGTTCTGAAACCAGCTAAGCAAATGTTGATTCTTCAGAAACACCTGATGACCACCTTCTAAGATGAGATTTTCTTAACTGCTATGAGGCTGTCTCTCTATACTATTTCAAATGGGTTCAACAAATTTTTTAACTATGCAAAGTCAACATATCTCAAATCCACTTTGGAATAGGACAGAAATAAATGAATATAATTAAATCCCCATTGTCCACAGTTTTTTGTTCTCCGTATATTTATCACAAATGACCAGATGACCAAGGAACCCCAATAGGCAGTAAGGGGCAGACAGATTTCGGTAGGATTTAGGGCCTCTGATGATGTTCTGGCTCCTTTTGTTACAAGCAGATTCTCACTACCGTTTCTTAAAAACAATCACAAGTAAGAAGATATATAGTAATGTGAGAAATTATCATGATAAAATGCTGTTTTAATACCTTTATTTCAACTACAACTATGTATATACAATTTTCTTCCCTAAAAGCTGAATATACTTAAGTATAATATACTATTATAATAGTGGGGATGTAATAAAATTACATAATATTTTGTTTTGGTTCAGATAAAACTCTGTAATATGATTATATTAATGTTACCATTTTTTAAAAAAGACACTTTAAAAATTATGGGGAGCCTGGCTGGCTCAGTTGGGGGATTGTACAACTCTTGATCTTGGGGTTGTTAAGTTCAAGCCTTACACTGGGTGTAGTGATTGCTTAAAAATAAAACAACAACAAAAAAAATTAAACAAAAAAAGGTATTTCTTAGATCAGATTCATTCATATATCCCAAAGGTTCAGGAGTGGAAGGGAAACGAGCGATCCTCTATCCAATCTTCCCTAATATTCAATGTCCCTCTGAAAACATTAAAAAACAAAAAACAAAAAAACTATTCCCAACTATTCATGCCACTCCCACTGTTCATAGTACTCCCATTTATTTATTACTCTGAAGAGCTGAGCAATAAATTATTTACAACTACAGATCTGTTCTGTTTAGAGAAATGCCATTGAGAATTCCAAGTCCAACCAAGAACTGTACTTTATACTGAACACTACCAAAATTAAATACTAAAACATCAATCTGAGCTTGAATGTATATAACCAGTTTTCAAATGGGTTTCAAATGTCTTAGAGAAATTGTCCCATTAATCTTAAACACGTATTTATTTTGTTCAAGAAATCTTCTCTGGAAGGTGATAAGAGATTCTTTATTTCATTACTATGCTTTCCTCAAGGTTGTAACCCAACCCAGTCATGGAATCATGCATCTTGTTAAGAATATATTCAACACAGTACAGTTTGTGCCACATATTAACTGTTAAATGACCTTTTCAAGTTCCTAAACTTGTGTATCCATCCCCTGGATCTAAATGACCGTAACTCCCTTCAAGGTACCACAAGCAGCAAAATATAAAAATTATGTAAACAGCAGCAATCATTCTTCTAGGGATTAGGGAAACCATCAGAAAAATAATTTAGGTTTATCAGTAGGAAATGGTTTACGTGTTATTTTCTGAATACTACTGTGTTTCAATTTAATACCTGCTATAGAGCTTTTACCTGCGGTGCTGCACTATGATTATGAAACTGAGGGACAGAGTTATACAATTACTTAACATCACAATGCTAGTAAATAAAATAATTGCTTAAAAGATCATAACTCAGTATTTAGTCATGATTTATAGAAGTGGCCGCCAATATAATAAGCAGGAGAAGTTATTTTCTAATACTCTAGAGAGCAGATAAAGTAACATACATAAAGGAACAAATAGCAACTGCTCTTTCACCATCTACCTGGAACAGTTTATCTTTAAGTAAAATAAATTTACCTTTTAATTGAATTTTAAACCAAAACTAGTACTACAATTCCAACACATCAGAGCCATACGGCAAATTTTCTTGAAGTATATACAACATTTACAAGTCAACTGGAAAAGATAAAAAATTATTTAATAGAAATGGCAAAGAGTATGAACGACCTACAAAAAAGGAACTACAAACAGCTCAAATATATGACCGCATAATGATATCATTACTCTGTTAGCTTAACACCACTGTTGGCACTTAATATGAACTGGATACTGTGCTTTACAGAAAGTAACTCACTGAATTTTCAGTTTGCAGAGGCAGAAATCAGCACCACCCCCATTTCATAAATGGAGATACAAAGGCTTAGACAAGTCACACCTCATAAATCATTCAGCTGGGACCTGACCCTCATCCCGCTGGTTCTGGAGCCGATACGTAGGAGCAATACCTCTCCCAAATAAAGTGACTTCAAAGTGTGATGGTATCCACTGAGCAGAACGGTACCAACATACACTGCTTGTGAAAGGACACACAGGAAACTGGTTCCCCCTGGGAAAGGGAACTAGGTGCCAGGGAAACCAGATGAGAAGACCTATTTCTCAACGTTTTGTGACCTTCTGAAATAAAAATAACAACAGTAACACTTTGCAGGTCCATATGTATAGCTCTTTAGACATGTGGGATACTTCCATATGAATTAATATTTTTGTTTCCTCAACCACTTTGTGAGACAAAGGGAGTGAACAGATCCTTTGCAAATGTCACCACGCTCACCACTACCAAGGCAGATTTGTAAGTATCCGTCTTAAAAAAAAAAAAAAAAAGATAAAAAATTAACCATAGTTCTTTAAGTGCTGAAAACTTGTAAAATGAAAATACTCCGATAATAAATTTTTTTAAAAAATTCTTACCAGAGGGGCACCTGGGTGGCTCAGTGGGTTAAAGCCTCTGCTTTCGGCTCAGGTCATGATCCCACGGTCGTGGGATCGAGGCCCACATTGGGCTCTCTGCTCAGCAGGGAGCCTGCTTCCCCCTCTCTCCCTGCCTGCCTCTCTGCCTACTTGTGATCTCTGTCTGTCGAATAAATAATAAATAAAATCTTAAAAAAAAAAAAAAATTCTTACCAGAATTCATAAGTTTCCAAAGTTGATCTACCAAGGCTTCATTGCATAATGGAGACTCCATGTTCTTAGTAAATGGTGGGTTCTTTGTCAACATGTTTAGAATCTTATGTCTGAAAGATAAAGAAAAGTCAAACTTTTGCTGACCATGAACTAAAAGCATTTGAAAATTATCTGTACTATCTCCTTCCTATTTTATCATCTCTTCTTAGATTTATCTTTGTGTTTAAGTTTAATTTAACTTCAAAAGACATTATTTCACACATAATATTTACTATTGTTTTTTCACTGGAAAGATTCTGGTGGGTTCGTTCTTTCTAAAATTACCTTAGTGTACAAGGAAGTCCTTTAAAATGTGACTTTATGTATTCCTAACCAACCTTTCCCATTTCATTTCTAAAATGAACCTTTTATTCTCCTTAGAAGAATTTTTAAAGAAAAGACTGGTCAGTAAATACAAAAATCTTAAAATGGGGCCAAAAAAAAAAAAAAAAATTACATATGGACCGAGAAACCAAGAAGCTTACACTGAGGTAATAAAATGAATATACACTTCATTATTATAGTACCTTTTAAAGCATGGAAATGTGCAGAAGCACTCAAAATATGGAGACCAAAAAAAAAAAAAAAGGTTTCCTCAAAATGAGCTGAAGTTTAGAGGAGTTAATTAGTAAAAGCATCCTCATGCTGGTAACAGTTAAACTCTGCTACTGGGAGTTATCTCCTGTGAGAGGCCATCTGAACACTTCCGGAGTCTTCTAAAAATAGGGTTGTGTGACCGAAACAAAATCTGAAAAAGAAAATGTCCAAAGCTACGTGTAGGAGACACTAAAGAAAGAGGATAGAGAAAGAAAGAAAACGAAAAGCAAGGAAGCTATGGCAGTAGTCTAACTAAATTCAGTGCCGGGATAAGAGCCAGGCCCAGGCCTAAGAGATTCAAGACCACAGAGTAATGGAATACTTGAATATAACTGGAGAAGAAACTTGGGTTGTAATTACAAATGAGATTAGCAAAACCTTAAAGGTGAACTCAGGCAGTTTTTATATTTAATTGCTGGTGGTAAGGCATCGAACTGGATTTGTACTTGAAAAAGAGAGAGGAAAGTGGAACAAATAGGCTGCAGATTAAGATACTTAACCCCCTTTGGCTTCAATTTTATGTCTGTAAAACTGTAAGATGTGGACTCCTACTTTAACATCCTCTTGTGCTTTGATATTTTAAGACTGCATAAAATAAAAATACTGAAAAGCTTTGAGAACAAAAAGCAAAATGGAGTTATAGATGCAATTTATAGGTAGGGAATATGAAAGGGGATACACATCTTCATGGATATTTCATATTCATATTTTCAAACCTTTAAAAATAAACACAATTTCTATCCTTAAGGACCTCAGAATCTCTATGTAAGAAGAGATCAATAATACAAGTAAACAATCATTAAAAATACGGATGAGTTTGTTGTTTACAGCATGTTTATGTTGTTATACTTGAAGTCTGCATTAAGAAGAAAACTTCAGTTTCTATTCCGCTGCTTTCTCAGTTATCCTCAAAGACCAAAGTGGTAGCACCCAACTACTAACACTTTGTGGCATTTACTCAGATCACCACAAACTCTTAGAGCTGTGCCAATGAACTGTAAAGATGAAACACAGGGTATCTTTGAAATGGTCACTAAAAGAGCTATAATGATCAGCACATGTATTACTATCATCAAATTAAACATTTCTTCAAAAGCTTTGTGTTTCTCTAAAGTTTAGATGATAGAAGAAAGGATTTTACAAAGAAATACTTATAAATGACTAAATACCCAAAGCAATACTCAGGAGATGAAGACAATGAGAATCTCATGCTTAATTTTATAGAGATTAAATATAAAAATTCAGAATACGCTTATATGCTTCAGACAACTGGAACAGACCTAAAGCAAATCTTGAGAAAGACATAGGTTTATACTATTATTTTCCTAAACAGTTGAGAATCTTCTTGGTGGGCCAGTCCAATCTACTGTAAATCACTATCAATAAGAAACTCAAATCAAAACTAAAAACATGCTCAAAATCTCTCATGAGAAAAAGCACAAGATGTATGTGTGTCTCTTGAGGGACTGATATCCTGTAATCATACGGATGCTTCATTCCAAAACCAGAACATAATTCCATGTCATCTTTAAAACACTCTTATCCATTTTAAAGAATATAATTAATAGTTCTTCCTATCCATATAAAAAGTATATTCATGGATAGAAATGACTGGAAAGGAATAATCCAAAATGTTAAGTGTTTCTGGTTAAAATAATTATAGGCTATTTAAAGTTTTCTTCTTAATGTGATTTTGCATTTTTCCAAATTTATAGGAATAAAAAAGTCATGGCCAGTGATGAATCACTAAGTTCTGCCCCTGAAACCAATACTACACTATATGTTAACTAACTTGAATTTAAATAAAATCTTGAAAAAAAGAAAAAGAAAAAAGTTATGCCTACTGAAAGGAAACTATAATTTTCAAAAATGTAAATTTCATTTCAGTTCAAAAATACAACACCCAGATTTAATTATTTATTTACTGCATCTAGATTTTTTTTTCCTTTTCCCTTTTTGGATTATTTCTCTGCCTAATCAGAATGTGAAATACACGGCAAACTTTATGGAAAAAAAGCATTAGTAAATGGTCAGGTGATTATACAAGTTACCTAAAGTGCATTTATTTAGTTTCAATTCTCAAGATACCTTAATGAAGAACTCAGCTATAATCAAATAAAGTGGACAACCCTATTATTATATTTAAAACATCAAGCCAACATGAAAGACTAAGGACTTGCCCAGCATTTCAAAATAAACACCTTAAAACTTTTTTCTGTATACAGTTGTCAACATAGAGATAAAATCACTTCTCTTTAACATATGAAGGAAGTTAAACATACATATGATTAGGGGAAAAGCCTTACAGATGTTTAGAGGAAAAAGGAAAAAATTGCATCCAATCACTCATTTCACATGTACTGAACCAACTATTTGTAAGGACAATGTTACGTTCCATACACACAGTGACACAAGGAAACGCGGTCCCTGTCTCTTTGGAACTTATATTCCTATGGGGAAAACAAAAATAATCAAATAGTTCTAGCTATAAAATTAATATTTATATATACAGGAGGTATTTCTTTAGTATAGGAAGAACGGTAGGATTTTTATGGGTGATTATGACTTCAGGGACATGATCTAATACAAGGAATCAAGGAAGCATCCTTGCAGAAAGAAATTTCAAGTTTGGCTCTAAAGCATCAAGGGATAATTATAGGTAGCTGGGTTTTTTTTCCTCCAGACTTTAAGGTTTCACCCTAAAATTCTTCAGAGCTTTATCTAACTCAGATAAGAAAGAGAGATCAGAAAGAGAAAATCAACATATATTTTTAAAATTTAAGTCTTACTGGGATGCCTGGGTGGCTCAGTCGGTTAGGCATCCAACTCTTGGTTTCAGCTCAGGTCATGATCTCATGGGTTGTGAGATTGAGTCCTGTGTCAGTCTCTGCACTCAGAGGGGAGTCTGCTTGGTGGTTAGCTCCCTTTGTCCCTCCCCTACTCTCTCTCTCCCTCTCTCTGTCTCTCAAATAAATACATAAATCTTTTAAAAAATTTTAGTTTTTATTGAAGACCATTTCATCATTAGCTTAAAAATCAACAAATGCCATAAAAATAAAATGCTGTGTTTGGGGTAGGCGAGAATAATGCCAGTGACTATAAGACAGACACCAATATTCACCCATCTTTAAGACTAAGAATTCTATCCCATCAATAAAGCAGAATATGGTGGATCTGTACTGTAGTTACTTAACGAGTTTAAGGAAAAGTAATAGACTGGTGGTTCCAGGGGAAAGGGGGCAAAATGGGTGCAGGTCAAAAAGTACAAAACTACAATTATAAGTTACAGGTATATGATATACAACATGGTGTCAATAGTTATTAATACTATGTTGTATAGTTGAAAGTTATTAAAAGAGTAGATGTTAAAAGTTCTCATCACAAGAAAAAAAGTCTGTGATTACGTATGGTGATGGATGTTCACTGAACTTACTGTGGTGACAATTTCCCAATATATACTAATATTGAATCACTGTGTTATACACCTAAAACTAACATGTTATATGTCAATTATACCTAAAAGAAAGAAAAGAAAAAGGGAGAAAGAGTAATGATGGGAACAAAGAGAAAAGGACAGAGTTCCTACTGAAACTATTAAAAACATAGAAACACAAAAATATGGACAGATGTGCCCAGATACTAAATACACACATACATTAACTGCTACGTGGTAATACTTCTATCCTCTGGCAATTAACAGTAAAGATTTTTAAAGACACGCTGAATTTTTTTTTTTTTTTTAAGATTTTATTTATTTATTTGACAGAGAGAGATCACAAATAGGCAGAGAGGCAGGCAGAGAGAGAGAGGAGGAAGCAGGCTCCCCACTGAGCAGAGAGCCCGATGCGGGACTCGATCCCAGGACCCTGAGATCATGACCTGAGCCGAAGGCAGCGGCTTAACCCACTGAGCCACACAGGCGCCCAACACGCTGAATTTTTTAACTACGAATAGAACTATGGGCTAGATGATAGTACAGATTTAGAGCTTCCCTACTACTGATGATATAAATGAATCAGATCAACTAAGAAGAAAAGTGTCAAAGATAATCATGAAGTGTATCTTTAAATAAGGTTTTCAGTTCAGACTGTAACAGTACTCTTGAAATTTGAATGCTATTAATAGTTCCACAACAGAACTTCAAAAACAATCATTCAGGTTGTATAGTATATAATTTAGAAATACAGAGACTTCAAATATTATACAGTACTACAATCTGCTAAAATGATCTTCAAAACACAGTTTCATGATCTCAGAAATACTTTAATGTTAGTTTTGATGTTGTGAACTGAAAACACAAATATACACGATATACTTTGTTTATACTCTATTTTTAATTTCTGTTCCTACTTGCTGTCAGTAGGATCTTATAAACTTCCAAGTGCATGAACTCCTGTCAGGTAAGAGATGAAGCTGGTTTCTTGCTTCTCCTCTTTTATCTGAATATAAACCTGAGAACGGATGATCATTTTATCCACGTCAACCATACCTTTAGTACATATCAACCAGAAAGAAAAATTATTTAAAATACAATTTAGATCACAAATCATGAACTATGAAATATTAACAGCAAAACTTTGCATGAAGGTACACATATAACAGGCAACATTTAAAACACTGAAATGGGGCGCCTGAGTGGCTCAGTTGGTTAAGCGTCTACCTTCGTCATGAACTCGGGGTCCTGCAATGGAGCCCCACATCGGGCTTCCTGCTCAGTGGGGTCTCTGCTTGTCCCTTTCCCTCTGACCCTCACATTGCTCATGCTCACTCTCTCTTGCTCTGTTCTCTCTCAAATACATAAAATCTTAAAAAAAAAACAAAAAACACTGAAATGGTTAGAGTTGAAAAAAAGACAGACAGACAGAAAGAAAACACTGAGATAATAAGGTCCCTTAACCAAGAGCTCACTGCTACAATCCATCTCAAAAACTAACACTGGTCAAAGACAATGTCGTTATCAGGGAACTATAATCTCCTACATAGAATCCTCATGCCCTGACGCATTTCAGTAAGGGGAGAGAGCAGTTTGCCTATACGCCTTTTTGGAAGAAAACAACTATCTGCCATCTTACATGTAAAGCTGAGTAAGACAACATCTCTAGGTTTATGTTCTTGTTTCTAGTGGGCATGACTATAAGTTACTTACCACAAGTCAAATTTTATTTTATGAAGTCATTATCTTAAAAGAAATGAGAAAAATTTAAGTGTCTCATATATACAAAGAAAGGAAGACAGAAAAGGTAAAAAATTTAATCCTATTCAAATAACTAAAAATTATATGTTAATAAAAAATACACTATGAAGATCCTACTTTGCAAAAAGAAAGCAGGAGAAGTGAAAGAAATGAAGACTAGAAGAAACACAAAAATGAAGACTTACTAAGTCAGGACTGGGATTTTCTTCTACTTTCCTCTTATACTTTTTAAATCCCAGGTCTGTGTTTTAAAAAGGGAGATTTTATAGGAGATAGGAAGAAACAAATGGGATACACCAAGACACTTCTCTCAATGACTTGTAAATAGACTGAATCAATCAATATAGATATTATAATTTGGATATATAAGGGATGTTCCATGTATACTACAAACTGTTATATATGCTTTTCTTTAAATTACAATGGAAGTTGTATATAAAGTTGCAGGAAATAAACTTTGCTTATTAACAATGTATTTTTTAGGGACCCCTGGGTGGCTCAGTGGGTTAAGCCTCTGCCCTGGACTCAGATCATGGTCTCAGGGTCCTGGGATCGAGTTCCACACTGAGCCCCACACTGAGCCGCCCATCAAGCCCCGCATTGGGCTCTCTGCTCAGCAGGGAGCCTGCTTCCCTTCTCTCTGCCTGCCTCTCTCCCTGCTTGTGATCTCTCTCTAAGAAATAAATAAAACCTTTTTAAAAAATGTATTTTTAAAATGTATTTTTAACTATAACAATACATTTAAATGTATTTTAAAATGTATTTTTAAAAAGGTTTTATTTATTTCTTAGAGAGAGAGCGAGAGCATGCATGAGCTGGGGGGGGGGGCGGATTGGCAGAGGGACAGGGAGAAATAGACTCCCTGTTGAGCAGGGCTCGATCCCAGGACCCTGAGATCATGACCAGAGCCCAAGGCAGACACTTAAACAACTGAGCCACTCAGGAACCCCAGCACACTCAATTTCTTAAAAAGCATCTTAAAAAGGACATTAATAAATGTATAACATACTCCTCTATTTTAAAAAAATAAAAACTTGTTCCATGTATAATCTTCCAAAATTACTCAGTTCACTTTAGGACTTGCAAAATCAAAATACAGCACAAAAACTAACCTTACATAGGGTACAGGGTCACTCTGAATCATATTAAGTAGCCACTGCAGTTCTTCATAACTCCTGTCCACTGAAAATAAAAATGAAGAAATGTGTGTTTTTAACTATAACAAATGAAATAATGAGTGACAAGGAGAGATTTAAACTTAGCAGTGCACTGGCTGTATTTCAAATCAGAGTTGAAGGCTGTAGACGACTTCTTACATTTTTTATGAACAGGCCACTTTGTAAACTTCACTGGTATTGTGCTACATATAGCCAAAACATAAAACAGGACAAGTGCCTATTTTTTGCTAATGCTCAAATCAATGACAAATACAACATAAGGCAAATTATAATTTAAGATCCCTAAATCAGATGAGTAACTCTAAATGGACAAAATATACTTAAATAAAATTAACAGGAAAATGTGACACCCAATAGTATCTCAACTATAATTACAGTATACCATATGAAATACTGCTTTTACCCAAGTGGTTTCTTTCACTTAAGACTAAAGAGCAGTCTTAACTTAATAAGATAACATAACATAGTGCTATAAATATAAATGACCTGGATAAAAGCACTCATTAGCAATTTCTGTTCACCTTTTCAACCAGTTATGATTTTATGATTTGAAAACCTTTACTATCAGAATTTTATTTCTGATCTCTTCTATTTTTTCACTTTCTAATGATCCAGATATATGGATAATACTAAAGCACCTCTCAATTATATTTATTAACTTAGCATTCTTTTGGAGATCGTAATATTAGCATTCTATTTCATTTCAGGTAATACTAATTCATGAAATCTTCATATTCATGTGGCAGTAAACATCATTCATGTATTTTGGGAAAGAAAGTTGGGAATACTGGCGTATTTGGTAGATCTCAGGATGTCGAGATTTCACAAACTGGTAAAATGTCCAAACAAAATAGGAGACTGATAGATTACATTATTTTTACTTGACAAAATATCCATTAAAACAAAATCACTATTTTCACTGCCATTTCTTAAAAGAAAGATCTGTTACCCTCAATAAAAAGAACAAATGACCACCCTTTCTGAACTTAGCCCAACATATATAATACACTATTTTGTTCTACACCTTTATAATTTCTGACTATACACACACATACTTCTATGGAAATTTATAAAAAAATGATAAAAGATTTGAGTAGATTTCCTCTAATGTGTAAAAATTAACCAGTATCTATTAAAGAACTTCGCTCACTCCTTCCTCTCTCCAAAGTCAGAAGAGAAGTATAACATACTCTAACTTCTTTACTCTTCCCAAATTTTAGCATAAATCTGGAATTCTATATGTAAATTAAATTATAGAGTTCTTATATCTGCATATTATTTTTTAATTTTTTAAAAGATTTTATTCATTTGAGAGAGAGACAGCATGAGCAAGAGAGGGACAAAGGGGAGAGGAGAGTGGAAGCAGACTCCCGGCTGAGCGAGGAGCCCAAACTAGTTCTCAATCCCAGGACCTGGAGATCATGACCTGAGCCGAAGTCAGACCCTCAACCGACTGAGCCACCCAGGTGCCCCTGCATATTATAAAGAATTATTTTGGAGGGGCGCCCGGGTGGCACGGTCAGTTAAGCCTCTGACTCTTGGTTTTGGCTCAGGTCATGGTCTCAGTGTCATGCGAACAAGCCTTCGTGCGGCTCCTGCACAGTGTGGAAAGACGCTCTCTTCCTGTGCTCCCCCCATCCCACCAAAATAAATAAATCTTTTATAAAAGACAAATTATGTTTGGAGTTTGCATTAAATTTTCTAACCATGCCATTAACAAATATTTAAGCATAGTTTTAGTTTTTTGTTTTTAATAGGCATAGTCATTCATCACTGGGTCTTTCATTTCACGCTTTGTTCAATCTTGAGTTATTATTAGATTCACTTCCAGCTCAGCTGAAAATTCTTTGAGAATTTTGTTTTAAAGAGTGTTACAAAGGAGATGTACTTCTCAATCTTTAAGACTATATGAGTGACAACCTGGCAAAAAGAGAAGGTAGGATTGCACTTTTCCCTAAACATTACATTAGCCCTTTGTTCACTATCTTTTGAACTCTTCATATTCTGAAGAAGTCACAGGCCACAGGTAAATCATTATTTTTTTATCCTGTACAATAACGAGGTTCTGATATTCCTAGGAACTTATACACTTTTTATTTAACCTTAAAATTTTAAATTTTATCAGATTTTAGCTTAAGAAGTTTCATTTTACTCACTCTTTCAAAGTATTCTATTTTGGATTATTGTTTTTCTTCTACCTGTTCTATTCTTCTTGACTGAATTCTTAATATTTTCATCTCTTTATTTTTCTGCCCTGTATATCTTTAAATGTTTTGAGTACACAATATTCTCTCAGTCACTTTCTGCTCTTACATTTTTTTCAATTTCAGGAAGCCTGTTCTAAGGTACAAGATGTTTTCTTGAGTCCTCAGTTAGAAACTTCCCAAAAGTCTTCTTCTAGTTTTAATAACATGTAATTAAAGCTATGGAGTAATACCACTGACTCCTTAGAAAGACCAAAGATACCTATCTCTAATTTTATTCTTTTCCCTCACTTATTCTTATGCAAGCTCTACATTTATCAAAAATACTTTCTAAAGAATTTAACATTTAAGAACCTATTATGTAATAGGAAACCCCAATAAATAAGATGGCTTTAAATATTTAGTGAACATCTCCTTTTAAAATGATAATGCACGGGGTGCCTGGGTGGCTCAGTGGGTTAAGCCTCTGCCTTCAGCTCAGGTCATGATCTCAGGGTCCTGGGATCAAGCCCCACGTTGGGCTCTCTGCTCAGCAGGGAGCCTGCTTCTCCCTCTCTCTCTGCCTGCCCTCTGCCTACTTGTGATGTCTCTCTCTGTCAAATAAATAAATAAAATCTTAAAAAAAAAATGATGTGCACATACGCTTCTAAAGCATTACCTTTAGTATAATCAACGACTGCTTCCAAAGCTGCTATCCTGATGTCCACAAAGTGGCCATACTCTGCATAAGATTTAAAAAGAGCTGGATCACTTGGAACATGTCCATTCTTCTGAAGCACTCGTATGGCTCTCAAACAACTAGGAAAAAGAGTACTTGCAGTTAAATATTTCCATAAAAATATATCGAATCAAACTTGTTTCCCAGACATTAGGAATCAATCTGTAACAGCAAACTGAAATACTGATGTGATCTGAATCTTTTAATTTTGTAACATTAATTTTTTGCAATAATTTAGTCAATAACATAAAGTGAGAAAGATAATATCTGAACTACTGGATCAACTTTTTTTTAGCAAACTTCTAAAGAAACAAGCTTTTACTAGCCATATACAAACAAGCTGACAGAACTTAAGTCATCTAAATAAGAAGCTTAATAATACAGAGATGTTTATACTATATCCAATGGGATAAAAACATTTTCCAGACATCAAAAATAATGCTTATGAAGAACTTCTGATGACATGAGAAAGTGTTGTGATAAAAGCAGAATATAAAAACCTATATATACAATATGTATCACAAAATTAAAAATGTATTTAGTTAAAAGATGAAAAAATTTAGAAGGCCATTCTCCAAAATACTAAAAAGACATCTGTGATGGTATAATGATAAAGGATTTTAATTTTCTCCTTTTACTTTACTATATTTCCTATAATTAGAATAATTTCTATTATAAAAGCAAGTAACTTTTATTATACCTGACAGTAATGGTGTGTCTATAACTTGGAAGAAGTTTTTCCATATTCAAAAACCTGGTGATTTCTTCAAGAATGAGTCGCACATCAGGATTTAAGTTGTCCAAAGTTCGAACTTCATTATTCACACTGACTGCAGGCGTAACAGAGTTGGCAAGGGCATCGATCATTTCAGCACGATAATAGTTATCTGAAAACTAAGCCAAAAATAATCGCAAGAAGCAAAATTCACACTTCTGTTCAAAAATTAATAAAATATTTATAAACTTCAAAACAATTTATCAGAAAACATATGCAAGTTCTCTGGTAATTACTTAACTATGTCTTTTGTGTAGTTATACACTAGGAAAAAGAGTAACTCACTAATTAGGAATACATTATTTTACTCAACTAGTATTTACTGCATATAAGAGTAACCTAGTTAGATTCCTCTCAAAGGAAGACCACAAGCCACAAAGCCTACTGGTAATATACAGCTTGAAATCAGCTGTTTAGCTCTATTCTCACATATAAATCTATAATCACGAATCACCAGATACTTAAGGAAAGCATCAACATAAAAAAGGAAGACCAGAACAAACAAAAGGAAGAAAAGCAACCTGTTGGAAAGAGTTCACAAGGAAAAGAACACTGGTAAGGGGGAAGAAAATCCAAAATCTATCATGAACACTGTCTGAGAAATAACCAAAGGTATGCCTTCCAACTGCATAACACATTTTAAAAAGAAAAAATATGCAGAGATTAGGAAAAAAAAATGCAGAGATTCAGAATCAAAGTTAAATTGGAATATAAAATTGAAAAAAGTTCCTTAAATTCTAAGCAAAAAGGAAGATACAAAGTAAAAAGAAAAGGAAAAGAGGCCTGGTGTAGAAGACATAAGGTACAAACAGGAGATCTAGCAAGAGAAGCAGAGATAGGAGAGGAGACAACCATCCAAAACTATTTCTAAATCCATATCCCAGTCAATTCCCAGAGAAACAATTTATTGAAAGGCAATCTAGGGTGGCTTGATTTAGCCTGGGAATTTGAATATGGAGCAATTAATTTTATCATCAGTGGGAATACGGTACAGTTTTATATCACTGGGAATATGGTTCAGTAACACAAACTGCCAGGGGACTGAGGGGGAGCACCTGGCCCCTGTGACTTCCGCAGTGGAGGCAGAAGTTCTGGCTCCAGAACAGTTTTGGCGACAGAATCCCAACACGTGTCTATGTTCAGATACTGGGCAGAAAAAAATAAGACACAAACAAAAAAAACAAAAATCAAAGAAAAAATACTCTACACATGTTCACTATGGGCCAAGTTTTGTTTTCAAATCATTTTCATGATTGCAAAATTAATCATTAAAACTTGAATCTCTCAAACTCCTAACCTCTCCCTCCGGAACCAGGGAAAACAATCATGGATTTTTGTCAGCCTAATTTTGTTTTTTATCAACCTTTTCTTTTCCAGGTTCTAAGTCTTGTTTCCAATTTAGAAAGACCCTTTCCATTAAGAGATTATTCAAATTACCAGTTTTCTTCAAATATTCTGATCCGCTTCTTATTACCTTCTGGTAACTACTTTGCCAATAAAGCAAGAGTCCATTTACTTAACTGCTATTTCCGACGTAAGTATTCAAATCACGGAATGAACTTGGAAATTAAAAATGAGATGGGGGAGGGGTGCCTGGGCAGCTCAGTGGGGTAAGCCTCTGCCTTCGGCTCAGGTCATGATCTCAGGGTCCTGGGATCGAGTCCCACATTGGGCTCTCTGCTCAGCGGGGAGCCTGCTTCCCTCTCTCTCTCTCTCTACCTGCCTCTCTGTCTACTTGTGATCTCTCTCTGTCAAATAAATAAATAAAAAATCTTTAAAAATCTTTAAAAATGAGATGGGGGAGTGGGTGAACTAGGAAAACCAAAAAGATTTAACATTTATTCCTCTGTCCACGTCCAATTTTCAGAGCTACTATAACCCTAACTGAACAAGCTAGATTATCTCATCACCTTAAGATTATAAGAGACAAAGAGGAAGAAATAATTTGCAGAACACATGGAAGGTAGGAGGTATTCGGTATAGCAAAAATTCCTACAAAAAACAAAACAAAACAAACCCTGAAGGCATCAGTATCAGTATACTATAGCAAAGACTGACTGATGTTTTTAACAATGATCTTTGAGAATCAGGAATAGTTCAACCCATGTTCTGTGTAATTAACAAAACAGAAATTCCATAAACATATATTATTTATTAGAAATTCATATATATGTATAAAAGATTATCATAGAAAATGGCTATTCACTAGGCTTTAAGGGGGTTTAATTTCAGACTTCTTGAAAACTTACCCAGAGTATTGAATTTCATGCTCTACCCAGTTAACGAGATGTTAAAAAAAAATTTTTTTTTAAAGACTTTATTTATTTATTTGACAGAGAGAGAGAGATCACAAGTGGGCAGAGGCAGGCAGAGAGAGACAGAGAGAGGAGGAAGCAGGCCCCCCGCTGAACAGAGAGCCCGATGCGGGACTTGATCCCAGGACCCTGAGATCATGACCTGAGCCGAAGACAGAGGCTTTAACCCACTAAGCCACCCAGGCGCCCCGATGTTAAAAGATTTTTAAATATTTTCCACTGATTCTCAACTTCTTTTTGGCATTTCTACACATCTGGCTTATTACCCTCAGGTAAATCTTTATTAGCTTCTAATCTCCTCAAAGGAAAATTGAGATAATAGTCTCTATTTCAGCTATCTGATGAGAATCATATTAGATGATACATATTTTGGTACTGGCCATGGAACACACAAAAAACAGTTTATTTTATTATTACTATTGTTATCATTATTGTATTTATTCTATCCTTACTATCTTCCAAGATTAGTATGCTAATCTTACAGCCACTAACTATAACAACTGATTAGCCTTCTTCTCAAAGTTACAAGAAATTGAGTCTTATGTTGTTCTGCAAAAAAAAACAATGGAAGTGTAAAATTTCATAATGTCAGTATGCACCTTACAAAATCCTAAATGATGACAGGGACAATAGCGTCATATAAAGTGGCATGGTGCACTAAAAAGAACACCACATAGATGGGTGGCGACGGCTCACAGCACAATTCCCAGATTACACTTACTGTTAATTTTCAACTCTCAACCTCTGTGTTCTTCTTTCATTTGTCAACTCCAAAAGAAGTAAGGTTTAAAGAAATTAAGGTAGATGAAATAACTTTACAAAGTAAAAGTACTATACTGGGGCTACCATGATTTTAATTACATAAGCAACCCCCCGAAACAAGAACTGACATAAACAATTTTACAAAGTATTTTCCCCTTCCATCTGAATGTAATTTTGATTCGATATCATCTGAAATTCTAACCTTATATCTTCAAATAAAAGA